>NC_089649.1:10429777-11752348 GCF_037042795.1 Molothrus aeneus | reverse complement strand
ATGGATTCAACACACTGTATTAGTTAAGCAATTTGGTGATACTTCTGAAAATAGGGAGCCTGGTTGTGATAACCTGCACAAGCTCTCAGGATGAAGGTGACATTTTATATTACATATTTATGTATCCCTTATCAGGTGGAAAGAAGACAACCAGGAAACTACTGGTAATTTTTAACATATCTGCATAACTAAAAAGATTTGCAATCCAAAGTGTAGTATTTTCTTTCTAAAAATTTTCTTGGGTGTACTACTACACTGAAAATTAAATTCTCACTTTATGCAGAGTTAATTTCCTGTGCTAAAATATATTTTGTATTTATAAGAAAAAATCCAAAGAGATAATTATACTCCAAAAATTAAGACAGACAGACTAAAGGAAACTAAGGATTGAAATTTTAAATAAAGAAATACTGTGATATAAATGAATACAAAGATGCAGTTAAAGACAGCATATTCAGGAAGCTTCATCATCCTCTCAACAAAAGGAATTTTATTTTGATGTGGGTTAGTTTCTACAAAGGTAATCTTTGTATAACTGCATGGTGAGAAAAGCAGTGGAAAAATGCCAACTCTTTGGAATAACCACTCCTCCAAAAATATATTAAATGGAATAACAAAGTAATTCTTTCTGAATTGAACAGTAATTAATATCAGCTTTATTTTGTTCCTCTGGGTAATGGTTTTTTAATGGAATTTTTTGGAGAATGCAGACTATGACTTCAGCTGAGGATTAGTCAGGCATATTTTAACTTCATGAAACTTCAGTAGAAGTAGCCTTGAGATTATATTCTTTACTTTACCTTTGAGGAACAATACTGGCTCCCTAAAGATGAAAGTGTGAGGACACAGGGAAGAAAAAAAACCAGCCCCACCACAAAGGCTTAGAATGTTGTTTCTTTGTCCCTTGCAGACTCAAAATCGGACCTTTTTAATACTGAGGGAAGAGACCTAAGGCAAACCAGCACATGATATAGTTGTAGAGGTATCAGAAATTTTTTTGCTTAAGTTGTTTTCTTCTATCACTGCTTCTATATACGTGGACTCAAAAAGAATTCCTTCAGAAATTCTTGGCATCTGAATAAAAATTTATTTTCCAGCAAAATTCTTAAGAAATTTTATTCTCTACTGTTTATGTCTGACAGAGCAAGTCAAGATGGAGAAATACTAGACCATGTTTAGTAACAAAACTAATCTTCCCTGGAAAGTTATTATAAATTATCAGAGACACCTTTTTCTTTTTAATAATCATAGAAAAAACTATAATTTTGCAACTGGAGATGTCTCTTTGATTTTCTTTTTTTAATAGTAGTAAAAAAACTTTTGCTTTCCAACTAAGAAGAAAGTGCATTGAGGAGGTATTTACCAAAGAAAACTAAAATGAGTTTGTGGTTTATTCTTTCTCACTCAAAGTAATTTGTTTCTAATGTTTGTATCCTTACACAGAGTAAATTTTTTTTATGTATATTATACTATTCAGCTAGTGAAAAACTAGCTGCCTGAAAACACGTGGATTATGTATGCTTATGAATTTAGAATTGTGGTTACTTGGATTATAACAGTAAGGCCTTTATCCTAAGATTTTCTACAACATTTAAGTTCAGAGAAAATTTCTTAAGAAGGAAACGATTATAAAGCTCTACCTTACGATTTGTTTAAAACCAGTTTATCATATGTATTTCATAATTTAAACATCAAAATGACTGCATTTTTTGGGCCGTGTTAATTCTTGTTTAGGGAAAGCAAAACAATCGATCACTGGAACAGTATTTTACCTGGTGACAGGCCAAGTTAGTCAGCAGTATGAAAGAGATTTCTTAAAATATTTAAAACACTATTCTCTTAACTTTGAAGATCTACAGAAGGGTCATTTATATAGAAGAAGGAAAGATAAAGAGATTCATTTTTATTTTCTGCTCAGAAAAGTAAATGTATATTGGTTTTGAAGTTCTGACTGTCTCCTGATGAATTAAAAAACCATTAAATTAAAGTCAAGCATTGCACATTTATACTGAGAACAAATTAAAAATCCCCCAATAATAACTGAGCTATCAGTAGTCTTCTGAGTCATGCTGGCTGTCAAATAAACATCTTTCTTTTCTGCCAAGGAACAAATTTAAAATGCAGAACAATAACCTTTTTTCTTTATCTGTAGATATAAGGTGTGTATCAAGTTATGTTCAACACATGCAACCTGTACAGTTGGCTAAAAGAAAGTATATGGGAGCTATAGTGCAGAAACTGTTTTTTCAAAAGTAATTTGGTATGATTTATGGTGTTCTCATTGACATAATCTGCTTGAAGTGTTAATTTTTACCCAATCTGAGATGTTTTTATATTGGTTGTTTACAACAAGAATAACTAGAATATAAAATGCAAAAGCCTTTCTCTATTTGATAGTATTTCCTAATTTTTGGAAAGTTTTTCTGCTTGACTGAGTGCTTCCATTGTATTTAACATTTAAACTGTGTAGACAGGAAGTACTTCTCCATGGCACAAATGAGTGTGTTCTGGAAAATGTGAGAGCAGGAGAAAAGGAAAACCAAAAAATCAACCAAAGTCCTGCGTGGCTGACAGTGTTTTTTATTCAAGGCCATGTCTGAGTCGTAATTCATAACATGTGAAAGTTTGGGTGCTTCTTATCTTAATGGACATTCAAAGACTTACATGTATGGCAATACAACTTTTTCTTCTGATAAAATATAGTGCAGCCCCATTTTTAGTCATAGTGGTATAAAGTATTAGATTTTATAGAAGGATATCAACCTTCTATGGTAGATATCAATATCATCTGTTGAACACAACTTTAGATAAGTAACTTTGGCCTCACATTAACGTGAATTCATAGGAGGAACTGGCAATACTGTGGAGTTGTTTAAAAACATCGGATATCAACATTTTAATAAGATCTCGGTGATGATTAAAAAATCAAGGTGAAATTGCAACAATTTTGAAAATAGGGATTGAGTCATACTGTGGCTAGTTATTGAAACTACCAGTATCTTTGCAGCTTTTATAGCTTCCTGAAATTAATATATTTTAGACAAGATGTGCTATAGATAATGGACCATAAAAAAGGAAGAAAGGAAAAAAGGCTTTAAAAGCCACATAGCTTTTATTTTCAAAATGCCTTCCATGACCAAAATGTTGTTCACTTCCACTGGAGAAGTAACTCTTAAAAGCCCATGGAAGTCTGCAGCTCTTTAATTCATACTTTAATATTTCACATTAGGAAATTTGTTACATATGGCTAAGATTTCCTGCTGAAATTATCTACCTTGACTGAAATTTGTGTTGAACCCTTTTCTACAGGTTCAGCTGCTTTGGTTGTTTAAGTTTGGGGTTTAATTCAGACGAAAGAAGCTAGAATCATGTTTTGAGGTCATGTTCTCAAAAAAAAAAAAATACAGGAGGAACTAGATGCTACTATCTCATTGATTTTCACAGGAGTCAGCCCCATTTCTCTTTGTAAATTTTTATCATTGAAATTTCAATAGTCAAATGTTATGTTGGAAATCCAGAAAGAAGCAAAAGGCTATCAAGTGTTTCTCTATCTGAAGGTCAAAATTGTTTTTCTTCTTCATTTCATTTTGGTTTAGAGATTTTGTAGCTCAATAAAAATTTCTTTCTGAAATGCAAAAAGACAAAATGCAAATTCATTGCTTGATGATGAAGGATGAACAAGTAAGTTCTTAATTTTTTAATCATCCATATTAATAGTCTTCATTTGGCATGCACATAATGGCATTTATCAAAGCATGTGAAAATACTTGACAGATCCTTTACTGAGCCTCTTAATACTTCATAGGATTAAATCTGTCTTCCAGATAAATGTACTGGTACTAATAATAATGTGATAAATACTTCTTTTTACTCCTTTCTAAGCAATAATCAAGCTTCTGTACTCAATCTGAAAAGAATAAATTGCTTCTGGTGGTCCCTGTTTAAAGACATCTGAAGTGAAATGTGGAGATACAGTTAGTAGATAAGATCTGAGTAGATGACACTTTTTGTACAACAAATGAAAATTAATTCACTTTGTGACCTATTTAGAGAGCTCACAGTGTGGAAGGATCGAAGGTTAGGGAGACAGGGTTGTAAGCAGTAGGGGTGGGAACAACAGTGACTCTGATTGTCAGCTCATGTAGAGAAATTCTTTTGTGCTGGAAAACAGGATACCACAATGGAATAGCTAAATATTCTAGGGAATAAATTAGGAGGACTAGACTAAAGGGGACTAAACTAAATTAAGGGGAAAGTTGAAACAGAATTATTGTAAAATGGGTTCTTTTGGTGCATGTTTTGAGAAATTTGATTGCACCTTTTTGGTTAAGTGTGACGGTTTTCACATGGGTTCTTGGATGAGGGAAGAGATGAGAATGTTGACTCCATGTTTCAGAAGGCTTGATTTATTATTTTATTATATATCTTACATTGAAACTATGCTAAAAGAATAGAAGAAAAGGTTCTCATCAGAAGGCTAGCTAAGCTAAGAATAGAATCAGAAGGAATGATAACAAAGGCTCTGTCTCGGACAGAGAGTCCGAGCCAGCTGACTGTGATTGGCCATTAATTGCAAACATCCAACATGGGCCAATCACAGATCCACCTGTTGCATTCTACAGCAGCAGATAATCAATGTTTACATTTTGTTCCTGAGGCCTCTCAGCTTCTCAGGAGGAAAAATCCTAAGGAAGGGATTTTTCATAAAAGATGTCTGCAACAGTTAAGGGTTGCCTGATACCAGGCCTTGATCATTCCTAGGTCTTGTAGACTACTTGGTGTTTTATTACTGCTAATGTGATCATAACAATAAGCTTTTCATAGGCTGAAACAGTTTAATCCTTTTTTAGCAGGTCATTGAGCAGGGGTGACTGAGGAACAGGTTTGAAACACTCTTCTGAGTTGTAATCTCTATGAATATACTGTGTGTCAGTAAGTCAATCCTTTAATGCTAGACAGAAGACAAAAACAAACTCTCAGAGAGGTGAAATAGTTTGCTTACTTGAGGTAGAATAGAGTCAGCGTTAAGACAATAGAAGGAAAAGGCCCAGAATCCTGCACTGACTACAGATCCCAGAATTAGAGTGGTGAATGGGGCTTTGGAGAAATTGTGCTCAGCATTCCGAGAGCATATCCTGTACTAAGGAATGAGAATGGTTGTGTGTGGCCAGGTTTTGTCAGCAGGGTGGCTACAGGGGTGGCTTCTCCTATGTCTGATGGAGCCAGTGCCAGCCAGCTCTAGGATGGATCTGCCCCTGGACAAGGCTGAGCCCATCGCTCATGGTGGTGGTGCCTCTGGAGTAACAGGTTTAAAAAGGAGAAAAAGATACTTTGCAAGAGAAACTTGCAGCCAGAGAAGAAAGGGGTGAAAGTACATGAGAGGAACAGCTGTGTAGACACCAAGGTCAGTGAAGGAGGAGGGGCAGGAAGTGCTCCAGGAGCCATTCCCCTGAAGGCTGTGGTGCTGGCCATGGGGAGGAAGCTGTGTCCCTGCAGCCTGTGGAGACCATGGGGATGCAGAGATCCACCTGCAGCCTGTGGAGAAGCCCCACATTGGGGCTGGTGGATTCCTGCAGGAAGCTGTGACCCTGCAGGAAGCCCATATGGAAACAGGCTCCAGGCTGGGACCTGTAGTCCCATGGAGGAGGAGCCCATGCTGGAGCAAGTTTTATTGTCAGGACTTGTGTCCCCATGGAGGGACACACACTGGAGCAGTAGATGAAGAACTGCAACCTGTGGGAAGGACTCACATCAGGGAAGACTGCCTCCCATGGGAGGAACCCCACACTGGAGTTGGGGAAGAGTGTGAGGAGTCCTCTTGAAAAGGAAGGAGCAGCAGAAACAACCTGGGATGAACTAATTGCAGCATTCCTGGCCCCCTGTGCCACTGGGGAGACAGAAGAGAAAATGAGGAATGAATTTAAGCCCTGGAAGAAAGGAGGGGGGAGGGGGAAGACACTTTTGATGCCTTGAGAGTCTCCCTGGAACAGAGGCTAGACAGTGTTAAAGGAATAAAGTAGGTATTTATTAAAAGGCCTTCAAAGGACACACTTTGGGCAGTACAAGAGCCTGGCCAATACTAAACCCAAGACAGACAATAGGTAACGAGTTTTCACACTTTTATAAGTTTTGGTCCATTTACATATTGGAGTTAATTGTCCAGTTACAGCTTCAGGTTATGAAGTTCCATCCTCCCAGGTTGCTTTTCTCAATTTGCTGTTATTTATACTTTTTTTGGGCCTGAAACTGCAATGGTGTCCTTGGTTCTCAGGCTGGAAAAGGATTGTTTTGTCTAACTTAACTGTGAGGAGAACTTGCTGACACTTTATATGCAATTCAGTTATATACTAATGTGAAACAGAATCTGGATAATGTGAAAGCTAAAACTTTAGGCATCATTTTAATATTTATTTTTTTATTTTCTAATGATTCTACTGGGATTTTATTGTTAATTAATGAATATAATTTCCCCAACTGGAGTGTTTTTCACCCTTGACAGTATTTGGTGAGGGATCTCACCCTGCCCTTATTTCAACTCTTTTGTTGTATTTTATCTCCCCTGTTCAGTTGAGGAGGAAAGTGATAAAGAAGCTTTGGTGGGCACTTGACATCCAACCAAGCTCAGAATTTGACAGGGATGCCCTTAATTGCTGTGATATTTAATTTTAACATACTAGATATGAACAAGTTCTTGAAATTGTGGAGGCCAGTTGCTTATCTCAGGAGGCAATTTAGGTGCTCAGTGATCTAATGTTCACTGCACAGCTAAGGGGGAGCAGATTGAGCATGTGGAAGATGAAAGGCAACTGACAAGAAATAATTGTCGAATTATGCAGTTCACAGTTTCAGGAAATGAAAAAGAAGCAAGAACAGCAGGATGGGGACAATTCTCTTAAAAATATTTCAACACTGTCTTGAGAATTTAAACAGGTAGTACCCTCTCACACCTACTCACAGAAGTGTTCTCTTCCTAATACCCATCAGCACAACGTTCACTTGTTAAAATTGTGGCCTTTTAGAAGAATTGGTGTGGAAAGTGAAGAGGAAATGGTGGTTACAGGAGAAGGCTTAACAGACCAAGGGAAGCACTGAGGTGTCCTTTAGAATGTGAAAAGGAAACCCAAGGAGTGGTGTAAAAGTAGATAGAAATGAAATATGTCTGAGTACAAAAATTAAGGCTAGTACAACTATGTGAGGATAACCAGAAGTCTAGAAAACAATACAAAGGAAAATGAGCAAATAACTTAAAACCAACCAGGGTAGCTCACATAGATACATGAGAAATTAAAGGAAGGCCAAAGAGATGCATTTCTACTGCTCAATATGAACCAATATCGATATCAAGAGAAACAGGAGCACTGAAATGCAGGAATGAATTAAAGCAGTATAGTAAGGTGAGTTCCTTAATTCAGCTTAGAGTATTTAAGGAAGTAGCCTAAGATTTTGAGATGCATAATTTTGTTATATTTAACAGAAGTGATAGGTTAATATACCTGCAGTATTACTGCAATATTTTCCTTCTTTGTAACAATTTGGATGAATGATTTTCTTCTGAGCATCTCAGTTTTAAGAAGGAGAAGGACAAAGAAGATAAACACACTGCCTATGCTTAGGTATTCTTACTTTTCTTCTGGAATTCTTTAACTCTCTCTCCACACTAGATTGCACCTGGGCATTGGTGAGATTTGTTCCCAAAATAAGTATTTTCCTTCTTGTACCTAAAGTGGGCAACTACTCGTGTTGGAGGCAGCTGTCTGGCACATATCAAAACTGTCTGCAGGCTCAGAAATCTTGGGCTGTTTGGGGAATTTAGAATACTTTAAAAGAGAAAGAAGTGATAGACAAGTATTCTCATATGCAGATGTTTACTTCTGCCTCCAAGAGACTTAGAGTATGACAAAATAGGTTTGATTTGTAGGCAAGATGATTTAGATTATATGTCAGGGAAAACCTTTTTTGTGAAAAGGGGTAATTAAGCAGGAGGAAATAGCTTCCCTTGGGAAGTTATGAAATCTTGTCTTAAATAAATTCTTTTTGAAACAAACATCTGTCGAACATCTGTCAGAGATAGTCTGAACCTGTCTAGCCACACTTCAGTGGACGATAGACTGTCTCAGCTTTCAAATCAGTTCCAACCTTACTCCTGTGATTCTGTGACATCATGGAGGATTTTTCTCCCTGACTGCACAAAAGCATCAGAGAGCCCCAAGCTGTAATTAAAACATCTGCTCAACAAGAGAGGTTGTAAATCTCAACTCATAGGAGGCACACAATTAATGCTATCAAAGTGCCAGTCTCCTTCCACTTCAAACTTCTCCTGAGAAGAACTTTTTGTACAGCATCTTAGTCATCAATAATTAATTTCTAATAATATTTTATTGGTTTAATATTTGCCCACTAATATAATGATCGCATCTTTCCCTTTGACAAATAAGTCTTATAAAAAGCCGGTTATTCTCAAATAGTTGTGTCATTCTGACCCAGTTATTTTGATTCCTTACTGATGTGCTTAGTAGTTATACAAATGGGATTTTCATCCAAATGTAATCCCTTTTTATTGTAATGCAAAAATTAATTTTTATACTCAGTTATATTTGCCTGGCTTAGTGTCTAATAGTTATGTGCCCACTATCCTATGAATTTGCTGTTATTTCATTGCTTTTAGTTTTCTCTCTGCTCTGTATGCAAAGGTAAAATCTCTGATGCCTCATGAATGAAGCACTGCAGAATTAATTTCTTCTTGCCTCACAGACTGCTCATGTTTTCTCTGATCAGAAGAACAGCAAAATGGTCTATACTTTTATTAAACATACAAAAGTAATATTTTAAAATGACACAGTGTCAGTCCCGCAATTTACATGAGTAACTTTCAATAAAACATTATTATGAAAGTAATCAGTAAAGTGATCATCTATCATTTATACTTTTCTGTTGAGTGTGATGTTTCTGTGAAAACATAATCTTAAAAGTTATGTTTCCCCGTTTGCCTCTTTCAGGAAGACATTCAATTCTAAGAGAAAAACTACATGGTTTTCAGTATGTTTGATCATTCACATTATTCACAAGTGTTCTACTTTGACAGTGGAATAGTTAAGCATTGAGAGGAAAGAAAGAAAAAGGAAACACAAAGAGGAAAAACAAAGGGGAGGAAAGGAAGAGGAAGAAAGAAAGAGAAAAAGAAAGAAAGAGAAGCTTCTTCCCAATCCTACTAGATTATTACAAAGAAGATTCTTATCTCATCAGAGTCAATATTCAGGTACTGAGTCTTGCTACATTATGATCATGATGATGACAATGGTGATGATGATAATAATAATAATAATGATGATAAATAATTAAGGACGAGCTTTCAAATCAGTCATGTTGGTTTAACAATGGGGAGATTTATACTAACTTTCATGGGATCAGACCCAAGTCAACAATGAGCTCCTGTTTAAACATATTTCTAATTGAGAAAGATTAAGAGTTCATCATGCAGTGTTACTGTACGTGTCTAATACAGTATTTGCACTACTTCTAATAGAATATTTGATAATTATTGGCAGAAAAAAGAATCCCACCATCAAAGCAATTGAAATATGTGCTACTTCCCGACTCTTGTACAAGATTTTGGCAATATTTTATTTTGCTATTGCCAAGTGGAAATATTCTAATTTTTATACCAAACTTAGTGTCTTACCTTAATATTTCCTACCCTCATTAAAAGCATTGTACATTATGGGCTTTTCTTCCCCACAAAGATTGCAGTTTATAGAAACAAGTCATGGAAGAAAAGTAGTACAGGACAACTAACTCCTGAGGAATCCTGAATGTGGGCTAAGATAACTTAGTTCCTTAATTTCCTTTCTGCAAATATTTGACTCTGAAACTGTTTTGGAAATCACAGTCATCTTGCATGCTTGTGGTAGCCTCAAAGTTTATTGTATATAAAGACAACAGCAAAAAAAAAATACTCTCATGACTCTCACGATCTCCAGGTCTTCAAAACACCCCAGCTAGGTGACAGTTTGGGTGCCATGTCTCCAGCATATATCACTTATTTCCTATTAAAATAAAAGACATCAAGTTTCTCCTGCAGCTGAATGTATTTACCTCTCTCTCCTGGGCCCTTGGTGAAATACTTGGTAAAATATTCAAAAAATGTTCCTGTAGCCAAACACAGCTTTGTTTTCTAACCCTATAATTCTAATTCAGTCTTACCAGGGATAGATAACAGCTACATCCAAATGTCCACAACCACAAAGTATGTGAAAATGAGAGTCACAATTTTTCTGTTTGCACCAGCAGCTTTCCAGTAAAAATATTTTTACATCTGGTCAGTCTTTGGGACAAGCATATTTTTGGCACTGTGCTAGGCAGTGTAAATTACATTTTTTGATGCTTGCAAAATGTTCAATGAGCTGGCAAAAGGCTTTTTACTACCTACCTCATTTTTTGGAAGGGAAGAAGGTCCTCAATATCCTACATTTGGCCAAGCAAGGATGTAATGACCTTCCTGAGAGATATTTGTGTTATTTTCCTATGTAGTCTTTGTACCAAAACATCAGGAAACACAGGAAGATTTGAAGAGGAAGAAACTCCTAAGGTAATTTCCTTTTTATGCTTTTAACTAGAAGGCTATGAAAATAAGAAAAATTGAAAAGGAGTGTGGTTTTTTTTCTTCTTCTCCTGTTATTTACCCCAAATCTTCTGTCTTTTCCACATAGCGTAATAGATCACTAATCATGGCAAGAGTGAAATAGATTTTTATTAAAAAAAAATAGGAACAATCTTCTTTTCTGTATTTTGATCTTGTAATGAACACAGAACTTAGAGGTCACCAAGAAATTTACATAGTGATTCTACGGAACAGTTGGAGAATGGTACAGATATTTTTAAGCTTAACTTCCTTTGGTGAATTAATGCTCAAAGTCAAATAAGGCAATCCAGTCTGCCTAAAGTATCTTGGTGAAATGAACTGAACTCTCAGTGCCTGTCTTGACCTTTAGTAGAGTTGCTCAGTGCAAGTCTCAATTCCTACTTTTGACAAAATCACTACATTTTATAATTACTCACACGACTAAAAGTAAGACATCCAACCAAACAAAAAAGTAAAGAACACCAAAGCTTTTAAAAACCATTAAAAAATCTGTTATCACTGTGTGTATTTAATAGCTTTTTTCAAAAAAAAATTAATGTCAGAAAATTAAAGCATTTTTCAGTGTAAATGTTCAGTGTATGCTTTTCTCAAAATTAGTTATTCAATGTTAAACTTCACAACCTATAAACAGAAAATGTTATCAAATTAGTATGCTGTGTGTTTATCACAAACAGCTGAGTGTGAATTTTATTTGCTCTAGTAAAGCTCCCTGTATCAATTGTATGTGTCAAGGCATTTAAACACACAAATGCTTGTTGTATTCTAAATGCATATTCTGTTACATATGTGTTCCAGAGAGAATAGATATCACTGCTTGTTTAGAAACACGTATGTTTGATATTTATTACACTTTCCTCCTTGAAAATATCTTTTAATGTCTTTTAAATGTCTTTTAATATCTTTTAATGTCTTTTCAGTTTAAAGAAAATAATTTTTTAGCTTTTACTTCTGGAAACAGCTTGCTTCAGATGATTAAAAAGACAAATTGATATACTTTGATTTAGTTGTCCTTTCAATATAGCAATGTAAGAGATCATTCAAGAACTGTAAGCAGGTTCTGTTTTGCATATGAAAATATTCTTCTATGAAGAAAATAAGACAAAAAACGTAGTAATTTAAAAGACATTGAAAATTTTTATTGCACTTTTATTTGCACGCATTGCTAAACAAAATCTGTTAATTGTGGATCTTTTGTTAAAACTATTAAGAATATGGATTTATGGGACCAAAATAAACCATGAATGATGATGATAAAAGAAGTTGAGCATTCAAAAAGAAATGAAATATCTCTTTTAAAGAAAGTGAAGCAAATAGGAATGAAATTCTATATTAAAAGGGGTTCCAAAGTACTATAGGACAAATTTTGACCCTGGAAGCATAAGGAGATCTCCTGTTGAGCTCAGTGATGCATGTGAGGGCAAAATTTGACTTAATGTGTCTGAAATGTGAAAAAGAAAGTTTATGAAAGGTCATTAACTTTGCTAACCCACAAGGCCATCACTCTGTTCATCTTTCTTACTCATGAAGAGCAAGGTCCAAGAACAAAACTTCTTTCCCTGTGCTACTTATTTCAACGAGATCTTTCATCTTTCTTTTGTTCAGGAATTATTATACTGGATTGTGTACATATTTGAGGCTATTTAACTATATGAAACTGCCTCCTTTTGTAGTAGAAACTTGTTCAACATCTGTCAGAGTACAAATATCCTACTTATGAAAGATGTGGTTATTTTTTTTATAGACTCAATGGGTCAATAAAAGGTCTAAAATCTGATGGAAAAGATGTTTACCTGAATTCTAAATTTTGAACTATAGTCCATGTGGCATAGAAAAAACTGTAGGTAGTGGAAATTAAGTAAATATTCAACAGGAAGGACACATAGCTCATTCTTTTAGTGTTTAGCAACATTTTTTCCTTTCTGAAAGAAGTTCTGCTAAAAAAAAATACAAAATAGGGTTCCAGTGATTTACAAAAGCTAAAAACCTGAAAGTAGAGTAGCAATAAATTCCTCACCTTTGCTGTACAGTAGCAAGGCAGAGTACATGGATGTGTATGGGATGGTGAATTTATTTCACTTTGAACTCCTGGGATGCAACTCCTCTTGATAGTCTGGCAACATGGGCTGATCAAGAGTGAAGAGCTCATTGTTCTTGTAAAGGAAATTTCACCTTTGTAAGAGTAATTATGTATATTTGTTCAGAAAGACACTGAGACACAATGGGAAAGAATAAATCCATATCCTAACATAATTGAAATTTACATTTTATTCTTTTTTTTTTTTTATTTACAACTGCCAGGTTTCTTAGCACAAGACATTTATATCCATAGCAAGAAGGAAGTGAGGAAAAGGAAGGAAAGAATAAATCTGAATAACAATTCTAAAGTGGTAGCTTAAAGAAAGAAAAGTGAAAAGCATCTTATTATGGCATGGAGAATGGTTATGGACCTTAACACCAATGAGCCATTGTCTGAAATGAGGAACATGGAAATATGAAGGTCAGAATTAAGAATCCATAGAAATTAAACTTGTCACCTGTGATGTATATGCCATATGACGGGAATTCAATTGCCTGCCTCCTTCCACTGCCTGAGTGTCGCAGACATCTTTTATGGAAAATCCTTTCCTTAGGATTTTTCCTCCTGAGAAGCTGAGAGGCCTCAGGAACAAAATGTAAACATTGATTATCTGCTGCTGTGGAATGCAACAGTGGATCTGTGATTGGCCCATGTTGGATGTTTGTAATTAATGGCCAATCACAGCCCAGCTGGCCTGGACAGAGAGTCTGAGCCACAAACCTTTGTTATCTTTCTTTCCTATTCTATTCTTAGCTAGCCTTCTGATGAAATCCTTTCTTCTATTCTTTTAGTATAGTTTAATATAATATATATGATAAAATAATAAATCAAGCCTTCTGAAACATGGAGTCAAATCCTTGTCTCTTCTCTCATCCTGGGACTGCTGTGAACACCGTCACACCTGAGTTACCTGAATGTCCCAGGTGAGTGGCCAGAGCTCATCAGGCAGAAGCATCTCTGCAGTTTGAGGATGTCCCATTGTGCTGAAATCAGGAAAGCACTTCAAAGAGCAGAGAGAGCCAAGTCTGCTCATCCCTATTGAATCAGCCTTTTAAAATCTCCAATGCCCATTATGTGTGCACACACGACAAAAGGCTGGAACAGAAGGGAAGGACAAGGAGGATGAATTCACCAGTTATCTCTTTTTGTAGCTTTTTAAGAGCTTCTTAAAGAAAAAGAGAAGGAGAAGATAGAAGATAGAAGAGGCAGAAAAAGTAGGTGAGGAAGAGTAATACTTCAAATGTAAATTATAGATGTAATATTTTGTAGGTACTTATAGGTGGAGTTGTTGGGAACCTGAATTGTAGTTCCATAATTTTTTAAGCTTTCAGGAAGTCAATTCATAGCAGAGCTTGTTTTCTAAAGAAGACCCATGAGAGGAGTGTTGTGGAATAACTATTCTGAAGTTTGTACTCTCATTATTAACACAGTTCTTTCTCATATTTTTTCTCCTTGTTTTGAAATAATGTAAAATGCTATAATTTTAACTTAAAGAAAAAATTGGTGAAACAAAAAAAATGAAATGAAAAAAAAGTAAAAAAAAAAAGAATGCAGAATGCACTCTCAAAATGAAAAAAAGAGGGAGTTCTATAGGAATTTAACAAATTGTTACATTGGGATTATTTACAATTGAATTTTTTATTACTAATCTTGTACCCCAGGGAGAAAGTCTTACAGTACTCTTCTACTCTTCTAGCAAATAGTGCCCCACTACAGAGGTTACTAAAGGTATTATTGATCATTTTACAATATCCTACATTATTTTTTTTACTTGAATATTGTGGTAGCTTTGTTATCATCATAAGATTCCATATGGCAGGAAGAGAGCTGAACAAATTACCTTAATTAACTTAATGTTGAGTCAGATATAAATGTTCCCTGTGTATGATGAGCTTTAGATTCTCAGGAACTTTTAAAGTATTACATGTGGTGCTGCATGTTTAAGATGAAAATGTGTTATTTCTTTGACATCTCCCTCACTCCTCTTCAGTCTGCAACTGATCTATTTTTAAAAAAGATAAATCATAACATTAATTTCCTGTTCTGTTATATCAATATTTGTTGTACTTAGAAATATACCTTTCCTTCCTATTAGTTGAACTAAGAAGGCTTCCACATGGTCCTTACTTTTTTCCTCTCTTCTTGTTTAAGTGCTGTATAAGTGATATACAAGCAAATAAAGTTTGCAATTATATTAGCAGTGGGGATGATTGGTTGGGACATAGTGAAGCTGAATTTTATTTTCAAATATTTGAAATATGCATGGCCAACACAACTATTCAGTAGAGGTTTAGATCATGGGTGTAGATTTAATAAAGTAAAATGATGGCCATATATAAAGACTTGCTATTTTACTGATGCAATAGCTTGTGCTGTACTGCACAAATTATCATTTTTATTTCTATTTATTTCATCCTCTCCTATTTAAAATGTCAAATGTATGATTTTATTTATTCTACTTATATCTGAAAAAATAAAGGCTTTTTTGCAGATATAGTAAATGCAAATATTAAAAGTGATAAAGAAATGACATTTTGATTTTAAAAGAAAAAAATCACTTAATGTTATAAAATAGTAAACTAACTTGTTATTCTTCTTTAAAAATTCCATGTCTTACTTACTTTATATTATGATATGGCTACTTTTACATAATGTCAGCTGTTTGCATCATCTAAATAGCTATAACACACTTGTGTCCTCAAGGCAAAATAATATGCTTCCAATACAATCCACCCCAAAACCAAAAGTGATGGAATTTAAGTTCCATAAAGTATAATTAAAGGTGAGTTGGCAAATCTAAAATGTCAATGCTAATGCATTATAAAGAAAAAAATGTTTCACAATAAATTTTATACTTCCTATAGCTGATATTCGTACTGCTAGAATATATCTAGGCAACATTTATTCCCTAAACATAGGGAAAATATCTTCCACCCTCTTAGCTAGTACTTCTTCACTCTAGTGGCAGCAACAAAATTTTTTCCCAAAGGATAGCTTAAGTGAATGGTACTGGATTAAAAGGCAATTAACTTTTTGGTTAAAGACCAATGCAAAGTGGCATGGCCAAAACTTTCCACCACCTGTTTATTTATTTAATTTTTATTAAATGATTACAATGGATTCACTCCAACTCCCCCAAAAATAGTGTCTGTATCAGAAATATCATCATAGCTGGCATTAATTGTCATGGATTTTTGCAGTTCCAGGCAGAAGTTAACTGGCATGAAGACTGAACTATCACTCCATACAGAGAAAAGTTACCTTAAATCTGGAGTTTACTGTCTCTCCATAAAAACAGCAAATGGATGTTTGCTTAGAATGGTGTCTACAGAGATGAAACACAAGCCATAAAAATAAACTGTAAAAGTAAGATTACTATGTAGCCACCGTTTGGACACATAGATTAAAATAAGGAAAAAGCCACAGGGCCAACATCAAATATCTAATAAGTGTATGAGAGAAGATACATATAGTTTTAGAAAAAAAAACCCCAAACGTAAAAAAAGGAAATGAAAAAAAATTAAAAAACAACAAGTAACAGAGAAGTTCAGTGTTGTTTTTCTAATAGTTTCATTTATTGAACAGTATAAGGACAATTTACCCTTTTCTCATGATACCATGGATACATTCTGTTCAGAGTTAGAAGAGTCTGTTCAGATGTAGGAGATAATATAAAACCATTAGGCTTCATAGATTTTCTTGTTGAGTGGTCAGGGACATTGTAATTAAGGCACAATGTATAAATCAGAGAGATAAAATATGAAACTGGAGTAGTCACAATGATCAAGTTAGGGCTTCTGAATATCATGGACCACAGGATTCCTCCTTATGTTTTATGTTTCACATTTCCAGAAGATCTTTTAGAGGAAAAAGTCAATTATTTTTGTTATGAATTAAAAATAAAAAATTAAAATGCAACAACATGTATTCTAGTTCAGGTCTAGATGAACAGTTTTAATGGGTGATTATTAGTGCTTTTACAGTTGATTAAGTTTTGGATTGGAAAGGAAAAAGAAAAAAAACTGAATCCAAAACAAAAATGTTTGGTTCAATCTTAGAACCAAATATATATGCTGTTTCTGTATCTGTATTGAAGAAAACAAGCTGAAAGCTGCCAGAAATGTATAATCTGTATTTTGGTCCTTGGCTAAAAGATAACCCTGGGGGCTGATTTCAGTTGCTGCTCATCTAGCAACCGGATCATAGCAGCAGGCAGGAGGAGAGGATAAAGAAGATTTTCTCTTGATCCTTCCTTGCCCCTTTGTCTTGATTTTCCTTTCTGTCCTTAGGCTTGTTTCAATTGCTTTTTTTGTTTCTCTCAACGGGTGCATTGTTGGGATTCTCTCCTAAGTCCTGATTAATTTCTCATAAGCACCCTAACAACTCTCATGTGGCAGACGTGTATCCAAACCAAAATGAGAGCAACATGTCCCAGCCAAACAGTCAGGGGGAACAGGGATCAACTCCACAAAGGCACAGCATATTTCATTCTCTTACAAATTCTGTGGCAGACCAGCTGAATGCCTTGGAGACTTTTCTTATCTGATGTCATGGGTTTTAGTCCTCTGTAGTTTCATTTTTTTTCCAAAGAGCATGTACCTATCTGCTAGAGATCCAAAAGAAACTCAATGACCTACAATAGATTTGTGTGCATAGAATTGTCATCGACTTCTTGTGCATTAATAATGTTTTAACCACCAAATCTGTAACATTTCAGATGCATTTGATATAAAAAGAAAATTCAGTTTAAGGATTTTTTAAGAGACACTGCAGGGTACTGAAATGAAAGGGGAAAGCAAGAGAAAATCAAATAGAAGAAAACTAACTAAAGAAAATTCAGAGGGCAAATCTAATGCAGAGCCAAAATTAAAAGTCATAAGTGATGATGAAATATGAAACAGCCCCACACATATGTTTCATCCAGGAACTGGGACTGTGGGGACTATTGCAAAACACTACAGCTTCAACAAGGGAAACCTGACTGGGAATTTTCTTCAGTCCTACGAGCTAGAAGACATCTAACCTTGAATTAGGTAAAATCAAATTACAGCAAACAGAACCAACCTTCCAACAATCTTTGCTCATTTCCTTTCTTTCTGTAATTTTAGAAGATTTGAGTTTGGAAATGTTGAATTAAACTGAGTTTCATTTTAAAATCTTTCAGACACTACATGCATGCCACTCTATTAGAAAAACTATCTTCTCAACTTTTGTATTACTTTTTTTAGTCCATATTCCTAGCACTTAGAGATATTTTTATGCAGAAGTGTCATAGTTCAGCACTCTTTTGGACTGGTTTAGTTAAAGTACTCAGGGAGAGCCTTTTAGCTGAGAAAAAGAAAGCTGAGAGAGGATAGCATGAAGACTTAACAAAGTGGGAAGATGGAAAATGCAGACCTGTTTGCTGAATTTCACAGAACTAAAAGGGGCAACCACTGAAACTACTAAAGAGATATGATTAAATTAGGAAAAAAAACTACCAGTTTTTTCTCAGTGGTCAATAAACTTCTGCTTTTTGAAGAGAAAACACTATCAGTAGATTCAAAGCAAAGTTAAGCTTGGAGAGGTACTTGCAGGAGCTGGCAAAGGTGTCTCTTTTCTGTCCCTAACTCAGAGGAAATTCCAAGGAATACAGGGGGAATACAGGACTACATACAATGGCCATGTTTTGTGTCCTCCCTAAATGGCTTTCACTTCTCTCCCTCTTTAAAGCAGACCAGTGATCTTAATCTCTTTTCAAAAAACCAGCAGAAAATATAAGCTATTTGAGTTTACCTGGATTTCTCACCAAACACAAAGAAACTTCAGAGACAAGATTTATGGAGCTTTATTGGGTTTTATGGATTTAAAGTGTAGCCAGAAAACAAAATAAAGCAAAGCAAAAAAAAATTATATTCTATTTTCTATGTTTCTTCCAGACATTACTGGAAACAACAGGAATGAAAAACAGGCTTTCAAACAACTGTCTTAAGTTTTCAACTAACATAATAAAATATTTAGCTAATTCAGTTTTCTTCTATTTTAGATTACTTGCAGTCTAGATTCTGCTTTTGTCATCATCTAAACACTTGAAGGAAATTTATAACTAAATTTGGGTTACTTTTTTGGTTGTTTTAACGTTCAAGTTACCGTTAAAAAGGCAGCTCCTACAGGCACATGAAATTCTCTTCTAAGTAAGAATAGAATTACAGGGTCAGTAATGCTGCAAACCTCCCAAATCTCTGTCTGTGCCTACTTGTAAGTATAAAAAATTCATTCATTTTCTTTGGCATTTTTTTTTTTATTTTGGCCATTTGGTACTACATGTGAGAAACTAGATAGATAATAGATCAGAATGGTAAATCAAACTTTGAACATTTTATTCCTCTGCAGTCATTTCCAGGGAAAATAAGTACAAATTATAAAGCTGTAAACCTACCCAAGTTCCTCACAAAAGAAAGTTAAATTTCCAAGAGCTTCCTGAGACTGTAAGGAAGGGATATACCTTTATAAATATGTAGTGATAGCTCCATTGTGCTTGTCATTTAAAATACTTCTAAAATTGCTTTAACATGAGATGAAAAAAATTTATAATATTAATTAATATTAATATTAGTCATCACTTCTAGAAAAAAAATCCAAATTCCTATTGCTACATATTTATGAGGGAAAATATACACAATCTTACAGATACTTTGCTCAGGCTTATATGAAATAATATCAAAACCATATGTGACTTGAAGATTTTTTTAATAAAAATTAGAAACAGAATAAATCTGTTTTTTCAAATAAGAATTTGTTCTTATTTGACAAAATCTTTTTATATAGACAAGGCTTAATCATTCCTACAGGCAGAAGCAAAAAAAAATGTAAACTTTATCTTACATTTAATCTTTGCTCTTATTAGGCAAGTTGTCCAGAAGGGGTCTCAGATTGTTGCTTCCTCACATGTTTTCTCTTCTGGCTATCTCATGGATTTATTGCTTTTTCTGTCACATCAGCTGTAACCTGGACAATATTGTCAATTATGACTCAATCAGTGCAGCAAGCAGCAGACTTGTGAAGAAGAGCTCAGATGTAGAAAGTGAAACAAATGGGATGGAAAATGGTAATTTCATATTTGTCCATCTATCCTCTCTATAGATTTAGAGTGTGTTACTAAGGGGGAGAACATAGGAATATTTTCAAATGTTATTTAAATAATTCTTGTTCAGAATTTAAATTTGCATTTAGCGTCATCATAGCAAAGGCTGAGATACTGTGTTGTAACCAGAAACATTTTCAGTATCTTTTAAATGTGTATAAAGCTTTTTGGATAAGATTTAAAGGTTCATATCATCTTAAAAACCTGGGAAATCAGTATATTGTTGCTTAATTTGGTATCATATCACAGTGTTTACATTTGCACCAGAGATGGGAGCATAGGGACTGTCATTCTGGAAGTGAAGTCATCTTACACATACAATTACAATATAACATGTTTTTTGAAGGTAGAAGTGTTTTAAATTATGCTACCATTTTTTTTTCCAAGAGGAAGGAAGAAAAATTCTGTAGAATTCTTTCTTTTATTATACCAGAACTTGCTATTTGCTGTCTAAAAATCTCAATTTTTAAGTGATTATTCTCCTAAAGTGAGTTAGATTAAACATTCTTACAAAGATTTTATCTTCCACTCTGATACAAAGCTTTACAATGTGAATAAAATGGTATTATTTGAACAACATATGTTTGCAGAAAAATAAATGCTGCTTCCATGTTTGCTGCCTAGAGTTTGTAGCCTAGATTCCTCACTTGTAATTATTAGTGATGATATTTGATTTAGAATCTTTGATTATTGTTTCCAATCACAATTAAGATAAAGTGTATCATTATGTTTCAGATTGAATACCAATAAAACAATCTTCAGGACATTACAAAAAATCTCTGCTTTCCTGGGACCGCTCTGAAAGCAGACACATATTTTTAAGCTATTTTCTTGAGAAACAGATTTTCCAAGATGTACTCTTATATTAAGGCTCCTAAACTATCGTAAAAATCTATTTTTAGTTATTTCAAAGGAAAACATAAAAGAAAAGAACCTGGTACTCACATAATCATGTCCATCCCTCTGTCAAAGATAACGTTAATAGTGAATTAAAGCTCCTTTTTTCACCATGTTTTGTTTGGCTTTCTTGCTCTTAATTAAATAATTCACATCACCACTGTGAAGTAGAAAGTGAATTATTTTAATAGTGTTAAAATAGGAGATTAAAAAGGTCCAGTTGATATTTTATCTCCCACCCTGGTTTACCATCACATTAGAACTCGTAACATTAAATTTTATCTCCTCTGTAAATTCTAGGAATGTTCTTCAGCTGTAAGGTGGTGCAGGAGTTGTAAACTACTTGGAATATCTTTCCTGTGTGGTTATGCCTCCTGGAAGCTTTCTGGAGTGGCTTTACCCTGGCTGGGTTCCAGGAACCCAGGAAAGTCACTTCCTCACTCCCCTCTGCAGCTGGACAGATGAGAGAAAATACAATATATTACATTAAAACTATACTAAAAGAATAGAAGAAAGGATTTCATCAGAAGGCTACGTAAGAATAGAATAGCAAAGAATGATCAAAAAGGCTGTCTTGGACTCTCTGTCCGAGCCAGCTGACTGTGATTGGCCATTAATTACAAACATCCAACATGGGTCAATCACAGATCCACCTGTTGCATTCCACAGCAGCAGATAATCAATGCTAACATTTTGTTCCTGAGGCCTCTCAGCTTCTCAGGAGGAAAAATCCTAAGGAAAGGATTTTTCATAAAAGATGTCTGTGACACTGTCACAAGCAAAACAGGCTTAAATTAGAGACATTAATTGAACTTGCTACTATCAAAATCAGAGCAGGGTAATGAGAAGTAAAATGAAAACTTCTAAATGCTGCTATTGTTCCCCCACTGCTCCCTCTTATCCCAGCAGTTAAAGGAGATGGGGAATGGGGGTTAATGGTCAGTTTGTCAACCATGGCTTCTCTCACTGCTCAGGGAGAGGAATCATGTCGCAGACATCTTTTCATGAAAAATCCTTTCTTTAGGATTTTTCCTCCTGAGAAGCTGAGAGGCCTCAGGAACAAAATGTAAACAATGGTTATCTGCTGCTGTGGAATGCAACAGGTGGATCTGTGATTGATCTCATGTGGTTGTTTCTAATTAATGGCCAATCACAGCCCAGCTGGCTTGGACACAGACCCGAGCCACAAACCTTTGTTATCATTCATTCCTTACTATTCTTGGCTAGCCTTCTGATGAAATCCTTTCTTCTATTCTTTTAGTATAGTTTTAATGTAATATATATCATAAAACAATAAATCAAGCCTTCTGAAACATGGAGTCAGATTCTCATCTCTTTCCTCATCCAAGAACCCTTGTGAACACCATCACAGAATCCTTCCCTGGCTTTAGCATGGGCTTCCCCTTCAGAGGGAGACAACTCTTCAAGAACTTCTCCAACACAAGTCCATCCCACAGGCAGGAGTTGCCCCCAGACTGCTGCAGCATGGATCTTTCTTCCAAGGGGTGCAGCCCTTCAAGCACAGGCTGCTCCAGCATGGGAACAGGACCCCTCTCCTCATGGGCCTCCCACAGGCTCACAGCCTCCGCCAGGCATCCAGCTGCTCCAGAGTGGGGCTCCTCCACGGGCTGCAGGTGGATCTCTACCTCCCTGGGAGTAATAGGAGCCTCCTTGAGCCAGGTCTAATGAGCTCTTGGAGATCTATTTCTCACCCAAGATAGCTCAGCTACCTTAGAAGGCATAAAATCAGCCGGTTGGCTTCTGTGGCAGCGTTGAAAACAGAAAAGTTTTAATAAAAGGCAAAATAACAAACTTCTTACAAAGAAAAACAGATCCAGGTGCAAGAGGTTCTTGCTCCTGGTAAAACATCTCCCAAAAGCGATTAGTCTCCTTGTTCTCTTCTTTTTCTAGTAAATTGCCCAGGCAGGACTTTTTGGCTCCTGTCCAATTGGCTATCCTTAAGCTTGAGGTGAAGTCTCCCAGGCCCGTGAGATGCCTTATTCACCTACTTGAGGAGAGAAACTTTTGGGCTTCTTTCCTTTTTCGGGGGACAAAGGATTGTTTTGTCACTCTGTCAACAGGGGACATATTCCTATACCTGTGGATCTCCATGGGCTGCAGGGACACAGCTGCCTCACCATGGTCTGCACCATGGGCTGCAGAGGAATCCCAGCTCAGGTGCCTGCAGCCCCTTCTGCACCTTCTCCTGCACTGACCTTGGTGACTGCAGAGCTGTTCCTCTCACATCTTCTCACTCCATTCATCTGACCACAATTACAACTGCACAATAACTTTTCTTCATCTTGAATCTGCTATCACAGAGGTGTTACCACCATTTCTCATTGGCCCAGCCTTGGCCAGCAGCACATTTGTCTTTGGAGCTGCCAGGGGCTGGCTCTGCCATCAGCTTCTCACAGAAACCACTCCTGTAGCACCACTGCTGCCAAAACCAGGCCATGCAAACACTTTCTCAGGAAGGCTTGATTAAAAAAAACCCAAAAAACAAAAAACCCAAAAAAACAAACAAAAAAAAACCCTTATTTATTCAATGCTTAGGGATGTCATGTGCCCCCAGATAAAAACCACGTATATTTAAGCAGTAATTTGAAGTTTCAACAGTAAACCAGGTAAAATTATTATCAGAAGTAAGGTGTGTAATACTGTTAGAAAAAGGTGGTTTATTTCTAAGTGCTCAAACTGGACAAAATTTGAAATGTTTCTCTAGTTCACTGACTACAGTGGGACTGATGAAAGACAAGCAAATGGGTTTCTGGCTGAACAGCATAACAATAAAAAATATTTGAATGATAAATTTAAAATAAAAAATAATGCACATTTATAGTGAAAACCAAAATATATTAAAGATGCATGCATCTACATAAGGTAGCATTACAGCCATTTACCTCATTTAAAGGTGATCAACAACACATGATCTGTAAAATAATTCAAGCATTAGTTTTCTCTCTCTTTTTTTTTCCCTCCTAATTAGGTGGGTTTTTTATTACCTGCAATGATGTGATTTTGGTTTTCATTGAGTAAGTGGCATTTATTTCCATAGCCAAACTAATAATTCAAGTAACAAGCAGCTCATGGAATTTTAAACAACTAAACTTTTCGTTTGTTTCTAGGTTGCTGTCATGTCTCTTACATGTAATGACAAAATATTTGGCACTCAAGAGAAATGCACAAACTAGATGAATCTAGTTTACCAGAAGTCATAAATGAAATTCATAAGAAAACACAAAGCCATCCCCTTTCCTCTAAACTCTCAAACACCTGATCCAGTAATTAATTTATTCTTAATTCATAATTTTCAGGACTTTTTCCAAGGTATGAAAATGTTTTTTTGGGTTTTTTTTGTCAGCATTGTCATAGTTAAAATATGGTTAAATATATATTTATGATAATAAATAAGTACAATATGTATGATAGACTATTTCCTGAAAATACATACTGTGTTGTATTCACACACAATTAGATAAATGTGCAGTGTCTGTCCAAGAAACAAAAAAGACAATCTTGAAAGCTGTTTTTAAATCCCTTTCTGTTCTTTTCCAAGCTGCTAGCAGCAGAGAGTACAACTGAAATCTTGCTTTACTGATAGGTAAGCCACCTACAATAAATATCTAATTTACTTCGTTTTTGGTTATAAATCTGAAGGGATTCTACTGTGGGTTTGGTCATGCAAATCCCAATACAGATATTTATTTATTAATTATGATTATGAAATCCTGAAATACTAATGAGGTATCAGCTGAGACTGCAATAGCCCAAAATCTGACTTTTCAGTCCTTTGTCCATAGTTGAGTTATTTCAGGAATGTAGAAGTTCTGATGTTAAACTGTGGTTTTGTCACAAATCTACTTGACTCTCTTGTTGGATTATCTGGTTGTGTGGATCTACTTTCTCAATTCAACCTGAACTTTTGAAAATCTTTGGAATTTGTTATTAGCTGTTGGAAGGCTTTTGGAAATTTATATTGAAAATATGCCTGCCACATACTTGCTTGTGACAATCTCTTTTAATAAGAAATTCCCTCGTCAGTCAAGATCCAGAGGAAAAGAATCAGCAGGGCCGTAACACTGGTGTAAGGCATCATTTACATTTCTTACACTTGTATTGGTAGGACTGCTGCACAAACTCCTATGGGCTCCAGAAATTTGCTCAAAAAATAAAGGTTCCCTCCCTGTATTTTGTCATGCATTTATCCAGAAAAAAAAGTCCACTGAAGATATTCCTGCATTTTTCTCACAGGACTAAGAAATTGTTTTTCATATGAAAATTTTTCAGACTATCCACAAATTTTCTGTGTTTGGAAAATAAACTGCAAATCTAGCCACCATTAACATCCACAAATTTAGCAGTAGAGAATGTTTTATTACCTGATCTGAGCATGTCAGTTCTAAAGTGGTTCCTTCAGTGGTGCTACAAAACACCTTCATTCCTGGAAGTTCTTTCTAAGCACTGCTCTGATGTTTTTTATGTTGATTTTCTGTGGTGTTGTAGAGATGGAAGGAAGGGTGCTTATGATTTCCTGTTGCATCTGCACTACTTGGGTTACCCATGGCACTGTGGATATTTATAAATCTTCATAGCCACGTGGTCATTTCATTAGTGCAATATTGTTATCTTTGCTTTTTTATTCATGCTGATATTTAAAATAAATCAAATAATGGGAACTGCTAATGTAATACATTTGTTAGGATACTTTTAGAGGAGTTACTGATTACTACAATTAGCAGGTTTAGGGCAAATATAATTTTAAATTTTTTTGAAAGCATGGAACTTATCCAGCAAGTCCTCCTTTGGTTTCAAGTCCATGTAACTTGCAAATCATTGAGTCTGTCTGAAAGAAGATGCTCAAAAGACAAAGTAGCTGAGGGAGGGAGGAAACTGAGTACTTTGGGTAAATAGTTTAGAGATGGAGCAGAGAAATCCTTATTAACTTGAAGATTAACATGTTGCTCCTTGCATCTGTGGTGAATATGAGTTTTAATAGTGAACTCAACAACAGGAGCACTTGTATATCAATGTAGTTATCAGGAGTGGCCAACATTAATTTGGTTAATTAGTGAGTGATATTGGAGAGTTTAACTTTCAAATATTACATTCAATGAGGCCTTCTTTCCTAGCACTGGAACAATGAGTTTCTAAGAGTTAATTCATTGGGGATAGTAAATCAATGCAGACATCATTTGTATTTCTTAGAGACTAGACACCAACTTGTGAGAGGGATGCTCAAAACCCCTCAAAGCACAGTGCCTAAAGAGCTTCAAGTGCACAGAAGATGGTAAGAGAAGGCTTTAAAAGGACAGCTGAACACTGAGTTGGAATGGAGAACAGCTAAAGTTGTGAAGAGGTGAAGCATCTGGTTTCATTTTGTTATTTTGCAGTCAGATTTGGGATGAGGGTGAGATTTCAGCTTGCTGGTGGATATGTTTCTTTGTGACTGCTGTATGTTATCTGTGTCATGCCGTGTCTCCAGGGTGTGAAAAGAATAATTTTTCAGTTCTGTGATAAAGAAGTGAGACATGAACCAATGGAATAGAGGAGATATGTTAATTTTTGCTGATGCTTAGGTGTATGGTTAGCTCCTCTGGGGTGCCAGTGTTGTTTTCTTGAAAGTTTGTATGCTGTTGTCTCGGTTTCTTTTCTCTCTGAATTCTTATCCCTTTGCTACGACTCAGATGTTTTATCTGAAGGTAAGTGTTGCTTCCTTCTTATTCAGGCTTTTGGAAGAGACAAAGAAAAGTATGAGGATTTGAGGTAGTGCCACTTAAGTTTCTGAACTTATTAAATAGAGAGATCTCCCTACTTTGTGTCTTCCACTTTCCTGTTCATAATTTTGTTTTGCAGTGAGTCTGTGATGAGTATATAACCACTTTACATTTGTCTTTTGTTTTTTCTTGTACCTCTGTGTATTGTTTTTGAGAAAGAAGATGAGGGCATATGAAGCTCAATCATTTAGGGAAATGGATATTTATAAGAACACTTTATGAGTCTTAAGAAATCTGCAAAGTTCTTATGATTTTTGGGTTTTGGAGGGTATTAGGGTGGGGGTTTTTTTTGTTGCTGTTCTTTTTTTTTTTTTTTTTTTTTTCTGGTTGGGGTTTTTTGTTTTTTTGTTTGGGGTTTTTTGAGTGTGTGTTCCACATAAGGATTTTGAGCAGTCAGTCCAGGTAATGCATTTTAAAATGTTAAAACCTAACTTATAAATAATAAACCTACCTACTACAGCTGTGGACAATAATCACCCTGAAATACCACTGATTTTTACATGTTAGAGTGGGTTTTAAGTAGACTATGTACATCAGAATGAGAGGAAAATATTTTAGAAAGATGCAGTTTCTAGCACTTCTTATAACTTGGCTACAACACCAAAGTTAGTGAAAAACAAAGTAAGTTGAGACGGTGTTGAGAATGTATTACAAACAAAAAACTTGGGATTTTTCTGCTTACTTCCTTCCCTGTCTTTGTGCTTTCCCCTTCCCAGTTATCTGCTGGATGGCTGTAAACTGTGTTAGCTCAGAACTATGCAATCAAAGGTGGCTTGATCAAATTAAGTTACTTTAATATAATTAATATTCACTAAATAAAGATGTAATCCAGGGATTGAGTTAAAAATGCCTTCCATGCTCTTGTGTCTATAGGAGGTTTGTAATTTGTGCTTCCTGCAATCATGTGGCTTTCTTCAAATTGAGGGTTACTGGGAAACATGCAGTGCATTTTAATGCTGCTGGTACCAATTCACATGCTCTATAAGGCTTTCTTTCTTTTTCTTTTCTTTTTTTTTGTTTGTCCATTTGTTTGTTTTTGGTGGATTTGTTTGGTTTTTGTTCATTTGTTTTGGTTTTTTTTGGTTGGTTTCTTTTCTACTTGTTTTTATCTTTTTAATCTTTCCTTTTGAAACATTTTGCTGGATTTATTTATTCACTTGATTTTCTTTTTATCAAGATTTGAAGGGGGTCAGGGATAGAGTAGATAAGAAAGGGAGAAATGATTAGTATATGTGAGAGAGCTGTATTCTCTCTTATTATTATTTTCTCTAGATGTCCACTGATAGTTAACTAACACTTAGATAAGGCATGACTCTTTGCTATTGTGAAAAATGTCACATAAAACTAAATTGCAAAAATTCTGAGTCATATTGTTTATAAAATTCTACAAGTCTCTCAGTGAATGTTCTTCAGACATGAATTTTGTAAGAGAAGACAAAAAATAATTGCTTCCTTGTAAAGTTCTGTATTTCTTTTCAATGAATTTACCATGGTTTAGCCCTAGCCAGCAAGCCCAGAGCCACTCACATCCCCACCAGCAGGTTCAGGGAGAGAATGGGTGGGGTAAAAGCCTGAGAGCTCATGGGTTGACAGTTTAATAGGGAGAGTAAAAGCCATGCAGACAAGAAGAAAAGCAAAACAAGACATTAATTTACTGCTTCCCACAGGCAGGCAGGTGTTCAGCCATCTCCAGGAGAGCAGGGCCCCATCACAGGTAACAGTGGCTTGGAAAAGCAAATATCATCACTAGAAATGTTCCTATACTACTTCTTTCTTCTCCTGCTTTATATACTGATATACAATGATGTCACCTGGTCTGGAATATCCCTTTGGTCACTTGGGGTCACCTGTCCTGGCTGTGTCCCCTCCCACCCTCCCAGGCACCCCCAACATTCTCAGCAGGGCTGATACAAAAAGCAGAGAAGTCCCTGGCTCAGCAATAACAAAAACATCTCTGTGTTATCAACCCTGTGTTCAGCACAGATCCTAAACACAGCCCCGTAGCAGGCACTGGGAAGAAAATTAACTCTACCCCAGCCAGAATTCCTTACTGATTTATCTTGTGGACAAACTGTCTTTTGCTTTGTGTGCACACTCTGTTTGTGTTTATATAAATACTGTGCATTTACAGATCTGATCTGAAATACTCCATCATGTATGAGAATAACTCTTACATAGAATGAAATCTTTCAGCAAAGGAACATTATGAAATACAGGAGAAATTTCATTAATTGTTGTTTGGTTTTTCCAAATAAAACAAAAGAATAAAGAAAAAAGAAAGATAGTTTTCTTTATTCTCTTCCAGCACTTCAGAAGAAACTTGTTAAATTCTGAGGGTATCAGAATGATAATGGTTGGTTGGTGTCGCAGACATCTTTTATGAAAAATCCTTTCCTTGGGATTTTTCCTCCTGAGAAGCTGAGAGGCCTCAGGAACAAAATGTAAACATTGATTATCTGCTGCTGTGGAATGCAACAAGTAGATCTGTGATTGGCCCATTTTGTAATTAATGGCCAATCACAGTCAGCTGGCTCAGACAGAGAGCCGAGCCACAAACCTTTGTTATCTTTCTTTCCTATTCTATTCTTAGCTAGCCTTCTGATGAAATCCTTTCTTCTATTCTTTTAGTATAGTTTTCATGTAATGTATATCATAAAATAATAAATCAAGCCTTCTGAAACATGGAGTCAGACCCTCGTCTCTTCCCTCATTCAAGAACCCCTGTGAACACGGTCACAGGTTGGGTTCAGCTTTGGATTTTCTTTTCTTTTTTTGCTTGTGGTTGAGTTTATATGGTAACTGCTGTTTTATTCTGGCTAAATTTTTTCTGCATTCATTTCTGAGAAGCAAAGGAACTTCTAGGTGGACCAGACTGTATCTAAATAAAAAGTAGTAAAAAAAAATAAAGTATAAATATACCAGAAAGAGCATCCCTTTCTTTCTCTGCAAGGTCAATTGCTTAATCCTTTTTCTCAGATTATACAAATTCATCACTGCCCAGTGGGCCTGCCTGTCATTGCTCTGGACCTTACACAGTCACTTAGCTTATACAATATAAGTGGAAAGACATGTAGAATTCTATCAAATCAGAATGCTCTTTTACATCAGTTCTATTATGGCATAAAGCACCACATAAATTACAGCAGAAAGGGAGGTGTTTTTCATCCTGACATTTGATGCAAGGTAGAGTCTTGGTATAAATTCAGCAGTTCCTTTCC
Source organism: Molothrus aeneus (assembly GCF_037042795.1). Lineage (NCBI taxonomy): Eukaryota > Metazoa > Chordata > Aves > Passeriformes > Icteridae > Molothrus > Molothrus aeneus. Next base: position 11,722,617 of record NC_089649.1, on the reverse strand, counting down.
ATTTTTGTTTGTTTGTATGAAAGAGTTGAGGTTTTCAGGAGAAACACTAATCTGAAGTGTTAGAACCTGCAAGGCTCCATCTGAGTCATGCTGACAGGTGAGAGTAAACAAGTATAAAAATGGAAAGTGTTTCTCTCCAGACAGGGGGGAGTTTCTAGCTAAGTGAGGAAAGCAGGGCTGTCTTCTGATGCTTCGTAACTGTTTAATCTGAGTTTGGGCTGAACGTGCCTTTAGCCAATTACTTAATTTTTTTTGGTAAATGGGCACTTTTCACAGAGAAAGTAATAGGTTACTGAAATCTACAATCACGGCCTCTGCTGAACTAACTTGTCTAAAAAGGATTCTTTTAACACAAAGTTTTGCATCTTTTTTATCATTGCAACATAAAGTGTCTTAAATACTTCTAATGATAAAATTCTATAATTATGTCATTTATATCCATAATTATGTCAAATTTGTATAAGACTAGCCATTTCTAATCAATTTATTATTTTTCCCTATTAAATATCCTAGGGTATTCTTTTCTTGCAGATAGAAAAAAATCACTGAATTATTAGGGTTGCAAGGGACCTCTGGAGAACACCCAGTCCAACCCTACAGCCAAGGCAAGGTCACCTTGATCAGGAATGTGTCCAGGTGGGATTTGAATGTCTCCAGAGAGGGACACCTCCCTGGGCAGCCTGTTCCAGTGCCCTGACACCCCCAGTGCAAAGTTCTTCTTCAAGCTGAGGTGGAACTTCTTGTGTTTCAGTTTATGGCTGCTGCTCTCACCCTGTGGCCATTGCCCTCGCTGGGCACTGTCGCAGACATCTTTTCTGCAAAATCCTTTCCTTAGGATTTTTCCTCCTGGGAAGCTGAGAGCCCTCAGGAACAAAATGTAAACATTGATTATCTGCTGCTGTGGAATGCAACAGGTGGATCTGTGATTGGCCCATGTTGGATGTTTGTAATTAATGGCCAATCACAGTCAGCTGGCTCGGACAGGGAGTGCAAGACAGCTGCCTTTGTTATCATTCTTTGCTATTCTATTCTTAGGTAGCCTTCTGATGAGGTCTTTTCTTCTATTCTTTTAGTATAGTTTTAATGTAATATATATGATAAAATAATAAATCAAGCCTTCTGAAACATGGAGTCAGATCCTCGTCTCTTCCCTCAACCTGAGACCCCTGTGAACACGGTCACAGGGCACCACTGAAAAGGGTTCAGCACCATTCTCTTGTCACCTGCCTTGGAGATATTCATATGCATTAGAGAGATCCTGTCTGTCTCCTCCAGACTAAACAGGTCCAGCTTCTGCACTCTTTCCTCATAAGAGAGATACTCCAGGCCCCTCATCGTGGGCACCCTCTCCTGCAGCTTCTTATCTTTCTTGAACTGTGAATACCTGAATGGAACAGAAGTCACTGGATTTGGCCTCACCAGGGCTGAGTAGAGAGGCAGGATGTCTTGACCTGCTGGACACAGTTGTGACGGTGTTCACAGGGGTCTCAGGTTGAGGGAAGAGATGAGGATCTGACTCCATGTTTCAAAACGCTTGATTTATTATTTTATGATATATATTACATTAAAACTATACTAAAAGAATAGAAGAAAGGATTTCCTCAGAAGGCTAGCTAATAATGGAATAGGAAAGAATGAATAACAAAGGTTTGTGGCTCGGACTCTCTGTCTGAGCCAGCTGGGCTGTGATTGGCCATTAATTAGAAACATCCAACATGGGCCAATCACAGATGCACCTGTTGCATTCCACAGCAGCAGATAATCAATGTTTACATTTTGTTCCTGAGGCCTCTCAGCTTCTCAGGAGGAAAAATCCTAAGGAAAGGATTTTCCATAAAAGATGTCTGCAACACACACTCTTCCTGATGTACCCCTGAATACTCATGGAACTGAGAGAGCAGTCATAATTGTGCTCATCTTACCAATTTTGCTTTTTTTGTGCCCCTTTGTAGTGTCCAAACCATAAATCGATTCCAGTTATTCTGTAATGTAACTTGTAATCTTGATACAGAGGAGAAGCAAAATGTACCTTGCAAATCAATTGTCAGCCCAAGTGAAGTGAAAAGGCAGATCCCTAAAATGTGCTTGGGTCCTTGACCTACTTTGATTGATAGATATGCATGACTGGTGCAGTGGCAGGCTCAGCAAGCCACGAAGCAGTTCTATTTATCCAGGGAATTTTCTGGGTCTGAGAGTGCTACTTATGTGGGGTGTGTCTATGAATAAATATTTTTCAAGTTTGTATGTTAATGGTGCCTTTCCAGCTGAGCTGTCTCTTGCCAGGAGCAGGGCCTGATATGTGTGTGCTGAGCAGAATGTTGAAGGGGGTGTCTCCATGGAGGGCTCATGGAAATTCACTTGAACTCATAACCTGACATTTTACATATGTAAAAATAAACAAAAATGCAGCCTTGTTTGAAGGACAGTGCTGTACTTATGTTTGCTAAAAAATGAGGTAGCTCCTCCTCTCTCTATTACAATGAGGCTTTTTTAGATTTTTGGGGATTTGAGGTTTTTCAAGGAGTTTCATCAGGCACTATCTTCTGTCCATGAGGCTGGAGGAATTTAACTGGACACAGTTGGAGCATTGTGTTTGGAAAGAGTGGATTTCTCCCAGTAGTGGATCCTATAGCATTATCCTAGCTAATCCCCCCAAAATCCCTTTCCTCTTGTACATGCTGTATGGTCGTATTTCAGGCTTATCCTGTACCATTAAGGTGATTAGGGTACCTGCTATTGAAAAGTAGTGTTTAGAGGCTTCAGTAACCTGAGAGGAAGGAGTCAGTGAAACTGAGGAGAGAAACCAAACCATTCCTTATCATGGCATTTAAAATATAGCAGTTGAGTTCTTAAAATATTTAAGATTTTAGATAGCTGTTGCACCTCAGCTATGAAATACTGCTCCTTGACTAAAGTGTGATAACTGTGTGAGAACTCTGTTAAATTAATGTAGGGCTGGCAAGTTTTGTACAAGGGTATTTTTATCTTCTATAAGATATGTTAGGAGTGCTTGCTGTTGATTATTATCTTCTGTCTTAGGGTAAATCTTTTAGACATGCACTTATGATGTAGCTGAGGGGAGGTTTTACTGAAGTGCTTTTTTATTTCAGGAAATTAATGCTTGCTCAGCTTAGTCCTTTCTCTACTTCGTTGTATGAGTACCATATACTTGAGAGGCTGATAGTTTAATACCTCGTATTTTACAGATATTTTGATCATGTTTCTAAGTTGTTACCTTTTGAAATACCTTAGTGATACTTATTATTAATGCTATTTGAATGAAAATATACAGGTAAGGGTAAGTCCACGACAGAGCTGTCATTGCAGATCTTTTCTGAACGTTCTGAACCTCACCCTCACTAAGCCCTATGCTCTTAACTATCCTAGCTATCCTCTCAGCAGCCCTGGGAGGATGAATGGGTCTCAACCAAACACAAATCCAAAAAATTCTAGCCTTTTCTTCCATCTCCAACCTAGGCTGAATAGCAATCATTATAATCTACAACCCTAAACTCACCCTCCTCAACTTCTACCTGTACACTGTAATAACTGCAACCGTTTTCCTCACCCTAAACACAATTAAAGTATTTAAGCTATCTACCCTAATAACTGCATGAACCAAAATTCCATCCTTAAACCTTAAACACAATGCTGCTCCTAACCCTGCTCTCCCTTGCAGGACTCCCTCCCCTGACAGGATTCCTGCCCAAATGACTTATCATTCAAGAACTAACTAAGCAAGACATAGCCCCAGCAGCCACACTTATATCCCTCCTGTCCCTGCTAAGCCTACCTTCTACCTTCTTCTCACATACTGCACAACAATTGCACTTGCCCCACACACCACAAACCATATAAAACAATGATGTACTAGCAAACCAACCAGCATTACAATTGCTATATTTACCTCCATGTCTGCCATCCTCCTTCCTATCTCCCCTATAATCCTTACCATTGTCTAAGAAATTTAGGATTACCTAACCGAAGGCCTTCAAAACCTTAAACAAGAGTTGAACCCTCTTAGTTTCTGCTAAAGTCCACAGGCCATTATCCTGCATCCCCTAAATGCAAGTCAGGTACTTTAATTAAGCTAGCACCTTCCAATTTACTAGCCAGATGGTAGTATCTTTGATACTTCCATCATGGTTACTATGATACTATGATACTACATGATACTATAGTATGGCTTTGATCCCATGATACTATAGTTAACAGCTATATGCCCTAACCAACAGGCCTCTGCCTAAGGCTCTGGTACATAACCAATGCACATCAATGAGCTTGCAACTCACTATGAACTTCACTAGAGAGTTGATAAGAAGAGGAATTGAACCTGTGTAGAAAGGACTACAGCCTAACACTTACACACTCAGCCATCTTACCTGTGATATTCATTAACCAATTATTATTCTCAACTAATCACAAAGATATTGGGACCCTATACCTAATAGGTGAGGTTATGTAGAGTAGCGTGATTGGGGGGAGTTTTATGATGGTGGATAGGAGGAGGCCAGTGGTGAGATGAGAGCCTTGGAGTACTTCTGGAAATCAGAAGTGGAATGGTACTAGTCCTAGTTTTATTCTGATTGCTGAAGTGAGGACCAGGCAGGACGTTGGGTGGGTAAGTTGGGTGATGAATGTTTTCCCCAGGATCTGGATAAATATATTTTCTCCATGCTGACTGTGATTAGTGCCCGCATTGGTAGAAATTCCATCTGTAGCTCCAAATTCTGCACTAGCCAGCATCTCTGTGTGGAAATGTTGTGCAAATGTTGGCTGTCACGTCTCTACCTTTTGCACCTCTTCCAATATTCTCACCTTTTCTGATTACCTTCTGCTGTCTCCACAGCCTGTTGGGATTTTTCCTGAGCTACCTTTTACCCTGCTACTGCCTCTCAGACCTGCCTGTGCTCTGCTCACATATCACTTTATTTTCTCAGTATTAGCATCATTTGGAAACTCCAATGCTATCTACAGTTACAGTCTTCACTGGCCAATCTATCACGATGAGGGATAAAGATTGCTTGGCAAAAGCTGTGACCTTTATAATGATAAATATGTTGTCCTATTCATCACAATAAATATAAAACATTGTCGTAGTAGGACAATGCATGCTCTATGAAGAGTACTCTTATTCCATGTCTGCCATTTCTATGTGTGCAGGGCCTTTATTTAAGAATTAAATGGAAATAAACAGAAGCGTGAAGGCTGAATAAGACAGATTAATGCAATTTAAGATATGCAATTAAAACATCACAGACAGGAAATTTATTTCTATTAAAATAATTTTAGAAAGCGTTTTTCTATACTAAAGAGATAATTTGTATTTTTATGGCTTGATTAATACACTGTGATGAAATTCTAAAGCTGCCGAGCATTAATTGCCAAAGAACTAAGACTGAAGCCTAATATTTTAATTCTAATGGGTTCAGAGCATTTTAATGGTCTTCAGTTCTGCATATTTCTGTGTGTTTTAAGCAGCAGAATAATTGTTTGATATTAAGAAAGATAAATCATTTTAAATTTCATCAGGTTCAGTGAGTAGGCAGTGGACTGTGACTTAGAATATCTGGAGTCCAATTTTGGCCCATTTTTACTATTCTCTAATATGATCTACACCAATTTCATACTCATTATATTAATTTTATTTTGAGTCTTTTCTGTAATTTCAGTGGGCTCCACAGTCGTTGTCCTGTCAACCAGTTTATAACATTTCAGCCACCTTGGGTCCAGATCTTGGCATTCTTTTAGAAATACGAGGAAAAAAAAAGTAAAAATATGAATTTGTATATAAATATGATACTGATATCACTATGTACTCATGATATTTCTCTTTTCTTTAGCCCCAAACTTTATGTCCTTAAAATTTACCCTATGCTGTTAAATATTTTGCAGACATCACAAGTAAGATGGAAATATCCTGTGGATGCAATTTTGGTTTTTGACAGTGCAATTTAAAATTTCTCTAAGATTCATGAAAAAAAATGAATCACTGAACAATAAACATTCTATTTCCTGGAAGTTGGATATGTACCACAACATAGCCAATGATCAGATTGCAATTAATGTCTTTTCTGGGATCTACACACTAAAGATAGAGGTGCTTCATAGTAAAGAAAACAGAATTCAAGTGTATGATGAAGGAATTGTGGGCTGAAATCTAATCAGGAACATTTTAATGGGGGATAGACTAGATTGTGACATTTTTTAATTCTGATTTTAAAAACTAAGTAACCAAGCTGATTATATCTTCTTTTGTGCTCAAAGAAACATCACTTTATGATCCCTTGCTTTTGAAATGAAGTATTAAAAAGGTTTGTAGTGCACTTAAAATACAGGAAACTTTAGGAGCAGGATTTTTTTTGTTTCTTTTTCTCCAGTATATATGCAATGCAAAGTTATCAGCTTCTAGGTAGAATGATTAGAATTCATTCTCCTTTTGTGTGGTTTCAACCCAAATTTGTCAAGTGGAACCTTTGTGGTATTATGAAATAGTGTAATGGTCTTTTCTTTTTACTTCATAAGTTTTATCTTCCTGCCTCTATGATCCCACTTGCAGCAAAAATTATCGGGGGAAAAGATATGGGTTTTTTTCAATGTTATTTTTCCTCTTAGTGAAAGTGGGATGTGTTAGGTTTTGGGGGTGGTTTGGCAGGTTTTTTTGGAAAAGGAAAATAGCATTTTAAACAGGCTACTTGTCCCTGAGATGCTTTTATTAGTAGTAGTTTACTCTAAATTTGTAAACAGGAAGCTGCAGCAGCACCCATTTGTCTTTTACTTTTAATAAATCAGGCTTTCCAAGCTTTGTTTTTACTGCTTAAAAGTGTGGAAGTATTTAATGTTCACTTAAAACTTGCTTCAGGCAGTGTCTGTGAGTTTATCTGCTCATGTAAAGAACAGTGTTTCAAACAAGCAGTGTTGCTGTAGTGTTCAATACAGAAATGTTTCAGCTACATGTATCTCTATCTATATATCTTCAGTTTCCCCTGGAACTTCCATTAGATAAGTAATGTTTGGGATAAATTTAGATGGAATAATAATAAAAAAAAGTGTGTTTTATATTTTTGATCAAACCCAGTTATATTTGATCCTTAAAGGTTTAATTAACTCTTGAAATTAGAAAAAAAATTGTGGTAAGATTTTCCCAACAGCTACTTGATGACATAAGTCTGTTCTTTGGCATTATTTGGAAATATTTTATAACTGAATTACTCTGAAATATTTTCCCTTCTCTTATACTTCAAAATTTTACCAGAAAAAGAGCATTCAGGTTAATGAGAAATATTTCAATTGGTTACCAGTCTCTTCTTAGCACAGATGTGCTCAAATTATGAAAATGGGTTACTAAGAGGGTTTATCTGGAACTGCTATCAGTTTGATGAAGGCTGAACAGAATACAGCTGCAGGCATAAACACTCAATTACCTGAGCAGCCTTTTCCAACATTATTTTCAATTTGAGCTAGAAACCCTGTCCCTGATAACTCATAACCCATCACCCAGTCTCTTTAGTTTTACAGACCTGAGGGTAGAAACCAAATCTCTGCTGAAAGGTTAAAGAAAATACAAAAATATTCTTTTTGACTAGTGTGTAGTCCAGGAAAATTTTCTCACTCTGCTGGGACTTCATTGCTATGAACCTTTTGACCAAATTTATCAGGCTGATGGAGATTTGGTAAAGCTTTAGAGAGTACCATTAAATTCCATGTCCGTTGAAATTAAAATTACTTTCTTTTCTTGCACAGAAAGTGAATGCAAAGTTGATAATAAAAGTGCCTTCTATTAAAGAAGATTGCTTATGTCAAAAATGTGCACTTTAATCTGTCTGCCTTTGAGCTCATTAGGTTTTATCAAACTTGAATATATTGGAAGCTGAGGAAGAAATGAATTTTAAAATGAAGCCTAACACTGAGATAATGTACAAAAAATGGCAGCCAAGATGAATCTGTAAAAAAGTTGTGTATTCCAGAACCAAATAAAAAATGGCTTAAGGTTAGAAAATGATTTTAAGGAGAATGATTAAATGTTTAAGATGGTGAGATTTGAAATTACCTTCAGTGATTTCGCATGATTGAAATCTGCTACCTCTATGGTGCTTCCTCATAGGCTGGGTGATAGAATTGGAATTTAAGGAAAGCATAAATCCAATCAGGAATAACTTCCCAGTGTGGCTGGGTTCACTTGTTGTTCTGGCTCATATCATGTACAAAGCCCCATCCGACCTGGCCTTGAGCATTTCCAGGGATGAGAAAGCTGAAACTCCTCTTGGCAACCTGTTCCAGTGCCTCACCAACCTCACAGGAAATAATTTATTCATAATATCTAATCTAAACCTGCTCTCTTTGAATCCATTCCGTCTTGTCCTGTCACTACATGTCCCTGTAAAAAGCTTCTCTCTGTCTTCCTTGGCCCCTGTTTCTCAGATAAAGGAAATAATTAATGGATATTTTCCTTGCTATTTTAACAATTTTTGTGGGGCTTTTTTGTTCAAAAAAACCCCTCTGTGACTATTGCTGCTACATCCCACTCCCCTCCAAAAGAGGTTTAGAAGAAAAATTATATTGTTTAAACTTGTCTTTACCTAGGAACTAAACAATGGCAGGAACAGATATAAGCGACCTGAATTCTTTGCCCATTATGCCATTAAGAATATAAAGTTTCATCTGTTAAAAGTGAAGTAATATATGATTGTTGTCCCCGTCTCTCTCCAAGGCAGAAAGTATTGATATCTGTGTATGTACACACAGTATACATTCTAAAACAAAACAAAAACCCCTTCTCCTTATTCAGAATCTTAGAAAATAAAAGAGGCAGGAAAAAAAAGTTCAGTAAAACAAGATTGAATTCAGACTTATTTTGAGATTTATTCTCCTTTGTACGTTGGAAAATACTTTTGCATAGGTTGAGCAAACACACACAAAATAACAAGTAGGTTTTTTTATGAAACTTTTGATTGCTCAAGCAAAGACAGCGTGAATGGGAGATTTAAAGCCATATTTCATTTGCTGGTGGAATTCAGTCATGTTTTAGAATACTATGACTTGTGTTAAAAACCAATTTTTTGCATCTTCATATTTCAGAAGGTGGGAAATTTCTCTTAATTTCAGAGCATCATTTGCTGAGTTTAGGATGCCACTGTTCTTGGAAACTGTTTTTCATGTTGCACTCATATTCACCTTATGGGTAGCTTGTTTTTTATCCCAGATGGTTTAAAAACATTTCTTTAAATGGGCAATCATCTAAGTGTGTTACAGGAGACTTTGTGAAACAGACTTTTAAAATTTAATTTTAAAAACCCCATAAATCTGTGTTATAAGAGATGTAAAGTCCCATAATTGTGTCAATTATTCACAGTGGAATATATATTTTAATTCACCTGTGAGAGTTGAAATGTAGCCATGACATGCAGTGGAAAATGTCTGTGGATTGGCAGAATGGGAAGGAGGAGATCCATGAGATAATAAGACCCTGAAGGGGCTTTTGACAGAGAGAGAGAGAGGCATGTGACAATTAATAAGCATAGATTTCACATTCCAAAAAGGCTTGGATATCATCTGTAACATGCTTCATATTTCTCTGAGAAACCACTACATTCTATGTTTTGTTTATTTATGGTTATAGTAATTAATATTTATACACAGGATGGATAAAACAAGCAATCTTTTTTGATTCTTCTGATATGGGATTGATTTCCCCCTAAAATAGAATTGAAGCAATAAAGAGAAAATCTTATATTTCTGGCAGGTCTGCTAAATCCTCAGAATGCTATAGATGTGTATGACCTGGATAAAAATAGTAAGTGTATATATAGTTTTTATCACTTAAGTCCTTTGAGCATCTCCCAGAGATAAGAAACATTTGTCACATTTTTGAAGGGGTTTTCATTGACAAAGGCTTCAATCATGCAGAAAGCTGTTTTCAGATTTCCATAAAACAAAGAGGACACCATTTACATGATAAATTGCTCCTAGACAACAATCTTAGCTGACTACCCAAGTGCTACCCTGTGATTCTGTTATCACTGATTTGTCCTTCAGTTTTCAGCAGAATGAAAATGAAGGACTTGCAACTAATTGTGCCATGAAAACAGAGCTAATTTGTTCATACTGGAAAAAAAAAAAAACAACAAAAAACACAAAAAGAAGATTCTAAGCCATTAGGGTACAGTGTAAATCCTATCATATGCAATAACAAAGCATTATTAATGGCTGTACTGCTGTACAAAGAGTATGAGAGTGATATTTTGTAGTAAAATTACTTCTTGAAAGGTCTAATGCATTTTTTAAAAGCATGAAGCCATGTATTTCTAAATGTCACGGAAAATTACGTGTCTTCACAAAAGCCATGAATCTCTGTTATTCTTTATCAGTGCTGATCAAGAGGAGGAAATAAATTTTACATATATATAAATACATCCTGGACTATGGACTCCTGTTATTACCAAATTTTATTGCATGAAGATATCTAGTTTCTGATATTTTTTGTTTTCAGTTATTTTTAGTTTCTGGGGTTTTTTTGTTTTAATCTATCAAAATGCAAAGAATAAGGGAATGGATACTTTAACTATTGTCACACTGAACTACTAATCTGCTCTGAGTACTGTGTTTTATCTATTCCCACTCAGACTGACAATTCAGAATATGACAAAACCTGACCTCAACAGAGAGTTCAAGAGTTCTCTTCTTAAGATGCCTTTTTTTTTTCCAAAACACTTCTGGATTAAGATTAAAGGAGGTGTGACACCAATGTAGATACTTTTAGCTATTTTGGTCTCTGTGAAATATATTTCCCATAAGCAAATATCATCACTAATGTTCTCTGTGCCTTTTGTTCTGTGATTATCCACTTTTATACTTTCATCTTCCATATTTATTTTTCAGGACACCACTTATTGTGATTTTTATTTTTAAAAAAACCAAACCATTTCCTGTATTCTTAACTACCATCATTTTTGTCTTTTGCACTCTCTGTTATTGTAACATCAGGACATTAGGTTTGAAGATGAGGAAATACTGCTTTTAAATTTGAGGTGATCAGTGTAATTTAGGTCTGCATAGTCTTGGTTTAAAATTAGATTTGGATTTGATTGCTGACTAAAAGATTTTTAAACAGATTGATGTTGTAGTCTTGTCTGATTAAAAAAAAGTAGAAAAGAAATATAATGGAAGTGGGAGAACTAAAATAACAAAGAAAAGATGTAATTTCATAACTTTATGTTCCAAACAACAGTTTACAAGTCTTTTGCTAATATTCCAGTCTATCTCACTGTGCAACTACTACAGCTTAACTGTCCTCAGGAATATAGACTTGAAAAGTGGTACTTGCAAGAGAAGCAGGATGGAGCCATAATTGATATTTTACTATTTTTCTATATTGAAGATTATTTTGTGAATTTTTTTTCTATCAAATTTGCAAACCCTAAGAAGATAATATCTTCTTTTTAGACGAAACAAACACAAATCCAAAGAGAAATATAAGAAGGTTAGAGATTCAGGATTGGTTATTTAATGTCAGCACTTCTAGAGATATATGAAAATGGACCTTGAATTGCATTCAATAGTAGCAAAACTGCCCCATTCATTTGCTGAAATTATTCCATCACTGTATTTTTAGATTATGGGATTAGGGGAGGTGTATTCCCTGACTCTGTGACTGTTAATTTTTTTTTTTCATGGTTTTTGGCGGGGGGGAGGTGTTGGTTTTTCTTGGTTTGCTTTGGTTTGAGTTTTTTGAGGGGGAGTGGGGCACAAAGGCAGGGAAACAAGACCCTACTTCCTTCTGCTTCCTCTCACCATTATGAAAATTTCATAGGAGAGGAAGCATTTTAGAAGTCAGGAGAAATTCTCACTATGTGACCAATAGGACTGCAGTTTGATTGTGTGCTTGACCAGGGCTGTGAGATGCATGACGAGAGTTGAACATTTCCAGAATCTGGAATTTCTTTTCTTTCTCTCTTTTCTTTCTCTTTTCTTTGTAGGAGCTGGGGGACTGGAAAAAAATCTGCTCTGATGTTTCAAAATTTATTGACAAGACTTTGATTAGCTCTTTTACTTAATTTTCTTTCTTATTTCAATTTGGTGACACCACATTACAAATGCTTTTTTATTATTTAAAAGATCATACTCCATTTTTCTTTGTCTATCATTACTTATGCTGTTGTCCTACATACCAACATGATGGTGAGGCCATCAGATTTGCTCTACATTAAAAAGCACAAGGAATTAGAAAACTGAAATTCTTGATTATAGTTCTGCCATATATAAGAAGTTTTATGTGTGTGAAAATTTCTGGTATGCTTTACCCAGATCTATTTGGAAATGGATACCTAGTATTGAAAGTAAGAATATGCTGCAGTATAGATGTAAAATAAGGAGGTTTAGGAGATTAAAAGAATTAAGAGAAAGCAGAGACTTCTAAGGAAATAGAATACTCATATTGTATGGATTTGTCATTTGCCAGTAATCTTGGCTGGTGATTCTCACAAAAGTCCTCCTCTAAGCACTTTTGTGGAGTCTGAGGAGCTATTTTTCTCAAAATTGTACAGTAGTGATGAAAAATTGAAATACAGGGTCAACCCACTCTGCAAGAAAATTTGATTTGGGTCTGCTTCAAGGAGTCTTGCCACTGTTCCCTTATATTTTGCTGGTTTATGGACATAAAATGAAGTTCACCTCTTGTTCTTTAGTATTTTTGTGCTTTGAGGACAGCTGAATTTAGTATGCTATTGGTACTAAAAATTGGAAGGGAAAGACAAAATAAAGCAAGCTAAATAGCAAAATTGCCTAGGACCATATAATTTATCTTTCTAAATAATATGTACATGACACAATCAGGTGAGTAGAAATATTAGTAAATTAAATAATCTGGTTTTTACTGGGGCATAGAAAACAGAATAAATACATGATTTCTCCTCAGAACAATGATAAAAAGAGGTTCAGCTCTCATGTTATTCTCCATAATATTGTGGTGACAGCATTTCTCATGTAACTGCAGGATGTTGCTTTGCAAAATATCCATACATTTATGCATATAAATTACTGGATAGCAGCTGCTATATAGGAAGGAGAGAGAGGAAATCTCCTTGACTATAAAAAGAGATTTCCTTGCAATGCAAATAAAAAAGAAGCTGAAATGCATCGTAGAAATCAAATAGGATTATGATCTTAGTGCAAAGACAGTTTCCTTTCAGGTGAATTAAATCAGATGGTGAGGCACTCGATTATAGAAAAGAATGAATTGTATTGCAGCCTAAGATATATAGGATACCAAAAGGGAAAAACATTATGACAATGGAAGATGATAAGAAACCTCCTTAAGAGAAACTTTGAAAATATTTATTTTGTGGAAAAGAAATTGGATGACTAGAGGGGAAATGATTAAATATTGAAAGAATGAATGCAGCAGCCATAACTATCAAATGTTTCAATTAACCAGTTTTTCAGGTGTGATAAATTTCATTCTGTATGTTAGGCTAGAAAGTTTTAATAGTAAGCTTTTTAATATATATTACATATTCTTTGTATTGTGTCATCTTAATTGCACATTTCCCTGTTTTCTCTTTTGTTTCTACATTGTTCTTCCATACCAATACTCATATTCGAAAAGAATAGTTAACTTTTTTATTTACTTTGAAATTAGAGAAAAAATTCCTCTCTTTAATTTTCACAATATGTGTAAAATTTGCATTGGTTCTGAAAAATATGGTGAGACAACACCTATTTTTGTTTCCTTGTTACATAGAATCGAGAGATGGCACTGTTTAGGTTAAAACAAACAAGAGGAAAAAATAAAAAATCTGAAAACTCTCGGGCAGTTTATTTCGGTGGCTGAGAATGTGGCCACCCAGCCTCACTGCCAGTAGTGGCAGTTCCAGTAATGGAAGCAGGATTTGCTGTAACCTGTTTTCAAGCATTCTCCACTCCTACATCTCAACAGCCTCTCAGTAAGATTTTTAGAAACTAATGCTCTAGTCTTCAGTAAAATAAATCTTTTTCTTAATTCTATATGTTTTTCAGAGCAGTATCTTTATTTCCTCAAATAGTCTAATTTGTCATTCCTTTCCCTTCATTAGCAGCTACTCATTTTGCAATTTGAGCAGTTGTCATCTCATGTATCAAACGCTTCTGTCCTTCCATCCATTCTTTGTTTAATCGACAAATTAATTGTACAAATTGTTTAATTTAATTTCTACAAATTGTTCTAGCTATTTTTTACTGATGTTGTGGTTTAACCCCAATTGGTAACTAAGACCCTGGTGGGAGGATAGGATAGGAACAGGACAGGATAGGATAGGAAGGATTAAATTAAGTAAATGTATGGGTTGAGATAAGGACAGCTTAATAATTGTAATAACATAAAATGATAATAAATATTAATGAAAAAGAGAATTTAAAAAAAAAGAGAGATAAAAAAATTAGTGGTTTAAAGGAATTCACTACCTTCCACTGGTAGTTAACTGTTACTGAAGCAATTTCCAAGCAAAAGTCGACTAACTGTCCTCCAGGCACCCACATATACATGTCTGTATCTCTTTTACATGCAATGCTGTAAGATAGACACAGCTTCACATACATTTTTATAACATCCAAAATTCCTTTAAAATGGCCTGGATTCTCTGCCCTTCTCTGGCAAAGGTCTAAGTGATTTGTTTTGTCTCCCTCGTAAGCAGTGTGAAATAATTGTCAGTTTTCTCTGGCACATAAGCAGAACACACCTATCATTCAAGTACAATTTAAAATAAAAAACCTGAAAACTCGTTCTCCTAAACTTTTCTAGTGTTAGAAAAGTAGAAGCACAAAAGAATTTGAAGCAAAGGAAATAAGGGAAGGACAAATGACATAAGGCCTTGTCTGAGTTAAATGATGAGTTTCAGCTATGGTCTGGAGGTGATTTTCTTCACTCATTACCACTCTAACCAGCTGCACAGATGGCCTCTGAAATCTACATAAAGGCAAGAGCTCAAAGGTTAGGAAATAATGAAAAGATGATGCCTACAGTCAAGTGAAATTATAGCTTCTCCTTATTGAGGGAAATGCATACAATCAGAAATCTAGAAATTACGAGATGTTTAAATAACTGTTTTAAGTAACACTAAAGGGCAAAAAATAAGAGAAGATCACATGAAGGTTATAGAAAATTATGTCTGTTAGCATCACTTGTGGCTACAGCGCTAAGTAAACTGTTCTTATTAAACAGTCTGTTCTAAAAGTCCTTCTTCTGTGAAATCAAATGCAATGTTTCCCTTCATCTCCTTACTCCTTGCATCCCATCTCTCCACTGCAAATAGGGAATGCAGCTGGTCACACTTCCAATCTCCCTTCCTTTCTTCTACCTGGGCGATAGTGGTAGCCCTCTGGGATTTTTTGAAATGCGGCTGGTGAGAAAGATATTTTGCTGTTTACAATGACTAGCAATGCTTGCAAGCACACAGAGAGCTTAATTAGTTTTTCTTTATCTCTGTTTCAACGTGTCCCAAAGTCTCTCAGTGCTGAATATATATACTCGCTCACACACACACCGAGGAGAGAGAAGCACATTGAGAAAGAGCTCATTTTGAGCATCACCTTATGGTTTTAGCAGCTCTGTTGGCTCTGCTTGGAGCAGTGAGAAATGTTTGGCAGCTCTGTTGCACGATTTTCTATGTGCTCATCAGTTTGATCCAAATGGGTGAACAGCTGGGATCTCACCATCTTGAAGACAATTGCTGCTGGAGTTCATTTCTCTGGCAGACGTTCTGCTGCAATCTTGCTGAAAGGTGCTTTGCTATTTCCTTTTCTCTCCCTTTTGCTTAATGAAAAGAATATTGAAGTGCAACCACAGGGTCTTTATTATCTCTGGTTAATTCATTTTACAGTGTAGAGCATACTATTTAATTTTCAAAATTTCAGAGAAGGCATGACAAGTTTTTCTGGACATATTTTAATGTGGCTTTTTTTTCAATGGAAAATATAAATAAATGTTTTTTCTTGTTTGAAAAAATACCCAAACTATAACAGTAAACTTCAGTAATAATATGCAGAAGGCCCACATATGGTCCCATTGAGATAATACCTATTTGTATTTAGAAAGGATGACAGAAATCTTGATTTTCCCAAAGGGAAGAAAGTTAAGGTAATAGGGCAAAGATTCTTGAAGTATTCCTGGTTGGTCTTTTTGTGTTTTTGTGGAAGTTTTATGTGTTTTTTTTTCTTTGGTTGGTTGGCTGATTTCATGTTTTAAGGCCATAAAGTGCTTTAAATAATAAGGTTCCCCCCTCTTCTCCCCCAAAACATGAAGTGATGGTGTTGTTGATTGAAAGACATGCATCTCCCTGCCACCAAGTAGATCCAAAGATTTAAATGAAATTTCATATCTCAGCTTTTTTTTTTTTTTTTTTGCCATATGTTTGATTGCAGGCACCAAATGATTTTATTTGCATTCTTTTTAAACTCTTTTTCTCCCCAAGAAATGTATTGTAAGACTTTATCTTCTGTAACAGAGCACTTAATGCATTAAAGTCACTGAAACGACATACCACTCAAGGAGGAGGAACCTTAACTGTTCAGGTATCCCAGTTCTTCACAGAGTCAGGAAATTGTCTTTTTTTTTTTTAGTTTTCATGGCAGAGAAGACTGAGGTAAAGCGGGTAAAGTGAATCATCTGTGTTCATACAGTTAGAAAATACTTGACCCAATTTTACTTTTAGAAGTAATACACAGATGTTAATTTTCTGGATGACTGCTGGTTATTTGCAGTCAGCTGATCTGATTAACCTTAATATTTCACATTATAACCTCTCTGTGTAGGTATCTCTAGAGGAAAAGGAACTCTGTCTACATCTAATGACAAAATAGAATAAGAAGCAAAATGGATTCTTGGTCTAATTTGCTTTGCTTGATGCAAGACTTAATTCCTGGTGTGACAAAACATCATTTTTACTGCGTGCCTCTTTGGACAACAGTTAATATATTCTGAATCTAATCTGAATAAGGATTTAAGTATGGTTGCCACCTCTGTTGTATTCCCCTGAGTAAAGCAGGTAAAGATCACAAAGACTGTCTTGCCTCTTCAGCCTCCTCAGGGCTGTGGTGGGGCCACTGGTGGTTTTCATGACACAACAGGTCTTGATTTAGGAGAAGTTTGTGGGTCATGAGTTTGCAGTCAGCAGAAAACTGAGGACTTTCTTCCTCTCCTCCTACTAATTGTTATGTCTCTGACATTAACATAGATCCAAAATCATTCCATCTGAATGGAAGCAATATTTAAGGTTTTTTAGAACTAGAAGAGAGAGGCAGTGTGTTAAGGCTGAGCAGGGATGGGTCAATAAATTGGTAGTGGAGATCTACCTGGACACCTTGAGTGATGTATAAGGAGGGCAAATCAACATGGGAAAGAAATATCCCTGGAAAAATCATTTAATTGGAGACAAAGGGTCACTTCACAAGCTGCTGCTGAAATAGGCTGTATGCATAGTAATGATTTTGTGATTATTTTTCAAGGTTTTGGGGTTTTTCCCTTTCTTTTCATTATAAACTTGTTAGTTCTGTGAGAAAAATTATTCAGTTTGGAGTATGTAAGGAACATTTAAGTCTCTTTCCCCAAAAAAAATTTGTTTGATCACTTTTAGGAGAAGTGACTAAACAGTTGAACCTAGTCTTTCTTTGCTGCAGAAAAAAAAAGCTGGCAGAGGGATTATGTGTGCATTCTCAGTCCATCTAGGAATAACCTTTTCAATTAATAATTTTCTTCACACAGCCTGTTCTCTGTTAGTCCAATCCAGAACGTAACTCTCTGGAAATGTTAGCTTTCCAAGAGAAACCAACAAGAAATCTCTACAAGCTATTTAGAGCAAATTCTTATTTCTGTACAGGAGAATGATGAGTATAGAAAATTTCTACTTCCAGATGCTTCTATGTCTCTTATCATTCCTTTAAAATAAATAAAATTAAAAAATCTGTTCTTCTTCATATGTTCAATTTTTTATTTACAACATAGCTATATTTTTTGGTGATTAGAAAAGAGAGGTTTTTTCATTGATGTTTTTTATTTTTTTTTGCTTGATGTGTTGGATTTACTTTTTTTTTTTTTTTTAAGAAAAACTCTACATTAAAAGCCTTAAATTAAAGAAGAGCTGATTAACTGTATTTCATGTTGTTCCAAATGTTACTGTGGTCCAATTAGACGCCTAGTGGATCTCTGGGTGCCTTTATTTGTAAAATCTAAATATCCCAGTGATAAAAGGTACAATTTTTTTTTTAGGTTTTGAGCAGAAATCCTCTTCACGTTTAGCTCTTTAGGTAGAAAAGGTCACACTTTACTGTCAATGGAATATGCCAAATTAACTTTGCTAACTTCTCCTAAAGAAAATTAGGGAGAAATCTTCTGAACTGATTTGTGAAAGCCCTATATGTATAAGACTGATAATCATAAGTGTAAACCACTTTAAATAAATTAAATACAAATATTTCAAAAATTGACAAACAATATGGAACGTTATTTGAATGAAAATCTAGTTTTAGCAAGGCAATTTCACAGTATTTTTGGGTAAGTTCAAAAGACAATCTTAGAGAAGTTAGAGAAGTTTCTTTCCCTCTTTGGAGTAAGAAGCTTGCAAGCTCAATCTTTTTTTGGACATGTAACAACCCTCAAAGAAAGATATGTGTAGTGTTCTTGTTAGAAGTGGTGGGATTTGTCCTATAGATATTCTACCTAATTGACCAGACATTGAAAAAACTGAAATGGGATGGAAGAAGCTTGATATCACTTGTTTCACAAGGGGACTTTGCTATCCAGTGTGCGTGATGCTGCAAATCAAGCTCAGGTCTTCCACCACTTCAACCACAAGTTCCTCCAAATTAAATGCCCAATATTGTTTGTCCCCATATGACTTACTTTTCACTGTTTGGTTAAGAACAATAATTTTGTCTTCATTAAAGATTGTTTGGAATGACTCCTTTGTTTACCTACTCCTAGTACAAAACAAAATCTATTGTATTTGCTGGGTCCCCCATGGCAGGAAGGAATGATGAATCTGACTCCATGTTCTCAGAAGGCTAATTTATTATTGTATGATACTATATTATATAAAAGTATGCTAAACTATACTATACTAAAAAAATACAGAAAGGATACTTACAGAATACTAAAAAGATAATAATGAAAACTCATGACTCTTTACAGAGTCTTGACACAGCTTGACCCTGATTGGCCAATGAGTGAAAACAACTCCCATGAAACCAATGAAACAACCACCTGTTGGTAAACAATCTCCAAACACATTCCAAAGCAGCAAAACACAGGAGAAGCAAATCAGATGATTATTGTTTTCCTTTTCTCTGAGGCTTCTCAGCTTCCCAGGAGAAGCATCCTGGGCGAAGGGATTTTTCCAGATAATATGACTGCCACACAAAATCCTAAAATATGCTATGACCATTCTAAGAATTTAGGAAATGTTCTAAGAAATAACATAAGATGGATGAAAGTGAGAAAAAGGACAAGCTTAAATCCTTTCCTAGGAAAAGTCTGTTGAAATGCCATTGTAGTAGTGGCAGCTCCTGTGTTACATGGTGACAAGATGCCATCCATGACTGTGAAGAAACACTCGGAGCTGCTTCAGACTTCTACAGTTTGTCACATTTCTGGCAACCATAATGTTCTTCTGTCAAGTATTTCTAGTTTTGTAATAGTGATTTTTGGTCTAGGAGTAAAAATGTATACACGTAACTTTCAATTCTCTAACTGAAATAAACCATGAGAGGTCAAAGAAATCCTACTTCACCAATATATGATGAGTTTTTATTGTACAGCCTTTTATTTTAGTGTTAAATGATGGGAGGTAGAGGACCTTTTCCAAAGCAAGAGCATTGAAAATACATTTCATGCAAGTGAATGTATTTTTAATGAAAACTAGAAATATTGTTTGAAGCTTAAAAGCAGGAAAAAAAAATAAAATGAAGATGAAACTGGCAGAGTTGTAATATTTGAGGTTGTATCTGCATCTGAAATGCGATGAAATGATGTCCAGTCAGGAGAACTTGATGCTGTCTGCAGGTTTGGATGAATAAATCGTGTCTATAGCATGATTATTCTGTTGTGAAATTAAATTCAAAATTTGACTGCGTTGCGTATGTTGCATTAAATCAGCCAAATATTTCTGTAACTTCTACCCTGAGAAACCAGTCCAAAAAGAGTTTTAGTTGAGCCAGAACCTTGGAACAGGCAGTGTGGTATAAGAAAAAACACTTGCTTCAAATAGTTAAACTAAAACCAGGATTTGAAGTGTTTTCTGAATTTATTAATGCCCAGCAGTCAACTGGCAACTGGTGAACTATAAATTCAGGATCCATAGCTGCAATAGAGTAAGTAACAGTTGCAAAATGTTAATGAAACCTAAAATTTCTATCTACTGGCCTACAACAAAATCTGAAGAAGTTACTATTCTCTGTGTGCTGTAACATATATTCACTTACCCCTCCCAGCCCCTGGGGTTACCAGCACCCACCTCAGCATTGGAGAAACCTTGGGAAAGAGAGATAAAGATCTCTGGACAGTGGATCAGATTCTCTTTTTTTTTAATTAAATCTGGATTTAGAGTGGTATAAAAGATTTTTCTACCCCTTTAGGATCACACCTAGCTTGAAAATAAAACTAGGAATAAACTAATTTGGTGTATTTACAATCATATTTCCAGGTTTTTTGATTTAGGAAGCACTGCAGGTGTGGTATGGACACTGCTTCTTCTGTGCTTGGACATACACAAACACGTTACCTTTGTGGAAGCAAATAGTTCAAAAAATTGACTGTTGCAATGTCAAGTCAGCTTGCTACAAAAGAGTTTGGAATCATTTGCTTCAACCTGCAGGAGACTAATTCCTTGAAAACAATTTACAGTACATCGACAGACTGCATATATGACATTTTTCAGAAATACAGGTGACAAGCAGTGGCAGCTGATCTCCACATGATTATAAGCTGTTCTCAAAGGTTGCTGTGCAAATATCTCTATGAGACTTAGAGAATCAGAGTCTATTTCAAGCAAGGAAGTTTGGTATAATTTTGCCTGCGGTTGATTTGCCTAGCTCATTTGGAGTTGAGTTTTTCCCCATCCAGGTGTACAAGGAAGGCAGTGGATAACACTTCTGTAATAAAATTAAATACAGGTTGAGCTAATGCTTCTCCCAACTCATATAAGCATGGTTTTCACTAAAGGCTTTATAATAAGATGTTTTTCTGCATTGTCATTGGGCTGACACTGAAGTTGTGGTTGTTGTCACCATGATATTTTATGAAAAATCCTTTTGCCACGATTTTTCTCCTGAGAAGCCTCAGAAAAGAAATGTAAAAAATAATTATCTGATTGCTTGGAATGTGGTCTGGAGGTTGCTTACCAACAGATTCATCTTTGATTGGTTCAGTGTGAATTGTTTGTAATTAGTGACCAATCCCAGTCCAGCTGTGTTGGACTCTCTGAGTCAGTCACGAGTTTTATTATTCATTTTTTTCTAGCCTTCTAATGTCTCCTTTATCTTTCTTAAGTATAGTTTGAGTATATCACTTTTTTAATATAATATAATATAATATCATAAAATAATACATCAGCCTTCTGAGAACCTGGAGTCAAATCCTCATCTCTCACCTCACCCTGGGGACCCTCACAACACTGCAACAATTGGTGACCACAGTTATAGAGGTGTCTCAGATATCTGTCCATTTATTTCCCTTACTCTGCTTGAGATATATCCATTAAATTAGTGTTATTACAGTTAATTAACATGGTTTTTCCTGGCAACTTGCTACTGTCAGGCTAGCTTCAATACCAGTTTCATTATTTCTGGCCACTTTTTAGCCATTTACTTTATCCTATTTGAATCAGCTTAATTTAATCCCATAGTGCTCCCTCTCACTCCTTGCTTCTGCCTCATTCAATGCTTTTACGAGCTGACAGTTTTTGTGAACTTACTTTAGCTAGAGAAGAAAACATGGATGGTTCAGTCACATGAATTACTACTGGCTGCCATTAGTTTTCCATATATTCTAGATGATTTAATATGTTCTGGATGGTTTCTTAAAAAGCCAGGGTATCCTTTGGTTTTGATATAAATTCTCCGACTTCCTGACACCCAAGTCTTATAACTGTGTTGTAGAACTGTAGCAGTGCTGGAGCAAAAATCCCATGCTGACTCTGATTTCCATTCTGGTATCTTTGAGATAAAGTGCATCCCATCAGATGATACAGGTATTGATGGACATTTATAGGAATGAAGGGGAACGTGTGCAGCTAAACCTGCTGTAAGGAAGCGTGACAAGCTAATGGTGGAAAGAAAACATGTATAATTTTTAAAAGATCTTGCATTTAATTCCCTGTAGCCCTCAGAAAACTGAAGAAATTGTGTAGGCTCAGTGTAGAGCAGCTGCTGTGCACGATGCCTCAGCACTTCTGTGAATGCTTTATGTGGAACCTGAAGCTCATAAAACACAAGATATTTTCCTTATTTTCTAGCAGCAGCAACTCCTTAACCATCTTTAAAGATAATTCCTCTTTTGAGTTTTTATTGATCGCTCATTTTCAAGAAAGTGATAACTTTCAGTCAACCTCTAGGGGTCAAAGAGTTCTCGTTTCCTGTATTAAAGCATTTCTTCTCTTAAGCCTTTTTAATTAAGTCATTCTTACAGAGAGTCCTGAGAGTTAATCCCTTCTTGAAGACTGGGTAGCTTTGATTGTCCAGAATAGCTGAAAGAAATTATTGTCCAACAATATTAAAAGATTACTTATCAAATTCTGAAAGATAACTAATTAATCACAGAAATAAAACTAAAATCTCTAAGTTTAAACTGTTCTCTTAACTGAGTTAGTGTTTTGAAGTGCGTCAAGTGACCTTATTGTAACTGTCTATAAAATCCTTTATTTTTATAAAGTGGAGAAGTATTGAACTCATCTCTGATCAAAAGACATTAGATCCTGCTAAATCTTTGAAGGGAATATATAGTAATCTTTTTATTGAAAAATGAATGTGAAGAACCAGTACTTTCCATGTAAATATATACACATTTATGTATAATGTACATGAATATACAGATTAAATTTATGCTTTACCTTTAGACTTGGAAAAACTGTTTTTTATTGTTAACTAATCTTTTTCTAAAGAAATGGGAGGCAGTCTGCTTGTATGACTTCACAGTTCTGATAAGATCATAAGCACCACTGACTCTGAAACTGGGAAAAATGGATTAAATTGGAATATAGATTAAATGGCTGACTGCAATTTTATTTCAGCTGCATTTAAACCCTGTACCGGTCAAATAGGTCAAATAGAAGCCTGAATAAGCTTTTGCTGTGATCTAAGGAGTTGTGTGTCACATAACACATGCCTTAGAGCTTGGCAAATAACTTGCTTCACCTAGTCTGAGGAAACAATTTGACATTCTGCTTCAGAATTCAGTACTTACTGTCTTTTTACTTTTTTTTTCTTCTTTTATCTATTTTTACATATTTTATCTTGTCTCAGAGGCAACTAAAAGCTTTCCAGTGTAGGTAAAACTGAATTTTTGTCACTCCACATATGAAGGGCCAAAACTTGTCTTTTACTTCTATAGTAGGAGGAGCAGAAGTTTGATTCAGCTGTTCTTAATGCTGCCATTTTGCTTCCTATCGATCCAGCATCAGCACCAGTTTCTGGAAGGAGTTTGCCCCTATTAAAACTTTGGAATATGAAGTAATGTTAAAGTCATGTACACAAAATTATCTTGAAATGTGATATTGTTTTATGCATAATAGAAAATACATCCTCAATTTAAAGCATTGTTCATCCTAATAAAAAAGAATTCAATAGTTAAGGTGTAGAATAAATCTGCAAATCGTTTTTCTGAAGATTTTTCTGCTCATTCTGTTTTAAATGAGTTAACTGTGGAAGAATGAGTTAAGTGGTCATCAGAATCTGAAAGCTAGTGAACAAAAAATATGCTGATGCTTCTTAGATTACATTTGAAAATATACAGATGTGTTTTCAGGCCTGAAACTGTACTGCAATTGTAGCTGTCATAGGTCCACTCAAATGAAACCTGTACAGGTCAATTAATTTAATGTTTTTCTAGTATATGAGGAAAAACAGTGCTTCCTGAAAATGAAGGATTTCAAATCTAGGTTTTGCATGAGTAATCAAGGGTGTCTAGCTGTGACACATAAAGCAGGTTAAGTAAAACAAAACAAAATTTTAAAGCAGAGGTTTCATACTGCTCCAGCTATGCACATTGCTATTATAAAAGACTGCATTTTAAATGGGATTTAGTCTTACATGTCATACCTTTGTTGCCATATTCATTCATTTGAAGCCATATTTTACTCTAATTAAGAAGGTAGAATCTAGTCTGAAATGTAAATTGGTGTGGCAAGGAATAGCTGTGAGTGGCTTCCAACAATCACCCAGTCCATCCATCTGCCTCTGGACAGAATCAGATGCAGACAAAATCTGCTTTATGTAACAGGTTGTTCATAACATCTGCTTGGGAAGAACTCTTCAACCATCTCCTAGATAACTTTTAGCATTTTTCATCCTTTTCTCCTCGTGTTTTACTTGTATTTCCCACTCTCCTATTTAAAAAACATGTTTTCACCTGAACATGGAGATCCATATTTCCTAATCTCTATTGTAAAAAAGAAAGGTACAGGGTTTGGAGGAAAATAGAAGAATATATTGTTTAATCAAATAAATAAAAGGAGACAGGAGCACTAAACAGATGTGTAAAATGTAGGCATTATGAAAAAGGAGAGTAAGCTCAAAGAGCTAAAAGGTGTTTCTTATTAAAAAGATTGCACAGCTCTGTATGGGTTTACACCAATATATTAATTACCTACTATTTTACTTTATGATAGTGAAGAAATTGTATGCAGTTTTTGCAGTTGAAGTTTGAAGCACATTGTAATATTACCCTGAAGGTATGTTTAGGAGTTTGGTTATGTTTGGGTTTTTGGGAGGTTTATGTAGATTTTTGTTGGTTTTTCTTTTAGTTTGGTTGGGTTTGGGGTTTTTTTGGTCTTTGTTTTTTGGGGGGGGGATGTTGCTTTGTTTTCCTTTTTCTTTTTTTTTTTTGGTGTTTTGTTGAGGGGTTTTTGGTTAGTTGGTTGGTTGGTTCATTTTTGGTTTTTTTTTGTTTTGTTGGTCTTGGTGGTGTTTTTTAGTTTTTGGGGTTCTTTGGTTGGTTTGGTTTTTTAGGGGTATGGGTCTTTGGTTTCTGTTTTTATCTTTCTTTTATTTTCCTTTAAATCTTGTGTGATAGTATTGTCATTTTGAAAATTCTTTGTGTTTTAGGATGCACAAAAAGAACCCACAGATTTTTAACATGTGATTGGTGAGTATCAAGGAAAAGTTTAAGTCTTTATCCACAGTTGTGTCACACTGGAAGCAAATAGCAATCTATACTTTCTATTTTAACATATAGACAGCAGATAAAGTAGATATTTTATCTGTATGCAAATTACATTTGACTTTATGAATATAGTCCTGTTATAACATATTATTATCTGAATTGTGCCATTAAGCATTCAGCATTTTTCAACATCAATTTAAAGAGAACTAAATGTGTCCTCTTGAACACAGTAATTGCATCCTAGCATCCCTTTTTATTTAAAATAATTCATTTTACAGACAATAATATAGTTTATCTTCTAATATAAATTCCTTGGGGCACAGATAATGCATTATTCTCTATTTGGAAGACAGGCACATCATGGGAACTACAAGAAATGAAGGATAGTAATTACATTCCTTAGGGGGAGAGGGAGAAGCTTAGTTTAAATTTTAGGAGAGATATAAATGAACATTCTGCATAGAATGAATTTCAAGCCAGATGAGCTTTGTCTATATATTTATAAAGAAAAGAAGCATTAAAAAGAATTAAAGTTTCAGGCTGTTTTGGAAAAAAAATACCTTGAAAATATGCTGAATGTTGGGTTTGAATGTATTTTCTGTCAGAGAAAAGGAATTGTTATTATTCCATACTATTCTGGAATTAAAAGTAGCTGATCTTTTGTCTTAAAAGAAAAATGCAGTAAAGATTTATTTTTTTCATCAGCTGACCATAAAAATGAGTCAAGGAAACAAAAAAAAAGCCTTCTAACACTTAGGGTTTTGAATAAATTTTCATAACCTTTTAGGAAGCCTTTTTAATGAGGACAAACAAAAATTAAGCAGGTCTGTCTGTCCAAGCTGACTGTAAGCTGTATTGCACAGTGATTATCCCATGCCACTGAAGTCTGTCCTTGTTCATGGATGTATAATCAGTATGTCAAACTCTGTGATAATTGGAAAATGCAGCACTTAACAAAGAATCAGAAAAAATGAAAGGAAAAGTAGTGCCTTTTTTATTTCTAACCTCTGCATGTTATAGGAATGCAAATGGTACTCTCTTGAATGAATGAATGTTAAAATCAGAGATTATTGACCAAATTTTCTTTGTTGGTTCATTATTATAAAGTTACAAAGCAAAGAATTGAATTTTTAAATTTGTTATCATTATTCTGTTGTCCTAGGAACTCCTCAGCATTCTTATAGGAGCAGTTCAGTTATTTTCTAAGAATCCACATTCATGGCGGATCTTCCTGTGCTTGGTGTGATTTTTTTCACAGATTTTTTCACTAACACTTGTGCTGTATGATTAAAATAAACCTAAAAAGAAGGTTACTGGCATAGTCCTAAAATTGCTTCATTCTTAAATGATAGTTAGACATTTTGTGTACCTATAAGGTACCTTATTATAATCAGCATGCCCCCACTAGCTACTGTGGAAAGCAGCTCTACCTTCCATGGCGTTTTTCAGCCTGAGGGCCCAATGTGCTCTGTGTGTTTCTGTTCACAGGGGATGCATTCATTCCTGGGCCCTCTGTGTGTAAGGAGAAAAGGCTCCTTGGAAAGGAACTTGCCTTGGTTGTTTAAGGAAACAAGGTCATAAATACCTGAGACGTGCAAACCATTACTGGGTAGAGATGTGGTTTTGTACCATGCCCCAATGAGACAATGCAAGAGCTCTTCAGCTGCCTGGGTCATAACAGCAAAGAAAAAGATCAGATCCATTGTTTGTCTTCAGATTAAAAGCATCTACTTATGCTTGAAATGAAATGGAAGCCCATGTTCATGAACTAGATCAATGATGGGTGATCCATTCCTGGGTTCCAAAGCAGGAAATAATTTTTTCCATTGGTATTGAAATTTTTGTATGAGATGGACTCTGCAAAATAAAATTTGCCCTTTTTTGTTTGTTTGTTTTTAACACTTCTATTTTGCAGTATTACAAAAAACATAAACACCACTTTAATTTTTTGATTGGATTTTTTCAACAGTCTGCTAATGTAAGTTGTAAATAGGTCTTCCTTTAAAAAAAAACTAACGCTTTTGTTTTCAGTAAAGGTATCAATACTTTGTTATTTTCTATTTGTTTCTATGAACAAATGTTATTTAACTGATGTTATTACAAATGTTCTTTAACTAATACATATAATAAGGGCAGAACAAATGTTATTTAACTAATACATATAATAAGGGCAGAAAATTGGTCGGATGGGAAAAGTTGAGTCTAAATTGTTATTATCAAACAATCCCAATATAAATGTTGGTTCTTACTCTTGAAAGAAAATTAAATAGTTAACATCAAATACAAAATCTTGCTTTCAATGCAAGTATTTTAGAGACCCTTTTGAATTTTAATGCAAGAGCTATTCTTTAATTCATTTAAATGTAATCACTATTCTTAAGGTTGCATTTTATGACAAGTTTGACAATCAGTCACTGTAGGAAAAATTTTCAAACCATAAGGCCTTGAATATATTAAGAAACAAAGGTAGTTTTGTTATCAGAGAAACCGATAATTCTGAAAGCAAGCCAAGGCATGTTTAAAAAAAAAAAAAAAAAAGGAGAAAAAATTCTTTCAAGGCTTCAACCTTTAGAGATCAGTTCATCTGAAAGATTTCTGTCCTGCTTGTGTTTTAAAGGCTGCACACACAGGGATACACAGGCACACACAGAAATTCAGTGGTGCCCTCAGGGTGCCTCCGTTTGTATTACAGGGCAGCTCATTCGCAGCTCACCCAGGATAGAACTGCTCAGCTTCTCTTTGTACTCTCAAAGCCACCTATAATAATACAAATAGAAGTACCCTCAGGGCACTGCACACAATGTGTCTAGAAATGCCACAGATCCTTTGGGGTAAGGAGAAAATACATTTAAAAAAAAAATAACAGGAAAGGATTTGTTTTCCTACATGGTAAATAAACACCAACTATTTGGTGAATTATGTTTCTGAAGTAGAGCTTGTCATTTTCTAAAAAAGTTGAGGTTTTGTAGCATCTTTTCATTTCAAGAGCCAAACAATTGGTCACATCCTGAGGGATGCAGGTTGTTCCCTGGGAGATTTGCCTGTTCCTGGACACAGAGAACACTTTCAGAGCAATTTATATTTTCTTTAATAAGAAACCAGGAGCTTCAAAATAAAAGGCTAAGCAGAACCAAGAGTCATGGCTGAAATTCTGCATGATGGAAACTCCCTTTACAAAATAAGATTGAATATTATAATGTGCTTGGGGTTTTTCACAGAAAATAATACACTTCTTTTTACAAAACTGAAAAAGGTACTTCAAAGCTTTGCATTTTATGAGTTACTCCTTATCTTGTCTAGCATATTAAAAAACAAACCACTGAAAAACCCCAGGAAGCTTTATCCAGTCACACTGCCTCCTTTTATCCTAGGATAAATTAACATTAATATCTTTGATATAATGTAATAAAGTTTTCATTATAATTAGACAGAATTGTATTGGAAACAGTTTTACCCTTTTATTTTACAAAAAAATGTGCAGAAGAGGGTGCTTTTGTCCTCTCATTTTTGGAACATTTAATTTTTTTCATATGTTTCCTTCTAAAATGCAGGGGGCATATTTCATGCTTGTTAGGGCTGCAAGAGAGTCTCAATCACAGTTTGAATCAAGTGCCCTTTTGTGGATACTTACCTCATGGTTTGGATTTTTACTGTCATTCTAAAAGGCTGATTATGAGCAAAGGTTATCAATGAGCCTGACAGCAATTTCCAGTGATCTGAAGTAATTTAAGGTGTCCTGCAAATGTTACTAACTGGATTCCCTTGCTGAACTGAAGGGTTTCATTTCCACCAAAACCAAGGGTACTCTTGGGCTTGCTCAAGAGTGTGGTTTTACAATTTTACCCTTTAGTTACTAAATATTTCATAAAGCTGTTTGTCTTTCATGCTGTATTTTGCTTTTATGTTTCTACATTGCTACTTTACCACCAGCACATTGTATGTTTGACTTTTGCAGTTTCCTTTATATAAAAATTTTAATATCTACATTTACTAGGATGATTTTTCCCTTTTACCTCAAGTACAGTTGTAATTCTGACCATGAAATCACAGATTCATTTAAATGCACCACTAAGATCGAGTCCAACTACTGACCTAACACTGCCAGGTTCACCTCTGAATGTCCCTAATGCCACAACTGCTTGTGTCCCTGAAGTCTGGCACTTTTTTTTGGGTATACTGTTTTTTGGGTGGAGGTAAATATGCCCCTTGTTTCCTAAGCCTGTGCAGAGTAAGGTGCAGACCTGATGAGCCCTTTTCAGGTTTTTTATTTGGCATTGTAGCACAAAGCTGCTGGCCCTTGTGACCCCATGGCCAGCCACATGGAACAGCAGGGCTGATGCTGGAGCCATGGAGGTCCCAAAATGTTATGTGACCATCAGAATTATTGCTCCCACCTTCTCGCTTCCTGTTGAGGTCAGAACAGTGGGGTCAGGCCAATTAAATGCCCAGTGTGCTGGGCATACTACTGGGTGTGCATGGGATACTACTGAGGGCTATAATGTCAGCTTTTCCTGTGCTGCTCATTAGGGCAGGTCACCAAAGACAATGCTGCCTGTCAGCTAGCCACAAGCCAGAAGGAAAACTGGAACTGTAAGGAAAGAAAACTAATTCAATGTAATTTTGGAGAAGATTGGAAAGCTGACAGCAAGAGGAAAACAACTTCAAGAAAGACAAGTATTCGCTGTCAGGCGTTGTTATCTTTTAAAGGGCTGCTCCCGGGTTCTTGCAGTTTCTTGACAACTAAATAAAATTAGAAAGCCAAAATAAATTTTTGGCAATGCAGGGATTTTGTTGTTGTTGTTGTTGCTGTTCTTTGATATCACCTCTAGACTCAAGAAACAGCATGATGTATGTTTTCTTGGTTCCAATCACTAACATGTCTGTAATTGGTAAGAAAAGCCAGAAGAAACTTCTTTTCCTCTAGCTTGAGCACGCTTTTCAAAGTATAAAATTTCTATTTGCTCTCAGTTTTGCTTCAGGCTGAGAAAGAAAGGAAACAGTGTTGTTTGAAAACTTGAACTCTGTGCAGAAGAGGTACAGCACCCCTTCATTAAATTCTGCTAGAGTAATTAAGTCACTACTACCTTGACTGAATGTTGTGATTTTTCCTTCAAACACTGAAAAATTGAATTCTTACCTGTGAGCATAGAGTCAAACATGAAGATAGTTTTTGAATAGTTCAGGGTTTTCCCTATGCTCTGTAAAAGATAAAATAAAATGTGTTTTCAAACAGGTATTACCAGTTGCCCTTTGCCAAAATAAATTTTCTTTCCTACTGTAACTGATTTTTTGAACTTGCTGTGATTTCAAATACATCAAGATGCAGGACTATATTTCTTTTGCTGCTCCTTGTTTCCATTTTATTCCATATTCTGTTGCAAGTTCTTTATTTTCATTTTTAATGCTATGTGAACCTCTAATGCATCATTTTTTTTGGATGAAAAAAATGGATAATGAAGAACAAACACTTTACTGACCTGGTCTGAATTTTATGTATATGTTTGGTGATCATTAGATGATGATTTTGAGGAGTGGTGAGGGACTGAGGAGTCCCTCAGTCTTTTTAAAGTAAAGGAGTCCCTCAGTTTTTTTAAACTTTTAAAAGTTTACTTCATATAAAATACACTTTGGTTCCCCTCATAAGCCCTACACTATCTGAAATAAATCAACCCACCATTGTGGGTCAAACTAATTTCCTGTGGCTGGAAGGCAAGTAATGAGCTGATGGTATAAAGTTAAAAGCAGTAGTTATTTTAAAAAAATATCAATTCTACAAGCATTGCTTCTGTGTGTTGAGGCACCTTTAATAAACGGGATTAACCTTTTTT
Organism: Molothrus aeneus; assembly: GCF_037042795.1. NCBI lineage: Eukaryota > Metazoa > Chordata > Aves > Passeriformes > Icteridae > Molothrus > Molothrus aeneus. Next base: position 11,691,450 of record NC_089649.1, on the reverse strand, counting down.
TGAAATTGTTCAGGAGTTTTGAATTTGATGTAACCTGTGAAACTTTTCAAATGTTAAAGCATGATTTGGACTTCACTACAAATTACATAATAATGATGATATTAGCTGGAACACAACACAGAGACTTAATCTGTCTGTGTTTCTTACAAGTGTTTACAGAAACTCAGTGTCACTATGTTGTCATCCAAACTATTCCAGTTTTGAGTTTTGATCCTTGGAGAAATGCTTATACGCACCGAGGTCAAGTCAAGAGCTTTATGATTTACTCACTTTCACAGCAGTAAAACTACATTTATAAACTCCACAGTGCATCTGGCTTCTAACTTATCATTCTTCAGGTACATAAACACAGTGCTTTAACCTAGCAAAAATATTGTTTTGCCTCAGGGAAAAGTCCTGAACCCCGTCCCTGAAGAAATTCATATGCTTCTGCCTCTGTGATTAAACAGTAAATGGAGAGACTTGGTTGCTTTGGAATTTCTCCTGTGTTTGTTTGTTCACTCCTGGATTTTGTCTGAAATAAGAGGGTGGGGCTGATGGAGTGGAGTGTAGGTTGCTGTACAAACACTGAAAGATTTATCTACTGATACCAATGAGATCTAAGATGTTTATGCTTGGTAGGGATCTGTACCCTAGAAAGAAGAAAATACAGTCACAAAAATACAGTCACAAAATCTTTGATGTATGAAAAGATTTTTTTAATTTCAGTTACTACACACATATATATAAGTTACCATATATATAGCATTATTCCATTTATGGTAAGGGAAAAATTAATATTCTTCTTAGTTGCTAAGGGTTTCTTTGGTGAGACATAATTAATTTTGCAGACAATATCAAGCTCAAAAAGCCAACACATACCTCACATTTCTGAAGGTGTTTCTTTTGTGAGAATAATCCTCCATGAGTCATTGACTCGGACAGTCACTGTGAGTTGTCATCCTCTTGGATGTTCAGCATTAATTAATGCATGGTTGGGCTGGCTAATAAGGGTCTTTGTCTTCCACATTTTCCACAACACTAATCTGTGGCCAGAATCAGTTGGCTTGTTTTGATTTGGGGTTTTGGGGGTTGTTTGTTGTTTTGACTGATTTTTTACTACTTTTGTTTTTTTAATTTATTTCCCTTTTTTATTTCTGTTCCAAATTTGCAAATATACATAGGTTGACTTTGCTAGGGGTAGAAGATTGCACTGTGTTAGGAGTGAGAAACTTTGTCACATGTCAGCCTTGATTTCATTGGAGACAATGTTGATGTGAATCCAGAATGTAAGTATATTCTATGGAAATCATGTTTTATATGAGTATATACTAATATTTTTTTTGTTTCTTTCTTCTCAATTCGAGGCAAAGCTTCTGACAGAAAGGCAAACCTCTTGCACTGAGTGTTAGGTTATTTTAAGCTACCAAGAGTGATGAATTTAAAAACTGGTTTACTAGCAGTACTTCCAAAGTTATTACAAAGGAATGACCCAAGGTTTCTGACTTTGAATTTCCTGTCTCTGTGTCTTGCAGGAATTATACTCCCTTTTTTTTTCCCTGCTCATTCATCACCATCTAGACCCGCTTTACTTGCAGTAATTTGGTCACATCGAAGGGCTAGAGAAACACAATGGACCAAAAACTGAAGTAAAATATTTCTGGTATAAATAGCTTGAAGCTCCTTTGCCCCTCTTCTCACTATTACTGCTTGGCCTAAGATGTTCTGCAGGCTTTCTATTTTTGTTGGATTTCACCAGGACAGAATATTTCTGCTGGAAAGCCTCTATTTTGTATACTTTGTCTTTTTTCTGAGGTTACAGGTTACAACAATTTTCAGTCCAAATCTCTGAAAGGAAAATCCACTATAAGGCTTAAAACTGGAGGACTATCTCCTACAGGAACCTAATGGAAAAGCATTCATTTTGCTGAAAAGGCCAAGGCATTATGCTAGGCTTGTGCCAGATTTTCAGATATTCTTTTCTATATGTTTGTTCATATTGTCCTTCCAAGGTCTTCTAGCAATTAGTTTTTATTTGCATGCATCATTTCACTTCTTTGCTCCCAGGATACAGTCCTTGCTTTCTGGCTGTCCTATGAATTTTTTCCTCTCAACATTCCATTTGGGCTTTTCCCTCATTTTGTTCAAGCTTCTATTTGAATTCCATATCCTCAGGCCTTTTTTTTTTTTCTTTTTTTTTTTCTTCCCTGTTTTCTCCCCTTCCTCCTCATTTCTAGATTTTTAGTTACTGACAGGTTGTGCTCCCTCTCTGAACAATGACACCAGTAACTTATATGTCCTTCCCTTAATAAACATTGCTTTTTTATATTGCCCTTTATATTTATTATTCATTGACTGTTTTGAGTACGGTTCTTCATTCTCAAAAATTCTATATAAAGGAAGAAGAAGCAAAAGACACTACCTGGTTACAAATATTGACAGGTTTTTAATTTTTTCAGGATTGTGGAGTTTTGTAATTAGATATTAAGTTCTTCAGAAATTGATTTGACTAGAGAATCATGTTATATTCAGAGGCAAACTTCAGAAAATGATAATTGGAAAGCCGTAAAATATAGTAAAGGACTTGTTTTTAAAAATGAGTTGGTTCCTTTCAATATCTATATTTTGTTAACATTTATGTAGTCTTTCACATGAATATATTTCCTAGATTCAAACTATTTTATACAAACACTAATCTAAATCAAATTGTTTTCTACATTTATTGTGTAGTTTCAACTATTTTAATATAAATATTAAAATAAAAATATTATATATATATTGTACTCTATCTTATATTTAGGCAAATATTTATAAACTTCATACAATTTTATTTATTGAATTGTATTATATTTAATAATAAATATTTTAGAAAAATATGGGAACTATTAGTGATTAGCTTAGTTTTCCCCTGCTTTGGAGTAATTTTTTAATGTGAGTAGTTATTCCCTTTAGATGTTCATGCATAAAAATAATTGCAATATAAAATTTATGGCTTGCATTTTTCCACTTAGGGGATTTGCTATAGGATGTATTTGGCCTCAGGTGAGCAGCTCTCTGCTCTCTTTGGGTTTGCCCTGTCCTTATCACTGCATAGATATGTTAATGTTTGCAGAATTACAAGGTTTTTTCTAATTGTAAACTTTTAAATTCATTCCTTTCTTAGTCAAATTAAAATTTCTGAGGATTGTGCTACGATGAGAAATGAAGAAAAAAAGATAATCGAGTATTTATAAAAACCTAAAGGTTTTTAACATTGTCCCCAGTAGTGAATAAATTTACTGGTACTATATTAGTGACAATTAGTACAATCTGTGAGCTATGTATTGTTGAGGAAGCAAGAGAATACAGAAAATACAAAATATAGAAAGGATTTTTTTTCTCCATATATACTCTATTCTTTAAGCATTCAGTTATTTAATTTCAAGGTTTTATTTAACTTCAGAAGGTTCACGTCCTTTGACCTATACAGTCCTCTCAACACCAGCTGGAACTAAGAAATGTATTTGCAGGACAAATAGGCATGAAAAGAACAAAGAATTGGATGCAAGGTGAGAACAGGACATTCAGGTGCTATACTTGGACTATAAAATATCTTTTGAAAGTAGAAAGCTGATGTTCAAATACAGCAAAATTTTAATGGTGAATCTTCCTGATACCTGAATTTATTTTTTTATTCCTTGGAAAGTTAACTCATGACATTAAGTGCTACGTGAAGTATTTTTGGATTGAAGAAAAATTCAATATATTAATTAGAATATACTTTTCCAATTATTTCTTCCAAGGATCTATTTAATAAATAACAAGACCAAGACTATCGATCTCATCTTTGTGCTGTGTTGGATCCTCTTTTCCCATCAATATTATACACAAGTAATTACATTTTTCCTGTTTATGTTGCTCATGAACTGTAGCACTGGACAGGATAGAGGGATCAATGTCATTAAATTTACAATTGAGAAGATAAGAGTTATTGGTGTAAATAAAATGGTCAATTCCTGCCACAATTATGTTTGTGGCAAAATCTCTATTTTTCTCATTTGAACTTCTGCCATTATTGAAAACAGAAGCACCCAGGTGTGAAGTCATGTACAAGTTAAAAGTGACATTGAAAAACCCCAAACACAGACAAATTAGTCATAGAGATGGTATATGAAGGGGACAATACTTCCTTCCATTGTATTGATAACTATTGAATTGATATTCAATTTTGACTATTGGCAACAGTCTCTTTAAAATTAAAAAATAAAAAACGAACCATGCCTTATTTTGAAAATAAGAATTATTCTTTAAATTTACATTAGAATTGTTTTCTGAGAGAGATTATTAGTGAGGCTTTTGGTAATTTCTCATTATTTTCATTTATTTTAAATGGTTTATTTTCAGGCTATTGAAACATTTTATGTGCTAAAATACAGTCAGCTTCTGACTTTTGAGTTTTGAAAGGGGCTGGTGATAGTGTTATTTGTATTAAGTCTTTGAACTGCAGTATGTTTATTGGCATTCTGTGCATTTATACTGCATTACACTGTGTGTGCAACTCTTGGCTAAAATGGGCTTAAATTGGGGAGCTGAGATAGTGTCTGTCCACACAATAAAAACACGTTGGCTTTCCTTTACTTATTCCTTGACTGGTAAGTTAAGCTGCATCCATTATTCAAGAAAGTTAGGAATAACCTCTTATGTTTTTCATAGTAAATTCACAAAAATAAAAATCATTGCAGGCTTATATTTGTCATGCTGACCATCGTTTTTTATTATTTCCTTGTCTGCTAAGGTGCCAGTTAAAAATAACAAAATGATCCTGGTGTCAGTGTGTGGTCAGCAAATTTAGAAAATTCATCTTCATATGGATAAGGGTAAGCTTACCTGTAACTTAAAAAGAATAAGTTAGAGCTAAAAAAAGAAAAGTGTAAAAGAATGTACAAACCTGTTAAAATAACTAGACAAAGTGGTATGTGTTAAAGCTTCATCAGGATAATTCAGTTTGTCCTTTGATGGGTGTATTCACGGGTAGAGCTAAAAAGCTTATAACTTTTATATTATGTTAAATTGCTAAATGCCCCCAGACATGATAAGCCAGAAAACACTGAAAATTTGTAAATGCTGTGCATTTATCTCATCCCAGATCACATTTTTTGTCTTTTTTCTTCTCTCCTACACTTTCCTTGGGCAAAAAAAAATTGCTTGAATTCAGACAGAAGTTAAAAATAAAATTGAGCATATTAACATGTTAATGTATATTACAGAAAGGCTTTTTCAGTAAAGTGCTGATAACAGATGTGTTTTTAGAGACTAGTCTGCTGAATTGAAGTACAGCAGCAGCCTTTGTGTTTGGCAGCTTGGGAACCATAGGAATTACAAATGGTATGTAGGTGCTCCTCTGCATATCCCTCAGTGCATCAGTTCAAACGGAGTTATTGTCTCTTTAGCGTATTTGTAAAATGGCATGTTTTATTCTAATATCTACATTTTTTTATTATTACAGAAAAGAGAAAAATTAATACACTACATGAATTCCTCTGCAATTATTTCAGATGTCTGTTGTGCTTGACAAATATTTCTGTGTGAGAAATTTTAGCACATTAATTAGAAAGGATTTTAGAAGCTGTGCAAGGTTAGACACCACATATGCCTCCTTTTGTCAGTGAATCCTACATAGTTTCACCTCTGTGGCTTAATCTCTCCTCCTGCCTCACACAGGAATCAAATAATGTAAACCACAGTTACCCATTTAGAATATTAAATACAATATCACATTATTATTTCAATCTGACATTTCAAACATTTAGGATTCAGTGAAGCAGGAATAGAAAATGTCTCTTAGCCAACATGTTTCAGTCCTGGTGTTCACCCACAGTGTTCTTATGGGGCAGCTAATGAGAGACTGCTTCAGATTTACTGCTTTTTTTTGTGGGTATGAGACAAATTGCCTGATGGTCACTCCTGTGAATGTTTTGGTCCTTACTTAACCTGTATCCTTCCCTGGAGATGTCTTCCATTTGTATTTTGAGAGTTAGTGTTTTGTCATCTTTTATCAGAAGCTCAGGGAACAAAGATTGAGATTCTGCTGGCTTCTCTTCCTCCTTTCTTCCCACCTTCTGCTGGGTGAATTTCTTTGATGTTACTGTTATATCTGCAAAGAACAACTTTCAGAAATACCTTTGAATATATTACATTTCTTTTCTTAATCCATCAGAAAAAAAAGTTCCGTGAAATAGACATATTTTTATAACTTCAGATTTGATCTATGTTTTTTCCTCACTGAAAGTTCTCTGAATTGTATGGAGTAGATCTGTGTTTCCCAGGGGTTACTTTGGGGCTTTGTTTGTTTTGTTTTGTTTTTAAATAATACACCTCAAGTCAAACAATTACAAAAAAAACCCAAAAAATAAAGCTTTTCTAACCTTAAATTAGGTAATGGTATCAGAACTAGTAACTCTTCAAAACCATAGGAAAAAAGTATTTCATTTTTTCTTAATTAAAAAAAACCTAAAAGGAAGTGGTTGAATATTCTGATAATTTTTATGGCTAATAAGCAGGTGTTTTTCCTACCAAGAAAAATGAGAATATCTGGTAGAGAATTTGTTGAAACAGAAAAATAGTTATCCTGTAAGAGTAGGTTGGCAATCTCTCCTGATCTGTACTGGTAAAGAAGAAACAAAAAGACCTCTTATAATGAAAAAAAGGAAATGGGTTTTCAAGTACTGACAGTAACCCCATTCTGCTCTCATAATTCTAATGAACATGGTTTGACACATAATCAAAAAAAAGAGGGTGTTGAAATACCCAGGTGGAAAGTTCTCAGGCCATTGCATGTATTCCAGTACAGGCTAAGATCATAAGTCAAACTCCACAATTAAGCTTCACTTCATGCAGGCCAATGAACACTTACTATTGTTGTTTGACCATTAATTCATAATGTGATTTTTACAGACATATCAAACCTGCTCTTTAACTACTTTGATTAAATTGTGATGGAAATAAATGATCCAAATAAAATGAGTAGATTTGAGGACTGCTGGATCATGCTGTATGATGGGTTTTACATAATTCAATCCTTAATGTGTATCCAATACGCTTAAATCGTATTTCTAATTTTTCTTTAAATAGTTTGCATTACTAATTTGCTTCTAAGAGATTTCTGCCAATCAAGTTAAATACTTTCTGCAAACTGCTTACATTCCTGTCAAAGTGTACTTGTTATACTAAACACCCACATTCTGTTCTAGTTCCATTTTAGTTACTTTATTATTATTTTTTTAATCCTTCCTCCCACAGAGTGTTAGCAACTTCGTATTGATGGGCATCCAGGAAGCTGAATGCAATATTTATTTTTAAAGTATATTCATTTAATCAGTGCAGATCTAGATGGTACCTAAAAAGGCAAATTCCAGGTTTGGAGTGCTGTGTGTTGGTGCACCAGCAGTTGTGCCAGTTTTGCAGCAAGGAACAGTTCACATCAAAACCAGCAGCAGTGCTAAGTTCCTCTTGAATTCCATTTTGCAAATATTCCCTTCCAATGTTTTGTTTCCAAGGTATCAAAAAGTGTCCAGTAAACAGCTGAGTGTGAACAATTCAAAAGCTCACAAGAGAATAAATGGTCTTTGGACAGTGCACATTGGAGATGTCGTGTGAAGAATATTCTTTTTTTTCTTAGCAGATACATATGCATCCTTATTAGTATGTGTATTATGTTAGTGTATGGTAATTCATTATCCTGTGTAAACACTATATTGGGATAATAAGAACATTGTGCATGCTTAAAAAACACCCTTTACATCTCATTCACGGAAACATTAAGAGATTTTAGCTTTGACAAGCAGCATTTTTCCCTTGGGAACAACAGTTTTGAAAGAAAGACAGCTCAGCTAGTTTGTCCACTACAGTAATTTAAGGCTAACATAGTATATTAATTCAAAATAGTAGCACTAAGAGAATTTCTAATTTTCAGGCAGGTCTTCATTCTGTTCAGAGTTCACAATGTCATTCAGAATGCAAAATTTGCAAAGGAAGGCAGGATTTGGCTTTTTTGGCAAAAGAAGAGAAGGTGTTGACCCACTATTCACTTCTTATTTAAATTCTCCCTAGTCAAGCAAAATTCCCTTTTGAAATTCATCACCTGACATCCATTGAACTTTTATTAAAAGAACTTCTGTATTTGTTCACAATGTAGAATTCTTCCTTTTTCTTTCCTCACACTTTCTAAAAGGAGCTTTATTTGTATTATATCACAATATTACATATGTATTATCAGTTATGTTTACTGCAATTCCCCAACAGCAGCTTTCACCATGTAATTTCCTATTCATCTTTTCAGCTGATGAAGGAGGTTTTAGGGACTTATAAATGTGTATTTTGTGGCAATTTTAGAAAATTTCAGGTGCCAACTTGTATTCCAAGACTCATCCTCGGTAACAGTTTCCCTGATTCTGCATATCTTAAATATCAGTGGTAGGAGTTAGTCTGTAATGTAAATTAGAAGTTATTTTGTCCTCTGTATTTTAAACTTTGATTCCAGTGAAAGGGGAGTTGCATCACAATAAATGGGAACAGAATTTTACCACAGAGGACCCAAATTCTTTCCTGGCTATTTGAATGATGTGTATCGTAGATGTCTTGTACGGACAGAATTATTTGAATTATCTTTTCTCTTTTAACCTTTGCCTTCTTATTTCAAATAGGTGTGATGTTCCCTTTATGTTCTGGTGAGATTTTGTTAGATTGGTTTCACTAGTTTATTTTGGTTTAGTGACTTTTTGTTTCTTTGGGTTTTTTTAACCCTAGCTCCTAGAGTCCTTTACTTTCATGGGCCTTTATTAGTTCAAACAGGCAAAAAGCCTTTCCTTAGTATTTTTGACAATATTCACTTTAAAATAAAATAAAAGATACATGAGGTTAAATTATTTCAGTTTCTTTCTCTGTGAGCTTTATCAGGTAATTTGTCAGAGGTCTGCCTCATTCCTTGTTTGAGTTCTCTTCCCTTCAATTTCATCTCTACCCACAACCGTTTCCAGCCAGCTCTTATGCATGGATTTAAATTGCAGATCTATACAACGTAAAGCGAATGGTTCAAAGGAAATTATTTTAGCATGCACTAGTTATAAATAACCTGCACTTACTTTTCAGAATCCAGGAATTCTGATGTTCTTTAGTTCTGGATGTTCAGAAGGCACATTTAGCAGGCTAGCCACCTAGGTCCATTGCATCAAATACAGAAAATAACTGAATGAACAGGGGGCAGTTAGGATTATGAACTGTGCAATGTTCACCAGAAAGACAGGAGTGCTAGGGCTTCTGCTGAGTAGATATTCAGAAGGTCTAATGAAAAATCTGTTGGAATCTTGGCGACACAATCATTCCTGGTGTCCCCATGAATATGCATCAGCCTCTTAAGCGTGGTTTACTTGTTTGTTTTGGGTGTCTTTGCAGATGTTGTTTGGTTGGGGTTTTTAGGGTGATATGTAGTTATTTTGTTGGTTTGTTTGCTACTTGCACTCTTTGAGTGGTTTGGTGTTGGGTTGTTTTCATTCTTGTATCTAACTTTGTATAAGAAAGTCATCATTTGAAGAGTTCTTGTTCTCTAGACCAACTACCAAAACACCTTCAGACAATTATATATGAAACATAATAGAGAATTACTTCAAGAAATCAATTAGCTGCAGCTGGTTTCTTCTCGAGCAAGTCTTGATTACAAAGCTTATTTTCTATTTTAAGCTATCCCGTATTTGCCTTCTATGTTGCCTCCTGTCTTACTGTTTGGGAAATACCAGCCCCTGGGAGAAACAAATTAAACTCTTGATCTTACAGAAGAACGTGTTCCTAGATTTTCAAAAGTGATGGGAGTTTTCACTCAATTTCCTTAGTCTATTCTTTAATGTGCAATGTGTAATGCTCACACCAAGAAAGCCAATCCCTTGCTCTGAAAAGCAGAAAAACCTATGAGAATATTGGTTTGAGAGATGAGAGATTTAGAGATTGGGATGAGAGATTTATTCATATGGCCTCCATAGCCATGCAAAATGTATGGCTTTGGAAGTCCCAGAAAGGGCTTGATGCATTCAGTTATGGAATCCAAAACATTTTTGGAGAACTATTTAGTGTTCTTTGTTTTCCTCCATGTGAATAACAAGGTCATCACTCTGATGTGCTTTTGCTTTTGAGGAACATAATCATTGGTATGTGTGGCTTTGAATTGTAATTCATGCAACTTAGAGTGCAATCTAAATAAAATTCTGATACATTACAGTAGTTATTTCCATAGCCTGCTGTCTAGCTTGTTTGTAGCTTTGGATGTATTTGGGCAGCTGTAGATTTTCTCAAGCACAAATGTAACAAGGGGTTTACCAGGCCCAAGAAATCTTACAGAAGGAAATTATTTTTGTTTGTGAACAATAAAATCCCACATATGCAACACTTTTAGTCTAACTGCATGCGAAAGGGCATGGCCTTAGATCTTCAATTTGTGCCTATTAGCTTCTAAAGTTTTCCATTTATTGGAAAAGTAGTTTTGAAACCTGAAGTGAATAACTTCAATCAAACACCTCACTTTGTATTCTCAGAGGAGTATATTGAAATTTCCACAGAAGGAATATGACTACTGGTTATTTAACTTTTGAATCTACTTTTGAGTCCCAGTCACAACAGTTTGACAAAATTTCTTAGCAAAACCTTGAATCAATTTTTGTACCTTTAGGCACAGCAGAATCATTATTCAGTTTGTTTAACAGAACACTCTAGTCGTGACAATGTTATGTGTTCCACATGCTTTACTGCAAAAGTAAAAAGGTTTGAAGATATCTAAAGTACTATAGAAATGGAAAGGTTTAGTAAAATAATTCAAGCTTTTTTATTGGAGCATTTTATGAAAAAAATCTGGCTTTTTAAAGGTCCTAACTTTATAGTTTCTAAAGTAACAGACAGGGATACTCTCTTAAACAGTAGTCAGCCACATTTTGCATTTAAAGACTTCAACCAGAAACTTTGTGCACACATTTAATTGATAATTATTATTATTAATATTAATCCCTAACATAAAGAAATTATTAATTTAGCTTATTTGCTCAAGGGATGCATTTCTTTTTGAATAGCATAGAAGATATTAGCAAGTTAATATCTTCCCACTGTGGTAGAAAGTGAGTGAAAATTAATGAAGATAATAGGCTTTACTTAGATAATTTCATTATTGTCATAGCTTTACCTGCCCTGTTTTATGACTGCCTTTTTGTCAGTAGTGAAATTATTAACTTAGCTCTGCCAGAATTACTTAATAAAACAGCTAAAAGGGATCAAATTACACAAATTAAGTATTTTTGCACCTTGTTGCTTTCATTAATTGTTTATGCACATTGAGGGTTTTTTGGGGTTTCTTTGTTTGTTTGGTTGGTTTTTTTAATGTGGCTCCCTGATGCTGGCAGAAGTAGGGGAGGGATATTTTAATTTTTAAGTAATTTAAATTCAATTTTTATTTTTAAGTATGTAGGCCGGATGCCTACATTCCAATAGAAGTTTCTAGTGTTGGACTCCTAATTCCTCATTTTTCAATGGACCATGTGACTGTAGAGAAAACTGAAGATCTCAAAACAGGAATTGAAACTTTTTCCTTTCTTAGATGATTGACTCCTCAGGGATACCGAGATTGACACCTCTGAAGGATACCAAGTTTATCTTTATTCACTAGGACAGGGGAGTAAATATGGTGACATCTCCCTACATATTTGTTCACAGGAATACTGAGGGACACTACCAAAAATACCAGTAGGTGGTGACAGTTTCAAATTATGTTCTTAAGAGTTCATAGTGTTACTTTTAAATACCTCAGATAACACCGCTTTCAAAAAATGTCATCTTCAGGCAAGAGTAACCAAAAGGAGAAAAAAACCCTGAATTGGTCCACCCGTGAAAGCCACTCACTCACCCTCACCTGCCACAGCTGGTCAGAGGAGAAAGAAATATATTGAGGGGTTCATGAGTTTAGATAAGGACTGGGAGAAAACACTCCAAGGGAAAAACAGGCTCATCTTAGAGATACAAAGAATTTATTACTAACATCAGAGGAGGATAATGAGAAGTAAAATAAGCCCTTAAAAACACCTTTTCTTCCCCCCGCCCCTCTCTCCTTGCCACCTACAGCAAAGGGAGACAGGGCATGGGGGTTTTGCTCAGTTCATCACCTGACGTTTTCTTCTGCTGCTCCAGGAGAGGAATCCTTCCCCTGTCAGATCGTGGGGTCCCTCCCACAGGAGACAGTTCTCTGTGAACTTCTCCAACATGATTCCAATCTCATGAGCAGCAATCCTCCCAAACATGAGTCCCTCCCATGGGCACACAGTCCTCCTAAGCCGCTGCGCCGTGGGTCTCTCTTCCCACAGGGTGCAGTGCTCCAAGGTCAGGCTGCTCCAGCCTGGAAGCTGGGCCCTCTCTCTCCACCAGGTCTCCCACTGGAGCAGAGCCTCCTCCAGGCTCTCCCACTCTGCTGAGGGCACCTCCCCCAGGGGCTGCAGGTGGATCTCTGCATTCCCCATGGATCCCCATTCCCTGCAGGTGGATCTCTGCATTCCCCATGGATCCCCATTCCCTGCAGGTGGATCTCTGCATTCCCCGTGGATCCCCATTCCCTGCAGGTGGATCTCTGCATTCCCCATGGATCCCCATTCCCTGCAGGTGGATCTCTGCATTCCCTGTGGATCCCCAGGGGCTGTGGGTGGATCTCTGCATTCCCCGTGGATCCCCAAGGGCTGCGGGTGGATCTCTGCATTCCCCGTGGATCCCCAGGGGCTGCGGGTGGATCTCTGCATTCCCCGTGGATCCCCAGGGGCTGCGGGTCGATCTCTGCATTCCCTGTGGATCCCCAGGGGCTGCGGGTGGATCTCTGCATTCCCCATGGATCCCCAAGGGCTGCAGGTGGATCTCTGCATTCCCTGTGGATCCCCATTCCCTGCGGGTGGATCTCTGCATTCCCCATGGATCCCCAAGGGCTGCAGGTGGATCTCTGCATTCCCCGTGGATCCCCAGGGGCTGCGGGTGGATCTCTGCATTCCCCATGGATCCCCAAGGGCTGCAGGTGGATCTCTGCATTCCCCGTGGATCCCCAGGGGCTGCAGGGCCACAGCTGCTCCACCAGGGGCTCACCATGGCCTGCAGGGGAATCTCGGCTCTGGGGCCTGGAGCACCTCCTGTCCTTCCTTCTCCCCTGACCTTGGTGTCTCCATGGTGTTTCCCTCACATGTTCTCACCTCCTCCTCTTCTCTGGCTGGAATTAAACTTGCGCGCCCCATTTTGTTTTGATTTTCTTCTTAAATATGTTAACACAGATGCATTACCAATGTCTCTAATTGGCCCAGCCTTGGCCAGCAGCATGTCCATCTTCAGAGCCTCTCCCAGAAGCCATCTCTGAACCCCCCTCTCTCCTGCTACCAAAAACCAGGCTGGGCAAAACCAACACAATTTTCCACCATTGAAAACATTTAGACAAAAAATATTAAAAATGCATATGGAAAGCGTTTTTATGGAAAATTGACTGTAGGAATTGAAAAAGCTCTTTGAGCAGAAAATTCTCTGCTAGCTCTCTGGGGCAGGCTGTTAAACCTTTCTTGGTTTTGCTGTTGTATGAGTTCAATAAAACCCAGTAATATCAACACATCTACCACATTTTTCTGTGTGACATAAAATGCTCCCTTAACACTTGAATCAAGTAGCATCGCTACTGCTCGTAGTAGCCAGGCCTGCCAGAAAACCCATGTTTTTCTATTTAGCTTGCTAGGCATATTTGCTTTTCCTTCAGCTCTTCTTTTCTGTGTGACATGCCAGCATTTCTTCATTCCATCACATCCTTATGCTTGCTTTCAGTATTCATTCTTTTCCAGTGCCAAATTTTTTGCCAAATGTTCTGTTGCTTCTGTGGATGTGTTTGCAGCAGGCTCACTCTGAGTGTCTGTGTTTCATATTTGAACAGCTCATCAGCAGGCATTTCAATTCTCTTGCTGGGAATTTGTTTTCTTCCTCAAAGAGATCTTTGCAGCTTGATGTTGACAGCTTTTGTCTTCCCCTGAGGCAATTTTATTTAGGGTCTCTGGGTAGTCTGTCATCTGCTTTTGTAGAAATAAAAAGGCAAACAACTATGCTAATTACTTCAAATATGGCTCACATGTATAAATTGCTACTAGTGGCAAAAACCTTGATTTGACCCTTTTTTTCTGGACACAGTCATTCAGACTGTGTATGCTTCTTTATACCTTGAAAGTATCTACGTTTCTTTCAAAAAAAAATTAAATTGTTAAAATTATAATATGTACTACCTTTTGAACACTTTTTAAATCTCGCAACATCTGTTGCTTTGAAATACTTCTTTAACCATGCTGAAAATGGAAATATTTCCGCTTATTTTCCCTTTTCTTCTTCACCACCTACCAGATAAGTGACAAACACAGGCATGGGAGGGAGGGAGGATCCTGAGCACACTGAGAGCCCCGGCTCACTCTCTGTTCACAGATCAGTGGAGAAGGCTCCGTGACAGAGCGCGGGTGGGACCGGGGGAAGTGCGAGCAGTTTGACTTCCTGGCGACATTGGAGGAGGTGTGATGTGGCAGGTGGCAATGTAGCAGTCTTGCAGAAACCAGTCAGGAGTAATGGGCTGGAAAATCCAAGGTCACCGGTGCAGTATCATCCTGGTGCTCACTATTGGTGCCGCATAAAGCACGGGCTCAGATTATTTAAAGCACAATTGGAGCAGGGGAAGAAAAAGGTGGAGGGGAGGAGGTGATGCAGCACGGTGTTCTTTTTTGCAGAGACTCTGGGGTTTTTTTTGTGAGATTTATTTTATTTTTATTTCTGTTTTAAAGACAGATACTCATTTGGTCTTCCATTTGACAGCTGGGCACTGTTATGCATGGCAACTGTCACCTTTTCCTGAAGTCCTACAGGCTTTGGTGCCGGGTAATGTGGAATCCAGCCCAGCTTCTGTTAAACTATTTAGAGCAGTTTTTTAATTTTTTCCTCTCAACTTAAATTCAGAAGCAAATGCCCTTTTATTCAAGTGAAACTGAAAAGGATAACCAAGTATTAGGAGCAAGACGTACCTCCCAGTGAGTTTGTGGACAACCAGCACAAGGTGGCCCTTCTTGAGCAGGGGATTTGGACCAGATGACATCGAGATGTCCCGTATAACATCATTCCTATCATTCTTGAAGTTCAAAATCCCAAAGCATTGAAGGATTTTTTTTTTTTAGTGACTAAATCTTTTTCTTCCATTTGAGCACAGTGAACTGCTTGCTCTTAACTTGCTCCCACACTCTTGTGTAGGCTCAAATGTCACTGCAGCATGATATCTTAGTGTGTTTCTGGAGACTGATGTAGGATGTCAGACTAAAAAGAGGAAAGTGATCTTTGCTGAAAAGCAGTATTTTTTCTTTTTCAATTCAAGAGCTAATCATGCAACGTTTTCCAAATTTTACTCAACTATAATGGGAGATATATGCAAATTCTAGCAGTAGATTATATAAACCATCATCCTATCTCTTCAAGTAACTCAGAATATGGTTTTGTTTGGGTGGGATTTTTTGGGCTTTCTTTTTTTTCTTTTTTTTACAGCCTGATCAGTTTTATCTTCTTATAGGAAGACTTAAAAAGGAAAGCAAGGATCAATTTTGCAGTAGAGCTGTCAAAATAATTGTTTCTATTTTGCACACATGTAGATTTTGAGGGCCAAGGAGTACTGGTTTCAGACTAAATCTGAGAAATCACACATCTGAATTCTCTGACAAGTAAGAACTTTCTTTTACTTTGGATTTTTAGTTGAAACTGATGTTCTTGTCAGCATCCCAGATGATACCAGTAATGAAACTGCCAGCATTGTCAACTCCATTGGGCTAGCTGCCTGTTTCTCCCCAGGACTCAAGATGCAGGACAGCCCTGCTAGCAGACTCCCTGGGGCTGTTGCTCTGCAGCTTCAGGAGTCCCTGGCTCTGAGGGAGACTTAATTATGTCTGACTTAAAGCAAAAGGTGCAGTTGTGTCTGGCCCTTGGGGCTGGTACATCAGGAATTCAGGTAAAAGATTAAACAAAGCTGGTGATGCCCAGTTTGCTTAAAGCATAATGTTTAGGGATCAGCTTTTCTTTGAGGAAACTTGAATTCATAAAAATATCCCTGACTAGTTCCACCTTTCAAACCAGATTAGACATATCTGGTAGGGACTGTGCAGCACAAGATGTGTGATAGTTGTGTGTAGCAAAAGAGGAGATAAGATGCCCAAGCCTATCAAACAGGTATATTTTTACCTTTCAAATCTTATCAATTCAGCATGGTAGTTATTTGAAGGACAGAGACCCTGTCTACGTTTTGAAGCTTATGCAATTGAAACATATTTTTCCTATATTTGAGAGATCTTTTGGTCTTGACTTTCATCATCTTCTACTATGACTCAGGGAGGGCACCATGAGCTCACTACATCATTCTGTCTTTTATGTTTGCCTCGGTGGTTTTCCTTATTCTTACCTGAATCTATGCACTCAGAAGTTGGGACAAAGTTTTCCCACAAACCATCTCTTTGGATCAAAGGACACCTTTTTTTTTAAACTTTATCCTCCCCCTTTATTATGCAGCCTACCAGCCTCACCACTTCCTCTTTCTGAGGGTAGTCCATTCACATCTTTTACCCCCACATTCATCCTGTAGCCTTCATCATCTCTTTGCAGAATTCTCTTTCTTATAACCTGTAAGTTTCCAGAAACAAATTCCTACCAGCTACATTTTTCTGTTCTCCCATCTCCAGTGCCTGAAAACAGATTTTAAGAGACATTCTTAAAGAAATTGAGAATAATAACTGTTCTGGAAGTTAGCACAGTTTTCTTGAGGAGATTCAATTGCTATTGAGTTCTGAGACACAGCATGAAGTTCACCTGTGCTATCTGTGAGTTGTCTTGGCTGAATGTGCCATTCAGCATAATCATGTATATTTAAGATTAAAAAGTAAGAGTTTTATTTCTTTATTTCTTTAGCAGAAAATTAGAGGAGCCGAGACATCTCATTTGGCACGACAGCATTCCATTGAGCCAAAAGGTAATTTTCAGAGACTGCATCTTTGGAAAGTATTCCTGCAGCAGTGGGGTAGTGATTTTAATGCACAGAGCTGAGTTTTAATAGCCAATTGAGATGGCTATTAAGATATAGCATTGTACATTAACATCACCACTGCTCAGAGAGCGGCTGGTGGCTGCTTCTCAGCTGACAGCTCCCTGCATTCTGCTTCATAGCAGTGCTTTCTTCAGTAGCTCCTCTGATCTCCAGAAAGAGAAGTAAAAATCATTATCTAGTTAATATTTCACGCTGTGTTGGGCATACAGATCCCAGGGGGAGAAGCAGGAGAGCAGCGATGCTGAGCACGGGGACTGCGAGGCGGAGGAGGAGAGAGTGAGAGAGGAAATCCCTCTGTGAAAGGATCAATCCTTGCTTTTCATCTCATAGACTCACTTCAGCTCAGGGAAAATGTGGTTCATGAACCCTGAGACTTGGGATACAGTGGTTAGGGGAGGACTGTGTAGCAGAAGTGGCTTGTGTAGCTAAGAGGTAGTAAGGTACTGAAATTCATGAGACCCTGAGAAATGTGAGAAACTGCCAGGAAAAAAGGTATAGCTGGAAAACCACATACACTTAAAAAATTTTCAGAATCTTTTAAGGTAACCATTCAACTTTTACTCTTTGTACTTAGAAGAAACTAAAGGACAGTAATCAATGACTACTATTTGTTTAGGCATTCCCTTGGCTATAGTTTTCTGTTCTGATATGAAAAAAGTTTTGCTTGTTGTCAGATTGCACCTAAACAACCTCTCTTGCAAAAATGCAGAAATTAAGGAAAAGTGTCTGAGACATTGCAGGCTTACATCTCTCTGACAGTAGATGTGAGCTGGCTTTCAGAATTAGGGGGAAAAAAAGAATCATTGCACTATCCTTCTCTGCCCTAACTTTCTGTTCACAGTATGTGTGGATTAAATCTGCAGATAGCCTAGCATAAAGAAGGATGCTATTTCAAAATTTTGTATAACAGAGGGAAAGATGTATTCAGAAGCTCCCTTGAATGGCCTTACTGTATCCTTTCATCTCTGCATTTTCCTTGGGAATGAGCTACAGCAATTATCTATCTTAGGACTTAGTTTCTGAAAATTTACTTGAAGCAGAGCTGTGGAGGCTACTGACTGAGATCAGTAGCTTTTCCTTTCAATTCTAGAAATAGAATTTAAATAGAAATGTTTATGAGTGTATTTCCAGTTAGAAAACTTTTAAGAGCATGATATGAAAAATATGAAATTTCCAGGAAATTGTGAGTTACTGCTTAAAAAGAAATTAGTATCTATGAATACTCATAACATTCTTTCCAAAGATACATGGAACTGCAGGATGTAGTTAACAGCCTAAAACTTCAACCTATAAGTGTTGATAGTTTTACCAAAGATTTGTGAAGACAAAGTCAAGAAGCAATGTAGAAATAAAAATATCAAATTGATTTACACAAAAATATCAAATAGATTTAAGAGAAGGTACATAGAAAGGTACCTGTTTAATATTTAACCTGCTAAAGAATGTATTAGTCTTTCATTTTCTGCTTGTCTGTTCTTTGTATTATAGTAGTAAATCCCATCACCTGTGTTTGAACCTTCTTACAATTCTCTGGGTTATGAGAAGCCATGTGTAAGAATAAAGTCAAATTAGTTTGATAAAATTTTATTTTGGTGTTTTTCTTGTTAGGAATTGATTATCAAATACTGTCTTTTAAAATAACATTGCACAAATACAATGATTAAAGTATTTTTTAACATGAAGGAATAATAATTCAGGCTGAAAAACATCTACTGTGTAAGCATCATCTCTATGGAAAATCAGATATATTTTCTTATTCAGTATCCACAGTATTCCCAAAGAATTAGTGACTTGTAGTACCTGCAGGCCAAAGTCTAGCAGTGTACAGTGATCAAAAGACTGGGGGAGAGAAAAAAAGTGTTAAATAGTAAAAATTTTGAATATTTTTTTAAAAATATCATCAGGTTGGCCCCAGGATTTTTTTTCTTACCAAGCAAATTTACATTTGCTGTGTACTGTATTCTGTTGTTCCTAGCTTGGAATATCTAGTTTGAATGTGTGTTTATTTTTCTATCACACTATATTTAAAACTCTGAGGAAACAGAGCAGCAGTTCATCATTTTCATGCTGTTATGCACCACTAGAGGCCATCATATACCTCCTTAAATATTAGATAGTTATGCAAATTATTCTAGAGAGGATGTGAATAGCTGATGAATGTAAGAATCGATATAAAAGGGCATGGGGAAACTTACTTGAGGGAAGGCTTTAACACAACTGATTATTGTGAACATCATGTGTTTTAAGGCTAATTCTAATTGATTCAGAGCACCTCTATCCTCTTGTATACTCCCAGGTAACCTTTGAATAGGTCATGGAGTGTATGTGGCAGGTGAGCTTTGGAGATGGCAGCTGTTCTTTGCACATGACCTACGTCAGTAGATACAGTCAGGCTTAGAACATAAAGCAGTAATCTTTTAGACTGATTTTTGTATGTTTGGATTAGGAATTAAATTATTTTTCCCCCCTTTATCTTCCCATCTAGACAATGAGATATCATTCTTGATCCCCCACAGACTGTATTGAGTCATTAAGGAGATAACATACAGTTACTTCTTTAGGTATCTGCCTGATACATAAAATAGACTTTGTGTTACACGGTTGTACTCTTTTGAATTGTGGAAAAAAAATGACTGAAATTATAGAGGAATTACAGGTAGCATGATTTTAACTGTGAAAAAATCAAATTAACATTAATCTTATACAATCAGGAGGTGCTACCAAGAGTAGTAACACAAGAGGGTGGTAAAAAGATGAATTAGGTTTACAGTGGGTTTGGCTGACTTTCTGAAAGGGCTATGGTGTGACATGGACCTTATCCAGGAGATCTTTTCTACTGCTTTGATTTTCAGTTTCACTCCTTCTAGCAAACTAACCATTCAAAGAAATACATCTTATTTTACTTTCTATTTGAAGTCTTGCTGATTTTTTTTTCAATGTAACAGCTTATTAATATGTGAAAACCTTGCATGTGTTTTTGGGAAGTAAATAATTAGAGGAGAATTATTGATTTATCTGAATCAGGTTGATATGCAGCATTGTCTCATCTAAACATTGAAAGATATCAAGATAGATATCAAATGTCAAGTACTATGGTAACAAACTACTTTTCTAATAATACAAGCAAGCAATCTACATGTTCTACACTATATTCTTTTTAAATAAGTATTTCTTTTTAAATAAGAAAAGTATTTTATGTCATATATAGCAAAAAAAAAAAAAAAAAGAAAAAAAAAGAGTATAGCAAAAATGATGCTATATAAGTGCATTTGTAACAATCAGTCCATGCTGACTTCTGGAATAATTTTTTGTTTGTTTTACTTTATTGTTTTTTGGGTTTTTTTGGAAGGAGGGAAGAATCAGAATTCATTTCATAGCTCTTATTCATTTTTTTGAAAATGACCTTGTGCTTCAAAATTACAATGTAGGACTTCTGTAAATTATTGCAAAAATCTCAAGATATCTTGAGGTTATCAACAAAAAGAAATCATGCCCCAGAAAGCATTATGGAATTTTATTTTCCCCCACTAGAGTTTGGAAAAATATATGCAAATTTCACAAAGCTCAAGAGCATTAATTTCCCAATAAAATAAATAAAATTTAATATGCTGTTAATCAGACGAAGGAAGAAAGGATAAGAGAGCAACACAGCATCATAATAGCTCAGTATGCAGTAGCCCCTCAATAGATGAATAACACTGAATGTTATTAATTAAATAAGTGCAAGTTTAAGTCAGAGGGCTGTCACTTATGAATAAAGTATAATATCACTTCGAAAAGACAAGATAAATCTCTCATTTTTGGTATAATAAGGTCATTTCAGAAGCACGTTTTTCCTCAGAGGAAATGAAGTTGCATGCAATTGTCTTACTCTTTATCATATAATTTTTTGAACATGTAAGATTTTCTTGGTTTTAAACAGGTTATAGATATTAGCAAGCTGAGGCACAATATATAATTTGACTTCACTTTCAGATCTTTACTGTTATGAAAATAAGGATTTGCTGCCCATGCTTTGGAATCCAGATCAAGAGGATTGCTGAGAAGGTGAGTCTGTAAACGAGGTCTGCTTCTCTCCTTGTGGACAGACAACACCATAAGGAACAGTAAGTGGCTTTTAAAGAGATCTACTTGACTGGGTCTTGAAAA
Organism: Molothrus aeneus; assembly: GCF_037042795.1. Taxonomy (NCBI): domain Eukaryota; kingdom Metazoa; phylum Chordata; class Aves; order Passeriformes; family Icteridae; genus Molothrus; species Molothrus aeneus. Next base: position 11,670,194 of record NC_089649.1, on the reverse strand, counting down.
ATTTACATTTCTGCATTGCCTGCTATTCATGGGCACCTGTTCAGGGCATTCAGGCCACCCAGACCAAATGGAAAAGAGTGGTGGTGTGGACAACTGCCTTGGTCACATTGTAAGGGCTCTAATGCAAGACCTGCTCTCAGGGCTTGTTTGGGCCAAAATGGTGAATGTCTTGTCTGTAGGGCTTCTGCACACAGACTGGCACATCAGTCTGTCTTTCTACTGTGTCAATTTGTCAGTTTAATGTTTGCTAACTCCAAAAGGACTGAAACACGCTTCACTGTATGGTGTAGACGTGATTTTGAGCGTGTTGCTTTCCATCTTTGTGACTCAATTTCCCACCTGGGAGATGGTGATAACAATGCTAATGTGTCTCATTATTGTCTTGCCTATTTAAACTGTAAGCTCTTCAGGGCAAGGGCTGTCTCATACCATATGTCTTCACAGAGACAGGCAGAATGAGGCACTGATTGCATTTGGGGTCTCCTGGTGCCACAATAATTAAAAGAGAGACAATAATATTAAAAAGGAAGAAAAGGGAGAAGGTAGGTCTGGTATCAAGAGGCTTTCAGATTTCCTGGTAGCAACCCAAGAGTAAGAGAAGAGTTTATCTCTGAGGGGAACCCTTGCTTTTTCAACTTTCTCAGCTCTAAATGTCATATTGGTTTTCAGAGAAGTACAGTAGGAAAGCTTTGCAAACAGAGTGATCTAAAAGATAATGGAGATCCAAACTGGAAGAGAAGGATTAGTAGTTTGGGTTACTGCAAGTAGATAGGTTGGAGAACAGATCAGCTTTTTGACAGGAGATTACCTAGAAAATTAGAGCGTTTCCTCCTTCCTCATTAGAGAATGAGCAGATGTTTCTGAGCATGGATGAGATGTTTGCAGTCATGAGAGGAGAAAGGCAGACTGAAGTGATGGATACTCATCCACATTCTGCTGGAGTACATCAGTCACTGACAGAGTTATATTCTGTCCCAGGTAATGGGAAGAATTTTTCACCAGCCATTTTTTCATTAAGATAGAAGACTAATGAAAGTGGTTCCTAGAGATGGCTGTTGAGATTTAGCCATGTATGCTAGTAACTTCTGCTTTGAGATTGCTAAATCTGGGCTTTATATGGAAATGTTTGTAAGATTTGGGCCGAGTACCCTTTTTGCATGTCAGCTGAGGACTGCTCTGCAGAACTAAATGTCCCTTCATTCAGGTCTCGATGAAATGCACCACACACAGCAAATTCCTATTTACTCTTTGTCCTTCTGGTGTAAGCGTTCAGATTGCTTCATCATGGTCTGTTTTGTCACTAGTGGATGTTTCTGTAGCTGATTGGATGGATTCTGTACAGTGGGCAACAAACTGGCATTTGCTCTAAAGTCTTCTATGAATTTCTGTCTACATCCTAGGTTTGAATTCTGGCACAGAAAGAGATCAAAAAGATATCATTAATACTTAACCAGTCCATGAAGTTCATATTTTAGGCTCTTATTTAATACCCAGATATTCCAACAATACCCCACAATGTTTGCAGGAAGTATTAGGACAGTGGTTATAAATATATCCTGTGGTGAAATGACACAGATTACAAAAGTCAAAGTTTCTCATCATTATGTCCCTTTTACAACTCATAAAAATCCATATGCTTAGATCAGAGTTTTCAGTAGCTTCCAGTTTGAAATGTAAAACAGACTGCTGGCTTTGAATTTAGTTTTTTCAACAAAAGGTTAGGGGGTTAGTAGAGTAATGAGTAAATTCTTATTTGTTCCCCTGCACCTTATCTACACAGAATTGAGGAATTCTAATACAATGCAGACCTCAAGATATGGACAGGAAGACCCCTTAGCAAAGTGAGATATGCATCTGAAATGCAAATTGAAGCAGCCTGTGATAGAGCAAGCTTCCCTGAAGGAAAATTTATTTAAGTATATTTGGGGTTATGTCCCTTCTTTTTCTTCAGGTATTGAGCATTATAGATGGGAAGAAATATTTGTTCTATGTCAGTAACTTTATATGGTGTTGATATTCACTTTATCTTAACATCTTCTTCTGAGTTTGTGTCCTTATCTTTTCACTGAAGTGAGAATTTTGATTACAGGCCATTAGAAATATCCAGAGCAAGGTTAGATTACTGAATGTAGCTTTTTTCCCCCAGATTTAGAAAGAAAATTATTGCTTGTAGAAACAATCATTAAAGAAATTATGCTTAACACAGAGAGCTGTAGAACTGACGGTGTTCCCTGCTAGGGGTGTGATTTCTTAAAGCAGTGAGGTTTTGTAATGGCTCTGGTGTTTCCTTCCCACTCCCAGTGGTGCCTGGGTGGGCAGCATCTACTTCTGCATCCTGCAATACTTTGCAGCATAGATTTTGGTTTTAAGGGTGCTGGTATGTAGCTGGTTTCACACCCCTCTCTGCCCACAGTTTGTCTTTTTTCTGGAAACTCTGCTTGTAGCTGACTGAAGCAATGACTCCATGATTTGTGTTAACTTATTTAACAAATACCTCCATGCCTCTGGGAATTTAGAAGAATTTTTAACTGTCTCTACCACATTTTTTTCTTTTTTTTCGGTAAGACTCAAACTCTAGAGTTGCAAATTATAACCAAATTTGGTTTCTTCATAAAAAGTTTTGTCATAGTTTTTGGTACTTACTCAAGAAGCAAAATATTTATTTCCCTATTATTTCTAAATGAGAGAAACTTCTATTCATTAACCATTTTGCTCCAAACAAAACATTTACTGATTAGCAGTAGAAGCTCTCCTCAAGTCTTCCATGTTGTACCATTTCCTCCTTATTTTAAAGAAATTTTCTTCTTAGGAAAAATACTTATTTTAGTAGAAAGCTATAACTGAAAAATAAAAGCAAAACATATGTTGAGTGGGAAGGGAATAGATACAGTACAGATGAGTTGTGCCTTTTTTTGTCCCCACATTTACAAAAAGGGTGACAAGCCTTAGCAAGTGGAGTGGATGTAGGCTGGGAAACAAATCTTTAGTCATATTCATGTTTGTTTATCTATATAAATCTATATTGGGTATCTCATCACTATTATTTGGGGATCTTATTGATACTTCTTTAATCAGTAATAATATTTAACTTTTTATTCATGACTGTAAAAAGAGAATTTTTTGTGTCAAGTTACATGGGACTGTAAGTGAAAGGTACATAGATTTAGCAAAAAACAGGAAGAGCATCCCTGGCTCCACTAGCCATGACTAAGATTTGACTCTGGATTTCACTGCTCATGAAGGGCACTAATGGGTTTAGAGCTGATTGGTTAATCTGCAGCTGCAGCATAAAATACCAGTTATTTGCTGAGTCCTTTTTTTTAATTTATCTCTTTTTCTAGATCATTATGGCTTGATAATTTTCAAAATAGGTTTCAAGTAAAAAATATCGTCCAGCATGTTCAAAGATTCTAAACCTATTAAGTTAATACTTTACTTTTATGGGAATTTCTATTGATTTTAATAGAACTACTTATTATGCCCAAAGGTGAGCATTTTCTGCATCAGGGGCTGGCTAGTATCACGTAATTCTTAGGAAAAGGACCACATTTATTATGTTCTCTCTATTTAATAATGCTTAGTTAAAAATTATCTATGAAGTTTAGATTAGCAGGCAGATTCAAATTTCCCCAGCAACTAAGATTCAAAAGTTTTGTTGGTGATCATCTGTGAAATAAATCTCAACTTTTAAAAAGCATCTATTATCATGCACATATATTTATCAAAAAAGATCCTCTTTAAACCTGTAAGAGCTTAATGTCATAATTGCTTTTAATGTCCTGGCCAAATGTGAATTAACAAAACCCATTGGAAAATGTGATTATCTGCATTCTGAATTGCAGGGTGACCCCTCTTTGTGAATTCCAAATCATCTCATTATATTCAAGTCCTACACAGATATTACCACTGGATAGGGTATTATGGATCTCCTATAATAACAACAATAATTAATAATAATTAATAAAGAAGATGGACTGGGTAACTTGTAGCCAAGGCACTTCTGTTGGATTAACAGTTGTTTTTTTTCATTTTTATCATAATATGTCTTCTTTGATTAATTGATGTATTTTATTTTACCACATGATAATAGGCAGATAGACTTTGACAGCATGTCCATCTTGTGCAAGAAAAGTTCCAGCTAAATCCACAGAATGAAAAAGTAGGGCATGAAGGACATAGGAAGGCATCAGCATCTGGCTTTCTTTACTCCATTTGATCAAATTTCTTTCTCTTATGAATCCTTGATTATCCTAATAGGCTTTCACTGATTGACTGGGAAGCCAGGATATGAACCTGCATGGGTCAAGACCAAGAATTTATGAAACTCCATTTTTTTGAAATACGGTCCTAGGTTTTGTTCTGCTCCTATCCAAAAGTTTATTCCAAAGCAGTGCTAGATTATTACCAAAAAACTATTTGTTATCCAATTTTATTGGTTTTTATCCAGCACACCATGAGAATCTTAGAACCATTTTTAAGGGACCAATATGCTAAGAGTGTTGTTAAATACTTGGCAACTTGTTCAGACCTGCAGCATATCATAGCTGTCCCTCACCCTCCTAAGTCTGTATGAGCTTTCTGCTCTTAAAAACTCAGGTTTAGCAGAGAGCCAGAGGGAGATTTGGTAGTGCTGGTAATCCTCCTTGCTCTAAACCAGAAATTCATTCATGATATAGGAAGGATAAATGCCTACAACTGGGTGCTCATGTTCTTTCAGTTGTATACAGACAGCAGTGACCTTCAGGGAAAATTACTGGTTTTTTTGTGTTATAGTTAGCAGCTAAATGCCACACTAACTAAATAATTTTTAAAAGAGTCATCAGGAAGAGCAAGTGACTGTTAGGGTGGGGAGCTGCAATAAGCAAGGGTAACATTAACGTGTTTAACTATGAAAATTACCAAAGCAATTTACCCAGAAACTGTAGCCATTATCAGAATTCTTAAGACTACGATTTCTCATTCTCTTTTATAAGCATTAATCATATTTTATTTTTAACCAGAAACCTCAAAGCGGTATTAAATTAAGTGAAACTTTAATAATGAAATTGCATGCAGTACTATTCAGAAGCTATGCAGAGAAGCTTTAATATACTCCATTAGGCAGAGAAAAATGTTGAAAGGACATGGTTAATGTTCATCTGTATTCAGTTTCTCTTTTTATTACAAGAATTTTACTATTGACTTCAATGGGAGGAACACCAGCCTCTGCCATGGTGGTGTGATCGTGTGGGTCAGCCTCCTGAATCACTGGAAAGCATTACAAAATAAAGCCACACTGAAGGATGGTGCCTCATATCACGCAGGAAAGAAGATATTTACTAAAAAGGGCAGATGGATGGTTGTAGGGGCTGAAATGGGGCCAATATTTGTGTGGTGGATCTCAGCAGACAGAGCACACAATGGGGATGGGCACTCAAAATCTTGTGTCAGCTCTGCCAGCCCCAACGAGGGTGTAGTGAGGGCACTGCTCCCTCCAAATCTCAGGTAAAAATAAAGCTGGTGGAGAGGCCGGCTTTTGTCTCTCTTCTCAAGCATTCTGCACAAAGTTTTATGGAAAGGCAATCAGGAGGAAATGGGTAAAAAATAAAGAAAAGCAGAATGAGTTTTATTGCTTTTCTGAGGATTCATTAAACTTTGGGCTTGGTAAAGTCTTGGTGTTATTGGAAGCACAGAGATAAGTGGGGGAAACGAGAAGCTCCAAGAAGCACTGTGACTGGGGAAAAACCATATGCTCACCTGTATTTACCTGACTTATGTGTTTATCTGGTTATTGCTGAATCTCTCACAGAGAATCTTTCAAACAGAAAGGGTGTCACTGTCATGTTTTATGAAAAATCCCTTCCCCAGGATTTTTCTCCTGAGAAGCTGAGAAGCCTCAGAAAAGAAATGTAAACAATAATTATCTGATTGCTTGGAATGTGGTTTGGAGGTTGCTTACCAACAGATTCATCTTTGATTGGCTCCATGTGAATTGTTTGTAATTAGTGACCAATCCCAGTCCAGCTGTGTCAGGACTCCAGTTAGTCCTGAGTTTTTATTATTCATTCTTTGCTAGCCTTGTGATGTCTCCTTTCTCTTTCTTCAGTATAGTTTTAGTACAGCATTTTCTTTTAATAAAATATAATATCATAAAATAATAAATCAGCCTTCTGAGAACATGGAGTCAATTCTCATCTCTCACCTCGTCCTGGGGACCCTCAAAACACTGCAAAAATTGGTGACCACAAAAGGGTACAGAAAGAAACCACAGGGAAATGTCACACACAGGCCACCCTTCCAGTAGGGTGGCCTTGGAAATCTGCCTTTGGGGCTGAGATGGTGATAGAGCTGCTCTTCAAGATAAATAAAGACGCTGTCTCCTGCCCTCTGATTTCTCATTGCAAAGCAGAGATAAGACAGAGCAAAGATGACTTTTAAAGAGGATGAAAAGAAAGAAGTTGGCAAGATTTTAAAAGATTACATTTTTTTTTGCAAGAGAAAGAAGGTTCTCCGGGGCTACTGTGTGAAAATCTAGGGAAGAAGTTAGCAGTGTTTGCAGGCACAGAACACTGGAAGGACTGGGATAACACATTTCCCAGCATTCCTGCTGCACCGCAAGACGCATGTGTCTTAATGGGGGACAGATGACACACTCTCACTGAGTTGTTACTGTCAGAATTCCTTGCTTTCCCACTTTCTAATAAAAGAGGAGTTCAGCTCAGACTAGTAAAACTGCAGAAGTTAGTGGGGAAAATGTGATCTAAGCAAGTAATCTGGGCAAGGCTAACCTACAGTTGTACTGGCAAGACAGTAAAGCTTAGAAAAATCTGAGTGTGTGTGAAAGGTGTTCTTCAAATTTCAAAGATTTGATGAAAGCCATTAAAAATATGTGTGTTTCCCCTCTTTCTCTGTCTCAAAAAAATCCGTAAAAATAGTTAAAAAATTGCAAGGTAGCTCAGTTCCCATCACACAGATAAATAAAATTGGTGTTCTGGTGTTCAGAATGGCACAACTCTAAACACTTTCTTTCTCTGTTATATTTCTGGTTTCCCCAGCTGCTGGTTTCCCCTCCTTTCACTCTGAGTGTGATATTAAGAAAGAAATTTAAGATGTTCAGTGACAACTAAAGAATTGACAAAACCCCTAAGAGGTAGAATTCACTAGAAGTCAGCTTGAAATGAACAGGAAAATCTGAGTTTCTCAGTAACATATGAGTCTGTTTTCCTCCAAATTAATTGGAATCAGCGTGAAGTAAAAGCAACTGCCTTGGAACAAGTAGGCAAGAAAGCTTAATTTTCATATTAAATATTGCTACTGTCAATGACCCAAGCAGTGATCAAGACAGGATGTTGGAACTGGGAAGAAGACCAAAAAGAGCTAGAACAACATTTATGTAGAAAATGAGGTAAATGAATAACAGAAAGTAGGCTATAACACAGTAATACAAGGGCAAAAAATAATTGTTGATGTTCCTGTTAAAGAAATTGGTAATGCCACTGTAGTAGTTACAGTACCATACTTTATATTGTTATTAGACTTACTAATAACTCCCTACAACATCTCTCACTAAGTTCTGTTTTTAAATGGTACCTTAGGCAGCATGTGTATAAATTCTGTACCCCCTGAGAACCATTTCTTTTATTAAGTTAAATGAAACATCATATTCTCCTAGCAAAAACAGGTTGACTTAAAACATTCCTTTTTGTTCAAATGAGATAAATTGCTTAAATAACACCCTTGAACTGTTACACTGCAAAGGTTTACTTTGAAGCTATACAGTGGAAGAAAAAGCACCATCTTTCTATTTCTCTCTAAAGTTTTAAATACTTATTTTCACATACAAAGACTTTGAGATTCCTTGTTGGCATCAGGACAGTAACCTTGTCATATTTCAAATATGCAATTTATAGAGAAGCTCTTTTTACAAATGGTTTATGGCTGTGACTTTCCAGATACAGCTGTGATTTAACACATCAGCTGTTACACAGATGTCTCATGAAAGGTAAGTGTCATTGCTGGGGTTGAAGGTTAAATGTCTTTGAAGTCCCAAACAGCAGTAATAGTGGTCAAATAATACATGCCCTGTGAGACCTGATTCTTTTTTCTATATAGCTTGATAAAAATTTGGACTATTATACAAATAGTGCTGCAATATGAAAGTATCAAGAAGTCATCTTGCAAAAAGTTCTACATTTCTATTCTTGACTCCTCACATTTATGATATCCTGCAGCTGGTCCCCCTTAATATGATATTAACAGACACTGACTACTTTGTGTCCAGAATTTTTTAGAAATATTTCAAGAGTACAATTAAACTATATAACGTAAACTGAGTCCTTTACCATGTATTCCACAGGACATGGGAGGAGACTATTAAAGTAAATGAACCTTTGGAGTTGAATAAATCTAGAAAGAAGTATTTGCCTGGAAAATTTAGGTAAAAGGAGTTTTAAAACCAGTGGAAATTGAATTCCTAGGACAAAATTATTAATGTGCAGATTTTGCTGAAATCATCGTCCTTGTTGATGTTGAAACTGTTCCATTGAACAGTTCCATTGAATTGAAATTTTTGCTTTGGCTTTATTTGGCGGGTTGAGGTTTTTTCTCTCCTGCAAATTGATGAGAAAAAGCATTTTTTCTTTTGCCAAGCTGTAGAATATTAGGACAGATAGGCATCTGTTAGAACTGTCATTGCTCCAGAGAATTCTTTGGAGCTGCAATGGTGTCTGGGTTTGTCACATTGCTCCTTTCCACCAGTAGTTAGGGGTTTCTGTAATGATCAATTAGTGTGCATGCAATATGTGTGATTTGGCATGGGCCCCATATGGAATTATGCCTGACTTATCCTGTAGATTGCCCTAGAGTTGTCTTCTGAACTCTGAAGCTCATTTTTTGGCAGTCAGAATTGTAGGTTTCTGATGTTGCAAATAAATGCAAAGTTCTAAGCACCAGCACGGCACTTTTCTGTTTTCTGTTTTCTTTTTTTTTTGTTTTCTTTTTTTTTAAGCAGTGAGTTTAAAGAATAACTCCTTTCAATTGTCCATCTGGAAAACATTGATTTGCATCACTGAGAATACAATTTTTTTCTGCCAACAGGCTCAATTTTCTATATGATCAAAAAGCAAAGGCAGTAAAAATAATCTTCTATAAGATGAAAGTCTTGAAATACCTAAAAAAAAAATAAAAGGAGAAATTCCTCCAGTCACATGTGTAAAGGAGGGAAGCATATTCACAGAGGTACACAGAGAGGTTGCAGATACAAGGTTATCTCTATTGGTCACCTCTAGTGTATTAAGAGGTTTTTAATTACAGTGGTTTCAATTACATTAATTTCATTAGTAGTCTGTATTTCTCTACTGAAATTTATAATAGGACTTTGTATCACTGAATTAATTTTCTTACTGTTTTTATTTATTCACATTCTTCTTCGATTCTCTTGTGGTATTTTTTTTTTCAAGAGCAAATGTGATATTTTTACTTTTGATGATTTTTAACATTAATAACTTGAAATATACAAAAAATACCATGAGGCTTTTAAAATGTTTCTTGTTTTCTTTAGAAAGAAAAGCAAACTTGAATGCGTACATGCTTACTGTTTAAACATCATTGTGTTTGAGAACAATTGGGAATACTATGGAAGATCTAAGCTTTGGAAGCAAATTAAAGTTACCCTTTAATTATTGTCCTTTTAAGGTTAGTCTCTTTCCACTGGCAGTCCATTAGTCTCCAAAAGTCTCATTTCTGTGCCTAGTTTCCCAGAGCAGGGACCACACTCTCAGATGCCTGAAGAAGCTGCCATGCCCTGATCTTCTTCATGCTACACCTGCTACCACTCACCACTGTGCTTTGTCTTAAAAATGTTTTCTGGTATTTAATGTGTCCCTCTGCACACATGAACTCAGGATTAGGAGATTGTAATAGTGGTTTTCACAATGCCACAACAAACCAAGCTAGAACTGTGTTCTTGGCGTGTGTGCCTTTTTTCTGCCTTAATTTTGGTGAGATTTTCATGTATCTCTTAAAAATTTGTATTTTTTTGTTGTCCTTGTGTTCATAAAGCTCTATATGAAAGTATCTGTAGACAGAAAAGTCATGTTAAATGCCATCTACTGAACAGGAAAGCTTTACAGCTGCAGAACTTTGCAGTATTTCTTTGAGTGTCTTTCAGAGTCACAGCAGGATAAGTTTGTCCCACTATGGATTTTCCATCAGCAAACTCTCACCCACAAATAGATGCTGCTCTGGCATAGGAGGACTGTGAGCTCAGTTACCATCTGTTCTCCTGCTGTCCAAGCAGCTTCATCTCTGGCACCTCTTCCGTCAGAAGTTTGTGCAATCTTAGACAGAAAACATCCAGAAACTATGTTCTTTATCCAGAAGTCCTTCCATGGTTGGTCACCCCCTGGAGAAGATGATAAGCCATTCTTCTGAATCACAGGAGGCAAAAAATCTGTGAAGAGCTTGGAACACAGAGCTTGTGGATGGGATATAATGTGTGTTAGAAGGATGAAGAGGATTTAGGGAAAATATGAAAAACTACCTTATATGAAAGGCTACAAGTTGGCTGAAGAAATATATTTGCTCCTTTAGAGCCCCTACATCTTGTAAAATGCACCGTGTATTTTGTGAGTGGTGAGGGGTTTTTCCAAGTGGTTCAAAGTCACCTGGTCATTGCAGTGGGAGGACAGGAATCAGCATGGCTGGCAATTCCCAGTCCTGCTGGAAGTCATTCCTGCATCAAGGATAAAGTGAGCTTCTGCAAAAGAGAGTGAGTTGCTCAACAGGAGACTGATCTCACTCAGGGTAAGGAGGAAGTTTGAGACCAAAAGATGGGAGTTAGAGGACCTCCAATTATTTGATTCAATTATTATATTTGTGTGTTTGGTGTAAAGCTTTAGCTTATTGTCTTTTTTTTTAATCTCTGTAAACCAACTGTACAATCCTATATAACTATACTAAATGCAATTTTTTTTTTCCCTTTATTTTTTACCATGCTAAAAAAAAGTCAGTCTTGCATTACCATTGGCTCTGCTGAACATATGTGGTATATGTACAAAAAATACCCCAAGGAAGCAATCTTCAAAATAATTTATTGTCAAACTAGTGCCCAGAAAACTATTAAATCAATCTTAAAATGCAGTTATCTAAGAAAGGTCCTAAATGACTTCCACATTTAAAAATGGAACAGTGCAATGCTTAGCTGCTACATGTACTACATTTGGTTTTAGGTACACAGGAATTTTGACAGAATCTACTAAAGGTGTGAAAATATAAATGGCTTTTTAAGTACACTTAAAGAAAAAAAAAAACATTATGAAAGTGGAAATGTTCCGTCAAAATGAAAAAAAGGAAATAAATAAGAGAAGAATTATTCTACTCTTCTAACTTGTAAAAAGAAGCTAAATTGTAGTTAATAAGTTCCCATTTGCCTCACAAACATGCATTAATGTTTTTTTGAGATTTTAGTTCCTTAGTTTGCAATAAGAGCTTTATATCACTGACAGCCAGCAGAAATTTGTTATTTTTTTATGCTGTTGGGATACAATCTAGCTGGATTTTGAGGTCCTCCTTGCCTTACTTAGTTATGATTGAAATGTAGTGTAAAAATAATTAAAGGGTTACCACCTATCCAGATATGTTAATAAACACTTTAATAGTAAATCAGTGAAGAAGAATTTGGGAAAACAAAAACAAAAACAAAAAAAAAAACAAACTAGAAGAGAGGGATAAGGTTATAAAGAGAAATAATATTTTGGAAAAAAACTGTAATTCAGTATGATTATGTGTAGAAAATCTCTTAGAAAATGCAGCAGTTGAGAGTCAGTTTCCTGGATGGTGGGGAGAAACAGCTCTACAGTTCTACCCAGCTGTTGGGCTGGTTTAGCAGAGACTACAAAATTCGCTTTACTTATCCACAGTTCCATGTCCCTGCTGGCTTTCTCAAGGAAAATGTCGAGTCTGAGAATTGACATTAAAGTAGGTTTTAACTTCAGGAAGTACCAGATCTAGACATAAGAGAACTTTCATCTAATGATGGATAGTTCCCCCTCTCATTAGCTCACAGCATTACCACTTAAGCTCTGACAGACTTTTACCAGCCCCAGCGACCAGTGGCTCAGACTGGTTCTTTATTCTTTCTTCTGGAAGAAAAAAACACAAAAAACCCCTGCCAACCAAACAAACAAAAAAAACCCCACCAAAACCCCCAAAAAACAGTAAAAAACCCCTAGAAAAGTATTTTTTTAAAATTCCCACGGGTTTATTTTATATTACTATGACATTTCTGTCACTGTCCTATTTTCTGGAAAAATCCCTTTGCCAGGATTTCTTCTCTTGGGAAGCTGAGAAGCCTCAAAGAAAAAGGAAAACAATATTATTTCATGTGCTTCTCTTGTGTTTTGTTGCTTTGGAATGTAGTTGGAGATTGTTTATCCAAGATGTGAATTGTTTTTACTTAATGACCAATCACAGTCCAGCTGTGTCAGACTCTGGAGAGAGAGTCATGGGTTTTTTATTAGTATCTTGTTAAGCCTTCTGTAAGTATCCTTTCTCTATTCTTTAGCATAGTTTTAGTATAGCATTCTTTAATATAATATAATATAATGAAATGATAAATTAGCCTTCTAAGAACATGGAGTCAGATTCATAAATTCCTTCCCACCACAGGGGACCACAAAAATGCCACACATCTCTAGATGGTGAAATGGCTACAAGTGATACAGTTAGATCTGAAATGTGTCCAAACCAGAAGACCAGGTTCTAATTCAGACTTTGGAAAAGACTGCCTTAAAAAGAAGCCCTTTCCTCAAAACGAAATGCCTCAAAAATAGTAATTTACCTTCCAAAATGCTATAGTATATTATGAAGTCATTCGGTACTTAACTCCACCATCTTCCAGGGCCTTAACAAATCCAGTGCAAAACAAATGAAGACTCCTTTTTAATTTAATTTTTTTTTAAATTCAAACCTAGTGAAGAGCAGACTAGGAGGCAGAATGATTGGCTTTACTACATATTTCCTCCTTAGAAACACAGAAATCAGGAAGAGCTCTGGGATTACCTAATTCACAGGCATCCATGTCAGAAAATACTGATCATAACCTATTTCTAATCCATCGTAGAAATAAAATGAGGATTTTTATTTTTTTTCTCATACCAGTGATCCTTCTGAATGCCGCACCTCTGAGGGAGCATAGAACTCCCTCCAGTGAAGACTTCTGTTGTCACACCTCTGTGGTAGGCTACAAATTTGTGCCTTCAGATCCCCAGGATGGTCAGAGAGATGGAGCACCTCTTGCATGAGGAAAAGCTGAGAGAATTTGGTTTGCTCAGCCTGGGAAAGAGAAGGATTTGGGGTGACCTAGCTGTGGTCTTCCAGTACCTGCAGAAAGCTACAAGGAAGATGGAGAGGGAACTTTCACAAGGCATGTAGAGACAAGGGGGAATGGCTTTGGACCAAAAGAAGGCAGGTTTAGATCAGATACTAGGAAGAAACTCTTTACTGTTGAAGGTGGTGAGGCCATGGCACAGGTTGTCCAGAGAAGCTGTGGATGCTTCATCCCTGGAAGTGTTCAAGGCCAGGCTGGATGGGGCTCTGAGCAACCTGGTCTGTAATGGTGTCCCTGGCCACGGCAGAGGGTTTCAAACTAGATGATTTTAAGGTCCCTTTTGATCCAAACCATTCTGTTATTTTGTGATATTTTTAAGGTCTGGAAATTCTGTTGTACATCCTTAAGAAATCCCTTCCAAACAACAACAATGACAGTAAGAAAGAAAAGAAAACAAGGCCCCAAAACTTTCTACAGTGGTATGCTCTCCATGAACACAAGTAGGGTAATTCTTCAAGAAATATTTAAATAAAAAAGTGGGATAGTTTGTGAAGAAAATATAGTACTTCATACATTAATATTTTTATATTCGTAGTTTCAGGCCAAAGAAAATAGAATAGAGGACATCAACTGTTTTGTTGATTAAAACCCATGAAACCAGCAGACATATTCCCAAGGTTAAAATTCAGGTCCAGATTTATGTGGTCTCAAGTTTACAGGTACATGACTGAATAAAAGGTGCTTATTTCAACCTGCAAGCTGAAAACAGAAAAAGCTTGATGACCTTGAACTGACCAGGAAAGGCTTCCGTTGAAATCTGAGTAAAATTTTTTATTGATTTTCTTTTTTATAATTCTGATATAATCTACTGTAAAAAACCACTGAGCTAGTGGTTTTTTTTAGTGATCAGCTAGATCCTGTTTTTCCATTTGTCATAATGCAAGAATTGAAAATACAATGAGAACAACTGAGGCAGTGCTCAAACTATGTTTCATTTTCAAAGTGGATAAAGCACGGAGAGCATTGCTTCTTCATTTTCCTATATGTCACACAAAAATTAATCATATTTTTTACAAGATTATATGTATTTTCTTTTGTTTCAATGTCCCAAATTCAAATGTGGACTCAAATAGAGAGTAGCATTATTCCAAACTTAACATGTAAGGAAAGTGATAGTTAAATAAGTTCTCTGTTTCCAAAAGCTTGCAAGAAATAAATTTTCTCTTTAGGACATCACAGTTTTAGAAAGCAGGAAGGAGCTGGAAAACAGCCATACACATGACATAATTCCTTCAAAGACTGGAAGGTGTCCAGATAGGAACATCAAGAGGCTTTTAGTGTTGTTAAATTAAAATTAATTTCCCTTCTGGGAGGGGGCTAATTTGCAAGAAGAAAAGAAAAACAAGCTGCAGTAGAGATTATACCTACTAGGTATGACATAGTTGATTACTGAATTTCTCCCTTTCCACCCCTTCTTAAGATATCACTGCTATGAAATAAAAATAAACAAATCTTTAATTAAACAAGTGCATTGAAATGCACTTTTTGTTTGTTTTTTTGTTTATTTCTTGCCCCAGAAGTTAACTTAGATGATAAAATGAAAATGGCAATAATTATAATAAGCTTTCCTCAAGTATATTCAGTTAATGATTTCATATCTTAGAATCAAGGAGAAGGATGTTTCAAGAAAGACTTTTAGCAGAATCAAAATATAGTATGTATTTTCATTGCAGAGTATGAAGCTTGAAAAGTTTCCTTCCATACCTGAAGGATGGGATTCCATCCAGAGAGACTTAGACCAGCTCAGGAGGTGGTCCATGAAAATATCATGAGGTTTAAATCTCATGAGGAGCAGGTGTTGGTGTTGCACCTGGGTCATGGCAACCCCTGATGTCAATCCAGGCTGGGGGATGAGCAGCCCTGCCCAGAAGGACTTGGGGGTGCTGGTGGAGGAGAGGCTGGACATGCCCTGGCCATGGCACTCACAGCCCAGAGACCCAAAAGTGTCCTGGGCTCATCCAGAGCACAGGGGAGGGAAGGGATATGTGAATATCCACAATATCCAACTATTTGTTGGAGTGACTCCAGAGGAGGCCACAGAGATGACTAGAGGGAGAGAGCACCTCTGCTATGAGAAAATGCAGAGAGAATTGTGCAGCCTGGAAAAGGGAAGGCTTTGGGGATGACCTATTTGTGGCCTTCCAGTACCCTGAGGGAAGCTACAAGAAACATGGAGAGGGACTATTTGCAAGTGCATGTAGTGACTGGGCAAGAGGAAATGGCTTCAGACTGAGAAGAGAGAGATTTAGATTAGAGAAGATTTGAAGACAGCCTAGATTTAGATTAAATATTATGAAAAAAAAATCTTTCTTGTGAGGATGGTGAAGCACTGGAACAGGTTTTCCCAGAGAAGTTGTGGAAGCTCCATCCCTGGAAGTGTTCCCAGCCAGGCTGGATGGAGCTTTGAGCAACCTAGTCTAGTAGACTGTGTCCCTGTCCATGGCAGGGGGTTGGACCAGTGTGGTCTTTGAGGTCCATCCCAACCCACATCACTCCATGAAAATCATGTGATTCATTAAAAATGCTGGCAAATTAGCCATGAGAGTCTCAGTTTTTGTGCCTGCTAGCTAAAGCCTAACCAGAGTTCCAAAGTTAAGATACACTGGTGTGAAAATTTAGATCTGGAGGTCCTTTGTGTCCTTTCTGCCTGAAGCTTGCTGAGCAGATACACTTATATGGTGAGTAGTAAAAGGTGCATGTTGAACCATGGAATGGCTGTCAATGGAGCAAACCAAAAATCTGCAATCAAAGGGTTTCCGGGACCTTATGGTCTGTATTAAATTCTTCTCATGTCCACAAACCTCTAAAGCCTTCCAAAAGTGTAAGAATGAAATACAAAGACTCTTAATTATATTGATTTCTCCTGCTTTTATTCGAATAAATTACTTAACTGAAGATGAAGGTATATATATTGAGTATGTTTTGTACAGCTTTGTATAGTTTCAGTTACCATCCTGCCACCTTAATTCCTTGATATAATTCACTTAAGGTGCAAAGCCAGAGGTTGGCCTATCCAACATGTGACCACATATTGCCCAAAATGCAATCTGACCTGGTTTCTTGCATCACCATCTTCAACATTACTAAAAAAGGGTCTGGATATTTAATGGGGTGTGTGTGTTTTAAAAATTCTTCCTTAAATTTATGTTTTTATCCACTCATGCAAATCTGTCTGCCTCCAGCATAATTTTATGGGTAAAAATGAAAGTTTAAATAGGAGATGACATGATTTTGTGTACCTGTGGATACAGGGCAATATAGCATCCTGTATTTGGCAGGTGTGAATGATGAGTAAAAAGGATATCTAGCCAGTAAATATTAGAAAGTGTGATAATCTATCAAATTTACTTCTGTGTTACTATTGACTTGATTACTTGTGCTATTTAGATTCAGGAATTGAGTAATTTACTTACACAGTGAAAGAACCAGACACCTAGACAAGTAGGATAGTTTCATGTTTCGGTTGTGAAATTTGACAGGACAGTGTTTTAAAGGCTGTCTGAAGGAGACAGGAGAAATAAGAAGAAAAAAAACCCAAAAGTAGAAATCAAGGTGAAAAAAAAAAAAAAAGAATATCCTTGCTCTCACCAGCATCTACTAAGGAATTAAATTTTACTTTCTTCATTTACAAACAGTCAGAATGTCATATGTGTAAAAAAAAGCCAAAGAGCCCCAGCCCTCAATCTCTACATGAAATTACTCTGTGTTGAGATAAAAAAGAGAGTGTTTCTACATCAAAAAGCCATTACACATTGTACCCAATGTGTTACAAAACCAAGTTTTCTAATTATAAAGCAGAAAGTTATGCTTTCAAAGATTCTTTTTTTTTTTTCCTTTCAGTCAAAACTAAAAGGATGGGAAGATGACCCTGGCAGCCTTCAAGAAGGGCTTCTAAGTAGAACAAGATTGCATTTGTGTAAATAGGATCTGTCCTTCAAAATTCACTTTTCAAAACCAGGTAGATATTGAAATGAACAGGTTGACAATATGCAGTCTATCAAGAAGTGTGTGATATTTTTCTGTAGAGGGAATGGCTGGGAAATCTGTCTCTATTACCAAACCCATCCTCAGGAAAGCCAAAATTATCTGAGACAGGATACATAATGTTTAATGCTAGAAATTAACTCCATTCATTTGGAAAATACCTATCAGCTCTGTATTTTGTTGCATACTGTAATTACAAAGTTAATTTTGCAAATCTCATAAGCTGAGCACTTTGAAGATTCCTTTGAATTCTTTAAATGCTGGGCCTAATAATGTTGCAGATATTTTGAACAACTTTATCAAACTGAAGAAAATTATTCTAAAGACCTTAGAGACAGAAAAAAAAACCATTTAAAAACTATTTCTACTTTTCTGTCACAAAAAAACCAGATCTAGGGATAAAAATAATAAAATTTTGAAAGAAATGAATTCCATCTAAAATTGATAATACATTAACAAATCTTATAATTCCTGTAATAGAAAGAACTACTAAATATTTTTGTAATAGAAAATATTTTATAATCTATGTTGTTTTCATTCTTAACCCTCAACAGAACTGAGAAATGTTGCTGAAAGATCTAGGAAGAAAGAAAGGTGATTTATCTCCCATCCTTGGATAGGAAAGGATGCAGAAACATAAGTCATGCAGCCAGAGGAGATTAGGATGTCAGGTTTAGCATTGACCACCTGGGATCTGGTACCAAAGCCACTGAAAGAAGTGCAATTACTGAAAATGGGTGACAATATCTTTGGACAAAACTTGCATCTATGCACAAGATGAAAGGCTGTTTCCTGTAGCTGCTGTTCAGAAAGTCTTCTAGATTTAAGTGACATATATGTGGGCAGAGAGGTATCCAGGTTAAGAAATAAATAAGCCTGAACATAATCCTTATGTCTGTGTTAAAAATATCTTTTTATTGACAGAGATTCTCAAGTGCTTGTTGAGAAATCAATATTTGTGTTAGTATCACCCATAATATTAATATATGAGCAGAATTAAAAATTAACTTTTAAAAGCCATTTATTTTAAGGGACATGAAATTATTCCTAAAATTGAGATAACTATTTCAATCTAGTAGGTCTGCATGCATTTTCACTGGAATACCACAGCTAAGAGCTGTAACATTTTCTGATTTATTATGTCTTTTACGATATAAGATGGAATTTTAGATCTGTGGAGAAGCTTAGTATCTCAAGTGTATTAATATCAGAAGCAGAATTTATGAGGATACTTGAAAAGCCATACAAAGGATGTTACAGAGGTGCTTTGAAGGTTTCCTCCAGCCTTACTCATGCAAGAGTGGCCCAAAAAACTGGTTATTGAAGCGCCACAAAGCTGCACAGGAATCAAAGCTGAGGATTTAATCTTCAGATGGAACTGCCTAGTTCTGATCAGAGCTATTGCATGAACATATAATTAAGAAAATGCTGATTTCTGTCACGTTGGTTTTCACTAACCATGAGAAGACTTGATGAGGATGATATGAGTATGAAGGAGGAGATCTTGAAAGCAGCACTTGCAAAGAATTTGGGTTCTTGACTCAAGAACAAGAGCCCAGCAGAGCTGGTAACTGGGTCTTGCATTACTGATACAGATCAGAAAGCCCAAGGCTATAGGTCCATGGGTTTTTTCTGCTTCAGTGGCTCTTTCTTTATGAAACTGGATCCCATTAGGAGGGCATGAGAGCCAGAAAATGGCCGTGCAGTGTCTGTACAGGCTGGGAGAATAATACCTGAATTAAATGAAAAACCTTTTTCCAGCCAAATGTTATGACCTCTGGGAAGCAAAGAATCTTTTTCAGAGGGAGTTTTAGGAGGATTTTTTATTTTTACCTCTAATGAATGGTGACTCCAAATTTCACAGTGTTTGCTTTTGCCTTTTGAGATGCATGATTTTTTTAAAATGCTTTTAAAACAGGTTCTAATCTTTCAGCACATTGGACAATTATGGCAGTTCAGCCTACATCATGAGGTATGCTTTACATCCTAATACTCTTCTGTTCATCCTTTTCCTAGAGGAGTGTTCACAGCTCGTGGGATTTATGCGCTATGCAGGAATTAAGAATGAAAGAAGCACAAGTAGATTGTTTAACAGTACCAATCTTCATGTGTTTGTAAATCAAGGAGGCCTAGCCATCCTTAAATAATGATTTGAGTTAGTAATTTCTTCTGTAACTTTATATATATATAAATACACACATATACATACACACACACACACACACATATATATATATATGGTACATAAATTTTGAAGTCCTTTATTGTAGGGGGATACAGCATGGGTAAATGAAGGTGGTATAGAATGTAATCTTATTCCCCAATGAGTTGCAGCTGAATCAACTACTAAAAATTAGAAGCAGGCCTAATATTAACAGGCCACACCTGTAGCCAATAAGAACAGTGGTATAAAAGAGTGGATTGGTGGGCTCAGAAGTTAGATGGCTACTGCAAGAACCAGGAGGAGGAGTGTCTGTACAGGCTGGGAGAGTCAGGAAGAGTCAGTGCTTAGAGGAGCTGCCTACGAGAAACATCGAGGCGCTACAAGACTCTGAGCATATGGAACTCTCGCGCAATAATGATAATGAACCTCTTGATATATAAGGTAACAGAAGGTGACCCTGACATGATTCAGGGGAAAAAGGATTTAAATGCTGAACTATATTGCCCCGTAGATTTGGGAAAACCGGATTTGAGTACTAAACTATTGGCAAAATATATAAATTACAGCTATTGGTGTTTGTTAAATATGAGCATAAAAGACCTTGAAGATAAGTGCTTTGTAAACTGGGAAGAGCTGTTGGACTGAACTAACACTTAGAAATATATGTACGTCTGTGCTGTAATATGCTGTTTGAACACTTGTATAACTCTTAGTTCTAAATGAAATGTATAAATATGTCATAATGTTAATTTATTTGAATATGTACTTCTGGAAATGCTGCAACTCTGTGGTTAAAAGCAAAAGGGGGAATTGTAGGGGGATACAGTATGGGTAAATGAAGGTGGTATAGAATGTAGTCTTATTCCTGAAAGAGTTGCAGCTGAACCAATGACTAAAGTTTAGGAGCAGGCCTGATGTTAACAGGCCACACCTGTAGCCAATAAGACAAGTGGTATAAAAGAGTGGATTGGTGGGATCAGGAGTCAGATGGCTGCTGCAAGGACCAGGAAGAGTCAGTGCTTAGAGGAGCTGCCTACGAGAAACATTGAGGAGGTATGAAACTCTGAGGATATGGAACCCTTGCACTATAATGACAATAGAACCCTTGATATATAAGACAACACTTTATGGTTTGTGCAGACCTCTCTCAGAGCTGAGACATCCGGAGGTTTTCTTGTTCTGTCTGTTGTGATTATGTGGCCATGAAGGAAATATGGCATGAACAAAACACCCAGCCACTTGCAGCCCAGCTGGAGAGAATCTCTAAACCTGAGGCACACTTAGAGTAGCAGAGCTAAATCAAACAGAGCCATGTGGGAATTGTTATCCACTTATCTGGAGATTCTGTCATGATGTTGGAGAAAGAACACTGTTAAATTTTTTTAGCTAAGAGTATTGAGACGCACAGCTCTAGAAGAACCATGTGCCAAAGACATTGGGTTTTACTTAACAGGTATTTAAAAAATACTGCCAATATTCTTACTTATGCAATATTCTTACTTATGTATGCTTATAGAACAGCTTTTTACCACTTCCTCTCAATTTTTTTTGTTCTTTTACTTTTTTTCCTCCAAATCCTATCTTTCTTGCCTTTCTTTCCTGAATAGTGATGCGGTTCTGTAAAAATTTTGAAGATTTTGAAGTACACCTTTTTTTCCTGAGTTTTAAATATGGTTGACAAAGGGATAAAAATCTCCTTAAAAATAAGAAAAAAAACCTGCTTTGCTAGATCAATTTTAATTTAAATGTACCAAACAGTGTTGCACTTTAGACTTCAAAGGAAGTCAATTTTTAAATACGTTCAGCTCAGCATTCCCCTTTCTCTAAGAATTCAATTACAGATATTGTCAGGCCAAAACCTTCTTTCCTGACAAAATCTTGCTTTAGTGTAAATCTAATTTTCATTCTCACACTGAAGGGAGGCAGCATTGCATGTTGTCCCAAATGGAGATGAACGTGTGACAAGCTGGGAAATAAGTGGAAATAAAATCAATTTTTCCCTATTAGTGTCAAATTAAGAGCAAAGTAAGCTGTAGAATTTGCAGTAGCAGAAGTGACAATTGAAACAAGTGTCCTGAACAAACAAACAAGACCTATTTTAATTCTGTTAGGTAAGGGGAACTTTGTTGGTAGTGATCTTAAAAGGTACAAGGGAGTGTCTATTCAAATTCCAAACCAGCAGCCAAAGATCTGAAGCTAAAAATATAAAAATAGTGAAAATTAAAAGAAACTTATTTTTACAGAATTTGAACTGTTGACAGGGACCAATATAAATGTCACTAGTATTTGCATTTGAGGGTATCAGTAAAAGATGTTGCTGTCTTTTTTGCTTTAATTTGAGCTCTCTTTTCACAAATTCAAATAAGTACTTACATGAAAAAGAAATAGCATAGAAATCTGGTTTCTTTCTTATTCTTTCTCCTTTCACTTTGCACAACTTCTTGTCCATTCTTGTTATTCTCTTAATAGCCTGTGTCTGCCTTGAGGACTTTAAACATATTTTTTAACCTTCTCCTTCCCCTTTTCTCTGGGTCTTTCCCTGTCTGTGGTGCCTGATGCTCTCTTTCCCCACATTATTTTTTTAGTTGACTGTTTACTGTGGCTCATGCTTTCAGTCTCTTACTGAACAGTAACAGAAATTAATTTCCTGGCTTTACTGAATACTTATCCAATTTAATATAGAACATATTCACAATGTATTCTTTCAAAACTGTAGACAAGATTGGACCAGTGGTTCTACAGTTTTAATCTACTTCTCTCTCTCCCATTACAC
This sequence comes from Molothrus aeneus, assembly GCF_037042795.1. NCBI lineage: Eukaryota > Metazoa > Chordata > Aves > Passeriformes > Icteridae > Molothrus > Molothrus aeneus. The sequence goes on along the minus strand of NC_089649.1, from coordinate 11,647,907 downwards.
CTAAACCAGAAAAAAAAGGCAACATATGAAATGCAAAATGTTAAAAAATAGGGAAATTTTTAAAATGCTGTTGATGACTGGAGAAATTTTTTCACTTTAAATGTAGTTGTTGCATAATTAACATAAACTGACATAACCAACATTTTGTAATTAGATTCTGTATTAATAAAGTCTAATTGTAAAAACACATGGATTTAATTGACATTTAACATGTTAGCTATTGCAAGCTTGATATCAATTAACACACTTATCAAATGTCAATTACCAGTTTTTCAGTTTTAATTGCTGTGAAATTGACTTGCCATGGGCTACCTTTTTAAATGTTAATGTATTAGCAGTGTTCGCAGATTTGATGTAATAAATACAACATCTAATGTACACTTACTGCTTATGCAATTTGACTACAGTATATGAAAAGTTAAGTGTATTTTCTTCATTCTTATTAAGCAACAGTAAGAAGCCTTTTACTCATTAATTTACCATACAATTAAACTTATGCCACTTAGAAATAATTATCCCACAGTATTCAGAATAGCTAGCCAGATAGGCAGGTCACCATTTAAAACCGGCATTAGATTAGAACTATTATTAGAACTATTTTCTGAGCAGTATGTTGTGCTGCCAGCTTGCTTTTTAATAGAGAATTCTCCATACACCTCTTGTATTTTCTTGTGTTACCTGTATAAATTAAGGCTGGGTTATACTCTGTATTCTTTTGAAAAAAGAGAAAAAAGAAGCCTGGTAGTCCAGCTAGCGATGATGATCCTGTCAAGTGAGCTGAATAAATGTGTCCCTTCCCTTACTTATGGCCCTGCTGATGGCACTGGGCCATAGTGCTGATATAAGATTTTGGCTGCCAGGAGCAGTTTTGGCTTGACAGCTTTGTCATTGGCGTCATCTTAAAGGATGAAATTTCCATGGTGTATAGAATCACTGTACTAAGCTCATCCATAGCATTTCATTTTAATCTGTAGAACTGACATGCTTTATGAAGCTAGGCACTATCCTCATTTTAATGGAGAGGAAAGTGAGATGCAGCAAGGTCAAGTGGTTTGCCTAAAGTCCTGAAACTTGGCAGTAGCAGAAGCAGGGAAAATAAGTTCTGGTTCAAGTTCCATTTTTTGGAGCGGCAAGCGGATCAGGCTTTCCCAAAGGCAGTGTATAGTGGTGATGGATGAAAGGAGTGTTAATCACAGGCCTCCTGGAAAGGAGGGCTGCTTATTTAGCAGAATAGAATGAATATTTAAAAAGGCCTTTCAGAGTATTGTGGAATAAATGCATATATCTGTAAGTTATTATGGCTTAAGGGCTAGCTATTAAGTGAAAGGATCAATGCATCAAATAGTCAATGCAGAACTTTTTGGGACTAGAGCTACGTGAATCATGATCTCCTAGTCTGCTAATGAAACACACAAAGTCAGGGATCAAACTTTGCATCAGAATAAGCTGGAGGATTGGGGATCTCTGCCTCCCTTCTCCCCTCAAATAAGAATGACCTCCACTGCTGGAAAAGATATGTTTAATTATTAATGGGAGCTAACTACCTCCTCAGCTAGCTCCAGCAGGAGCAGCTGGCCCTCAGCATGCCCTGAAAACCATGATCAAAATGAGGTGTTTTGATCAGGAGTCAGGTAGAGCATTTAGAGCAGCACTTGGCCAAAAGAAGTTGCTTCAGGGCTCTCTCCTGAGTACGTGTTTGCTGAAGGGTTCTGGTTCCTTCATGGATTGTAGCTCTTTTCAAATCAAATGAGATAAAAATCTCATTTTAAGCCCCATATATGAGTTGGTGGCCCTGCTGGATCCAATAAAGATGCTTCTCAGTAAGAGTCAGAAAGTAATCCTGTTCAAGCATATTCTTTAATTACCAAAAACTAATAATATGCCAAAAATGCACAAATGGTAACCTCATCATTTCCTCCTGTGTGGGTATTCTTCCTGCAGGGCCAGGAAACTTTTCCCGCTTCTTTATGTGAGGCTGGAGTTGCTGGGGTGAGCCTGCAATAACAGATGATATCTCCTTGTAGACTTCCAGGCTATTGCCCCTGCTGACATGAGGATCCCACCACTGCATTTCCCATTAAAACCCAGAGCTGCTCTGCTGAGCTGCTGATGGATCATATCTCTTGCAGTGCTTCCCAGTGAGAGCCAATCCCCACCCTACCCACTAAAGAAACCATCTGTTGCCATATAAGGCTTCAAGTACAAAAAGGAAGGGAATTGGAGATATCAGAAGTGACATTTATGATGCCTTCCTAAAGATCAACAACTCCTCCCTCTTCTGATAAAATAATATCTTAAATGATCCCCCTGTTTTCTCACCCATTGCTTTTACATGTTCTGTACTGGGACTGCAAGTGAGAATTATGACAGAGGAATGCAATGAATTAATGAAAGAATTGATTCTAAATTAATGTATTGTCTCCTTGCACTCTTAGGAGTCTCTGGGTGCTAATAGAGTTTCATTATATCTATTAGTTTACTACAGCAGTTTGATTGCTATTACTTTATTAAATATATTTCAGGGGAAAAAGTATTCCCTAACAGTGTCAAGTCAAAGAATAATATTAAACCCCAGCTATATAGTGCTCTTGTGTCTCTGATTATTAAGAATCATGTTTCATCTGAACTTTTTTAGTGGAGTTATGGAAGTGAAAATGTTGAACTGCCATCGACAATGAGTACATTTAATTAGAATGTCCCTCTTTCCCTGTTCCTTCCAAAAATGTCTCAAAGACTAGTATCATTAAAGATTTTATTTCAAGATAATATAATAGAAAAAGTGGAGGGTACTGCAATAGACTTACTGGCTGGAAAAAGGATTGCAGATCAGGCAAGAATTCATGACAAATGCACATGGTGTAAGATGATATTTGGCATTTCAGTGGTTTATATGGTATTTTTGTCTTTAATAAATATTTTTCATTAGGAAAGAACAAAGCAATACTATCTTTACATGAAATATACAGTCCTGAATATTCACACTGCATGCATGCTAGTAATATGAAAGGAAACATGTCTTACCTTATATATATATATAATCTATATATCTATATATATTGAGATCTCTCTCTCTGTCTCTCTCTATCTCTTTATATATTTGAATCTACACATATATTATGATGCAGGATTTTAAAAACAATTGCACCTAGCAAATGACATGCTGGGAAGTTTTATGATAAGTTCTCAGAGCTTATAAGGTAAACCACTTATAATGTGAACTTTTGATTGACTCCATGGCATTCTCTCATCTAATCCATCTCTCCTGAGACTTAATTTCACGCTCCAAACACTGAGCAGCTTCAGACAGCTGCCATTTAAAAATAAATGAACATAAATAAGCCATCAATAACAAAGTCCTTCCCCTTTCCAGACGACCACACAGAAGCTCACCCTGGTGAGAAATGGCTGCTTTTTCCTTCATAGACAGAATTTCTCCCCAAATGTAAGCAAAATCCAAGCATATAATATCTTCTGCTCATCTCATGCCTGTACTCTGCCGCTTAAAATGGTGCATAAGCTTCTCTGCTGCATACTCTATCTATGTAGGGGCTGCAGATTGGTGAGATTCACTCCTAGGAAAGGAAGGTACTGACAAAGGCAGCACGAGTGATCTCTGTTATCTCTCAGATTACTTACATCTTCAGAGTGTCTCAATTCACTGTTCAACTCATCAATATTCTGATCTTCACCTGCAGCTTCTTTTTACCCATCCTCTTCTCCTCATTTTATCTAGCACATGTTGACATGTACAGATTGTGAGCCACAAAATATTGTGACAGAGGAGACTCCAGTGTTTCTGGTAAGACAAACAGCCCTTGCCCATGAAGTCATCTGAGGTTTCTTTCCGTAAGTCTGACACCATTGTAAAGCTGGTTCACATTCCTTGGGGAGGGTCAGTGAGTTTCACTGTGAACATGGAGAAATGCTGGGCCAAGGATGGCCATGCAAATCATAGTTGCAGTGACCTTTTGGAATTTATAATTTTTTTTTTGAATGGAAAGATTGTCATTACCAGTTTTACTGAATTCCCTGTAAAACCTGAAATATGTCATGGTTAACAAAATGTTACTCTGACAGCATGTCTTATCGCAGGACTGAGTATCCACACATTTCAGAATGGACTTTTAGAAATGTGCTGCAATAGAAATGTTTCTATCAGCACTAACTAAAGAGAATAAATATCTTTGATTTTTGTCCCTGGAATAAAATTGGAATGTCATAAAATATCATTGTCTCCCCTGAACTTGATTTACATTAGACACCTGCAAGCCTGTTGGCTATACAGGCATGGGGTGCCTCACATCTTTGAAATTTTCATGATCAAGTTTATGAGCACAACACAGTTCTGTTGAACTTATGCTGAAAAATGAGTTAAGTTATATATGGTTCACATGATATATGAAATCTGCTTTTATTCAGGAAAAAAAATCAACTTCTAGTTCCAAGATGCAGAAATTTCTTCTCCATTCTTTTCCCAATTAAAAAGGTCATTGTTTTAAAGGATGTTTGGAAACTGCCATCTTCCTTTTCTCACCTATCTTACACAATGAGGCTTATACAAACTGTCCATTTGTGTTCATCAAAGAAATAGATCTTTCCTTGCCTATTCTCTGTATATGTAGTTAGGGTGGCTCATAGGAGATGTAATCCTTAAATTCCTGATCTTAGCACTAAACCAGATGAAGTAATTTTATCCATTCCTTCTTTGCATTTTTACAGACCAAATAAAAAGTACATAAATTTTGTTTTGCTGAAGATATAATCATAGCTATAAAAAATTTATCACTAGACTCAGTAACATAGTCCAAAGTGCTGGGACTAGAGAAAGCAATAATATACAAGCAACCCTTCTTTACTTTTACTGTTTATTAATATTGTTGCTTAAGTACTCATGGTAATTTTATTGGAAATAGAGCTATAAGAATGGCAAAGTATTAAGGTGAAAGAAAGCAGAAGTTTATAGTTTATTTGCAAGTATAATCTTGGGCATGTTGGGGCATCAGGTTATGGAAATAATAATAAAAAGCATACATCTCAATTATTTTTTCAATTGAGGGTTTAAATTTACAACTAAGAAATAATTTTTTTTAGAAAATCTAATGATATATACAAAGCTTTTCATCTTTTTTTTTGACTTTTTAAAAGATGTTTACCTACTCAGGTGTTGAGCAAGAAATAAAATAATTAGAGCTGAGCTCTAATGAAAGATCGCCTAAGTGTTGAAAATGCAGATGTTGCAGAGAGTGCTGACTCCTGGTATTTTGTAAGGAATTTTTTGCTAATGGTTGAAATATTTTTTCTAAGAGGCTAATGCCACTAAGTGTTATTGTTTCTGTTAATGATCAATCTTAGAACAATATTTTCTGGGTTACTTTTCTATTATTTATATTACTGCCAGTGGGAAAAATACCAGAAAATGAAGAATCCTTTGTTGCATGATCTAACTTATAGAAATGTTAGAAAGGTTTAGACATTTCATGCCTATGTGTCATTTTCAGTAAAACAAGGTGATTTTGGGGAGTTACCAGAAAAGGAGCATATATTTTCATGAGCACGGATGTAGCTAACACAGCTGTGTGTTAAAGCACCAAAATTCTCTGAAAATGGAAATGGCTGCTCTTATTTACCTCATGGTAAGCATGATAGTGAGGGTGAGGTGTTATTATGTGCTTTCTGCTGCCCACAGGCAGACCAGGCAGAGGCTTTGCTGCTGCAAGTCTAGGAACATTCTATTTCAGTGTTAGAAAACTCTGTGTGTACGCATTCATGAGTAGTGCCCAAAATCCAGAGATTTCAGCACGTGCTGTAATATTTAAATGATAATAGAGAGATGTTTTTAACAGCTTTTTACGAGCTAAGAATTGGTTTAAGCTTTTCATGTACACAAGTAAGAAAATAGATACATTAGCCACATTAACCATTTGCATTTAAACTGTAAATATTTGTTATGACTATTTAAAGTTATTTTGTGTCTGTATTTAGATAATATATTTTTTCTTCAACTTTTTAATCACTTTCTGCCCCTTCTTCCACTCCTCTTTTAATACTGCATGAGTAAAATTCACATGTGGATAAAGTAGAAACATGAAGGAAGATATAAATAACACAAGAGAAAAACTTCCCTAATCTAAAACGTGCATGACAGAAATCTGTACAGTTTTTCTGAATGTGTGTTTTAATTTTCATGAATTCTGGCTTATTCTCATGTAGCAGTCAAAAATGCACTGTGATAGACAAGAAGAGTGCACAGAGACCATTACCATGTCTCACTTGAAAGGTGTGTAATTATAGGGCATTAGTTTGCAGCTGAAGGGAGTCTGCTGGAAGAGGAATAAAAGTATGCTTCTGACCATGCTTATCTGATAAAGTAATGCCTGATGAGATTTTACCTTTTCTGTATCTTACCTGTACAAAACACTGCATGTATCTTGGTGGCAGAAAGTTTCTGACTAAATGAAATATCCCTTTTAGGCATAAAACTATGAATTGCAGCAATTTATTTTCATACATCTGATCATGATTTGTTCTTTCTTTAAAACATGTGGTCTGTAACAGATTACATCCTGTGAACAGTCACTTGTAGATTTAAGTATTTTCTCTGCCTGAATCAGATGCAGGAGATAGAGAGGAGATAGAGGGGCACTCTTGCATATGCTCCCAACTACATGTTCTAACTTGTTGCAGAACAAAATCAATATTCCTTGTAGGTACTGGTTTTGTTGGTTCTGGATAAAAATTTGACTGGATCATGGTGGTGGATGCTCCTCTTTGGATCTCAGAAATATTGTCATTTCATTTTCTTCAAATCAAGTATATTTCAGGCAACCTTCTAGTTTCAATGTTGCTTTCTAGTTTCAATAAACCTGCTTTTTTCCCCCCAAGAATAAACTCTATATATGTGCTCCCACATTTTTAGAGCAGAATCTGACAATCAGAATTTTAGAACCAGGATGAGGGCAATATTTCGAGTTTAAATATCGTTCACTTTGAAAGAGGACACAAGACATTTCACTTCATAACTAACTATTATTTCTAAGAAAATGTGAAATAGTGAGATTTTAAGTGTAGAAATTTTATATATACACATAGATATATACACAAATGTGTGGGCAAAAAAGAGGAAGATTTATTCCTAAAGTAGTTTCTTATGTTTCATTTTATGAGAAAACATGTCCATAAGTTTTCATTTTTATTCCAGAAATAATAGCTATAATTTGTAGCACTATTTTCTCTTCTTAACTACTACACTGGAAAACTGAATACATCCTTTTGACCCACATTATGTTACTGGTGGAAATGCCTATTGATTACTAGAATCAAATTTAAGAACTTTCCACCAACATTTGACCACTTTTACCCTTGGAATTGATGGAGGATTTCTTTATCTGATTTGTGTGTTTTATTTTTTCCTTCTGTTTTCAATATTTCACAGTCTCCAGAGAGAAGCAATAGCTACCATCACAAGTGTGAGTACATCCTCCTGTCTGGGGAAGAGGTGGAAGGAAGGTAAAGAAAGGTAGAAATAGGATAGGCAAGCAGATATAAATAAGACAAGGCAAATGTTTCCCTGGTGCCATTCTCAGCAAATCAGCATGTATTGCAGTGTTAAAAAGATAGTTTTACTTCATCTACTGAGGCTTTTATGTAGGGAAATGTAAGAGATGGAAATACCAGGACCTGGTCACCAATGTGAGCTGGTGTGAGTGGCCCTTCTGTAATGTACAGGATTTGCCAAGAAGCCTCCAGTGTTTCCCTTCTGAATGAACACAAGCTTCTTTACCCTTGATGAAAATCTAAAAATTATTTTTGGAAAAGCCATTCGGAGTTTTGTTTCTGCTCTAAGGATCAAAAATTGAGCGATATGGCTCAATAAACTTTTAACTTGCATGATAAGAGATAAATAGTCCTTTTTGAGTTATCAAATAGATCTGATAGCTCAGTAATTTCTTATTGTTGTTTTTACACTTCCTAATTATTCTCAGCTCTGTGAGTTAGCAGCAAAACTCATTGTGCTATAAGGGGGAGAACTCTAATATCCCAAGGCAAAAGTGGGATGTCTTGGTAATGACCACAGTTGCATCACACATTATGCTCATCACTGTGGTGACCTTTTTTAATACATTAAAATTGCCATTGCAGTTGCCATCTTGTCTCAGAATTCAAGTGGTTTCTCCTCTCCTGTGCACAGCCAGTTTTGTGTTTTAATGCAGTACTAAGACTATGTGATTTATATGAAAAAACAGTTTTAGAAAATATTTTGTCTTCCTTATTTTAATGCTTTTAAGAGTATATCAGGAAAATTTCAGAATTAATAATGATCAATATAAAGAGGAAATAAAAGAGACTTAGTGCTTCAGAGAAAACCTGTTCATTTTACTATTTGTTAGTACAAAGTTGTATTAGTGTCACAGCTTGATGGAGGAAAAGGAGACACACACAACAATTTAAATGCTGTTGTGTATTCTGGAGTCAGGCTCCATTTGTGCTAACAAGTCCAGGATCCCCTCCCAGGTAGTGAAACCAATGTGGCACGGAGCTCCTGAGCTGCCAAACCCAAATGACTTTGTGCAGAGTGACAGAGGGTGTGCAGCCTGCATTGTTCAGGCCCTGAAACAGGGCCAGGAGGTGTTTTGGAGAATTCTGGTTGATGGGAGCCAATTCTATGTAGGGGGATACAGTATGGGTAAATGAAGATGGTATAGAATGTAATCTAATCCCCTAAAGGGTTGCAGCTGGACCAACTACTAAAGATTAGGAGTAGGCCTGATTTTAACAGGCCACACCTGTAGCCAATAAGAACAAGTGTTACAAAAGAGTGGATTGGTGGGATTGGGAGTCAGGTGACTGCTGCTAGCACCAGGAACAGTCAGTGCTTAGAGGAGCTGCCGATGAGAAACATTGAGGAGGTATGAAACTCTGAGGATATGGAACCCTTGCACTATAATGATAATAGAACTCTTGATATATAAGACAACAAAAAGTGACCCTGATGTGATTCGGGACTAAACTATATTGCCCTGTGGATTCGGGGAAACTGGATTTGACCATATAACCCCATGGATTTGGGGAAGCAGGATTTGAGTACTAAACTATTGGCAAAATAGATTAATTACAGCTATTAGTGTTTGTTAAGTATGAGTGTAAAAAACCTTGAAGATAAGTGCTCTGTAAACTGGGAAAAGCGATAGAACTGAACTAACATTTAGAAATATATATATGTCTGTGCTGTAATATGCTGTTTGAACACTTGTATAACTCTTAGTTCTAAATGAAATGTATAAATATGTCATACTGTTAATTTATTTGAATATGTACTTCTGGAAATGCTGCAACTCTGTGGTTAGAAGCAAAAGGGGGAATTGTAGGGGGATACAGTATGGGTAAATGAAGGTGGTATGGAATGTAATCTTATTCCCCTAAAGAGTTACAGCTGAACCAATTACTAACATTTAGGAGCAGGCCTGATGTTAACAGGCCACACCTGTAGCCAATAAGAACAGTGGTATAAAAGAGTGGATTGGTGGGATCAGGAGTCAGATGGCTGCTGTGAGGAGCAGGAAGAGTCAGTGCTTAGAGGAGCTGCCTACGCGAAACATTGAGGAGGTATGAAACTCTGAGGATATGGAACCCTTGCACTATAATGACAATAAAACTCTTCGTGTATATAAGACGACAATTCTACACCAGGGGCATTCTCACAGTTCCGGTGGGACTTGCTTTACAGTGCTCAACTATAGTCTGTCTCCTAGGAATGGTCACTGGCTAGGATGGCATAATATTCATGCAGTGTCTGTGACACATTTGCTCAGGGTGGGATCCTGAAACTATTTCTGTATCAAATCTTGTGATTGTGCCAGTCAAAATCATGCATCGCTCCTATGCCATCCATTTAGTCCTTATTTAACAACAATCTTTTAGTCACACCAGACACATATCAACCACTTCCCTTCATGCTTGTTCTTATTAGATTTACTCTTTTTTGCACCTCATTTTTAGGTGGTAGCCTGAAATACATTATGGTACCAATAAATAAAGTCTAAAAGACCATGAGTATAAAGGAAAAAGATTCCATTTGAAGTTAAATTTAGCAGATCATTGACTGGGCTGATTATTTTGTTCCATTTAAGTTCATTTTTCCATCATTCCATAAATATTCCATTTCCCTTTCCTGCTCTGTTCTCCCCTTTTCTCCCAGATATACTCAGATCCTCACCCACTGCAAATTTGTCTTACGCATTTCTAACATTTTGGCTTCTAATCTTCCTCTATAGACATAATGATTCCATTTCAGTTCTTGTCCTCTGTTCTCTTTCTTAATACTTCTTTTGAGTTAATGCTGTTAATTAAGAGTCAAATTTTCTATTTCTTCCAGAAGAAAATGAATTATTTCCTTACAAAACTGACTGATGCCTTTAGGAAGAGATTGCATTTTGAGGTTGCATTTATTAATGTCTCTAAACAGAATTGTCTTGTTCAGCTATTTTTTCTTTATAGGGAAAGTGTTCAGGATTTTCATACTATACAACATAAACAGATCTGATCCAATACCACTGCTATTTTAAAAAAAACATTGCTAGATATATTATGGAAAAAAAAAATCCTATCTCCTGCCCAGCAACTGCCAAGCTTCTATTGTTTAAATGTAGTCAGGAAGCATCATGCTGACACCAGTAATGTTCTTTGTTCTCCCTGTCAGTCTCAGACTTAATTTTTTTAGTATTCTTCTGCCAGTGTCAAAGCTGGCAGCCACAGCAGAGTGGTCTTATAACCCTGGAAGTCAGGGTTTAGGGGAGCACTACCTTAGAGTGCCTTCACATTTCATACTGCTGCTTCAAGATATGGGAGAATTTGTTAATTTAAGATTTTCTTGTACTGTAAGCTTGTCTCAACCCTTCAGCAGCAAGTGAAATCCCCTCCAGAAGTTGTAATGTGTAATGAACAATTATGCTTACCTGTCTTTATTAGGCTGTTTCTCCACTTTCCTGCTGTGATGAAAACAGGGAGAGATCTGCCAAATCAGTACTGTAAATCTCAAAGGTAATTAAAACTTAGATTTTGTAAACAATATTTACTACTCAAAAAATAACACAATGAAGGTTTCTTCACACAGTATTCTGTATTGAATGCTCTTGCCCAGAAAATCTGGATAGACAAAATGCTCTTTAATATTTTCCAACAACCTTTAGATGGCAATTGGAAGAGAATCCATACTATCTGGCAGAAAGTGTTAGTACTTTGAATATGTATCACTTGTTGTGTTTTTTTGTCATAAATGTTCATTTTTAACTCTGAAGGAGGCACAGATGCCTCACTGGTAGGTATGAAATATCCTAATAGTCACCAAAAGCAGAAAGGGTTATATTTAACTAGGAATGTGGGCCTGAAAACAACCCAATGAGAAGGTGGTAAATAAATAACAGGCTTTGCTGGAGAAATGAAATGGGGACTGCAATAACCGTGTAATTGTCCCTCCTGGCTTTTATATCAAATTACAGTGAAATAAGGGAATATTATTGGAATCCAACAAGCCAGTCTAGTAAGTTTTAATTTGCTTTTGATGTCCATGTTCTAGTACAAATAAAAAAGTCATCTCTGCCACAAGAAACACCAAGCTCCTATAATTGTTTATAGCAAAGTGTGTACAAAATATTTAATGAGGTTATATAATGCCTGTATAAAGGATGCAGCTGTCCATGTTTCTGCTTTCTTCAATATATTATGTTTATATATATATATATATACATATGTTTTGTTTTCTCCCTTTCATATCAATTGTCTCCTTTCATTTTAGGTTTCATTATAGTTCAACACATTTTCTCAAATCAAGATTACTGATATGTACAGAGACAGTCAATCGTAATAATACCCATCACTCTGCTACATCATCTAGTTCTATTCAGGATTAGCCTCTGATTAGCCTTTTCTTCATAAACTGAGGTTATGATCCTGATTTAATTTTATGAATACATGGGATAAGAGCAAATATGTGGCCTTGATTTGATTTTTGTTGTTTGTTTTTTAAGGAGTTTGAGCAATATTTATTAACAATAGAAAGTTTTTTTTATAGCCAGGGAAATTCATTCTCCGTGGCAAATGTACACTTTTCTGCCAGGTTTACCAATAAATACCACATACTGTTTTGGGCTACAGAGAAAGCAAAGCAGTAACAGAGCCAATATTTAGTGATCTAGTGCCATGTAAATATCCTACTTCCCTGTGGAAACAAATTTTGTCATATAGACCTTTTTGGACACATATTAGAAGATGCTACTCTAAAGTATTTTGTCATTTCCACGGAAGGAATCAGGGATAAGTGAAAAAATCTGGTCTGTGCACTTGCAAAGGCAGCTTACTATATGCAAAATGTATAGTGCTTATTTATCCTGGGTATTAACAAACTCAGCACTTAAAAAAACAGGACCCCTCTGTAGGAAAGAGAAACAGAGGTAATGGGGAGCTGTTCACATAAACATGCCAGCACTACTTTTACACAGAACAAGGCTATTTCTGTTAAAAAAGTTGGTAAATAATACTCTTTTATAATCATCTTTTATATATATATATAAGAGATTATTATAGAAGATATATATCTTTTATATATATATGAATATATATGTCCACTGTTACATATATAAATGTCCATATATATATATAATATCTATATATATCTGAATATATTTAAATGTCCACTATATTATACGTATAAATATATATATATATATATAAATGTCCACTTCTGAGAAATACACAGAAAAGTGTGACTTCTCCTACCAATCCATTTCTTTACAAACTCTTTGGATTGACTAAGAAAGAACTTTTTTTTTTCAGAGGGTCTGTGCACCATGCTCAAAATTTATTAAGTGTATGGTAGCAATAGTTCATTGCATCTCTGGAAGTGGAACAGTCTAAGGAGAACAATATAATCCCTTAAGGTGAAGCTTACTAAACTAAAAATATTCAGTATATTCTTCTCATAGAAATTCCTGCTGCCCCCTCCTGATTTCAAGACAGGTTTTATTCTCTTACCTAATGGTAATTTTAATCACATTTTCCTAGAGCACATAAAAAACCCCCTGTAGATCATCAGCTTTACAGAGAACATTGGCAATAGAAAATATTTGGTGTTGTTTGCACACAAGGTTTCCTACCATTTTTCCAGTTCAAATTTCTATAGTTTCTTCATTACTCTCCTTTATTTCTCCTTACTATTTGTAGAGACACTTCTCAAGACCATTGCCAGTTGGCACTGGATAATTTGGATTATGACAATTTTGCAATAGCTCTGTATCTCATAAAGGAAAGTTCTCCCCTTTTGGTGGCCTGTAAGCACTGCCTGAACCAGTCACCTGATGTTCAGCTTATGCATTTGTAGCTGCTTTTTAGTGGTCATAAATCCTTTATTCGTCATTCATATACTCCTTATAAAAATAAGTAACAAATAAAAATCCCATAGATGGTAAAAAGACACAGCCTTGGTTTTGTTTCTCTTAAAAAAAACCCCACAAATATTTATAAAGAACTGTTTGAAACACCAGTACATTTAATTAGTATTAATTTTTATATGACATTGTGAAAAAAAAAATTCTTGTATTTGAATTTAGCATTTAGTTTTCACCTTTAGAAAAGTGCTTTTTTAAATCAAGAAAAGATCTGGTAAATTTTTTTTCTCAGTTCCACTATGAACTTAGGAATTTTGGTTTATTATTTTCTTTTTTTACATAATTTTTCCTTCTGTGTCTGATTTTCTTATCTGAAAAGTGAAATTATAAGAAAAAAAAAAGGAGCCCTGGAAAGAAGCTGAAATTCTGCTCAGGGGTTTGCATTGAGAGCCAGTATAGTTTCTAGTTTGTGGATGCCAGTATTGTCAGAATATCACCCAAAGGCTCAATTAATAAGAAAAGGCATTGTCTAGGGAGCATATGGTTTTATTAATGCTAATACTGAAAAAAAACCCCATATTTAGAAAGAGTCTTGTTTGTTTGCTTGTGTGTGTTTTTGCTTCCAAGTGTTATTGTACCAGAAGAGAAAGTACTGCTGTACTGTGGTCACTTGGGAACCTTTGGTTTCTTTCAGTTCCAGTTTTCTGGAGTGGTCTCAAAACATAAAAGTCTGGATATCTTTCTGAATTGGGAATAAATACAGAAACATCTTATAGGCTTTGGCTATTCTCAATTTTATTGGGGGTAAACACAGTAGCTCTGGTTGTGTCAGCATTTATAGTAGGGGTTGCATTACAATGGAAAAAGAGAAGCATTGAATTTAATTTCTTTAGGGTTTGTGGCAAAAAGGAATATATCAATAAAAATATATATATTTATAGAAATCATAAGATTCCCAATATGAACATTTTAAAAAATTAAATCCACACATTTTAATATTCTCTGATTTTATACTGCTTATGGCATCTGAAGAAACTGCAATAGGAGTTGTCATGACACCTTATTGTGTTATTCCAAACAGATTGTGACAGTCTTAATAACACTTCTAATACAGCCTAGCAGGTTTTCTGTTTTTGACAAAACATGCAACATGTTCTATTCCTGGCTTGATTTGACTCCTATTTATTAGGACAGTCCAATTCTTATTTAACACAAATTTAATTCCCAGCCCATGATTTTCTCATTTCCAGATATTCAAAAATATATTTCTTTTATGTCTGGTACATTTTGAGAAAGTCAGATTTCAATTTCAGCTTCATTCATCCTTATAATGAGTAGGACTGTATAGAGAGAAGTTCTTCCCATCACTTCTAGTTACAGTGCAGAGAAACCAGAAAAGAGGACCAAAAGAATTTGTTCAAACTGAAGAAAATCTGTAGGCACTGTAAGAAGGCAACTGTCATTATCCATCCTTATTACTTCCAATGTCTGGAAATATGAGGGAAGGACTTTAACTTCCTCAACGAAATACATGATATCTACTTATCTTTGTGACAGAAATAAATATTCCAAGGAAGATGTATTATGCATTTTCAGAACTGTGGCTGTAAAGGTTTCTTTAAAGGTAAGAGATTCTTTCAAATGCTAATAAGTAAATTCTTTGGAGAGTCAGGATTAAATAACAGGGTGATGTATTTCAAACTCCTACTGAAAAGTTTAGTGGAAAATGCCAGAGATGATTTAGACAGAGGTTTCTGAAACCAGCGAGTTGTGTGACAACTTTTTTAAGAGGCAGATGCATCTGAATGAAAATCAAATGCCAAGAATATCAATGAGTTTTCTGTGTCACACTTTTTGTTTGGATTTTGGGTTTTTACTATTTAAACACATAGAAGGAGTTATTTCTCTCTGTAGGACTCTGTGACATGGGAGAATGACACAAGGGAGAATTGGGATGATGAAAAAATAATTTGCAAACAGTATAATGGGGCCTTTTTCATGAATATAGGTGAAATCTAGCCATTAATAAAAAATATGGGGTTTTCTCAATAGTAGAAAATAACCTGGACAAACCATTAATTGGTTGGTTGCTTGCTTGCTTGGGTTTTCTATCAGAAGAGAAAAATACATTTCACTTGTTCCTTTTTTTTTTCCCCCAATCAAGGTCTGTGGGTTGTTTTTTTTGGTACAGATCCTACTCCAAGGCTCAGAAGATACTGATTACTTTTCAGTCCCATACTTTGCCTTTGAGTTTTCAGGAGGGAAACGAAATATTCCTCTCATTCCTTTGTCTTTTAGCAGCACATAGTAGAGGAAGTAAGTGTATTGGTAACAGCAATTTTATTTTGATTTTCACTATCTTTTCAAAAGGTTTTATAGCATGAAGATACATGAGGCTTTGTAGTGAGGTCCAGTGAGATTGCCCAGCATCACAAAGGGTCAATGACAAAGCAAGGGCTGCAGTTTTGGCTCTTATTTAGCTGTTTGATGTTTTGCTCGTGGGCCTATGTGGTGGCAGGTTCAGTAAGAAAGAAATTTCACAATTTGCAGCTATGCCTTTTGTGTCCAAGAATTCCTACAGCAGGTTTCTCTTGTCCTTTACCGAGTTCCTTTGTTTAATTGCTTGTTTGCTTTATTACATCTTCAATTTTCATATGGCACCTGTCCTTTTTCAGGTGTGATGAGGTGCTTCACCCTGTATTTCAGTGTAATGCCATGGTAGCGGGGAAAATGAAAAAAAAATTCAAAATGCAGTACTAAGAAGGCATGGGAGTTTCCAGCTTATCAGAATAAACATAATTTATCAGGAAATGATAAATATAAAACCTTGTTTAGTGCTATCAGTATAAACACGATGTTCAAGGAAACAGGAATGTATTTATATGTTATTCTCTAAGTCAAAAAAAGAAAATCCCCCCAAAGCACCTGCAGAATTTCAGCAAAGCTGCTGATAAGTATTTATGCTAAATCTGCAAGGAATGAGCCTTAATCTTGGTACTCTCTGGGAAATAAACAGAACAGTAGCCAGGTTCTGTATCCTGACCTGGAAGAGCTCCAGATCTTGGGGCTTTGTTTGTGCAAAAGTTCCCCAAACAGCTGCTGGCATTTCATTTCCTGCAGGTAATGACTCACCTGCTCCCAAGCACCATTTCTCAGCCCTGAGCTTTGGGTACACCTCACAGTCTGTATCATTGCTCTAAGAACTAATTCAAAACATTTTGCATAAATTCCTTCCATTTTTTAAAGGCCACTGGTAAGACTATCAACAGTTTGTAGCAGAGAAAAAAAATATACAGCAAGATGATGAGAGACGAAAAAAATTCAGAATAGTTGATTAAAACTTGAGCCTAATTGCATAAGCCATCTCTATGTAAAATCTCTGATATTCTATGTAAAACGCATTTCAAGCTTTGCTCTGCTTTTCATGAGAATCAATTTGTTAATTTTTTTTTTTAACAGGCATCTAAATGGGTTGAAATATTGAACAATAATTTACCTGCCCTTCTAGGGGTTCAAGAGCAAAATAGGAAGTTTTTATTTTCCTGGAATAAAATTATTTCTTTTTGCCTGCAATAATTTGCCTACAAATAAATTTTTATTTTCCAAAACTTTTTATGTAACTTATAATAATTTTTTGAATTTATTTTTAACTTCTTTTTTTTTTTTTTACTAATTTTATAACACAGATGATGCAGCTATTTCAAATAGTAAAAGCACATCATGGGGTGGTTATCTATCAAAAGATAGTTACTATATATTTCAATAGAAGATTTCTAAAAATAATTTATTTTAATAGATACCTATCTCTAGACCAAATTTTTAATACTACTTTATTTTTTATGGCATTTTCATAGAGTAAGAAGAAGCTCTCCTCTCTGATTAAACTCTTGGCATTAAATAAATTTAAATACAGATTGTTTCCCCATCCTATTTTAAGGAACCATGCTTCAGCTTTCCCAAAGGATCTGCAAAATGCCTTATAACTAGTTTTGATTAGCTGCTTCTTAAAATGCATTCCTATTTTGAGTAATATTTATACACTTTCATTTTATGTAGATATGGTTTAGGACTCTTTTCTGTGACCCATGTCATCAACCTAAAAGTAGAAAACGTAGCTACCAAATAACTCTCCAGCAAAAAGTATTGATGCTCTAATGTCCAATGACAAGTGTCTTATGTAAGTAGTTAAAAAGTTTTAAAAAAGTTAAAAAGTCCGCATTTCTTCCACAGCACTGTAACAGATCACTTGACTCTTTAGTATACTATCTCCAGCCTGGGTGAAATTAAAGATGACTCCAATTATTTCTAGGGGGAAAGTCAAAATGTCAAGTTATTTTTTCAAGGCTTCTTTTTTCTTTGTTGCATTCTGTACTCCTATTTCTGTGAGCTAAGCAGATAGACTCTATCTAATAATGTCTGGAAGTATGAAAAGAGCAGAGCACAAAGTATTCTAAAATTGTGTGATTTGGAGAGCAGCTCATGGTGCTGTCTTTAGTGGGGATGCTGCAGCTCCTGCCTGTAAGCAGGTGGCTCCAGTAAGGGCTGATTCACAGCAAAAGGAGGAAATGATGCCTTTATTTCAGCCTGAAACTGATATCAGAGCACAGCCTTAGTTCTCTTACTCACTGTGTGAAATTCTGTGTCCTAGGACCCCCCAGCCCACAGACTTGGTCCTCTGGCCTTGCCGGGGTGGATGATGCCAGCAAAAATATCCCACCATAGTGAGATGTATGAAAAAATTTGATTTGAATGAAGTTTCTGTGAAACTTGAAAGCCAGTCACAAATTTCTGATCCAAATTCTGCTTTTGGTTCATACCTAACAAAGAAAAGATTTCACCTTCCCAAGTCTCACCTTAAGTAACACACACATACATCTATATATACTTAAGTATATATAGATATATGTGTAAGAGGAAGATATGATTGGAATTTTGTAAGTTATGGTTTTAATGGCTCCCTAAGGAATTTGGTGTGGTTTTTTTCTCTGACTTTAAGCAAGTATTTTTCAGGTCAGCTTAAAATAAAATAAATCAGGTATGCCATATGTCTTAAAATATTGGCATGACATTAAATATCCAGAATTCTTCTTTTTAAAACTCTCAGTGGATCCTGGAGTTTTTGTTCAAAAGTATTAGTGGGAATGACATATAATGTTAAGGATATGTATTGTAGAGTCTCTACATATTTTTAGAACTTTTGAGAAGTTTGATTCCCTTTATCAGTAATAGGGGTATTTCCCTGCATTTGATTTATTATGGGGTTTATGTGGTTTCAGTTTACAAGTTTCACAAAAGAAATTCAGGTTTTAGTATGTGTACTTCCTTGTAACCTGGGTGTGAACTTTCCATTATGGTTACATTGCAAAACTCTTTTCATGATGCATAATCATATGCCAAAGTTAGAAACTCCTTATCAAAAACATCCTGCTATTCCTCTCTTTAATGGAATTTTTTCATCCTTTTCTCAGTAATCTGGCATGAAGAGGGAATAGATTTATCAGAGCATCTCCTCTGCTAGATTAAGCTCTTGGACATTTAACGCTGTGTGAACTAACATAATTTGACTTCTTGACAAACTTTTGTCTCCTTAAATTCATTTTTCACTTGCAGAGTCTGATCCTGATGCAAAACTGCTTCCTGTTTGCTGTCCCTGCTCAGTGTTGGGATGTTTTGCCCTGTTCCATGTTACTCACTTTCATCTAATAAATCTGGGAAAAGGAACTGATAGCACCCCTTTGTATCCAATCTACTACTAAGGAAACACAGTTAAGTGTTTCACTCAATTTCAGCTGCAATTATTGATAACACTACATTTCCAGTAATATCCTCATGACTGGGGCCTCTGAGATAGAAGAAACCCCCATAAAAGCAGGGTTACACACAGAGTTCTGCTGTGTGCATTGAAATCAGCCTTACTTTTTCTCCTGCTACATGTAAAAATAGCCAGTATATTTCTAGGAAAATTGCAAACACGACAGTCCTTCTATCCTGAAAGCCTTTAAACCACGCAGCAACCTACAGCAAGCTAATTGTTCAGAAATACAGTTTTGAAAAACAGGACTAAATTTAAGCCTATCCCTCCTTGGCTATTAAGGCAAAGACAAGATGAGAGCTAAAGGTTACTGATTTTCCTGAAAGGTGGTGGGCAGCAGAGTTAAAAAGCTTCTCTAAATGTGCTGTGTGGGAACTTGATTTTTGAAATAAAATTTATAGGAGCTTTACAAGCTGTTTTCCCCTGGGGAATCTGTAGATCATTTCATTAGAAATGAAAGGTTATAGGCAAGGCGGTGTTTGCACCGTTGACCTTTCACTGGATGGCTTTCTAAAGCCCTGTTGAATGTCTCTAAAGGATGCAAATGCATTTTCTCCAAAACACAACAACTCTGAGCCTTACATGAAAGCAGTCTAATTTAGAGAATTACAGGATTGTTGAGTTCAATCCACTGTATTGAAGAGCTCTGTAAAAAGAAGTTTACCTTTTCTAATTCTGACAAGGCTTTTTCATCCCTTGCTTTGCCCTTTACATCAATAGTGTTCCTCTTTCTTACTTTAACTTCTCAGTGTGGGTTAAGGGAACTGAAGCTGAGAAAGCAAGAGAAGTTTTCATCAAACATCTGCTTTTGGTATTGATTGCTGGTTTGAGTTATAGGTGATGCTTTAGTGGGTGAAAGACTCCAGCTGGTCCCCCTGTTCAGGGGGCAAAGAGAATTAAAAATAAAAGGTTTCTGCAGAGTTTCTATCTGTCCATGTATTGACACCTCAGGATTTGTTAATGCTTTCAGAGAACACCTCCTTGCTTTTTTTGGGTAAGCACTGAAAATGTTTAATGAGCAACAGCATCATTCCCTTCTCAGGGGCTGAGAGGATTTGGAGACAATTTTATATTTTCCCATGGATATTAACACTTAGAGGTACTGGAAGGGAATGTGAGATAAAATTATAAAAGTTCTTATCTTTCCTATATCTCTTGTCTGCAATTGTACCATTTCAAAAAAAACAGAGGTTAAATATTTATTGTGTGACAAAAACAATAACTTTATAGGTTTGCAGCTCAGAGCAAACAGATATCCAGAGCTCCCAGATAAATGTATTCATCACAGAAACCACTGGGTTGGAAAAGACCTTTGAGATCATCGAGTCCAACCCAGTTACTGAAAGGATGGGCATCCCATGAGATCAGAGTTTCAACTTTATTCACCAAAGGTAGGAGTTTCTGTGTGAACTTCAGTGTCAACATGATGCTTACATTGGACTTTAGGAGTCTTAAACATTAGATCAAATGGAATACAAACTACCAATTAAAATGTCTTTGTGTAGTAATCATAAATCTTAATTAGTTCATTTGGCTTTATGTACTCGTATAGACTTTTTTAAAGAATTAATTATTTTAGAACCACAGATTTGCTCTATGTATAAGCTCAGCCTGTCTCCAAAATGGTACAATTATATACTGGACTTTGGCAATAGTGCCTTCTTCATTTTGCAGCAGAAGTACTGACATGACATTTGGAATCACAACTGTCTCTTTTATGAAGCAAGCCTTTAAAAAAAAAAAAAAGTCAGAAAATCAATATTTATTTTTATTTTATAATTGAAGACTATTGAATGTATCACAAAATGTCTATACTCATTTACATTTGTCTTCAACAATGCTTTTTATAAAATGATAGGCTGTATTAGTTAAGATAAAACATTATGAACTTACTGGACTAAACCAGTCTAATTGACAGAACTCTGATTGATTAAATTGAACATAGTAAGTCCAATGCTTTACTACTTAGCCTTAGGTAAACGTTTTTTGAAAATACTTGGCATTTGGAAAATTATTTAAAGAAAGAATTCTGGTCTGTGTCATACTAAACTTGCCGTCTGGCCTTAAGCATGTGACTTACTTATTTAAAAATGTCTCTGAAATAAGATTTTTCTTTTATCATCTTGTACTCACCTTGCTGCTTTTCATTATGGCTTTCTTATAAGAACAGGTGTGAGGAAAAACAGCCAAAATGGGATATTTTCTTTAGACTTTCTAAGGGAATATCTTTAGTTGGAATTTCATGAATCTCTGATTTACTATTAATTTTATAATTTTTGAAGGCACTGGATGTCTAGGAATGATAGCAGTTCTTGTTCAAGTGTGATACCTAAATTACCAGGTGTTTATTCAATGATTAAAAATTGATTTCCCAAGGCTCTGGAAGACTTTCTCCATTTAAAGATAAGATACAAGTATAGATACAGAGACCTAACTGGTAACACATGGCAAGCTCTTTCAAGGCCTCTAAGCTTTGAGTTTGTTTATGATCTGTATGCTAGGCTCAGTGACTACTGTATTGGCTCAATTTATTTAATTTAGTAAATTACGTGGCTGTTCACCATGATTTAGTTTAATATCGATGTGCTCTTTGGATGGTACATTTCATTCAATCTCTGATGTATTTGATGTTGCAGGTGCAGTGATTTTGATTCAATATATTAAGTATCTGATTAGATAAGTTATGTATCTGATTTGGAATATGGCTTATTTAATAGCCTGTGCATTTTTTTTCTGTGTAAGCTGCAGTAAATTCTCAATTTATTTAATCTGGTGTGTGATATATCTACAATATATGTATGTGTAGTTAATGTTTTTATGGGAGTGTGTAGTTCATCTGCAATATTTCTGAATTTTGAATAAATTGCATCTCATATATATCCTCAGAGGCTAGAAGGGGGCTTTAAATCATAATGTGAAGAATACTGAGCAAGCTCATTTGTGGTGAATACCACTGGATGCAATCACACTTTATAAATGTTGCCATTTGTGAAGCATCTTGAATTCCAAATGGCCTTCACAGAGCCACAGCACTGTACCTCAGATTGCATGTTCCAAAATTATGGCCTAGATAAAAACAATCTATTAGAGACATTTGGCATCAATACTGGAACCCTCTTGGAAGACATATTTGCAGCACTTCTTTTATAACCCTAAGAAATTAAAGTGAAGACAATAAACACAATAAAACTCAGAAGATCCAGAACAAGATCTAGGCATGTTTCTTCCTGTGCATCCTTAATTCTGTTAAATGAATTCTGGACTCGTATCATGTGTCACTATCTTCATGGGGTTTATAAGGTAAGCCCTAAATGAATGCTTGACCTCTTCAGTGTGTAGGAAGCTAAAAAAAAGATATTTCAGATTTCCCAGCTCTAGTATTAACATCTATTTTTCAGGTGATAGTACCAAAAAAAAGGTCAAAACAAAAAAAAAAATCCAAAATCCTTGTTTAAGACACTGCATTTGTGAAGAAAAACTTATGTTTACAAGAAAAGTCTTTGCCTCTCAGACTTGTTAATCTATATATCATAAACAAAATTCTGGGTGAGATATTTAACAGAAGAGCCAGCTATAAAAATCATGGATAATTTCATTAAGAATTTAACCCTTTAAGAAAAGAAAAAATATAATCTGAAGTAAGACAAAACCACTATATTTGGTGCTGAAATTGGATCATCTTGTGGATTCCATTATATATATTAGGGGAATTTCTGGAGTTCTTTTCTTAAATGCATGATTGTGTTTAAACAGCGAAACAGATGTAGACAATTGTAACATTTTCATAAAGAAGAAATTTATATATTCTCAATCGGATGTGAAGGTGGAAACTTTTATAAATGGTAACATTTTTTCAATTAAATTTTTAACAATCTTCAGGGAAATGGGTAAAATCATTGCAGTGACTCAAAGCTAGAATTCCATATTTCCTTTTACACTTCAAGAATATTTTATATTTTACCATCTCTTACTGTGTAGAAGGCAAAAAAGGAACACCATCTTCAATTTTACATTTTTTTTTGTCTGTTGGGAGCAAATGTTTAATCAGTTACAGATTTGATCTTTTTCTCCCCTTAAAAAAACCCAGTCCTCTCTGTCACTTGCTGTGAATCACACAACATGTCTACTTGATGTAACTTATGAAATTAGGGAATGCAATTCTACCTTTTAACGTGTAAAAATCCCTACCTACTCCTCCAGTCAGTTGATAGGATACTGAAGTGGTTTTAATATGTCAAGTATGTAAATTTATCTCCATCTACATTTCATGCCAATATAGAAAAACAGATAGCTAGCAGATAATTAATTCTACTTCACAACTAATAGATCCATTCTAAACAGAACAGTGCCAGATGAGTACTGCTTTCTATTTTACTTTGCAATCCTAAAATTGTGGTAAATTGCTCAAATGTTTGCAATGAAAAAAATTATGTAAAATTATTTAGGTTTTGACTGGCTTGTAGTGAAGAGATTTAATACTTTTAAAACAAAAAATCTAAGTGTGGAGGGAGACAGAAGGGAAAACGAAATATAATTCCTCAAAATTGTTGGTGAAAAAAGTCCAGGAACTCCCTTCCCTTCATCAAGACCAACTGGACTGCTGCAAGAAAATGGTTTATTGTACTGTCGCAGACATCTTTTTATGAAAATCCTCTCCTTAGGATTTTTTCTTCCTGAGAAGCTGAGAGGCCTCAGAGACAAAATGTCTGGTGGTTATCTGCTGCTGTGGAATGCAACAGGTGGGTCTGTGATTGGTCTCATGTGGATATTTGTAATTAATGGCCAATCACAGCCCAGCTGGCTCGGACAGAGAGTCTGGGACAGCTGCCTTTGTTATTCATTCCTATTCTATTCTTAGCTTAGCTAGCCTTCTGAGAACCTGTTCTTCTATTCTTTTAGTATACTTTTAATGTAATATATATGATAAAATAATAAATCAAGCCTTCTGAAACATGGAGTCAAATCCTCATCTCTTCCTTCAACATAGGATCCCTGTGAACACTGTCACACATTGTACCTTTGTCACCAGAACTGATCAAATTTCTCTTCACTAGAAAAACAGTTTAAGAGCATCCTGGCCCATATTTGTGTGCATGTGCGCACCTCTGCTCAGAAAGGGGTGGGACAGGCAGATGCAGGTATTGATTCATTAGTGATTGATTGACATTTACTGATTTATGTCTGAGGGTCACTGCGCTGCCTGGCACGTCACCACTTTAACGCTGCCCCAGTGCAGGGGGCTCTGTTCCTACAAATGCCTTTCACAGCTGGAAAACAGCTGCTGAGGACTCACTTACTATGAAAAGTTTAAATTATCCCCCTTCTCCTGCAGGTGTTTCAGTGGAGTGGGATGTGAAAGACACAGAAGCTGTACCTTGAACCACGAGTACCTTAGGTAATCCCAATTTTGTGAATCAGCCTCGTGGGAGCCATGACTGCTGATGCAATTTAACTCAGAGCTAAGGCTAATCTAAAGATAGGTGTGCTGGAAAAGCTGCCAGCATGGCTCTGTCAGAGGTCTGATGAGTTATCTCTGACCAATGTGGAGCTGCTGGCGGAAGTTAAATTTAGATATAGTTAAAGAAGACAACTGAAGAACCCAGACTGACTTTCTCTGGTAAGAATTTATGTGCCCCTGGAGGACTAGAATAACTATTTATAAAATAATAATTCTGCTGATGGATGTTAGGTGTAAAAGAAGGGTGGCAGTTCTCTTGTCTGGTGATTGACATCCAAAAATTGCTGTCAAATTCTGAGATACTTGCTCAAGATTCTCTTAGAGCCAACAAGCAGAAATTGGCACTATCAGGTAATATTGCTCCATTCTGTAGTTTGAGGATTTTACTATGAAGATTGAAACAAGTCTTATTTTGTATTTCATTTGAGTAGTTACTGTCATGGGTACAGTGCTATAGATTCTTTCAAGTTCTAAGAAACACCTCAGCAAACACCTCAAGCAACAAGTCAGTTTATTATAGTATGAGTTTGCACAAAATTCTTGAAGAGATTTGTTTTTGCAAATAATTTATTTGTTTTTAATTCTTATTTGCACTGTAAAAGCACTCTGCCTCCACTGTTCATTCCTGAAAACTTGAGCCGGATGAGACCTCTTGGCTGTCAGACACTGAATGCAAACAGATAACTTCCTGTTACTGATTGTGCCATAATCAGGTAGAGCTTCCTTATCTGATTCAAAATTAATATAATGTAAAATTAATGCTAAATTTAAAACAGATTTCATATAAAGCTTATGTAAAGATATCAAATGCCATTTTGGTTTATCTTCTTTTAAATATTACTTTTTTACATTTTTCATGAGATGATTTGACAACTACAAGTTTTGATAAATTAATGGATATAGCTGAAATTCAGTTTAAATGAATTTGCTCAACTAAAGTTTACTTGAGGTTGTTTCTGCTCAATCTCTTGGCATCTAACATGAAGTCTATTTGAACTCTTAAAAATCCCAGGGGTTGCTTTGTTGGTTCACTTATAGTTTTCAACAGCTGCCCTGAAAGTTCACACAAAAACCCATAGTACAAGAAATCAAACATTACCTCTTGAAGACTTAGAAAAGTCTAAAGTGGATTCTACAGACCTATTCAAATACATGGTAAATTAGTAACTTTCAGAGAATTAGCAGAGCCCACTTAAAATTATAATCAGCTTAATTCAAAATTCTGTCAGCTAGTTTTATTTTAAGAGCCTGGTGAATTAGGCAAGCGTATTTCGTTAGTATTTTTTCAAATTTATGTGGTGCTATATTTCAACAATGGTGCAGATACAGATTTTAGTTATTACCTGCCACCAGTAATGACAGTGTTTAATGTTTATCCTCTCCAGGCTGTGATGCCTTCTGACTTTGTAGAGCCAGGGGTATAATGTCATTGAAAATCCAAGTACTTACACAGATGACTGCAATTAATGTTAAAGGGAACTGGAGATTTATACGTGCCACTGCCATTATCACTAATGGAAATTTCACATGTAAATTGCCATGCATGGAAATAATATGCTTCTTAGTAGGCTTTATCTAAAAGTCATCTGTGCAAGCAGTCAATTTAAATCATTAATTCAGTTCTCTTACACCATGGCAAATATTTCTTTTTAAAAAATCGGGTTACTGATTTTAATGTTAAGAATTGTCTTTATGGTATTTAAAATATTGAAAATTAAAGGCTAGTGTATGCATGACTGTGACATCAGCTTTCATTGATTTCTTGAGATCATTCTCAAATGCAGTCTTAAACACAACACTGAGAATTCACCTTTTCCACACCTTCCTTGGTGTACCTGCTCCCAGTTTCCTGTGAGTGATGGGCATCAATAATGGCTGAGCTTCAAAAGATAATTGCTAGCTCGTTAGCACCAGAATGATTCCTTGAAGGGGTACACAGGGCATCACTGAACGCCACTTAGGAAAAAGCCAACCCCATTGATCTGAGGGTATGAGGGATCCCTCTTCCCTAGGGATGTTATTCTTTCCTCTGGGAATAATGCAGGCAATGAAAGGTAAAGAAGTCAGATTATAATAGGGAATGCTCTCTCTTGTCTGGGAAAAATGCAAATGTCCTTGCAACTGTGAAGGGCACACAATCCCATGACAAGAGGGATAAAAGTTGGACCACACAATTATCACCATATAGAAATGCAAGTCAGCTGATTTAAGCTACTCTTTGTCACAGTTGCTTTGACAAAATAAAAAAGAGACATTAGTGCAGAGTTCAAAAAGTCATCTGAGATACACGTTATGGGTTTTACATGGCAAGGTACAAGGAGAGTAAAATATTTGGAGAGATCCAGTCCAAGACTGCCAGACTGCAGCGCAGGAACTGATCAGAAAACAATCCACTTGCATTTGTGAACTTGTGGCTGAACTGACCATGATGATCAAATGTAGTACAGTAGACACAGCTATTGAGAAGAAAGAGCTAGGACAGTGAAACTGGGAGCCAGGTGTCTGAAAGGTCTGAAAAGGAAGGTTTCAATATTAATGGAGAATCCTGGTTTGCAGTCCTTCTCCCAGAACCTTCCCAATATTTTCTGCAGTTAATTTTTCCCACATTTGTACTTTACTTATCTAATTCTGGTGTTTTCCCCACTTGTCTCTCAGGAGCTCCACTTGTTGGTGATTTTCTCTTGCATTTCACTGTGGAACAGCTTTTGAAAGCATGAATTAACTTCTTTCAGGTGTATTTGAACAGCTTTAGAATTCTGCATATGAAAACAGTAAAACCATATATAGTTACTTATGTAATTTTCTTTTCCTTCATCTCTTAAGTGCTGACAGTTAGATGAGCAGTGCTGACAGAGATGAGCATATTAAAGTTCTTGCTCTGTCCAGGATTCTTATGGGACATTTGACTGTTTTAGTGCCTCATTTCTCTTTTGTTCTTGCAGTGCTGAGGTCTGTGACTTGCAATTTTTTATTGTTGTTTTATTAGGGATTTCATGGACTGCAGTTTTCTTTGATTGCATTTTATAGCACCACATATCACTTTAAAATGTAAACCATTATGAGAGTCTAAACTAAATGCTCATTTAATTTCCCAGGCTAAAATGAAGCAATATAAGACTAAGAACCATCTATTAAAGAGTACATTTTCAGTGTTTCAGTGTATAGTGTAAACACCACAATGTGTTTTCATGTCCTGAAGAGCTGCAGGTAAAATTTAATGGAGAAATTAGGTTGTACTTCAGTCATTAAACACATTTGTGAAGACATTATCTTTTATCTACAGTGGATGCAAGTAGCTCAAACCAGATTTTTAAAAGTCTAAATAATTCCATAGTTAGGAACAGTAAGTTTCAGACATACCTATACCTTTTTCCTTTCTGCCTTTTAGGAGTTTGTGCCTTTGGATGTTCAGAAACTGTTTAAAATTCTGACACTGCTGTATCAGGATTAGGTGCTACATTTAATTGTTGTGTACTTGTTCCAGGTCAACATTCTGAGAGCAGTAGGAAATTAAAATACTCTGGTTAAATTATTCTGTTTCTTTAATGATGCAAAAATTATGTTTATTTCCTCAAAATTATTACAAAAAATCAATTGCCTTTCTGTATTATATTTTACATAACTTAAATTGGCATAGAATTTTTATTCTATCTCACTCATAAAGTAGATAAGGCTTAGAAAAGTGTTCTTAGAAAAGTTCTTTTGGAATCAAAAATGCCATTTCTTTTGTCGTAATCAGTTTTCTGTTTAGCCAAGCATATGTAGAAATTTCAGATTTATTTCAGCCTAGTGAAACACTTTAATTAGGCAAATGGTATCTTCATGTATGGTTATCAATCGATATTTTCAACTTTTAATTTATTCCAAGTGTTTCATATGCAATCCTCTGGGATGCTGTGTGATGAAGCTCTGTAATTTTTGGAGACAATGATGCTATACTAAGTTACTGCTTAAGAGGAATGAAGATACATGGTTTATAAATCTAGTCTTTCTTTTAGCCTCCTGTGTCAAAGGTGCAGTGAAAGAACATAAACCTTATGAGATGATGATGATGAAAGCAAGACATAAAAAATAATAAAATGGCACGAATTGCATTCCTAAATCTCTCCTGCTGTCAAAGTCCAAGAGATTAGGTCGAAAAATACTGTTATTTACTCAATTTCCTTCTCAGGAAAAAGATCTATATCATATGTTTTGAGTTTGTTTTACACTGTTTTGAATCTTCGTTCATGCCCATTTTATCAAAGGTTATGATGAAAATGAAATGTTTGTGTGTTGTTTTTATTTCCCCTGGGATATAAAAATATATCTTTGTGTGTACTGTGCATTTTCACAGTAACATTAAATTATTTTCACAGCAAACCTTCTCTTTCAAGCCTAGAAAGGAACAGATGACTGAACACAACAAAAACCTTTCAGTAAGGGAATCCATTTGGAATTTTGAGGACCCAAAGTGTTTCTTGCCCAATGGACTTAGCTTTTATTGAGGACAGTCATAAATAACTTTAAAATATTCCAGTGTGATAGGATGGAGATTAGGTCATTGTGGAATTATAGTTCCCTTGCTTAATGATTTTTCAAAATTGCCTGGCAGTCCAACAAAGAGAAGGAGCACAACGTGGTGAATGCAGGCTAATTAAACCAATAATTGCTTCTTCTTGTGTTCCCAGATAATTTGCCCCTGATAATTTTAAATGAAGTTCTGAAGCTAACTTCTTGAATGAAATGCTGTGCTAGTTAAAGCTCCGCTAACTCTCCATGTGTACAGAAATTGCCCTACTTCTCAAGGTCCCTGGCACTGCTCAGGCAAGGATTGCCACAGAAAACAGAGAGCACAGGAATAGCTGTCCTGTATGCCTGCTAATGGGGCCCTGAATCCCTGTGTTTTCCCTCTTTGCAGTATTGTGACTAGATCATCTGATTTCCCTGAGCAATTCTGAAATTAGAGGCTGCAAATTAAGTCTTTGATGTTTTCTAAGACTTAGGAAAAGATGCAAACTTCTGTGTATCTCAGGAATGGTAGTGTAAATCTAGAGAATCCCCGTCGAGACTTAGGAGGACTTTTTTTAGTTATATCTGTGTCAAATGCAAGTATGTGACTGTTGACTGGCAGCTATGTTTAGAACTTGGGAAATAGTTCACGAAGTCCCCAAGAATTTCAAGGTGATCTTCAAAGAGTTATAAGGAATAATTTAACAATTTTGAAAGTTTTAATGTTAAACTTAGAGGAAGATTCTTTATCAGTTGATCAGGTAAAAGGACTTCTGCAGATGAGTTGTAAGTATGAGCTCTGCTATGATATATATGTTCATTATGCTATCTCACATCCATGTTGTTAAACAATATGTATTTTAGGCCACTTATAGTCTTACAGAACATCCTTTCTAACATGAGTTACAATTTTACAGAACCAAAGAAGTGAAGGATCTACTTCTTTATTCAAAATTATTTGATACTAAACAATCTTGGGTAAATAGGTTTCTTTTCTCCATTGGGGTTTAAGGATTTTTGCTAAAAAATTGAACTAATGTGGTTTTTTGTTTGTTTGTTTGTTTTTAAAATTATCCTTTCATTATGTGGGTGGAAAGGCATAAAAACCAGATAGCTTTTTAAAACAGTTGCTCAACTATTATCATCTGGACCATCAAAGTTAGACAAAGTCTTATTGTGAATTGATTATGTTTCAGTGTAAGAGGATTGTGTGATGTATTAGATTAAGCTGAGAAGTGCAACACATGTTTTTTGGGTGTATGACCGCGTTTTAAGCATCACCCAAAACTACATCTTCAGGGAACTAAACCAACAAAATAAAAATGTATTTGTAATTATTTTCTAGCCCTGAGAACCTATTTAAAACCATGGCTTATGGAATTATGACTAGAGAGAGAATCATCCATCATTACTGGCATCTACCATATCACAGAATGCAGATATATGATGTGCACTCTGAAATCTGCTGTAATAGCCTAAAAAAAAAAGTCAGGGTCTGTTAGATCTCATGAGCTGAAATTTCCATTGGTATTCACAAAATAGCAGAAGTCAAATCTGGCATCAGATCATGCCAATAGCAACTTTTCCATTAATTCTTACAGTAAATGTTCATGACTGAAATCTATAACTACACAGTTCGCAAGTTCACCCCCAGAATTTTTTGTCTTGTAAATTGATAAGTATACACTCAGGAATTGTCAAACAGCCTCTTTTTGTTGGCTTTTTAGATAGAGATAGGTTCAATATATCTTAGTTGGCAGCAACTGGGCAATGAAAAGCAATATTGGTAGTGAGGGTTTTATTTTTGTTTGCTCTGTGTCTTGTTAAGCTTTACTGATATAAAACCATCTGTTTAAAAAGCTGTAAAAACCAGACTGCCAACACATAAAAGCTAAACACAACAAAATAGTCTTAATATGCACTGGCTGATAACTCAGTGCAGTGTTAGAATTGCTGAAGATGGAGGCATGGATAGAGGGGAAGACAATTAGTTTTATGTAGAGATAAATCTTGGTTTCCAAATAAAGAACTTCACTATGTTTGATGGTGATTTTTTTTTTTTAGTGAATATTTATTTGCGCTCTGCTATAATAGTTTTAAATGAAATTTTCTGGAAATAGTTTAAATGCTACATATGGGGATTAGCTTTGTTGAACTGTACAGGATGCAAGCAAGAAACAAACTGATAATACAAGCATGGTAAGGAGGTACATATAAGAGCAATAATATCAACCATACCAGGACAATGAAAATCGCAAGATTTTATACGGTGAACCACCATTCGACTGACTAACAAAAACAAGCTGAAAAAAATTTTTGTCATCAATTTCTCATTAAAAATATTTTTCAATGTCTTTATGCCAAATAAAATTTGAAGTAATATTGGCAAAATTAATGAGGTAGTCTGAAGTTATATGCATGAGTTTTTGTGAGTACTTTATTTAAATCTCATTGCAAATTGAAAAATTATTGGTACTGGCTGTTAATTTTTTTTCACATGACATAGATCTGTTTCAAATAAACCATAAATACACAAGAAAATGTTTAATTATTGTAATATCTTAATGCAAATGCATTTTAGTAATGCAACAATTACATAAACCTAATATACAAAAATGAAAATTTTTCCTATGAAACCACTATAGTAAAGAAGCTCTTTCTACATGAGAAGATGATTTACTAATCTACTGAATTGTTCACAGTGATCACTAAGTCAAAAAATATTCCATAAACAATAAAGTTTCAAAAGACTAACAAAGTGCAAATTTAGATTCATCTCTATTCACTTGGATTTCACCAACATGTAATAAATAACGTTTTTGAGACTAGTGGAAAATATACTTTTGGATTTTTCCTAAAGTGATATATTATAATTAAGTGATATTTATATTAAATTTATATAATATAAACATAATATTTATAATATGTTATATATCATTAAGATAATATTAATATTATAATAAAATATAATTGATATATTTATGATAATATAATATGATAATGATATAATGTAGTATTTATATAATTTTAACTATATTATATTTATATCATTTATATTAAGTTATATAAATGATATATTATTTTGCATAAGATATTGTTAGGAAATATGATGTCTTTAATTAAAACACCAAGAATACTTGTGCACAAAGCTGTGTGAGAAAATATAGACACCATTTATTAATAAAAGCAATAATTGGTCAGTAATGATAGACTGTTAAACGGGGCTTTAGATGATCTCCCCAAACGGTTCCATTGCTGTTATTTAAAAGAGGAGAACATATCAACTAAGAGAAGATACAAGAAAAAACAGTAAAATAAAAGAAGGGAAATCATGGTATAAAGAATTGTCAGAAATTGCAGAAAAATAATTTTCAAAATAGAGCTTATGAGGTGGGAAATTTCAATTTTGATAGATGCTGGTGATTAAAAGATGTTAAAATTAAGCAAAAGGACACATTTTCAATGCAGAAAGAATTTAACAGCAAAAATAATGTATAAGTGGTGGTAGGAAATAAAAATATACCTGAGCACAGCTTTGAGATATAATTATTAGAGTATTGTAACTACTGGTGGTAATGCATCATGAATAACAGAGATTTTCAGATAAAAAGAGCTACATGAATGATTCAGTCTGTAAAATATGTTTCGTACTAAAAAGATCAATCTATTTCATTTTTTTTCTGAGAGAAAATGAAGTGACTTGACAGCCTATAACTACCTTTCTCAGACTTCTGAGAGTAGCTTTCCTACAATTCAAATAGAAAAGACAGAATGAGACCTGGAGTCTGACTAAAATAGAGTGACAAACATTGAGGTAATTAAGCATTAAGCATTTGGATGTTTATTTATAGGTAACAGGATTTAGAGATTTGTGTGATTCTTTATGGCCACAGACCTTAATCTTGTTTTTAATTTTAACTTGAAACTGTATTGATTTTAATTACATTTGTTTAAAATCTTTCTCATGAGATTTAATACTAATAAAATAAGGCTGAGTGAAGTTTTATTCATTCCATTTGCTTAGTATCTCTTCTTTAAAAAATATATACTTAAAATCAGCAAATATACACACACTTGCTTTCCAGCCAGGCTTTAATATTTACTTGTATTCATTTTTAATGGCTAAGTAGCAGATGGT
Organism: Molothrus aeneus; assembly: GCF_037042795.1. NCBI lineage: Eukaryota > Metazoa > Chordata > Aves > Passeriformes > Icteridae > Molothrus > Molothrus aeneus. The sequence goes on along the minus strand of NC_089649.1, from coordinate 11,614,629 downwards.
AAGACTTAAAGCACCAATCCCCTGGGGATTTAAAATAGGCAAAGATATGAGAAGAAATCAAAGGGAAAAGAGCAAAACAGATGTTGTGAAGCTGCTGCTGAGGGTGAGACATGGGAGGATAAGCAGATGCCTTCCAACTTCACCAATCAGTTCTGCAAAGGTGTTGACCACTTGTGAGAGATTAGAAGATGGCATTTGTTTCTCTGAACATGGATGAAATATTTCTCTAGGCTTTGAATGTAAATTGAAAGGAAAGTGGCTCACTGGCCCTTTTTCATTCCATCTTGAAACTGCATTAGAAAGACTCCCACCTATAGTCCCAAATATATTTTATATCTACAAACAAACCTTGCAGGCTTCTTTGGAAGTTGTTTCTTCTCAAAACTGCCAGTAATTCCTTGGACTTACAAGAGTATTTTTAACCAGACCTTGACTGATAATTAGCACATAACAAATAGTTATGACAGTTTTAAAGTACTAGATGAGGTTATTTGGTAGGCAGCACAGATTAGCGTGTTGGCTCCTATGAATTCATACTTAGAATAAGAATGCATTGTTAGTTTTGGACAGTTGCTTGTTTAAATCAGTGACATGTGATGTTTGGTGGTGTTTAAGCCAAATATTGAATTTACTTGAAGAATTTATTATACTAAATTAAACCAAAACATCAACGGACTTTCCACTGGGGGCACAATCCCAGTTTTGCAGCTCCAGGAAGGCAAATGACCTCTTCCACCTAATAGGAAGGTGACATCATCACATAAGAGAATGGTCAATTTTTCATATTTCTGATGAAACTGATGAAAAAACACCTATCATTTAGGCTTTGCAATATTCACAGGTAAATTCCAGGAGTTCCCCCTGTGATTTCAGCCTTTTCTAAGAGTTGCCTTTCAAATTAATGCTCCATGTATATACATAGATGGCTGGCAGTTTCAGAAAATCTTCTTTGAAAAATATTGTATTTGCAAGGATGGTGATTAGTTTTGCAGTAGTCATCATTATTTCAGTGAAAGTATTTTTCCTAAATTCTTAAATTGTGTTTTGTTCTTGAAAATACTAGATTTTCATCTTTCCATTGCTTGCAATAAAATAGACTTTCTATGTGGTCTTGTAGTTCATGTGATTTGAAGGTGAGTACATATTAAAATAACTAAAAAACAGTAAATGCTTTTCAGCCAAGAGCTTTGTACAGCTATTGATAGAAAGTTAGAAAAATCAGCAGGCTAAGGTGAATGTATTCACCATTCCTTATAATCTGTTAAATTTTTTTATCCATAATATATTCTGAATGAATTCTGATCAAACTACACTTTTCTTGCAACATCCATTCATAACTATTTTTCCTAACAGCTGAAGAACTGCAATCTGTTCTATGCAGCTCATAGATTAGTGAACTGTCCTTAATAATGTATTTTTGCGAGGAAAGCTTTAGGTCAGAGCTGAACATGGCCCATTGAGTTATATCCTTTCTGGACTCTTTAAATGTCAAATTTAGGACACATTCTAAACTTATGTCCATCAGTCATACACTGTGCATACAGAACAAAACTATAATAAATTTTTTATAACTTCTCTGAACTGCCATTGAACAGAAATTCTGGCTTCTGGCCTTTCTTGCTCCATGTATCTGCAGTTAAAGCAACTTCTGCAGCACTATTTGCATTTTTCAAATCCATCAGCTTCAAGGATGTAGTGTCACTTCACTTTGTACTCAACAAAGAGACATTAAAACTAAACAATAGATACTTTGAGGAACATTATCACCCTGCTGTAATTAGTAATTTACAATTAGCCCTACCAATGTTACAAAACAAAAGGTACGTCAGCAACACTCTTAGGCAGCTCCAGGTTTTTTGAGGAGGGGAAATTATCTTTGAAATTTACCTACTGGATGATTGTGCAGGCTTCTTTGCCCTACATGACCTCAGTCTAAAAAGGTTCTGGTGGTGGTAATCAAGTCTATAAGAAATTCAAAGATTCAGCTTTTCTTCTAAGCTTTTAAATTTTAAGGTAACATCAGAAGTATTGTCTACTACAATGCATCTTAATATAAAGAAACACCAACTGTAAAAAAAAAAAACTTCTCAAAACCCAGCAAAACATGGTAAACCAACCAAAAAAACCCAAAAAACCCAAAGATAAACAAATATTCACCATGTACTGTAACAACAGATTGCCATAGTTCGATAAATGGAAACAATCATATCCTTTGGAGGTTGTTTTTTATGGATATGTGTGTTTCTATGAAGATGGGGCATTGAGTACCTGAACATAGATTCAGAAAAATCTAAAATGGAATTTTGGTATTTGTCCTCCAACAGTACAAGAAAAATAGCAACATAATGGCTGCAATTATTCTATCAGTAGACCTTCTACTTGATTTTTCTCTTCTTATTTTAAATTGAGAACTTTATGTAGCAAGGGTTTGCTTAGGTCTGTCATATATTACCCTGGAGGTGTCTCTTTCATTTGATTGATGGAAAGACTCTTGCAGTAGCAAAAAATTTTCTATCAGTTGTTTCATTAAGCCTGGAAACAATTACACAAATATTTTCTTTTCTGGATGGTTTCTGGAAAACAGTTTTCCATTCTTATCCACTTGATTACAGTGTTAGTGAGCAAAATAACTCTGCTTTTGACATAGAAGTTGTCTAACACCACATACATTTTTTCCCTCTACAGGAAATTTTCAAAATCTCTCACGCCTCTTCCTTCCATATTATCAGACTTTTAATTGTGTTTGTTGCTAACATCAAATTTTTCTTTGCTAATGATGCAGTGGTTGCAGTCCTAGCATAGGAACTTATACATCATGTTACAAGAATTCTTTTCTGTTGGTTCATATAGGGCAGCACAGGAAAGGATTACCCAGAAGAATTGTGATCTCTCCAACCAAGATTTTGATTATTTGGATGGTCAAAGCCAACCAAGGTTGACCTGAACTGCTGTTGATCAGAGCACAGGTTTATATTTCCAATTCCTGTTTCTATATTCAACAAATTATATAAATTTAGCATTTAGTAGTATTAGTAATAATAAATTAGTAATTTCTGTCAGGGATCTTCATAAGGTTGTGTCTTTTAGAAATAAAAACAGTTATTGATTATTAAAACATGAGTTTTTTTAAATTTTATATTATTGAGTCCAAAATTAAATAGCATTTTTCTGTGAACTTTCTCTACTATAGAAACCGATCTTCTAAAATTCTGATAGCTAAATTTTTTTTTGCCATTTCTATAAGAGTAAAATCTTGTGCCAAAAACATTATGTTCTCTGCAGAAAGACAAGGATATACTTAGCTTTGTATTTATCATACAACAAAAAAAGCTAAGTAGAAAATAGGTCCAGGGTGGTGCTTTCATTATTTTCATTCTTTACAGCTTGTGCAACTGCTGCTTATGTAGACAGTTATTTTTTAAAACTTTGTGTGTAATATTTGGGAAAATATTATTGAAAGTAATAAGATGTGATTACATTTTCCCTTACCCAAACTCCTCCAAGAAAAAGTTTTTGAATATTTATGTCTTCCCACCTCCCCCACTTCCCTTTTTTTTTTTCTGATATCAGTATGAAAACTAATGTGCCATCATTAAATTTTTTTTGAGAGCAAAGTGCTGATTCTGTTTTGACTTTATGGACCTGAAAAGATGAGTGACTCAACATCTAATAATACACATTTATGCTCAGCGAAATTTTACAATGTGTATTTTTGAAAATTATTCAAATTATTTTCCACCTTTCTGATCCATTTTTCTCCCCAAATGGCCAATTATAATTTATTTTTTTATTAATACTGAGCAGTATATGCATCTTTTAGAACTCATCTTCTTCTGGTTTGGAGAAGTTGAGGCTGTAAATCTGACACTTGCTCACAGTTGCTGTGTCAACTCGGCTAAACTAATTTCATTAATAGATTTAATCAGTTGAACATAGTGCAAAAAGGGAAAATTCCTGTTGATTTATAGTTAGCAGGAAAACTGCTAATAATCCACACAGAAAATAAGAAAAAGAACCCTGATTAAAAAGGGATAGCAATTTGGTGATGTCTTGGCTGTAATTTTGTATATAAGCACAAAGAAAACAGTAATTCTTTTCCCTCATGCTGTTGTGAAAGACATCAGGACTATTTGGCTCAGGTCCTGTGACAAAGTTAAACATTTATTTCTAAAACAAAAAGGAAAGGTGGGAAAAGCTGTGTAAAATGAATCCTAAAACAGGTTCACTTATCACGCATGCTTTCCTATATAGCCTTATAGACAGTTAAGTAAAGTTCTGGCAACCTGAGTTGAGATTTCTGAGAATAGAATTATGAGGCAAAACTGAGCCTTTAATGGAGATCATACTTGATCTTAATTTTGTCTGAATAGATTTTATTTTGACAGTATCATTCAACCCAGAAGCGTGTTTTTCCCGTTGCGTGTTTGTCCCATAGCTGAGGACAAGGACAGAAGAATAACTTGGTTTCTCCCTCTTCTTAACTTCCTAGTTTAGCTGTGAACTTTTGTTGACTTTAGTTCACTCTTCTGTCCTTTTGTGGGCAAAAATAGAGATGCTTTCACTGTAAGGTTAAGAGCATTTCTCTAGAGGCCCCCAACATCACACTCCTTTCTTATTTCCTGCTTGATCCCTTCACAGGGGAGGGCTCCCCCCTGAAAAATACCTTTTCTTTCCTAAAATTATGCTTTTGAAATGTCTCAATTTTAATAACAGTAATAATAATAATTACATTTTCATGCTTTTTAGGATGGTTAGTACTGACAATTGCTCATGAATTGCATGTAGCACATATTATTAAAGACTTTATTGCAGAAACTTTTCTAGGATAATCTTCACACCTTACACTGAGCTACATAACTATTTCTCATCTCTAAAACTGATATAGTTTTTCATATATCTAATATATGACTCTATTAATATTCTATGGTGATTTCGTTCCCCATTTAGATATATTTCAATCACTTGAAGTGGGACACTAGGGCATGGTATTGATGCTGTGGGTCTGATCAGGACCACTGGTAGGATGAGTGTGCATCTTTTCAGTTTCTGCTATGAGTATTCAAGTTTATTATATCAAATTTTAGTGACCCACCAATCTCTGAATTTGCTAACACCTAATACAAAGAGAAACCTCTTTTCAGGAGTCAGAACAACCCAATGACAGACACTGAAACACTGCTTACACTTCAAGAAATGACCAACAGGTTTAGTTCTGTCATTCCTTTTCTATGACTTTCAACAGAGCAAAGAAAGTTGGAATGGTTTCTTTAAGATTTGCTTTATGCAATAAGTTCATACCTGTAAAGAAAATGTTATGATTGGCACGTGCTTACTCTTTGCAAGCTTTATTATTTTGTATTTTTATTGCTCCTTGTACTCTGCAAAAGTCCTGAACTTCTATACCATCTATTTTAATTTGGTATTCAATTCTATGTAGTTAAATCAGTAGTATTGTGTAAACATAATACAGTCTTCTATTAGTTCTTAAAATCTATTGATTTCCTAAAGATTTAGTTTTAGTCCCACCTTGTTAGGAAACAAGACAATACACGTAAACTGAATTTATTGGCAAATAGATTATTTTTATATAAGGTGGAGAAACAGAAATCTGATCATTTGTGTAAATATGGAACTAATTCTTATGTAATAACTTGCTTCTGTTTTATTAAAGAAATCAGTTTAAAATTACTCACTAAATCAGTCATCATTCAGTCCCACTTTTTAAGAAAATGCAGTGCATTATTTTTCCAGTCCCACTTTGAATGGTCATATTATTGTAAATTGCAAAGGAAAATTTCATATATGCCACCAAGTATGAAGACCTTGCTTGCTTTTGTTAAAAAATAATAAGTTGTTATAGGTTTTATAGGCAAGAACTCTGTTTATGAGATTTATAGTTTGTACAGGAAAAAAAGGACATTTACTGATTTATATTATCTATGGTGGTTGCCTATACAAAGCTTAAATAAATATCTCTGCCCTTTTATTTAGTCTGTAAAAGTCCAAGCTAAGACTTAATCTATTTAGTTGATAAATAGATAACTGCAACTCCAGTCACAGGTTCTGGGAAAAAATTGTTACACAAGATTGTTAGATTCTTTTTTCCCCTTCTTGAGTTCCTCTCATTCCATAGTAACATTAGGGGAAATAAGAAATTCCCATTTCTGGGGTTTTTCAGTGTTTACTTTTCTTTGGCACTGGCATATAAGTGGAAAACTTTAGAGGGAGGAAAAGTAAAAAAAAAAAAATAGAAAAACAGAAGTAAAAGGTCTAACCTGTCATAATTCAGTAGACTGCTGGCAAATCTGAAGGAAGCTTGGAAATGAGTTTATGGTACTGTATGGATATGATATTAGAAAGGCAAAGATGGTCTAAGGTTGTAAGGAAGCTCTTTATTATGCCAGAAACAAACACAACAAAGACTGTGGCTGGAGAATGATACCAAAAAAAAACAAAGGAAGAGGGAAATGCAGGAGCAGTCTGCCATCTCATAGGATTCTCTGTGCACCTTACATGAAGGAATGTGACCTATTGATCAGAGATGGACTTTGGAGATGAAGTGAGAAAACTGCCTGAAAACAGGGAAGTAATTTTTTGGGGGACCTAAGGGTTCCCAACACAGAGATGGAAAAATTAAGTAGTATTTTGTGAATGTTAATTAAAAAAAGAAGGAAATATCACCTCACCTCTCATTTTTATTTAAAAGTACGTATAATTCTGCAAAAAATATTTGAATAAAATATGAGCTATTTATGCCAGTACCTATGGGCAAGAATTTAAAGGATGTCAGATCCATCATCCTTTCAGACCTTAAAACAGACATATAATGTTGACTAATTGGGAAATCCAACGGAGAACAAAACCTATCAGAGCTCCAGTTAACATGACTTAACATGAAATCAATTAATTCAGGGTTATTTTCTATAAAGAAAATGTTGGAAAGAGAGGTAGTAGAGGAGTATGGAGTACTCTTAGAAGTAGATGATAGAGTAATTGTTCACAGCAGGGGAGTGGTACCATCCTGGTATCAACCATTAATCATGGAAAAACTTTCAGGTGGAAAGATAGACTTCAAAAAAAGAAAAACCCAAAACCAAACTCACAAGGTAACTTAAAAGGAAAAGCAGGAAAAAAAACCTCTCCAATGGTATGGGCAGGAAAACTTAGAGAGCTTGGTGGAGCCTTGACTTTAAGGCACCTGCTATTATAAACGACACAGACATAGGAGATTCTCCCTTTGGACAGAAGATGCAAGGTATACTGGAGTCCTCTGCTGTCTTGATAGAGGAAAAAAGCAGAAAAAAGCATGGGCTACTCAAACTTGCCAAGAAAAGGGTTGTGTGTCTATGAGTCTTTTCCAATCTAAATGATCCTGTATGATTCAGTGAGAAAAATACTACTGAATTATTCCAAAGTAATAATGTTAAAAATAATAGTTTTCTGGAAATCCTTCTTTTGTCTGACCTTTCTACTCGTAACTACATAATGCCAATAACACCCTTATCTTCTAAAGAGAAAAAGACTGAGAAGGTAAAAGGTGAAGCTGTGGTTTTAAGGGAGAAGAAATTCAGCCAGTAATCCTTTTCATTAAATTTCTTTCTTACTTCATCCTTTACAATGACAATAAAACAATTTTTTATTCAGTTATACAAAGTAGAGTTTTCCAAATTTAATGATCCTATTAACTCTCAGATGATATCCACAATGTATTCCTCATTATTAGTTTGCCAAAGTAAATGGAAATAGTACTTTAAAATTTAATGCAGGGTATGTTTAATGATCTACACCATTCTTATATACTGGTTAATCCTGAAATAGTAGCATGTATAACATATAAAATATTCAGAAGGTAAGCCACTAGCATTAGCAACAACAACAAAAATTCAATAAATCAGAATCTTTGATTTAATAACTAGAAGCTTTGTTTAATTACAGTTGAGTTGGGTTCACTGGGCTGGGAATGCAATTATGTGTCTTGGTGCAACATTAGTAGGTCAAAATAAAAGGCCTCTTCTTTTTGCATCATTTCCTTAAATAATAAATATTCTTAATTTCTTAAATAATAAGAAAATATTTGACCATTTTCTGTTGTAGTTGGCTTATCCTGGAAAAGAACCTTCATTTATGTGTGAATGTTGTGACTGAAAGAAGAATCAAAAAGCCATGGACACATATTTCTTCACAGGGATTCCTGAACATGGTCTGGATTGTTTGATGGATTTAGTAATGTTTGTCATCTTTTACATACTGCAGAGCACTTTATCAGTTATCCTTTATATAGTATTTCCACTGAATCATAGAAGAACATAAATAAAAATAATTGTCTCTGCACACTCAGCAGATGAAGCTCTAGAAAGAATCCAAGATTCACGTGTTGAGCGCTTGGAGCAGTCAAACAGAACAGGCTTTGTTGGAGAACAAGTAAGACAATAATGGCTTTTTTTTTTTTTTTGATATTTAGAATTTTTTTTTAACCTAGAAGTTCAATATAATTTGGGCTAGGGTTATAGCTTTATTACCATTAAAATTATCTTCAACATTTACATACATACCTTCATAATTTTTATATAGCTTGAGATAGACTCAAAAAAATAATACTACCAATAAATACTAGCAGCAACTACCAATCTAAAATTGGTAGTTTCTGATTCTAGAAATGGATAAAATAGACAAGTAACTCCTAGCATTTACATCAGTGCTTTGCTGAGGCATTATTTTCCTTGTATCTTCTCCACATCTCCATTTGGGGAAAAATATGGTCATTGGTCCAGCAAGGTGTTTCAACCCAAAATATTTCTTGTTTTACAGTATGATCTTCTCATAAAATCAATTTCAGCTTATTAACCATGAAAAGAAAGACTCCAGCATTCCAATTTAAGTAGACATTTTGCCTTTCTAAGCTATTTTAATTTTACACATAGAGCTGATAGACCTCAGATGCTCCCAACAGATGTTCCAGGTAGGAAAATATGTCATCCGTAGGAATATCAGTCATTTTTTCTCATGACTGGGCAGTGAGAAGAAATTCATTTTTCCATGCCCCATAACACAGAATCACTCTGTTGATACTGGACAACAAAGTGATGACACCTAGTTTACTTATTCTTTAAGGGCTTCATTTAATCTTCTTTTTCAGGGGGAAAAAAGCTATCTGATTGAATTGCATACATTGTTGATTATTTGCTGAATTTAGGAGTCTCATAATGCAGATTTAAAGGTTTTAAAGTTATCATAACACTTATACATGTGGAGAGTTGCTGATGACTTGGTACAACCAAGGATTACTAAGGCTGATTATTGATGATAATCATATGCCAATGTTATTATTGTACTGTCAGTGTGAGGTGATAAGTGCATATTTAAAATACATGTAAATTAAGCTTGCTCTAATTAAACTTTACGTACTTTAAACAAAATCAGATTAAAGTAACTGTAAAAACGAAAGTTGATATGTCTTAGCTTTGCTTGAAACACCTACAGTTGCCTTAAAGTGGTTGTGGGTTCTTTGTTAGGGAGGGAGAATTTATTTAATGCACAATATTTTAATGACACTTTAGTATTAGTAAACTATAAAGGGATGGCTGGGAAGGCAAAAGACAAATTACCTTCTTTGAGTTTGCATGTTAAAAGCCAATTTAAGAAAGTGTCAAGAAATTGATGTATTGTCTTCTGTGCTGAAAATTTTGCAATTATTTAACTGAAAATGAATTTTTTTGGCATCTTTACATTTGGGATGGGGTAGCTGTTTTGATTTCCAGCCAAATGTGTTGAGTTATAATTATGCTCTGTCTCAGTATAGAAAATGTGCTTTGAATATCCGGTATTTACTGTGACATCCAAGTAAGAAAAGGAACTGTGTCATATTTCTCTTTGAAGAAGCTTCATGGCAAATATGACAGTTCTCCCACAAAGGAAAAGATAGTCTGCTAGCTCCAACTGTGTATTATAAATTGATGGGAAAGTGACTGACACCTATTGGTAATGCATATTTCCACACATAAATCTCTTTCTATGTCATGCCAATGTGATCTAAAATATATGGTATTTTGGCTGCTTCCTCATGGCAGCAGTATTTAGTGCCTATAAGTCTGTAAATCCTAAAGAGCAATGTTAAAATTGTGAGTGGATAATGTAGAGGAGGGGAAACAAGTCAGATAGAATCATATGAATCAGAAGAATTGGCAGGAAATATAGATTTATTATTATTATTATTATTATTATTATTATTATTATTATTATTATTATTATTATTATTATTATTATTATTATTATTATTATTAGTGCATCAGGAAATTTTTTTTTATATTTAGAAATATTTTAACCTAGAAATTCAATATAATTTGGGCTAGGGTTATAGCTTTATTACTATTATAACTTTATTACTATCAAAATTACCTCCAGCATTTACATACATACCTTCATAATTTTTGTATGTCTTGAGATAGACTTAAAAAAATAATACTACCAATAAATACTAGCAGCAACTACCAATCTAAAATTGGTAGTTTCTGATTCTAGAAATGGATAAAATAGACAAGTAACTCCTAGCATTAACATCAGTGCTTTGCTAATGCATCATTTCCCTTGTATCTTCTCCACGTCTCCATTTGGGGGAAAATATGGTCATTGGTCCAGCAAGGTGTTTCAACCCAAAATATTTCTAATTTTACAGTATGATCTTCTCATAAAATCAATTTCAGCTTATTAACCATGAAAAGAAAGACTCCAGCATTCCAATTTAAGTAGACATTTTGCCTTTCTAAGCTATTTTAATTTTACACATATTCCATCCTACTCACAGAATCACTGCATCTTGTCAGAAGGCTCTGGTCTATCAGTATGCAGCAGGACAAAAAAGGAAAGATGAATACAGCTCAGAAATATTTGATTAAATTATCTTCAGTAGAAAATACCGTCTTGTTAAGTTCCCACAGGAAAACTTTTTTCAATTAGTTTTGATTAAATTCCGTGATGAGGGTTTTTCAAGTTAGGATGGAGTCATTTGTGGAAACCAAAAAAAAAGAAATTTAATTCAGAAGAAATCAAAGCCTTTGGGTTAAATACCTGTCTAAGCCTCCAGAAATCCAATTTCATGTGTCTGAAGTAAACTGAGTAAACTGGCATTAAAAAAAAAAAAAAAATCTAACAGGATGAACAGGTGCATTAATATCTGAGCTGTTGTTTATCCTGATGTCTCAAGGCTTTAGTGCAGAAAAGAAATGTAGTCAAGCTTTTTGCATTGATGAAGAGGCAAAACACAGAATATAATATTGTTTCAAAAAAGATTTAGAAATACTTTGTATATGAGAAATTGTAGCTGTTATCACAAGCACTTGTTCACCACTAAAGGTTTTGTTTGTGCCTGGTAAATTGTATTTTATATGTGGTAAAAAAGAAAAATCTATTTGCAGATTAAAGAAAACACGGAATCAATCTTTCTATAAGCTGTTGTTTTTAATATTACTTCACAATTGTAGTTAATATTGTCTCCATACTGTTTTAAGATACATTTTTGACAAATATAATATGATGATGATAATAAAATGATACAGTGACCGAATTATGCTGAACTCATTATAGCAAATCTAATAAACAATTTTTATAAACAATGTTATGCATATTTTGCATATTTATGCATAATTTGTCAACAGAGTTTGATCAGAATCATAAAGATGCAGTGACATAGAGATGCGTGGTAATATATGAGAAAAAGAAATACTCAAAATGTAAGATCATTACTTTGGCACAAGGTTATTGTTTTAGGAGGTTAACCATACCAATTCAGTTTACCTCTTTTATTTGGGAGGACACTTTATTTGCAGAAATGTTTTCAAATTCAGAAGTTAAAGATTTTTTCCCTTTTTTTTGTGTAGTTTCTACAATAGATTTTTTGGATTTATGGTCCTTTGATGTGAAGGGCATTCAGTTTATTTTTTAAATGTAAAAGAAAGAAAATCCCTAAGGTAGGACTTTCCATACTTAATATTAGTTTTGTGCATGTTATTTATACTTCAGCTGTGCACATATTATCCCAGATATTGGCCTAAAACAAAACAGAGTTCTTTGCCTTCTTCCTAAAAATATGCACCTTAGTGATGTGTTTGTACACATTGTTAGGCCTTTTGAAGTCATTGGAACATTTTACCTGCATAAAGATGTGTTTGGACAGTTAAAGCCTTAACCTGTAAACATTTACATCATCCAATCTGTATTCATGCAAATAAAAAAATATATATTTACAAAAAATCATTTCTGAAAGCAAAAATTCAGCTGGAGAATAAATTTTATAATAAGGCCAGTGAAAGCTGAAAATAAGTTGCTGGGAGGTCAGCTGAAGCAGGTTTATCTGGCAGTGAGAAACAGACTTCCTGCTTTGGACATCATTACCTGTATTGCAAAATCTCTTGGAGGATTCATGAGGAATTCATGTTTCATATTTTCATTAATATATCAACAATGTCTAAAGATCTCTATTGCCTTAACACTATTAAAGTAGAGAGAGAAAAATGAAATAATTGGATAGTTTTTCTGTGCATTGATTTTTTCCCCTACATCACTGTGTATTCCTGTGAAAACATTTAAAGGTTTTTCCCATGGTTAACCTTGTAGAAAAGTATAAGAAACCCTTAGCATCCATTTCTAGTAAAAAAGACCATTTGACCTCAAAATCTGTCCACAAATTTTGATTTGTGTGTTCAGCCGAGAACACAGCAAAGGCCTGGGAAAATGAAAGGTTAATCCCTCATCTGAAGTGCACAAGTGTTTCCTCACGCCTGCAGGTGGGAGATGAATATGCTAATGGGGCAAGCCTGACTCTGAAGTGATTTGCAGGTGAAAATGTAACTTGTGATAATTAAAGGCTAATTACTTTTAGCTAGCAAGTGGGAACCAGGTGCTCTAAAGCAAAAGAGGAAGAGTTTATTTTGTGCTGTTAAGACTTTTGGAGGGGGGAAATAATAAGGGACTATGAGTTTATTTCTTTTCTCTTGCCTTGATTTTTTTTTTTTTTTTTTTGTTTTAGTAAAATAGAGGGCAGAAATGAAATGGTTAGGTGTAACATCCAGTTTTCATCGGTTTTGGGGAGGTTATTTTTATTTATTTTTATTATTGTTTTTCTTAAAAGATGGCCAGAGTTAGGCAGGGATTCTGGAAATGTTTTTGCTGTTTAGATGTTAGCAGTATTACCAGCACAATCTTGTTTTAAAGCCTGTTTTAAAAACAGCTCCTTTGGAGATGCTCACTAAAAAAAAATCTCTTTTAAATGTTTCTCTCAAGTATTGCTTTCAAAAGCCCCCCCCCAGAGTGAGCACTCAGGCAGATTAGAGTCTTAGAGCTTCCCACAAATTTCCATCTTGCCTTTATGGTAGGATGTGTTAAATTTCCTAGTTTGTTTTCCCTTTGAATGCCTGTGGATCCAAGGAAGTTCAGGCATTTGCACCCACGTTCCTTCCCTAATTTTCAAGACAGCCTGGTTACTATCATGAGGAGCCTCATGGAGATATTTCTATGTTAGATGAGGTGCCATATCACTTACCCGGGAAGTAAACAACTCAGCATCACAAGGAGTAAATCTAATTCTTTTGATGACTGCTTAGCATATCTACTCTTTTACCATTGTAAATTTTACAGTAGCTTTACAATTTAAAAAATAATCAATTTTCTGTTTAGACAGTTATATGTAATTATTTACTGGTTGAGTCTACATATCATGATAAATAATCACTTTGACTAGGGGGTGATGAAGCTATAAATTAATTTCTTTAATGAACTTGGGTTTTTTGTAACAAACTGGGGTTGCAGTCACTCAGACGACCACAGGTGGAATCTACAATAAGCATGTAGGCTTTGCCTTTACTCAGTAGATCTGTACTTAGGCTCTAGGTTATTTATAGTACCTACATGGCTTCTTGGGTAGGTTTTAGAGGTACTAAAACCTTAAAGTACTGACCAGGTAAGTAGCTGATTTATTTTTAAGACATCCATTTTTTTTTGTGTCTTTCTTTGGCTTTGTTATCCTTTTTACCTGGTTTGCAGACATGTTCTGTTTATGCCAAATCTAACACAGACAGAGGAAAGACCAGTGGTACTAGTATTAAATTTTTAAGCAATAATTCAGACATTAATATATTCTTGTAGGCTAGGAAGTATGAGAATTTCCCCAGGTTAGAAAAATCAGCTTTGAACTGAAATAAGCAGAGAGACATCTTGATCTCCTTTTCCATGTTAGCATATTAAAATCTATCAGCAGCTGATTTGTATTTAAAAAACAGTCATCCTCAAATAAGTAATTTCATGTAACTCTTCAGGTTAATATTTCTTTTGAAAGACTTTAGTGTGTTTGATTGAGTGGAACTGCAGACTGTCCAGTTACCAGCTGGAGGTATGGGGGGGCCTCCTTCAGAGGTCAATTCAATTTCCAGCAAGTTTGTTGTTTTGTAATAATGGGGAGACCTTTAGGGGCAATTGTCTAGGACAAACTTGGTCAGCAAAAGCCTGTGTGGACAGGCTGGTAGGCCTTGGTTTTGCTTTTAAGATGTCAAGAGAATTGATGTGTCCTTTTGAACCTTTTTGTTCTACTGCATCAGCATCTTTTGCACAAAAAATGTTTCACCATTGCATTTTTTTATATATATATAATCGAACTAGTAATTCTGATTTTCTTTAGGAAGTGGTTGTATGTTCTTATAGTTGTACTTTGAGATGAAGGGAATTATAATGAGTCTTTCATTTTTACAGATGAACATGTAAATCGAGTGGTAGAATCCAATATTGTATAATTACATTCATCACTAATTCTGATGTGGTTTTGTTCCTGTAAATCTCTTTTGAAGTATTTTGCAGAAAGTAGGATAAAAAAGTTATTGGTTAAAAGAAGCACCATAGGCAGTAACAAGGATAGTTTACATGTATTTACTATTAAAGCATTGAAACAGTGAGGTCAAACAGGCTCACAGGCTGCAAGGAGGACATCAATTACCTTCTTCCTATTGTAAATACCTGACACTGTGTCTTGGTTTGAAAAGACTGGTTTCTGCTAAGGAAGGCAGAAGCCTTCTTTGAAATGGAAAATGTAAACCCCCTCCCTCCAAATTATTATAATTTTGAAATTGAAGGGGGCTCTTAGGCAAAGATATGGGAATAGGAATAACAGTTCCTTACTAAGAAAGTTAAAAATATAAATGCAATAGTAAAAAAAAAAAAAAGGAAAACAAACCACTGACAGAGTCAGAATATGACCTAAAAGGATGGTGGTAGCAGTCTGATTAAATGGTGGCTGCAGCCCTCCTGCAGTGACAGGTGTGGTTCTGTTGGAGCAGGGATCCTGTAGAAGGGTGGAGTTTTCCTCAGAAGATCCAGTGGTGGTGTAGATGGGCCTGGTCTTCCTCTGGGAATCCAGTGGAGAAGAAAGCTGCCACTCTGGGAATCCAGTGGGAAAAGGCTGCCTGTGGTGTTCCAAATCTCAGATTATATCCAGGTAGGAATGCTGGGCTCCTCCCCCTGGGCAGAGCATCTCCCAATTACAGCAGATGTCTCCCCAGAGGGAGGATTGGTTGTGGAATAGATAAAGAAAACTGCCCAACTGACTGAAGATGACTGCCCCACCTCTAGCAGATGGTGATAGAGTGCACACCCCCGACCACATCTTGCATTTGCAACCCAAGACACACACTATAAAGTGCAATTGATGTAATTAGTACATGAAGAAAGGCATTTTGTGAAAAATTAGCGCCATTCTTCAGCAGCTCAGGTACTGACATGTCTTGTTCTAAAGATATGTTTTATTAGTTTGTTCCATCACCCTCCTTTTGGACACCTCATCTCTGAAAACACCCTCAAGAAGAAAAAGAATAGGTATTTATTTCTTACTCCATTCTGTTTAGTAAATAATGAGTCAAATAGCTATTCATCCACAATTTCTCAAAGCTGTTTTATATAACAAGACATGGCTTGTTACTGAATTCCCCAAAGCAAGAACTCTCCCACAATCCCTGGATTTGTGCTTGGTGCCTTTGCATCCACTGGACTAGGATGGACAAGGTTGTCCACAAATTATTTTAGATTTGTTTATTTTCTTTAGAGCCTTTAAAGATGTGTGAATTTTCATCCTGTTGTTTTGCTCTATCATAGTCTTACTGGGATTTCTGTTTCAGGACGATACCTTCTTGGCTTAGATAATCTTTGGCATTTAATTATATTTTAGCTCTTTTTATTCTATAGTATCTCCCTCCTTCCCACCTCTCATTTCCTTGGGGATTACTCGTCTTTGATATGTGCATGAAGAACAGGTAATGAAGAAAACTGAAAGAGTTGGAAATAATTTTAAGAAATATTTTTTCCTGCTGTAGTACAGTAAACAAATCTCAAATATATTAGTGTAGCATAGTGTAGTGTTATGAAAATGTATTCATAGCAATATAGAAACAAATAAATAAATAGCTGTTTTCATTTTGTCAGCTAATATTCGGAAAATCTTATGGACAGAAAGCTTTCCTCTGATATGTAGGGATGTCCTTGAATTTCACTGATACTGAAAAACTAGTTTATCACATCTCAGTAAGTTCCTTATGTCCTTGTTTTCCAACAGTGATAACTTAATTTTCTCAGTGAAATGATGGAAAATGCAACATTTCACAAAACAAATTGTAGCAGAGAAATATAAAGCAATAGAGAGGATCTTTTATTTGCCTTCTTTACAATTTTTTTTTTATTATTGCTATTAAAAAAACCAAAAAACCCCACTCAAATTTGAAGAGGGTTCTTTTGGTTTTGTTTGAAATTTTTTTATCCTCAGGTAAGGATGGAGAGTGAGAAATAAGCTTCAGCAGTTTAGTAGGTGTCTCACAGAGCTCAGTTGGACTGATTAAAACAGCAAGATGGGGCTAGGGAAAGGGAAGAACAGTTCTGCAATAATATGATTTTGTTATTCCTTGATTAAAGTTTGGTAAAACTTTTGAAATAATCCCATTGGGCAGCATTCCTGCAGGCTGTGTCATGTGTGTGGAGCATGTCTGTAAAGCAGCCAGATGTGAGGCGTTTGGCAGACTGAGGGGGGATGCATCTAGGTACTGTAGCTAGATAGAAATGAAACTTTGCTAGCTGGTGTGGGCTGTGCATTTACCATCTCTTGTCCACAACTTTTGTGAGGAAATTATAGAGGTGCATGCAGGAGAAAGACAGAGAGAGACCTTGCTCATGAGGAAGGAGGGAAGGGCAGGAGGAAGGGGAAAAAAGCCCTCAGCCTTTTTCAGTGGCGGATCTCTTTTGGAGCTGGCTACCATTGGCTCTGCTCAGCATGGGGGAGGTCTCCAAATTATTATTTTTTGTTGTGGACCATGACTTTTTTTTATATTTAGAATTTTTTTAACCTAGAAGTTCAATATAATTTGGGCTAGGGTTATAGCTTTATTACCATTAAAATTATCTTCAACATTTACATACATACCTTCATAATTTTTATATAGCTTGACATAGACTCAAAAAAATAATACTACCAATAAATACTAGCAGTAACTACCAATCTAAAATTGGTGTTTTCTGATTCTAGAAATGGACAAAATAGACAAGTAACTCCTAGCATTAACATCAGTGCTTTGCTAATGCATCAT
The DNA here is from genome assembly GCF_037042795.1 of Molothrus aeneus. Lineage (NCBI taxonomy): Eukaryota > Metazoa > Chordata > Aves > Passeriformes > Icteridae > Molothrus > Molothrus aeneus. The sequence goes on along the minus strand of NC_089649.1, from coordinate 11,597,023 downwards.
TTCCCTCGTATCTTCTCCACATCTCCATTTGGGGAAAAATATGGTCATTGGTCCAGCAAGGTGTTTCAACCCAAAATATTTCAAAGGTCACCCCTACAGTCATGCCCACTTCAACAAAACCTTGTCAGGTTAATCAGGTACCATAGATAATAAGCATGAGGAAAAAAAAACAAAAAAAACCCAACAAAACCAAAACAAAACAAACCCAAACAAACAGCATCTTTGAAAGATTCATTTTTTGTGTTTATGAGGTGTATCAAATAGATGCCAACTTGACAGGGACAAGCTTTGCACTGTGCAGTGGTATTTTATGGCTGACTAGGCTGCTGTGCTGCAATGGGATACTCATTTACATGGCTGATCAGGTACCTTGAGGAAAGGCTGTCAAGTCCATGCAGTATAAAGCAGATCAGGGTGACTTTATTAATAAGAATACAGAATAAAGACAGAGAAAAAGTCTCATGCTTGTGTATCTGTACAGTGAATGGAAAACTTAGTGTATGTAAAAAACTATTTGGATAATGGGGGACTGCTTCAGATTGGCTCACAGTGCTCCTTCATTAAGAAAGTTTTCTCAGAATAATAAAATTTGCATCGATAAAACTATTTGATTTAGAACACAGAAGCAAAAAAGAAAGTAGTCGCAATTTGTGTTGCTTTTAATCTGGAAAATATTAGCCACAACCAAAGGAGTTTTTCTGTATGTCCATGAGTATGAAACAGGGGTGAGTGGTTTTTAATAAAGGTTTCAGTAATGCTGTTATCTTTTTGCTTTTCAATGATATAATGCAATGATTTCTGATTTGTCTTCTATTTGTCTGTGACCACCTGTCTGTAGGAGAACATTTTCCTCCTTCCATGACAAGGCAGCAGCATAGATAATAGACTCAAACTTAAGCAGAGCTCAACCGCTGCACTATAAACCCACAAAGCTGTGCACAAGCTGATGGGTGAGAGGAAGAACATAATGTTCCTTGAACAAGGCAAGATTTAAGAATGTCAAGTCTCTGAGGTCTCAGGAGCTCCTTAGGTAAGCAGGGCACTTAAATAGTTCCCTAACTCTCTCGGCAGCCTCTTTGCCCTCTGGGCAGTACCTGAAGGTGTGTGAGCAAACTTGTGCTGCAGATGTGGCCCAGCCACTGAACCAGCTGCCCTTGGGCACATTTTCTTCAATTTTTTAGCTAGAAATACTAAGAAGCAGTGGAAGTATTTATCTTGGAGTCAGTGGGCACGGTGCACTTTACACACTTCTCAGTTCATAACAAATGAAAAGCTTTGTTTTGGTTTGGCTTTATCTAGATGTGGCAATTTCTGATTAGGATTTAAAGAGATGACTTAAAATTACTTAATTGTGTTTTGTGTACCTCTTATTTAACACTGCAAGCAAAATAAATCAGAATGGGATTAATTCATTTTAGTTTGTTGTTGTTACTAATTATATAATTAGGACCTCAAATACAGAAACACTTTTATTTAAGTAGAAAAAGCCTCCATGTTTTAAAATAGGTATGTAAGAGAAATAGAATTTATTTTCAGGGTCAATTTTAATAAATCATATTAAGTATATTCCTAGGTCTTCCTTTCTCTGAAGTTCATATCACTAAAGAGTTCTGCTTGGTGTAGTTGAAGCATTCCTTCATTCTAGCTCTGCTGTCTTTCAGGGTTTGTAGAAACTCTGGTTTTACTGTAAGAGAAAATTAATAACCACATATGTTTTCACCAGTTTCATTAGGCAAATGAACTTTTACTCACTCAGTGTAAGCACCAGTTGCATTTTGATACCAAGAGTAGTTAAGATGGGACAGCCTGCTCTCCAAGTGCGTCTTTGTGGTTTCAATGGCCACAACATCTCTCATTTTTTCATGGGATGAGGCAAAATATTCCTCCTGCCTCACTTTCAGAGAACAGTTAAACACCTTCTCCAGTTGGTGTGCTTGGGAAAAAAAAAAAAAGCAGCAAAGCTGTTGTGTGTGTTCACAAGGCTCAGGGTTGCCCAGTGAATGCTGACATTGATCTCTTTTGTGTTTACCCTCTCTGCTGCTTTAGATACTGACACTCACAGGCTCCCCACCGGGTGTGTGGTCTTTGCTGCAGAGAGGTCAGAACTCACCAGTAGTGGCAGATGATGTCTTTTCCACATTCCTGCAGATTATCCCTGTTCCCTAAGGTCTCCATCCCTTGTGTATGTTGCCAAAGGAATTTACATGGATATTCTGCTGTCAATAACCAGTTTCACCTCTAAAGGGAAAAAGTGCTACTTAAAAAAAGGAAAAAACAAATTTAAAACACACCTGGAAAACAAGTCTAATTGGAAAAAAAACAAACCCCAAAACAAAAAACCAAAGACAACCAAACCTACCACGAACAAGCAACCCACCCAGTATGTTTGCAGAATTTAGGCAATAGAAAAGGAGGAGAGAAAAGTGGTTTCATTGACGTAGCCACACACTTCTAAAATTTTTCCCATTTGAAGGTGCAGTCTGTAGCAAAAGAGTGAAAACATTTTTGATTTCTTTGAGCTATACCAGCTAACCCTCAAAAAGCTGTGAGCATTAGAAAGTGATGTCAACTTTTTTTATGCATACAATTTATTCCTAATTGATTCAAGTGAAATAACCTTTTACTTCTAAGACATGAGAAACCACTGTCATTTATTTCAGGAACTTCTTGAGAGAAGGGGAAAATTTTTAATATCTGACATTAGAATTATGTTCTAATTATGAGTCTTTAATTCTGGCAGTTAGAACCAATCCATGTTTACAACTGCAGATACAGCAAAGCATATCCTTTTAATCTGATAGCTCTTTTTGTGACTGTAAATACCATCACTTACATCTTTAAAATTTTTAGAGCACTTCAGGACATTGTTATTGTTTACTAAATGCTTCAAGTCACTAAGTAATTAACAGAAAGGGTATGATTTTGGTTTGGGTTTTGTTTGGAGTTTTTTTCTAGTTTGTTTTAAATAGCAGCATAATTATAGGTTCATGAGAAGTTGCTGCTAACACCAGTAATGGTGTTACATGAGAGCCTGACTGGGTTGCATTTGGCTGCAGCTCCAATGATTAGTGACTTCAGGATTGCTATGGTGAAAAGTGTACAGGGGCCAAAACCAGTGCATCATGCAGGTGGAAATCACTACTATGTGTCTGTCTTCCTGAGCTGCCTTTGCCTCAGTGGCTTAATTCATTGCCAGTAGGCATCAGAGCTTCCAAAGATACACAGAAATGTAACTTTTCTTTAGTGCTGATTATGTTTAATATAGCAGAACACATAATCTGTGAGTTTTTTTCTATGACTTTAGGAAAATCTGTTTCTTTAGAGAAACAGTGCAAAACATTAAGCAGAGATAAGATGCAGTTTAGTAGGAAATAGCAGACTGCAATTAATTTCTTTCCAGTGTGAACCTGGGTACACTATGTCAAATCATTATAAACCACCACTTAATTTGGGCTAATTGCAGTGTCTTGGCCATCAGCCCTCATTCCTTAAATGGTTGCCATTCTTGAAGTACTGTTGCCAGTCCACTTCACTGAAACCCTTTGCTTTCAGTAGATGCTTTCTGCAGGATGGGTAATATCCCACAAGCTATGTTGCTTCTCTTGTGTTTAGTTTTGCAGGAGTTCTATCTTTGCAACCTTCTGACAGGGCTCATAATAGTCTTCCTGGATATGGTTCTTCAATTATTTACAAAGTTTTACTAATTATACATTTTAACTGGGAAGAGAATGTGGAGTTAGAATTAGGATAATGCTTACTTTGGTTTAAAAAAACCCAAACAAAAACCCACATCAAAATCCAAAATGTATCAGTCTGACTCCCTCATCTCATAATCATTAAAATTGGTGGGAATTCATGATGTACAATTAATACATTCAGGCTTTGAAGGTAATTCTGTTTATGAATATTTTACCAGAATAATTTCTGCTTTTTTTTTTTTTTTCGGTAGAAAAACAAGCTCTTGAGCTTAAATAACATTAAAAAAAAAAAAAAAGAAGAAATCTAATACCTTTAATGTACAAATTCTCTGACAGTGTTTTAAAAGGTAGACCAAATTTTTCCTCTCTTGTCCATTGATTAGCAGAGCTTACCTTTCTGCATGAAATCTGTTTGGAAAGGTCTCCTAATTGTCTAGTGCATGATGTAAGTGTTTTGTTTTTTTTTTTTTCCTGGACTGAACATGGACTTATATTAGTGCCCTTGGAGAGGAGACAGTTGTATTAGTGGAAGCCTAATGCTGACATTCTCACAAACTGTTTTCTGTCAAGGTTTGGGATTTTCACATGCATCTTTTTATCTGTTTAAAATATTGGTTAGCTTCAGATGCAGAAAGTGTCTGGTGTGGCCTGTTGAAGACTCACAGAGCTCGCAAAGGAGACAAATTATCCAAGGAATTTGATTACTTCTATTCATATTGCTTTCTCAGCTGACAGCAACTTCACCAAGCTGCTTTTCATCCCGATGGAGATGGTGACTAACAAGGTGGGATGCAGAAGCTCAGGCTCTCTAGAGCTGCTGCTCTGACCACTGCCTGGTTTTCCTCCATATAAAACACCATATAAAACACCAGCAGTACTCAGCCACTTGCAAAAGGTTCAGAAAGGAGCAACATCAGAGCTTCCTCAAGATGGGATAAGTGCATCTGGTGATTAGCAATTATCAGGTGTCAGGCAGTCTTGGAATGACAAGCACCAAGGGTGTCAACACAGTCTGTGAGCAATTTTATCAGTGCTGGCTCAAATGTTGCCGCACAGGTTGAAGTCTGAGTGTTACAAACATCAGCTAAGGCCTTTTAGTGACTGTGTGGTTGTGTCATCTGTCTGAGAGGCTTATTTATACTAGGTAAAAGTTTTAAGAATATTTTGAAGATATATCTTAAGTAGCCCACAAGATCCAGGAGAAATTCAGGGGGGGAAAAGGGTGTCTCGGGGGAATAAAGGGATGTATCACCTTTGGGAAAAGGGGCAGGCAACTCGGGAAGTGTTTAAGGATATTGTTAGGTCATGCAGAAAGAAAATTAAAGAGGCGAAAGCTCAGTTAGAAGTTAATCTGTCCACTTCTGTAATGGATAATTTGTATTCTTTGTGAGCTCTGTGGGTCTTCAAAAGTCCACACCATTCTTCTCCTGTATTTAGCAGTGGTGAGGCCACACCTTGAGTGCTGTGTCCAGTTCTGGCCCCTCAGTTTGGGAAGGACATTGAGATGCTGGAGCACGTGCAGAGAAGGGCAACGAGGCTGGGGAAGAGTCTGGAACACAAACCCTGTCAGGAACAGCTGAGGGAGTTGTGAGTGTTTAGTCTTGAGAAAAGGAGGCTCTTATCACTCTCCACAACTCCCTGAAAGGAGGCTGTAGCCAAGTGGGCTTCAGTCTCTTCTCACAGGCAACCACTGACAGGACAAGAGGACACAGTGTTCAACTGCACCAAGAGAGGTTTAGAGTGGACACAAGAAGAAATTCTGTACAGAAAGGGTGATTGGGCATCAGAATGGGCTGCCCAGGGAGGTGGTAAAGACACCTGGAGGTGCATAAAAAAAAAGACTAGATGTGGCACATAGTGCCATGGTTTGGTTGACAAGGTGGTGTTAGGTCACAGGTTGAGTCTGATAATCTCAAAGGTCTTTTGTGACGGTGTTCACAGGGGTCCCAGGATGAGGGAAGAGATGAGGATTTGACTCCATGTTTCAGAAGGCTTGATTTATTATTTTATAATATGCATTACATTAAAACTATACTAAAAGAATAGAAGAAAAGGTTTCATCTCAGAAGGCTAGCTAAGAATAGAATAGAAAGGAATGAATAACAAAGGTTTGTGGCTTGGACAGAGAGTCCAAGCCAGCTGACTGTGATTGGCCATTAATTACAAACATCCAACATGGGCCAATCACAGATCCACCTGTTGCAGATAATCAGTGTTTACATTTTGTTCCTGAGGTCTCTCAGCTTCTCAGGAGGAAAAAATCCTAAGGAAAGGATTTCCATGAAAAGATGTCTGCGACAGGCTTTTCCAACCTAGCTGACTCTGTGATTCTGCAATTGGGCTAACTGTGCATGTTAAGTTAGTATTATATTCATAGAAGCAATGCTTTTTCCCTCTTAATTCTAATAAAGTTATGAAGAAGCAGAGTTCTATGCACAAACCTCAGTGAGGATGCTTTTATTACATATAAACAGAGCTAATTACTGCAGTCTATATTGAAACAATTATTATCAATACTGTGTGAATGTTTAAGGAAACCTGATCTATGAATTGGTTACACAACCTGGACTTCTCGATGTACGTATGAGTACATGGGAATCTTTTTTCAGAATTAATTTAAAGCTGAGTGGGTTTTTGTTTGGATATGTTGTTTATTTGGGAGGAATTAGGGTGGTGGTTAGGGTTTGTTTGCTTTAAAGTAAGACCAAACAACTCATTGAAGACAAGTTCTAATGTCTGAGGTTTACTCTATTGCTTTCTGTTACCACTGTGTTATTCTGTAATTCCAGTGTAACCATTAAGCCCCCAAAACTGACTTGCACCAGAAGCTCTGTCACAGTTGGAGTGAAGGGCAGGAAATCTAATTCCATGAAACTTGCCTGGATAAGAATCTTGGGGATAAAATACTGAGACACAAAGTAGTTGCTCACCTGCAGAGGGAAGCCAGCTATTATATACAGTAATATGTACGCAGCTTGTCAGCTTGAACTGGCAGAGAAAACTTCTAATTTTTGTTCTGGTGGGTCTGAGGAGTATCAGTCTGGCATTAGATATTAACTCATATCTAATGCACATATCACATTTAGATTATTTTATAATCTAAATAAATCACAATACCAATCATATCTTTGTATTCTATTACATAGAAAAATTTTTTACATGTTGTATTCTTCTATTGGCTCTAAAAATCAAGAAAAAATTTAAATACAATAGCTCCAGAATTTCTGTCTAAATATTCTAGTTTTCATCAGGTTAATTATTTCCTTCTCCTTCTTTAGATTCTTTCTGTTCCTTTGGTTCTTTCTTCCTTGAGACAGCTTTCATGCTGCTGATTCATCTGTGTGATTGCTGACTGACCTCACAAAGTGCTTTTTCTTTAGCTCACTAATTTTTGTCAGTTCCAGTAAGAATATCTGAATAGTTTATATATGAATTAACTCTAGTTCTTGGTGTCTAGGGACATTCATTACAGTTTTCAGTATCCATGAACAGTCATAAAAGCATTTAACATTAATGCACATTTAAATTCAGTTGACTAGGTAATAAATCACTCTGTTTCAGTTTCCTCTCATTGTATCTTTTAGATCTCTGTTGCATTCCTTATACAGCAGACATACATTTCATTTCCTGTTACCATTCCTGCTTGATTCAGCTGTAGCAAAGCTCTTTGTTTTCATATCAATAACATCTGTTTTTATATTAATAACCTTTGATCTAGTGATCAAAATACATGATCTGAGACACATCTTTATTGTTATTGTCATTGACATATGTAGGAGGTCCTTTTAATTTTTTGGATATTTTATGGTTGCATTTTTAGCATTTTTGAAACAGATTGGTTTACTCCTGTTTACTCCTAATCTTTTGCATTTGGGAGCACTCCTTTGAACATGGATGTGTCAGTTCTTGAGGGACACAAGCTAGAGGTAGGCCCTTTTTCCCAGGCAACTGGCCTGGAAGAGAACAAGAGAGTAGCTGTGCCGGGGAGGTTCAGGCTGCACATCAGGAAGAAATTCTTCACTGAAATAGTGCTTCACCATTGGAATAGGCTGTCTAGGGACACGGTGGAGTCACCCCATCCCTGGAAGGGTTCAAGAAACAACTGGATGTGGCAGTTCATACACTGTGTGGCACTTAGTTGACATAGTGGAGTTTGGTCAAAGCTTGGACTTGATGATCTTGGAGGTCTTTTCCAAAATAATGATGTTATTATCTGTCTGGGGAACCATTTTGTTCACTATACAAAATTGTCTTCCTCATCACTTCCAGGATGAGGAAGACAAATTTCAGTTGGCTCCTTTCCATCTCCCACAGCCACTGAAGGTGGGAAGAGTTTATTCTGGATCAAGAAAGAACCTTTCCCTGAAGGCAATCTGTCAGGAGAATCCAGGCCAATGCAACACTGATGATGACAGTGAGGTCCCATGTGCACATCAGGCACTGCATTTAGGAAAATATTTTGCTGGATAACTGCTGGCCCCTGCTCCAAGTGATGCCCTTCATGCAGCACTGTGGCTTGTCTTTCAGAGAGGCTTCCAGAAGGTTCTCTAAACTGATCTGCTGTAACTGGGTTCAAGATTTCCCTTTTCACTTTATACACATGATGAGCTCTTCACAGCAGGATCTCTTCTAAACATTTCTACAGCAGCGGCCACGCTTTAATCTGATTTATTTTTGATGGGCTCTATTTCAGTACACATGTTAATTGAGTGACTTTGAGCTTGTAATAAACCATGCCTGGATAGTACTTATTTACAGAAGAAGTACTGTTTACCCCGTCCCCTTCTAGACCACAGCTGCTGTGGAACACAGTGGAGATCCCTGACAAGCTCCTCTGCAGCTGGTCATTTGAGTCAAGTAAATAACATTTCTAGCAGCTTCCATACAGAAGTGTTTCATTATGTTGTCAGGCATGAAAATTGTATTGTCACTACATACAAATGTTTTTGGAAGAATTGACAGCTTTCTGCTTTATGTGTCTAAGATTCTAGCTGATGCTGCTGATGATATGTGACACCCAAGAGGAGAAGAGCTTTTGTGCAGTGAGAACTTAGGAAGAAATAATACTCTTCCTTGCTTCTCACAATCCAAATTAAGCTTTGTATTGGGCAACATGAGACATATCTTAAGACCTCATGGAAAGAAAACCTTTTTACAGAACCATCCAAATATGACACATTCTATTTAAGAGAAATATTCAAGCTGTACTTAAAGGCAAGTTTTAGCTTCTTTGAACATGTACATGCTTGTGTTGAAAAGACTGATAAGTAGATAGTGATTTTAGGATCCAAATTCTTTCCAGAAAAATTTCTACTTTGGGGAAGAAGGCAAGAGAAACAAACCTCTTATTTGAGTTATTGCAATGTGTTCTGCGACATTTCCAGGGCTGACTAGAAGAACAAAGGCAAATAATAATGAAAGCTAAAGAGAAAACTATTTATGTAAAAGTTTGAGGGGTTTTAAAGTATGAATTTGGATATATACTCCCTATTTGAAGTTATTAATCTCTTTTATCAATGGTCTTTTGATGTTCTAGGTTCTTTTCTTGCTGGGCCATTTGTTTTGTAACTAAAACCTTTCACATTCATCAGTGCTCTCCTTCATAAATTTGCTTTATGGGATGATTAAAATAAACCAGCAAATTTTCAGTCTTTTATATACTTTTCTTTAGTTTCAAATGTGTGCAAACTTTAAGGGAAAGGAAGTAAGAAACGTGTTTCTCTGGTTACAGGGAAACACAGCTCTCAAAACAGCTTTAGGTCACAGCTTTTGGTTTTTTCTCTGGTGCAACTATAGACCTTTAAAAACGTAATATGAAATGCTGGAATATCTTTCTGGAATTTCTCTTTGAAAACTTTTTAATCGGAGAACATATTATATCACTGATACTGACAAAAACCCATATAATCTTGTGAGATATAAATTCTTTGTTAGATAAAATCTGACTAACCTGGACTGGCAGAAAAATAAAAGTACAACAAACCAAACCAGCCTCATTCAACAAAGAGACTTGTGGCTGTACTTTCCTTTAAAACTCACAATGTCTTTATGCTAAAACAACCATGAAACAGAAAGACTTTGAATGGCTTCTGAAGTGAAACTTTTTCCTTTCTTATTGTAAGATGCATGCAAGTAAACGTAGATGTTAAAATTGTCAGACGTTTAAGACATCAGTTTTCTTCCAGTAACATGTAGAGGAGATTTAAATAATATCTCATTTTAAAATCAGCAGGAAATACCTGGGAAACATACTGCAGAATGAAATTGGAAGCTGGCCCAGTACAATCTAGTCAATATATTATTATATGCCAACAACAGAGGAGTAAGATTGATTTCTGGTCAATGCTAAAATCCAGAGAGTTCTGTCAATGCTAAAATCCAGAGAGTTCTTTGTTTTAAAATTAAATATGAATTGTGAAATATATATATATATATGTCTTCTGACTGGAGAATTAAGGTTCCAACACCAAGAGTGTCCCTTTCTCCCTAAGACATTACTAGCCCCCTACTCCCCAACTTGTCTCATACCTTCTGCTAGATTGGCAATATTAAAAAAAAAATCTCTAAAGCGATTGAGTCTTGTTTGAAACAATTCAAGTGGGAGAGCGTTTACCTTGTCTCCTGGTATACTGTTCTTTTTTGTCCATAAGGTTAATTACCTCAGCTGTTTAAAGTTTGCAGTGAATCAGAGTACAGCTTATCAGAAGAACACAGTTCTCTGCTGTTTGTATTTTCTTTGTTGTCCCTCACATGTATTTTTTTTTCATAAGCTGTATTTAAAGAGGGGACCAGAAAGGCAGGCACAAACATACATTTATTTCTTCTTAGAACCTACCATTTGATCTTTTATTTTCTTTTGGTGGTGTATAGAGGCAGTTGAGAGTCTTGTTGTTCAGAAGTTCCTCCCATTGATCTTTGGGAAGAGCTCTGGTTTGACCCTTCAGTTCCCAGCCAGACTCTGGCATCACGCTGATTGCCTCTGTGCTGTGAAATGAATTTGTCACAGCGGTATTTATAAAGAATCCTTTCTTGAAAATAAAAAGACATCTTCACCCCATGTCCCCTCCCCAAAAAGGGGAGTTAAAGGGAAAAAAAGAACCAAAAACTAGACTGAAAGAGACACTGACAAACTGTGGGAAGGAGAGAAGTAGGAAATAAAGTGAGAAGGAAATTTGTTAAATCCGTTGCTTACATAACGGCAACAACTTCCCTACGTGACAATATAGGGCAAGACAAAAAGCTCCTGGAAATGCAGAAAATTTCTCAAAATTAAAAACAACGTAAACCAAAAGCTGATGTTTTCCTAAAAATGCAGTTTTACAATGACTGTTTTATAGGAATATATGTATGGTAATAAATTAATGCTGCATTTTTAAGAAGTCACATTGCAGTCACAGAGGAATTGATGTTTAAATGGCTAGTTTCTAGCTTTCATGTGAGAATATTTATAACCCATTTCCTTTACACTGCCAGTCTTCTTAGAAGCACATGGATAATTATAATTGTAAATAAGCATTATATAATTAAAATATAAATCAGCATTAAAATTTTTAAAATTAGTTTTTCTTTGAATGCTTTCATTTCTGCTCTATTATAAATGATGGATTAATTTTCATTCACCACCTCTGAATACCTTTGAGTAAATGCAATAATTTCAGGGCTAAAAATCCTAAGTTCCTGCAGGAATGTATTTTTTCTTACCATTTAATTATGGGTACAGTATGAATTATCATATCTTATAGTAAAACTTTATTTTCATAACATAAACTCCTTGTACATTCTTTAGCTTATATTTTTTTTTGCCTGATGCATTAGAAAAGATCAATAGTAAAAAGAGACTAAAGCATACTCTAAGATTCTGAAGTTCTCACCTCTCCCTAATGAAGTTCCAAGTCAGTCAAGCTAACTGTAATGCAGCAAAAGCTGGATTTAATCTTGAGAGTCTCTGTGCTCATAGGAGATTTTGTGCCAAATTTTGCTCTTCACAAAGTTATTGTATCGAAAATTGGCCCAGCAGAGCACCACAGGTGAGCAAATTTATCTCAGAAATAAAGAAATATGGGATGTTGCATCCAGAACAACAGAGGGAATACTGAGTAGGTCTTGGAGTACCTGAATAATATTCTTTCTGCAGTCAAGTAAGAGTGGAAAGGAGTGAGCCAGTGTGATTCTACAACGCACACGCACATTCCTCTAGGCTTGTAAATACTTTGTGTGTGCTACTAACAGTTCTATTATTTAGATTAAAGTAAACATTCCCATCAAGGACTTTAGCCTTGCTCATCAAGGTTCCTACTCAAATGTTTGTACATCCATGTGCAATCAGTTTTCTGGAGTTCCTCTGCTCCAAAATACTTTTAATGTAGCATTCCACACAAGATGGCGTTTAGGTTTGTTTCTTTAGGGGTCTATTTTGGTCCTCTGGAGAGAAATGTTACCAGAGATGACCTTCCCTACAGAATGGACTGATCTTTATTGCCACTACACAGATTTTCAGAGCAGGGAGAAATTCAATATAATAAATATTGACTTAATATCAAGATGCCTTTGAGATTTCTTGCTCAGATAGTTCAGTCTATCTTACTCAGGATGAGCTTTCAAAGGTGATGCACTCAAAGCTACACAGCACATTTCAACTTTTCAGCCACTTCAGTACTTGATAAATTATTTTCTACCCTATGGGAGACATTTTACTTTCTAATTACTCCATCTCCCAAACAATCCAAAGTGATAAATGCCATAAACTACTGATGACCATTGCAGGCTTGAGAAGAGAAAGCTCCTGGGGGACCCTATTGCACCTCTCAGTACCTAAAGGTGCTACAAGAGATCTGGAAAAGGACTTTAAAAGGACATGTAGCTACAGGACAAAGGGGAATGGTTTCAAACTGAAAGAGGGCAGGTTAAATTACATGTTAGGAAGAAAATCTTTCCTGTGAGGAAGATGCAGCACTCTGCCTCACTCCCTCCGCTGTAGTGGCAAAGAATTGGGAAAGTAAAAGTTAGAAAACTCTTGGGTTGAGGTAAAGACAGTAAAGCAGAAGCTGCACATTCAAGCAAATCAAAACAAGGCGTTAATTCACCACTTCCCACAGGCAGGCAGGTGTTCAGCCATTCCCAGGAAAGCAGGACTGCAATGAGTAACAGTGACCTGGGAAAAGAAACACCATTGCTCCAAATGTCCTCCCACTTCTTTCTTCCACCAGCTTTACCTGCTCAGATTGGAATATACCTTACATCAGCTGGGGTCTGCCATCATGGCTCTAGCCCTACTCAACCACTCACTGGTTAGGAACTAACTAAAATATCCCTGTATTTGCAGTGCTGTTTCCAGCATGAATCAAAACCTTGGTGTCACAGATATATTTTCTGAAAAATCCCTTTGCCAGGATTTTTCTCCTGAGAATCTGAGAAGCCTCAGAGGAAAAGAAAAACAATGATTATCTGCTGCTGTGGAATGCAACAGATGTATCTTTGATTGGTCCATGTTGATTGTTTCTAATTAATAGCCAATCACAGTCAGCTGGCTCGGACTCTCTGAGAGTCACGAGCTTTTGTTATCATTCCATTTCCATTCCTTTCTTTGCTAGCCTTCTGATGAAATCCTTTCTTCTATTCTTTTAGTAGAGTTTTAATATATCATTTTCTTTTAATATAATATATATCATAAAATAATAAATCAGCCTTCTGAAATATGGAGTCAAGATTCTCATCTCTTCCCTCATCCTGGGACCCCTGTGAACACCACCACACCATGGCCCTGTCCCATCTACTATGAGGAAAATTAATCCTACATGAGGCAAAACAACATAGGCAGAAAAAGGAGCACCCCTCAGGAAGGAAACCAACACAAAGAGCATCCTGTATTCTCCTCCTGCCAGGCAGAATGCAATAACTTAATGAAAGGGAGTGAACAGAGGCGAGCGCATGTTTGGGGTGCCAGGTGAAGCCACTCTCTGCCCACCCTGTCTTCCCAGGTCCTTCTGTACAACAGGTGTGAGGCTCTGGGTGTCAAAGGTGAGTTAATTGGTGGTGCGGAAGATGATCCATCTACACCAGATGTGTTTCCCAAGGTCAGAAAGGCCTATGCCCCATATCATGACCTCCTCCACAAGGAACAGAAGATTGATATGCCCTTAGGGACCCTTAGGGAAAGAGACCTGCTGGAGCAGATGGAACCTGGGCCTGTTGGTCACCAACACAACTGAGCTAATTGGGCAAGATTCCAGGCAATATGGGCTGCAGTGATTATGAAATGGTGGAATTGACAGTCCTGAGGAATATGGGAAAGGCAAGAATCAGGACTGTGAATTCTATGAGAGCACAATTCCATCTGTTCAAGGAGGCAGTCAGCAGGATGACACCAGACAGAGTGATGTGGTTGACATGCCAGAGGGATGGGACACCATGCAGCGGCACCTGGGAAAGCCTGAGAAATGTGTCCATGCGAATCTCATGAGGTTTATTTAACAATGCCAAGTGAAAGGTGCTGCACCTGGGATGGGGCAAACCCCTGATGTCAGTCCAGGATGGGGGATGAGCAGGTGGAGAGCAGCCCTGCCCAAAGGACTTGGGGATGATGGCCCAGACAGCCAAATGTGTCCTGGGCTGCATCCAGAGCACCGTGGGCAACAGGGGAGGGAGGGAGAGGATTCTGTCCCTCTGGTGAGAGCCTACCTAGAATTGCATCCAGCTCTGGACTCCCAGCACAGGAAGGACATGGAACTGTTGGAGTGGCTCCAATGTAGAGCCACAAAAATGATTAGAGACATGAAACATCTTTCCTATGAGAAAAGAGAGAGATTTGGGGTTGTTAAGCCTCTAGAAGAGAAGTCTCTGGGGAGGTCTCTGTGTGGCCTCTAAATACTAGAGGGGGATTATAAGAAAGACAAGGGCAAGGGGACAGACTTTAAGTAGAGCTTTGGAAATAGGACAAGAAGTAATATTTTTAAACTGACAGAGTGTCGCAGACATCTTTTTCATGAAAATCTTTTCTTTAGGATTTTTTCTTCTTGAGAAGCTGAGAGACTTCAAGAACAAAATGTAAACAATGGTTATCTGCTGCTGCGGAATGCAACAGGTGGATCTGTGATTGGCCTATCTTAGATGTTTATAATTAATAGCCAATCACAGCCTAGCTAGCTCAGACAGAGTCCCAGACAGCTACTTTTGTTATTATTCTTTCTTTTTTATTCTTAGCTTAGCTAGCCTTCTGTAGAGAACTTTTTCTTCTATTCTTTTAGTATAGTTTTAATGTAATATATATGATAAAATAATAAATCAAGCCTTCTGAAACATGGAGTCAGATCCTCATCTCTTCCCTCAACCTGAGACCCCTGTGAACACTGTCACAACAGAGTATAGATTTAGACTGTGTTTAAAGACTAAATATTTCACAGTGAGAGTAGTTAAACTGGCCCAGGATGCCCTGGAAGCATTGGGGCTCTGAGCCCTAAGTTGAAGATGTCCATGGGATTTTCAAGGATGACCACATAAGGCCCCGAGCAGCACATATTGATGGCCAAGCTCATCCTGCTGTGAGCAGCCAGCTGGAGCAGAAACTTCCAGAGACCCCTTCCCACCTTAATTTTCCCATTATCCTTTGAAGAGTCTGATCAGCTCTGTCATGAACAGTTTTTGACGTTTGTTAATAAAACAGGAAAAGAGAAATAAAAAATTACAAACCTATTTCAAAGATTGAAACACTTTTACTTTAAAGGAAAAAGTCTGTGATTTTATGTGGTTTATTTGTAAATAGGAAACTTAAATAGTAATTTGATCAGAGTATGTACTCACTGTACATGGGAGAGGAAACTTTAATAATCTGTTCTTCAGTCCAGCAGACAGAAATATGAGTGGAGCCTGGAAGCAGTTCATAGGTGCACTGAAATCAGATATTAGATGTTCCTAAAAGCAAAATAAAATTAAAATGAGGTCATTTAACTGGAAAGCCAGCTAAGTGATTTGGTTGATTGGCCATCACTGGTAATTTTAAAATCAGGTTTAGATGCTATTTCTAAATGAGGTAGTCTGATTCAAATGGAGCCAAATCAGAAAAATCATATGACCTGTGTTATGCAAAAAGATGAATTAGATGAGTACACTGAGTACCTCCAGCACTCTAATTTATGGAAATAAAAAATAATTTAGCCCAAACTGATAGGGATGTCAACCAACACAGCAGTTTTTTTGCTTGGAATAATTTTGAAAATCAGATCATTTCCTTCCTCAAAGAAGCAAGGTTATTCAAGCAAGTGAGATGTCCAGCTATGGAGTTTTAATGCTAAAATGCATAGTGTTACATTACATCCATGGTGGTGACACCAGCACACGTGGAACCAGAATCTAGCTACAAATATGCAGGAAAAAGGGAGGGGGAAAAAACAGTTTTCTCATGAGAGACTGTGAACTAAACAAATAAAATAACAGTGAAGAGCATTTAATTCCTTTCCTTCCTCAGTCTGGGCTATATTTTTTTTCCTGTGTTTAGAGCTCAAATCAGTAGTAACCTGGTAGTTTCGGAACTTTAATGTCTTCTCAAAAAAAAAAAAAAAATTGCTATCCAATTTATCTGGAAATTCCAGAGCACATAGAATTTTTCAGCAAGTTGCAGACATTGTTTCGAAGCACAGTTTATATCAATGCTGAGAAGTATTTTGACCAGTAATCTGAACCACTGAAATTAAACCTGACTAAAGAGATCCCAGATGGCTCAATTTAGCTCAATCCAGAAGCACTGAAAGAGGCTGCTTCAGAATGTGTAATATGTATAATATTGAAATATGTACATATGTGTAATATGTATAACTCCATCACCTGATATCCCTTAGGATATGCATCAGTTGTGCAAAGCTCTGATGTACAGACATTTAGGTCCTGGTCAATAGGTGACAGTAACCTGCAAATAGGGTATATGGATTTTGAAACCTGAAGAAAAGAATTGGTTCTAAGAATTTAAGAGGCACTCATATGATTTCTTCCAAATATAGATGAGTTAAAAAATACTAAAAAAAAAAACAAGTGAGACACAGACATTATGCTCTCTTTAGAATATTTGTGTCTTTTTGTCTCCATTTTACAGATGCCATGTTCATGAAAGTACCACCTACAGCTCACAAAAAAGATTTAGTCCTACAAACTTGAAGGAATGAAAGAAGTAGGTGTGGGTGAGAAGGAAACAAGCAGAGGGTGGTGCCTGTGATGCCTTCCTGCATTAACACCAACATCCACAGCTTTCAGTGGGTGTTCAGTGTGACCCTTCTTCTTGCCATGACTCTGGAGCCATCAGAGCTTTGGGTAATTGCACAAATGTTAAACAAGCAGGAAAGGGGGCACTGGGTTAATTATTTATCCTGCATTCCTCTGTAAAAGCAAACCAACACAAACAACTTTTATTCCACTAAATGAGGCTGCTACTTGTACATAAACTGATACAACCTCTGCCATTGATAGGGCTGAGTGGGCTACAGTATCACATGGAAATGAAAAGCTTTAAGAATGAAGAAATTATATGAATTTCATTATCATTAATATAGCACAACAGCAGCACTTAACTTCACAATCATATTTTCTGATGGGAAGATCTCATTTTAACTCAGCATTTTGGTTTTTTGTTGTTTTTTTTCCATCTAGTTAGAAAAAAATGAGTTTACATGCTCTTTCCCTCAAAGGAAAAAAATTAGAGGATGTTCTATTCAAAGTGGGCATACTGCTATGGCTGTCTTTCAGACCATGCACTATGGTTTTCCATCTTTACATGAAATCAGGGTAAAATTATTCTAGGCTTACCTATTATGATTTACATTGCAATATGTATAATAATACATTTAAAAGCTTTTATTTCAATATTTTAGGAATTCATCCTCTACTTCAAGTGCACCGACAGTTGGAGCTTCCAGGGGAAATGTGGGTAGATTTTGATTTCAGTATTTTGATTAAATTAGCTGGGAGTTCCTGATAAGTCGAGTACCAAAATCCCCTGCTCCAGATTCATTTATTTATTTATTTATTTATTTTTCCATGATGGCTGAAAGTGTGAGCACACAGACACACCTTTAAAGCAGGGCCTGCCTGATGGGAGCCAGCAGGAGAGTGGAAGCAGCAGCTGATTTAGCATGGCCAAAAAATATTAGCCTGCCCCAGATGGTCTCATATACAGAGGCTTTCCAAATTCCCACCTGATGCCTACTACCTTCAGGGAGAATCAACACTGACAGCAGCTTTCTGAAAAAAAAAAAGGATAAATAATCTCAGTAGTCATGAGCATAGCCTAAAAACATATGTGCAGACAGGGTAGCCAAGGGATTTTGTAGCCTGCTGGTTCTCACACGGTGTGGGTGACTCCAAGGGATGTGGAGCAGCTGTTAAACCTCATCCCTCTGTATCACCCCACCAGCCAGCATCAAACTGCATCCAAAACCTGACAGGAATTCTGGAAGGGAAAAGAGATTACGAGTGCACCTCCGAGGCTGAGGTTTTCAGTATGGGGAAATGTCGCAGACATCTTTTATGAAAAATCCTTTCCTTAGGATTTTTCCTCCTGAGAAGCTGAGAGGCCTCAGGAACAAAATGTAAACAATGATTATCTGCTGCTGTGGAATGCAACAGGTGGATCTGTGATTGGCCCATGTTGGATGTTTCTAATTAATGGCCAATCACAGCCCAGCTGGCTTGCACAGAGAGCTGAGCCACAAACCTTTGTTATCATTCTTTCTTCTATTCCATTATTAGCTAGCCTTCTGAGGAAATCCTTTCTTCTATTCTTTTAGTATAGTTCTAATGTAATATATATCATAAAATAATAAATCAAGCCTTCTGAAACATGGAGTCAGATCCTCATCTCTTCCCTCAACCTGAGACCCCTGTGAACACCATCACAGGGAAACAACCTAAGGACAGGGTAAAACCCAGAAGACAGTGAGTTCCAACAAGAAAAGCAATTGGTGTGTTTACCTGTGGAGACATTTGGAAGGTCTAAAGGAGGATTAGGATGGAAGGAACAAGGGAGAAGTTGTTTGGATTGCTAGTAAGGAGGAGGGCTGAGTAGTAGGCAAGAGAAGAGTGAGAAGAAAAGTGCAAGCAGTGGAAGAACTTAGAGTTAGATTTTATACATCTGACTCCCATCTTTTCCAATTTTTGCCCTGGAATATGTGTAGCCAGTTCCTGTGGCCTGGCCAGGCCTCCCTTGAGGATCTTTGGCATGAGCTCTGGATGTGGGAGCCAATGGCATTTTTCAAATGGAGGATCTTTTCCCAGGACCCAGTGTGGAGTTACTGATGAGGGGGACAAGGACTGGGAGGCAAGAAGGAAAGCAGAATGCTTTGAGTCATGTAGGAAAATATGAAAGAACATTTTTAACCTTTTTGTTTTGGCTCTAGTCATTACTTGGCTATAGCATCTGACAAATCTTTCCACAGCTTGTATTCAACCCTAACTTTCTAGTTTTAGTTTACAATTTCTGGATTTCTTGAATCAAAACTGTTACCTACAGAAAATCTGCACCAGAACAGATTTCACTTCTTCAGAGATGGAGGTGTCTGTCCCTTTTTTTCAAAATAAACTTGTGTTAGAGAGCTTGAAATGTAGCAGAAGGCTTATTCAGTGTTCCTTGTGTAGTGCAGTAATAGGGAAGAAAAAAGGCTTAAATTACTCCATCTATGGCTGATTGTTAATACCCCAGCTGAAATGAAATAATCAATAAATATGCATACTAATTTGGAAGTTTAATGCATTCTTTTACTCAATTTTTAACATGTGGTACATTAGAGGAGAAAAGCCTAAAGCTGTAGATCACATGACATACTGGTGCTGACAACAGTGAAATGAAAATCTTCAGTGGGTTTATTATATACTTTGGAGGTTAATAATTAGTACTCATTCTGTAAAGTAGGTGAGAAAGATTTTTCTCTCTTTTTTTTTTCTTGACTGCTAGTTTAAAGGGTCCTTTCTCTACACCCATTTATGGGTCTTTTCTCTGCATCCACTCTGAAAACACTTAGACACATAATACCTGGCATTTTCCATATTGTCATTTATTTGTAGGCATATAAAATGGAGCACCATAGCATGGCTAATTTATACTCACAAGTAAAAACGAGTCCCAGAGTTGCCTTTGTGAGCTTATAATCTGTTTTCCTTTCAAAATAAGGTTGACTTTTATGAAATACACTTTTAATTGTGTCCCCAAGCATTCATAGCTTGTTGTTCTGTTCTGGAAACTCCAAGAAGAAAACCACAAATCCTTTCTATTGACAAAGCATGTGAAGTTATGTTAGAATGAAGCCCTACTGAGACCTAATATTTTCAGGCTCATTTTGGAACCACAGCTTATTTGCAGATAAGTAGATCCTACTGTGATTTTCTAAGGCTCTGAAAATAGACAAGTCCTTACCTTTGAAATTTATATAAGTGGAATGTACAGAAGCAGGGGTTTGTTCTGGCTGAGAATATGGCAGATGCTATTAATAATTGCATTTGGTCCTTTTTATTGTTGCAGTTACATTGTTTATGAAACAGGAATGCCTAAATAATACCCTTAACTCCTTTGAGATCTTATCCTCTAATGAAATGCACTTATCCAAAAACATTTTCTAATGACTAATTTTTTTTTTCTTATCTAATTCTTTTGTAGCTGTTGCAATGATTTCTTGCTCATACGGTTTCAGTAATACTGTGTAGGAGAAGACAAAAGTGACTAAATCCTTGACAAGTTAAGGGTCACATTTGTATAAGAGAGGAAGAAAATAGGCATCAGTAGATGAATCTCCTCTTTTCCTGTACTATTGATCAGGCGCAGGAAAAATTACTCTTTAGAAAAAATTAGCTTGAGAAAAATATCTCGAGTTTTCTAAAGAGCTTTTCTTTTTATCTCTTTATTTTTTTAAAAATTACTTAATTTTATTAAGTCAAATAGTAGGACCTTTTCAAGAGGTCTTTTCAAGACCTTTTCAGAGGTTTTTTCCCACTGTGAAGCTATTAGGTACCCACCAGTTTTATTGCTAGTTTCCTTATAGGACTTACCTAAGTTTCTCAAAGTAATTTTTGTGCGTGAGGAAGGACAGGGAAAAGGTTTTTGCCTCTGTGTTACACACCACTTGATTTATCATCTGCAACCAAGGTTTCTCAGTTGACAGCTTTTTTTGGCAGGCTTACTAGGACTTCCCATGCATCACCCATAAGAACTATAGCCCCACCTATTAACAAATTCTCTGCAATTTTTGTATTCCTGGTTTTATATTTGTTATATTTCTTTATATCTGGGCAGAAATATTTTATGTACGAGCTAATCTAAATATGTTATGGCATTCCAGAAAGTAAGTCCATCAGTAATTCAAATTTCACAATGAGGAGAAAAATAAGAAAGCATTGAGTAACTTTTGGTAAAAAATATTTCTTTTTCTGTAAAGTTATCCATCCTCAACATTGATTGAAACAGGATTCATAATAAATTTAGAACTGCACTTAGTTGATTGATGCAAACCTGATTTGCAAAAGAAAGAGCATACAGTGACACAATAGCATCAACCTTTAATTAGCCTTTTCTATCTCTTTAGTGCTTTAAGCCTTAATGTTCTATAATACACATTATCTATTTCTCTTACATGTAAAATGTCTAGAATTACACCTCCTTTTTGTAATTTGTTATTCTTATTCATATATTCATAGAAGGATCCTAAGATCCTTCAGTCCAGCTGTTAACCTAAGGCTGCCATGTTCACTGCTAAGCCATGCCCCAGGTGCCACATCCACACATTATTTGAACACTTCCAGGGATGGTGATTTCACCACTTCCCTGGGCAGCTTACTCCAATGCCTGGTCAGCCTTTCAGTGAAGAAATGTTCCCTTTTGACACCAGCATGGGGTTATTTACAAATCATGAATGAGACAGGGCTGCTGTGGAACGTGCCTCGAGCTGTTTTATTTTCCAGCAGCAGTCTCATCCCATGGTTATGACAATGGGAAGATGCCAGCAGCTCACATCCCAGGCAGCAGACACAGAACTAAATGTTACAACTTACTTTATAAGTTTTTTGACCAATCACACCAAGCAAAAGCACACTGACAGTAGTTCTATCCAACCACTATAAGCACTCGTACCTTTGGTTAAACAATGCTTGCTTATTTCAAATACAATACCTGCTTGTAAGCCTTAAACACAATGCACAGAGCTCCATTATTAAGCTTCAAACTTCCTAATATCTTGCTAGATAAACTTTTCTGTAGCTTAGGGAGTTATTCTAGACAAGCGTTAATACACAGACCATTGTTCTATTTGTCCTTGCTTTTCTACTTTTTAAATAATTTTTCTGCTGACCAATCTCATGGCAGCTGCTTAGCTCTAATCACAGTTCTGCTGTCTCTGAGGCCTGCCTTTTGCAGCTTTCCCAAAACCCTCCAATTTTGTGGATTCCCACACCCTAATATCCAGTTTAAAGCTTCCTGTAACAACTTGAGTCTGTTTCCTCTTGTGCTGTCACTGGCTGCCTGGGAGAAGAGGCTGACTCCCACCTCACTCCAACCTCTTTTCATCTAGATGCAGCTCTCTGGTCTAATTTTATCTTGATTTGTACAGTCCTGTTTAAGTTGCATGCATTTAAGTTAGGGTAGGTGGCACTTGCTGTCCTGTAATACTTTCTGGGCTGGTTCTTGATAGAACAGAGCTTTAATTGCTGCATTTCCTTGGACTAGTTAAGCAGGAGTGATCCTTCAAATCTGATTTCAACAATAATGCATTTATCCTTGGATAACTGGTTGAAACTCTCTGTTTTTTGTACCAATTGTAACATGGTGATGGGTCTTTAATGAATTCTCTCCTGGAGGCCTAAATAGTTATGGTTTATATGGTTTAAACTATAGTTAAGTGCTTTGACAATTGAAAACTGTTTGTAAGTATCAGTGGAAGGCTCTGCTTCTCACTGTAAGAGCAATGTCTGACTGCACAAGGAATGAACTAACCCACCTTGTTCAGTATTAAATTGGATAGGAGTTTCCTCGTGTATTTTGGACCACATGGAGAGGAGAGGTATTATGGAGAGGTATTATGTCCTTGCATACATATATGTATAAATATATACATGTGTGTCACTATGTAAATATATACATTTTAAAAAATTGTTTTCTAGGGTGGCAGGTAGTATGTCCTGTCCATTACCATTCCAAATTTAGAAACAAGAAATGTATCAAAAATATGCTGGTATATATCTGCTTAACTTGCCCTTGTGGCTTATGGAAAACTGATAATAGTTGGGAAGCCTGTTCCGTAAAATCTCACTGAATTTGGAATGAAGGTTCTGCAAATTTCCATGTGAAATTAGTCTATGTGAACTAACAGAAAAATCAAAGAGCAAGTATGGGTTTATGTTGCAGACATCTTTTATGAAAATCCTTTCCTTAGGATTTTTCCTCCTGAGAAGCTGAGAGACCTCAGGAACAAAATGTAAATGTCTCTTCCCTCATCCTAAGACCCCTGTGAACGTGGTCACAGGTTTATGAAGGAGAATGTTCAAAGAAACTACTTTTGAAAGTGAACAGCAAAGTGGAAATTCCCCAGTAATGGGTAACACTTATCAAGTGGCTTATACAACAATAGGAAATGATCAGTTAAGGTAAAAACTGCTTCCTAAGGAAGAGGTGGCACTCTGGTCATGAACTGCCTGGCATGGCACTGAGTATCTTTCAGTGTTACTTAACTATTGCTTTTGTTTGAGTGAGGGATGACTGCAATGCTCATCTTGACTCTAAAATACAATCCCTCTGATTCTAGGTTAGCAACTGAAAGTTAGCAACTGTTTGCATTATTTTGTAAATATTATGTTTTCCAGAAGGACAAATGCAAGTATTTGTTCACTCAGTATGGTAGCTAGCTAAATGTATGGGGCTACTTGTGTAAGACAAGTACTGCACACTGGTAGTGGGGAAGGGCACATTTGGAGTACTCCTGTGTACATGTCAGAAACTGGAAATTCAAATATAAAATACCCCACCCATAGAAGAGAGAGGCATTTAAGCAAAGAACTGCATTAAAATCTTATTAGGTTGTATATAAATGTTTCTCTTCTTCCTGACCAAAGCAGGGAACCTGCCATGCAGTGAAGCTATTGTTGCAATGATAGCAAGAATAATAGAGGAATACATTGACAAATTTCACAAGGGGTATTGTATTAATTTCTCTTGATTCTCTGAGTTGGCAATGTAATATGAGTAAAATTTCCTTTTTAAATAAGCACTGTTTAGTAAAAAGCCAGCAACAGTATTTCCTGAAACATTTATTTCTTTCAGTTGCTAACCTAGAAAGATAATGAAACAATTTAAATGCAATATTTTGGGTAGAAAATACATCCAGAACAAGAAATTGTAAGTTGAGATTCATCCTAGTATGGTTTAAAATAGCTGAATTATGAACCACTCAAAAAACCCAGACTGATGATGGCAGTGGGCACAGAATTTTAAGCATGATGGCGCTGCCAGATTGATACTGAATTGCTACAATTGTGACAGAAAATATACTCAAGCTTTCATTCAACAGAATGTTATTTTCCTGAAATCTGCAAGACATTTTGTGATACCCACAGAGGTG
The DNA here is from genome assembly GCF_037042795.1 of Molothrus aeneus. Classification (NCBI taxonomy): domain Eukaryota; kingdom Metazoa; phylum Chordata; class Aves; order Passeriformes; family Icteridae; genus Molothrus; species Molothrus aeneus. The sequence goes on along the minus strand of NC_089649.1, from coordinate 11,572,749 downwards.
TCAGTCACAAAAGCCTTGAACAGTATTATACAATTATATGCATATATTTATATATATATATATATATAAAAATATAAAAAAATGTGTATATATATACATATATAAGTTTGGCCATTGTGTATCTGCAGACCCACCTGCAGCTCCTCAATTCAGCATCTTTTGCAAGGAGCTTGCTCAAGCAGAGGCATGATCAAAGTCCTCCAAAATATGTGTGTTTTTCCATAGGTCAAATTTTAGCTCTTGTTTTGGATCTGCAAAGCTACAAGTGTGATTTTAGCCTCTAAATAACCACAGGACGTTTCTACCATTGATTCGAGTGGTCTTCAGATAAGACTTTGTGTGCATCAACACATTCCATGCAGCATGTAAAATTCATTTGGGCTTAAAGTTTATGCATAATTTACGCTGAGAAACACCCTGGTAGCTGGCATGTTATTTATTTTTATCTTCTGTTCCACTCTCCCTCATCTGTGGTCTGTGCCTCTGTTTTTCACTTTTTTTTTACCAGGAATTTTCTTTCTGCTCTCATGTATAATTGTCTTGTTTCTTTGTTGTTGCTGCTGCTGCTGGTTTTAACACTCATCTTAACTCACTCATCCACCACCATTCACTTTTTTCTTAAATGACTATTCTCTTTATTACCAAACTATTTTTTCTTTATTTTCTAATAAACAGTTCTTCCCTACTTCCTTCTCATGCCTAACTTAGCATGACACCTCTCCTTTATCTTTCCATCCCAAATATCATATTCCACCAGTTTTCCATGTATCTGAAGCTCTAGAGCCATATCATCTTCTTGCAGAAATCTTATTATTTGCCTCTCCTCAGTATCTACATTCAGGTTTCCTTCATGTTTCCAAATTTATCTTAATTTTTAATTCCATAGTTTTGGATAAAATAAAAGTCCTATATTCATAAAAAGCTCAAAGTCTTTAAGTCTCAAAAATATTAATTTAGTCCCTTCTAAATTCTGCCTCACCAATTCCTCTCCCTCCTTTGAATACACTTGCCTCTATTTTCCTTTACTTCAGTATACTGTTTAACTCTAAAGACAATTTCCATTGGAATGTCAGTCCCTAATGTTGAAGTTTAAATGGTGGAAAGGTGATTTTTATCAGAATATGTATTATCTAATATTTAATTCCCTACTTGAATTCGTGCTAACTTTATGAAGAACTTAGTAAGAATTAGGAATGTACTCTAAAGAATCTCCAATAGTTCAAGATCTTTCATTGAAACACAAAGGCTTTATATAGAATGAAAGCTCTGAAGAACCATTCAGAAGAAAATATTTAGTTATTTAAAGCATTAAATGCTTTAAAATCTTGATTTAACACTTATTGTAATTTCTCTGGAATGATCCACCTTCAGGAACACGATGAGCCCAAGGCTGTGAGAGTCCTGTAGCCTTGAAGGATGAAGCCTTATGGTATACAATTCTGGCGTCAGAAAGCACAATCTACAATAAAAAAAAAAAAAGAAATAATTAGCTGAACTCATCACCACAGGAAGGAATGCCAGTCTGAGACAAATAAGACAGATGTCTATATCTAAGTAAGTCTAGAAGGATATTAAAAAATATTATGCAGTATTTTTTATTGTTTACATCCCAGATAAACATCCACAGCTATATAATACTTAAAAGATGAGAGCTGGTAATAATCACAGTAAATGCTTTGCCAATTACCAAACTGTGTTTTCTTAAACAAAATTAGATATGTGTTGTTACAAAGAATACCCAGAAACACCCAGAGATAATGCAGAGCTCCAGAATGTCAGCACTTTCAAAACAATTCAGTTAGCATATTTAAGCAGACTTGATTAGGGACTGAGACCCACTTCCTCAAAGGTGATTAAGTACATAACTCCCACTGAAATCAATTTACTTATATATGAATTTAAAATGGCTACAGAGATGTATTTTGATATGAAATTAATTTTAAATGTTTGCTCACCACTGTGGCAAGTATAGCAAGGTTAAACTCTGTTACCATAAAAATTTAAAGATTTTCTTAAATATATTATATCAACATGAAAAAAAAAATCCAAACCTACTTAAGGATGCCTGTCATTTTTATGACATTAAATTAATACCACATTTCTGATATTTTATTAAATGATCTTGCAAATTTAACTTCTATGGTAGCCAGATATTAACATAGCAATAATTATAGTCACTTGGCAATTTCCAACCTTGTAATTATTTTCTCAAGCAGCAGTCCTAGTTGGAACTCTGAAAAAATTTAGCTGAGAAATCACAAAATCAGTACAAATACTTAAATACACAATTATTTTTGTAATTATTCCTGACTTCCTAAGTTTTTCTGTTAACCTGATGTTTCTGAAGTAGAATTGTTAAAAAGAACTTTCAATATTTACTGATGAGTTTCAGCAGAAATAGCCTCTTCTGTATCCTTGGGTTGCAGGTTTCCTTTACTCTCTGCTGTGACAATTAACACCATATATATTGAACAGCTGCTATGAAAGAAAAAACAGAAAGTGAAGAGACTGTATGAGAACTGCAGCACACAGACAATGAATTTTTCTGGTTTTCTCTTTTATTATTTAAACCACAGAACCAGCACCTACAGTTATTGTTCAATGTGTCATCCTGCTTTAAACATTTTGTACAAAGGAAGTAAGAGGGAGACCTCCCTCCACTTGCAAGAGTTAAATATTTGTGTCTACTTACTTTTCTGTCTTTTAGGCCAGTGTTTATTCATGCAAGGATATTGTCTATGATACAAAGGCTGTTTACTTGAGTTAAATTCTTTGGTGAAGGATTCCCTGAATTTTTGTGGAATGGTCTATCCATGAGGTGATGCCATGTGCCAGCAGTAAAGTGTTGCAGGGTTTTGTGAGAGAATGGGACCTGGAAAAAAGAAATGGCTGAGGAAATGAACATCTTTGTAAGAATTAGATAAAGCATGTGGGAAAAATAAAGGTAATTTCAAGTACAAAAATTAAACTTTGAGGCCAGCATAATCACTCAGGAGCAGTGTAAAGACAAAGGACGTGATGCATGGGATATCACAGCTTGACAGGTTTTTATCTGAGAATCTTTGAGATAACTGATTTTAACTTGCTCTTTTGATGGAGCACCTAAAACTGCGTGTAATTATCTTGATCATGTGAAAACAGTTTTACCATTTTTGTATTTTATTTTTGGATTGCCTGAAAACTCTCAGCTTTTCACTCTGCCACATCTGTGCTATAAGTACTTGAGGCTGGTGATTTTTATTTGTAAAACAGTAGTAATCATTCAAAAAGATTAAAAATAAACTCCTAACAACCAACCCAATCAAACTAATAAATAAATTCCTGAAAAAATTCCTGAAAGCAGCCCCCTAATTCTTCTTTTGTAATAATTTGTAACATGTTTAATAAACTGAAAGAAAATTACAGGAAAAAGATACTTGAATCAGGACCAGTTAATGTAGTGGATGATTAATATCTTGCAACTTCTTGATAGCTGTCATAAAATATTTAAAACTTTGATTACATATAAAAGAGCTTAAAGGCTGCATAGTCTTGTTTTTAAGTTTAATAGTCTGTAGTAAAAGATCTTCCATTTGCTGGTTGCTTGGAAATGGATATCAATAGAGAAATTGGATCCTGCAGGAGGAACAAGGGCCTGTTGATGGTGAGAACTTACCCTCCAAACCATAGCAGTGAGCATTTCACATATATTTAACAGCAGGGAGTTGTCTTACAGGGGCACAGATCCCACACAGACTTTCTAGAGCACAAACTTAATTTCTGAGCTTTGCCTGTCTCTGCTACATCCCCAAACATTGGATGGGGAGGCTGAGGGGAGTGGAGGTGAGAAATAAATATGAAAATCATGTAGCTTAGTATTAAGCAAGGCTTAATGAGGACTTGGAATTATACTGCTGGAAACAGTTTCAAAGAGAGTGATTCAGCTCCCCAAATCCAGACATTCAAAAGCTTAATCGTCCAGCTTAAGCTAATCACCTTATGTTTCTGTTACCTGGCTCATTGATGAATTTGGGTGAATATCTCCTGGCTTTCCAAATGAATTCAAGAACTGAGAAACTATGTATGAAGGGAATTATTGATAAGTGTGATAGAGGAGATTGTTTTAAGCTTTATTTCTCTTTGAAGCTGTTTTCCAGTTGTCTGTATGGTAGAGTGCCCCACTTTGCTATTATCCTGAGAATCTTTGTGATAGATATCATACATGCAAACTGCATTATCTCCATAGCTGTGCTAATCTGTAGCCAGTCTCTCAGATTTGATTCATTCCTCTTTTTGGTGCTGTGGGAAGAAAAGCTGATTTAATACAGAGGAAAATTGAAAATAAATTAAATTTTTAAAAATATATGCCACTTCTCCTCCTCTCAAGTACAACACAGATATAAAAGTATGTGAAATGACATTTCGTTGCTATCCAATGCTAAGGTCTATTCCAACTTGTCAAATCAAGGTAAAAGTTTTTTTCATATTATGAAGAAAAAGTTGAGAGCTTTTTTGTTTCCTATATGTTAATATCTCTCCGTGTTCATTTTGGTCTCCAAGACATGGACATTCAGCCATAGTATTCATAATTTAGATAAAGAATACTCAGGAAAATACAGCTTATGAGAGTTAGTAATTTACTCAGCATAAGGATAACTGCCAGTAGTAGAATAAACTACTTACCTTGATAATAAGCAGTGGCTGAAATATCTACATTGGTAATTAGTTTAAATATATGATTTTTTTGCATAGAGAGTTGGGCATTTCAGTCAATTCAAAAGAAAGTGTATCAAGAACTAGAGAAAAGGTGAACACAATGGTTTTCCTATTCTAGGGAGGTGTATAGTTGGAAGAATAACAATAAAATAGAAAATTGACATATATATTCAAAAGGAAAAAATATTCATCCTTACTCCATGTTTTCATGTCTTCTACATAATAATTTATCCCAAACTCAAGAAAAAATGTATTTTCAGTAAATTCTTATGAATATCTCAGAATGGATAAGCTTAAATTAAAGCAAGTTTCTATCATTATGGTTACACTGAATTTTTTTGAGATTTTTTTGGAGAACCAAGTACATCTAGGTACTTATTTGAGAAGCACATGTAAAAATTCCATTTTATTTCCTATGATTGGAAATAAGGTTTTCTTTCAACAAAACATTTTTTAGTCTCCAAAGCTTTATTTTTCTTCAGGTATTAGAAATGAAAGGATTATGATGCTTGCTTGATGTTTTTGCTGAAATCTAGATTGGTAATTAAATCATAACATAGAATAATTGTCTTTCATACTCCTAGATCTTGAATTTCAAAGAGTACAACAGAGATAAGTAGTTAATTTAATTTTTACAACTGATTCTATGATTGCTACTTAAGCTGCAAAATAGCATCACTTTTGGGGTTGTTGGGGAATGAGCTAAAAGATTATGAACTGATGAGTAGTTATATGAATTTATGCTGGTGGATCTCTTCCAGACAAAATTTTAAATCAATTTTGAAATAAGATGCAGAGATATAATACATGGGGACATCTTCTAAGTAAATTTCAAAAAGAAATTCTATAGTCTTGTTATTTTCTGCTGTTTTTTCATTAATTTCCAACTCCTTTCATTGCCTTTGCCATTGCTTAGACATTGTTACTGCTACATCTGAATCTGAGGGGACTATGACAGCATCTCAATTTTAGGGTAAAAGGGTTTTAAAATTTTACAGAAATATAAAGAGGACATTTCTAATTTCTATGTCTCAACTAAAAATTAAAAACATGTATCCTGATCAAAAATTTAGACATTATTATTAACTACAGGGAGATTTAGTCATAGAACATGACTAAAATCGAATGTACAAAACAATAATGAAAACCCCTGATTCTAAGAGGCTATAAAAGTTGGGAAAATCTTTCCTAAAATCTGCTTTCTACTAATTTCTCCTTTCATTCATTTTCTCAGTCTAGATGCATGATGACGCAAGCTTAATTCTGCCTGTTTTACAAAATATAAACATGTTTCTAAAGGAGCATAAGTAGCTAAAGTCAACAGGTTTCCATGATGCTTCAGACATTTTTTGAATTTGGGCAGCACATATTTATGAGCTTTGCTAAATTTAGATGTTGATTTTTTATATAAGATTATGCTCTTTAAATTTGATAGGGAAGATAAGAGAGGTTATATCACTCATGTAATTACAAGTGCACAGTAAAATGGGGAATTCTTTGATCAATAAGGCACTTTATCATTATACAGTCTCTTATGGACACATGCTCATTAGGAAAATCATGAATTCAGGTCTTTTAAGAAAGCTTCATTGGTACAAAGTATATATTTCAAGAACTAGTCTCTCCAATTATCACCCTGATGCAGTCCAGCAGTATTGGAAATTACTGCCAATCATAAGATTTCCTCTGAACTTCCAGAAAAGCAGAGCTGGAGCAGAGTTTACTGCTGCCTTCTGAACTTCGGACTAATTTAGGGACCTTCTTTGCATACTATACAGTGCAAGTGTTCAACTCTAGCATGGATAATGGCAGAAAGCTTGAAAATCACTTACCTTTAAATACAGAACAAAGAAATAATTTTTTTTTCCTCTAAAGCACCAAAGCACCTGGAACACTGTTAACTGTAATTTAACTGTGTTTAACTGTAATTTAAAAGATATGCAAATCTTGTTAAAAATGCCAAAATGGAAATATATTGCCTAGTCCCACTTTTGTGAAGCCACTGTTAGCTGCCTGCCTTGCTCAGCTTGTTGTCTGTGGCCAGAACACTGCAGGTCTCATATTTGTATTGGGGTTGGCTCTTGGGCCGTTTGCAAGCTGAGCAGGTCAAGGTGTCTGGTTTCTGAACTGTGCTTACACTCATGGTGCCACAGTAAAATGTAAAAATGTCAAAAAATCTCTTTTAAACACATGTCTGGACTTTACCAGAAGAGACCCTGAAGAAACCAGGGGAAAGAAGATGCCAGTTGCCCTGTGGGTACAGCAGCACCTTCATCTGACACCGCCTTCTAGGGAAGTATTTACAGCACTTAATCCATAACATTGAGTTTCAGGCTATGTTCTTTTGTCAGCTTGTGTTGGGGTATTTTGGTGAGGAGGTGGGGGAGAACATACAGTGAACAACAATTTTTATGCCTTTAGGCTCTGGAAGAAGTGTCTTTTACAGCACAGAGAGAAATACAGTAAGAAGTGAATCAAAAATTTGTGCAGATTGAAGCTGGACAGAGAAAACTGAGTTCTTTCTTTTGTCTGTTTTAGGTTGGAAGATGTAACTAGGGGTGTGTATTCTGTCCCCATCTGTTAGAGGTGGGGCAGTTATGTTAATTGGGCAGTGTTCTTTATCTCTTCCACAACCAATCCTCCCTCTGGGAAATATCTTCTGTTATGGGCCATTGAGTGTCACTGCATGGCTGATAAAATTCCATCATCCATTGTGAATTGCTCCACCCAGGGGGAGGAGCCCAGCATTCCTACCTGGATATAATCTGAGATTTGGAACACCACAGGCAGCCTTTTCCCACTGGATTCCCAGAGGAGCAGCTTTCTTCTCCACTGGATTCCCAGAGGAAGACCAGGCCCATCTACACCACCACTGGGCTTTCAAAACAAAACTCCACCCTTCTACAGGATCCCTGCTCCAACAGAACCACACCTGTCACTGCAGGAGGGCTGCAGCCACCATTTAATGGGACTGCTGCCAACACCCTGACCCACAGGGTGTCAGGTCATAATCTGACCCTGTCACTGTTGTTTTGTATTACTGCATTTTTATTTTATTTTTATTTTCTTCCCCAATAAGGAACTGTTATTCCTACTCCCATAACTTTTGCCTGAAAGCCCCTTAATTTCAAAATTACAATAATTCAGTAGGTGGGGGTTTACATTTTCCATTTCAAGGGAGGCTCCTGCCTTCCTTAGCAGACACCTGTCTTTTCAAACCAAGACATTGTCCCAATGAAGGAAGTCCATATTAGATCCATATGTTCTTCCCAGGTTTGCTCAGTCAAGGCTATCACTTGGTTTTTTGACTGCCTCTTCAGCAGTATCTATCCATAAGACAAAGGAAAAGTTATTGGCACTGAAGACACTGTAAAGCAGCAAGGGAAACCAGAGACATCATAGCCAAGAGCTAAAGTGGAGTTTTCCCCTGCCCAGCAACCAATGCTATTTTCTAGTGTCTGTGGCTGGCCCTCATCTTCAAAGTGAAAACCATGAGAAATGTCTTGTCAGGTCAGGAAGCCCTTGCTGGCTGTCCATGCTAAAAAGATGCTTCAAGAAAAGTTGTGCAAAACAAGAATTTTTTTTTATAGTATCATCGTCCACTGGTCAAGTATAACCTCAGGGAAATTCATCTTTATTAAAATAACTATCCTTACACCTGTTATGGAATGGGTAATAGGATTTCCTTTTAAAAGTCTTGGTTTGTGCTTTGTTAAGTTTTTCAGTTATGTAAAGAGACTGCAAATTGTTTTTCCAGCTGGATAATCTAATCTCCATTTCTCTGCAAATCAAAGTTTAACCAATTTTATATTGTACAAATATTCACATCCTATTGCTTGGAGTATATGTGGGCTATTAGAGAATATTTTAGTGCTGATAGTAAAGACTGAAACAGAAAGATGCACATTTTTATGTGCTTAATTCAAATATGTCACTTGTTCAATAATTTAGAATAAGGGTCTATATAGGGAAAAGTAAATATTATTTATTCTTCTGTGAGAGTCTTTTACAGCCATCACCCTTATGGTGGCTGAGCTCCAGAAATCAATATTTATTTCCAGCATATTTAAGCTTCTTATATAACTAGAACATTAAGTTTATAAAGCTATGTAAAATATCTGATTTTAAGACTCTGACAAGGGTTTAATGTGATACAAATATATTTGCAGAGTAAATGTTATCCCCTGGTGAATAAATTGCATGAAAACTGTTGGGAGAGGTGAATACAACACTTTCTAGGAAAACACACCCTTTTCTCTAGTTCTGCTATAGAAAATATCAGAGAATTAAATACATCAAAAAGCTTCAGTCATTTGTGCAGAGATTCATTAAAATCTCAGATTTAATACCTAACATTTGAACCACAATAATCTTTTTTTCACTCTTTGATGTTATACAACTGGAAGGAGACAGAAATAATGAAGGATCATCTGACTGCTTATAGATTTGGTTACTTGGACCAGCCATTTTCAAATTGTACCTGGTCTTCTTAAATTGTGTTCATACTTATCAGTAAGGGATGAGTAAATTCAATGCAATTTGTGGATTTTACATTGGCTGAAAACTGAGACTCCAAATCAACAGTTTTTATTGTTCTGGGGCACAGTGTTCTTTGAGAGCTGAAGCTGGTGATGTAGTTTTAAGTGTTGAAGTTGTATTGTTTGAATTACACCTAACTTTCAGATAAGTATAATTCCTTGGAAAGTAGTGCTTGATAGTTAAGCTCATTATTTTTTTTCCTGTCACTGATATTCTTCTACATAGTTTTGTTCAGAGTTGACCTTTCTTTTTTAGTTCTCACCGTGTTAGAATGAAATGTGTGTTTTACAGCTGGGCTTGGGCATATAGGACAAGCTTGTCACTCAAATCTGATTTTGTCCCCTTCAGTACAATCCTTTTGTTCTTACGTTTCCTGACTATATCAAAGCTACATCACATTTTATAAATGTGCTGAAGTGTTGTTCTGGCTCTTGATTCTCATTCCTTTTTCTCCAAAGCTCACAATTTCTTTCTATCATTACTGCCTAATGTCTGGCTTTTACCTTTCTTTTCCCTCTATCAAAAAAACCCTAAAAAATAGGGAAACCAGAAATAAGGAAGAAGTGAAATATATATTTTGCAAATTCTATATAAAGATATGTATTTATTGATAAATTGAATTTGATCTAAATTCTCACTAAGCAAGCTTTTTAGAAATTTTTCCCTAACTTTGTGATATTTTTAGATGTGTCCTGTTATTGTCCTGCACTCTTCTATATGACCTGATTATATAAATTTCAACTGTGCATTTAACCCTCATAGCAAGCAATTTTGTAATGGACTATTTTGGTGAATAACACTTCTTATTCTTAAAACAAAGGTATTTTTTGTCCTGCATGTCTGATGGCTGTAAAGTTAGAGTTTTCTTTTGAATTGTTTTGAAATTTGATGACCATCTGTTCATAGTTTAAATTGACATGTGTTATTAAATGTATATATTTCTGTGTAGTTTACATTCTATAAACAACAGTAAAGAAGGATCATTCAAAAGATACAGTAATTCAAGTGCATTTACATTGAGTAAAGTTCTAATTTTAGATTAAGTGAGTAAAGTTTCTCCATTTAAAAAAAAAACAGCATGATCTTGCTTTGTTTTATTAGGTGCTCCCTGATGGATTTAAAGAAGGGAGAGTGGAAAAAAAACCCAAAAGTGTTTTGTATGCAAGAAGATTTATGGACTATTTTGTTACCTTTCTATGATGATTTGAAAAGGTCTGTTGCCATATTAATTTAATAATATGTTGATTTTATTGATAGACACAGACTTCTTTAAACTTAGATGGTATTTTTAGGAGACAGTTTTTTTCTTTCATTATTTTAATTTATTCTTATTTCAGGCTAAGAGCCTTCTAATAGAAGTTGAAGAAAAAATTGGAATCATAATAAAAGGCAGGACCCTCTTTTATCAAACCCTACTTTAGATTTGCATAAATACATGAAAGAGTTAAATAGCAGGCCAGAATGAAATAGCAGGCTCAACATGAAACATTACCGCATATAGTTTTAGGGTAGGGAAATTTAGTTAAATATTAAAAGATCTTGTTGCTCATTCAAAATATAATTTTCACAGGATGCTCATTAGTCTAAGATATATTTTAAAAGATGCTGTTTTGTAATATTTTAATCTCTCCAAAAGAAAACATTTTAGTAGGTGGGATACTTTCTCAATTTAAAATCAAATTCTGTTTAATGAAAATCGTTGATGAGCTTTGCAGCAAACACTGACATGGAGATGGCTAATAAATTAAAAAGTGGATGCCTAGGCATTTCACCTTTGAAAATAAATTGTTCACTTTTCTTGAGACAGCATGAGGTTTCTCTGTCCCTCTGAAATCTCTAGGCTTTGAAGAGACATGAACTCTGTGAGCTAAACATTTCTCTGTGGACTTTCTGTCAATCCCTATTAAATTGTTAGGTTTATAATGATTTTTCCCAATCTCTTCCTCCAGTGGCAATCTTCTTTTAGTTTTTTCAAGATGTTTTTCTTTCAAGAAATTGTACAAAATTAGCGAAGGAATGATCTTTAAAGTGACAAATTTTGCCTGAGAAGAATAGTGATAACAATGATAATAATATCAATGATGATGATGATGATAATAATAATAATAGTAATAATAGTAATAATAAATACATTTTGTTTTCGTAGTGGACAAGAGATACATCAAGGGACATCTTTCAAGTTTTATACTCTCATTTGCATTGATATTAATTTAATTGATACCACAATTAAGGATAACATTTCTATCATGGGAATAGATGTTATGGCACAAGGATAACTAAAAATTTAATCACAGGAGCAAGAAAAAACTAAGGCACATGATAAGAAAACTTGATACACAATTACAAACTGATAACATTGTTTTGATCATTTCCTACTAAGAAATCAGTGACCATTAAGATCAATGGTCATAGGCAGCTTAACTACCTTGAAATATTAACAATTATAATTTCATGGGACATAATGGGACTAGGTGGGACTTAGGCAACCATGCACAATGAAGAAGGTGCCTGCTCCTTTTCGAAGTACTTTAAGCTTAGTGCATGTACTGGAAAAATGCAAAGCTTGAGATATTGCAGGCTTTTGGAAATAAATATATATTATTTTTTTAAAATTCCTATTAGGGATGAAGGGACATATAGGGCAACTGGTGAGGAGAGTCCTGTTAGGAGAAGCTGAGAGATCTGGGGGTGTTTATCCTTGAGAAAAGGAGGCTCAGGGGAGATCTCATCACTCTCTACAAATCCCTCAAAAGTGTTTGTAGCCGGGGGGGATCAGTCTCTTCTCCCAGGTAACAAGTGACAGGACAAGAGGAAACAAGCTCAAGCTGCACCAGGGGAGGTTCAGATTGAGCATCAGGAAGAAATTCTTCACTGAAATGGTGTTTAACCACTGGGATGGGCTGCCCAGGGAAGTTGTGAATTTGTCATCCCTGCAAGTCTTCAAGAAATGACTGGATGTGGCACTTCTTGCTGTGGTTTTGTTGACATGGTAGCGCTCGGTCAAAGGTTTGACTCAATGATTTTGGACATCTCTTCCAGCCCTTAATGAGTCTGATTCTATTCCCCTGTGACTCTGTGACTCTGATTCTAAGATTCTAGGATTCTGTGAATAGAAAGAAGCAGCCAACAAGTTCCCTACAACTATCTGGTCCAAAATTATCTGAGGAGCTGTGTGAAAGGTGCTATGAGAGGCATGCAAAGAGCCACATCCTGTAGAGGTGACGAGGCCATGACAATGTTATAGGGGCACAGGGGTGGTTATCAGACAGCTGGGGCTCCCAAAAGCCCTTCCTTCAGCCTTCAGCCTCCTGAACTAGCACTACTGAGTGAAAATTAAGTTGTGGAGAGGAGGCCTTGATGGCAGAAATGGCAGTAATTCAGCTGTTGGCCAACAGCTTTGAGTGCCTTGAACAAAAGGGATGTTGTCGCAGACATCTTCTCATTAAAAATCCTTTCTTAGGATTTTTCTTCCTGAGATGCTGAGAGGCTTCAGGAACAAAATGTAAGCAATGGTTATCTGCTGCTGTGGAATGCAACAGGTGGATCTGTGATTGGCCCATGTTGGATGTTTACAATTAATGGCCAATCACAGCCCAGCTGGCTTGGACTCTCTGTCCGAGCCACAAACCTTTGTTATTCATTCCTTTCTATTCTTAGCTTAGCTAGCCTTCTGACATGAAAATTTTCCTTCTATTCTTTTTAGTATAGTTTTAGTATAATGTATATCATAAAATAATAAATCAAGCCTTCTGAACATGGAGTCAACATTCTCGTCTCTTCCCTCACCTGAAAACCCCTGTGAACACCGTCATAGGGTGTAATATTTTCATTAGTGTCTAGCCTGAGGTGGTGTTTGGCATAAATTAATTCAAATTGTTCTTTATATATTTTTGGTCTTTGTGCTCTGATATCATTCAAGCATTTTCTCTTGCCTCTCCCATTCCTCTTTGTAGAAAAGGGATAGGGAGGTTGAAGAAACAGCTACCTTGCTTAACTCCCTGATCATCTCTTGCTGGTTCTCCTGCCAATAAAGACCAGTGCCCCAGAGCACCCTTTTGGTCTGACTTATGTGTTTGAAAGTCTCTTTTGGAGGAATAGTCAAGAGATAACCCAATTAAGTCTGCTGCCTCTAACAACACATAGATGCAGATAATGATAATTTGATTTTTGCAGTCAGATTTTGTTTATTAAAACTCACACTACTGATGTATGATGTGAGTGATATTTTTCAGAAACCTGGTTGGTATGACTATGTTTTCATTGAATTCCTTGGATTTCTGTGGGAATTGATACAGACTCTGGTTTTGTGTCTGTAAATTAAGCATTTCATATCAGTGAAGGGCTGCCTGAAAATCCTTTCTGACATTTTTATAGTCATCTTCTAAGCAGAACAGCATTTTGAGATTTTACTGTAACAGTGTTGTTGTACAGAACAAAGTAATTTCCTGATTAAAATGAGTGTGCACTTCTGTGCATTATGCTCCATTCTACTAGCTTGTGCTTTTAAAATGCAAGTATTTCAGAGAAATGACTGATTTTTAGACAAATTTCACTCTTCTAGATCATTATATAAACTTGCATTGCTTTGAAAAAAATTATTCTTATGTATGTCCACTTATCATGACAAGTTTCTGAAGTTACTCAATAGTCCTAATTTATTTACACAATCCTCATATTATCTCTTTGATTTCAAAGACAGACATGTCGGTTCATTAGAGCAATAAAAATTTGGTAAAAAAAGAGAGATAAAAATCTTTTTAGCACATTTGCATAGAGAATGGGAAGGACAAGCTGTGACCATCTTTGAAGACAGCAATTTTCTGATTTAGATAGGTCAATTAGTTTAGATAGATTTCAAAAAGTGAATACTACTAAGTTAGATGGAGTTTTCTGATTCAGATACATGGCATAAGGAAAAAATATAGAGTGACAGAAAAAATATAGAGTGACTGTGTTGAAAGAATGGTGATCTACATCAGCCAGTTACTTATTCTATATATACTTAATCCAAATTTATCAATTGCAATTAAGAATTAATAGGTAGTATTCTAAAATATAAATTATATCATCTCAATTGCTAGTATTTCACTTTATGTGCAGGTCTTCAGTGGCACAGAAATGTTACATCCCCTTGGTTTTGCTTTTTTACTTGTGATTTTTTTATCTGTTCAAGCAGAAAAATTCAGTCAGCAATGTCCTTATTTGAGGGTGAAAATGAAAATGACAATGAAAGAAAGCTCACTACAAGCAGAAATTTTAATAAAAAGACTGAATTTTAATTCATTGATAATTACTATTCAAAACACTAGATAAGTCACTCAGCCTATCAGAACACATTCCTTTGTGTAGAGGAACTAGGCAGTGTCTTTCTATTTTTGTCACACAAGGTTTGAATTTCCTTTCATGTTACTGTTAATTCCACATGAAATTCTCTTTCCTCCTCTTTTGCTTGTAGATCTAGTATGTTTTAACATAATAATTTAATTCATTTCTTTCAATATAAGTCTAAAACTATTTTGCAATTTGCCTTTCTCCTTTAATCCATACCCTTCAACTTAAAAGCAATACATATTTAGGTTTTTGTTTTAAATCTTAAAATATTTCTCAAATATGCTTCTATACCAGATTTAATAAAAATCTGGATCTGCAAGGCACTTTGCAAGGTCACATAATTGAATGTATGTCACATAATCTCATGTACAAGCATGAGATTTGTAGTACACTGGAAAGTCTTAAAAAATTTGATATGGTTTTCATTATTTATTTAATTAATACAAAGCTTATTCTTTTTTTTTCCTCAATGTTTCTTGTGCCTTTCTCCCTATTCCCAAGCAACTATTATTTCATAACTTCTCATTTTATTTGGATTTTTTGTTTATTAATTTTTTGGGGAAAAAAATCATTGCAAAAAAATCATTGCAATTAGAAAAGATCTCTTAGGACAGAAAGCAAAGCCCTGCAAATACAGGACTGTAACATAGAACATAGTCCCCTGTGTTTTAACCACTCCATTTTAATTGTTTTGAGGAAGATCTAGCACACTGTAGAATACTCTCAAGAGAAAAAAGTGGAAATATCCTTTCTCACTTACAGTAAATCATTCTTCAAATTCAGATTACATCGTCCTTTTCTCAATTTGATCTCATTATTTCTAGCTATATCCCATTTGTATTTTTAAATAATTACTCTTGCCCCTTGGTGTTTACCTTCTCATTGCTTTTGACAGATATATCTTCTCCCTCTCCCCCCATTTAATTGTTGGTTAGTCAAGCTGTACATATTTAATTTTTTCTAAGCTTTTCTCATGCATCATCCCTTCCAACCCATTAAGCCCCTCTTTGCTCTGAGATCCTTTCAGGGTGTCAAAGTACAAGTGTTGGAGCTGATTGCACTTGTCAAGTGTTCTCCAGTTCAAATTTGAAAGGATCTTTGTTGACTTTCAAAGAAATGACAGCTTGGTCCCTTGTTGATGCTAAGGTCCAGTTTCTACACTCTGTGACAATGCAAAAGCATTTTCATAGAGATGCTGATTTTCCTTGCTGCTACTGTAAAAGAGCCTGAGAGCACCAAGGCGCTGGTTGATGTTTTATCAACTTAGTTTACACATAATGCAAACTTGAAAAAATCAAATTTTCATGAGTCTTTTTTGCTGTGCTATAGATACCTCTGCATATGGACGGGTTAATATCCTGAAAGAGCCAGCAGGAATGGAAATATTTTCATGCTGTTGCTTGAGAACTGGCCACATTTGAAAGGACATGGTGAGACTAAATGACGTAAGGTTATGAGGATAAAGTGTGATGGCTAGGCCTGGAAATCAGTGTTAATCTCCAGACATGAGCTGCAAAAGGGATACTAACACACGGATTACAACAGAAAACAGACTATGCTGGTACAGCTTGTGATGGGAGAGATTTCTGAAAATATCAGAATTATCAGATGGGCAATATTTGCCAACACAACAATGTCTGTGATTTTTTTCTGTGCTGTTTTTACAAATAGATGGCCTTCACTTAAAAAGTCTGAATTAAATCGGTAGAGTATATCTGAATTACTATCTGTTGGTAGGGTTTATCTGAAACCACAGCTTTATTGGCAGGTGATATTTCAGCTCAGAAACAGATGAGCAGCTCTTGCTGTTTCTCTGACGCCACTGGCTTCTTATGCAATCTAAATAAATTACTGAGAATGGCTCTGTAAATCAGGGATTTGTATTGACCAGCCTAGGAAAAAATAACATGTGAAAGCCCAAGCTGGGAAGAAGATGGGAGATGAATTTTCTCACTAAATCAAACAAATAAAACAAACAAAAAAATCCCAAGAAGGTAAATGCATTTGTAACTAGCCATAGAGATTTTGTATTATATCCATTTTCCTGTTCTTGTAGGCATATTTCAATTTCTAAAGAGATCTCTAATGTTTACTGGAGTAGCTTGATTTCAAAGAGGGAAAACGATCCCAAATCCTATACACACACACAGACACATATATAGCTATACATATATATAGTTATATATATATATAGTTATATATATATATATATATAGTTATATATATATAACTATATATAAATAGGTAGAAATATAATGTGCTTAAATCTGTATATATATTGATACAAAATTTAGATTAATATAAACAAAAATATTTATATCAGCATATTTTCCTCAGTTGCTACACGAACATCTTGATGAAGGCATTAGCCAAATGTGTTCGCAGACTCTGATACCCTACCATCATTACTGTTTAATGTTTAAAAAAAAGTCATTAAAACTATAGTATTCACATTTAAACCAGGTCTAAACATTAAATTTTAATCCAAAATATTTAGGTGGCCTCTAAATGCATAAATAAAAATGAGAAGGAACAACATGAGGAATACTCTATCCAATGCATTAATAAAATCTCTTTTAAAATTAGGTGCTTCTCTGAAAATAAGAACCTGAATTATATGTCCTGGATGTACCTTATCAAATATACTTGCTTGCCTGTGGATCTTAGTTTTTGGGTTGGCTTAATTCTGAATCTTTCTTTAATTTCTTTTTAAAATATTTCCAGAACTCTGGCTAATTTCCACTTGACTCTCTTTGCTCACTAACTCCTTAAGCTTTCTACTTCTGACAGATTACAAGGGTATCATTAAGTAATGCAAGTTCATGTCCTATTAGCAGAAAATCCTGTTGACCTTCATTTCCCCCTGTCCCATCCTGCATCCCATTTTAATGCTGGAAGTCTCATTTTAACTTCATCTAGGCTTTCAGCTCTGCACTTAAAAAAGAAGCACAGGAAACCATGAGTGCTCTGGTGCCCTGGTCTCACCTTGGAACTGTGGCTTTTCAAGGCAAGCTAAAGGGTAATGATTGTCAATGGTTTCATTCTCCTATTATTTATATTTGCAGGCTGCTGTTTTGGTGGAAATTACTCCTTTCTTTCTGAAAAGGCTGTACAGAGTAAAGTTATAGGGAGTTTGTGCTCTCATTGTCATTAACTCTGCTGAGTCAAGACGTGAGAATTCTCACCATTCTTCAGTCTTATCACCTGGTCCATTCCCTGGCTTTGCTATTGAAGTTCCTGTGTGGAACTAATACAGTCACACATACATTAACCTGTGACATTTATACTTGATGGCAGTGGTGGGCTGAAGCTTCTCTGTGCTGTTTCTCCTTCTGTGCATAGCTTGCTTTGACCTGGCTTTAATATGCATGATTTGATTAACCCCTGGCCAGTAATGAGTAAAGCCCTGAAAAAAAAATAAAGTCTGGTAATGATACTAATCACCCTCTAAATCTCTGTAAAACAAGCTGGTGTGAAAAAGACACAGGGAATTTAATGCCAGTGATTTTGTTTTCTAGGCAGGAGGGTATTAAGCAAGCTTTTGCAAAGTACATATTGTACTGCCCTTTCATTTCAAGCCAGAGAAGGAAGCAAAGGCATCATCTGTCATGGGGGTGAAAAGCTGCCAAGTATCTCAAAACCTCATCTTTCATCTTCAGTGAGGAAAGCTGAAATTAACACTGCTGATGTGAAGGCAGGTATAAAATCATATGAGTTCAAGATGTGGATCTAGATATAGATATTCACCTTAAAATACGAAAAAGGAGGAAAGCAGAACTCTTCAGCTGGATAAATCTTAGTATTCCATAGTTATGAAAAGCAGCATCATAACTGTAAGGCACAGGGAAAAAAAACCCTCCATGTACTATACTGAAATCTCCCTTTTTAATGTCAAATTCAGTTGCATTAGGATAGTTTTAATGGAGATACTTATTTTGCCTCTTCTGAAACCTTTATTCAGCTAGCCAGTATAAACAAGATGAAGGATTTGCATTTTGAGTTAAAGAAAATTGCCTGAAGTATGTCTTAAAAGTTGTAAATAATCATGAGCCGTTACCAATTGTTTAGTCAATACCCACATACAAATTTTCCCCTTTATTATGTACAGCATATCTATTCAAAATGCTTACAGAAAGTACAGTATTTTACAATTATTTTATTTTGTTTTCTAAATACTTCCTCTAAGATACCTTCTGATAACATGTAAGCTTTACTTACATACCTGGACATTTGTGAAACTAAGCTTTCTACCCTATTCCTCTGAAGTGAAGTTTTCCATCAAGTGTTTCCCATCTGTTCTCCTTGTCTGGAAATAGACATCCTGAAATATGGAGCAGCTTAGTGGGTGCAGGGTTTTTACATTCTGTGTGTGCCCTTCCTGAGTTGCTGACAACCACTTGAGGACCAGAAGAAGAAAAAGTGTGGTCCAAACCAAATCTACATTGTTTCCTTGGTGGCAGAAAAGATGCAGCAAGTTTATTCTTTGCTGTGATTTATATTTGAATAGTCACTGCTATATGACATGGAAGTGGGTTTTTCTCATAATACTAAAACTGATCAACTGTGTAACAAGGATTGTGTTATGATCTGGAACAGGCTTTACAAAAGGTGAAGAAAAGAGTGTTACAGTGAGGACTGATTTGAGGTGGTTTTAATATCTCCCTCTCCTTCAAATGGGACATTTTTCTGTTACCTCTAGTAATTACTGATTAATGAAATCCATTATAGGGCAGACAAATTCATCATAAGTAAATAACTCTGAGGTCTGAACGTTTTGTAAAAAATGGCTAATGATATCTAAAAAAGATCTAAAAAAATTTATATCTAAAAAAGATTCTGATTTGACAGAACAGATTTGGAATGATGTGACATAGGGTTCAATTTCCTTGTTTACTGGACATAAAAATGAATAAATATGGAGTTTATTGAATTTCTAAGAATATAGTCCTTAAATACCTCAAAAAAACCCACTTAATAATAATCTAGGTAATATCAAATAATCCAAATTAAGATTTTTCCAGATCTTTATTCTAGAGAAATCTGTAGTTTTATATCATTCAAAGATCTCTCACAATCATCTGAACAATTTATCATTACTATGTTTTATCAAACAGAAACAATATTAATGAACTGCTGATTTTTTTCCTGAATTGTGAAATTTGGGGTGGAATTTAACTCATAATTATTAAACAATAAATAGCATTTTTTCTTCAGTGAAGTGATTTAATTTTACCAGCACATGAAAAACTTATTTTCTCTAAAATAAAATTATTTTCTCTCTAAGATACTCCCTTAGTGATTATGTTTGACTTTGTTCACAAAAGAATGAATTTATTGCAGGTATAAAACCTAATTTTTGTTGTGCCAATGAATATCTGCAGGTTTAGGTATTGAAGATGTGGCTCCAGCCTCTCCAGGTGAGGCTGTATTGGGAGAGAGGCTCTGAAAATACTGCAGGAAGGCAATTAAGATCTTCCAGTTTTTTCAGATTATGTGCATCTGCAGCAAGCAGGCTCCAAAGATGTGTCTCTGGACATGCAGGAAGAAAGACAGGTTTAATTAGTAACAGAAATGATGAAGTCCTTTGAAAGTTTTTGGTGATTAGCTTGTATGGATAAAGTTGTCATTCTTCCCTTGCCTATGGGACACTGGTCTGCAACTGGATCCCTGTGCAGCTTTGCAGAAAGTAAAAAGGCAGCAAAGAGAGAGCACTTCTTTTTGCCAACCTACTGTTAATAGAAATAGAAACCCCAGTCAAAGTAAGGTTATTAAGAAAGTTATTAAAAATAAATGAAAGAAAAAAAAGAAAAGCAAGGAATATGTGGTTCTTTGTTATTCCTAGGGATGCGAACGCGGTAACTTATGTCCCAAAGAAGATGGAAGCATCACAGTAGTGAGATTATTTTATTTGTGTGATGTTAAAGGACTGACCAAATAAGAGATATGGAGTAAGCATTATCATCAGAAGATCTCAGTGCTTATTTGCACAGAGAAATGTGATGCTGACTGTAGTTGCTCTTTAATTATTTGTGATAGCAGGGAGAACTAAAAAGAGGGATATCAGGATCCTATGAAAGAGGGAGCAGGAATGTTGATGTTGCTATATTGTCTTTGGTAGGTACCATAGAGTGGAATTCAGACAACTGCTTCTCAATAGCAGAATAGTTATCAGTAGGACAATTGTGACAGTATTCTTTTGTATTGTATTGCCTTGTAGTTGTTCAGAAGGATTGAACAAGTCAGTCTAGAAATCCCCTCAGGGGCTAAAAATATAATTCTGAGCAGCTGGATAAGATGAAGTCAAAATCAACAGCACTTGTGTTCTGCTTCATTTCAAGGAGCTCGATTGTTGAATGTTGCTCTTTGAATGATTTTTTTTTTTCCGATTGTGGCAAGGGAAAAATCAAACAAAATAATTAAAATTTGATCCAGCCCTTATCTATTTTCTCCTAACTGAACATAGCTGCCTTTTAACAAGTAAATAATCCTTCCTACCCTTGTAGCTGTTGTGAGTTGCTTTAAATTAATCATTTTACTTGATTGACAAACTAACACACATCTTCTTTTTTTAGGACATAACTCTGTCCTTCACTTATGAACATAATTATGTGATCATGTTGGAAACTCCAGGAAAAATGTTAGCCCAAGGGTTAAGCCTGACTGTTAAACAAAACCCAGACTTTCAATATTATAACCTCTGAGCAAAAATTAGTGTGCCAGTTCCCCAGGCAATCAAAGCACACACAAAGCGCAAAGGATCAGGATTTCGTCCTAGCAGACGTGTTATTGAGGAAAATGGCCACTTTTGGCTTTGTGATTATTTACTCAGATGTTTAATCTTCTCATGATAGCAGAACTTGAAGAAACTAGCTGCAAAGCTGTTTACACATGTCAGGAGCCAAGAGTAGGAGGTTGTGGTGGTTTGACAGGAAATGTATTTTTTTGGGATGCTGTGTTTTGGCCAATGGATATTCAGACTTTAATATTGGCATCTAACCTGGCCATTAGGACATGGGCACGCCTCTGAGAACACGGGGTTAAAAGCAGAACTCTCCCCTGGGAGGCTCTCTTGGGTTTCCGGCGGGAAAGAGTTCGGGTCTCTCCCCTGGCCCAGCTGCTGGCTGGGCAGGGGGAGGGGAAAAGCCATGAGGCCGAGAGAGGTAGGCCTGAGCCCCGGGGTGGAAGGGTGGAAGAGAGAGAGAGACCGGGAGCCATCGGGCAGCCCCCACTGAGAGACACAGAGAGAGAGAGAGAAAGAGAGAGCCGGTGCCTGAGACTGTAACCTTGAAACTGGATAAACATGGGCCTGTGCCGGCAGCACGGCTGGGACGGAGAAGAGGGGGGGGGTTCAGCCGGCCGCTTGTAGGAGCTTTTAACCCCTTTTTGGAGAATGAGAACTTTACAGAACATTGACCTTTCCTAGAAGAGAGATAGAGTGGAAGATGAGGAAGGAAATGTGCAAGTGTGAGAGAGGTCTGGGTGAGTGAGAGATAGTGGAAGAGTAGAGAAGAATCCTAGTGGGAAGAGAAGATGGAGTGGCTTTTGCTGGACTCTTTTTGTACAGCCATGGACAGAACCATGTTCCTTGTGATACAGAGACTGCATTCTAGGGGGAGGCAATGCCTCAGAACCAAGAGGGTTCAGTGTTGGTGCCCCTCGGCCCCAGGGGGTGAAAAAATATGGGGGGGACAGGTGTCCCAAAGGAGAGATTGTGGGGACAGGTGTCCCAAAGGAGAGACTGTGCCTTTTTTGGATCGGGACAAAGCATCCTTAAAAGACAACCCTAGAAGCAGCTCTGGTCCGTGTTCAGTGGTGAGAGCACTGGACATGAAAAGGAAGAGGTCACGTGGCAGATGTACTCCGGGCGGTGCCACGAGTGACACAGAAACACACGAGGCTTCAGCTGTGTTTCCAGGGGAAGCCCATGGTACAAGAAGGACTCCTCTCCTCCTGATGAACTGAGGATTGATTGTCTAAAAGGTGGTGCTGGACCAAGAGTTGGTGATTTGAGGAATAGATGTATTGTGTTGGAAATTTGGTGGGGAGAGGAGGAAATGTATTTGTAAGGTTTTCATTTTCCCTGTGTGTGTGTTCCTTTTTATCTATAGTTGTAGAGTAGTTAATAAAGTTCTGTTTTCTTTCTTCCCTAAGTAGGAGCCTGCTTTGCTTATTCCTGGTCACATCTCACAGCAGAAATCAGGGAGAATGTATCTTCATGGGGGCACTGGCATTGTGCCAGTGTCAAACCATGACAGATGTTCATCACTGAGCTGAGTGAAACAGTGGCCAGCTGAGCACAGTGCCCTGACAATGGGGCAGAAACCAGAGGTCAGGTTCAGCACATTGATCTCCTCATGCCAAATGAGCCAGATCTAGCCACAGAGCCTCAGGGCATGTTTGCTCTTCCTCAGGAGATTTGCATTAACCAGCTCCAGCCCTGAGCCATGCTCTTCCAGCTCCACTGCTTCTGGTCCAGGCATTAGATTGTCCACAACTAGATCAATGAGGTGCTGTGGGATGGAAGAGCTCCCTGCAAAACCTGGGCTTCAGAGCAGAGCCTCTTCCCTCGAGGTGTGACACTTCTGGAGCCAAACCTGCCTTCAGCTCCCCTTAGGAAACCAGGTGTTGGAAGGGATATTTTTCAAGCATATCACATTTCCAAGATAACTACCTTGGTTAATAATAGCGTGATAGCATTTATTAAGTGTCCCACCCTGAGTATCTGCAAATGATGAAAGGACAGGGTTTGGTACTGGTGTGCATCTGCCAGGTTGGTGAGCTTAAGCCAATCCCAGTTGAAGGAAAAAGGACTACTTGTATGAAATGTGCTGTGACGGTGTTCACAGGGATCTTAGGTTGAGGGAAGAGACGAGGATCTGACTCCATGTTTCAGAAGGCTTGATTTATTATTTTATGATATATATTACATTAGAACTATACTAAAAGAATAGAAGAAAGGATTTCATCAGAAGGCTAGCTAAGAATAGAATAGGAAAGAATGATAACAAAGGTTTGTGGCTCAGGCTCTCTGTCCGACCAGCTGGGCTGTGATTGGCCATTAATTACAAACATCCAACATGGGCCAATCACAGATGCACCTGTTGCATTCCACAGCAGCAGATAACCAATGTTTACATTTTGTTCCTGAGGCCTCTCAGCTTCTCAGGAGGAAAAATCCTAAGGAAAGGATTTTTCATGAAAGATGTCTGCGACAATGGGCCTCTACACTAAATCTGGCTGTGCCACTACACTCTTCTTCCTAATAGCTGGCAGATTCCCTTATTTTCTTTTTTTTTTTTTAAAGAAACCATTTAGACTCACCTGTAAGAGCCTAAATGAGGGATGTGGGACTCCAGGCTGCTCTCCAAAATGCAGTTTATTCCATCCAAGATGTCACAGTAGTCCAAGGTTGTGGGTGACAGAGCCTGTGCCCACAGCTGTCAGCTCCAGCTGCAGGCAGGCCTGGAGACCCTTTGGTTTTGGTTACAGTGCATTATATACTTTTCTTTTGGTTACAGTGCATTATAAACTTTTCTTTGCTGAGCATCTTCATACAGTAGAACCAATCTATCCCTTAACTATTATCGATAGCCTATCATAACTACTGTAATTACCATATTCATGTTACTGTTCTCCAATCACTACAAATTAGTACATTACAGTTTAAGCTAGAAGTTGTTTTTCAGGTTTCTTGCAGTGGAAAATTCTGAGACCTTTTTTCTACTTGCCACATTTGCTGCCTTGTTTGCCTGTGCTATCTTTGTGCTTGGTAAAAACATCTCCTTGTTTGGGGTGGGTTTATCCTTTGCTCTAAGCCATAAAAAATCCTTCTAACTAACACACCCTTTGCCTCCCTGGTTATCCAGTAATACTGGCTCAGCAATTCTTTTCTTCTATATCAAAACTTGCTTCCATCTCTATTCCTTCATCAGACTCCACATTTAAAAATCTTTCGGCTAAGCACACATATCTGTGGGACTTTCTTGTCAAACTTTCATCCTTCCTAACAAATAGCAAAGATATTCCTGAAAATTTTCTGGATGCCTCAGAGACAGGGGTTATCTTTCTTGGTGAATGTGGTGCATGAATATGAGTGATAGAAAGGGCAAGAGAGTATGGACAGAAAAAATCAATGTATAACCCTGGCAAGGGCAAACACTGTGAACTTTAAGAAAGGCAACTTTGTGGAGAAAGATCTTGCAAAACCATCTTAAATTTATACAGAAAATTATCTTTGGATCATTACAAATCCAACTGCTGATTGCAGGACATTACATCATGCAAACTCAGCTGTGTGATGGAGAAAAGGCATCCTTGTGCCTGAGGGCTTATGCCGACAAACTGGGAGTCCAGCCAAGGTGACAGACCAGAAAAATGAGGTACCAGCTCTGCAGCACCCATGAGGCATCAAGGCAGAATGCCATTGTTTCAAACTATTCCAAGTTTGATCTACATAGGAGATTCCACAGTATGTCATTTTTTCCCAGTTAGTGGAAATTTAGTGTTTAAAACAACAATCACTTCACTGACAGATAATTCCTTTTTATGAAAATTCAAGCTGGAACACTTTGAGCAAGTCCTAGGTATATTTTTTACCCAACAGTACTCTTATAAAATTATTTTTAATCCAATAATCTGCTAATGCAATTTCAAATTCATTAAAAAATGTGTAATAGAATCCATCACATTTTAAGAAGAAAGGAAAATTTCTTTTGCCATCCAAAGGTGGAATTTAAATAACTTATCATGAAAATTTGTTGATAAAAACATCAAAGAGTAAATTCCTCTTCTCTGTCTGCTGTATTTTTTCCTCAACTTCACCAAAAGAGGAAACAGATTTAGGGTTTTCTTTAGCTCAATGAGAATTCTAATTAATAACGGCAAATATAGCAATTACTATGCAAACAAATCTAGTACAAGCATGTTTAATTGTTATTTTGTTTTGGTAATCATTTATCTTTCCCCAAATTTAAAGCTTTGCACAGTTAATGAATGGCTTTCATTTAAATTCTGTAATTCCCTATTCCATATATTGTTCATTAATTTCGGTGAGTATTGGATGAGAGAATATGGCTATCTGCATCTCAAAAAAACCCAAAAAACTCCTTCTCCAAGAAAAGCTGTTCTGTATGGAAACTATTGCAATATCAATGGTTTTTTAGTTTGGTGAAATACACAATAGTATGAAATAATGTGACTCTGGGAAAAGTCTTGAGAGCATCCATGATTTTCAAAATTAAAAAATGAATGCACTTCTTGGGTCACACATTGTAATGAGGGAAAGTTTATTTTAAATTTTTAGGGGTGATATAATAATAGAATGTTCCTAAATTATTTGCTGGGTATTTCATTCTAGTAAAAAGACATTGAGAATTACATTCACCTTTAAGTATATTCCTGTAAATATATATTTACCTTTTTTTACATTTTTTTTTCTTATAAACACACACAGGTTTTCATGTATATACATAGGAAAATGAGCAAAATATGTATATGCTTGTAAATCTATGTAAATAGTACCAAACCAAACATGTGCTTGCAGGATTTTTGCATATATTTTCAGGGTGACACTTACTGATTCTGCCCAGTTGTCTGTCTAAAAAACACCTTCTGCTGTCTACCATGAGAGAGTGCGGTGACTCAATGCCAGATTTGGGGGGCTTGTGTCTCTGACCTATATTATTCCTGTGCACAAAGGAAATGCAAGAAAACTCAATTTTCTGCAATTGGCTAACCCTTGCAAGCCATTAATATTGTGTGCTTACATTCTAACACACAGAAACAAGTATGCTGCAGATATGATGCAAGTGATGGTGCATATTTATGATCAAAGGTTACAGGCAGTATGAACCTAAACCAAAAAGTCTGTGAACCATTGCTATGTTTTCATTACCTTCATAAAATAAATTTTAAAAAAAGGGGAAAAAAATTAATGCCCTCTTTATTTTTTTCCATCTTCATTTAATTTTCCATCTAAATTAAATTTCCATTTATTTAAAATTAATCTCTACTGATTAATTCTAAATGTTAGAATTACCATTTTAAAAAACTGTTTGTTTATTTTTTAATTTGGTTTTTTTAGGTATGCTCCACTCCAGATGTGTATTGGTTCATAGAATGCCCCTCAAAACCCTGGAAGTTTGGATAAGAGCAAGGAAACCTCTCCATTTCAATCTAAACCGTTTTTAAGTAGTAAGTCAGAGATAAAACTCAGAATTTCCTGCATATTTTCACCTTCTCCATGCCAATGCATTTAAGTAGTAGTATTTATTATAGTAGAAGTGTTCTGGTCATGACCTGCTGCTGTTTATCTTGCACAACAGCTTTCCTTCCTTGTTCCTTGGTCTTGGAAACTTCACCATTCAGGCTGAGACTTTTTTTGGTTCTCTCCCTGTGGCTGAACTTCAATGGCAGGTTTGGGCAAAAGCATTTGTGCTATTTGTCAATGAGGGGACAGGGAATAAACAAACAACTCTTTTAATTGCAAAAGTATTGCTTCTGACCAGCTCAATTTTTTGTTTGTTTGGTTTTGTTTTTTGTCTTTTGTTTAATCTGAACTTCAATATTTCAGAAGTAATTTTCTTTTTCCAATTTCTAATGGGTAGACACTGAATTGTATTCCTGAGGATTACTGCAGTTTTCTGTACTTCATACTCCTTTTATACTCCAAATTCATCTACATTTATCTGTGAGGAAAAGAACTGGGAAGGTCTTGTCAGAAAAGCAATGGAGCAAAACTTAGGGTACGTGGATTTAGTTTCTAACACAGCTGTGCATGTCTTGAATGGTCAAGCTGCTTAGGGACAGATCTTTCAAAAGCACCTGAAGACCTTCCAAGTATAACTCACTTGCTTTTTAGAAAACAAAAGCCACATTTTTTTCCTCACAGCATGATTTCAAGGTCAATTGGGTAACTCCCAAGGATGAGGAGCATGTAATAGATTTTCATAAATCCCAACAAAATTATTATGTAAAAACAGAGTTGATAATGCTTCCTTTATTTCTTCTAACTTGTTACTTTGTGGAAGAAGCTGTGTTTTATTGTGTTTGCTTAGTACAATGAAGCTGGGAGCTGAATGGCAATCTGCTGAATAGTGATGGTGATACAATGGACAAATTTATACTTCCTATGCTGCCCGTTTCACATTCTGAAGGAACAGGGCACAAATGGTAAATTGCTCAAGGGCACAAAATGTCACAGGAGGAATAGACAGCTGAGTACTTTCTGCTGATAACTGCAATTCAGCCAATTAAATAAATATAAGGGACTGTGTTAATTATGGACTTGATTTAAATCATGAGCTTAAAGTTCCAATTAGGAAAACATTTGAAAACATGCTTAAGTCCCAGCATAGGCCATAACTGCATTTCAGCTTTTCACTAGAAATTAATCTGGCATTAAAAATTAAATATGAATTAAAGGATAATTTATCTATAAAATTCTTTATCTCTCAAAGTCAATCTTTCAGTAACTTGTGGATATCTGAAAGCAGTTTCTTATCTGTGAAATGTTGCACAATTGTAACTTCAGCAGTCATTGCCAGATGCATTTCTGCATGTATACCCATGTGAAAAAATATTGTAATATTCACATTGCTGAGAAAATACAGTGTTATAAATGAAAAATAAAACCCATATGAGATTGTTCTAAGTTATTTACATATTGTATAATGCAGAGTATGAGTATAGAAAATTACATTTCTAGTAATAAAAAATAACATGGATTAATAATTATTGATTTAATTTTTATCTTCATACCAGGAATTTAAAATGAATTCTGATTAGTCCTGATTTTGCCTGGTAATTAATGGAAATTATACTGTAGGTCCACAGGTATTAGATCTTGCTGTTCCATATGCTTGTCTTCTGAAATAGGTTTGTGCTGCTGCATGTGCATTATTAAATTCTTTATTCAGGGATTTCCAGTCATTTTCAAACAGAAGGGGGGCAACAGTTTCTAAGTGTTAACTGAGTGGATTATGAATTTGAATAATGTCAGTGATTGAAATACCTGTGGCACCTTTGGATCAATTGTCAGTGAATTCAGACAAAAGTATTGGGGGGGGGGGACTGTAATGCTAAGAGATAATTATGAAAATTCAAAATAATATATAAACAATTTCCTACATTTACCTCAAAAATTATACTCCAAACAGTTAATAATTTAAGATGATTAAAATAACTATTCAGATATATGTGTGCAAGCAACATCATTTTCTCATCCAATTAATGCAACCAGTAGTGATGTTTCTCATGGTGTTATTTTCTATTTTGCTTAAGGTAAGAGTCCTAGTCTTTCATGTTTAAAAAAACACTGATTTAATATGTAAAATTCTCTTATTTAAAATGTATGACATGCTTTTCCTTCTTCATCAAGCAACTGGGTTCAGGGGAAGAAAGGACACCATGGACAGAAAGGGTTCCTGACGCAGTATTATGTGGAAAAAGGCACCCCAGGAGGCACTGCTGGTCCTGCATTTCTCCAGACATCCAATGGATTTGTAAAGGGACTCAAAGGCATCTTTTATCCTTCAGGAGACAGATCTGGGGAGAGGGGACTGGAGTCCAGCTCCTGGTCACTGTGAAGCTTGGGTCCTGGGTAGGGATGTGTGAAGACTGTCACATCACAGGGTACCATTGAAACTGGCTTTTTATAGCAACCTCTCAGGCATATCTTACACTGGTTTCTAGGCTACTTCTTTGGTCTTGTAATAAATCACATCTGCTTCAGGGGGATCACTGTGAGACCTGTACAAGCACAGGTCAGCAAAATCTGATTTTTGGCAGGTGTGTGATGGGGGCAGGAGCCCTCCTAGTGGGTTTAGTTGATAGGACTGGGATGGCTATGTTTGTCCCAGGTCAGTTCACTGGCAAAATGATAATCCTAGTGAAGAGACTTCCTTGAAACCACCACTTGCATTTCCCACCCTCGGTGAATCCTCTATTTGTCTCCCTCAGTGTTGCCTTTCCCTGAAAAAGCTGCTTCCTTACAGATAAATTTTCATACTCTCTTCACTCTTCCAAATGACTCATATCTCTCCCAGTCTCTCCTCCTGAACAGAATAATAGGATCCTTCTTGCTGTCATTTATCTCTGTGAACACCCTGAATTATAATAGTCAAGCAAATAAGATTCAAACAAATGCTTTAAATTATGGGGGTTTTGGTCTATTACATTTGCATATGATGAAATTACACGACCTTTATGATAGTCCCAAATGAAGTGTACAAAGTGGAATTGGTATAAAAGAGGAACTTTTCAAAGATTATTTCCATCACTGGATATAACTAGACCTATATTTTTCTCCTGCAAATGGCTCCCAGGTTAGCCAAAATTACAAATGTATCCTTTAAGGAACATAATTGGAGAGTGCTTTCAGATTTGGTTGTTTCTGAGGAAGTTTTGCACCTTTAATTCATTCTCTATAATAATGGGATAGTTCCTCACTGTGTCATTATAAATTATGATAGAGATCCAGCTGAGTCCTTGGAATTGAGAGTAAATTTAGTATTAACGTTTCTTGGGAATGTAGGACTTAATGAATAGGAAATTTATAAACGATTGTATTCTACTGAAGCAATCTGCTTGTAAGCTCTTTGTTCTGAATCCCATCCCTTGTGCACTGCCTCAAAAAATCCTTTGGGAGTGATGAGTAATGCACCAGAGTGAACAGAGGCTGGATTTGGAGAGAAGTCAAGATGTTTCTGATCACTTTGGAAAGAGACAATGTCATTATACTAAGTGAACACCAAAGTGAGCTATGGGGTGGAAATTGCAAGATAAAGCCAAGGGGGTTATTTGTAGTCCATCATCCACATGCTTTAGACCCTATAGGAAGATCATGCTAGTTTTACAGAATGCTGTATTTAAAATAAATATATTATTAGAGATATTAAAAATCACTGTGACTTTAGGTAATGTTTTCAGTGTTCAGATCTATTTGACACATCTGTCTGGAGCCATGGGAAAATTTCAAATTAAAAAGATCCACAAGATAAGCACACACCAGTGTCTGAGGGAGACTAATCATTTGGGTAGACCCTTTTTTTTGCATCCTCTGACCCAAATAGCTTATGTTTCCCCTTTGATTTAGAACACAGAGTTATTTGCTATTTGCAGATCAGGTTATTTGGGTCAAAGCACTGGAGTAGGCCTAAAGTATCTGAACAGCTGGGGGCTTTCTTTTTTATTTTTTTTTTTTGTTTCTTTTTCTTTCCCTTTTTTTTTGTTTGTTCTTTTTTTTTTTTTTCTTTTTTTAATTTTTTTTTTTCTGCATCAGCTTTGTTTTACTTCACTGCTGCTCCACATTTTAGCATCAACAACCAGTGCCAGCTCCCTGATCCCAGAACAGCAAAACTCCATCTGGGTCAGGGTGCAGGTGGGATAAATATGCCTTGCAGGTGTGTGTGGAGAGGACAGATCTTTTCAAACAGAATTAAATATTAGTTTGCAAAGCATATGAGCAGCATGCAATACACATGCTCTTTAATAAGCCAGTTGGTGCAGCATTTCTGAACTGAAAATATAATTTAGAAGGTTATCTTGATTGAGAACTCTGCCATTAGGCAATAACAGATAGAAGTTATTAATCAAAAGTACTGTAGCCAGCAGAGAAATGCAGGAATACCCTCTTAGTCCAGTTGTCCTTAACATCTGTGGAAGACCAGGAGCAGCATATTACTATTTCGGAGTGGATAACTAGCTGGGAAATGTTAAAAATACCCATAGAGATAAAAAAGAAAAAGAGAAAAAAAGAGAGGACTGGAGTGCATTTGGGAAGAAAAGATAAAAACTGCTGCTTTGAAAATTATCTGAAACAAGGACAATGTGGAGAAAAGTGATAATGATACAGACTTCAGAAGTGCAAGAGAAGAGATGATTAGATGTCATAGTAATAGACAAAAATCAGTTTGGGTTTATATATACAGAATTAATGAACTGTGAAAGAAAGAAATGATAGTGAGAGAGAACACAGTGTGCATACACCCTCCAAGTATACTTGATGAGTCTGATAAATTTCCTTGTAACTCAGCAGGGAGTCACAGAGAGGACATCTCTCAGATGGAGAGAAGGCCTTTGTTCTGGATTTGGTCCTCAGAAGTAGGTGCCTGAAATTTAAGTCTGAAAAATCATTGTGGTTTATGCCCAGCAAGGAGCCTCTTGTCTGTCCTGAATGTTTTCCTTTACTGTCTTCAGTTTTGTTTCAGTACCTGAATATGAGTTAGATTTACTGCTCATCCCTCACTATTCATCGGAGGAGCTGCATCCAGGAATGTTTGGCAAATGTTATTTTATGTGTTGTTTTAATCTATGAAGAATAGGGGAGAAATTCTACTTCTCTGAATCTCTGCTAGGTTTTGGGTTTCTGGATTTAATCTGAAGTCAGTACCCTTGTCTACCCATTTCTTAATGAGATTACAAGTGATAACACAGCAATTGTGCATTAATTAGTGCATGAACGATAGAAACTTTTTATAAGGGCATGTAATGACAGGAAAGACAGGAGGAAGATTTAGATTAGACATTAGAAAGAAATTGTTCTCTATGAGTGTGCTGAGGCCTGGCACACGTTGCCCAGAGAAGTTGTGGATGCCCCATCCCTGGAAGCGTTCAAGAACAGATTGGATGGGGCTCTGATCAACCTGATCTGTTGGAAGGTGTCCCTGCCCATGGCAGGGGGGTTGGAACTCAATTTTTAAGATTCTTTCTTACCCAAACCTGTGATTCTGTGATTCTGTGATTTCTGACAGATCTCCATAGCAGCTGCATCCTGCAGGATAGAAAGGCTGGTTTAACTTTGAATTTGAAGGGCAAGAAATAGGAAGGGGGGAAAAAAATCAGTCTTTGTAATAAGCTGTAACATTTCCACCAAAGTAAGGTGAGGCCTTCTATCATCTCATCTCAACTCATGTACTCCAGTTCCTTATCAGTCCAACTTGTCTTATGGCACATGTGAATGTTCCCCTCCAGAATTCACTGTGTTGGGGTAGTAGCAGCAAGGTGAGCAACTCCTTAGCCAGCCTTTGCCCGAGGAAACTCAAAATATTTTTGTGCTTTTGTTCCACCACATTTTTTAAGATCTTTAAACTCCTGGAATAGGGCTAGGGGCTCCTTGTCGACTTGCCTGCAGACTGACCTGTTTAATAAGGAAAACAGCACTTCCATGTGCAGTGTTTTGCTGTCAGACATGGAATAATGCTCCAGTAGGAGCTGCTCCAAAATTTAATACCCTCAGAGAACACATCCAAAGGTTTTTTAGGTGCACTTAGGCTATGGAGGGCAATTGCTGAACGGTTTGCAGACTTCTGCTTAATAGTAAAAACTGTCATGTATTTAGACAAAAGATAAGTTTTTGTTGAGAATGTAAGGAAAGTATTGCTTGCATAAAAGCCTACTAGCAATTTTGACATGCATTTTTTTCACATTTAGATTTGCAAAAACTTTCAGGCTACTAAGTTTTATAATTAAATAAGCAAAGTATGTGCATTTCAGCTACCACTTTGCATTGTAATATTGCTAATTTTACTCAGTTCTGAAAATCTATGGTGCTAAGATCAAAGAAAAATAGTGGTAAAATTAATGAAAAAAACCCTATTGCCATCAATAGATTAAAAAATTGCTGAAGAAAAATACCCACAAAATTAAAGGTTTTCTTCAATAATCCTTGCATTGTTACATGAACATCCTAAATGAATCTGTGCTGTACATGATTGTTGCATGATTCAGTGAATGATGAAATTACCTTCAATGGTTCTCTTTTACTGGTAGCTCTTTCACATGCATTTCCATTAGAAAGAACAAAGTGCTCAGTATTAAGATGAGAGTGCTCTTTAGTGGCCTCAATAGCTGGCTCATTCAACAATTCCAACTGTCAATATGCCAGATATTTCTATGTAGTGTTCCCATTTAATGTTTTAATCAAGAAAAACTACTGTAATAGCAGCAAATTGGGCATATAATTAAAACAGAAAAATTTCATATTTTCCCTTTCATGTAACTGTACTAATTCTCTAATAAATTTCATAAAGTTGACTCATATTTCTGCTTTGGCATTCTGACAAAAGAACAGAATTCTTTGCAAGCGTTTGCTTAATTTCCATTTTTCAAAACTAATTTCAATTTTTATTGCTTCACTTTAAATTTATTGATTAAAGTAATATTAAGTCTTGCCAAGCTTTGCCAAAGAAAATGAAAGAATGAAATTATGTATATTTAATTAGCTACAGCTCTTATTAAGGCACAACCTATTCTGTCTCTTTTAAGGATGATTTCTTATCAAGTAAACTAATTCACTCATAACACATTAGTCAATCCTGTGAGAAAGATGAGGGGTAAGGGGGCTGAAAAAGTCCTTTTATATTTAAAACCTTTAAAGAAAATTCAGAAAGCTGTTTTATAAAATGAAAGGCTTCTGTCTTCCTCAAATCTCCACAAGACTTATATTTTGATCTGTACTGCTCCAGTGTTGGCTTCAAGATTGCTACTTCCAGGTAACAGGTTCTTGGGGAAAGAAAGAATGAAACATGGTACCATATGAAGGAAAAAAAAAAGTAGGGTTGAACTCGTGAAATTCTTGAGTGTTCATTTCAGATTAAGATTTATGTTTTAGGTACGGATTCCATTAAAATGAGGCAGTATTGCTGTTGTTTGTTGGCTTTGAAGAGACTTCAAAATGCTAACTACATAGGTAGTTTTCTTCATTAGTGATAGAGGTTTTGTTTTCATGGTCCAATGTTTTTGTTAAATTGGGAGTGTGCTCAGCACCTTCACAAAGAAGTCCTAAATGATCAAGCCACATTAAAAAATGACATGTGTCATATTACAGCAATAACAGTGAACAATAAATCAGTTAATCAAATGTGTGACAAAAATAATTTTGGGGTGAAAATTAAAATTGATTTCTATTAGAAAGGAAAAAAAATAGAATTTACAATTCATCATATTTATGCAGAACTATAAATTTAATAAACCCTTGTTTATAGAAACTTATATTGAAGATGACAGTCTCTGAAAATTGAAATAGCAAGGTTCTTTCTATGATAGCTTTTCTTTAATTCTGTAGAGAAGAATACAAAAATTTAAAATGCTCTCTTTTCCCCAGACCAGGGAAACATGTTCCAGTAGAACACACAATAAGAGAACTTTCCCCCTCACAAGCAACCTTTATAAAAGAAAAAAAAAAAAAATCAGGGATTAAAGCAAAATATATGTGTTAAAACAATTGGAAAAATTGAATAATCTACCAAATCTGAGCATGAGAACACTTTGAAATCCCTTCTTCTGCAGCAATTGTAGAGCAGCTGATGATGTAGTTGGTCTTTCCCTTTTTCTCCTGGATAAGCTCTTACAATTTTTTGTCCAAACTCCACAAAACATACAGTTGTTGGGTAGTCAGTCACTTAAACTCCAGCTACATAACCACTGATGTATTTTCTGTTAGATACATCCCAAAAATCATAAATAAACCAACCTCTTGTCTTTGAACTTATGTTTGATTTCTTCTTGCCCCAGGCTCTTTTGCATTTTTCATCATTTAATATAAAATAATTTAATGATTTTAGTTATTTAATATAAATTAATTTAGTTATTTAATATAAAATAACTCCTAAGTAAAGGGTTCTCTTTTGTTTCCCTCCCTTCTTCCCTTTCTTCTCTCTCTCTTCTTCCTCATTTACGGCTCCTTCATTTCGCTGTGGGTGGCTGCAGTCAAGATGACACACATGTAAATCAATTTGGGCATAATTATTAACTATTCCAATATGAAGAGTAGGGGCATATTCATCCTAATATCAGACTCTAATGTTGTAACATTTCTATCTTAGCATTGTAAAGGTCTCCAGAGAACTGGTCTGTAATACACAAGAAGGTTAGGCATGACGCATGCCCACAGTTTCTTTGTACCAAAACATGCCAGCAAAAATGTATTTCTTTATTAGGACATCCATTAAGACCCAGGGAATTCTGGTTTGCTCTTATGACTGCTTTTGGGTGTCAAAAAAGAAAAAAAAATCCCTATCTTCTAAGATTTGACCACAGATATTAATTTACAGCAATAAATGTCCTGTACAATACATGTAGTGCTGCGCAGCTTCCCTGGACATCCATCATTTGTTAAGCTGTTTTAATTTAAAATATATAACAGTAACCACAGGAGCAAGGAAAACTAGCTTCTGGGTACAAATGGATACAATGCTTTAAAGTTGTGTGGTTTTCCCATTCAATTAGATTTTGATGTAGCAGCCTGATGGAACAGCCTGCTCTCTGTGTTCTACTGGTGGCAATGTTCTCGTGGCACACGTCATGCAAAATACATATTGCCAGATTGGCTTTATTTAGTACATGTTTAACAAGAGTGTCCCAACCCACTAATTAGAGCAAGTAACCCAGAGGTCCATTACAAATTGCTAAAAGGACACATATGATAACCCTAGGGAAGAAATATGATTGCCTTTATTTATTATTAATCATTACTATAGTTAACCAATTAACAAAGAATTTTCTTCTTTCAGGCTTTTAAGGAAAGGCATATTTCTATGTTAATTATTGCCACTCAGTTATGAATACTATAGAATAAAAGAATTAAACTTTTAATGTTACTTTGCTCTAAGCAAACAATAACCCTTAAGATTTGTAACCTCCAACCCCATCAGTCATTTATTTAAATAGCAAACCAATAATTTTCTAAATTATATTACCATTTTTATTCTGCAAGCCCATTCTTCCATGTGAGTGGGTATATATGCTGTTCCCACAGGTTTTTCCAGCTCAGAGTACATTGATGGGAAGCCCATGGTGGCACTGCTCTGTGGTTGTTTTATTGATTTGGAGTTGATTTGTTGGGGTCCCAATGTAAATTTTTAGCTTTGCTTGAAGAGGCTCAAAAACATACATCTCTAAAATAAATACTCCTGTGCCTAAGGAAAGAGGATGTGTCCTATTTCCTTTGCTTTGTGTAGAGCAGGTTCACTCTCTTGAGAGCAAATATTGTAGCTCTTGTTTCCTTGATTACCATGTCAAGGTTTTCAGTGGAGCAAGAACTGGATTTGTGCCTCTTCATCTTAAGGGAGGTACCCATAGCCCTTGGCTAAGGAATTGCTCTCAACTTTAGTGGTTTTTTGGTGCACTGAATATTTAATTAGTTATTGCAAAGTGGAACAGCTTTCAGGCTGAAATAGGAGGGGGAAAATATTTTCCTCCCTCATGAATATCTTATGGGATATTCTCCTGGAAGGTAAGAATTCAGATCTTCTCAAGCAGAGAAGAGAGTGAACCCAGGTCTCTTGCACTCAAGCTTGGGGCATAGGCTTGGAATTAAATTAACTAGAAAGCTGTCTAGTTGTAAATGGGTCAGCCTGTGTGTGAGTAAAAATAGTCCAGGTAAGTTAAGTCACCTTCCTTCTGCTCCTGTGAATCCTAACTAGGGAGAGGGGTCTGCCTCTGACATGATCCATATTTGAAGCACAGTTTTTCCATTCCTTAAGAATAAGCACTGAATTTTTGTGAATCCTGCTATAATCCCGCTGTTAGAAATCAAATTGTTCTCCTGCATTGTGTATGAAACCTCCAAGCCAAAGCAAGGATGGGCATTTGATTTGGTAGCTACACAATAGAAAGTCAGGTTTTGTCTAAATTTTAATCATGTGTGAACACTTACTGGAGCCAAAACCTACATACACCATGGTCCTGGGATAAAACAAAGTGAACACCTTACATGCCAGGATAGCAGCATCCTCTCCTGATAGGTACACTCAAAGAGAAGTTCAGGAAATGACTGAATTCTGCTAGCAAAGTCTGCTTGACTGCACATAAACACTGTGAGGAATTAAAGATTAGACTTGGTATTAGGTTTAACTTCAATATGAGTTTATTATTTTCTTTGTTTCGGGGGTGAATTATCATTATTTGAAATTGTTTAGCAGCTAAGATTAAAAAAGAGGGTTAATTAGAAAAAGGTCTAAAATGCTTTCACAGCTGAGATTCACAGAAAATAGAAATCACAATGTGTTTCTCAATAACTTTGCTCTGTGTTTTAACCTTGATATTACTTTTTGCTTTTGAAAAATTATCAGACCTTTATAGATAGCTTGGGTATTTTATCACTTCACTTTTTTAAATATTTAAACACTGAGCTGGTTTCTTCTTTTGTGTTCATGTACCAAGCAAGAGGTAAAATAGAAATAATAGCAAGCATTTTGCTAAATAAAACACGATTTCACTTTGAGGTAAATTCTCACATTGTGACCGTGTTGCTACTAAACACACTTTTATCACTCAGTCAGCAAATAGATTTTGGGGTCCCATTTATAGTCAGATCTCTGAAAGGAAGATTCATCTGAGAAAACATTCTGGCAGCTCCCAATAACAGCAGTTATTAATGATGTGAAAAAATATTTTTGTAAATTGATGCTGAATGATTTCTTTATGATAACTGAGAATTCCTTCACTCCCACTAAAACTGTTTTCCCTAGTGAATAAATACACTGTACAATCTGTAGATTTTCTTGCTTTCCAATCTAAATTTAAGCCATGATACGAAGCTTTCCTTTTGTCAAAGCTTTTTGCATTTTAAAGGGCACCTACAGAATATTTCTACTACAAAGGCATAAGTGGGTGAGAAAGAAGAATGGAGAAGAAGAAGTTGATTTCACTTTGCCTCTTTCACTTATAGTTGCTTGATGAAACCTGCCAAATTTGATTTTGGAGTGTGCACGTACAGCATATATTAAAGGAGCTAGTAAATTTCCAGCAAGGGAAATCAATAGAATATTTCAATGTGAAAAGCTCATTCTTAACTGACAGATTAGTTGAGGTTTCATGGCTTCTATACATTTCAAGAGCAATATTCAAGGCTGCTACTGATCATGGGAAAGAGTTAATCCTAAGAGGAAATGTGTATGTTGAGAAATGTTGACTTCATCATATACTTTCTATCCAGAAGGTCACAAATACCTCATGGCACTACTAGAATAAAAGCCACATCCTAAATTTTAAATCTCAAAAATAAAGTCCTTAAAATTTACGTTAAATAGATCTTATTATTCTCTTCCTTTTGTTCAGATGAAGGTTTAGAAAGATGAACTGATTCAACTGCGGTCAACATTGAAAGTCCACAAAAAAAACCCCTGGGGTGAGTGATCCATTTCAAGCCTGGCAAAAGCCTTTTTTAAATTCCCCCCTCTTTTTCAGTCCCATAAAATTCTACAGCTCAAAGATAAGCTTTCTACACTCTTCATGTAATCAATCGGTGTTGTTAATAGCTCACCAGTGAGATGATATGTCCACGTCACCCACCCTTTTGATGGACAGCTTTTTATCAGTAAGTTGCAGAAGCTATATAGTAACAAATTCCAAACTTTCTCTTTTGTAGAACAAAAATGTATTTATACTGCCACAGGCAGAGTTGTACACTAAAAGATTGAGAGGTATACACATTTCCCTAGAACCAAATTTAAACTGATACATTTTCAGAAATGTGATTATTTTTATTCCTATTGGTTTAAATTAGTTAATATTTTACCTCCTACTAAGTTCTCCCTCTCCCCCTGTCTGTCTCCTTCTCTGTCTCTCTCCATCAGAATCTCTTCAGTATCCCTAGGAATATGGATCAAAAACATTAGGGGTCACTGAATGCAGCAGAATCTGTCTTCTCAGCACTGCAATTCATCAAGAGATTCACTAAATATCATAAACACAAAAGAATCTGGATATAATTATAAAAAAATCCAAAAAACAAAATTGAAAAAAATCTCAAATTTCCTTGCATGTTTACAAAAAGCCCCCTCAACAATCCTGAACAAGCCAAGATTAATGTCAGTGCCTGTAGTGGGGGGTACTGTTATAAGAGTGTTTCACTTCAGCAGTGAACATTATTCTTCAGCTGGGTACAAAAACACTGCCTTATCAAGCCAAAACTTCCAATGAAAGAAAAATATTCCATTGTGAGGATTGATCAGAAATCTTTCCAAGGGCAGAATAAGTTTTGAAGGCCCTCATTCTATGAGCTGCCTGCTACATGAAGTAGTAGCTTATACATCAATTAATCCACAGAAAATATTTAAGTATTTTTGTGAAAAAATTACAGATTTTGATAGTAAGTGAAGGAAATAAACCTTTTTACTGATTCTTTCTGTCTGAACAATAATGAGGAAGAAACTAGTTCTTGCTATGTGCCTGCAGAGAGGAGAAACAAACACCTAGCAGGTAAGAAATCTATTCTGATTTGCTGAAACTCATCAAATAAAAAAAGATGTAGGAGTTAACAGGTCTTTTCTGAGCTGACTCTGCCTAAAAATAGTTAATTTGGGGTTTGCATAAACTATATTTTTGGTTTTATATCCCTAACTTTTATTTTTAGCTCAAGTGCCCACGCTTCTAGTGATTTTCTTCAAACAGCTTGAAGAATATACATCAGCCTCCTATCTGTTGTGTACATTGTGCACAATATTCATGATTTATTTGACCTCTTAGTGGTCTGTTATGGTAAAAATGTTTTTAAAATTCTTAGCATAGATTGTATTTTTATCAAAAAGATTAAAATCTGCTTTCAAAAAACAAACATGCAAGCCTGAATGTTCCTCTCCCTGCAGTTGTGACTTTTAAGGACTGAGTGTTGACTTGCCATAAATCTTCTCTTTCACTGAAATTTGAAGATGTGGGGAAGTTTTCTCATTTCTAGTTATTAGCTATGTGTTGAAAGAGATCCCTTCATGTTCCATAAGGTCTTCTGTAACATTTTTAGTTACTTTAAACATTTGAATTTAACTGTGGACTGCAATAGAAATGTGAGGTGAATTTTGCAGCATCTCTTAAGACAGTTATTTGACCACAATGAGTTTGTAGCTTCAAAGTAAAGAGCTAGAAAAGCAATAACTATTGACTGTTCATTATTTAATTGAATTATAAAATGGGGAGAAATAATAAAGAAGTTATAAGAAGGGTTGAGAAATCAAATTGTACGTTAAGACGAAAAGCAGCAGTAATAATTGCTGAACTATTTTCCTTAGTCAAAAACCAGACAAGTTTTAAATGAATGGCAGAAACCCAGTTCCTTCAAGGGAAAAATAGGAATGGGAAAATACTTTTATTTTTGCCCTTAGGGAATATACATGCTGAAGGAAAAGACAAAATGTATCAAACACAGGGTGACTCACAGGGCGAGTACTGAAATTTAGTATATCTTTATTTAATCTGCTCAGCTTTTCCTTAACACAAAAGAAGAGAAGCAGTTCTACCTTTAATACTAAAAATTATACAACCAACCAAAGGTTTCCAGCTTTCTGTAAATTTAGCCTTTTAATATCAATATCATGATAAATAAATCTCAGGGGTTTACTGAAATTTTGTTATTGAGTTTTATATACTCTGTTATATGCTGTATCAGAAATACCTCATGCTGAATGTTAGTCTTAATAGCCATTTCCAAATGTTTTTTTTTTTTTTTTGCTTTTTTTTGGTTCATCATGTTTAATAATAAATAAAAGTTTTGATTGAGTTTGCTGCAGTTTATTTTCAGAATGACTTTCAAGCACTCTGTTTATCTGCATGTTGAACTGAAAATGAAAGCAATATTAGTGACAAGCATATTTTGTTTTTTTTCAGATTTCAAACATTTTTAAGGTCATGTGGGTACTGCTGGCCAAGCATCAGTAGTTTATTTATTGCTTGATTACAAGTGGAATTGTAAATGGAATGAAATAAGATGGATATGGAGGATTACCA
This sequence comes from Molothrus aeneus, assembly GCF_037042795.1. NCBI lineage: Eukaryota > Metazoa > Chordata > Aves > Passeriformes > Icteridae > Molothrus > Molothrus aeneus. Next base: position 11,531,466 of record NC_089649.1, on the reverse strand, counting down.
ACTGCTGTTGGCACACAACCACATGCTTAAAGATGTCTTCATTCATTAACAGACTCCTTTAGCTTGCCAAGGTTGGAAATGAAATGCAAGTCACAGCTTGTACATTTATCACTGTAAGGAAAGCCTCCTGCCAGTGCTGGTTAGGCAAAGTGTACTTGCAGCCATTAGCAGTCCAGTCTGATTACTGGGCTCAATCTGTTACCAATGGCAACCAGTGCCACTGCCAGTGCACTGACAGCATTGTTTCCATCTGTGCCCGCAGGAGAAATTTTAAATCTTAGAGTTTAAAATTCTGAAACAACCTTACGGACACAAATAATTAATTCATTTTCTTTGTAAGGACTTTTTTTTTTCCCAGCTGGTACACCTGCAGCAAGCAAGCTGACCCTCACCTTCTGTAGAAGCCAATTAGCAGTTGGCCAGTAGCACCCCTCAATTATAACTTGTTCTATGAATTGATACCTCAGGTCTGTGCTCTAAAACTACCTGCAGCTCTCCTTCCCAGCACTGCAGTAAGTGCCTGTGCAGCTTCTCCTTCCAAGTTAGAGCTGGTGAGTGTCACCAAAGCTGAAGGGAGAATTGCTTGTGGGAGTTAACACAGGAGGAAAGTGAGATGGGGGTATGTGGTGTGTGAAAAATACATGTATTTTATGATTGGCTTTTCGCAAATATTAAAATTAATATTATATGTGTTGTGTTAGAAAGTTATGCTGTATTAATTCTCTTAAGTACTGTGTTAAATATAGTTTTAGGTTATAAAAAAATGTTAAAATAGAAACGATGCTATGTAGGAGACTTTTTTTAAAGAAAGGACTTGAAGCGAGATAGCAGCCACAGAACACCTAAATCTTTCAGAGAAAAAGAATTTATTGGCCTCTTATCAGAAGAAACGAACTTCTTCCTGCCTCAAAGGCACTGTTAGGACTCAGAGGAAGAAGTTGACACTGACCAGACAGAATCCTTTGTTTGAATGGAATTTATGCATCATGTATGAAGTGTATGAATATGCAACAGGCTATTGTTTTTAAGGGTTAATCTTCTGTTAATATGTGTCCTTTTTTGGGCTCGTGCTGCCCAGAAAAAGGTACCCAGACGTCCATAACTCTTTATTTCTATTGTCTCATATTGTCCTAATTCAATTTGTCCAAATTGTTATTACTCTAATTGTATTACTACTTTTTATAACCATTTTATAACTATTAAACTTTTAAAATTTAAAAAACAAGTGATTGGCGTTTTTCACATGGTGGAAGAGAAGCTATTAGGGAAAAGAAGCAGGATGTAGGGGTTAGTGGTGGAAGATTGCTGGTTGGTCCTGGCAAAAAATATTGGACAATATATATGAAAAGAAAGCATTTGTAGACAGCCCTATGTTTATTTTTCCTGCTGCATTATGTCTTGTACAACAAATTTTGATCACATAAATGTCATGCTGTGCATTATATCAGCTTTGCTAATACAAACTCTTTATAAAATTTCTCTCTGTAGTACATAGTAATACTTTTCCTTTGCTGAATAATTGTTTTAAGCCTGAAAATCTACATCCGAAACTGGGTATATCTTAGAATTTTCTTGTGTTTTAAATGTGTCTGATGCAGTAGAACTTTTTCATCTGAGCAACCTTTTTGTAGTTTACCTCAGTGGTCAGGAATAGCAGGTAAGCAAGTAATCAATTATTTCAAGTACAGGCATAATAATGCAAGAAGTTAAGAAGAAGTTGGCAGCTCTGTTTCAGTTCTTACCAAACTAAAACATGCCTACCTTTTGAACAGATGTATTTTTAAAAAGCTTTGTTTTTCTTCTTTTTTCCTGAATAAGCCATGGTAAATTTACAACTGGTATTCATCCTCATCAAAGTTTTATTATACCATAGAAGAAACAGCCAGGCCAGACTAAGATATGACTGACTCTCGTCTGCCTCTACTGTAGTTTATTGATCTTCCAACATAACTGGAGAAACAAATTCCTAGATGATATACTGCCAGTTTCTTAAAAGAAAAGCTGCTAGCAGTAGCATGTGTCACATTAAACTGGCCTGGCTGACTTGGAGATGAAAGAGACCAGCTGGGATGGATGGGCTCCCTGGCTAACTCCAGAAGAAGCAAGATGAACTGGCATTTCTGCCCTAAGTATCCCACAAGAAATTGAGCACAGGGAGCTCTAGTTGTTACCTTTGTCTCAGGAGCAAGGCCAGTTTAGCAACCCTTTTCCATTCTCTGAAAGGACAACCAGGAAATTAGATATTTTTTTCTCCCAGAGAATATGTGAGGATGGTCACAAGTGTTACATCTCTGTGACTGGATGATGACTATTTCACAACTGGTTAGCAAGAAAAGAGGGGCAGCACCTCTGCTGTGCAAATTAATATGAGAGCTTACACTGAGAGGCTAAAAAGCCTGTGTTAGTATAGGAAAAAGAGTGCTTTCCACAGCACTCTTTAGAAAATAACTCTCAGAAAATAACTTGGAGACAAATGAAGCTGATTTAAAGAAAATGCAAACAAGAAGATAGAGGGCAAGGCAAAGCATTCAGGGTGCAAAGTCAGGAGAACGAAACAAAACCAAACCAAAAGAAAGCAATATCAAGAATAACTATTGTGAGGAACAAGATATTTGCATAGCTCTGACTATAACGAGATGGTAAGTATTTAGTGAAGTAATTCTACAAAAATAGGAAGGAGTGCATGCATGTGTTTTTTGTTCCTGAGCATCTTTCTAAATCTCTGAGCAATATCTGATAAATTGTGCAGTTTGTTAAAAAGAAAAAGAGAACCAAAACCCCCTGCTAAACTGAACAATTGAATAATAAGGACTTATATCAAACCGTTTTAACCTCAACTTGTTTAAAGTCTGGCCATATGCTTTTATGAAATTTTCCTAAATAGCTAATAAACTGAAGCAAAGGCCAAAAGCCTTTGATGTTCAGGTTTAAAATATCAAGAACTGGTTTCATTAAAAGGAAAACCATTGAGCCAAAGCTTGAATGACTGTTTCATCTAAATCCATCCATGATTTTTCAGTTTCTGCTGTGTACATTCTGTTTCTGAGATAGTAATTTAGCCCAAGTCCCTTCTCCAAAAATGAAATTCAGCGACTGTCATGGTTTGACACTGGGACAATGCCAGTGCCTCCATGAGTATACTCTCTCCCTGGTTTCTGCTGTGAGACGTGACCAGGAATAAGCAAAGCAGGCTCCCACTTAGGGGAAAAAAAAAATATTAACTAAACTACAAGGGAAAGGAAAAAAAAAAAAAAAAAGAAACACACAAGGAAAATGAAAACTTCACAAATACATCTCCTCCTCCTCCTCCCCAAATTCCCAATACAATACATCCCCTAAATCATCGACTCTCGGTCCGGCACCACCCTTCAGAATACTCAATCCTCAGTTCATCAAGAGGAGAAGGAGTCCTTCTTGTGCCAGTGGTGACCTCTTCCTTTCATGTCCAGTGCTCTCACCACTGAACACAGACCAGAGCTGCTTCTAGGGTCGACTTTTAAGGATGCTTCATCCCACTGCAAAAAGGCACAGTCTCAACTTTGGGACATCTGTCCCCCCCATATTTTTCACCCCCTGGGGCCGAGGGGTACCCACACGGAACCCTCTTGGTCCTGAGGCATTGCCTCCCCCTAGAATGCAGTCCCTGTATCACAAGGAAACATGGCTCTGTCCATGGCTACACACAAAGAGTCCAGCATAAGCTACTCCATCATCTCTTCCACCTGCGTTCTTCTCTATTTCTCTCGTGGCCCATTTCCTCTTATCTCCTCTATATCTCTCTTCTCATTCAACTCCAGGAGGATTAGCATTTGTAAGGTTTCCATCATCCAAGAAAAGGGTTAAAAATCTGAGGCTCTGTCTGTCCAGAACTCCCACGGCTGCCCAGCCGGGCACCTTCTCGCTGCACCCCCCCTTCTCCTTCTCGGCCGGCCAAGCACAGGCACAGGCTCTCTCTCTGTCTCTCCTGGAAGGGAGGTGTGGCTGCCCGATGCCTCTCAGTGCTCCTCCACCCTTCCATCCTGCAGGGGCCTTCACCTCCCTTCTGGCCAGGGACCCAGCCTGCCTCACCGGGCCGGGTGGCTTCCCCTGCCCTGCACAGCCCGCAGCCAGGCAGGGGAGATCTGAACCTTTCCCTGACCGGAACCCAAGAGAGCCTCCCAGGGGAGAGCCCTGCTTTTAACCCCGTGTTCTCAGAGGTGCATCCAATGTCACAATGTCCCAATGGCCACATTAGGTGCCACTATTAAAATCTGAACATCCATTGGCCTGACCACAGCATCCCAGAAAACACATTTCCTGTCAAACCACCACAGCGTCCTTGACTGGAACTGAGAGAAAAATGGGCAGAAAAAAGTGATCATTATCTATCCAGGGAGAATAGTAGGAGAAACTCACATAAAACAAGGGCTCATTCTCTGGAGGTGAGAGTACAATTAATATATTTCAAGATATTAAAGGCCAGAGGGATGTTGTGAACAAATAAGCATAATTTAATTCTTAATGAATTATCAAAAAAAAAAAAAGAAAGAAAAAGAAGCCTCCCAAATGACTAGAAGCAAAAATTGAGTTACTACAATCTAATTTTAGCTTAATTCTGTTGCAAGCTTTCCTAATATCTAAAAAATGAAATGAAATTGTGATAATTGTCTGATTTTGAACACTGTAATAATTAAGCTGCAATAAACAGGAAAACAGGTGAAAGAGCTCAGATATATTACAATAGGCCAAGGTTTAGAATATCTACAATTAATGACATGTGGGGAATAACTGAGCAGTCACTCTTTCATTCCTATGGAGATCTGCTAAGACTGAGACAGCAGCAGTGTTTGGAGAAGTTAGAAGACAATGGGAAAAACTCTGAATCCTGAGGTGGTTATAGAGCAACAGATTAGACAAAATGCATTTCCCAAGATAAAACAAAATAAGGACACTTTACAGGTCCTTTCTTATTCTGTCCCAGAGTGAACTCCAGGTGCTGAAGTTTTAATGAAAGTACATTGAAGAGAAAGAACACAGAGGCAAGTTTCTGATTTGATTATGGCTGCAGTTTAAAACAAGGACATGAAATCACCCACGTTAGGAGGAAAAAGACACAGAGGAAAATGTGATGAGAAACACAAATGCTAAGGAGGGGAGGGGAAGGGAGGGGAGGGTTAGAACTAGTAGGTTCCTGGGAAGGAGGCTGCTGGCCTGTGGGGAGCAGAATAATATATCATAGAATCATAAAATGGCTTGGGTTGGAAGGGACATTAAACATCTAATTCCAACCCCTGTCACAGACATGTTTTCATGAAAAATCCTTTCCTTAGGATTTTTTCTCCTGAGAAGCTGAGAGGCCTCAGGAACAAAATGTAAACATTGATTATCTGCTGCTGTGGAATGCAACAGGTAGATCTGTGATTGGTCTCATGTGGTTGTTTCTAATTAATGGCCAATCACAGTCCAGCTGTCTTGGACTGTCTCAATCAGTCATGAGATTTTATTGTCATTCCATTCTTTTCTATTCTGTGCTAGCCTTCTGATGAAATCCTTTCTTCTATTCTTTTAGTATAGTTTTAGTATATCATCTTCTTTGACTATAATATATATCATAATATATCAGCTTTCTGAAACATGGAGTCAGATCCTCGTCTCTTCCCTTGTCCTGTAACCCCTCTGAAAACCACCACAAACCCCCCCTGCCATCTCTTCTAGTTTATGATGTGCTGAATCTTACCTTAAATACTTTTGAAAATTATTTCATATACTCATGTGGCCAATTAAGCAGACCAGTTGAAATGCAGCCAGACCCATCACAGGAATATTGCTCTCTGTCCCTGCATTGCCTGCTGATATGAAAAGATTTCAAGGTAACACATCTGAAAGTATATGGTATATATTCAGAAAGAAGTATATAATACTATTCGTAAAGATGCTGTCATAAAGATTGGAAAGAAGTTGCCACCTCTCTATGGCAGTTGCAGTAGGATTTCATTCTCTCAACAATACTCCATATCATGCTCTCATATGAAAGTAGATACAATGACTATGACTCAATTAAACAATGCTCAAAATTCAGTCAGTAGAAAAAATATTTCATATTAATTTCAAACCTTTTTTGTTTTATTTTTCCTCCTCCTTCAATGACAATGAAATAATATTTTCCTTATTATGAAAATAACCCAGATTAAAAAAACCAAAAACCCCAGTGTTCTAAATTAGCTTAATAGTAACTTTGACACATTTATGGATTGATGCAGAAATCAAATCATTAAAAAGCTAATAAGGAAAAAAAAATCTAACCCCCCCATGCCCCCATCTCTGTCAAATCACAAATACACTCAAAATATAAAGAGGGTTAAAGTAGAAACATAAGCTAGGCTATATTAAAATTAATTTGAAAGCATGAAATAATCACTGTTGAAAATTATGCTATTAAAAAAAAATCAATTAAGATTCATGACTCACTTCAGTTTTGATTTTATCCCTTCTGCTCTAGAAAGTTACAAACTGCATATCAAGTGTCCAGTGGGGTTTGGGAGGCAATGAAGAATACTCATTTCAGGACATTTCTTTTGGATTCAGGCAGCACTGACTGAGTGAAAAAGGGATGAAGATACCTCAATGAATTTCCTGAATATTGCAACAGCATTGCATCTGACCTGTTTTTTTTTTTTTTTCATTAGAGAACACTTTTGATTTGGTTTACAATGTTTTGAGAAGGAAGTGTTATAGATTTTTTTTTTCAGGAACATAATATTGTGGGATTTTACATTTATGATGCATTTTTAGTAAAATCTTTATTTCGAAAGCAGCTGCAGCATGTTTCTAATTTTCTCATTTTGCTGTATCTTCTAGTGTTAGCTATAGTAGAAAATCCAGAACTGTTGAAGCTCTGCACTGACATTGGCACAAACTGTCCAGCAGTGGAGAAGTGAAACACGCTGCTATTTCCATTTCTCTCATTTTAGCACTTCTAGTATTTCTGTTGCTTTTGAGATACAGTCTCTCACAATCAGCTGAGCTCATGAGAAACCTCCCATCATGGCACCTTAACCTGATTTATGTCAGCATTAGGCCAGCGCCAATGAGGACACCTCTGCCCCACCTCCCCAAATCTTGAAGAAAAATAAGTTTTCTGTATGGGGCTTGTATTTTTATAGATGAGTATCAACATCTGCATGTAGAAAATGAAGAAAGAAAGCAAAGCAAAGAATGATATAAAGGAAGAAAAAAAATCAGTATTTAAGGCAACCTTAGTATCTTGAATAAAACTCTCTGGCAGCTGTGAGAAAACTCTGAGACAATCATATCAAATGCTAGATGACCTTCCCCTGTATACACTCAAGTTACCTTGGAGTTAACCAAGATGATGACATAACCCAGAGAAATTATTTAGGCTCCATTACAGATGACAGAGGAAGATTTGTACTTAGTGACAGGGTTTCATCTTGCCCATATTAGAGCACAGAAAAATGTGGTCAGAGCAGCAATGAAGCAGAGGAGGAGGATGCAATCTTAACAGGAAAGTGAGATGACCAGCCACAGGAAGAATGCACAGAAAATTGTTGCATTATGATAATGGTGTTTTATTGATTTTACAGCATCCTGCAAAGGAATCATAGCAAGATTTTTAGGAGAAAGCTATAATATGTATTGACCCTCCAACATAAATTTTATCATTGGTTTTGAAAGGTAACCTCACATGAAGTAGTAAACACTGTCTTTGCATAATTCTGAGCGTAATCGAATACAAAATGTGGTGTAAAATTAATTTAGATGCAATGAAATCACTGAAAAAACTCTCTCTTGTGGTACATCAGGACAACTCCAGAGGTGCCAGTTGGCTTGTAGAGGCAATTTAGCCTGACTGCTTCAGTTTATCAGTGTTACTGTATAAAAAGCACTGCTTATGGTGGGGATTAGTTGTTGTCTCATCTCACTTCATGTTCTGAATAATAAACGTTTATGCATGTTGCCTTCAATATGATTTGTCATATAAATGCTATATAATTTAGTTATTAAGATAAGATACTATGTGACAATATTTATATAACAGAATCCTCCCAATCACTCAACTGCTTCTAAATGCTAAGGGCCAATTAGATGATTTTTGCTTCTGAGATCTGGTAATCGTTTGTTGACAGATATTAAATGATTCATATAAACACATTCAACTATTTTCTCCCATGAAATAAATACCATTTTCCTTTTCTTTTTTATCCTTTTTTTTTTTTTAATGAATGCATTGGTTAATTTAAGCTCAGTAAATTTAGAGCTTACCCAACATTTGAATTGCACTACACATCACTTCAAAACTATAAGCACTTAATTTATAGTGCACTTTATAAATTAATTGCAAGTCCTACCACCAACATCATATTATTCTCCATAAGGAGTTCTTCACTATCCAGCTGCTTTGTTCTTTGTACCACCTCAGCATTCTGGCTTACCAAAAGCCAACTCGTCAGAGGAAACACATTGCAACCCAGTTTCCATGGCAAATGTCTTCTGTTGACAACATCTAGTGCTACACAGTGTAGCACTTCCAGAAAAGGTCCCTAAATTTGTTCCTTTCCCCAGGGCCAGTGACACAGCATTCCCAAAACAGGAGTAGGGCTTGTAGCTCAAGAGTGGCTCTCAGCACTACTCATGAATCCCACAATCTGTTACAAAGGCTTCCCTCCCACATCTACCTATTGGTTTTTTGGTCTAAAAAATTGAAGTTGGTGAGTTCCCATTTAATTTATATAAAAGGATAAAAAAAAAAAATTAACAAAACCTCAACTGATTGCAAGTTTATGAATTGCATCCGGCATAATGCAAGGCAGAGATTTGACCTTGAAGCATTATACCGAGTTAGGTTTGAGCAGAGTTGGAAATAAATTGGCAGAAAATGTGCATAAATCTGCTACAGTAGTTTCTTTGAAGTCTGTATTTACTACAAGCTCATGGGCTAATTACATTATCATAGTTTTGCATTGGCTTATATGATATGTAAGCCAGCACAGGAATTTATAACTTTTCTGCTAAACCAGTGCAGAGGAATCTTGTCAGGCTAGCTGGGTACACCAGAGAGGCAACTTTTTCCTTTTTTTCACTCTAGAGAACAGTACAACAACATCACAAAATTTCTCATGAAACAAACCAGCAGGTCTAGTGCCAGATGCTCGTGAGCAGAGTTTGGGGCTGCCACTACCTTCAGTGAAGAGCAGACGTGGTCTGACTGTGAGCCAGCCCTGGAGCCTGCCCCATGTGTCACCAGACCTCCCACCAGCTCCTCAGCTCAGCGTGTGACATATGCTGCCTTTCCACTGGCAATCACGAGGTAACTCCTCAGTTTGGAGTGAGAAAGCCACGAGCCACTGAACTTCTGCAGCTCTTTGGATGTGTCACCTCATGGAGTGCATGTAGTGCCTGATGGTTCATTATGCCTAGAAAGCACCACACAGCATTTTTAATGAGCCAGGACAAAGACTCCCTTCCCTCTCAAAATGAGGCATTTTTGAGAGTCTCCTTTTCATACAATCAAAAGGAAATAAAATACATTACCGAGGAATTGTGGCATCATAAAAGAGAATTATGTGATGGATGTGAACAAGGCTATTCTGGATGTTTCAAGTTTTGGACATGGTTTGTTTGTTTGCTTGTTTGTTTTTAACTAGTGCTGCTTCAAGCATCAAGCAGCAATAGAGCACAAGTTAAAAATACAAGAAATTCTATCAGGCATAAGAATTTTTATTGTTGATGCCCATTTTTTATAAGGTAGATATTTTTCAAACAGTAGATTCATATACATACACACATGTATGAATAAATACATGTACATATGTACATGAATGACTATTGTCCCAATTTAAATAATCTTCTATATGTTGCTTTTCCTCACAGAAGGGACTTACTAAACAAAATGTAATGTATAGTATTCTTGCCTTGCTTCATTTACATAGGCTTTCTTTTAATATCATATATTCTCTTTTCAAACTTAGACATGTTTATTATATTTGGGTATTTCTATATGTACAAGAATCTGTCTTTCAATGTCATCATATAGCTTGCTGCTTCCTAATGATGTATAGTTAACTGCAGGGAAACTTTCCCTTGTTTAAAAAAAACAAAAGAAAGAAGGAAAAAAAACCAACAAACCTAGGTTTTTTTTCTTGCAATTATAAACATATCACATTTTATTTTTAATTTGCATCAAAACCCACAGAAAAACTGGAGGTGAATTTAGGCCCTCACCAGCTTTTTGCACATTTTGCTGGCACATTTAACTTCCTCCGTTTAGCCCCAGCTATTTGCAATGCCTCCCACACTCCTTGGAGCAGGCATCCTGTTAACTAACTTCTTGTTTAAATGAAGGGCTATGCTGACAATTAAATGTAGGATTGTGCATGCTTCAGTGCCGTGCCTTATTATAATCAACGTGAGTAGAAGCAGAGTGCTGAAATTATGGGTTTTAGTCTGCATCTGCATGGCATTATTATGCTTATCAAGGTGAAAATGTCAACGCTGAAGAATGTAATTGTGTACCTTAAGCTGCAGCAATAGTTAAACTGAACTCCTGCCCCGACTATTAATGCATCAGAGTGCTACACTTAAGAGGCACTATAACTCTTTATGTGGGCAGAGCTTTCAAATCATGAATTTATTTCCTTCCTTTCTGTTTTTTTAAGACTTTCAGACATGAGGTTTTTCTGTTTGGTTACTACTTCAATATAGATTTTCTGGTGCAGTTTTTCCTTTTTAACAAAGTTGAGGAGCAGAAAGCACAGCGTAGGTTTGTGTACAGCTCCGCTGCCCTCCGGGAGGTCAAGTGTGAAATGAGTTGAGAGACACATTGACAGTCCATGCGTGAGCCAAAGCTGCTCCAGCTAGTTATCAGCAATTCAGATCTGTGGGTCTGGTCTGGGCTCTTATTATATCCAATCAAACCAAAGAATCAAATAATTCAGTGAATTATCTATGTTTACTAGATTGTCATTTTGATCTGAACATTGTCTCATACCAATTATGCGTGTTTTAGTTGTTGATTTTAATGTTTAGTCATCCTGAATATTTTGATTTGTTATTAATTTATACTGAAAACCAAATGCAATTGTCTTCATACAATATAATACTTTGCTGGGTTTCATACACTGCTTATGTCAGTCACTTGTAAGTTATCTATAGGTAGGGGAATATCGCTTCTCTTTACACAGACAGAGGGTATATTTTCACAATCACAATGATTCTTTTGAGCTGCTTACACTGTGCTGAACCCATAGAATTGGCTCAACACATATGCCAAAATACATCCCCATGCCTGCACATGTTAGTTTCCAAATTATAATACTGAAAAGTCTGTTAGTTCTCCTTTTCTTTTTTTTTCTTTTTTTTCTTTTTTTTCTTTCTTTTTCTTTTCTTTCTTTCTTTTTCCTTTCTTTCTTTCTTTCTTTCTTTCTTTCTTTCTTTCTTTCTTTCTTTCTTTCTTTCTTTCTTTCTTTCTTTCTTTCTTTCTTTCTTTCTTTCTTTCTTTCTTTCTTTCTTTCTTTCTTTCTTTCTTTCTTTCTTTCTTTCTTTCTTTCTTTCTTTCTTTCTTTCCTTCCTTCCTTCCTTCCTTCCTTCCTTCCTTCCTTCCTTCCTTCCTTCCTTCCTTCCTTCCTTCCTTCCTTCCTTCCTTCCTTCCTTCCTTCCTTCCTTCCTTCCTTCCTTCCTTCCTTCCTTCTTTCCCTCCCTCCCTCCCTCCCTCCCTCCCTCCCTCCCTGATTTCCCTGTACAACAGATTTAGCAGGAAGACAGAGTAGATATGCTAATATAAAAAACTTTTTTTTTAATAACGTCAATCTGTTTCAATTTCAAAAAATAAAAAAAAGAAAAATAAGAAATTGCACAGGCTTCAGTATTTTATGAGTCATTATTTTAAACAGATTTATTTGTCCTAAAATGCTATTTTTCCACTCTTTATCTGATTTTTGCCATGAAGAGAAATACAACAGACACTCAAGGATCTGAGGATTACATACATGATGTATTTCATACATGATTAAAGTTTACTCTTCTAGTCCTTTGTGTAAAAGGAAGAAAATAGCCAGAAAATATTTGTATTTAGGAATTATTTGGTAGTTTCCTTAAAGATAAAATTAATCTTAGCAACACAGAGAGAAGATTTCACTTCTTCTGTTGAAACACTTGGTAGCCTAACAGAAAGACCTTGTGCTTCTGAGCAGCTCCAAGGAACTCAGTGCAGAGGTGAAGGAGGGCTGTGGCTGCACTGGAGGCAGAGATTGCAAAGATGAATGCTTCTAGATTTACTCCTATATCATTTGTGCAAGTGAAGAAGTTACTCATACCACACAAAATAAGTAAGAAAAATTATTTTGCCTTTGCAGCACTGAACCTTAGCACGCTTTCCAGTTGCCAAGCATCAGATTTCTGCTCATCCTTATATGTGGACCACTGGGATCTGGAGTTACAGAAATTAGAGGTGATGGCATGGTTATGCTGCAGAGATAAGACAAGGTAAAAGGCTAAGAGGGTCAGATTTCTATTAAATGCTAAATAGCATTAAAGTTTTAAAAATATATTCACTGCAATTTACCAAAAAAGTGTATTTTCTGCTACTGGACTGGGAATAGAAAAGAACTGGGTTGCTTGGACAGGTAGTGGATCAGTCTGAGAATCAGAAATTTCTTAATAATAAATAAAAAGTTTCAGATGTTGAGTTTGTTTCTAATCTTGCTTGCATCAATATAAATCTAGAAAAGCTCTTTGAAACCAATGAAGTAAAACTAATACAAATCAGTATTTTAAAATGAGACAGTCAGCCACTTTTTACACATTGCTGTCAGAGCTGTATATCTCCACTGATTTTATTAGAGTGATATATCAAGATCAGACTTTTAAATCATTCTACAATCAAACCTCCTGTTGCAACGACAGGGAAGCCCTTTCTATTGCATACATTGAAATGAGTGTGAGAGGCCATTATCAATTCTGCAGCTGGAAAGCAGAGTCTGTTCTTCTGACATTCTGAGCTCTCTTTGCAGGCCAATGTTCCTCTACAGGTGTGTCCTGGTTTAGGGCAAATTTGGTAGACAATATCCAAAGGAGGCCCCTCCAGAAAGCAAACCCACATGGCCTCTCCCCCCAACCGGTTTGAGTAGGATTCCTCAGAGAGAAGTGGAAAGAGCCTGTTTATTTAACAGGCACAGCACCCCCCAGCACACAGAATGAACAATACCAGATGACACCACTCTGTCACTGCTCTGAAAAAGACGCAAATTCAGAAAGTCTCTCTTGGGGGTGGTCGCTCTGTTATCAGCTCCTCCGGCGCTGGGCCAGCTGCTGCCCAGAGTAGGCCCCGCTAGGCCACAAGGTGCAAATCTCGGTGTTCCCAGGTCCCAGTCTGGAGCAGGTTCAAGTTGGACCAAAAAAGGAAAGGAGAAACAGTCCAGGAAGAAATTTGGACTGTTTAGCTAAACTAACTAATGAGCAGAAGCAAGAGCAAAGCGAAAAGCAAAGCAAAAAGCAAAAGCAGCACCATGTACTGCCCTGTCTCTGTGTCTCGCCAGCTGTGGGGGAGCAGCTGATAAGAAAACCCAAACAAAACTTTCACTCTTCAGAGCCAGCCCTTCTTGAAGGCACAGAACATGATATCCAGCATAAATAGAACACATGAAGGGGGATACAAGCATCATTACGTCACCCTAGGACAAGGTGGAATTTTTAACTCATCTCCAGGAGCAGCAAGCCTTTTGAGAGAGAACCCCAGACTGATTCAGGCTGGAAGGGACCTCTGGACACCACCTAGCCTGCTCCTCTCCGCACTGATGCACAATGTCCATGTCCAAGTGGCTTTTGAACATCTCCAAGGACAGGGACTCTGTCTCCCTTCTCTCCCTGCTGGCCCAGCACAGAGTGAAGAAGGGTAATGCCATGTGGCTGAGACAGAGTTTGTGCTGTTTGTGCCTGCCAGCCGAGTGGGAGGGAGGGAGGGGAGGCAGGGGAATAGGCTGTGACATGACTTTGCTTTGAAGCTCCTATCAAGTGCAAATAAGGCTCATACTAAATAAGTCCCTGCTAGGGAGTTGGATATTTTTATTTCTAGTGTTTAGCTTGCAACCAAAAATCTGTTTTGGTTCAATTCTTTCAGCGTTCAGGAAAGCATTGAAATGACAATTTACTTCTGGTTCAAGCAAAACAATGGTTTGCATAATTATCAGTTCAGCTTCATGGTTTGATTACAGAAAGCTTTGATTTTAAAACTTTGAGTTTAACTCTGTCAAAGGATCAAACCTCATAATTTTTTATCTAAACCTGACATTTTCCTCATGCATATAACCCCTTTCTGCCCTTCCTCTTTCTCTCTTGCTAATAAACTGCTGACAAGCCACGTTTGATTGTCTTGTGAAGGCAAGAAGATCAAATACATACCGAATATTAACAAAAAAGAAAGGATATCCTGGGGGGGGGGGGAAATATTACAGAATGTATTCACTTGTTCTGCTGGAAAGAGTTGTCAGGCACAGTGAGAAACCAGTTCAGAGTTGTCCTGCCACAGTGAGGGAGCGGGACCCTCGGCACACACAGGGGATTTTGGGGTTTCAGGAGTGTTCTGCTCAATCCTGTCATCCTGGGCTGGGCTGAGAGAGGCAGGAAGGAAAGGAGGGATGCTGCTCTGAGCCACTGACCTCAAAGCTATTGTGTCTTTCTTCCAAATGGAGGGTAAAAATTCCTGCTCAACACTGAAGAACAAGGCCCTTCTTCCCCATCTGCACTGTGTCTGTTTCGTGCTTGTTTATTTTCCCGTGGTTTTGGTGTTTTTTGTGACGATGTTCACAGGGATTCTTGGATGAGGGAAGAGATGAGGATCTGACTCCATGTTTCAGAAGGCTTGATTTATTATTTTATGGTATATATTATATTAAAACTATCCTAAAAGAATAGAAGAAAGGATTTCATCAGAAGGCTAGCTAAGAATAGAATAGGAAAGAATGATAACAAAGGCTTGTGGCTCGGACTCTCTGTCTGAGCCAGCTCACTGTGATTGGCCATTAATTGGAAACAACCACATGAGACCAATCACAGACCCACCTGTTGCATTCCACAGCAGCAGATAATCAATGTTTACATTTTGTTCCTGAGGCCTCTCAGCTTCTCAGGAGTAAAAATCCTAAGGAAAGGATTTTCCATAAAAGATGTCTGCGACAATGTTGTTCTCTGGAGTCCTGCCCCTGATCACCACAGAGAACCCCGGTGTGGCCACCTGCCTCTGCCTCTGCTGTACTGGGTGGGCTTAGAGAGCCAGAGAACAAAGGGTGGCCCAAATCTGAGCACCTTTGGCATGTTGAAATGCTACATGAAAACTCACATTGCAGTTTAAGAGCCAATTTAGTAGCTTCAATTTTACCTTGAAATTATGCTTAAATATTACTTTGTGCAGATTCTATAAACATGTTTGCATTTACTGTTTCACACAGCTACATATAGGAAAAAAAATTCTCTATACCTGATCCTTGATCTCTATTTGCAGGTCTGATATTTCTCTTTAGTCTTGTCCATGCCAGTTTAGCTAATAAAAATGTTAATTTACTGCTAGCCTCAGAGTAGGTACTCTCTTGTCCTCATAATAGAGCCAGAACAGAGGTAGCACTAAACAAAAAAAAACACAAAGGACATATTAAATAAAAGAACTAGAAAGAGACAGAAAAAAAGTGAAACTTTTCTTGAGCAAAAGAACGAGCAAAAGAGGTCAACACCTTGAATTATTTACAGAGGGCCAGTAACTCAGGTTCTTTCTGCCCAGTATACAAGCAGTCTGTTTATTCTGATAAAGAAACAGCTTTTTATGTATATGAAACAACATATTCAGAAAACTTACAAAGAAAACTCTATAGCCTCAAAGACAAATGCTTATCTGGAACATGGAGGAAAAGAAACTCTAGAAGTTAATGTTTGTGCCTCTCTATCTGCACCAGCACCTCTTGAATAAACGCATTCTTATTTTCATGATGAGTTAAGATACACATATATTAAAATAATATGTACACATACATGCACACACACACACACACACACACATATTGAATCTCATATTTTCAAGCTGAATACTGCAGCAATTTATTTTAATGTGAATGAAACTGTGACTCATGCTTGACTTGAGATTATTTTGAAAAAGAATTTCCAGTACCATCAAAGGACTGTGGCTTCCTAGCTGTTGTCTTGACCTACTTGACAGGTAAATCAGGTACAGCTTTGTTCCTCCAAGGTTATCCATTCCAGGGATGGGTTTTCTGTTTGGTATGCAGGCTTGCAAAACCACCCTTTGAAGATGTGGAGTTGTCTTGCTCTCTCTAGATGTTAAGCTTCCTTTAAACTGTGATGAAGGAGAGGGAAAAGAGTTCTAATCACCAAAGAAATCCTTTAAAGCATTGATGTTTTCAGCTGTCAGATCACCTTCTAACAGCAGCAATGGAGAATTAAAACTCAAGTCCAGTTGTGTGTGAAACCTTGGCTCTGCGCAGAGGCCTCAATGTGACAATAACAGGAAGAAAACATTGCATTGGAGCTGTTCTTGTGTCAGTCACTGTAAAAAAAATTGTAGTGCTAATTTACTGAATGTTACAAACTGATCCATTACTGATGGAGCAATGCAAAGTTAGAAAACAAAATATTATATTATGCGCATGTTTCTTATTAGAATAGAATAATCCAGCCAGAAACACTCTGAGACATTAAATATTTGCAAGTTTGGATAATCTGCTTGTCTTCATTATTGGCAGAATTGATCTTGCTGAGTGTTCACTTCACAGTTCAGAATTATCCCTCACTCTCTCATATATACAGACCCCTTTGCTTTTCAGATTTGTACAGACAAGTATCTGGTATAAAATAAAAATTCACTGCAGGTTAACTTAAAGTTTTATAATAAAAGAGGGTGAGGTTTTAGGTGGGGAAAATAAAAACCCCAAATTAATTCTCAATCCTCTTTTCTGGAATTATGCCTATTTGTCACATAGACTCAATAAATATGATAATAGCATTATATTGTTAGCGTCTTAACAGACATTCTATTTTTTAAGCAACCCTCTAATGCAGAAATTCCTAAATTTGTTTAGCATACTTGGTATCTGATCCAAGAGGAATTTTAAAATAATTTCACAGGATGCAAACTGAATGGTTTCTGTAATTTCACATCTCATTCAAGTTTGCTTTATGTTATGCTGCCATTTCTACCTCTGAAAAGCAAGTGTTACAACCTAGAGTGGAACAGTGGCCCTTCAGGCTTTCTGTGGGCGCTGCAATCCACACAGACACAAGACAGATGTTTTAGTCTGCTCAAATGTCTTATGAGCTATTGTGCTTGTCCATTGAAACACCTGTCAGGTAATGGCAGAGGAATGTGAGTGATGATAGCAAAGACCTTTCAGGTCTGTTGCACATACCATGGGCTGCTTCAGATGTGCTCCAACCACTCAAGTTTCTTGCATTATTCAGTTGAATAAATCAAGATTATGCTCTATGCAAGAGTAAAGGAAAAATTTAGGAATCAACAACTACTTCAATTTAGATTATAGTATCTCGGGTTTGGTGTTGTTGAAATGGCTCCCAAGGTAATAAAGAGTCTTTTTTCCCAGCCCCGTGACCAAAGAAGAAGTTAAGATTTCTCGGCTCTGATTTTCAAAGTTGTTTATTTTCTCTTACCTATTACATTCTTTTTCTGACCTGCTGAGGCCTGTCTGGCAGGGTGGTTTGTGACACACTGACCGCCCGTGGGCTGGTGTTATCTTTTTGTACTAAGAACTACATGTACTTTATTTACAATAATTTTCCAATACCTATCACCTATGTTAGACAGTTTGTCTCTACTCTAAACCAATCCAGAAGTGCCACCATCACAGCAGAAGATGGAGGACAAGAAGAAGAAGAAGAAGAAGAAGAAGATGATGATGAAGATGAAGAAGATGAAGAAGGAGGAGGAGGAGGAGAAGGAGGAGGAGGAGGAGGAAGGACAGGACAGGACACACTTAGATTCTTCCATCCTTAGATTCTTCCATCTCGCCTCTTGAACCCCCATTCTAAAACCCCAAAATTCTGCTTTTTTACCCTGTGACAAATTCACTATCATTCCACTCAAACCCCTGTGGCTTGTAAATCCTCACACCAAGTTGGTTATTGTTTCAATGGGTTAAAATTGAAGGCACAGGTGTCTTTGACTCCGTGCCAAGGTCTCTGAGCCCCTTGCCAGGGTCTTGAGCCATCCAGGGCAGCCAGAGGAATATCCTGGGTTCCAACAATAGTACTGCTGACATTTCAGCATTTTTGATCTCTTCTCTCTGGGCAATAATTTTGCCTTGATTTGTCTTACCTCCCCATAGAGCTGGTGTCAGAGCAGAGGGACTTGTGTTGCAGTGCACTGAAAAGTTTTCTAGTAAGCTTCCTTTGGTGATGCATGGGCATGGTTCTAGTCAACACATACCATTATTCCAGAGCCAGGAAACTTGGGAGCACATCATCTATTTTACTGATGGAGTGCAAAGTCACATAGTAACCACAAAAGTCAAATAAAACATCTACTCCAGATGATTTATAATGGAGGAAGTTGTCCTGTAGTAGCTTTATGATGCTTGTATCCTCAATTGCTGTTCTGTTTATGCTGGATATTTAACCAAATACCATACGAGGACAAGCACTTACTCAATTTTAGTGAAAGCCTTACAAATATTTTTAAAATACTACACGATGAAATAATACTTTTCATTTTTTGGAGGAACTTCTAAACAATATATTTTACTAAGCTTGGCACTAAAAACTGTTTATAGTCCAAACTTCATGAAGCCAGGTGCAAGGAGCAGCTTGCTTACACGTCAACATCAACTTCAAATAATCCATTTGACCACTCAGTGAATTAAAACAGGAATAATTCCTATGTCAACCACAGGCAATGGTAGGTTTTTTGGGAGTGGTGTTTCTCAGCTAAGCTGTGTGAGGGGGGTTAATTCCTTCACTGCTCTGCAGCAAGGGGATGTGTACATAGCTGCACAACAAAAATCCTGCTTTGGTTGCTCAGTTCTGTCACTTTCTCAGCACTTCTGGCTATATTAAGCAGATTAATTAAGTTAATTAGGATATTTGGTATGTGAATATAAATGATGCCATGGCAATACTGCAATTTTATGGCTCTGTAACAAGTTTAAACATGCTGAGGTTTAATGCTCATCTTAAACTGAAATAAAGGTGGGTATCTGCTTAGAAGGGTATCTATCTTCTTCTCTCCCCTGTCCTCAGGTACACTGGTCCATCCCTAATATTTGCCAAAATCAACAACCAAGTTACTTCATCTTAGACTTGATCAGGAGCATGCTCAGACTGATTTATTATTTCCATGCAGACTTGAAAACCAGGCCCAGGATCCACCTCCCCACATAATTCCACTAGCACCACTCTGGGTACAGAGAAGCAAGAAAAAGTCAGTGTAAGGAATAAAACCAGCCCTGTTTTGCATCAGTCGGAGTTTCCATGATCATCCTACTGCAGCCCAGGACACCAAATCTTACAGCTACCATCTGTTAAGATTATCTACTTTTCACTGGAGAAGAAACATAATTTTTACAGTGCAAAAAGCTTAGAATTACATTTCAAAGTATAATTAGCAAAGAAATTAAGAACAGCAGCAACTGTTTAGTTGTTCTGTACTCACCACTCAGTAATTACCAGCTAAAAAAAAATAATGGTTCTTTAGTGCGAACTGACAGCAAAAGTACAGGAGAACTAACATACAAAGTTGTCCTTGGCCTTATTGATTTCCCTGGCAAAATATATAGTGTGGGCTTAAGTGATCATGAAGGGGAGCTGCAAAGAAGCCCAGACATAAAAGAGAACAAGCATTACATGGAAAACTACTGGAAGTTATTTTGTCCATTGTACCATGTCTGAGACTCATCACAGGAGAGCTTCTTTGCAGGTGTAAAATACTCACATGCTACAGAAAATAGAGAAAACAACACTGAGAGAAGGACAAACAAAAGGAGGAATATGTGAGAATATGAGAGGAAGTCAAAAATAAAGAATAAAGGAAGTGCAGGAAGTGAAATGGCAAAGTGAGAAGCAGGGGGAAAATAAGTGATGGGTTGCAACTCTGTAATGGAATAAAGATGGAAAGAAAAAGGAATCTTTGAAGCCTGCAATTAAAACCAATGCATAAACTTACTTTTTATTTGAGATTGAAATGATTGCTTAGGCCTGGTTTTTTATCAAATGTTGCTGTGAAACCAAATTTCCTTTGTACTTTTTTTCACTTCTTTTTTGGTTTTTAAAAAAAATCATTTGGGATTTTTAAATTAGCATTTAAATATTATTTAAATGCTTATCATGTATATCTAAAGCAACCAATTGAGATAATAACTAAGAGCTTCTTAAATTTTCTGACATTTAAAAGTGCACATAATGCAGAGGCTTTATGTAATGCTGATAAATTTCCTTGACCTCCTGCTGAAATTTGAATAAACACATCATTATGGGCTTTAAAATAGGGTTTTTATGTATAGTGGCACATTGGGACCTGATGTGGTAGGCCTTAAGTAGCCCATTAGAAAATCTTTCAGCTTGCAGACAATTCCAGCTATTGTGGGGTCACTGAGGGTTAGCAATTTATTCCTGAAATGAATGGGAGCTTTGTCATTGATTTAACAGAACTGGTAAAGACATTTTGCTTTTTCATTTTTAATTGGTCTTCTGGAAAGCACACTGTATGAACAGAAGTCTCAACCCTATTGGAAATCTAGCTCTGGGACAGTAAATCCAACATTTGCATGGATTTCTGCCCCCAGAAGCACTGGGAACACAGTGTGATACGTGGCCTAAGTTTATCTACATCTTTTGCCTCAGACAAACAAACTGGGTGAATTCAGTGAAAGAAAGAAAATCAGAGAACATCAAATTATCAAATTCTTCTAGGAATGGGTACTAGCAGAAAGCATTTCAATTTCCAACAAGGAATCAAAGCACCTCAGTCACTTCAAACACCCAAAAAGTGTGATGGCATCCTCTTCCAATATATCCAAGTGTAGGTATACACAAGCAACACCCAATAAATAACTTTGAGCCATATAGGGGAAGTAAATAGGGATCTGATGTTTTAGAAATCATAAAAAGAAATTGGTTAGTTTTGGTAAATGAGTTCATTTTCATTTATAACTCTATATTGGTGACAAGTATAATTTTATTAGATCTTGCTTCTCTGACATCTTACAGCTCCCTGAAATTGAAAAAAAAAAGAAATAGTAGGTAAGAATATGTTTGCACTAAACCACTGAAATTATAGTCCACTTTGTAGTTTAATAGCTATCTTGTTGTTAACTTTTAAATTTTTATGATTCTGACAGATTTTATCTATAATAGCATAACATAGCATATAATTAATATAATATAAAATGCAAAATTGCTGCATAATATAACATAAATGCTATTCTTGGAGAATAGATTTCAAATCTGAAGTAATGATTAGATGTTCTTTGCAGACCCATGGCAAAGGGATGTCTCCTTACTAGAGAATATGAGAGGTGATCTGCAGAGTTAGCTGGCAATGTGGCAGAACAGGGACACAGCAGCAATGTTTACTCAGAAAGGGCCATTACACACTTAAAAGGTCATGAATGGGATTGATATGGAATAACAAACGTGTTCACTTCCTCATTTACCTCATTGCAATTTCAGAAAAAAAGCCTTAGCAGATAAATACAGCCAAATTTCTTACAGAAGTCAAAAAGTATTCATTAAAATGTGAAGAAAAATGGAGAATAGGAATGGACTGGAACAAGTGACACCAGAGTGGTTCAATGTTTTACTGAAACAGGAACTTTGACAGAAAAGACAGATAAAAATCTGACTGAATAATGAATTTAAGCTCACTGACAGTCTCAGGGTGGGTTTTGCTTGACCCCTGTGTAAGACAAATAGGGACTGTCCCTATAGCCTCATCTTCCAAAGTGAAGCATTTTCCTACAGAGACTTGTTTACAGTCAGATTTTTGTACTCAGAGTTGAAGGGTGCCAGATTCTGTCATTTGCCTTTTTCTCTCTACAATTAATATATTAATGATACTATATTAATGATTTTGGATTGTATAAATAATAACATATAGATTAAATGATATGATATATGATATTATTTTTATGTATTTTTGCAATACATATATTTCAGATTGCAATCTGTCTTGTTAAGCCCACAATTCTCCATATCATCCCTTAGCTGTGGTTAAAACAAATTATTAATTTGACATTTTCTGGGAAAATACTCTAATTAGTCAGAATAAGGGACTCTGAATGCATAAAGTAAACAAATCCAGGAAACTACCAAGAAATCCATAAGTCCACGGATTTTTAATGTTGATTTGCACAATGTACTTTTGCTTTTAAAAATAATGGTATATTTACTTATTTTTATCTTTTAATTCAAGAGCCTGGAAGAGAAAGTTGACCCTTTCTTCTGGACACTGTAACAACTGAGAGCATTCAACTCCTGTGCAATAATTTACTTGGTCATAAATAATAACCTGACCATTGTTTTGGACATGATGAGAAAATATGTGTAAATAAAGAAACTGTCAGAAGCCACATATATTTATTAAAAGACCTTTGTTGGAACTGTGAACAAATTTGAGAAGTACTGTGTGTGTACCAGAAGTGTTTTATTCAAGAGGGTCATCAAAGGCTCTTATTGAAACCCACTTCTGTCTTAAAGACACTCTATATATTAAAAGGTAAAGACTGATACACAAATCAGCTTTGAAATTTTCTGTGGTACCATATCCATGAACTGAAATTCTGTAAAATATTTTGGAATTTATGATATTTATATATCAGAAATACAAAAGAGATGCATGACAGTGCAGTCACCTAACAAAAGGGAGTTATTGTGCGCTAGTACTTCATCATTGTTAAAGAGAAATTGTAAAATATTATAAAAAAAGTGGTTCTTGAAAAGTTTACATCATTTGCTATTGGATAATTTCACTGTGCAGCTTATTTAAAGAATGGGAGATCTTGTAAAAGAAAGTCAACTTTTTATCCCAGTTTGAAGAAGCTGATGGTAGGTGTTTATATGGCAGGATTAATCACAGATGATTTGCTCAGAATGCAAAATTAAATAAATAGTTTTCCTTGGACAATTTTTCATACTACTTATCTTTGCTTTATATTTGAAACATGAAAGTTTGTCAAGTAGAATTTTTGTTTCTCAATTGTCTTTTGGGATGTTTTTAATATTATTGCCTAATTTAGAATAAGAAACTTCACCCTTTTTTCAGCATCTATGGAACATTTTTAAAAGTCAGTACAGTATCTGCTTCTCTGTGCATGCAAACAGAAATAACTACCTAGGGAACATAATCATGGCAAAAGGTCATGTTTGCCCTTTATTTGAAATACTTTTAGACTATCAAGTGGTTTTGAAGTCACTCAATCAATACCAGAAGTCAAGGAAAGCAGTTTGTTTTATCAACATGAAGATATTTTGAGTTTTCTGAGATGAAATGGTGTTTCCTTCTGCATTTTAATTGAGATTTCATAAAATCCCTGTTTTAGTATAACTGGCAAGGGTGTTTAAGCTGCACTACACCACAACATCCACCTGAGACACAAATGTTTTAAAAATCTGAAAGACCCACATGAGGCCCTTTCTCATCCTCTTTCCCCTTCTGTCTTCAAAAGGCAAATCTTCATGAAAGCTGAGACTATAAACACCTCCATATACATGTAAAAACAGTAAGGGTGTGCTGAGAGATATAAATTTAACCCATATGTACCATGGATCAATTTTGCTTTTCATGCTGTTTGTTCTATTGACACAAGAAGAACTTTAAAGTTGGATGCGGATACACATTGCAGGCACATTTCCTATAAACAAATGGCTTTGTATAAAACCAGAGGTGATTAAAAGAAAGAAGTCTGTCTGAGTTTCAGAGGCTTTGGAATATTTTCAAATATTTTATTGTACAGTCCATCTGAGTTATTTTAATTTAAAAGACTTAAAACATCTGTTGCTATCTGCAACCTATTGTCTAGTAAAAAATCCCATAAACGGTGTTTTTCTATGTCAGTTTTTATGTTTTTCGGTTTTTATACTGAAAACTCCCCTATAAATCAGATCCCCAAATCTGCATCTTTGAATTAGAAAAAAAACCCAAAACAATTCAAAACCAACATATTTTTGAAGAACTGATGAAAATCATGCCATACAAAACTGTATGAACATGAACAATTTGATAATAAAAAAGTATTAAAATAGCACTGCTTTTGGTAAATTCCATATATCTGTTTTCAATCTAAGAACTGGAAATGATCAATTAAATAATGAAATGGAAAATTAATATGTCTTGAAACTGTAAAAGGAACATGAGTCCAGAGGGACAAGTGTTAATACAAGCTACCAGAGTTTGTGAACCATGGTTAGCTGAGTGAATCATGAGTGCAAACTGCAAAATTATAGCTAATATGAGGAGATGGCCAACAAGAATATGGAGAATTGGGTCCATGTCTAAGGTGCTGCACTTTATTTGAGACCAGATTTCTGGAAAAACCATGCTACACATTGAATTTTGATGCACTCTAAAAATCAATTACTTTAATTACTCAAGGAAACCTAATAATTATTAAACCCTAGTTCTTCCATTATGCCTTTTCCTTTTTTTTTAGGAAAAAAAAGGAATTATAATATCTGGCATGTTATGCTAAGAAATATATGTATTTAAATGAAAAAAACCTCCATGATAAAAAAAATGTAAATGTTCAGCCTGGGCAAGCATTCTCTTAAACAGTCATTATCTCAAAATTAATATAAAGACTGGAAAACTAAAATAGCTTATTAATGGACTGAGACTCCTTAAACTTTTCATAATGTGAGTTAGATGCATAGAATATTTTGAAAAACCTCACTAAGTAACTATCTGCATCTTTAGGCACTTAAGTGTCTTTCCCTACTGTACTCTTGTCAATTGATTTCAATTAGGGTGCTAGAATTTAGAAATATTGTGATTTCTTCACAGATATAAGAACAGTCCCAGGCACAAATTCTGTCAACAAGGTCCACAGGGGCAGGGCTACACCCTGTACCTGGTGGACACTGCCAGGGATGCTGCACACAGAGCATTCTGCTGGATAGGGTGCTGGGCCATCTTGCCTAGACTCTGCTTTTGACAAGAAAGTCGGGACCAGATGACTTTTGAGAGCTCCTTCCAATCCAATGATTCTATGAAGAGATTGTTTCAAATGCACTTGAAGATACACGGGAATTTAGTGGATAAAATCTGACTTTTAGTGAGAGAGCCTACTGCAGGTCGCAAAGTTTGTGTTTCACTTCTATGCAGCTTTTTAAACTAGGGGGGCCCAATTTCACAAAAGGGGATGTCACTGTCATATTTTCTGGAAAAACCCCTTTGCCAGGATTTCTGTCCTGGGAAGCTGAGAAGCCTCGGGGAAGGGGGTCATTTGCTTCTCCTGTGTTTTGCTGCTTTAGAATGTGGTTGGAGATTGTTTATCCAACATGTGAATTGTTTTTATTTAATGACCAATCACCATCCAGCTGTGTTGGGACTCTGGAGAGAGTCATGGGTTTTTTCATTAGTATCTGGTTAAGCCTTCTGTAAGTATCCTTTCTCTATTCTTTAGTATAGTTTTTGTATAGTATAGTATAGTGTAGTATAATATAATATAATAATAAATTAGCCTTCTAAGAACATGGAGTCAGATTCATCATTTCCTTCCTGCCACGGGGAACCCTGAAAACACCACAGGGGAAGTTGAGAGTACCCTTACCATTGCTTTTGATTTGAAAGTATAAAGGGATATGAGGCAAAGGGCAAAGCTGAATGTGTTACAGGTGATAGGAGCTACTGCATTAGCTGGGAACAAAGCACTGAAAGGATGGGAAGCAAACCATGGTTTTCCCCCTTAAAATGGTGTATCACCATCTATGTGCCATGAAGGTAAATGGTATCATTATTTGGGCTCAGCACAGATTTTGGGGCTCAGTGGATTCCAATACCTAGGCAACAGCTTCATTCCAACAATACTGTGAACATTATTGACAGGAACAGGCTCTTTTTCTGCACTTTATGAGGAAAATTCACTGTATCTCCATTTTTTTTCCATTTTCTATTTTTCCATCTTTCCTGAAAAAAAAAAATCCCTAATTTTTAACTCCCATCTAAAGTTTCATCCTTAAGGATTTCGTACTTGTAAACAAAACGACTAAAAGCTGACAGTTGGAAATGTCATGTCTGCTGTCAACCATTCATGAATAATTGACACCAAGATTACCCAGGGAAAGCTGCAATTATCCTGACTCATTAACATATGAACTAAGCCTGGTTTTGTTCTGCAGTTGTAGGATTTTCCTTCAACTCCTTGATGCAGAAGGTAAAAAAAACCCAGCGGGAGTTTGCTCTACAAAGAATAAGTCTGAATGAATAAACAAAACCTCAGAACTATGAAGACATATTAGAATTTCAAGCAGTGTTTTGTTTAATCTTGTATGTACCATTTTGCTACTCTGCTGTTTTACAGGGGATATCACTGTGACAGATTTGTGTGCTTGCCTACAGCTTGGAGAACAGCTTTTTGCAAATAGAGGTGTCAATGGGAAGATCTTCTTAGCCATGTTCATATTTTCATACCCATCCAGCTGAAGGTGTCTAATCAGAAAGCTGAAATGGTTGGTGTTAAATCAGAATTTAAGCAAGCTGAGTTGCCTGGATGATAACAGCATTAACAGAGAGAGTTTTATGTTTGTTTTTTTTTTTTTTAATGGAATTCCTTTTTTTGAAAAAAAAAATAAAGATCTTAACTTGATTTTAATACTAAGTTTAGCAAATCAGCATTAACCCCTGAAACAAGTAGGCTAAGAAAGTAGTCAGGAATTTCACAAGCCAGGAAAAACATGTAAAGAAATAAACTCCAAATATTTACAAAGATAATGGAAATTACTAATGGCTGCTCCCATGTATGTTAAATGCTTTCTCACAACCTGTACAATAGGACAGACACAAATTTTTTTCTAGGTAAGGTAGCCCTGAGGTCAAGGATAGGATCTGAATTAAAAATTCTTTTCTTGAAAAAAAAAAGCCCTTTGAACTGCAAGTTGAAACCATGAATCTCTTTCCCACAAGTAATTACCATTTTGGATGCCACTCACTGCTGGTCCTATTGCCTTAAGAAGCAAAGCATATATTGGAGGCCATCATATCAATCTACAGAGTTGAATTATAACTTCTTTGATATAATGAGCTCTCTTTGACAGTCACACACAGTCAAAGTCACTGTTCAGAAAGGATAACCAAGCTATTGCCTCTCAAGTGTAATACACTTCATTAAAATGCAAGTCATTTCTTAAAATGCACATTCACTGAACTCCAACCCTTCATAAATCTTGTAACATTTCATTTCACAGCTCTGAAATCTTTAAATTTGGGGCTCTGGTAACGTCCTGCATAACCTTAAAACACTTATAAATTTCCCGCTTTAGTATTTTTCTTCTCTTTTGTACGAAAATTGCAAGAGAAAATGACAAACAGTTTGCAATCTCTTGCCTATATGATCTTTGCAGCACACCTGTCAAAAACAATTATTAGACACTGGGTCTTCTCATGTTGTTGAAGACTTTTTGACATCCACCCAAGTTTTCCATCCTTTAATTCTATATCTTTGTTCTGGGTGATAATGTCTTGGAAAAAAAAAATTCTTTTTTTTCTAGGTTTATAGGTAATTTCTTTTATGTGGTCCTTATATGATCTTCATTCCCCCTTAGTAAATCCAAAACTATCCATCTCAATGCAAACAGAGAAAATAAACAAAAGGTGTAAAGGAGTGTAAAATGCGTATAAAGATTAGGGGAATTATGAAGAAACAGAGGCCAGTTCCTGAAGTTTCCTCTCCATTTTTGCAAACCCAGTATTTGAAACTTACTGCCAAAACAATTACAAATAACAATGACAGATGTGTCCAAGGCCAGCCTGGCTGGGGCTCTGAGCTATCTGGTCTGGTGGAAACAGCAGGGAAGTTGGAACGAGATGGTCTTTAAGGTCCCTTCCAACCCAAACCATTCTATGATTCTGTGATATCTACATCATCTTTTCCAATAATTTTATATTTTTATCCAAATCCTTTTTAATCTTTGTATACTTATGTGGTATTCTTACTTCTTGCTCTGCATAGAGTTCCTCTAGTGTCACATACAGTAGCCTATTCACTGTCTTTTCAAAATACAATGTGAATCTGATAACAGATGACTGCTCAGATTTTCTTCTTTGAGAGGGTTCAGCATTAAACAATATAATACATATTGCTGTAACGTTAAAATTTTATATACTGTATTGCATTCAGAACCCACAATTCTCAAGGAGCAGGGCAAGCCTATTAAAAAAAAACAACCAAAAAACACATTCACATTTATACTCACTGACACATAATCCTGCAGTGATCTAAAGCAATAATCACTTTATATAGCTGAATACAATCATGCACCATTTTTGCCATAATCAACAGAATAAAATCAATCGCATATAAATATGTGCAAAAATCGCCTGTGTAAGTTATAAACAAAAATAAAATGTTTTCAAGCAGTTTTATGTGTAATTGTGTATAATCCCTTTGATCTCTCAGCATTTTTCTTGTACTCAATCAGAACCAAAAAATCCTCAGCAGACATTTCTCAGAAATATCCAAATTTGCCTTTTATTGTCACTGATTATTACTCATGTTAGGAATACCTACACCCACAAACCCAGCCTCAGTGGGCAGGTTTCAGCACAGAAGCAACCTTGAGGATGGCTTTCCAACCTCTGGAATTTAAATGCCTCTCTGTGGAGACTCAGAATGAGATGAGAACTCTAAGTGAAGATTAAAGTAGAGCACAAGCCTGGCACACAGAGACATCACTTATTCATGAGCACTTACATATGTGATGCTGTAAGTCGGCAGAGTAAGTGCCTTTCACCACACCAGCCCTATGATTCTCTTATTTCTTAAGAGCCAGACACTGAATCCCACTTTTTAAAGTGGTTATTTGCATATAGTCTCATTGTCCTCTTGAAGTAGTGAACCTTTAATGGGGTAGCATTGACTAACATTTCCCATTTTAAGGGACTGTTTTTCCAACATGGAGGCAGCGATTTACACAAACAGCAGTCTGTTGTAGACATCTTTTATGAAAAATCCTTTCCATAGGATTTTCCTCCTGAGAAGCTGAGAGGCCTCAGGAACAAAATGTAAACATTGATTATCTGCTTCTGTGGAATGCAACGGGTGGATCTGTGATTGGCCCATGTTGGATGTTTGTAATTAATGGCCAATCACAGCCAGCTGGCTCAGACTCTCTGTCTGAGCCACAAGCCTTTGTTATCATTCTTTGCTGTTCTATTCTTAGCCAGCCTTCTGAGGAAATCCTTTCTTCTATTCTTTTAGTATAGTTTTAATGTAATATATATCATAAAATAATAAATCAAGCCTTCTGAAACATGGAGTCAGATCCTCGTCTCTTCCCTCATCCTAAGACCCTTGTGAACACCATCACAGCAGTCACTGGCTTTTATTTAACACAAGAGCACACAAAGAGTAAAGAAACAGAAAGCAGAGTGTAAAGTCCTACTTGGAGGCTGCAGTAAAGCTGACAGTATAGTAGAAATGACTAATCAGTACATAAGAGATTCAAGGTTGCCAGCAATTAATTCTAACAGGAACTGAGCATATTAAGGGGTCTTGGTCAAATCCTAAGAGTTTTGAAAAAATTTAAGTTAATCTTTGCCTTCCACTGAGAGTTGGCCAGGGTCCAGACCATCATTGTATGGGGAGAATATAAAATCCCCTTGCACTATTTTCTGTAACTTATTAAGCATATGCTAGACACCTATGGGGAAAAAAAAAAAAGGAAAAAACCTACTGAACACAATTTGTTGATCACAGAAGGAGTACCTGTTCTTCTTGTCACCCCATTTTTTTAGCTGGTTTAGCTCCTCCTTGTCTTAGTAATTTTCTTAGGTACTGGCAAACTCAAGATGTCAAACATCACTTTAATTTTGTCATGCTAGCATATTTGCAGCTATGTTCCTGTCACTTTTGAATTCCAGCTTTCAATCAGAAACACTTCTGATCACTTCCCAGCAGCATAATTTTACAGGCTCAGTAAAAAAAACTAATTCCACTCCAAAATGATAGTACACAGCATTTCTAAGAGAATTATTATTTTTACTGGTTTCAGTAGCAAATAGATACTCACATATCTTGTGTTCAAGAAGATTACGTTATGAAGGCAAATTAATTCAATTGATGGCTAGCAATATTTCAGTTTTAACTTGTGAACAGAACTTGAGCAGCTCTATCAGTGTCCTTCTTTTTAGGACACTGAAAGAGTGTCCTAGGTCAGAGCTCCACAGAATCTCTCACTGCTCACAGGACAGCTAGAAATGATCATTACAGAAGCACAGAAAATTTTGAGTAAGAAAGTACCTTAAAGAATATCCAGTTCCAACCCTACTGCTGTGGGCAGGGACACATTTCACTAGACCAACTTGATCAAAGCCCCAGCCCACCTGGCCTTGAACACTTCCCAGGACGAGATATTCCTTAGTTTAATATATAATAAAAATATTTTTTCCTCAATGTCTTTAGCTTAAAATAATATAAAAATGTCTCAACATTTTTAAGGTTGTGTGATCCCCTGACTGTGAAAGAAAAGAAAGCAATGATCTCCAGTGTACCCAAACATGCTGCTTCCCATTTGTTGCTCCTTTCCCTGTTCCTTTCCATTTGCTCTCCAAATCCATCACTGGCTTTTATTCCCACAGGCTGGCTGTGGAACCGTCTGTCAGAAACCTTTATGGCCATCAAGCACTGCTCTTGGAATCACTTCACTTTCCTCAACAAGAACTTCATGCTTGCTCCTCAAAACCCAAACAGACCTTTAACATCATATAAAAGAAATGAAAAGGAGTTGTGTGGATAAATAAGAAGTACATTTCATTTTAAGCACTATTAATCCTTCCTAATTCCTTCAAGAACACACATGGAATAATGATTTATATGAGAAAGAGCTTTTGGGGTTTTTTTGTTAGGGTTTTTTGCTTTGTTGGTTTTTGGGGTTTTCTTTTCATGAAATACCTTTCTGGGTATAAAGAAGAGGATGAGTTTTCCTTTTGTTTTTCTCTATAAAATGTCAATTGCTTGCAAATTTTAGTGTCTCCATACTGTCAGAAGCAACAAGTGTTGAGTGCCCTTTTTCCTAGATCTCATATCCTTAATTTACACAATCTTACCTTTTAGACTCTTTATTTTAATAAATTCTTCCCCTTCCACTATTTTGCAGGCTCTGTTCGGTTCACTTGCATCATTCCAGTTCTCCAAAGGGGAGCACAGTGAAATCACAGATGCTGGACAGGACCTGGGACACCCTGGGCTGGGAGGAGCCTTGGGGGTGGTCTCCAGTCCCACCTGCTGCATAAAGCAGTGTACCAAGATTGGATAAGACTGTGTCCACCCAGGTTCTCTAAACCTCTGAGCACCCCTGGGTAACACTGGGGAGGCCCTGTGAGTCTGCCAGCACCTGGCTTAAATTTCTGGTAACTCGTTTCTAATCACAGCTTTGGATTTTTCTCCTTATAATCAACAGTAACTGCACTATCAAGGTCCATTTTGAGTGGGAACTGAAAACTAGATAATCAGCTTCCTTTGGCATTGCTTTCTAATAATTTTCTCAACTACCAGACCAACATTTTCTTTCAGTTTCTTCCAGTAGCAATAGAGGGTGCTTGCTGTTAATCCTGGTATCTTTTGGGATCTGCAGTTTCTGTATGACTTTATTTTTCTTATTTAAATGGAGGTTACAGATTTTATATTTTCTATGTGCTCATTCATTGAAACGTAAGTTAAAAAAAACAAAATGCATTTATTTTTTCCATATATTCTGTATTTTCCAGATATGCAGTTATCTGCAGAACTGTGGATGAAAAGATTTATCAAGTAAGCATACAGCAAAAAGTCTAAGAGGGATGTTTGATATATCAAAAAATAAAAATCAGTTTTCTCCTTCTTGCTCTCGCTCCGACTGCAAAATGGAATACACATTAATGTGTTACAATCTAATTTATATTCTTTTTAAATTATAATCAGGTTCCAAGGTTAGTTTTTCATAGTATAGATTTGAAAAAAAGAAAATAATTCATGACTCCAATTTCCCTTTATCTTATTATATTGATAGTGGAGAGATGGGGCTGCTCAAGCATTACAAAGTCATTTTATGTTATTTTGCTGAGGTTATTGTTGTTTTATTATTAAATGATTTCTTCTACTGGGTTTTCTTAAATATGATGATTCATATTCTTAATACATTAAAGGATCACTGTATAGAAATATCTGACCAGAGCCACAGGACTGAATTATGTGTGAATAGATGAGGACACTCCTTAAGTACACAGAAGAGATTCAATCCACAGCATAAGTATAAAGAAAATTTAAAAAAATAATAATCTTAAGGATATTAGAGGTCTTATTTTCCTAAGCTATAGTGATTCTAGGTCATACTAAAATTGCAAAATAGTAACAAAAAAAAAAGCCTTGTTATATACCTAGATAGAAACATCAATATTTTAGAAATATAAAATGTAAAATATATAGGGTTTTGCAATATTGGCAAAAAACAAGACCAAAATCGGATTGAGGCCTCTTTACAGGTTGCAAAAGAAATATCTGTCCTAATGGTTTTCCATTTCTCTCCTTTTTTTTAGTTAAAGGACCTTTCATTTTTTTAAACCAGTGGGCAAGTCTCTTTTCATCAGGTGGAAATGCATTTGAAGATTGTGTTTTGGGACATGTATTATCAACAGCATCAGGCATCAAATATGGAGAGCTTTATTAGTACTATTATTAAGAGAACAGGACTTGGATGGAGATCGTAAAGAGGGCATAACCAGCATTTGTGGGAAATAAAAGTATTATTGCCTCCCACTGAAATGCAGACAGAGCTGGATCACTGAGAGAAGGGAAGACTGAAAGTTACACCAGACTAAGCCATCAGAGACAAACCTGGCAGTTCATAGAATAATCATGGAATCATAGAATCACAGAAGGATTTGGGTCGGAAGGGAACTTGAAAAATACCCATTTAGTTACAGATTCCCTGCCATGGACAGGGACACCTTCCACTAGAACAGTTTGCTCAGAGCTCCATCCAACCTGGCTTTAAACACTTTCAGGGATGGGGCACCACATTTTCTATGGGCAAGAACCTCACAATTCTTGCAGTACAGGTCAGTAATTCCCAGGGTTGGTCTTTCTTTCCTCCCTTCTCTAGTATGGGTACAATGTTTTCCCTTTTCCAGTCACCTGAGACTTCACCTGACTGCCATGACTTCAGCTGCATTCGTGAATTCTCTCAGGACCCTAGAATGCATCCTCCCAGGATCTATGTTCTTCCCTTTTACTGTATTGAACATACAAATCAAGAGGATGGAAGAAGAAATTGATAGGCACCAGTGTTCTGTGTAAATAATTTTTAAAGTATATGTGAACATCGTGGGGTCTTTACCAATAAGTATTGCTATACTGAGTAGGTAATTAGCTATTTGAGGGTAAATCTTCTCATCATAACTCCTTTTAAAGTTAATATTTTAAAGCATTTTTAATGCAAATTTGTATATAGTAAGTTTTAAACTGCATAGTGGTTGGTCAGAAAGGAGATACAGAATTATTTCATTTCCTTTGAGACAAATTTGTTTGTTAAGGGTCCTTTTCCTCTACATGAGGTTGTGTGATTGTAACAAGCAGGATCTACAAAAATAAGAAGAACCAGTATTTTATAACTTGCAGCAGAGGGCTTGTGGTTCATCGTTTCTGAAAACCTGGAGTTGATAATAAGCCAATTTTACTTCTGAAATCAAAAGGGTAAATAAATGATGTGTGTAGAAAACCATGTGGAAAAGTCTGATACTGCAAATGTCTAATCACATGGTTTCAGCAGGAGGTTAGGAATATAAATAGGAGTTAAGAACCCCTGCTGAACCTGGAGCATGGTTAGCTTTATATACTCGAGTAATATTTAAATCAATGGGAATTCAATATAATATTAAGTAATCTTATATTTAAAAGAATAAAGCTGAGAATATTCTTCTCGATTATGTGCAGTTACTTACACATCATTCAATATCTTTTTATTTTCATATAATTTAAATTCATATTTCAGTTTTCCTTATGGTTTGATGAACTGCATAAATTTTTGGTTTATTGATATTTTGTGAATAATGAGGTCCACTGGTACATTCTTGTAACTGATGAAATACCTGCAAGCTCCATATTTATTCAACAAAATATATCTTTTGGATTCTGAGTTGCTAAATGTAAGAAATTTGATCCTAATGATATTTGAAAATAATGAGATCACTTAGTAGTATCAATTAATTGTAGTAAGTAGAAGTATTTGTTTGACATGTCACACTATTAGTTTTTAAGTCGTATAAATCCATCTTATTTTACCAATTCACTTATAATGTTATGGTCATAATATATATAAATAGTTCCCATATCAAAATGCATAATTTTATTAATCTATATTTATTGCTAATTTTAAAACTAATAAAACATTGTTTCTGTGTTTGACTAATTTATATTCACAACTATTAATATTATATTATATTTTTACATGTACTAATTACAGTAATATATAAACAGATGCAGAAAACCTCTGACCTGTTATGAGAATGGAGAAAAGCCTCACTTTTTTCATCTTAGTCAGACTAAGTAAGGGTGTCCATAGTTCTGAATCCTGGATGGGAAATAAAGGCTTCAGGTAAATTCAGGTTTCAAAGCCTGAAGCCAGTTACCTCTACACCAGTATAATCTATGGGTGATATTTTTGGTGATTAATCTCTTTTATCTAAGAAATGTAACAAGCATGTTTTATATATGAAAAGCAGTGCTGCTGCTTTTCATATATAATGTGAGTGATACTTTAATTTGAGAAGTTTGGATCGGAAAAACGTTCCTCCAGATTTAAGGCTGCAGCAGGCCTTTGTCTTGAAGAGTCCAACAGACTGAATCACTGATATTGAGAGCATCTTCAAACCACCACTGAAACAGAAAAAAAAGTCTGATCTGTTTGCTATTGATAAATGATATTTTTCATATATATTTGTGTGTGTGTGTGTTATTTTCTGTACAAAGTTTTGACACACGGCAAGCCAGGCAGTTTCACAAACACTGCATCTGTGGACAAAGGAAACAATAAAGGAAATTAGATGGCACAGTTGTAGCATGGCATATTAAAGTCTCTTTTAACTTACAGCCTTCAATTTTACACTTGTAAAAAAAATAAATTCATTTTACACTTGTAAAATGTTCTCATACAGAAAGATGCAATGAATACGCAGATTGTGACTATTGTACTTCAGATGTGAGGTTTCTTGCAGCAGAATGTTTCTTTATTAGTAGTCTATAAAACTTTTAAAATATTCAGTCTGGGCAGACAGTGTTGTCTAAAGTTACCCTTTTTTATCCAAATCATCCTCTTTGTCAATCAAAAATTAACTGTTTTCTGTCCCTTTGAAGTTTTCAAAATCTTGCACCGAATCTTATGGTACAGAAACATTCAAGACAGGTGACACACTGCTTTTCCAAGGAAGAAAATTTATAGGTTATAACTACTTTTGCCTCTAAAATGTCATAGATAAGTGAGAAATGACATTTTAGTCTATTCTAAATCATTCAGGATTTAAGGCACCAGAGGCTGCTATTGATGCTTGATCTTGTCCTAGGTATAAAGTGGACAATCTGTAACAGCTGTGGCATTATAATAATAAATATATCTGGATTTTCACTCAAACATAAAGCATCTAATAACTTCTCTAAGAGTTAATTAAGAGTATCATTATGACCCACTAACCTTTGGTATACCTGATAGCATTAAACAGTCATGTTATCAATGCTGCATCAGAGACTTCATTTTGTAGCCTTTAGGTAGAAAATAATAGCAGGTTGGTGTGGTTTTACTCTTGATTTTAAACCCTACATATCAAGGAGGTGCTACCCATACAAGTTCTATAGATTTAGGAGTCTCAGAATGGTTAAAACAATGATCTGATTTTTATTTAGTGCAATAATACTGATTCTTTGTGTGTCTTAGGCAGTGCTGTCCTTTCATTTGCAGCACAGATTTAATTCTGATCTGACAGTTTTAATCTCTCATTGAAGAAGTTCAGCACTATATCATCCATGTGTAACTGCAAATATCACAACCATTTAAGGGCCAAAAAGGTATTGTCATCCTATAGATTTTATTTTGACCTTTTTAGAGAAATTTGGGACAGACTAAGAAAAAAGATATTAATTCTAATACATAATTATTTTCAGGTAATAACAAAACTACTGAACTGTAGTAAAGAGGTTCAAATATATTTAAAAAACTCTTAGCCACCAGAACTAAAAAAGTAATATATGGAAAAGAACTGATTTAACAGAAGTCAGCCCGGAAGCCCATTAATAATTCCTGCCTCCAAATGTGTCTATAAACACTAAAATCAGTAAAATACCACTGTAAAAACCGTAACGGAGAAGATAAGCAAGAAGAATATCA
The DNA here is from genome assembly GCF_037042795.1 of Molothrus aeneus. NCBI lineage: Eukaryota > Metazoa > Chordata > Aves > Passeriformes > Icteridae > Molothrus > Molothrus aeneus. The sequence goes on along the minus strand of NC_089649.1, from coordinate 11,494,896 downwards.
AAAGAAAATTCACAAAATGGGAATATTTTTTTCAAAAGTGTTTGTTAGTTAGTTTTCAATATTACTACTTTCAATGGTGAATCATAACATCAAAAGCAGCAAAAAAACATCTATGAAAGAAAAATTAATATTATTTCAGGCCAATTGAATAAATCAACTTACTTATCCAATTACAAACTACAAATAGCATTTCTCAAAATCATCAATTTTCATAACTTTGAGTCAGATTACCAAAGCACCACTTTTCACCTGATCTCATTTTTCTCTTGCAATTATTGTTAGTCTTAGAGAGATTTTTTTCTTCATTTTTAGGTTTAGAATATTGTATTTGTGAAGCAAGATAGAGCTACATGGTATGGAATCTTGCCAGCTTCTGATTAACAATAAAAATGTTAAGAGTATTGGACTGTAATATAATGATAAGATTAAACTGTGAAACAGGTTTGATTATAAAGGACCTCATCTGAAAAAAAGGTAATCCTGATGTGAAATATCATATATTATGGCTGAGAAGAAATAATAAACCAACTTATACATATGCTAAAAGTTAAAATATTCAATTATATTTTAGAAGACATTCTTATCAGTGAAACACACTTGTTATACCAAAATAAAAATTGCATAATTGGAAATGAAAAAGTTATAGCTGTGTCCTTCAACTTTTTCCAAGGTGCTTGTTTTTTGTTTTTTGTTTTTTGTTTTTTTTCTGGAAGAACACTTATCTTATTTTGGGGTGGGGGGAAAGTAACCAACTTTTATTTAATTTGGTTATTTTCCTCTTGGTTACATCATTCCCTTAAAAATCTCCCATGCAGATCATATTCTAGGATTAGTATTAAATGGTAACCCATGGACCTACATGAACATTTGCTCATTCATTTTGGACATGGAAACAATGCAGCACACAGCTTTTCTTTACCCATGCTCATACTGTACTTTTCAGTTTGATTAGTCAGCCTGTTCTGAAGGTGTGAGCTTTATGCTTTTGGTGAATTGTGGTTTCAGGTATCATGGTTGGTTTATTCAGGCTTTTATAGAGACATTGCTACCTCCTAATTCAGTTTCCAATACAAACACAACATATTAGCTTCTTCAGAATGATCAAATACAGTGGCTGTTTGAATTAGATAAAATCAAAACATTAAATTTGCTGAATGGTACAAATATTTGACTGACAATTCATTTACTCATCTCAGATTCAGAAGAGGTTTTGTAAAACCCCTCTCAAACCTAGGACAAACTTTAGGACTTAATCCCACTAATCCTCCAAAGCTGAAAAACATAAAAAATATCAAATTAGTTTTGCAGCATGTCTTGTTGGTCATGCAGGTCAGCAGAATCAGGCTGCAGAAAACAAAGTGGTAGGTTAATGAGTCAAACTGAAAGCTGAAATGCATTTTATTGTGTTCCAGGATCTAACCAGGTAATTCCTCTTCAAGGGATTGGAAAGAGCTGAGGATCATGGAGGCTCAGAGGTGTCACAGGCTGGTTGCATTGGTAACCCCACGCTGACACCCTCTGTCTGGTATCAAATTAACAAACCCCTCTTATCAGTACTGTTTAATTCTGTTACATTCAGGAAGTTGTGGGAATCCATAAATCAGAGGTTTTTGGGAAAGCTGCAAAAGGCAGGCCTCAGAGACAGCAGAACTGTGATTAGAGCTAAGCAGCAGCCATGAGATTGGTCAGCAGAAAAATTATTTAAAAAGTAGAAAAGCAAGGACAAATAGAACAATGATCTGTGTATTAACACTTGTCTAGAATAACTCCCTAAGCTACAGAAAAGTTTATCTAGCAAGGTATTAGGAAGGTTGAAGCTTAATAATGGAGCTCTGTGCATTGTGTTTTAAGGCTTACAAGCAGGTATTGTATTTGAAATAAGCAAGCATTGTTTAACCAAAGGTACGAGTGCTTATAGTGGTTGGATAGAACTACTGTCAATATGCTTTTGCTTGGTGTGATTGGTCAAAAAACTTATAAAGTAAGTTGTAACATTTGGTTTTTGTTCTGCTGCCTGGGATGTGAGCTGGTGGCATCTTCCCATTGCCATAACCATGTAATGAGACTGATGCTGGAAAATAAAACAGCTCAAGGCACGTTCCACAGTAGTCCTGTCCCATTCATGATTTGTACACAGACCTCGGCCAGCAATCGAATTCTCCTGTTTTTCTGCTCAAGGCAGAAGTTCTTATTCTTTAGGCACCTAAGAACATTCTGATGGACACAGTTATAATTCACCACCACTAGGTTTTCTGACCCAGATGAGCACACACAGACTTATGTCAAAAAAAAAGGTCATTGAAGGAAATGTGAAGGTAGGAGCTGGGAGACAAAAGTTCACTGTGTAGTCCTGCAATTCTTTGCACCATGAGAACAAACCACTTGCTGCTGTGAACTTTCAGGCATTACTACTTCCATCAAAAGTAAGGAGATTACACTCTATCTGATGAATGGTAGGAGATACCATTATAAAAGCCACAATCTTAATGAAAATATCTAATTTTATGCTCTGCTGCTGCCATAATTTCCAGGATTTCAGAAAAATATTTTTGTTTCTATTTTAATTCTATTTAAGAAATTGTGTTGGAGGTTTTCATTTAGATAATGTGCATACTCTCATATTTGAAATTAAAATATTCATAGATTTTCTAGATCACTAGGGAAAACAATTATATTACATGCTGGTATGCTGTTGATCCTTTATAGATGTTTAAGCAGCACTCAGCATTTATTTTCCATTTTGCTTTCTCTGTCTAATGAGGAATTCTTTAGCGGATTTCACTGTGAAGTTCAGCAGAATACAGAGAATATTGAAAACAGAAAAATGTGGAGAATACGCTTCATGTTGTCTCAAGTTTATTCTTCTAAGCATGCTATTTTACATGAAATAACCCAGATATGACTGCAGCTCTCTTTCTCCATGGACAATTGGCACTGTTCTAGTTCAACAACAGTTGGTTTCTATGTAATACTCTATTGGATCTGTTACTGTTAAGAAAGCAGAAGTAAAATAACCTTTAATGTTCCTTTGATGAGGCAGGATGTGTATGACACTCCATAATTTTGCCCACATGTATAAATGAACATGGACAGGTACTATTTGTAAAAACAAACAAAAAAAAAAAAAGAGAAAAGACAACTAAAGGTTCAGCAGAGCTTGATTTTGGAAGAATGCTCTTCATAAACAGTTTGGTGCATAACTTCACAGTTAACTGAAAATATGCTAGTATAGCATCTTTACAGGTTATTGTTACATGGCTTGCAACAAAAGTCTAAAGCTGTTCCAAATGTCAACATAAATGCTAAGAATACCTTCAGGCTAAGAAAAAGCCCACTGAGTCTAGGCTCATTTCATTACATTTCACTTCATTTCATTTCATTTCATTTCATTTCATCACACTTCACTCAAAGCAACTAAAAATACAAATTTAACTTTCACATGTAAAAAAAATCTTTTCCTTTTATCAACTGACAGCTGAATTCTGTGCTATTTTCCTTACTTGCCAATCTATGTAGCACTAGAGCCTTGGGGAAGAGCTACTGGAAATCTGCCCAGTGGAAAAGGATGTTCAGAGAAGGGCAGTGGAGCTGGTGAAGGTTCTGGAGCACAAGTCTGATGAGGATGGGCTGGAGAAGCTGGGGCTGTTTAGCCTGGAAAAAGAGGGCTCAGGAAGACTCTCTACACCTCCCTTAAAGGAGGGTGCAGCCTGGTGGGATAGGGCTCTTCTCCCAGGCAATAAGTGAGAGAATGGAAGGAAACTACTTGAAGTTAACACAGGGGAAGTTTAGATTGGATGTTAAGAAAAGTTTATTCACCAAAAGATTTGTCAGGTCTTGGAACAGGCTGCCCTGGGAAGGGCTAAAGTCACCACCTCTGGAGGTATTTTAAAAGAGTGTAAATGTGGCACTCAGGGATGTGGTTTAGTGGTGACTCAGCAGTGTTGGGTTAATGGTAGGACTCCATGATCTTAGAGATCTTATCCAATCTTAATTATTCTATTGTATGAAGCCCCTCCTTTAAAAAAAAAATATTTGCCATCAAGTTATTGCATTTGAGCAAAACAAGTCAACTAAACATCACCTTTACAGCCAAAATACTGTAGTAGGCACTTTTTGTACCACAATTAAATGTATCTTTTCCTCTCTATTGAACTTCAATATTTTTGCTGCAGCCATTTTGCAATTGTGCTAATGTGCTTCTTAAAAGCATATTATGGTACAGTTTTGCTCCACATCCTTGAAGAGGAGTCTTGTAAAGCACAGAAGTTTTGATGCATATGGAAGCTAATAGAGTTATTTCCACCATGTGTATGTGCTGGAAATCAGACTCAATCACCTGGCCAGTGCATTTTAAATTTGGCCATCTTTCCACTCAATTGAGATCAGCAGATTGTTGAACATTCATGGGTCAGAACTTTTTATTAGAAGACCCTGGTATTATGTTCTGGCTTAAAACAATTCATCATTGCTCTTTCCACCTGAAGAACTTTTTACCTTTTGAGAGTTAATTTACTATATAATGTTTCATTTGGTAGGCCCTGAACCTTCTGCTCACAAGTTACTTGACATCACATTTTTCCTACTCTATAAGCTTCAAAATCATGGTTGATTTCCTTGTAATGAATAATTAATAAAGTAAACTGTTCTGCTGGATGAATTAGGAAGGAAAGAGAATAGCTAAATAGCCTTTTCCCTTCATAGCTGGGGTACAAAAGTGTTCTTGCTAGAGAAGGGTATGAATAGATGCATAAATGTTCAACTCTTTCACAGACCAGCAGTGGCTCTCTGAAGCACTGCACACTGGAGCCAGGGTAATGTATTTTATTATTATATTATCTTTATGTAAACAACAACAAAAAAAAACCAACCAAACAAGTTTTGGTGCAGATAAACATTCAAAAACTGCATTACAAGGATTTACGTAAGGAAAAATCCAAACCAAATACCTGACCTGATAAAGTGCAGTATTTCTTCATTAACTTTTCTAAAATCTTTCAGAGCTCTCCTGAGTTCTCCTAACATAAATTGAATTGCATACTAAGTGATCATCACAAAAATTAAAAAGCAAAGCAACAAATAAGAGCAAAAAGAGAACATCTGCACTGCAAATGCTAACAGAAGCTAAGCATACAGCTTTTATAATGAATTAATTTACAGTGGCTGCTGACAACAGAAAACATTGTATTTATGCTTCAGCATGTTCCAGAGCACATCTACAGAAATCTCTACTTTCTCTTGAAATCCCTGTCTTCTGTTTCTACATCCCAGAAGAAAAACACATATTCATGTTCAGAAATGAATATAAAAACTTTCATTTAGCATACAAGTTCTTCAGTTGAATTAAAACAGAAGTAGCAACAGCAAATTTTACATCTGAGGATGGAAGATGTATATTGTTTTATATATTGGAGTCACATTCCTTACCAGAATGTCAAGGATTGCTACAAAAACAAATATTCAGCACATATCATGTTTCTTAGATTTAGTGAATGCCATCTTGTTCTGACAAATTCCAAAAGAAATTTCTTTACCCTTTTCTCTGGACTAAAAATCAGAGTTTCTCAGAGGAGTAAGAAACTGCACTTCTCTTTAAGCTAATAACAGCTCGTGAAAGAGTCTCTGCCATAATTTAAGAAGCCTAAGGGTTTAATTATTCAAATGAATTATTGAAAGGTAATTTTACTCTATTTTGGCCATTCTGTTCAAAGCCTACATATTTATGCTCACTCTCTGAGGTAACTGATTTGGAAAACACAAATGTAAAATATTATGCAACAAATGATGGTGCCCTACTTATGAGAATATTAATATTTTCTTTCTTACGTTAAAAAGAAAAAATAATACAGAATATTAATTTCAAAATCAGTAGGAGAATTTCTCATTAGGAAAAAAACAATCCCTTTAAAAAACTCACTCTTCCCTAATGCTGCATTACCAAAAATTGTAAGCTAATGTTTTAAATTTTCTTTTTATTATTTGCCTCAGAGTTCTGAGCCTTGCAGGGCTTTTCATGATCACCTTTCATAAGCAAGAAAGAGAAGAGATTTTCTCTATATGAATTCTGAAATAAGCACGGGCTTATATAGCTTCATTTTAATTGCAGCTGTAGTGATACTTCTGATTAAAAGTCCCAGACCATGCAGGGGAAAAACTGTGAATGTTTCAGTGCAAGGAACATCTTCAAGCAGAAATCTCAGTCACCTGGGAGTGCTTTTTTCACTGAATATGATCCTATTAGTCCAGGGTTTCTTTAGTTTTTCCACATTAGAAACTATCTAGCATGTTCTAAGTAGAATTCTTTCTTTTCATTATTGCAAAAGCATAGTTGCTGTGATAGATAGCAACAGAAAAGTGCATTTGGAAAAATCAATAAGAGCAAAGGTGTGAAGGAGCTTGTTCTTTGTCACTACAGTTTGGTGACTAAGATGAACAAAAAAACTTAAAAAATGATATACCAAAAGCTGATCAGAAAACCAAAGGCAAGTCTTTCCAAGGAATATCCTCTCTACAAAATTAAGAGTGAATAAACAAAAAACCAAGAAAATTCCCCTTGACCTTTGGATTAAAAAAAAAAAAAAAGTTATGCTGTTCAATTAATAAAGAGCTACATCCTGTAAGCTGCAATTATAATTCCAAGCAATCTTCCCCCTTTCTTTGTGCCAAAGGTCATTTTTAGATTTGATGTGGATTTCTTCTGGTTTCCCTTTGATGTTTATGGTAGCTTCATGATGATGATACAAAAGGGGACTTCAAGCCTCAAGAAGGAGCCTCATGGCCTATAGAGAGTAATGAGAACATTCTTACCTAATTATTCACCTACTTCAACCTGAGGGTTTGTCTGTTCTGATGTTCACTTCCAAAATATTTCTGAATCTATCAGCAATAAAACCCTTCATATTCTCTGGAAGACTTCAGGTGGGTGAGACAAATGTGTTTAGCTTTGTATTGTAAACAGGAGGTAATACACTGACAGTATTTTTAGTCCATCTTTACAAATTATAAAATTTAAAAAGTGATACTGCTCTCCTCACTGCAATGTCACTCATGATGCAGCTTTGTTTCAAAATAAGAAAAAATCCTTCCAGTATCAGTAGTGCAAAAAGTAAACTATCACTTTTTCCAATTCACAGTTGTCTACTTAATTTTAGTCTTCAAAAATAAACAGAAAAGTAAAATGTGACATGTTTTGCTGAGATTTCAACAGCACACATCTAAGTGTCTTTTTTACTCAAAATTATTCCTTACAAAAATACATATGCCAACCATTTAAATTTATTATATGCTGGAGTCAGTACTTTATCATTATGGTTGAAAGGTAAACTTTTGAATTTCTTGTTTGTGACTATTCTAATGTATTACCTTTATAACATTGGGTTTTATTAAAGCCCACACAAACCTCAAAAGCCTGTAAATACAGAAATGTCAGCTGTATATACTGTATGAAACATGATCAGGGCAGCTCTGTCTGGAAGAGACTGGATAAGTTATGATTTTGAGACCTTACCCTGCCTGTCATATTGTGTTGCTTATGCCCAGGAATGCTGTGCCAGCCTGAGCTTGAAACCAGCTGTTTATCAACTGGTAATGAGAGGAACATTGTTTAATTAACCAAACAGAGATTTTTCGATTGTATGCTTGTCACAGACATCTTTTATGGAAAATCCTTTCCTTTAGATTTTTCCTCCTGAGAAGCTGAGAGGACTCAGGAACAAAATGTAAACATTGATTATCTGCTGCTGTGGAATGCAACAGGTGGATCTGTGATTGGCCCACGTTGGATGTTTGTAATTAATGGCCAATCACAGCCCAGCTGGCTTGGACAGAGAGTCTGAGCCACAAGCCTTTGTTATCATTCTTTGCTATTCTATTCTTAGCTAGCCTTCTGAGGAGATCCTTTCTTCTATTATTTTAGTATAGTTTTAATGTAATATATATGATAAAATAATAAATCAAGCCTTCTGAAACATGGAGTCAGATCCTCGTCTCTTCCCTCAACCTGAGACCCCTGTGAACACTGTCACATATGTTCACAATAAAACATTAACTAGCCACTGCAACACTTATGATGGTGTCACCAACACATCCAGAGAAATATTCAAAGCAATGGGATGGAATGGAAAAGGAAAAGGAGGTGCTCAGTTGATCAATGTATGCGGGACTAACAAAGCACTGAAATGTGACACTGTGCTCATACTCCCAGCAAAAGCACCTCTATATGCCCACGGGGACCATCATTGTTGTTACTCTGCCTGCACAGATCAACCAATTTTACATCTTAGAGGCATTCTTTAGCCTCTCCTTGCTCTCAGAGAGGATGGCTGAATTGACTTCTGCCCCTAAAGGTCGCTAAATCCCAAAATCATCATGAATCAGAGCTCTTAGACATGGTAGTTCAATATATTAACACAGACTAAAATCAATGCTTGTTTGCATTATTATGCTAAGTTTTGAATAGCAGCACTTTAGGACCAGACCCACTGCTCTTTAGCCAGTTTTGGGACTTGTAAGTGCCACTCAATGGATGTGATGGACAGCTGGAGGTGACAACCTCTTAAATTGTCCTAGCTTGGACACGTAAAGCTTGTCAAAGTGAAATCATTAAAAAGAAATACTCTGACCTTCCCTATTTCCTAGTCTGGCTTTCTACACTTCTGCTCCTATAAAAGAGCAACTTTTATTCATAGGTGGTGTCTGCAAACTTTTCCTCTCCCTTTTCTCCATATTTTTCTCAGTTAAACTGCAAATAAACAGCCAGTATTTTTTCCTTGTCCATTGTTCAAGCCTTGTCATTTTGCTTAGCTAATCACCTTATCAGTACCTCTCACCTTCTGTGTTAAATTAAATTGCCTCTTGCCTTGTCATAATACAACAAAATAAAATGTAAGTAAAAAACCTAGAAGTTTTCAGCTGAAATATTTTTAATATGTCAAAAAGTTAAACAGTATCGCTGATTGTGCTAATATTTGGAGTTCAGTTTGATTCTGTATTCTGTAACTTGGAAAAGTAGACATGAATTGATAAAAAAGAGCTAAAAATATGTATTTTTATGGGTGTCCGTTAGATTCTTTACAGAAATACTGCAAAATATTGTTTTATACATAGAAAATCCATTAAATTAATACAAGGCAACAGGACACATAAATAGTTAATTTTCCTGTCATATAGTTGCCCAACAGAATGAGCTAGAGGTAGCCTTACCTTTGTTTATGGAAAACTATGAGGTTTGGGTTTTTGTGTTTAATAGGTTTAATAGGTGTTTGTGTTTAATAGGTTTAATAGGTTTTTTTGTTCCTATTTAAACACAGTTGTGGAGGACACAAAGAGTGTAAGGTAGGAAACAGAGCGGGGTTTTGGAATTTTGGGTTTTCCTGTTGGTTCCTATTTAACCACAGTTGTGGAGGACACAAAGAGTGTAAGGTAGGAAACAGAGCTGAACCTGTCCAAGATTGTTCATGCATTCAGGGTTCTCCAGGTTAGAACTACAAAATAATTTACTCCCAGGCTGAGCTGCAGGAATTTAAAGATACTTTTATTTTTGCTTTCTATCTTAGTTTGAAAGGTTAGTTGTGCACTTCACACATTTCTCCTGACAGCTTTGTCTAACAAATTCCTCTTGCTGCTCCATCAATCTCTGACATCAGTGATGCCCTTCATCTATTTTATTGCTACTCCATAGTTTTGGTAGGATTTTTTGCACTTAATTTGGCTATGGAGTTTCTGTGCCTGTGCTGCAGCAGGGGTACACTGGGGGAAGAAGCAAACTCCCAGTTCCTGCAGGCTGCAACTTGAAGTACATGGAACACAAACAATACTCCCGTGCAGAATGGCCTTTCATTTCTGACCTGTACAAAGAGTTCCCAACAGCAAAAACCACACAAGCTGCCTGTTCATGTACTTGAGGTTGCCACTGGTACTTTCATCATTTTCCAAATCATATTTTGGCAAAGACTGACTGCAGTGCTATGTAAATCATAGAATGGTAAAGTCAAAGTGGTTCCAATCCTCTGCCAATGGACACCTTCCACTAGAGCAGGTTGTTCACAGCACCATTTAACTCATCATCAAAGACTGTCTACACATAGAATTAATTCTGGAGAAAGTGAGTCATATAAATGTAAACATATCTGTGTGAACACAACACAACACAACCAGGTTAACGGGGCACAATCCAGGTCGTTTATTCCTCTCTTACCTATAAATCATTTTGCATTTGAAAATATGAAACTACAGCTGTGTTCTTGTGCCTACCTTTCTACACTGAAATCCTTTGGTGGTCTCTCTAATAATTTTTACAGCTCCTCATCCTATTTCAATAAATCACTATTATATTCTCTACTTCCCAGATACTGCTGAGCATTATCCCTTGGGGTTTTTTGTCCACTCTGCTTCTCCCTGCAATGACCTACATCATTTCATGGTACCTCGAATGTCTTACCTGAAGGGAAGAGGGCATCCTTCCCTTCCTTCCCTCCTGCATGTTGCATTGCTTCCAAAACACAGACATAGCTCAGACATTCTTGGTATAGAGGGAAAAAAAAAAGATTTACAAACTTTGTAAGATAAGGCACAGAAAAGAACATATGGCACTGCCTCCTGAGCTGGGCCAAAATGCAAGTGCTGTAGAGCTGCAATTGGGATAAAGGAATTGGAAGTAGGAGTAAAAGGAGGAGGACCATACTTTTAAGACAGAAGAAACACATCTAACCAGACTCTAGCTCACAAGCTACAAAGAGCCAGACAGGATGACAGAATACAGCTTCATTTCATGTCAACATGGCAACAGTGATAAAAATACCAATACTGAGACTAAGGATTCTTTTTGAAGCACAGACCTGGCATCAGAAACTTTTTTGTTTGCTTGAAATCTGTTCAGGCAGTACATAAATCATTCAGACTCCTTTAGCCCTGTTCCATCTCCCCTGACTGCTGGAGAGCAGGAAGTTTCCCAGTGTCACAAGGGCACAGAATGCTAAATAATTGCTACCTTGCTTTCATGCTGCAAGTCCAGTCGCACACGTGCAGTTACAGACCAGCTCTGCCTGTCTCATAAGGACTGGGTATAATGACCTCGACTCTATTCTGACTTCAATTTCCACTAGTTGCTTGTTAGTCTCTTACCAGCTGTTGCTCAAAATTGTAACCAGTGCCCTGAATATAGATGTCTTCTTCACTCTTCCATTTTCCCTGTTAAGATGAGGCCCCCTGCATCTCCCCACCTTTGCCACCATCCCCTCATGCACACATTTTTCATAAGCAATGTAGGAATCTGTGATTGCTCATAGGGGAAAGTGAGGCCACTTTTGCTTACCCCAGCATTGCCTTCATTGTTTGCCTGGCCACACCCCGCCTTCCTTAAAAACAGTACATACATGCACACAAAAAGAAACACAAAGCATTGTAGGTTTTGAGAATTTGGTGATATGATAAAAATGAAATGGCAAGCAAAATGAAGATAAGGAAGAGAATTAAGAAAAAAATCACAAACACTTTAGGTGTGCACAATGGCATTGTTAAAGCATCTTCAATTTTGTAAAGGTAAAAATCTGTTAAATTATTTTGTAAAACCAAAATAAACAAAATAAAATATCCCTGTTTAGTGAGAATTTCTTTTTTTTAATGTATTTATGACCAGTACATATACTTGTGTGACGGTGTTCACAGGGGTCTCAGGTTGAGGGAAGAGACGAGGATCTGACTCCATGTTTCAGAAGGCTTGATTTATTATTTTATGATATATATTACATTAAAACTATACTAAAAGAATAGAAGAAAGGGTTTCATCAGAAGGCTGGCTAAGAATAGAATAAGAAGGAAAGAATGATAACAGAGGTTTGTGTCTTGGACTCTCTGTCCGAGCCAGCTGGGCTGTGATTGGCCATGAATTAGAAACAGCCACATGAGACCAATCACAGATGCACCTGTTGCATTCCACAGCAGCAGATAATCAATGTTTACATTTAGTTCCTGAGTCCTCTCAGCTTCTCAGGAGGAAAAATCTTAAGGAAAGGATTTTTCATAAAAGATGTCTGCGACATACTTGAAATGCTTTTCTTAATGTAAGCATAACTTTTAGAGTTGGGGATTTTTTTGTTTTTCTGGTAAGGCTCTTATCAACATCATTTCTCATTTATCCCAAGGTGTATAATGGTAATTTCCAAAGCATAAACAGGCAGCTAAGCCACAAATGCAAATGAGTGGAAACTATTACCCTTTTTCCCTTAAAAGCCTGAAATGAACAACACAACATGACACAATGGTGTCTGAACCCACTGCTGACAACACCAACTGGAATTTGAAAGGAAGAAGGTTTACTAGCCATAATACCACATGAAAAGATCCACAGTTTGCTGCTTGTTTAGTAGGCAGGCATGGTCTTCTAGACAGTATGAAAAAATGTGTTATTTTAGCGAGCATCATGAATATGTACACTCACAAGACTCCACTTGCCTTTCTCCTATAGGTAAATGGGATTTGCTCCCATGGATTAGTACAAGGCTGCCTGAAGAACACTAGATGTAATTACCAGCCTGACCTCATCAGAAACTGCATTTCCTTTCTCCCTCAACTTGTGCCCTCCTAATATCGTTAATTAGATACCTGGCCTCATGCAGCCTCCTTACTGATAAATGTAATGCAGTGCAGCAGCAAAACAGCATAAAGACCACAGCTACCAGCTCTGTGGGCAAAGCTCTGTGGATAAAAATGAAAAAAAGGATTCACTGGCTTCAGGAAAGACTAAAAACAGCAGTGCAAACCACGTGTCATAGAAACAAACAAAAAAGCAGTCAGAACCAACCCCAGCGTAATATCTTCATGTCCTCACACAAATAAAAAAAAGAAAAAAAAAGGGGGGAAATACCCTCTTATTTACTACTCTTGACATTAGACAGTGCAACAGGACTACAGCTGGTGGGTTTTTAAACACTCTCTCCCCAGATTCCAAATTCTCCCCAGTGAATGCAGTTCAGAATGAAAAGAAACAAGGAATCCTGCACTGCAACAACTCAGAGGCATTACTTAGCCTATGCCAAAGCCAGCACTTGATTTATACATCCAGTTAGAGGCCTTTAGGGTCTATTCGTGTGCCAAGACACACTTAAAACCAGCAGGGCAGCTGGTAGTAAGCCTCTCTAGACACTGCAATATTCTGTTTAGGTGATGCATCGATCACAAATTTCAGCATGAACATTGTGAAACTGTAACCTAGACAGACCCAGTGAGAGAAGCTATTCCTTTAAATGCCCTCATAATGAGTCACCAACTCCTTGTCACTTTCATTCTTCTATCTCATTGAGTTTATTTCATTTATTTTATGTTTTTAGTGGTGTTTTTTTTTAATTTCTACTTTTCCCACTGATTCCACTTTATAAACATAAAATTCTTTCAAGTCAGCCAGATACATCAATGTAATAAACATGGAGCCTCAGATTTCGTTATTCAGACATCAAAGTAAATTTGGTCTCAAGCACAGGATGCCAATGAATTAATTCCAGGGTATTAAAAGCTAAATGTACACACACTGAAACATCTGCGTGCAGAGAACAGACATGAACAGATCTGGTTTAAGGTCAGTTTGTCTTCCTTACAACTTCAAATGTTCTTATGGGCCATCAGGTCTTAGATTCTAACATTAAAATATTTGAGGTTAAACAATATTATCCCTAAAAATGTCTTGTTCTCTTTCTTGTCAGCAGAGGCAGAATGTGCCCTATTCCACATAAATTTGAATCTGTTTTAGAAAATTTGTGATATAAATCATATTTCAGTCCCCAGAAGATACTGTTCCTTTTCTAATCATTCAATACTGAGGTTCACTCAATTTCCCATGTCTAAAGGTAATTTTACTAAGAAAAATGGCAGTGTTCAGAAGTTGAACAGAGCTCTTCAAAGTTTTATCTTACATATTTTTTATCTTACAAAGTTTTATTGTACATATTTTTTAGTTCTCCCATAATACTCAGTGATTTCAACAGGAACATTACTAACACCTTACCTTAAAAATGAGTAGTCATTGTAGCAGGAGGCCCCTGAAAAATAATCTATATTAGTAGTGCTGGGCATTGCAATAATCCAATTTTCAACGTAAATTTCCTGCAGAAAAAGCAATATTCTCTCCATTAAGTCCCAGAAAACAAAGCCTGATTCATTTTAGCCCTGTTTTTAAAGCACTCCTTTAAGTATCTCCCTCAGGCAACAAAGAATTTGCAAAGAGTTTTGGTGAAAGAGTAAAAAGATCTCACTTTTAATGTTTCTTAAATTTTGCCTTTTTTTTTTTCCAACTTCACAGCATTTTTAACATACAGAAGAAAACAGATCAAAGTAGAATTCTTGCAATTTTCTCCCTATCTTGATATATGCTAAATATAATATCCAGGATAGGACAAGATTATGGATTCAAGCAAAGAAGAGCACAGTGCCAGTTGTCTGCAGCTGCCTCAGAATACACAGAGTATATAGGAATTAAATAATGACATTTGTTACTATTTTACCCTAAATATTTCATTTGCAATTCAGTAAAACACTGACACAAGGAGCTGCATTTGTTTTTAAATTTCTAACATGAAATTATAACTTTTCAAGGTAATTGTAGTAGTCATATTTCACCTAGGTTCACAGAAAAGGCATTGATATGTATTAAAAAAGAGTTATTTCACTTATTAGGGAAAACAGATCAATGAAAAAAATCACATTAATTTCAACACTAGAGAAGTTTAAATAAAGGTTACTAGTTCTTTACATCAAGTTTCAGTCACCCACAAATGCCTATTCATATTTTAAGGGTATATATTTGATAGGTGGGGACAAGATTTTTCTACCTGGAACTTAGGTAACAGAAATATACCTAGCTTTGGGTAAATCTTTGTTTCCTGCTCATTAATGTCTGTAAAACTGAAATAAGATTTTTAATGATTGACAAATAATAACAGGGAGACTGTAGCATTTAATTTTCTTCCTTTTGAGTGGTCTAAAAAAGAAAATACCTGTTCAAAATATTTTCATGTAAGATTAATGGGTCCTTTTTCTACAATGCACAAAAGAAATTCATGAAATAATGTCACTCCTGTGAAAAGCATGAATCCATAACAAGCATACCTTTTGGAATCTTGTTAAAAGAGTCACACAAAAACCCCAGTTACTAAAAATTCACACTCTGAAAGCAGACCATCATACATGCCGCTATGATATTTAAATGGCTTCAGAGTTGCTTCAATAGGTTTAAAGTTAACAAACATGTTGCTCTTTTTCATGAAGACTAATTTTTTCTATTCTGTTGATTTTTATTAACATAAATACAAATATTAATAATAGACCAACAGCACAATTTTTTTGCTTTTGAAGCCCTAATTGTTCCTAAAGTATCTCTAATTTTTTTACAAAATACAAATATAAACACGTTTTAACTCACACATCAGACCTTTTTTTTTTCAGAAGCTTAAGACAATATAAAAGAATTAAGTAGAAATTCTGTCAAAAAAGTATTTCTATAAGCAATTAATTGAAGCCAGAGCTTTATTATAAGCATCAGCAATGTGACAATCAAAAAACATCTGTACATATTTTTGAGTTTGTAGGGACATGCTAATTGACAGTAGATGGAACAAGTTTATAGGCCCATCAAGCCACATAAAGGAGAGTTTCTAAATTCTAAGCTTCCTTTCTATTGGATATAATCTTCAAAACAGAGGGATGAAATATTCCCAGTTATATAAAGCAAATTATCTTGGCTCTCCTATCTTGCATGCAAGATACATTTGCCCTTTCAAAATGTTTTTTTGTTTGTTTGTTAATTGCTTTCTGTGAGAAAGAGAAGGAAGAAATTCAACAAATACAATTGTACAGGAACCCCAGAAATTGCTTCTTCTCGTTATAGAGCCAAAAGTTTAATTTGATCATGAAAACTGACTTTTCTTTCTTCTGGTTTTATCTCATTTTTTTCCAATGCTTATCCATCTTTGCTTTTATCCTTTTATTCTTTTATTCTTGTCTGTCCTTGCTTTTATTCATTTGCAAACACCAGGCGTTTGCAATGACTAAAGTTACCCATCCAAGTTAAAACACATGCATGTTTTTTCTCCTCTCTTTTTCCTGCTTAGAACGTGGACAACCTAAAGCAGATGAGCTAAGAAAAATCTTTTATCTGATCGAAAACTCACAGCCCCTGGTATCCTTTCATGACCAGGATTCATCAGCTCTAATTCATCTGTAGTTTTCAAACCCAGAGGCTGCAGAGTAACAGGAGTTAAGAGAGTTGCTTAAGGAAAAACCCTTCTAGGAGTAAGTCTAGCTGTCAATATTGAAGAGATAATCTAATAATCTATGATCCCACAGAGATTCATATTTTCATTCAACTTGGCTAATTTAGCCTACATCTCTAAGGATCTGCAAATGCTGTTGATGGTAGAAATCTGACTGAGAGTAAAGCTGTGACATTAGTTTGTGGGAGATTTAGATCATCTCTTTGTACGTAGTGACAAAAAGCAAGCCCTTTGAGGAAGAGACTTCGAGCTCTTGTAAAATAAGGTCAAAACAGGTCTTTCTTTAGGTCCCTTAGAAAAGAGTCAAACAAAACTTTAAACATAAAGCTCACTTTAAAAATTTATTCAAAGATCAGGAAGCTGAAAAAAGAAATTTATCAATGGAATATTAAAAAGAAACAAAAATTGGTACTGTTTTGATAGTGGCCCTTAAAGTTCCTCTTCAATATACAATCCAAGCAAGGAAGAATACCACTTCCACTTGAGGTTTTGATGACAGAAGTTTTGCACTTATTTAGGCATCTTTCTTCCTAAACTATTAAATAAACAACTTATTATATTAATTTCTTTCATTTCATCTTTAGAATAGAGTAAACCACAGTATAGTAGATTAGAGTAGACTAGAGCAGAGTAGAGTGGAGTAGAGCACCCAAGTTGGAATGGATTTAGGAGGACGATCAAATCCAACAGCCTGGTCAATTCAGGGCTGATCAAGAGTAAAAATATCCTTATAACCTTAAAAGATATGGTGTCCCACCAATCTTCCTTTAGGATATTTTTCAGTGATTTCAGAATTGGATAATACATACAGCAGCTGTGCAAGATGAGGGGATGAGAACATTTCCAGGCTCTGGCTTTCACTGAGCAAATCCAGTCAGAAGACATTAAAAGCTTCTGGATTTCATGCCTAACTTACCTGGGACACAGATAACATTTCTGTAATCAGGGCCCATGTGCACTACTGTTCCTTGGCATTGATTAGAAGATTCACCTGCTGAGTTCACTGTTCACATTCAATATTCTGCAAATATTATTTCTTCTAACTTACCCTAGTTACTGAAAAAATGAAATTTCCGTATGCTATGCATTTACCAAACCTCCTTAACTTAGTGCTAAGTTAGTATTTATGTGTAGATAGATGTTTATTCCCAAAGTCTGGAGGTTTGTATTAATTGTATTATTGTACAAATGCCTCTTAAACACCAACAGGCTTGGGGCACTGGCCACCTCCCTAGGGAGCCTGTTCTCATGTCTGACCACTCTGTCACTAAAGACATGCTTCCACATGTCAGGTGTAAATCTCCCCTGGCACAGCCTGACCTGCTCCCATGTGTCCATCCTATCACCAGATAACAGGAAAGAGCTCAGTACCTCCCTCTCCATGTTCCTCCCTCAGGAAGCCGCAGAGAATAATGAGGTCTCCCTTTGGTCTCCATTAAACCAAGCTGGACAAACCCAAAGTCCTCTGTCTGAAGGTTCCTGCCAGCCCTTGAGGGCTCCATGACAATGACTGCTGTTCCCAGGAGGTCTATCAGGAGATCAGGTGGGAATTCTGTTCCTTCCTCCTTGCTTTTCCCCACTTGCAGCCACCAGACACTCTCTCCAATCATCACTAAACTGAATGGCTGCCTGAAAAACCTTAGCACCACTGTTATTTTATCCATGCTTGCTCCCCTGGATGCAGACTTGCCAAAAGCTGGCCTGGTCAAAGAGTTTCAGAATAACTGCCTGCTTTCTCACATTGCTTTAAATTTTACAAACCACCAAGGACTATTTGCTGAAATGGATCCATACAGAGTTAAGTGGGATTTCCAGTGGGCAGTAGTTAAAGGAATGGGGAAATGAAAAAAAAATCACAATTGATCTTTTGCTAATGTTTTTTCTTGGAAGCAACAGACAACATTGCCTTCTATAAGCAGGAGAGAGGGTTATGCCAAGTGTGAATGCTACAGTTACTCAGCAAGAGAAGAAACAGAGATGCTGATCCCATTTTCAAGTCAGAATCTCAAGGTATGCTTGAAAAAAGGAAGTAGTGATCAACATTTTCAATAAACCAATTGCAACATTATTTGTTATCTAAACCTCCAGACTTTGGGAATAAACATCTATCTACACATAAATACTAACTTAGCACTAAGTTAAGGAGGTTTGGTAAATACATAGCATATGGAAATTTCATTTTTTCAGTAACTAGGGTAAGTTAGAAGAAATAATATTTGCAGAATATTGAATGTGAACAGTGAACTCAGCAGGTGAATCTTCTAATCAATGCCAAGGAACAGTAGTGCACATGGGCCCTGATTACAGAAATGTTATCTGTGTCCCAGGTAAGTTAGGCATGAAATCCAGAAGCTTTTAATGTCTTCTGACTGGATTTGCTCAGTGAAAGCCAGAGCCTGGAAATGTTCTCATCCCCTCATCTTGCACAGCTGCTGTATGTATTATCCAATTCTGAAATCACTGAAAAATATCCTAAAGGAAGACTAGTGGGACACCACATCTTTTAAGGTTATATGGATATATTTTATAATCTCAAAGATTAACCTGTGCTTAGACAGCCATTATAGTAGCTATGCATTACACAGGCAAGAGTTAAACAAGTTACATGCTACAATGAACTTGTGTTCAGGTACATTTGGTGCATAATCAATAAAAATGATTTGTCAGATTAGTTGAGAGATGAGACGCGTCATGGAAATAATGAGTAGTGTCCACTGCAGGTGGCAAGGAAGGCCTGGAATATCATATTGACTAGACTGACTATAAATAAATGTTACCCTCTTTGAGGCCACCTCTATTATCCTCAGCTCTTCTCTGCCAATCATCTTTAGGCAGTGCTAAGGAAACCTAAGATTAAATACAGGAGGTACTTTTACAAGCAAGGCAGGCTGATAAATCCAAATATTCTTGTTTTGCGCCATGGAGACTAACTTTGGGCTGAACGTCCAGTTCAAAATCTGTGCATTTTATAACCATGGACACGATTCTGTATTCGTATCACTGCACTCATTTCAGGCACAAGCTGACATAAACAGACACCTTCTGAACGCATTTCTGAGAGTGTCATACTCATTTTGAAACTCTGTAAGTCTGCAGGCTGGAAAGAACGAAATCTATTTCTCAGATTTAGCAACAGAAAACAGGAGTGAATAAAAAACAATATAGGTATGATATGATGAGCATGAACAAATGGTCTCAAGCCATGATTAATATGCTGTTGGGAAACTGTAATTTGGCATTGTCTAATGCCTAGTGACGGAAGCAGAAACATACTGGTCTAAAAGAAATGCAATTTTTACTTGTAATGAAAATATGGGAAAAAAAACCCCATAATTTTTAATTAAGAAGTCTCTTATACATATATATATATATGTATAAGAGACTTATATATATGTATATATATATCTCAGAGAGATATATATATCTCTCTGAAATACAGTCATTATGACTGTATTTCAGGTCTTTTTGGTTGCTTTTGAACTCCTAATGTTACTAGTTATCTCTTTAGCATGAATTACTCTAAAAGTCTACTTTTTCTTTCTCAATGTAGGTGTGAATGACTGCACTTTGACTTTTGTGCATAACTTGTTTATTATAGCCCTGATTATATTTAATGCTATGGAGAGGTATGGAAATTGTTATGAATTGCTGACAGCAGTGGGTGTTGAGAGTCACTTGTCATTTAGAATAGATGCAAAGAACCCTTAAAAGCTCTTTTATGCAGCTATGTAGCTGAAGCAAGAACATTGAGAAAAGATATCATCCTTCCCATCCCCTAACACCACAATTTTGGGAGCTAACCAGGTCCAAGGATGTGAACGGCCTAAATACCGTTTGAATGGAATTATTAAATTATTTTAGAGGACAAAACAGAAATATGAAACATAGTGAGCAAGCACTAAGCTGTCTCAACAGGTATAACAGCATGTCTCCACAAACACTTTAAAAGAAAGTTCTCATTTCTTAGCTGAATGATGGCCAAAGGAGGTAAAAAACAAGGAATATTCTCCAAGTCAGGAATATAAGATCTGGAAAGTATTTTACACATAAACTATAAGAATTGCTTCAGTGATACCTGAGCCTAAATGTTTTGCTATTAACACCAACACACAAAGACCAAGCTTTGGAAAATGTTTCAATAGCTGAGTTACACTTTTTCTCTAATTCATTAACTATTGTCCTTTTTGAGGAAGAGTCACCCTATTTTCCACTGAAAAAACTGTTGAACAATTGATTCTGTAAAATGCCACCTACACATAAAAAATTAGGCATAGTGTTGTTGCTTACCATGTGTCTGAAAGGAATGATGCTTCACAGACTTGGAGTGAACCAGATGGAATGACAAAGGAAATTGGGAGTCATTAAATTGCAGAGAGGGAAAAAGATGTTGTGGAAGAAAATTAAAGAGCTAAAAGGCACATATGCCACTTAGAGAAAAAAAAAAAGAACCAAGGAAAATACTTTTGTATCTTCCTGCAAACTATTAAAGGCATAAAGAGTGAAAAATGTTTTGAGATTTCTTTTTTATTTTGTTTGAGGTTCTTTTTCTTTGTTTTCTGAAAGACAATTTTGCCAAAAGATTTTCAAGAGTCAGTATCAGTTCAGATAAAAGTGCCTTAAAAATTCTTCCTGTAAGCCATGTTCTTGTTTCATTATTTTATTCTCACAGAAAGTGTTGCTTATTTTCTCCTGCTTTGAAGAGGAAAAAGACTATCAACTACCACATTTAAAAAACAAAAAACCGAAAGTCTTTGAACTAAAATTAGCTATGGTATTTCAAGCTATTATTATTAAGTTGCATTCTTTTGTACCATCAAAGGAAAGAGTCAGTGTAAACCCAGTGTCACATATTAGTTCTTAAGGTGAGCTGCAAATGTAAAGCTGGCAGAAGTTAGTGTAAAGCTGGCTTGGTACAGGCTTGTCCTGCTCTCACCAATTGTTTAAAACTCAGAAGTCACTTTCTAGGGCTGGGTGGGTACAATGTGCAGAAGGCAACATCTTCTCCAAGACCTGTTCTAGGACACCTGGACACTTGACACTCTCCTATCAAGGCTATGGCACCACTCACAGGGAACAATGCACTCCTCCAAACCAGCAGCTCATCTCCTCCTCCCAGAGAGGGCTACAGACAATTATAAATTACCTTACCTGTGACTCCTTTGCTTTTCTAGATCCTACTGCATTATTTAGCAATTTAAAGTCACACAGATGCAGGCAAGTCTTTGTCTATGTGTGGACGCATCTGGGCAGGATTCACCCTTCCAAACAAGGGCATTGGAGCCCAGGAAGTGTCTGGAGCACAAGTCCTTTGAGGAGCAGCAGAGGGAGCTAGGGTGACACTGGCCGGGGTCTCTGTACAAATCACGAACGGGACGGGGCTGCTGTGGAACGTGCCTTGAGCTGTTTTATTTTCCAGCATCAATCTCATTACATGGTTATGACAATGGGAAGATGCCAACAGCTCACATCCCAGGCAGCAGAACAAGAACTTAATGTTACAACTTACTTTATAGGTTTTTTGACCAATCACACAAAGCAAAAGCACATTGACAGTAGTTCTATCCAACCACTATAAGCACACGTACCTTTGGTTAAACAATGCTTGCTTATTTCAAATACAATACCTGCTTGTAAGCCTGAAAACACAATGCACAGAGCTCCATTATTAAGCTTCAACCTTCCTAATATCTTGTTAGATAAACTGTTCTGTAGCTTAGGGAGTTATTCTAGACAAGCATTAATACACAGACCATTGTTCTATTTGTCCTTGCTTTTCTACTTTTTAAATAATTTTTCTGCTGACCTATCTCATGGCTCCTGCTTAGCTCTAATCACAGTTCTGCTGTCTCTGAGGCCAGCCTTTTGCAGCTTTCCCAAAATCCTCTAATTTTGTGGATTCCCAACCTGGGGGTGTTTAGCCTGGACAAAAGGAGGCCCAGGGGGAACCTTGTCACTCTCTAAAGCTCCATGAAAGGAGGGTGTAGCCAGGTGGTGGTCAGACTCTTCTCCCAGGTAATAAGTGATAGGTCAGGAAGAAATGACCTCAAATTATCCCAGGGAAAGTTCAGATTGGATATTAGGAAAGATATCTTCACTGAAAGGGTTATCAAGCATTAGAACAGACTGCCCAGGGTTGACTTTAGATCTATTAAACCACATGGTTTAATAAATGTGCTAAGACAGCATTGTTGAATGAATACCCAGAAATGCTGAGCAGTGGATTCAAGGTTGCAATATGTTATTTGGTAAGAAGGATTTGGAATTTGCATGTGTTGACCCACAACTCTGGAACTACTGAGTAAAGTTTATCTCGGGCACTCAAGGTTGAATTTTCATTGTTAATTTTTCTTCATCTTGGCAGACCTTACTGTCAAACCTGCTGTCCAGGCATGCCATAAAGCTCTGTCTTCCAAACACATTTTCCAGCTTCAGGTATGCTCAGAAACTGCCCATTCACTTTGATAATGTGTCCAGAAAGAGTGACAGGAGGAGGGCTGCAGGTGCCTCTGAGTTACCCCATGTGCTCTGCAGAGGGGCTCAATACCCTGCTGTCCTGTACATGCTTACCCTAAAGCTGTATGGTTAAATGCCAGATAAAATCACATGGAACTGAGAAGTTAACCAGAAGTGAACAATCACTAAAGTGATCCAGTATTATTCAGAGTCAAATGAAAGGCCAAATAGAGTCTGGATAAAACTTGACTGAACTAATTCTTTAAACACCGATCAAACACATTACAAACTTCAGCTGCTTTTACATGTGTATTGCTTCTTCCAACTTAACAAAAAAAACAGCTTCTGGGTCAGTTTTTAGAAGTGTTCGAGCATTTAAGGTTCTAATTACCTCTCAGTGTTACATTTTTGCATAGAGTGTTGTTACTGTTCACAGGATCCTCTGTGGACCTGTATGAAAACCACATTGCATATTCATGATTCTACGTAAGAATGATTCTTCTTCACAGATGTGAAATTATTACCTGATGGTCATAAAATTCTCACTGGAAGTTCTTGCATTGCCATCAGTAAAAGTCTCTTCTCATATTTTTCTGATCCATTACTCCACACAGTCTGAAAAGTACCACATAACAGAAGAAGCCTATCTTAAGATCAACTCATACAAGTTAAAAAAAAAATTCAGAGTAAAAGAAATATTAAATATAACAATTTAGAAGCAAATTAGTGTGTTCTATTAGAAGAGGAAGTGAACACATTAAATAAATAATCCTGTGAAAATTATTCACTAAAGTCTAGCACAAACACTAAATTTTGCAAGTCCACAAAACTGAGTTATCTTTCACATTGACTCTTTACATATGTAAAACTTGCTTGCCTGTCAAATTCTTTCTGCAAAAATGACAGTCTAAAGGGCCTGTCATCTACAGCATCTGCTTGCAGATAATGCTCTCTACACCATTCCAACCTTCTTTCCAAATGATTTAAATGAGGGAGGTATCAGGCACACAGCATCCCTGTGCTTATTAGAGTGCTTTGCTGTGTTAGGAAGTATCAAGTGTCTGTAGGCATGCTCTTTAATTATGAATTTTGATGTGCCATAAACAAAGTCAGTCCAATTGGCATTAGCTAACACGCAGAACTGCAAATTATTCTAATACTTAGGCTGTGTTGTTATAACAAGTGCTCATACACCATCTAAAAATCTGGTTTGTTGTTATCCGCAAAAAATAAAAGTCATTATTTTGGTAAAGCCAAGTAAGTAATGATGTGTGACCAGAGCAAGTGAGGAGAGGTAGAGAAGAGAAATCACTGATATATTTTCTAATATTTTAACAAACAGCCCTATTCAATCAAATGGAACACATCCAGACTATCTCAGAAAAAAAGCAGACAATAGCTTTCTTTAGATTGCAGAAGCAGTTTGAAAGTTATAAAGGTAATTTGTATCAACTCATTACTATGTCACCTCATTTCAAGCACATGCTAGATAAGTAGCAATAAGCTCTGGGTTAGAGGATTTTGCATTATAACCATTAGTACAAACTCTAACAGCACCAAGCTCTTGAAGATTACCCCAGACAGTTATTGAGATTTAGGAGGTGCAGCTTTCTACTGATTTAAGAGAGATTCTGTAGACAATTTTATCATTTATTCTAGAACTGAGGTAAAAGGCTAATTTGATGAAGAGCACTCATGAATTATTTCCTTCCTATAGGTACCATAATGTTCCCAGTAGAATGCTCTTCTTGCTCTTTAATTCAAGGTAATGATGTTGCTGCATCTTCTCTTGACACTTAAAATGCAGTTTAATGCCACATCATCAGTCAAAACTTCCGTGTGATTTCCAAAGGCATTAAATTATCAGAAAAACTGAACTGAGAAATTAACATTTCTAATGCATTAGAACTTTTCTGGGCTTTTAAGGAAGTTTTCTCCTCTGCTCGGGATTATGGAACAAAGAAAACTTTCATACCGTGTCAGAAAATCTTTTTTCCATGAATTTCTGCTCTGATTTTCATAGGAAGTATGCATATGAAACAATTTGATTGTACTCCATTGGAGTGACTTACATGGAATAATGTTTACAGGTGTCCCTGACATTTTTCACTTTAAATCAGTGACTCTGACAAAATAGTGTATTGATTGACTTACTTACACCCTTCTGCAATACATTTTTTGGTATAAAAAGAAATATAATCTACTGTATGTTCAATATTGGGGTTTTTCTCCTGTAGATCAAATCTGAAAGACATAAATCAGCTTTTTTTCCTTTCTTCTTACAATAAATATGGTTTGGTAACATTATTTCTTGAATGTGCAGGGATAAATCAAACTGAATATTCACTCACTTTCATTTCATAACAGCCCACCTAAATATATTGATCAAAACAGCTGTAGATTGCTTCAGTTCAGAGCTTTTTATAAACCTTAAAATAAATAGGCTTTTATCAATCACTTTGTTTTCATAATTAGTCACATCTATAGTAGGAAAAAAAACCTCCACCAAAAAATGTTAAGTAGATTTGGGTTCTTTTCTTCTTTACATTGAAGACCTTATGCAATATAAAGCTAAATTGATGTATTTTCTAATGGAAGGAGAACAATTACTTTAAGTGTTCTAGTATTTCCAAAATTTCAACATCCAGTTTATTTATTTACTAGAGCACACACTTTAGCCCACACTTGATTCTGTCTTTTTCTCATGCTTTATCACCTAAGCTCTAACAACAGCAGCAAATGCAACTCTATGGTTTGAGCAGGTAATGAAGTGATAGAATAGGTTCTAAATTATATGTTTTCTTGTGTATGTCACTAATGAGCCAAAGTTTATGTGAAATTTTAAGGGATTCTTGATGCTGAATGTAAGATTTAAACTCAAAGAGAGAGCAGTACAGAATTACAGAAAATGGGAAGCCCTATGAGACAATATATCTGCTCTGAGGGGAAGGCAGAGTCACCTGTGATGTTAATTAGAGACTTCCCAGGTCAGTGTATGAAGGCTGAAAAGTAATCCTGTGTTTCACTGTCCTTTCCTGGTGAGCACATGGTGCTCTTTTCTCCACTGTGTTTAGATGTGTCTGCAGGAACAGGCACCTCCATAGCAGTACACTAAAGTAATAATACTTATAATAAAATAAAAATCTCACTTTTACACTAACCTTGGTATTAATACAAAAATAATATAATCTTTAGACCACCACTAAACATACAGACCTATCATTTTGTAGTTATTTCTTACTTCTGGGGAGAAAGTTGAAGGGCTTATTGACTCACCATATTCCAAGTGTTTGATCCTGCTGTAGGAAGCTTTTAGGTGAAGGAGGGGAGGTGGTGGGGAAAGTTGCTTAAATGAGTTTTGTTTGATGCTTTGTTTGTTTCCAGAATATTTGCTCATGACATATCACATTGTTAGACTTTGCTCTGTTTATCAGGAACACACAGCCTGGTAAAATGAGTTTTCAGTTTGAAGAAGGCCAGTGTGCAAATTCAGAGGAGCACAACGAGACTTATCAATGCTGCTCTTTTGTTCATGGAAAATGCTAACAATGATGGTCCAGAGTTTAGTGATAAACTCACTTGTAGGGGAATACAGTATAGGTAAATGAAGGTGGTATAGAATGTAATCTTATCCCCTAAAGAGTTACAGCTGGACCAATTACTAAAGTTTAGGAGCAGGCCTGATGTTAACAGGCCACACCTGTAGCCAATAAGAACAGTGGTATAAAAGAGTGGATTGGTGGGATCAGGAGTCAGATGGCTGCTGTGAGGGCCAGGAGGAGTCAGTGCCTAGAGGAGATGCCCACAAAAAACATTGAGGAGGTATGAAACTCTGGAGATATGGAACCTTTACATAGAACTTTTGATGTATAAGACAACACTCACCCAACACATGAAGTTACAGGACAGCACTGTGCACTTACAGAGGAGCAGTCTCTTGGTTTGGGACAACTCAAAGAATATTCTGAAATGGGCTGTCTACCATTATGGATTCAGCAATCTCTTTCCACCAGGAAGGAACAAGTATGAGTAAATGTAAGTTAAAAAATCACAGTTTTCTAAGAAGCAGAACAGAACCACGAAAAAACAAGAGTAAATGACTGGTAGATACAAAAGATATCAGAATCCCCAGAAGAACAAAAAGCTGGAGGAGAGCACAAACCCACAGAGCACTTTTCTGGTTGTAAGTATCATCCAGGAGCGGGAGCAGCTACATGGGACATGATGAAATGGGGCTGCCTAAGGATCACCCTGTCTTCTGCTCTGTTCAGATGTCTGCCCAGCTAAGGTTATGATGACAAGATTAGGTGACAACAAATCCTTTTCCACCGTAAAATGAACCTATGTGAAGGCATAAATGAAGAAATGACAGATAGATTTATTATCATTTTTCACTCTTTTTTAGATCTCATTTCTCATGTTTTCTTTCTGAAGAAGTGATTATTCCTGGAAGGTTCATTCTCAAGTGACAACGTCTTTTAACAACTTTGGCACATTCTAGATCACTTGCAATCAAGGAATTAATCAGAAAGGAGTAATATTTAAACAGTGACAGAACACACAGATAGGGTCTATTCAGCTTTAGGAGCTAAGAAATGAATTTGTTTCTATGAATAACCCTTTTTTCATCCACAAGATAGTGTGGCATTTCTCTTAGCAGTTTTAATTAAAGTGCAAATTTTACAATAAAAAAATAAGACAGTAAGAATTGTACCTGTGAAGAAGTTGTACAAGGCAGGAAATAAAAGGCTTATTTAAGTACCTAATCAAATATCTATCCTTGATAACTCTAAAAGAGTAAATCCTAATCTCCAACTTACTTCAGCTTTTACTTCAATGATATACCAATGACAATTATTTTAAGAACAAATGGAAAATATGTGACTTCCATCAAAAATTTTAAGAGAAAATGGGAATTATTTTATTTGTGTAGCTTGTGCCTGTATGGCACAGCTTACTGTGTCCTCAAAAGTGTAAAGATAAAATAATGAAAAAAAAACCCTAAAAAAATACACTTTATATACATACATATATAAATATGTATTTTTATATGTGTGTTTATATATTCCTCCTAGCTCTGTAGTTATAGTAAATTATATGAAGGCTTCTACAGTGTAAAAATTTGTGGCAGATACCCAGTGGCAAAGGGGACACACAAACCACTAATAATGGGAGACTAAGGAACAGTTTCCAGCTCTTCCAACAAATAAGACTGATCTTCTTGATTAGTTCCTTCTACTAGAAAACCTGGCTAACAAAATTCACTAAAACCAAGAGCACACTTCCATGAGGTATTAGGCTGAAAGGGTTAAGAAGCTGATGGCAATTAACCTCATTGTTTACAATTTTCCTCTTTCATCTTCCTGCTGAAAACTGTCATTTGCTGAACAAGTTTTAAATGAGTGAATTGACTGCTCATTTCTGTGGAAATCACATTTACAACTTTCTAAGGATGACCCTTAACAGCACAATCAAAACCATAGTTTTTAAGCAATTAATGCCTCTTAAAGAATAAATACCTGAACATTTGCCTCATCAGCATTCTCTGTGTTCTTAACAGTCTTAAGCTAAAAACATTAAGCGAAGGTAACAGTTGATATAGATTTTGAAGTGCGCCACTAAATGCTTCAATATTTTGGTTTAGAAAGATTAGCCTATATAAATAATCCATCAATAATAGTTTTGCACAAAAAACACCTTTCCTATCATTTATTGTTCTTTGAGTTGCAGATCAGAAGTGCTGTGCTTGAGGACAGCAGTGCAGAGAAAATCCTTATCAAGACATTTAAATAGCTCAGAGTAACTCAAAGGGAGAGCAGCCTCCCACTCAAACACTCTGATAAGGCATAGATTGGTCTTAACAGCAAATGAACCTTGCAAAGAACCTCAATTATTTATTTATAGAGTTGCCAACATATGTCAATCAAAGTAGAGGACAAATGAAGTATACTAACTCCAGGAGTTTTGGCAGGCAGCCTATATCTGTGTATAGTCCCTAACCTTTTGATATGAAGAAATGCAGTGTAACTACAAAATCCAATACCTACTTCATGCCTATTAACATTTGCTACCAAATGTGCTTCCTATTGAAGTGACATTTTCACCTAATGAAAAAGATGTTCAAGCTCTAATTCAGACACTCGGTTCAAAGAAACGTGCCTGAGCAAGATTTGAGTCGTGAACAAGAACTTATTTTGTCATGCAAGATTCAAAAATTCATAGTTCACAAATCTCAGCATGTAAGATAATCAAATGAATTATGTACTGAAGTAGGGAAAGCTCAGGAAATATCTTATGGCAAAAAATGATCTTTATTTCTCCCTGCAGATTTAATCTTGCCATTTTTGAGTAACTCTTAAGCAGCTCTGGACACCTCTTGCAGTCATTGGCTTCTTTGACTCCTGAGACTACAGCATAATGGAGTGTTGAGACAGAAGTCAGTAAACTTTAGGAAAAAAAAAGTCTATTTCAGAAACTGAAATAGAAAAAGGAAAAAAAAAATCAGTCATCTGCCAATATTGGATAAGTAATGGTCAATGAAACTATTTCAGATTTGTTTTTCAGTTAGCTGATTTCTCATCCTGAAAGCAACATTGTTCATATCTATCAGCAGAGAATGGCTCTCAGGTTTGTGTCCCTTCTGAAATCATATTATGAACAATTGTGCTGGAAAGATGGAACAAAATACACATGCTATATCAGACATATCAAGGATCACAGTGTTCTCTGTTCTGATTATCTATATATTAAGTATTCCTTTGAAACAAGTTCTGCTTCAGACAGCAATAATAACAAAATATATTTCTATTCAGAAACATGCTATAAAATACTTGATATCAAAAAAAAAAAAAAGGAGGGGGACAGAACACTGAAAAGCACTTTGAAAAAGTTTAAAAACTGAGAAACATTAGGATTCACATCCTGCATTTATCAGGAAATTGCCAAATAGCTCCAAGTATTTTCTTAGCCATTATTCATACTTGATGTCCAGAATCGCCATTTATCTTTACTTTTTGAGAAAGGCTTTCAAAGTACAATGGCAAAAAATATTTATTTGCATTTCATGAGGTGCAAACACTAAAACAGTGTTATAACAAAGGTCCATGTGTCCTTTTGTCTGTCCTACCTCTGATAGGCTAAAATTGATGTCTACACAAGGTGCAAAACAAAAAGAAAAACACCAGTGATATTTTTTTCAGAAAATCTGCCCAACTTTCAAAAATCTGTGTTTATTTTTTTGCATGTCACATATGGTGGTAATGGTTTCTTTTGTGATTTTTTTTCAGGGGATTTTTGAACCCATGTAAAGTTTTGGCATTCAAAGCATATGCAATTTAATGCCACTCCGGTGTGAAGAAGTATATCATTTGCTTTAAGCTAATTTGTTGTTCATAAGCAGGTTGTTTGCTTTAAATCTGTTGTTTCATTTGATGTGCTTTGTACATGGATTGTGAGCACCTTACTGTCACTCTTTTATTTAACACTCATGCTTTAGAAACATGCAGCTTTCCCTACCATGACTGACTTTCTTTTTGCCATGCTGAAGAGTCTGAGTGTAAGTAAGCTCCCCTTGCGGGGAAGCAACTCCACACTTTGATAACACTTATAATTCTTTCTGTAGGCTTTTAACTTTCATTTTCCAAAATGTAGGCTCCAGAGAGATGCCCAGTATTCAAGTAGTGTTATTTTATGGGCATATATAGGGGAACTGATGGTTGTGTTTCTCTATCTCTTCCTCAGAAGCAGATAAGGTTCTTAAAATTCTGTTTGCCTCTGAGATGCTGGTTCCACAGAGCTGTCAAACATACTGCCACTTCCTCTTTGACAGGAATAGATAATTTAGAGCTCACCATTGTTTATAAACCTAAAACTACTTTTCCACCAGAATATTGTTTTGCATTTATCAATTTTGAATTTCATGTGCTATTTTGTTGCCCTATCACTCAGTAATGGGACTCTTCACAACAAAACAACAGCTTGTGTTTAGAATCTAAATTGTGTTTAGAATCTTCAGAGCTTTATCTGTGTCTTTGCTGGCAACCCCCTCTCCACATTCAATGTCCAGCTCAGCTCTCAGGCCATGTCACTGTGTTTTCCAGCAGTAACCCCTCCCTGTCTTTATAACTTACCATTTTCTATCACCCTTTTTCTTATAACACATATTTACATGAAATCATAGTTATAGAATGGTTTGGATGGGAAGAGGCCCTAAAGATCATCCAGTTCTATGGGTAGGGACACCTTCCACCAGACCAGGTTGGTCAAATCTCCATCCAACCTGTCCTTGAGCACTTCCAGGGATGGGGCCTCCACAGCTTCTCTGGGCAACGTGTGCCAGTGTCTCACCACCCTCAGATGGAAGAACATTTCTTCCTAATAATTAATCTAAATCTGCCCTCTTTAGATTCAAATCCATTCCCCCTTTTCCCATCACTATATGTCCCTGTAAAAGTCCCTCTCCAGCTTTCATCAAAGTAATCACCTTTATCCTTAGTTCTTTGAAAATGTATGGAATAATTTTTAAAGACTTTTTGAGGTTGAACATTGCCAATTAGTTTTTGAAAGTAGAAATAGATTTTAGCAACATTATGTACTTACCTACCCAGGCAATGTCCCATCACACCCTTCTCACAGGTTTCTAGGGACTTGTAGAACCCTACTATTCTCTCATATATTATTAGTCATAGTACATGACTAGATTTAACCATGCCTGTAAGTTTGAAATTAATCAAACTTAGTGAATATAAAGTCTATAATATAAAATACATTACCTGCATAAGTAGAAATAAATTTTAGACTAAACAATTCAACAGCCACAAAAGAAGATGAGAATTAGAAGCAGTATCTGGACAATATCCAGAGGCTGGAC
The DNA here is from genome assembly GCF_037042795.1 of Molothrus aeneus. Classification (NCBI taxonomy): domain Eukaryota; kingdom Metazoa; phylum Chordata; class Aves; order Passeriformes; family Icteridae; genus Molothrus; species Molothrus aeneus. Next base: position 11,463,318 of record NC_089649.1, on the reverse strand, counting down.
CCTAGTTTAGATCATCTTCTTAAAAATATTATTTTATTTTCCCCATTCATATCAGAATATATAAGAGTTTCCACACCATCTGTGATTTATCAACCACAAAATTTGTTTCCAGTAGAAAACCCTGAACTAAAAGAAACATTACTTGACTGAAATTTCTGCAGCACTCAAGCATTGTATAGGAATGCACTGCTATTATTAACAGGGTTGTTAGAGGTATGACACTGCCTCAAAAAGACAACATGTTTTATTTTTTATGGCCAATCTTTCAGCAATATGCATTCTTGACCCAGGCTGAAAAGAAAAAAAGCAAAAAAAAAAAAAAAAAAAATTCAAAGGTAATGCAAGCAGAGAACACTACGTCTGAGATAAAATACATATTTTAACTGGGAAACAGCTAAGACAAAAGGAGGTTAGAAGTATTGGAACAGAGGAAATGTAATGGGAAAATATGATAAAATGTTTTTTTCTTACAAAAAAGGATGAGAGATTTATTGCTGGTAGCACATGACACGATAGTTTGAGAGGGAGAGGGGAAATGATCACATGCCATAAAAAGGATATCTCTATCGTGTTCATGATTTTTACTGTCTCGTAAAGATATCTTGTGAACTTTTATAGTAAACCTGGGCACACCTGTAAATTTTGTTTGACTGATTTATTATTTTTCTGTTTAAGGAATGAGGTACCAAGGTTTTTCACAGGCTGGCACAATGAAAACAAAGAATGTTTTCTAGCTCATAATTTTGTTTTAAAATGGTTCAAATATAAAGCCTCAGTAGATGCTAAGATTTTATACTTGCTGGATCTGAAAGCAAGCCTACTGCTTAAAACCACTAGATTTCCCATTGGTGTTCCTAAATTCCTGCATAACAGGCTTTTTAAACACTGAAAATTAGGACTAAATTTTTTAAAATAATCTGTAAGGATAACATCCATTTAAAAATTTTAAATCATCCATTTAGAAAAATGAATTTTTTAACCTTAAAAACATTTCCTGAGCTTATTTTCAGAACAACCCTCCAACAACAAGCTAAGCAGATAAATACAACAATTGACAGAGAGGCAGTATGCCACCAGAGACACAAGATAAATTGTTACGAGAGGTCGTTGGTCAGAGACAGACAAACTACAGGAACTCTCTTAGATCATGAGACAAAACTATCTTGTCTTATTTTTCAGACCCTCCTTGCATAGGGAATTTGGATTTCCTGGGCTCAGTCAGCTGATGGGTTGGATCTCTCTCTGCCCAGAACTCTGGCCAGTGGTGTGCCTGCATCTGAGCTTGAAAGGGTTGGCTGAGGGTCCCCTGGATAGGTTGGGATCCAACCTAACATACTGTGACAATAAATTGTAAGGAAAAAAGATTTAATTTTTTTTTAACATTATTAGAATTCAAGATGCTTAAAATCAGAACAGCTAAAAAAGAGGGAACTAAAGTATATAACCATGAGAACATGAAAAACAAGTCCTAAAGACCCTGCTAGATGCTATACATCTACTATAAAAAACAAAGCACTTCATGTATAATTTCTTATTGTGTATATAGTTAAATTATATTACTTGATTATGGTCAATGGACAGATTATGTTAATAAAAATTTTAAAAATATGTAATATATTACACCTTATTACACAATGACTGACCTATGGATTGACTATATTGCAAAAGGCACATTTAAAACAATTTTCTTGCTATGCTGTTAATATTATTTACAATACCTCAACAAGTGCTCCATCATAGAAACCTTTCTGCCTGCTATCATGTAAAAGAATTGATTCACTTCTAATTGAAGAAGAAACTTGTTTGAGGCGTCTGCCTAATGACACATTTAATGAATAAGCAGCCATTCTAGATGGAATAGAATCTCTACTTTCAGTATAAATTAATATGTTTCTAACCAACACTAAAAAATAAAGCTTGATTATTTTTTCTTCTACGCTGTGCTAAATGTGCATTATAGAAAAGTGGAGAGCTAAAGAAATCACTTAAATGTAAATATAATGGATTGTGAACAACAAATTTAAAGAGTTTCAATCCTGTCCTCAGTGATTTACAGCTCCACACATTTACTTTATCATTCTATCAAGGCTTTCTGTTTGTTTTGTTTCTGCTTTGCTTTGTTGAATTCATAAAACCAGAGTGGAATGGAAATCTGTAATCATCTCCTAGGGCACACTCTTCAGCACAAACAAAATCATCAAAAAACAAGTCTTCCTTGCTTTTATCACACTATAGTTTAAATTTATATGATGGCTATCACTTGTTGTTCATTCATTTAATCCAAGAAAAACACAGAACAGTCATTAAGTGTGTTTTAATTTGTGACATGGATTCAGAACCTTCACCCTGCAAACATAGAACAGTGGCACACAGGAGTGTTACTGATGAAGATGGCATCTCCTTTTTACTCTTCACAGTCAGTGATGAAAGATGTTTTTTTTTCCTAATAGTGATTTGAAATTTGAGGTTTAAGTTCAGATTTGAATGGTTGTGGTGCCCTCTCTGCTCCCCTGCAGCTGATTCTAAATACACCTGGGGTGATCAGGCTGATGTGACTAAAGCTGGGCCTTAATCACTGAAATACTACTCACTGCAAATCCTCTACATGGAGCTGAGCCATGTGCAATGTGTGCATAGTTATTCCCTATTAGAAATAGAAAATTCTCATTATAATATTTTCTGTATGTTAATACCCCATGTAAAGCCACAGGCTTCCTCAACATGGAGATGCTTTCAGTCTAAACCCTGGAAGTGAAGGCTGAGGATGTTAGCTCCTAAAGGACAGAGAAGGAAAGCGGCAGATTGCCTAAGCTGCAGGTTGAAATATTCTTCTGTTTTTTTAGTCCCCGAATTATTTAATGCAAAAGATGGAAACAAGCAAGGACTAACAGCTGTGCTCTCCTCTGTGGATCCCTGATTTACAAAGTACAGATGGAAAAAGAATTAGAGCCACATCATTTCTTGGCATTTATCAGTATAAATCAGCACATGCTATGGACTACAAGAGAAGTAGGTTATAAACCATTCTGCTATTTGTATTCCAACACATTAATTCTAATGCTCGTGTAGTAGCATCAGCTACAGGCACTTATGAATAACAAACTTTGTAGTATTTATTCTAAAAACAATCCCTGATTTTAAAATTTATTTTTGTCTGTGTAATACCAACCATTTTGTAATCCCTACTCAGTGCATTAGGATTCTCAGTAAATAATCTCAGCCAGAGCATCATAAATCATTTACAGTATATAGTGTTGCTTGAAGAGCCCCCAAAACAAATACTTGCCATCTGCAAGAAATGTAAATCATCATTTCAGAGGAAGGGCGCATGTGGCAGCCAGGCCAATGTCAGTCAGCCCCATTAATTATGAAATTATTTATTTATATATTAGCATTTCTTCTTGAGAATTTAACCAGCTCACAAAGATTGTCTCCAGGGAAACTGCTACTAAATAAATTCAGGACCAACTTCATTCCTTCATTCCTTGTAGACCTGTATTAAAATACCTGGGGTATTTTATCATATCCTAATCACAGCACCTGTCTAAGCATGAAACAGGCACTTTGCCCTTTGCCTCCATCCACCTACACTTTTGAAAATAGAATTGAAACCAGCATTAGGCAGCTGCCAACAATGCCATGCCAATATCTTATGGTCTTAGAAGAGTAATTTTGCTTGCTATCAAAGCATCATCTCCCAAAACAAAAGAAAAAGATAAAGAGGTATATGGCCATAAAACAAAATCAGCACAGGGTAAGTCACCTTCCCAGTGCTTAAGTTCCACACAGACACAGCTTTGCTAATAAAGAAGCAGATGAAGCCTCATCTGGATATCCAGCTAACTTTAAACTGAAGCAACAACTAATCAACATAAGTCAAAGGTATGGATCAAGAATTTTGACGGTGTTCACAGGGGTCCTAGGATGAGGGAAGAGATGTGGATCTGACTCCATGTTTCAGAAGGCTTGATTTATTATTTTATGATATATATTACATTAAAACTATACTAAAAGAATAGAAGAAAGGATTTCATCAGAAGGCTAGCTAAGAATAGAAAAAGGAAAGAATGATAACAAAGGTTTGTGGCTCAGCTCTCTGTCCGAGCCAGCTGGGCTGTGATTGGCCATTAATTACAAACATCCAACATGGGCCAATCACAGATGCACCTGTTGCATTCCACAGCAGCAGATAATCAATGTTTACATTTTGTTCCCGAGGCCTCTCAGCTTCTCAAGAGGAAAAATCCTAAGGAAAGGAATTTTCATAAAAGATGTCTGCGACAGACATCTGCACCTCCCAAGACTCAGGCACATTGCTGATCTGATGCTGAGTACTCATTCAGCTGTGCCAGTCCTGACTGCAAACACATCCCTACAACACACTCAAGAGTGAGCAGCTCAGAAAACCTCATCAGTTGTTTTGTGACTCTGTTGAAGAAAGGAATTCCTTGTGCTTGTCAGCCTTAATGTCCTGGTGACACCAGAAACCAGCATACTTTCAGAGGTCTGCTGAGAAATCAAACCCACCCTACTTCACATATCCTTTCTTTCTGATTTAAGCTTGCAAATTCTTAATGTTATGGTTCTTGAAAAGTCATTCTGGGGTGTACATTTATTAAGATGTTATTAAATGTATTGAAACACCCTAACACAGCATGAAGAAATTCTCGGAGCTCTGTCAGAATGCAGATAAGACTGCACTGAAATAAAATTATACCATGTCCCACTTTAGTAAGATTAAAAAAAAAAGTAGGGTTTTTGAGACATGTTATCTTTCAATAGGAAATAACTGTTGGCCAGCTAAAGCATGGCAGTATCAAGCACTAAAAATCAGCATTTTACATTAGTGTAGATGATTTAACTCAGGGTCTGCCGCACTGAATTGAAATGTTGAAATAAGCCTGGCTCTCTGTAGATTTTCTCAAATACTTCCAGATATTCATGCAGTAATAACCTTACATCAGATTCACAAAAGTCTCTTTTGCCTACCTGCCTCTAGTGTGCAGGATTACAGTACTAACACTAAGCATAAATGAAGAATTGCAACTTCCTATCCTTCTGGAAACAATGACAGCAGTGATTAGAAAAGAAACAGCTTTCTTAAAGTGACCAACACCATTGCAGCAAAAGAAGATTAAAATACTAAAACCAAAACCATGGTTTTTCAATAGCTTTTCTTGAAGATTTATTCTACATTTGAAAAGTTCCAAATGCTTAAAAAGACTGCCAGATCTGCTCCCCGAGTTCTCTAATAAGAGACCTTTTTTGGTTTATCTGAGAATATGTATATACATGCATGTGTTTATGTATTACTAGGTGCCAACTGTCCTCAGCAGTGAGTTCTGCAAGGAAAGTAAATCTGATCCCAGAAATGGGTTAAACTACTGAGCTTTTTACTGCTTGTTGCACACAGTGTGATTTGTAATTGCTGTGACCACATGACACGTTCCAAACTGACAATTTCAAATTGTTTCTACTTTCCCACTTCCAACACAATGTACTTGAATGTACAGGCCTAAAAGTTTAATTTTTCTCTTTCCTCTGCCTGCCAGCCTTTCCTAAGATATTTCTTGATGGACAATTGGCCTGAATAAGAACTGAAACAACTGCTGCCTATTGAACACTGTTCTCCACAGGCAGAATTTCTGTTTTCCTATCAATTGATGCAGACAGGAAAGCTCACTGCTCAGAAGAATTCTTCATCCACACTGTGGCAAAAGCACACCCTAATACTGCAGAGATGACAAAACCCCCAGGTTCAGTCATGAGTTTGGATTACAGTGTCAGTGTTAGATCATGTAATATTTGTCAGTCTGATGAAAATGGTATGAAAACAGGTAGGAGCTTCCAGACAATACTGACCTGCAGAAGCAGCTTCCTAAAGAGCTTGCTGACCATGAAGTAGAACTCTACAAAGCACTTTTTCCAGATGAATTTTAATGAATCAAAACCAGAAAGGAGAAAAAAAATAAAAAAGGGAAAAGAGTCCAAGAGAGTGACTTGTGCTTTTGGCACCTGTTTGCTTCCTGTGGTCTCCAAATGGAACCCTGTGCTGTTTTTGCTAATCCATCTCTGAGCTGACAGAGGTGCAAGTTGTAAGCCACAGATTGCATGCTGTGCTGGAGAATGGCAGAGCTCAATAAAAACTATTATTTCAAGGCCTATATCTCATCTATTATTAAACCTGTGAAAAGAGTTTTAATTTCCTGTGCAATTATATGGTTCAATGTCATATTTTAAGGGGGGTAAAGGGGGGGAAGGGAACAAGGGCTTGCTTTTGATCAAAAACCTGTTTTTCATATTTTATAGTTTGGATTGCTGTGTACCTTGGGACCTAATTTGAAACTCAAATACATCTCTTCAATCAGAATTTGAGTAAATCCACTTAACTATTTAATTACTCCAATTTTTCCTCATAAAGGAAGATGAACTATTAACACCTTGCAGTTTGGAACACTGCAAGCCAATGTTGCCTTTTTATCCACGTGTAGATTTCTTGATTATGAGAAGTAGCAAAGGATAATTTATGCAATTTTCAATGAATTCATACAATTATTGGACTAATGCTTCCATGTCATGCATGACACAAATTAAATCCACTATTACTTTTATTTGTTTTCTACTAGGCAGTGATTATTAAACAATCCATAACAATGACCACTTTTCTATTAAAAATATAGTACCAATTTATATTCTTACTGGGGATAAGCTCACAGCAAATGGGTTTTTGGAAAAGGAAAAAACAAACCCAAAAGACTCCCTGTTTAAACAGCAGTAGGGCTTCTTTGCACAGTGACAGAAGCAGAAAACCCCAGTGGGGCTGGAGACTCATCTGTGATACAGTGAAAAAGAAGCAGCTTCTGACCTTTTGTAACCACTCTCAGCTATGTGTTGTATCACCATGGAATTAAAATTCTTTTATTCTCTTCTTCTGTTTCAGAAAGCATTTGGAATAAACATTTCAGAGGAAATTAGGTTTCTTACTGTTTACACAGGGACTGCATCTTTACATGCCTCAGTGTTCGGTGTCCAAATGTACTGTCACTTTGATTATATACAAGATAATGAAATATTGAATAAATATTCATGGGGATTCAGGAAGGGATTATGATAAAAGGAAATGAAACCACTATGTACAAGGCAAATAAGAAATGATTAGCTATCTCAGACCAGGAAAGGTATAGCTGCACGTCAAGTGTAGGAAGGAGAAACTCACTTCACATGGTGACTCAGTCAGGTAGAGGACAAATCCCTGCAGCCCATTTAGGAAGTCTTAAAAACAAATGAAACAGGAATAGTTTTAGAAAGGGTTTACTCAAAGTGTATAAAAGAACTCAAGGGCAGTTGTATTATTTACAGAGAGGCACATAATATAAACACATATGAATATATAAGTATGTGTGGGTAGATAGAGATGGACAGAAAGAATAGCTCAGGAAATCAATCTCATCTTTCTTAAATTGAGAGAAAGAAAAAGAGACTTTGATTTCCAAAAGCAGGATTCACTCTAGAGGAAATTTGAGGTTTTGTGTAGCAAAACTGAATGCACAAACCAACAAATTGCCAAATTTGTTCATGTGAACCAAAATGGATGTACTTGGAAAACACCATTACATCTTATGAATGGTAACAAAGGCAGCATTTGCACAGAGGGAGCATCAACATTTTTTTCTACTCTGTTAACCATTCAGACAAGGAACAGAAAATAATGACAAAAGAGGAAAGAATAAAAAATACTTAAAATTTTTAAAAAGCCAAATACTTTGAAATACAGTAAAGCAGAAAAATTCAATATTCATGGGCAAAGTTTTTCTGAGTTATGACATGTATGAGTAAACTAACATCTCCTCTTACTAGAGGAAACCCGGATTGTATGGTCAGACTGAACACTTAGAAACACCAGTGCAATCTGTGCTCTGTTTGAAGTTCACCTACATGATACATCATCATCTTTCACAGACTTTAGAGATTTAACTGCTACCAGAGTTTCTGTGTAAAGGTGGAACTTAAATATTCTGTCTCAAATTTGCTGTTGCAGCTCTGCTGTTTTCCATTCTTGCAGGCAGTTAGCTCTCCTGGCTTTTTTTTTTTGTAGCTGCAGTTTATACTGAAAGTTGTAAAAAACTGTTCACCTGCCCCCCAGAAGATGGTGAAGGAATAGAACCTAATCCAATTTTTTTTCCAGGTTCTCTAGACTAGAAGAAAGAAATAAAAGAAACAAAAGTAGATTAAATCTACTAAGGCAGAGTGAGTGTCAATGGGCACATTATCTTATCAGGCAGAGCTCTGACAAGGTATAGAAGTCAGAGAGATACTATAGAACATTGTGCAAAAGTCAAAATGAAGAAACAGAAAGGAATGATTTAAATCTTTCCCTTCAAATAATAGAAATGTTGGGGGTTTTGATGTAGCATTCTGCAAGTTTTGGCGCCATTCTATGATTTACGCTTCCACAACTCAGTTCTGAAAAGCTGTTTAGCATTATTCTTCATTAATCTAATATGTCAGAGGGGAGTTAAGCTTCTGCTACTTGGTGTTTTGGCCATATTCTTTTTTGCAGTGCTAAAAAGAATATGGCCAAATATGGCTAAAAAGTGCCATGTTCTTTTTTGCTATTCATTGTGCAGTGCCCACAATGAATAGGATGCGATTCAGTTAAGAATTACTTCATTGATCAAATTAAATATTATATTAATTTCATGTACAATGCACATGATTTATCTGCACTCTCATGTATTATTCTACTGAAAAAAAAAGATATTTAAAATTGGTAAGAACCTGATTTAATCTCATGCTCTTTTCTGGAGCACCACCATTACAAGGTAGCTGCTAGTAAAGACCACTCTCCATAAAACAAACCCTTAACAAATTGTTATGGTGAAGGTCTCCATTTAAATGAAACAAGCACATATTGCATATCTTTTTATGCTTCTGTGCAGTACCAACTAATTGAGAGCACAATTACCTGATAGCACAAGATATGAAAAATAACATTACTGTTGCCCTTCTTAGTCAGTCACCTGAAAGCTGGTTACAAGGATCAATTACTGAAATGCTAATGATCTGATTATTATAACAAAACATTATCTTATTTGCACTCACATAATCTTCCATTCTGGTGTATCATCCAGATGGTTTCTTGCTTTGGCTACATGTGCAAGGCCAACTCATGGTTCAATAGAGTGGTATGGCTGAGAAAATGCTGAGAGGAATTGCTCATTCTTGCCTATTTTTATTGGTTACTGGAATCAGATAAACTGCAAACCTGAAAGATCTCAAGGTGAGTTGCTAGCAGACATGGTTGTCAGTAAGCAATACAATTTTTCAAGTCTTTTATAACAAAAGTATTATTATTTTTTAAATGACTTAAGCTTCTAGGCCAGCATTGTAAAGGCTAGTCAAGAGCCTAAAGGTAGGAATGACATGAGGAATTTTAAAATGTCTGAATAAATTTAGAAATCTGGCCAAAATGAATTCAAATTTCATTTGAATTAAATTTAGCCAATCCTTTTGGTCCATTGCTTTACAGCAGAAACATAAACCACAAAAAAAATCCTACTGATACATTACAAGAACTGAAATTAAACTTTTTTAATGGGAAATTACAGCCCTGAATCTCTACCAAAAAAAAAAAAAAAACCCAAAAAACAAACCAGCCAAAAACAACCAAACAGTTGAAAAACTTGTTATAAACGTTATAGCTAGTAAAATCTAGCGTGATACTGAAGTCAATCAGAGAAATATTGGAGCTGTTTCTACTCCACTGCTTCTGAAATGTTCACATCTGTTAGCATACAGAGAATATTTTCATAAATGGAGAAATCTTTACTCTTTCCTCTCTCTATAAAACTCCCTGTATAAATATAAATTGCATTAAGACAGGGAAACAAATTTAGCTCAGCTATTAATCTGAATATGCTTTGAACCAGGGTAGGGATCTAACCAACTCCAGAAGGTGATAAACCATGAAGTTCAGATAAAATTTCAGATGCTATGATTTCTCAAACTTCAAAAAGTTCAGGAATTTCATATGATCCTTATATAGCCATCATATACTGCTGAATTCATCCAAATTCTGCATGATACTCAGTTTTGACTGACATTTACTTGCTGTTTTGTCAAGTCAGATCTCCATGCACCACCTCTCTTTTGGATGGTTGATACCAGCCTTGGCTCAGTCGTAAAAAGGAGAAAATTCATATTTTTGGTCATTTGGCTCCGTGACTGTGCTTCTCATCATAAACAGCAGACTCTGACTCCTGACTGTCCATTTGAAAGACATGATGTGAAATGCCATGAAAGAAAGCACTTGGTAACTGTGCCCATTCCATGACTGAGAGCCAGTGTGGAATGGTGGTTTTGCCTTGAATTTACTGGGGGCAGAAGGAAAGACAATCACCTTTACTATGAAAAAAACACATTGAAATAAGAAAATTACTCACTGCTGAGGTTTCAGGACTTAGAGTACTTAATTGCTCCTTTTCAGTAATCAAAGCTTGGAATATAAATTAGTTAGTAGGTGGTCATCCCTGCAAGCAAAGGAGATTGCAAAACAGAAGAGTAAAAAAATATATATGTATGGCATGGGACAGCAGCAAATTTGTTCTGCACTTGGACAAAGAAATGCATTTTAGGTGATGACAAACTACTTTTCATTTTGCAAGATGGATTAGTCACACAGTTGAGCCATTTTATGTCTGTAAGTCTAGAAAACTTTCATCTGAGGGTTCTCCAGGAACCACTTTCAACCACTAATGTTCTTTTCCATTAAGTCTTGCAATGCTGAGGAAGAACTAGGCAACTGATAGAAAACTAATGAGTTGATAATACGGATATAAACAAACAAACAGGATGAGGTATGTAATTACAAGCTTATGAACTTCAAAAAAAAAAACAAAAAAAACCCCAGCATGCTACAAGACTGAGGTTGGAGGAAAAAAATGTGAGTCCTTTTCTGACAGTCCTCCCAGAAATCTGTGTCCAATTCTATCAGCTCTGATTCAGAAAGATGATGCTGCACCAGGGCTACCTCAGAAGAAAGCCACAGATGAATATAGGAGGCAAATGGAGATCAATATATTTAGCAAATATAGTAAAGAAGAGAATCTTGGTTGCATCTATAGGTCCCTTTGTGGGAATATTATGCAAAATAAATTCCACAGGAAAAATGGGGTGAAGATACACCCAAAAAATCATAAAAACTTTTCAATTCAGGAAAAGGACTACTACTTTTTTTTTGTAGTATATCGTTATAATTAAACCTTCCTTCAAGTGTAACACAGACATTTGAACTTTTTGTAAAATACTAAACTAACAAGTTGAAAAAATACACCTAATTTCTATAAAGCAGATATAATGTAAGTGAAATAAATGTAAGCTAATTTTCTTCTAAAATTTTGGCTGTTTGAAACCTTGAAAGCTTTCTTTTAGTTACCACTATTTAACCATCAAGACTAAATTTTTCAAGGACAACCCCAATATGAAGGAACTGGTTTTTTATACATATTTTCCTGTATATTTTCCTGTTTTCTTGTTGAAACTGGATGAAAAATTACACTTATTTAAAAAAAAAGGCCAAAGTAGCAGAATTTTAAATAGATAGGAAAGAAAACAAATGCTGTACTCAGCTTGAAAAGTTTACTAGTGTAAGTAAAGGTATATTTATTTCTGAGTAAATAGACATAGAGTAAAGGTTAAAGGCCAATACAGCTTTTGGTACTTTGATACAGCTGAGCACCAAAAAATTGTATAAAGGAATCTAAATTTAGACCTGTCTGTTTTATAGAAAGTGAGACATGGAGAAATCTCTATTTGTTTTAGAGATGTTTGATATCGACCATTTCAATGAAAAATGTAACAGCAGCTACATAAAGTGGATTTGGCATATTTGTCCTATATTTTGTGAAAGAGATGGATTTAGCTCCTCCATTTTTTTGACAAAAAAGTGACATCTTTGCCAAGTCTTGTCCAATATTTCCTTTCAATCACTTGTGCAGCTCCTCAAGCACGGTGACAAAACAAATTGGAACAGGGTTCCAATTTTACAGCTACTGCCTGTAATTACATGACTTTTTCAGTTAACTGTAAAGCTACTCATACTTATCCAGGTAATATTTGTTCAGTTTTAATAGGGTTTATCCAAACTTTCGTGTCAATCTGAGCTGTTGAAAACCCTATTTCTCAGCCCTGATATTTTGTGAAGGACAGTTTTCTCCCTTTGTTTACATAAAGCTGGAAGGATATTACTCCAGAGTCCCCACTCAGTGCCTGAGATGAATTTGAGGTCAAATTACCAATACATGTGGGAATTTAGGGTGGCATTTGTTCAGCCCATAGCAGGAACCAAGTAACTACACACAAGGCAGATCTAGACACATCTCAGGGATCTGCATGTCTAAAGACATGTTAATATACATTAAGTATTATTGGTATAAAATAGATTAGCATGTGTTTTTGTGGCCTGGATTACACATACCCTGAGAAGTATATTTCTTTCCTAATTTGACTTTTAAGCAAAAATATTTAATCTTTTTTTTTTTTTTTAATCCAGTAAATCTGAAAATGCACACTGTCAGCAAGGAGCTGATTGACAGGAAAATGTATTTTAAATAAGTTTTCCTAATTAATATTGTCATCCTGAATTTACCATTAGTGTATGTGCCATTCTAATTTACTACCAGTTTGCAGTCTCCTAGACTGGATTTCTGTATTGCTGCACCTGCTGCCTTTTGGTAGGAAGACCAGTTGCAGCAGCTGGGTCAGTATTACCAATTTTAATTGATATCTTCATTTTATATCACTTTTTTTTTCTACAGGAAAAGCAAAAAAAAACACATGAAAAAACGATTTATTACATCACACTCTGTAAATGTCTATGCTTTAGCTTTTTTGCTCTGTAGATGTCATTCTTTTCAGATGTTAGCTGAGAGAATCTAGTCAACTTTTAAATTTTATTTCAGTTTTTACAGTTCACTATATCTGGCTGCCACAAAATCTACAAGAGCAATAAAAAATAAAGGTGGAACTTTACATGGCAACTTTATTTTAGTGTTACAGATAACTGGTCTCTCTCACCTCATATATTCATGTGGATTCTGTATGAATTGGATCCAGACCCAGGGCACATAAATCCTGTGCCACACAACAGCTATTGCATGGCTGTCAGTACTGCACATTGCAACACCCCTCAGTGTAAATCCTCTGAATATCAGCCTGAGGTCTGAATAGGCCACTTGATGTGTCTCTGATTAAAAAAAAAAAAAAAAAACCCATAAAATAAAGGCACACACTATTATTAATAGCGCTATAACCTGATCAATGTCTGTATCTGTGCATTATGAACCTCCTGGGATCATCAGCAAGAAGTAATCTAGCCTCCAACACTCACCAGTCCTTGAGAAGCTGCTGTCCTGCAGTCCCTTCCAGAGCAGCTTCCTCAACACCAGCATTTTGGTTGTAACTGGAAGATTGGGAAGTTTTAGTTTGGAAAAGGCATTAGGCTGGGAAACTGGGAAAAGAAACTCTTAAGATCATCGGGGTCAATCATTACCCTGTCACTGCCACGTCCACAAGTGCCACATCCAAACATCCTTTGAACACTTCCAGGATGGTGATTACACCACTTCCCTAGGCAGCCTGTTCCAATGCTCAACAACCCTTTCAGTGAAGAAATTTTTCTTAACATGCAATTTGAACCTCCCCTGGAACACCTTGAGGCTGTTTCCTCTTGTCCTGTCGCTTGTTGATGGGAGAAGAAGCCAGTTCCTACCTGGCTACAACCTCATTTCAGGGAGCTGTAGAGTGATAAGGTCTCCCGTATCCAGAATACACACCCTCAGATCCAAACTCATATTCCAGACCCTTCACCAGCCTTGTTACCCTTCTCTGGTCAAACTCCAGCACCTCCAACATGCCTATGGCTATGACAGACTTGTTCAGTTTTGGTATGTCCTGTGAGTAATTTGTTGCTCTATGCAGGTAACTCTTGTTCCTACTCATCCTCCTCCTATTTTTCTTCCTAACACTTCTAAGTCCCTTTGGCAGATTTTCAGATGTGCTTGTTCCCTATAGATGACATTTATAATCATATCCTATCTCAGTTTTAAATCATGTATCACTGAGAGCTGGTCCAAAGGCACATATTTCAGTCAGAAGCAGTTTGTACAGACTGACAAGGAAATATTGGATTTTTCATGTCCTGGTTTCTATGCTTACACTTTAACCATAGGTACTTGTGCAAGTATACACACTTGACATTGATACAGTTAAACATTCCCTGATTCAACTTTTCATGTTTCTTAAAACACTGCTTTCATACAAACCATACAGACATGAGAATATTTTTGAAAGAAGTCTCTGATCTCTTTAATAAAGCTGTCCAGGCAAATAGAAGAGTAAAAAGCCATTTAATTCTGTGGAAAAAAAAGAGCCATACCGTGTACATGATCCTCAGCCTATACACATTTATACTTCTACTCAATAATTTAATTTAGACATTTATATATAAGCAAAAGGTAAATGTACCTTTGAAAGAAAGAATAATGTTTTCAAAATAGGAGATATGAATTGTGCTACCCAATGAAGAAAACACTAAATTCACAATAAATGTCAATACAGTGCAGACAGATGTTTTCATCCCACCCAGTGCCTTTTGTATCCTTTGAAGCTAAATTGCTATTCCAAAAAGCATAAAGACACTTTTTTTTTTCTGAGACTAAAAATTGACTAGACTTGAAGGGCCTGCTTAGGCAGCTGAACATTGGAGAAAAATATTACAACATAGCAGTAAAACTAAAATATCTACATTAAGTTTAGCAGAGACATCACAAGAAAAATCAGGCAGTAAAATGAAGGTTCATTTCAGAAAACAAAGTTGAGATGAAAGAAAAATTAGGCTTGAAATACATGGCAATATATCACAAACTCACACCTTTTACCCTGGATTTTTCAGCTGCAGAAGCTGGGGCAAGAACAAGGGTTATCAACAAAACTCTGAAAGTTTCTGTAAGCTATATCTCATTCTTCATCTAATTTAATTCGTTGATAAATCCTAAGACTTTAGCTGAACCAATCAAATCTGTGAGAAGTTGCTCCATCTTCACAGAATGACAGAATTGTCATGGTTGGAAGGGGCCTTTGGAGATGATCCAGTCCATCCCCTCTGTCCTAGGTTTCAATATTAAGATATATTCTATTCCCATCCTCAAGCCTTGCTGAAACCAGGAGGGACATTGTTTCTTCCTTATCTCCTGTTAATGGGAGATAATGAATGCCTTGCCACATGACTCAGAGATAACTCCCTCCGGGGGCCATTCCTGTTTAATGGACCCACCCCATGACTCACAGAATGATATCAGCCCATTGTGAGATGCTCCACCCAGGGAGAGGAGCTGAGCATCCCCACCTGGATATAATCTGGGGTTTGGGACACCACAAGCAGTCTTTCCACTGGATTCCCTTAGAAATTGTTGTCTTTTCCACTGGATTCCCTTAGAAATGGTTGTCTTTTCCACTGGATTCCCAGAGGAATAGCCTTTTTTTCCACTGGATATTCAGAGGAAGACTACACCCTTTCTGCAGGATCACTGCTCCAACAGAACCACATCTGCCACTCCAGAAGGACTGCAGCCACCAATCCAACTGGACTGCTCCCAACATCCTGACCCACAGGGTGTGAGGTTGTGTCCTGACTTTGTCAGTGGTTTTTCTTTTGCATTACTGCATGTATTTTGGCTTTCTTTTCCTTTTTCCTAATAAATTGTATTTCTGACTTGGAGTCTCTCACTGGTTTTGCTTTCAAACCAGAACACCCCCTGTCCAGCCAGGGTCATCTGGAGCAGGTGACACAGGAGAACACCCAGGTGCATTTGGAATGTCTCCAGAGAGGGAGAATCCACACCTTCCCTGGGCAGCCTGTTCCAGTGCTCTGACATCCTCAATTCTCTCACACCTCATGCTGAGGTGGAACTGCTTGTGCTTTGGTTTATGGACCTCAGACCACATATACTGACCAGCTGTGCTTCCTTTCTGTCTCACACAGAGAGGGAACTGGCTATTGCTGCAGTCAGCACACACAGAAGCACAAAGTGGGTAATGATACTTTCACATGCTGGGTATATGCCATGATATAACATATCATTTTTTCCCCCTTCTATTTAATTTAATTTAATAGTTTTATTGTTCAACAAAAACTTTTATATAGAATATAATTTTAATAATAATTTCTGGCATGTGTATTTCACAGAGGCAAGAAGTAGAATGTCATAGTTTTACATTAAAAGCATTCTAAAAAATAATACAAAACTTTTAACCATTACAAAAACTATACGCACCTCTGTGAAAAACACATTAAAAACAAAAAAAAACAAAAACAAAAACTTCCTCTTTTTTTCCCAACCAAAAAACAAATACCAAAGCTGGTCTGGCCCCTATCTCAACTAGGTCAGGTTGGGCAAACTCCACCATAAAACCAAACCCCTCTCAAAAAAAAAAAAATTCTATATCATAAACTATATTATATGTTATATCATTCCCTTGAGATCAGGAAGATGTTAAGGGGAGAGGGTGTTTCATGAAACATGACTCATGGGAGACAGAGAACATGTTGTTTTTGTATAGGTGAAGAATATTCCCAACATAATTTTCTTTAAGAGTATTTCACGTTTAAAGGCTAGTTTTGTCTACTTTTCTTTGAAATATACACAAGTTTAAGGCCAAGTCTTCAAGGACTGATCCTTTGCTTGAGAATGTTACCACAGCATGACTTATAGTGAACATTATCACTATCACTGAGTTTGGGTGAAAGGCTCAGAAAAATTAGAACACAAAGTTAATATTTTACTTATAAAATATTAGTAAGTGAAGGGAATTCCACCTGGTTAAATATTCAAGAGTCCTTAAGAAATGCTTTCACCCAAGATTTCCTGTTTGATTTACTCATCAGTCTTACTTACCCAAATACTTAGCTCATAAAATAAAAAAGTAAACGATATAAAAAAAATAATTCAGAGTATTTAGGAGAATTACTTAAACTTGAGGTAAATCTAGGGACTTAAGGTTACTTTTCAATTTTTCAAAACTATTCAACATATTTCTTATTTTCATAGCTCCTCTAAATAACTATATAGTTCTAGGTGAACAAGCCTTTCCTTCTGGGATTTTCTGTTATTAAGTCATTCATGTCCATTTTTCTTTCTTCCCACTCAAATTTTTGAAAGTGGTTTTGGTAGTTTTCAAATGTGTTATCTTGGTGGACCATTTATCTATGAGGGAGCGAATCAATATTTCCCAATATTTTCTTTTCAGTTTCTGCAAGAAACTGTCATCTTGAGTGCTGCACAAAATTATTTCCTCTTCATTATGTCATGTATCTATTATTAACCAAGACAGATAGGCAGAGATGGACATATGTGGAACTGGAAACACCTCTGAACTGGAAAGGCTTGTGAAAAAAAAACTAAAAGAACCCCAGTATCTATCAAAACATACCTTCTTTGACTAATCAATAAACTGTAAGAAATATTACAGTTAGGTGTGTCATTTTTTGATAAAATTCACCAAACTAAGCAATACATTTGATCTACTATGAAAAGTGACAACAAAATTTTTCACATCCACTAAACTTTGTCATTCTTTCTTCATTGAGTAATCAGTGGGCTATTTTTGTCATTTTCTAAATGACATGGAAATGGGAAGCTTATCATTTTATTACTAGATTTTTTTTTTGTTTTGATTAGAAAACAGCAGCTCATTAGCTCCTCTTCCTGTATATGTCCCCATCATCACTCTGAAGAATGCCAGCACTTGAAATAGGACAATTTTTTTTTTCCTAACTCAAGTGCATTTTGCCTTTGGACTTTACACAAAATTAATTATAATTTTCCCTTCTAATCTCTAGTACATCATTAGGACTCTGAGACTCAGAATCTGTTTTCTCTAACAAATGGCTAAATGCCAAACACCAGTGGCATTTTAAAATGGAACTGAGTAAATGCAGCAAAATACATTCTCCTTCCCTGGCATTTGTCCCCTGTTTTATCCTTGTGTTTCTGAGTCCTCTAGAATGACTTTACTTGCATTAACTTTTTCTCTGATTTAGAAAGAAGGAAAATAAAAGCAGGGATTTCACAAGGGGGCATATGGAAAAACCCAAGAACATTCACAGACATAAAGACATTAATTCAAGTGTTCTGGTCAGCCAGTGATCACTTAGGATTCCCATCCCCAATCTATTGTAATTTACACATCTGATTTTTTCACCTTTTACAAATAATCCAACAGAAATGAGCTCTGAAACGTTCCCTCAGGGTAGCTCAGTATTACAGAAGGTATCAGAAAAAAATGACAAAGTTGAGGGGTCCTTACAGGGCTCTGTCTGTAGATATTTCTCTTTTATGAGCCACCACCTCAACACTGCTGCTTTGTGAAAAGCTGCATGAAGCTCTGATCCCTCAGCTATTCCTTAAATCTTTTTGGTCTCTCCTTTCTGGTGCTGGGAACTGAAGCAAGGAGGAAAAAAGGGACTGTATAGAGAATTTAGCTCATGGGCCACAAACCTTCTTTGGATTTACAGCTAAGGATCTCTGCACACTGAAGGAGTGACATGATGGAAGGCTCTAGGACTTCACAAAGTTTTTTCTTACACCAAGGAGCATAAATCTCTTGCAGTTGCATCAAATCAAAAGAAAAGCTCCAGAGCATTCAGAAGAGTCCAACCCAAATGGTAAAACAGTGGAACATTTTAGCCAAGGAGAGGGACCTAAAAGCTGGCACAGCTAGTAGATTTGGATGAACATCTAATATGTATTGATCAGACAAACAGACAAGTGTGCATCGTGCACGACACTCAAAAAGCAATCGGGTTTAGAAGGGCCAAGGAATCTTTTAAGCAAATAATTACTTATAGGAGGAATAAGCTTTTATTCATCACTGTATTCCCCCCAAAAGAATGTATAATCTGGCCAGGTATTGATTTGTTAGCAATGCCAAGGGATAAAGTCTTTAACACTCTTACAGAATTTCTATATGGCATCTGTTGACCCTCTGTGTTCTTTACTCTGGTTAATAGAATTAAAACACTGTGCAATTCAAATATACTGGAGGAATCAGAAAAGGTTAAGGGGGCTTGCTAGTAAGTAGTAAGGGACTTTTTTCATTTCATTTATCCAAGAAATCAAATTTGACATATTCAGAAGGAAGTATCTGAGATGTTGAATACACAAAAGAAAGAAAGCATGAAGAACGAGTAAACAAGGTCTGAGGAAGTCACATAAATAGCAACTTGTCAATGACAATTAAAACCTAATTATTCCTGATAGCAGTACTGCTCTTCCTCAAGGGTATAAAGAGCACTTAGTTTGCATTATAAACATGAGTTCAAATACAACTTCATACACTCTGTAGGAATGAAGAAGGTATAGATTATTCAGACCACAGATGAAAAATGTGAACAGAGGGTAAAAATAATACATAGCCAAGTGTAAATTAAATGAGCCCAAGTACCACCTTAAATTACACGCTATGAAACCCTCTTCAAGTCAGCATGATTACAAGCCAAAGTACTTTGCCACAGATACATGCTTTGATCTAATTTTGATAATTAAAGACATTCAAAATTTGCATAAGCACACAATACATGATATATATGCATTTCCATTCAGAAATTTCCACCCAAATGGGGGAAAAAAGGGTTTATTAAAGTTATTGTGGTAAACTAGAAAGCAGTTCTGAGCACAACACTCTCCTCTTAGATCACACTGATAAATGCTCTCATTAACTTTAGTCTCAACAAGGTCAATTTAAATGATAGCCAACAGCACCAAAATCTGCCTTATTAAAAGGACAGTGATAACATAAAATAATGCTGTATTCATTAGAAAACTGTTTGTTTTGTTTGTTTGCTTTCAATTAGGAGAAACAGATTTATATTCCAGACAATTGTATTAAAGCTGCTAGGTGCTATTTGCCTTTCATTGTCACCCTTTTCCTTTATCAAGTCCAACACACTGGAATTCCTGCTTGCTCTGTTGGTCGTGACCATTGTCAGACATAAAATATATAACTTAATTTCTATTTTTAAACAGTATGATCGAAATAAAGTATCTAAAAAATGCAGAGTAGAAAAAGAAGCATGAAATATTTGATTATTATCTACTTACAGTATGACCTAAACAAATTCCACTTCAGTTTATGTGACTATATTCAATGCCAAATGACCATGCTAATGTTTCTATTTTAAGAAACATCTATGTTTTATTCCTTTATTTTTTCAACACATTATATTCAGACCACTGACACAGAGGAGATTCACTTACTATTTCAAAAAACTGATAGGATCCAGATCCATAGATCACGAGGACCTATATATTTCCAACCCAAAAGATGAAGTTCTTAAAATTATTATTGATTACAAAATTTATATGAAAAACTAAATCACAGCCTTTAAGCCTCTCCAGAGTTTTTAATAGCAAACTGTCAAGGCTGCTAGAAACTACTTCTTGACATACTTACAGGAATCCCATTTTCAGGCATTTAGCTTGCAAGCCAAGCTCTCCCCAAGGAGGCACAGAGGGGCTGCTCTCCCACGTATGATGCCTCAGATGCATAATCCAACTGGAATTTTCAGCAGACAAACAACATCTACTGTGCTTTCAAAAGAGAGGGTTGCTCCTTTGCCTATCAAAAAACCCCTATCTTTACCTCTGAAAAAGGGTTCAAAAGACAACTTTTTCCTTCATTATTATTATTGATTTGGGGTGGGGTAGAATGAATTTTCTTCACAGTGGCTGGTGTGGGGCTGTGTTTTATATTTTTGTCTTTGAGCTGGAAGCAGTGTTGGTAACACAAGGTTGTTTTCCTTACTGCTGAGCAGAGCTCACACACAGCTAAGGCCTTTTCTGGTCATCACACAATCCTGACGACAAATGGGCTGGGCTGCACAAGAAGTTGGGAGGAGACACATCTTGGACAATTGATCCCAGCTGTGAGTCCTGCTTTTCTGAAGATGGCTGAACATCTGTCTGTTCGTGGGAAGCACTGGATGAATCCCTTGTTTATTTTGCCTGAAGACATTTGCTTTACCTGTTAACTTGATCTCAGCCTGTAAGTTTTCTCACTTCTGCCCTCTCATTCTCTCCGCCATCTCGCTGAGACAGAGTGAGCACTTGTGTGTGTAGGGCTGAGGTGCTGGCTGGGGTTAAAGCATGGCAGCTGTCACTCTTCCTGATGATTTTCTGATCCTCTTCTAGACCCTAGTGAGTCCTGGCCTGAAATCTATTTAGCTGAAGGCACAGGCTATCAATACAGAAATCTGTTCTGCATTTCTCTTGGTGTAGGAGTGTGGTGGTGTTCACAGGGGTCCCAGGATGAGGGAAGACTCTGACTCCATGCTTCAGAAGGCTTGATTTATTATTTTATTATATATATTTTATATTAAAACTATACTAAAAGAATAGAAGAAAGGATTTTATCAGAAGGCTAGCAAACAAGAAGAAGAATGATAATAAAATCTTGTGTCCAACCAACAGTCCGAGACAGCTGGGCTGTGATTGGCCATTAATTAGAAACAATCACATGAGACCAATCACATATCCACCTGCTGCATTCCACAGCAGCAGATAACCATTGTTTACATTTTGTTCCTGAGGCCTCTCAGCTTCTCAGGAGGAAAAATCCTAAGGAAAGGATTTTTCATAGAATATGTCTGTGACATAGTAGGAAGTATGTTGCCCTAGAGTTTTTCTAAATATCTGAAAAGATACAGGATAGATTCCATTTAAAGTTAAAGTTAGCTGAAGTTAAAGTTCTTAAAGTTCTTAAGTTAAAGTTCTTAAAGAACTTAAAGAATTAGACCACTACAAGTAAAACTGAGTGCTTGTGTAACTTACACTATCATGTTTCACAATTAACCATCATAATTAATGCATCAGTCCTAAGGAAAAGGTGATTGTTTGTAATGAGTCTTCTAGAATCAGTTTTTTTCCTGTCATTACATTATTTGATAAGCATTGCAACTATCTCTTTGCTCTCCTGAATTGTTTATCATTTTCTGAGGTTGAAGAACCAAATCTATGACTTATTCATATGTAGGTGTCTTCGCAAAAAGTAAAAGTGTTTGGCAGCAGAATGGAACTGGCTGAGGGGTTTCATTGCTAAATTTCATCTCACTCAAATTCAAGAAAACTTTTATTAGGCTTCAAATATCAATAGTATTTTAAAAATGGAACTTGCTTATTTAAAAGGCCAGAGTTTAAGCCATATTGAGTCACACAAAACTAGATCACAGCTTCAGAGAGCTTCAGATCATAGCTTCAGATTTTGAAGCTATTCTCAAGTGCAATTTTACAGACTCCTAAATGTTCACAAGCCATCAGGAAATACCCTTCAGAGCTCTCAAAATGTAGTATAATAGTAACTGGGCTTGGATCAGCAGGTTAGAGATGCTGTTTCATGCTGTCATTTATGGCCTCTTTTGAGAGTGGACACTTGTGACTTGATGAAATTTTTTGATGGTCTCTGAATATTCATTTACATGAGAGAATAGAAGAGACTATGGCATTCCAACCCAACCCCATATTTGTCCTTAGCTGGGCATAACACATTTGCTTGAAAGCAAGTTTTGATCAAAATCAGATGTGAGACTTGGAAAAAAAGAAAAACAAATGAGCAAATTGCATGTATATTCTCAGACATGACAATATGGTATTTTCCTTTAAGATTCCAGTTGTGTAAATGCCTGGAAAAATACTTCTTACTCAGCCTGCTCCATCTACCAAGTGTTAAGCATTCTCTCCTTTTGCTGTACGTAGGCACAGCAGGCTCCTCCATTGCTACCATTTAAACCCTTTTTTGCCTTAAAGAAGCAATCCTAAATGTCAGGCTTCCTTACATTGCCTGCTCCAGACAATCTGGCAGCCTCCTGTAGGAAAATCTCCATAGTGCATAAAAATTAACATTGCAAAAAATCTATTTTATCCTTCACAAACCCGTGTTGTTCCCCCAGATAGAAAGGAAGCTCATCTATCTTTCTGTCCCACCCTCCCCTTCTCTCCAAAGCAGAGCAGTTCCACTGTTATAAAATGTAGTATCATAGATCCTTACACAGAGTTCTATGGTATTCTGTGTGGGTCCTCAGAAAATACATTTTAATCAAGCAAAGACAAAGGTGAGCAGAGGAATAATATAATCATCAGTATAATAATAGAAGGAATAATGTAATCACTGGTGAAGTAAGAGTCCTTTAAATTTTTCATTTCATGAAATTATTCTCTGTGATTTCTTTTTTAATAGATGGGAGATATATTTTACATTTGCCATTGACAAAGAGATCAAATTGGCTTGTCTTCTACATGAATGACTTAATGCTGGCATTACTGTCTAGATTATTATTAAAGTCTGTGCTTTGATGGAAGCTAGATTCCTATTTTGTTATGTATTCTATCAATATATTGTACACAAACATCTCATCTTGCTAGTACATGACTAATTAAGCAGAAATACATGCATTTAATATATTATGTAATTAGCTGTGAAAGTCTCTAGTTATGATCAATAAGCAATTTGAGTAATCATTCATCTGTGCATTGAAATACAGTAAGAACAGAGATGATTTCAAGATCCTTTTCTACATATATCCTACTGGGACAAGACAGAGAGGTTCTTCCTTTCTGTAATGTTATTTTCAGGCTTCTACTACTTAATATGCTTATTAAACAACACAATAACTGACAATATAAAAATGACTAGAAAGAAGCCAAGGTTAAAAATCCCTAGATCTTCCTTCCCCATTCCCCTCCTCTTTCCTTCCTGTTGTATAATAAGTTACTATTTATTTTTGCTCATGAGAAAAAGCATCCACAAACCATGAGTCTGCATTCCTTTTGTACAGGAGGCTTTTTCTTAGGAAAGAGGAAGAAGATGAAAAGTTGGTAGAACTTCAGTTACTAATTCTAAAAAGATACTCATAAAATTAAGAACAAGCTTTTAAAAATCCAAACTGAAATAAATGGAACAGCCCCAGACAGCAAAAATCAAAGCTATGCACTTTCTGTATCTAACAGTGAGTCAGCTGGTGAGTTCAAGTACTAGATCAAGATGCTATAGGTGTAAACTTTTTTTTAAATATATTTTTAAAGTGCATTTAAAAATATTAAATGTATAAAAATTAAAGGTATAAAAATATTTTTTAATATTTTTTAAAAGTCCATTTAGTTAACTCTATAACCCACAAAATGTTCTGAAATCTTTGTCTAGCTCTTCAGACTTGCTTACTTTCCCTTTCCCACCTCTCTCCCCCTCATAAAAACGGCAGGGGGCTGGCACCTTCCTTAGGTCTTTGAGTTCTTACTCAAGCTATTGTAAAAAAGAAACTCCTCTTCTTTTGAGAAAGCAAAGGAGTTGTCTGATAGCAGTCAGTCCTGGAATCTTATTCCGCTGTGCTAGACAGGTGAAGAAAGATTAAATGAGGTTAATTCAACAAAAATAGAACATGAGAGAAATCCTTGGTCTTTGGGATTATGAAGTTGGCATAATCATGTTTTGTGTAAAACAATTAGTTTAGACTTAGATTTTGAGCTGCAAAAGAAATATATAATCAATGATGTACTAAAACCATCTGAAACAAGGTAAGTACTTTTTTATCTGATCACTGTGTCAAGATCATTCAGGCAAATTCAAATTCTATGCAGTAAATGATCTAGATGAGTGTGTTCTTCAGATAGTATCTTTGAAGAAATCAAGCCGATGAAGTCCTGGACAGCTTTAAAGTCAACATCCTTTTCACAGTGATTTGGAGACTGATATTTGGAGAATTAATGATTAATTTTCTGACTGAGAACATTTGTGGCTCATTTTTCTACATGGATAAATAAATTATGGATGCAGATCTCTGCATACATGTGCCATACACAACAGAAGTGCTCAAGCTGTCAAGAAGGAAATGTATCTGCACATTTTACATTTTAGAACCATAATACTGAAGAGGTTTATTAAGAGTAAAAAATTAGTGGCCTGACAGTACAGAATTGTTCCCTTTAATATTGTATGTTATGGAACATTTTACACAACCCAGTTACAAAAGTGTTAAATGATAGGAGCAACATCATTTTCCTCTGGGACATTATCCCTCATATTTAACTGACAGGAATTGCTTTTGCCCTCACATTAAACCTATTTTCCCTCCTCTTCTTAAGTACACTGAGTTTTTAGTGTTTAAATTTTGAAAAAAACATTCTCCATCTGTCATTTTATACACCTTAAAGAGTTGAAGCCTCTTTCTGTATTTCTCCTTTATTGCTGTTTGTTCCTATTGTGCAAATTTAATACCATACCTCTGTGAATGTCACGATGGTAACTTCATTTTTGGTAGCATGTCACTGTGATCTAGTTGATCCAGGCACCAAAAGCTGTTTTACCTCTGCATTCCTTCAGAGCTTAGAGTGAAGAAAAAAAAAAGAAAAGCTCTGCGTTTGGTTACTAGTAGTTCTTCACTGCTTTTTGTTGTTGTTGCTCTTTAGGAGAAGGAGGATATTTGTTTTCAACTGAGTTAAAAAATATTGTTCTGTAATGTTTTCATCACCTATAATTACTTCCATTACTCTGCAACAGAAACAAAAGGCTTCCTTCTTTGGATATACTTATCCAAGTTGGTTGTTTGGTTGGTTTTTTTTTATATTAGCTGATTACTCCTCAAGTTTTCACTTATTTTTCTGTTTCCTTTTTGAATTTTAACTCCTAGTTTCTATGTTTTTCTGTTGTACTTCTCACTAGATTTTTTTGAGGCAAGACACGCAGAACACTTTGCTCTCTTATTCTCTATATATTGTCACTTAACTAAAGGGGTTTTGACTTTCTTGCATCTGCCTCATCCACGTAGGGATGCTGCAGAGGATATAAAAACCAGTTAGAAATGAAACAATCCAAACCAACAAAATTCTGCTTTTTGTGGGAAAAGTTAATGTTTGGTAAACTGATTTCAATTCATAGTACACTAGTTCTCACTGATAGTTCACACAAAAAGATCAGAACAGGACACAAAACAAAAGTTAATAGAGAACTCCTGAGTAAATTTATTCCTTAATATAGGAGTACCCAGGCTTAGAAGCCATGTGTCCATTATTTGCATAGATTTTTTTCAGTGTAACAAGTATTAGCTCATCTCTAGAACTGTGAATCCAGAGAGAGGTGGTGTTGGTGTGCCAGACTTGCAGACCAACGCCACCTCTGACTTGCAGACCTGCTTAAGGCCTGCTGACCTTAAGGCCTGCTGACTTAAGGCCTGCTGACCTTAAGTCTGAAAACCTTCTGTAGCTGTCAGTGCAGATGGGGAAACCAGTCAATATTCACAGGGAAACCTGCAGCTCTGTGGTCTTGTACTACATTTTTAATTGACCAGTCTGAGAGAATGAAATCTTATGGTTAATGGGTTAAGCATGGTTTTGATGGACTTTCTGGGCATTATGGCAATAGTGTATAAAGAAGCTGTGACCACATAAGCCCATCCACTCCTGAATATAACTCCTGACTGGAACCTTGTGTCAGGATCCATCCTTATGAGCGGGTTTTGTGATGGTTCGTGGATTTGATCTCAGGGTGCAAAAATCTGACACGGCACAGGGGGTTTGCAGTAATAATCAAAACAAATGCACCTTTATTGAATGACCAAAGCAAAATAAAATAGAGGGATTAAGGGAGAGAAAAAAGATAGAGAATGAGAGAGAAAAGAAAGAGAGAAAGAGGGGGATATAGCTACCAAACGTAGAGATGAAGTCCTTTGGTCCAGTCCAGTCGAGGATCCGCCTGTTACGTCGGGGAGATCTCAAAATCTCTAGCTAACTCAGAGGTTTTTATTATGATAATTCTATTGAAAATTGTGATGGGGGGGAAACAGATACAATAAGGAATAGATGTAACAGGTAGTCCATGTTCTCAGCAGTAAGTGAGAGCCCTTGTCTTTCCCATGAGGGGAAGCTAAGGAGGTGCCATGATCCATCCAACACCCCCAGAGCGCTGCCCAGACTCATTGCTGAGGCCTTGCACAGAGCTCTGCTCCTGATGTAACACATCCAGAGGCTGCTGCCAGACACTGTGTGAAACTTATCCTGCAGGGGATTCCACTGAGCTCTTTATTTTGTGGGACCCTCACCACCATGAAGATCAGAAGAAGCAGATCAATGGCATTTTGGTGTCGCAGACATCTTTTATGAAAAATCCTTTCCTTAGGATTTTTCCTCCTGAGAAGCTGCGAGGCCTCAGGAATAAAATGTAAACATTGATTATCTGCTGCTGTGGAATGCAACAGGTGGATCTTTGATTGACCCGTGTTGGATGTTTGTAATTAATGGCCAATCACAGTGAGATGGCTCAGAGTCTGAGCCACAAGCCTTTGTTATCATTCCTTCCTATTCTATTCTTAGCTAGCCTTCTGATGAAATCCTTTCTTCTATTCTTTTAGTATAGTTTTAATGTAATATATATCATAAAATAATAAATCAAGCCTTCTGAAACATGGAGTCAGATCCTCATCTCTTCCCTCATACAAGAACCCCTGTGAACACTGTCACAGTCAGGGTCTACGTAGAGATGATATTTTCTACTTAATCTTTCTCACTCTCTTTTTTCCCCCCCTTTTTTTTTTTTCCTCTTTCTATCTCTCTCTCTCTTCCTTTTACCATTAAATAAAATCCATACTATTAACTTAGGCATATGGTCTCATTTGGAGCTTAATTCTGTTAGAGTCATCTCTCTAACAATTTTAATAACAGGATTGTGACAACCAGTACAATTATTTCACCCTGTGCTCTATCACAGCATAACTTCCTGTTATCCTGTTATCCTGTAATCCTTACCAGCTTACAATGTGAAAAAACTGATTTATAGCTACCATAGAAACCAACCTCTTTGTATAATAATATATGCATAGGGGAATATAACCTCTGCCTGTGTGCATAGAGCAGTAATTCAAAGCAGCAACAGGCTGCCTGTCTGGGTATGTGCTGATGCCAAAGAAGGAATTTGATGGATACAGTCCCCCTGCAACCTATCCACTGCCTTTTGCTTCCCTCTAGGAACCAGTGGCACTGAGACACTCCTTGCTCCCATGGCCACATAATCATCTCATCTCTGTGAAAAATGCAGGGTGCAGATTTCCATCTGTTTTAAAGGCAAAAACAGAGAGCTACAAACCCAAGGTGACGCCGGCCGGGGTGTGTGTACAAATCACGAACAGGACGGGGCTACTGTGGAACGTGTCTTGAGCTGTTTTATTTTCCAGCATCAGTCTCATTACATGGTTATGGCAATGAGAAGATGCCACCAGCTCACATCCCAGGCAGCAGAACAAGAACTTAATGTTACAACTTACTTTATAAGGTTTTTGACCAATCACACCAAGCAAAAGCACATTGACAGTAGTTCTATCCAACCACTATAAGCACACGTACCTTTGGTTAAACAACGCTTGCTTATTTCGAATACAATACCTGCTTGTAAGCCTTAAAACACAGTGCACAGAGCTCCATTATTAAGCTTCAAACTTCCTAATATCTTGCTAGATAAACTTTTCTGTAGCTTAGGGAGTTATTCTAGACAAGCGTTAATACACAGACCATTGTTCTATTTGTCCTCGCTTTTCTACTTTTTAAATAATTTTTCTGCTGACCAATCTCATGGCTGCTGCTTAGCTCTAATCACAGTTCTGCTGTATCTGAGGCCTGCCTTTTTCAGCTTTCCCAAAACCCTCTAATTTTGTAGATTCACACATTTATAAGCCTACACTGGCTGGAACTTCTCCATGAAGAGTGGGTGTCAGCTGTTTAAAAAGAGACAAACTGGGAAGGTTCTGTTCTGCCCTTGATGTGTGCACAGACTTTAACATCAATTAGTGTCATTAATCATGAGGAGAGCCAGCTCCCAGGCCTAGGATGATTTGCTGTGGGTGTCCCATCAGGTACCCCCTGCACTGAGGGCAGACACACCCTGGCAATGACAGTGACACATGGCCAGGAACTGAGCCCCGTCAGGTGCCGTATGCTTGGCTGAGAGACAGCTGACAGCCATGACAGCACATCAATTATTGCCATCCAAACACCTCCTGGAACACACAGGGGCTCATCCCAGCTTCCTTGTCATATCACTGCTAGAACTCATTAAGTGTTCTGTGTCTAACGCCCTTGTTTTTCTTGAGAAAATGCAATTAATCTAATTGTGGCTGATGCAAAGGATTGGGTCATGCAGGGATGGTGCCTGCAAGGGCTCTGTGGTTGAGGCTACACCACCCCAACCAGAAGTCTGGGAGAAAACCCTCAGAAAGCTGCTTCTGCAACTCACCCCTAGCTGAATCCAAATGGAAATTTAAAGATACACCTTTGTCGCAGACATCTTTTATGAAAAATCTTTTCTTTAGGATTTTTCCTCCTGAGAAACTGAGAGGCCTCAGGAACAAAATGTTTAATCAACATTGATTATCTGCTGCTGTGGAATGCAACAGGTGGATCTGTGATTGGTCTCATAGAGTTGTTTCCAATTAATGGCCAATCACAGTCAGCTGGCTTAGACTCTCTGAGACAGAAGCCTTTGTTATCATTTTTTGCTATTCTATTCTTAGCTAGCCTCCTGATTAAATCCTTTCTTCTATTTTTTTAGTATAGTTTTAATGTAATATATATCATAAAATAATAAATCAAGCCCTCTGAAACATGGAGTCAGATCCTTGTCTCTTCCCTCATCCTAAGACCCCTGTGGACACCGTCACACCCCTTGACTTTCAAACCCTTCTAGAAATAAATGTGAGAAGCAGATATGTAAAAATAATTTTGTTTTCTTGGGTGAGGCTGAGCTCTAAATCTGTGTGAAAACTCCAGCTGTGGCTGGGCAGGAATTTGGAGCCCAGCTCATGCAGAATATGTTGGTAGTTTTTTCACAAACATGACTGGGCTGCTGGGATACCTTGAGCTTTACTGCAGCATCAGCCTTATTACATGGTTGAGACATTTGAAAGATGGCAAAGCTCACATACAGCCAGCAGCAGCTGAAGATTTCTGTGTTACAGAGCATTTAAAAACCTTCTAGCCAACAGCATATTGCTAAAGCTTACAGAGAATTGTTCTAGCCAATCACTAAAAGTACACAAACACCTGCTTCATACAATGCTTGCTTGTATGCCTTCTATTAATACAATACACAATACTTCATTATTAAACTTAAAACCTTCTACTATCTTGCTAAACATATTTTTCAGAAGTTTTAAGGTCTTAGCCAAGCCAAAAACTCAAGCTAGTTTCATGTCCTTGCTAGCTGTACTATTGCAACTTTTTCTACTTTCAGAGTTTGCAGATGCAGCTAGCTCTAATTTCTGTGCTCTTTCTGTTTCTAAGGCCTGCTTTCCCAGCTGTCTGAAAGTCTTCTTACCTTTACTATTCCCCACAATTCCCCCACTTGGTACAACTACAAAGAAACTCTCTTAACTTGGTCACTCATTAACTACCTTGTGTTACTCTACTAAAATATGTATTTCTTGTTGTTTGTTTGAGGCTCCATCTTCTTACCTTTACTATTTCCCACACAGAACACTAACCACATCTCAATCTGACTGGGGCAGCCAGGTGGTAAATGGAATCCAAAGCTCCATTTTTGCTCCCCTGGCTGATCGTGACAGTTTAAAAATATTCAAAGCCTACTCCCATACACTTTTTTTTCTCACACAAGAAAATGGGTGCTTTAAGACTTTTACCCTTAGTATTTGATTATTACTTGCCTTTCTGGAATACAATTTCTATCATTATTCAAGGATCCAATCTAGAATTAGAAAGAAAATTATACCACAAGTCAATTCCTTTTGTTCACTGATGTGATTTCTCAGACGTTAAATCCCAGCGAGCATGGAAACTGGAAGCGGCATAAAGGCAAAAAATCCCAACACACTTAGAATGCATTAAAAATACAAACAGAACATTTTCTTAACTCATATAGTTAATATAGATTGGAAAAATGAACCTTAGAGAATCACCTGATAAAAAGTATTTACCAATTGCCTGTGTTGTAAAAGGACAATCTACTTAAATTTTCTTTTTTTGTTTTCCTCAATGTTTTTGATGATTCTTGAGCCTCTCATTTCATCATTAGAATTATTTTTCACAATAAAACATACATATTGTAGCATTATTTCCAGAATTAAACATCATAAAACCTTCAATACTCCTGGTTTTGTTTCTGTAGCTAAAAACCTGGTGAAAGCCATATGGAAAGAAGGAATCGTTGTAACTTAGAGTGAAAGAAGTTGGGTTTTTTTCTGGTGTAATCTAAACTTATTTTTCTAGCTTATACAGTGAGACTAATTTTTATTAAATTTAGCCAAATTAAATTTAGTAATTTTTAGAAGGTTTTAAAGTTGGGAGATTTGTACTTCAAAATTTGTATTGACTGTTTTTAATTCTATGTATTTAAGCAGCCTCTGTTAAACAGTATGAAAATGTATCTTCCATGTTAGAAAAAAATGCTTTTATTGTATGTTACTTATATTTTGTTTTCCTACACACTGAGTAAAATATTTGGATTAAATGGAAACATTCATGAACTCATGTGGTAAATAAATATAATTTAAAATCCTTTCAAAAGGCAATTAATGATACTTATTGGCATTGATAGTATATAGATACTGGATTTAAAAATTCTGATACCTATTTGCCCTTTTGAAATGGATGTAGTTTAGAGTTACACTTACTATAGAAAAACAAATTATGCAAAGAAATTACTGGGCACAATGGGCATTGTCACGTGCTACCTCCATTGTGTGTGAAGTCCCCTTGGCCTTCTAATTGTGGGTGAAATCACCTCCAAAGGCCATCCCACACCTCCAAAGCCTCCAAAGGCTTTTGCTGGGGACTAAATTACAATTATTACAAAGGGAAGGCAATTACTCCAGGGAGCATATGGCTCTGAAGCAGCTTCTCTGTGTATGTTGGCCCTAAGTGATATTGAAAATCCATGTGATTGAGGCTCTTTAAGGGCTTTAAACTAGGATTAAGTTGCCTAGTAAAAAGTGAGTGCTTTTGAAATGTGTAACTTCTAATAATATTGTAGAAGCAGAATTAAAAAAAAAATCTTTATCATCTCTATAGAACTTTTTTGGTTTGCCTTTATGTGATCTTGTGACAATTTAGATGTTGGTGTTTTTTTGTAAAAGACTTGATTAAAATGATACAAAACATGTATTAAACTTTCCTCATTATTTTAGAGTTGAGGGTGATTAGAAACCTATTCAGTATGTTAAGTGCTTCAAAGCACCCCCTTATATGCTTTTGTTTGGTATCTGTAAAAGTTTTTCTTTCGTCAGCCCTGAAAACTAAAGCATGAGATGTGTATCTCACAATGGGTTCTTTCTTTTTCAAGCCTCATCACTCCTGGTAATAAAAGACAACTTGGATTTCACTTTTATTTACTTGGGGGTAGGTTCACTCTTTTTTTTTTTTTTGGTGTGTGTGTGTGTTTATGTTTTTTTTTTTCTATATTATCACTTAAACACTCTGATACTACTTGCTGAATGGTTGTGGGGTTCAGAGTTACACAAGTACAACAGACAAAGAATGCTTTTGAATTACTGATGGAACTGCTTTATGAAGAAGAAGTCCACAGGAAAAAGAAAGGGTGGAATTTCTAAATTTCTTTCAAAATACTCATTCTCAAGGTTAAATTTTTCTCATTTTTTTGTTGTTGTCAAATTTACATTCATAAGGAATCCTGAAGTAAGCTTGTTACTTTGAAAATACGCTTTTTATGAAAGGGTTTTATCAGGGTATTGTTAATTTCCTTTTTATTTAATTGAACACATTGAAATAAGGTAAGATTGAAATGACCAAGGAACATCTACAGCTGTCCCTATTTTATGTGGAAATTCAATCTAATATCAGTCCCTCCCTAAATAGTCACTCTGTCTTGAACACAAGGTCTTCATCCATTTGACATAAAGTTTTAGAGTACCTGAAACATGTAACTTTGTATTAATTACTATCTCACAAATATTTATATATAATTGAAATTGCCAGCTGAAAAAAGCCACACTGAAATGATACTTGCAGCTCTGATTTCAAAAGGTCTTTTTGTCTTAGCAAAGTGCATTATTAGGGAATGAAGATAAGAAAGTAATGCAAAATTTGTGATCTTAAGCAGCACAGGGATTCCTAAAAGACTGAAATCTCAGCAAAACCAGCAGGAGAATTATGCTTCAAATAGTTATGAAATTCAGGAGGTATCCTGGATCTCTCCAAAATGCGTATGATGTGATATATTGCCATTACTTCTGCCCACAGACTCTGCCTGCTCTCCCATTATGACCTTGCAATCTCCCACCCCTTCCACATGGTTCCTCTGAGAACTCCATCTGGCTTTCACCAACTCCCAACAGGGAAAACTGTGTTTACTTGATTTATCTCACCAAACAGAGGCAAGGTTCTGAGGCTCAGTAAAGCTGGCTATGCAAAGAACCACTTGAATTCAGTTAGAAAATGTCAGCAATGATTTTGAAAAGCAAATGTGGAGGAACAAACAGCTGACTGCTTTCTGATTGGCATTTTTAAGTGTCAGGCAGATATTGCATACAGCACAAAAAAGCAGGTCTAGAACAAGCTCATCCTATTTCCATGAAAAAAATATAAGTACGCAATAGTTTAAATAAAGCAAATGGTTTCAGACAAGATCCTGATGGATGGTGGGTAAGAGGAGATGACCATCCTGACATGATGCCTGCACACTAATCACACTAATTAGTGACTAATTCCCACTAGCTCCCACAAGTGGAAACACTATGAAACACAGAAAATACATAGCACAGAGAAAACCTTCTCAAAGTCTATGTGGCATTAGATCTTTCTACTTATAGGCAACTGTGCTAGTTTTTTGTCAAAGTTTTCATACCAACATTTGCTTCATTCTACCATTGTCATTGTCATATTTTCTGAAAAATCTCTTTACCAGGATTTCTTCTCCTGGGAAGCTGAGAAGCCTCAGAAAATAATAAAAACAATAATTATCTGATTGCTTCTCCTGTGTTTGCTGCTTTGGAATGTGGTCTGGAGGTTGTTTACCAACAGGTGCATGTTTGATTGCTTTCATGTGAATTGTTTTGACTTAATGACCAATCACTATCAGCTGTGTCACACTCTGAGAAGTCACGAGTTTTTCGTTATCATTCTTGTTAAGCCTTCTGTCTGTATCCTTTCACTATTTTTCAGTATAGTTTTTGTAAAGCAGTCTTTTAATATAATATAATATCATAAAATAATAAATCAGCCTTCTGAGAACATGGAGTCAGATTCCTCATCTCCCACCTTGTCCTGGGGACCTCGCAAACTCAACATACCATCTTATCACATACCTTACAGATTTTTAAGGTTTTGTTTCTTTTTTTAACAGATTTAATATGTCAATTATTACACAGGAAAATTTTGTAAGAGTCCACGTGTGAAATGATTAGAGCATTTACCACTAATTAGTCTAATGGCACCTAATGTTAAATATTTATCATCACTAAGAAGGCTGAACTATCAACAGCAATATGATTGAGATTCGTGGAATTCAGAGTCTAGAAATTAAGAACATTTTCTTTCAAAAGTAGGTACTCTAGGGATATAGATAAAAAATAAAGAATTAAGCAGGGAAAGGAAATAAAAAATGAAGATTAGGAAGACTGAGAGTAATTTCACTTTGTAATCTGGTATTACCAGATTATATATATTATACAATATACTAATTTATATATTATTATATAAGAAGGTGAACCTAGCAAGCAATTTTTAAGAGTAGCTAAAAGCTTAAGCACCGTGTAAAGAAGAAAAAAAATCAAGTAAAAGGATCACAAGTGATAGTCCTTTACTATCAAGAAAACTGACCTTTGTTTGAAAAACCCTTACACAAATACTTAGATTCCAATGTGATTTCAAAGGTGATGAGGAAAAAAATAGGGCACACGTCAACTTGAAAGTTCTGAAAATTGGTGTCATCATATACATCAATTTCATTTAATACCAAACACATTCAAGATCATTTAAGATTAACCTCCTGCTGTTGATATTCAAAACCACATTTTGAATATTCAATTCCATCTTCATTCATTGAAGACAGTTTCAAAGGTTAACTGTCCTGAGAACAAAAGTCTTTGCTGATGCATTTTGATAGGTTAATGCTAGAAAGAAAAATATACACACAGTAATTACATATCTGTGGATGTAAACAAATCCCAGTGGCACCCCAGTACCTGGAGGGGATAACACAGACTCCTCACAATCTGAGTTTCAGCTTGTCCCCATTGCCTGACACTGAGTACCACTAAAAAGAGCCTGGCTCCACACTCTTACCAGGCACATCAAAATTAGCTTTTTAAGCAGCTACAGATTCACACCAAAAGAGGAAATACCCCGTATCATTTTTTATGACATGACATGCACTGATGTCTACTGTCTTCAACAACTAACATCACAACCTTTGTATTTCTCAAGACCAGAGGCAAAGTCACAGAAAAAAAAAAAAAAAAACCAAAAAATTTTTACTGGTAATGTTTCTTCAGCTTAAAAAAGCTTTATTATAAAATGTAACTTATAATCACTTTTTTTTTTTTTAGTGTACGCATTGCTATGTGCCTAATTCCACATTTGCATGTAGAAACTCAAGGCAAGTACTTGGAATGGCTGTTTTTCAATATCTGTGTTTCACGTAGCATTTTAATCTACTTAATCAACACTGACATATTGAAAAAATCAGCCACCTAACTTTTTTGTAAGAGTTATGTTCTTACAAAACAAAAATCTTTCAGTTTAGTTTTCCTGCAATGTTTCTCAGAAAAGCTTAGTATCCCTTCTAAAATTCCCTATGGTCAGTGGCATTGCAAATAAGCTCATTAATGCATTTTGCATTCTCAAGTATGACATTTGTTCAATAGATTGAAAATATGTAACTCCATGTGCCCATTATCTTCATCAGTTTGGTTAGGACACTGTCAACCTTGTCAATTATATTACTTCAGAGACTTCCCTATTACTTTTCCTCCTGTATTTTCTAAGCTTTCTGATCATGAGCTGCAAAAATTTTTTCTATAGCCTCACTTCATCTTCAAATAGCCTTGTTTGAAAGAATCTCCCCTTTAATTTTTCATCAGACTTTGTAGTGCACAGGTAGTATATCTTTATTATCCCTGTGTTGCTTTCCATCTTTTATGGATTCAATTTTCACTATGTATTATATTCTGCAGACCTATTGTCCTTTTCACCTCCTCAGTTCATCCTTCTATTCTGTCTTTTCTACCTATAAGCCCCTTCTCCCTTACTGTGACCTTTTCCAGTCTTTTGAAATCTCCTCTGTATGTGCCTGTCCTTCAAGTCACACTGTTACCCTTCAAATAATTTTGCTGACTGCAGCCTGGACCTCTGTTTGAAGACTTTATTCTAAACTACTTTTCAGACATATTTTAATTGAAGACAACCCAGAAAAAAAAATCAAGTATCTTTTAATCTGAGAACCTACCAAACCAGGGAAACGATCCCATGTCGTTCAGGGCTCTGATTACTGCCAAAGAAGTGTGGCTTTCTCTGAAGAATTTCAATAGCCAGAAGCCAAAAGTGCTGAACTTCACTGGAAAGAAGACTGGAGAGTGAAAAAATGAGGATATTCAAGTAACTTACTTAAAATATAACTATTTAATCAATGTTCCACTTCATATTTTCACATGATCCTAGCTGAAGATTTTCAATCAGTTCTGTAAAACCTGTGTGGAGCCTCACTGATGAAGAGATGGAATAATGTGTTTAGTACTTTAGCTCTACTAGCTGCCACATGCAGATTAAGCAAGTTTGATCTTTAAGCTTTGATTCTGTCAGAGAACTTTACAGGTAGTTAAGCAATAAGTGTGACTGCATTTTATGGGATATAATGCCATTTTCTGGGACACTACGCTGACCTCGTGTTCACCAAACGCTCGCAAATGAGCAAGCCTTCTTAAAGGCTGCAGCCATATTCTGTCACTTCTAATTTTCATTTCATGCTTATCACTGCAATTTGAACTGTGAAAACTTACAGATCAAATACTGGAAAAGGAACGTGCTGTGTCCCCAGGAACAGCCTGGCAGATCCTACTTCCTCCTGGTATTCTCCCACTTACTGAAAAAGTAATATTTTCCGTGTGCAAAATTTTGTACATGCCTTAATACCTCAGGTGTTTGGCTTTGACTGAATCTGCTCCTTCCTCATCCTCTTATGGTACAAGCCTGATCTAGCATCAAATGAATAAAGCATTGGAATCAGGAAATAGAAAAGAGACTGGAAATTTTAGAGGATACACAACATCAGTCTAATACAACTCTAAACAGAAAACACATTTAATAATAAGGGTTTCATTGCTATAGCTGATGATGTTATAATAAAAGATACAACTCACAAATGTTCATTTGCCCAGTACACCAACAGTATATATGATAAAGTCATAAACACATAACAGTATATATGATAAAGTCTAAATCAGTAAAGAAACTCAACTTCAATATCCTTCGTTAGTTTTCAGCTTTTGGACTTGCCCTTTTGCTAATTTTTGTCATGTCCTTTTCCACTCCAGTTCAGTTTGAGAATTGTTTCCTTTCAATTAAGAGCTATGTGCATACATATGTGACTCTTGCACATTTTTAGCCACTCTTACCCAGAATTTGTAGGAAGCTCCTGTCTGGTGACACAGGAGCTGGCAATAGTTGGAATTGGACTTTTGGAATTTATAAAAAGCTATTCCATTTTATGGAGTAGGGGCAGGAACTTTTCTGATACAATAAAAGCAATACCAAATAAGCACCTTATTATGTCCTTATGGATTCAATTTTAGGGTATGACTAAAAGGAATGATAAATTACAAATGAATTGCTACCATATTCTTAACTTAGAGTTATTGTAACATATTTGTTTGAAGCATTAATTGTCAAAAAGAATGACATGGCATAACTGGCTCTAATAGTTTAATGGTAAGATAGGGAGAGGCTTCATAATAATGATGCTAACTTCTAAAGAGCTCTGTCAGTTCCCTTTATTAGTGAGGATGAAATTTCAGCTCACAAGGAACATTTTTTCAACACCCATGCAGTGATAATCCAGGTAAGAAGAGACCTATTCAACTCGATCCATTAAGCTGAAAAGTGTGTTGAAGAATTCTATTGCAATGTACTCCTTTTCTGTGAACAAGAAAAAAAGGAACCTTGCATTAAAGCTTATTTTAAGGCATTATATGGAATTTTTTTGTTGTTTTCTTTGAAGGTTTTACATCTTGTCATCTATTTCATTGCAGAACATATTTTCCTAATGCAAGTGGATTGTTTCACCCTTTTGAGAGCTAAAACTGTACAATATTGTTAGAATGATTTTCTAACTATTCAGTTAGGAAAAAAAGAATCAAAATTAATATAAGCTATATGTGCATTGAAATAACATTAAGGAAAACGTAACATGGCATTCTCAGGAGCTGAATTATATCTAAAATAGTTTGATAGCAGTTTCATACCTCATCCATGGAAACACTGATATTTCTCTTTCCCAAACAAGAGGTACAGAAACAGAAAGGCTCATGAAATCTTTGGGTGACTAAACCAAGGTGAAGTCCAAAGCCTGGAGCTGGTCCCTGAAATCTATACTCAACCATTCACCTACGTCTTCCTTAGATCCAAGTGGATCTAGACATGAGAGACTTATTTAGGAAGCACAGTGTCCTATTCTGTAGCAAACAGTCTAGCAGACTAAGGAGAAAAAAGTCCCTAAAATTAATAGCAGAATTCTTCATAGTTGGATTTAAATTACTGTCTTTTGTAGAGGAAGATAAAACCAGAAAAACAAAAGTGATTTTCAACTCTTCAAGAAGTATTTCAGTATCTCACTAAGGAAATAATGAAAAGGGGGAAAAAAAACCATAAAAAAAGTTTTTTAAAATATGTGAAATACAGAAATCAATGTAAACACTTTAAAAACCAACATAAAGAACTGTAGCTATTATTAAGAAAGTCAGAAAATATAATTGAACTCTAGCCTATCCCTTAATACAAATCTCACTGTTTTGTAACACCGGCCTGATGTTTCTATTCCAGTAAAAAATGTTTTTCATTATTTTAAAACGCAACTGATAAAATTTTTCACTGCATGCAAATATGCAACATTTCCCTTTAAAGAATTCAGATAAAAATGGGAAATGATAGATGCTGAATTTTCTTGTAAGATTCACCTAAAATTTTTATGTTTATGAGTTTCATCATTAGTTACTACTGTACTTATGAGAATTGTTATTCATTAGCCATTTATTATAATTTTTAAAGACATGAAGAAATGAAACATTAATTGAAGTCTAACCCTTAAATATTGGTGAATAATTAAATTTTCTTTAACTAAGAACGTAAACTAAGCAATTTCTCTAGAAGATTACTACTTTTCTATCCTTTTTTCTTATAGTCTACCCTTATTTCTAGCACTTTCAATATCTCCCAATAATAATTAGGAAGAATACTGTTAATTTTCTCGGTTTCTCATAAAAATTGTGCTTATTTCTAGCACTTTCAATATCTCCCAATATTAATTAGGAAAAATACTGTTAATTTGCTTGGTTTCTAATAAAAATTTTGCTCCTATGCTTCAGTGCATGGTGCATCACTGCCTACAAAAATTCTGATAAATGAAATAGGATTTCTTGAAGGCAGTAAGACTTGTTCTTTCATATACAACACTGTATTGTCTCAATATCTTAGACTAGAATTGATAGATATTTCTGTTTATGATTGGGAAGGTGAATTGTGTGTTTATGCCAATACATATAAATGATAAAAGCTTCAATGTGCCTTTCTCTCCAGATGAAACATCCATACACCTACAGTAAACATTTAATTCAGCTAGTAAAATCCTGAAACCAATTTAAACTACTTTATAACTTTATCTCTGTCAAATGACATTTTTCATACCCTATTTTACTTATTCTGAGTTATTTATGTTAAATTATATCAAGAGGAGATTTGGAATGAATGACAATAAGGTTTCCTTGGAATAATCAGACATCTGTTATTGTTTTTCACTCAAAGGCGTATTTCTGAACTCAGATTTTTAAAAATCCTTCTTCCATCTTTTAAAAATCCATCTTTCTACAGTGGAGAAGCAACACAGAAATTATATCCTGTAAGGATTATTTTACCCCATAAACCCAAAGATTGAGTTGTGAATATATTATTTTGAGGTTACAGTTCAAAGATTTCAAACATAATTAAAGGATTTTTGTATCTACCTCTGTGGATTGTGATTGAAAATGTGTGTTGGAGAAAGGCTGGCCATAGCTGTTAAAGCAGAGGACAGTCAATTTAGGCATCATTTTTCTTTTTATTTTATTTTATTTTTCTGCTTGTCATTACAGTCCTTCAATCTTGAGTTTATTTTCAGTGACTTTACTTCCCCACCAGTTTCAACTGAGTACATCATCAGCCAATCTCAGCAAAGTATAAAATATCTTGAAGTAAACTACATTTGTTTGCTTTTAGCTTGTTTTCCCAAGGAAAATGTAGATCTCCTCTGGGTCATTTTTTCAGTACACCAAGTATATATACTGCAGGCACTTGCAAGAATAATTGATACGGTGGGAGAGAAAGAGGAACAGAATCTTAAGAGTGCTCATGTAATCTAATCACATTTTTGTGGGAAGTTTCATAAAAATATATAAATAAGCTGTCTCCAATCCTTGTGTCATTCCCCTTTCTCTTCCCACTGACACACACTGGAAACACAATGTTTCTCTGGATGTGAAAAATACTTCTGTATTCAAAAATACATGCGAACATATATTAAAAATTTACCCAGTTTTTACAGTAGGATATACTTTTAATGTAATGCAAATTTTGCTTGTTAAAGGTCATTTTCTTTCCCAGAAGGTTCATGAGCTCAGCCCTAGACTGACCCCTAGTCCTCTCTGGGAATTGGCTCTGCAGAACTGAGTAACCATGAAATCCATACCAAATCAAGCACGGAAAATGTTTTCAAAAAGGTAGGCAAATAAAGTGTTCTTCTTACACACATGAGGACCTACATTTCATACCTGAAAACAGGTATCAGAATCGATAAATTTATTTATTTATTTATATATTAATCAAAGACCACATCTAGTAAACATTGAGCTACAACTACTTGCTATCTAAATATCAATGGTGTGAGAAAAAAAGGCCTTTTTATTTTTTTTTATGGGGGTCATTATGGCTCATATGCTGGCATGTGCTGAATTACCACTCACTCCCTCTCTCCACTAAGAAAATGTAAGTCATTTTTTTCTAGTAAAACTTTAGACTTTGAAAATTAAAACCAGAGGGCAATTTTGCACATAGCCATTTTCAGAACATAGCTATGAAAGAAACATTCAAGAAAAAAGAAAATCAGAAAACCTCAGAACTTTGCTGATATAGAAACACAGACAAAGAAACTCTTTGATATCTCGTACTATGAGGATATAAAATTAACTGCTTCAGCATGAGGCACTGGGAAACAACTGTGTTCATGGACTGCATAATTTAAAAGATTGTGCAGTTAAAGATCTGTATAACTCTTCATAACATTCTAACTGGAGTCTCCATAAAGCCTATAAACTAGATGGCAGCATAAAATTATTAGACCTGCATTTACAGCTTTGCTTATTATAGCACTGTTATTTCCACACCATTATTAATAGAACCGAGGCTAAGTAAGCACAGCTCCTAAGTAGTAGCAAGCATTTGCATGACATTCTGCATCACTGCTAGACAATACAAGCTTTTGGAGAAGAGTAAGCAAGACAAAGGTCTTTCTTGGGGAAAAAAAAATATTGTGGGTTTGTGCGGTTGTGTGGTTAATTTATAAGGAAAAAGAACCCCCCGTTGCAGTAAACGATGCATAGGAGCAGGATGGCAGAAAACTTGCATTTGCCATTATTTTTTGATAATACTCACAGCTGAAGGGGAGGAAGGAAAACAAAAGTAAACATGAAACCCCCCCCCCCATATGTCAGAAAACATGCTTGCTTTCACCCAGGGAAAACCACACAGCTTTGTTTGGATCTTAAAGATAATGGTAAAGACAGTTTCATCATTACAGCATCTCACATGCTCAACAATACTTTCCAATACTTATACCTAACATTATCTTAGCAAAATACATAGAGGAAGAAGGAAAGAAAATTCTCATTAACTGTGAAGAGAAAACCTCCCAAACAACAGCTGCATAATGTACTATTAGTTCTTTTTTTTTTTTGATACTTATACCTCCCTTCCTCATGCTTCACAGGCAGGTGCTTATTTTATCTGGATTAAAATTGTCAGATCCCACAAGCTGAGTTGAATCTGCTCAACCTTCCTTTTCTTCATGTGTGTGTGAAATCTTAACTCATCTATGTTGTCTGAACAGCACCGCCATTATATTCAGACAGAGTAATACCTCAGATGTCATAATTATTAATAAATCCTCCTTCATTTTTTCCAGATGGACTGACAGACTTTTCATGCAAACTCTACTCACCTGTTAGCCAGGAATTTGTTTTACATTTTAAAAATGATATTTTTATTTTTCTGATAATTTTTTAGGTGGCCAAAGGATTTAAAGACTGATTCTATGGTTTTTCATCTTCTGAATGTTTATGTGGGAGTAATATATGATTTTGAAGATGGGTTATCTGACAAGAGGTGTATTTAATGGCCTTTCTCTCTTGCAGATTTTGCAATTGTGGTTTAGACTAACAATGGCAATAAATTCTATTAAAACCCAACTTCAAGTTATTCTTTCATAAACTTAAAAAAGCTGAATCAGGGCTTCCAAACAATAATCCTCACATGTTCATACAAGCACAATTCCATGTGCTAAAAATAATTTTAAATTTTTTCCTCATAATTA
This sequence comes from Molothrus aeneus, assembly GCF_037042795.1. NCBI lineage: Eukaryota > Metazoa > Chordata > Aves > Passeriformes > Icteridae > Molothrus > Molothrus aeneus. Next base: position 11,420,430 of record NC_089649.1, on the reverse strand, counting down.
ACTGAAAAAATCCTCACAAAGAATTGCTACAAAATAAAACAATAAAATAACAATGAAATATAAAATATTTGATCTAAAATCAACTCTACTGCGTTCTTACTTGCACCTCACATTTACGCAAACTATTTTTTTAAATTAAAAAATGCATCTAAAATAATGACAGGGAAAATTAATTTGTGTGGAATGAAAAAGACAGAAAGCAATGGTACTGGGGATACTGCATATTCCTTATCCACTTTATGACATTAATATATGTTGCAAAAGAAAAAGACAATGAGTAAGAAGCAATGGATAGCAGAGATGAGAATGGAAGTCAAATCTTGTTCCTGACTTGAATTTAAAAAGAAAAACAAAAAACCTTACACTGAAGTAACAAGAATCACATAGATTGTAAGCCAGAATCAACACTGACATTGGTGCTGCTTATCTACACTTGACAGACAACAGTGAGAGATCTTCAGTTACAGCTCTGTGGTTACACCAGTCTTCTTCATACATTTTTACTCTCATAAAATATCAACCTCGAAAACTTAACTCTTCCAAAAGCTATTTTCCTTTCAGAGGCAACGTATCCAAGCTATTTGAATCAAATCCAGGAGGGAAAGAAGGAAAGTAATCCTTCTTTGTTTATCTGAATCTGTTGAGAACTTACTGATCACATATTTAGTTTTCAATTATTCATTGAGGAATTAAATGCATAGATTAATTTGTGGAAAAAGATATTCTGTGTGAAGAAAGCTCCTCTTGAGATCTGATTTTGTGGCTAAGGGTAAATAAGGAGGAGAACAAGAAAAAATGAATGTGTTAAGAACATTGTAAGACATGTTCTGGACTAGATCTGCATGAACACGTGAATATTCTGGACAGTTTGAGTGTCTTTGGAAGTCTCTATACAAACACCTGTTAAGTACTGAAAAAATATCTTGAAAACACAGAGTTAAATGCTTTTCTCCATTACATAAAACCTGGACAGATTAGGTACTTTCTCTGAAATTCAGACTTTCTCAAAAGTCTCAGATTGGGCACTTCTACCTTTTTGGAAGCCTACAAGTCTGCCTTCCTTCAAGTCTGTCTTTGAAGAAAGTTTTGCGCTACTGAATGCGGGAGGGAAAATATGGAACCTTTTACATATAGAAAATCTCTCTGGTTTTGTTTGAGGTGTCAACCTTTCAATACAATGTTCTTATGATAAGGTAGTTTCATCAGCATGGACTGCTCAGGAATAATATTCTGTTATTCATTTATGTTTACTTAAATAAAAATCAGGACATTAAGTTAATTGAATCAAACAGACTTTCTTGAAAGCAAAACAATGACTTAAAATGCTGAAGGTGTGAGATTCTCTTGCCTTTTGAGGTAGCATTTCAGATTTAAACTTGAAGAATTAAAAGGTGAGTACGTATTATTTTCTCAATTTTTTCAGTTTAACAAGTCCCATTGTTCCATTCAGAAATTCTGTCACAGATGTCTGAAATTGCAAATTTATTTATATATTTATCTTTATCTCCAACATGCAGGATAGTAATTTAAATAAATTGACTCACTTCTGTATAACACAATTCAGCAGGAAAATGTATTTCTAAAGGAAAAGAAATTATTTTAAATACTTCAAAGAATCCAAAAGGCTACTTATAAAAAAAGAACAAACAATGAACTTCTGAAGCAGACATTAGGATTCATCTCATCAAGGCTGAATCTAAACTCTTAGCACATCATTCCTTATTTTTTCTGGCTAATGTCAAAAAACCAGTAATTATAGTAAAAATATAGTTTGGGAGTGGTGTGGGGGGGAAGGGAATAGTCCCATGTTGATAATCCTGCTTAGAACTGTTTCACAAATTAGTATAGTAATTTGCTTGACAAGAATGTAACACTCTATTGTAAATTACTGGCACAAGTTCAAAGTAGATAGAGGAATAATGAAGAGAAAAAAAACCTGAACAAACAAAAAGTAGCATCAACTGCCTTTACTAATCCTCCCTTGTAGAAGCAATGGATATGTTGTGCAACCACAAGTAGTAAAGAGCTGATCTACTAGGGGATGGAAGAACAGCTGCAGAAAAGAACCTGCACACACAAAGCAGGAAGCAGAAGGAATTTATGGACCTCCTCCAGAAAAAGAAGTTTGGTTAAATGTCGCAGACATCTTTTCATTAAAAATCCTTTCCTTAGGATTTTTCCTCCTGAGAAGCTGAGAGGCCTCAGGAACAAAATGTAAACATTGATTATCTGCTGCTGTGGAATGCAACAGGTGCATCTGTGATTGGCCCATGTTGGATGTTTGTAATTAATGGCCAATCACAGCCCAGCTAGCTTAGACTCTCTGTCCGAGACAGAAATTTTTGTTATCATTCTTTCTTATTCTATTCTTAGGTAGCCTTCTGATGAAATCCTTTCTTCTATTCTTTTAGTATAGTTTTAATGCAATATATATCATAAAATAATAAATCAAGCCTTCTGAAACATGGAGTCAGATCCTCGTCTCTTCCCTCAACCTGAGACCCCTGTGAACACCATCACAGTTAATTTCTTTTGGGGTAGGAAAGGTTAGGAAAAGAGCATGAAAAAGTCAAAGAAATTTTATAAAATTTTTTAGGCTGGAAAAGACCTCCAAGGCCATAGAGTCGATGAACTAACAGCGCCAAACCCATGACTAAACCATGTCCCCAAGTGCCACATCTCCATGTGGTGTGGCTGAATGTGGCTCACTTCACAAGAGACTTAAAGCACTGCAGTCTGAGTGAAGGCAAGAATTTCTGGTAATTCTAGGTTTTTTGTCCCTAAGTCTTAGAAAAATAAAGAAAACACAAAGCACATAACTTGGATCCTCCTTTCCTTCATAATATCATTAAACAATCTTCAATGCTAATGTTTTCAGTCAGGATTTTATATTATTTTCCTTCTTACACACTGTATGGGAAAATCAAACACAGAATCTTACACAGACTTTTTGATTTTCACATGATTGCTTAATACTTACTAGGGAAAAATGGCAATGGATAATTTTTAACAGCAGAAAATCAGGTATACTTCATCCTCATTTTAATTACTTCTTTAAAGACAGAATTCTTTCTTCAAATTAACTTGTAATGCATACTAGTTGAAACGAACATGTATTTTACAAATGTGAACTCACACACATACCAGAAACACTTTCCATTTTCATGCTTACTTAAGAATAGTAGGTGCAGGAAAATTTCAGCCCTTTCACATACCTAAATACAGTTCCAAAATATGTCAGGTTGATTTTTCTATTCATGCTTCTCAGTTGAATAGTGAGTCCACTGTGTGTGATATCAAAACCATTCTGGAAAAAGAAGTAAAAAAAAAATAGAAGGCTTGCCTTTTGCCCTCTACTAAATTGAATTAGAAAGGGTCTTTTGTTGTTTTAGTTCAGAGGAAGGTTAGGTGTTCCGAAACAGAAAAGTGGAAAGAGATACCTACAAAACACTATTTTATAATGCAGCATGTGCCATGAAGGAGAGATCTTTGAAACCCATAAAGCAAAATTACACATCTTTTTTTTTCATTACAGACTTAAAAAATTTCCAGGCAACCTTACTCACCAGGTATCTTTTAATAAACTGCAGAATTATACAAGACTTTATCATCTATATTAAAAAGAACAAGTCAAGTAAGGTATTCTTCTAAATGATACTAGCATATTTTTCTTGTGTTTATCCACAGTTCAATTTTTTGCCAAGTTAGTTTCTGGAAGAGTAGGAAGAAGCATGTTGAATATCAATGTGCTTAGACTGTAAAGCCCACAAAGCAATAGTTCTAGTATGAAATTTGATAAATATGCATTAGAACTGAAAGACAGGTCTGAATTTTGCTTTGAGAAATTATTAACAAAGCAGAAAATGACAATGAAAAATCTTGTCCTTTTATACTGAATTTTAATGATTCTATTTTGTTGCAAAACCAGGAGGGTATGTATTTAAAAAACATATTCACATAAATTTAAGGAACAGGTAGAGTAGGGAAAGGATGGGACTGGAATCAAAAGGCAAAGCTGACAGGAACATGGAAAGGAAGTGGAAAGCAGAGGAAGGAATAGGTCAAGAATATCATCAGGCAAGAGATGATAAGAGATATTTGGTGCAGACAATAAATGTCTATTTCAGATTTTGGAATTTTGCAGGGTTTCCCGAGTCACACCATCCTTCTGTTACCCAGAAAGTAGTTTTTGATCTCAGTGGAAAAGCATGCTTCTTGTTCCTGTGATATAAAGCAGCGTACACGAAGGAGAATAAAATACTGATACCATTTTAACTTACACACAGACTTGTGTGCTGATGTTAACTGTTAGGAACATTAGTGCAGCCATGTGCTGCTTTAGAAACCTGGACTTTATCCCACAAAGTTGCCACTTAATACAGGATAAGAACTGAAGTTAACCTAAGTATGTACTTATCCATCTTTCAGGGTGCTTACTTGTGATTGTGTTCACAGGGGTTCTTGGATGAGGGAAGGGACGAAGATCTGACTCCATGTTTCAGAAGGCTTGATTTATTATTTTATGATATATATTACATTAAAACTATACTAAAAGAATAGAAGAAAGGATTTCATCAGAAGGCTAGCTAAGCTAAGAATAGGAAGGAATGATAACAAAGGCTTGTGGCTCAGACTCTGAGCCAGCTCACTGTGATTGGCCATTAATTAGAAGCATCCAACATGGGCCAATCACAGATCCACCTGTTGCATTCCACAGCAGCAGATAATCAATGTTTACATTTTGTTCCTGAGGCCTCTCAGCTTCTCAGGAGGAAAAATCCTAAGGAAAGGATTTTTCATAAAAGATGTCTGCAACACTTACTCTGAGAGGCAGAGATTTGGTCGCACTGACCATTCAAAGCTGCAGTGAAAGAAAATGAGAACAGTTCTTTGAGCACACAAAATCACCTACTCCAGACAAGTCTGACCTACCTCCTTTCCTACACAACATTTTCAATCTAAAGTCTCAGCATTTCCCTTCTACACCTCTAAAATGGGGGCAACATTAATTTGCTTAAGAATTCTTCACAGGAGCTGCCTGCTTGTTGTTCCCTGGTGGCAAATGTCATTTCATCCACCTTGAGGCATGCTGAGGCAGGAGCCAGAGATGCCACTCCTCCAGAAAGGAGTGCCTGTGTGTGCACCCAGCCCTGCAGCTGAGCCTCTATGGACAACGTGTCAGCCTCCCCACAGAGTTCCTCCCTCCCAAACACAATCCCCAGAGGGTGGGATCCATCATTCATACAGAGCTGTGGCTGCTGAGCTTTGAACCAGCATCCCTTTTTATGTCAGTGGGATGGTGACAAGAATATTATGAATATCTGCACATGCACTAACACAGGGTACCCTGTGCATGGGCTCTGAGAAGGGAAGGAGAGACTGATCATCTAACTAAAGAAGGAAAGTGTCCCAGACATCTTTTATGAAAATCCTTTCCTTAGGATTTTTCCTCCTGAGAAGCTGAGAGGCCTCAGGAACAAAATGTAAACATTGATTATCTGCTGCTGTGGAATGCAACAGGTGGATCTGTGATTGGCCCATGTTGGATGCTTCTAATTAATGGCCAATCACAGCCAAGCTGGATTGGACAGAGAGTCCAAGACAGAGCCTTTGTTATCATTCTTTGCTATTCTATTCTTAGCTAGCCTTCTGATGAAATCCTTTCTTCTATTCTTTTAGTATAGTTTTAATGTAATATATATCATAATATAATAAATCAAGCCTTCTGAAACATGGAGTCAGATCCTCATCTCTTCCCTCAACCTGAGACCCCTGTGAACACTGTCACAGGAAAGGCCAATAAAGCTTGCATGAAAAAATCTTCATTAAGGTATTTTCTACATTTTAAATTAGTTACTTTGCTTATTAATCATATTCCTATATTATTTTCCCCTGAATATGTATCTCTCTATATTACATGTGTACATACAAGTTATTCTATTTAGTAAAAAGACTGATATTAGGTATAAAATAGAATCCTTTCTGCTCTAGTACCAACTCACAAACAGCAAATGAAAAAATCTGGGGAAGCAATGGAAACTAGCAGAAAATTGGATTGCAATTATGTTGGATTAAAGGATCCATAGAAAAAGAGCAGAAAAAAGGCTGCAGCATTACAGAATGAAACCACTGCCAAAACTAATGTCCAGCAAAAGACCATTGTATGAGATACATCAAAACTCACAGTTTTCAATAGCACACTGGTATTTAGGATCCTTGAAGCTATCTAATTGACAGATAATTTGATATTCTCGAGGTGAGATGTCTTTAAAATCACAGACAAGATCACTTAATGGAAAGCTAAATCTCAGTGGATGAAACATATTGAAAATTGAATCTGTATGAATTACCAAGCGAAGTGTTCCAACAATGGGCGTAAACAGATATGTGACAAAATTCTGAGACTGGTAATGTTACCCTGGACATTTAGCTGAAAGCTGTGAAATAAATGAAAAAAACATTCTCAAGAAAATATTATGGGCAGCAGAAGGACCATGGATTTTTAGCAGAACCAATTGTGTACTGAGTTGCTAAAATATGTATCAACATTAGAAGATAAATGCACAACACTTTTATATGCCTAGAGTTGAAAAATCAGAGAAAAAGCATTAAGCAAGCCTGAAGTCATCTGTTATACTCCTTTCTTTTCACATTTACATGAAATCCTTATAACTTTGGTGGCAAGAGATTGAATATGTATACTGTTTCCCTTGATAGATGAATCCATTATCCTCAGTTTAAAACCAGCTGCCAGTGAAAATATCTGCATTAGAGGAGTCTCCTATAAAAACATTTTTGAAGTAAGGAAAACTTCTTACAGCTGACCAGATGTTATCTCTAATGAACCAAAATATTTCCTAAACTTCTGTAGAAAGCAAACATTCTCATTATGGGAATTCTAGTGTGTTAGTTCCACAAAACTAATGAATCATTAGTCTTTTTATTTATTTTTTAAGCTCAAACTTAGTTTCAATAGAAAATGCTGCTTGTCCTTTTGAATGTTTCATGTAAGGCAACACCATCTTTGTTAATTTGTGAAAGAAAACATTTTGCTTCATAAATATATAAAAAGCAGCTGTGTAATTCAGACCAATACAAAATTTCTAAATACTATGAAGTTTGATGAGATTCCGTTCTGTCTCAAATTTTTAATTCATTTCTCAAAACTACTGTAAGATTTATCAGATCTCTTTCACAGTCACTATCTGCCCCAGTTCCTTCCTATCCGTCCCCAGATTTAGAATTTTCATGTATTTTGTATACATTCTCAGTCTACAAGCCAAGCAGACAAGGTGCTGTTACTTCATTGAAGAGAAATGTTCAGCCAGAAAGAGCTGTGGGAGTGCAGAAACTACAGAAACAAAATAATTATTTCTTTTGGGGAAACAAATACCTAGCAGTTACTTCCTGTGCTGAGTTGAGGGAAGAAGTAGACATGTAAGGAGATGTTTGCTTTCTGCTTACAGGCTCGAGGCTGCCAAAGAAATATGATCAGGACCTTAGTGTTAGTTTCAGCTATGGTTTAAACTCCCTACAGCAAAGTTCACATATACTAGCATTTATTTCAGATGTTGGGAAATATTGCTAAGCATTCTAACAGAGCAGTGACAAGTAACTGTTTTTAAAAAAAGAATATTAGTCTGTTTTGTTTTGTTTTTTGGTTTTTTTTTTACTTTTCAAGACAAGATAACAAATCTAATCCTCACAGCAGCAGCATCATAATATCATAATGTTCTTCCCTTCCTCTCTCTACCCTGCTACAGAGAGTGGTGACATCAGTAATTACAAGTGCCAGCACCCAGGTGGTACACAAGGCTTTTGGTACCAGGCCACTTCTTCATCTTGTGGACAATAATGTTAATCAGGAAGCAATCCAGGCTACCACCAGAGAAAAATCATGACCTGCCCTATTTGAATTAGTGCTGGATAACTCCCAGATGAGTTAATAAATACAGCTGAAGCCTAATTAAATCCTATCCCATGCATCTTGATTGTGTTGCTGTGTGTCTAGGACAATGAATGAGCATAGGTCTTTTAGGGATAGCTCTTTAAAAAAAAAATCAAAACTAAAAAAATTAAAAGCCTTCTTTTAGGTTAGCTATCAGTCAGAGCACAAAGGCTTCAGCCACAGCCATTGTGATTTGTTGGTCCAAAATGAGCCTCTCCATGGAGATGTACTCATAAGAGCAGGCTGTGTCAAAAGTTCCTATTAAGCTGCTACTAAAAGAAAGAAACTTCAGAGGAAGAAGCTTTTATTTTTCCATCCAACCTGAGGAAGTTAGAGAAAAAATGCTGATGGTCAAGACTGCTAGTAACTTTTATGAAAATTCCAAAGACTTGTTAAAGGAGAGATCATCTGCTATCATCTTTACAAACTGTAAAGGAATTCAGCTTAATTTAAGAAGGGCCCTTCTAAGAGTCTCCCAGGCTACTTAGTTAACAATAAGACAAAAGAAGGTTTTAGGGTGCAGAAGCAAAACCAATAATCCAGAAGCAAAACCAATTATCCAGACAATAACAGACTTTGAAGGAAGAGACAAAGGTAACCACAGATACAATAAATTCTTGCACTTCACCAGTGCTTACCTCAGCTGATCTGTCCCAGGAAAGTCTCATGCTTGTGTCCCTCCTTCCCACTCAGATTACAGCTGAACATGGACCACAAAGGATCCTAGCAGCTATTGCTCCCACAATAGGCAAAAAATTTCTTTCTACAAAAAATCAGAACCCATTTTGTCTGCCAATAATAAGCCACTGAAAGAAGAACAGAGAGCTTATGAGGGAGAGACCTTCCCAACCTGCATGAAGCATGACTCCAGGTGTGCTTTCCCCAGGTCATTCCCTGCCTTTTTCAGCTGAGCTGATATATAACTGCCCTAAAAATTATCAAACTGTGCACAGCAAATACAGCAGCATAATGCAGCTGCTAATTTGGAAGCCATCGGTGCATGGCATTCAACAACAAGGAAGAGTTTTTTCTTAGAGAGAGCACCAGCAGGAGCACTAAGAAAGGAAATGATGAGGCCAGGTGGGTGTGGAAGGCGCAGGAAAAGCAGTTCTTGGAAAAGTATAAGTGGCAGGCGGTAATAGCCCCAACACCAGTCTGTAAAACCTGAGCGTTGCACACATCTCAGATGCTGCTTCTCTGCACATTCAGAGGAGAGGCAGCAAAGAAACCCTGAGAGTCATTCCAGTGGGCTCCAACAGAGGACAGAGAGGATCTCCCAGATCTGTAGGCATGGCCAGCCTGAGAGAAGCCAAAATGGTGGGCAGGGTTTGGCCCAGGACCACCATGCTCCACAGCATCCAGCAAAGATCAAGGTTGGAGGAGACACCTGGGTATGATGAGCATGTGGGCAGCTGAGTTTCAGCCCAGAGCATGTGAAGATATGTCCTAGTGCTTACGAATGTGTGGGCAGAGATGAATGAGTCACACCTCTTTTGTTTTTAAAAGGAATTCTAATCCCCTCCTGTAAATTTTTTCTCTAAAATTTGCTCTGCTGCCACCAATGTTGCAGTATTAGGTGTTTATATCACATTTAGGTGCCTAACCTCTTCCACAGACAGTTTTCAGATATCTTTTTGCTATCTCCAGAGATGGTGACTCAGCTATTTCCTTGGAAAGCCTGTTCCAATGCCTGACAACCCTTCTGGTGAAGAATTTTTTCCTATTATCCAACCTAAACCTCCCCTGATGCAACTTGAGGTAATTTCCTATTGTGTAGCAAGAAAGAAGTTTAAGGTGTTTGCCATGGGAAAACGTCCTTGAGGTGAACAAAGGCAAAGAATCATCCTTGGATCAATTCTGATGTTCCAAAGACCATCCATGTTACAGGTTCATCAGAGAAATGAAGTGTGTCTTAAGGTGCACAGGCACACAGCATGCAGTGAGCCCTGCTCTGGTAAGTATTTTGTATTTTGGGATGTATTGTATTAAGTATTTTGGGATGTACTGTATGTGAAAGCACATTGGAGAAGACCAACCTCTCATCAGTTGTGTGGCATTCAGACTGAAACTGCCTGCTGCACAGTGTGAAATGATGCCATTTGAAATTGGTTTTGGAAAAAGATTTGGTTTGCATTAAGAAACAAAAAAAAAATCTCTTGTATAATTTTCATTTAGTCTTTTACAACCTGACATTAAAGGATTTTTAAATCATTTGACTTCTAAACCAAAGGTATACAAAGTTTAAACTATAAATATTTGGTGCTTCTGTTTCAGGCCTTTAGGGAGCCTTTGCAGTTACTCTTTTCCAAGAAGTATAGCTGATCAATCTGAATTTTTACTCCATAAAAAGGATAGGGAAAAAAAAAGTCTTTTAATAAGACAATTTATGAATCTGTCCTTTAATTCTTTGTTAATCCCAATCATAATTCCTTATAACCTTGCTGATTCTTATTAGTGCTTGTGTGCACACACATATTTATAACTTATTTAGTTATATTTAATTTAATTCTATTTGATATTTCTTTGGAGAAAGGGTTAAAAAAAGCTACTTTAAAATGTTATGAAAATTCTTGTTGTCATCTGGAAAGCAGTAATACAATGCCTATTTAGAGTGCATATTCTTAACAGCAGCAGTTTTGGTACAAAAAGCTTCTCTGAAGTATCTGTAATGTCATGGCAACCTGGTACTTATATTGCATATAAATTCAATTATTTAATAGCTCTGAGTGTAGTATCTGCCAAACCCTATTTTATTAAGTAAACAAAAAATTATTTATCCATACATTTACGTTTCCAAAACAGTTGGGAGTTCTACAATACTGTTTATAATTAATAGAACAATATTATTTTTAACTCATGAATTAACTTTCTAAATTTGCTCTTGGTAAGCAATCTAAATATCTGAGATTTAAAAATTAACTTAACCATGTTATTGGGGGGAAGGTAAGGTACAGAACTGAATATTTGTCTTGTGGTTAGTGGATTTTCCAATTACATCGGATTTGCAAAGGAAATGTACTTCCAGTACTCCATATACTTTTAGAGTTATGTAGACCTACAATGTAAAAACACAGACTTGGATTACTTGAAAAAAAATATAGAATTTAGATAGCAACACTGCCTGTAATATCAGTGAATCAAGCAGAGAACTGCTCTTGTGTTCTCATCATATTATGATAACATCAAAGCATACAGTTAGACAATCATATTTCTGGATTCAATCCAATGTTCTGAATAAATTCCCTGCACTGTTTCTCTCTACTCTTTAAATATGTAATCCACATTTTCTAAACAGATCCCTTTACCAGTCCTTACTCTTTGCACTTTCCTAAGATTAGGTCTCCTCTCTAGCGTGAACACTCTCACAAACTTCTCTGGAAGTTGAATCTCACTATTTTCCCTCATTCGACCCAAAAACATGTGCTTACACAAATTATTATGGTGTTTGAATCCACAATCTGTGTTAGACTTCTAAGGTGAAAATCAGGCAAAATACCATATAGGCTTTCCAAGATTATACAAAAGTACATAAATAGAAGTCAATCTGTAAATACAATGAAAAACTCACACTAAAGAAGGCTTTTTCTGGGGATTTTCTTTTCAAATACAACTCATTCACTTTGACAATACTCCCAAACAAAAATAGAGCTTGAAAGAATTTAAGGAAGGAAATCTGAAATTCATCAAAATAACTAAGAATATTGCTTAAGGTATTGCCAAAGGTACCGTGTCATTGTTAAAATATTTTTGAACAAGCTCTTAGAATGAAACAAAGTCATGCTTTCTTCTGCATTGTCTATCAATACATTTATTTCAAAATCAGTTTAATATAAATTGATTTCTAGGTACAAATACCATCAATAACATTGTCGCCATTATTTCCCAAAATGGCAATGCATGCCACATGCAATTTAATAATAGCACTGATTTATTAAAGGAAATGTGAAGTCAAGTGGAGTTCCAGGATATTCAAAACAAACGAGATTTTCTCAGGTGTAGAAATTCCACGTCATTGAAGTGTTACTGAAGTATGTTTAACCAGAAAAAGGAGGATAGTACATTTTTATTAAAAAGCATCTTTCATGAAGAACATTTTCAGTTGTCTGTCGTTTTTTGGATTTAGACATCAGATAATGAACAGAAGCATCCTGCTTCCCCTCTGCATTGAAAACGTTACCAATGCAACACTCATCTGGACAGTATGATTCATTCCAAGTCAGTATTTTAATTTTTCCATTTGGAGAAACGTGAGAACACAATATGTGGTGATTAACTGTCATGCAGATATTGCTGTTGCTTCATGCATATTTAATATTTATTTATTCTAAAATGTTTTCTTGAAAAATTTTGGACTTTTCACCTCCCTCCACAAAAATATCTCTCATTTTGACAAATCATTTTTATATCCAAAGTATGTTAGGAATAATAAGTATTAAGTCACATTAGGTAGTTAAAATTATCCTGACTTTTTAATACATTTCCAAACATTAAAATATATTTACAGGTGTGAATTTTGAAGAAAAGAAAACAAAAACACTTTAGTGGCCAGTTTTATTAGTTGAAAAACATTTTGGATAATTTAGGTAATTCCTAGAATTCAGTGTTTTTTAAGAAATCAGCAGGTTTGAAAAACTTCAAGAATACTTTCTCCCCATTGTAGAACATATAATCTCCTATCATTACTATTTTCTTTCATATGATTAACTAAAATGTTATTAAAACACCTTATCTTCATTAAGTATCACCAACAGCCTTTTGTAAAGTGCATTCTGATTTGTAGATCCAAATATTGTAGATAATAAGGTTTGCTTAGCCAAAAGGTTAGCATCCTTCACAGAATATCCTGACATATTTCAAGGTTGTTAAATATGAAAAGTGGTAGATGGGATTTTCTTTTTTTTTGAATGTGATCCAAAATCTTAATATTCTTTCTTTCAACTTCTACATAGAGAGAAATGTTTTATTTTTCCTACTACCAAGCATGTTGGACAATAAAAGAGCTTTCAAAATTTTAAATGGGAGCATTCATATTTGATATTTGCATGTAAAAGCAACTTAAAGTTTATGAAAATAATATTACATTGTTACATACTCTGATCATTTAATACCATCCCCAGTTACTATGATAATTATTTATATACAGAACACACTTGCATTCATTTGTCCAACATGCAGGAAATTTAAGCAGATTCTAGAGAAGCAAGCACTGCTAGTACAGGTTTTGTGCTTCCTCTATTCATTTTAAATCCAGAAAGCTCACGTGTCTACACATGCAAAAGGAGGGAAAAAATGCTAAAAACGGTTTAGTGAAATATTTAAACAAAAGACTGTACATAATAAAAGCTAAAACTCCAAATTATGGGAGTGTTCATAAACACCAGATGCTCTCCTGGTATGTGTGCATTAGCAGGAAAGGTACTGATAGAGCTAAAAAGGCTCAAAGAATTAACTTAGAAACAGATACTACAGATACTCAGAATCAAAAGATCTAGTTTTTAATACTTGAGAAAGCATAATAATGGATCACTGTAGCCAATCAAAGTCTAAAACACTAGTAGCAAGAAGTTTCCTAAATCATGGTAAAAAACTAGATTCTCATAATACTAACAAAAAAATAAAAATAGTAAGCTAAACAAACAGAATGGAATTGTATCTAACTATTACTTTAGCTATTGCTAATCTGATCTCACTCTTTAAACAATGATTTTCTACCAGTTACTTTTCTGCAGAATCCTCCTGAGGAGTCACTTAATCCCATGCAGTTTGCAGACATGCACAAAATATACAAAGTTATGGCTGATAGTTAAAGGACACTCTGAAATCGTTTGAATGCAGATGTATTTTAACCATTGGGGACAGAAATAAGTAACCCTAGCAGCTTACAAAGGTTGGTTCTCTTATTTAAATCAATCTGCATCACTTATCTGTTTCAGTCCAGAGGACACAAAACTCAAGACAATCTGTAAAATGTATACACAGCTGAACAAAGTATTCCTGGGTTTTCACCCTGGGAAATGCTGCAGTAAAGTCATGTATCTGGTCAATAAAGGTCAACACATCCTGAGAGCCTCTAAAAAGCAATCTAGACACTAAATAAACAGCTGAGATAAAATGGGAGCCATCAAGATACAATTAGGAAACAGCAGGTTCAGGAACACCAGCAGAATGCAGACCATTTGAAAAAAGCTCCATTTTCTCTTTTGAGTACATCTGATTTCTATTTAAAGCTCTGATAACACAGATATAATGATCATGCACATAAACTAATATGACTGCATTTCTTCCATGTTATCTGATGCAGGCTGATAAGGCAATTTTTTGTTATAAAAGTAACTACTCATATGCATAACATTTAACAATAGCTTTCACGTGGCAAAAACCAAGAATGATATATTTTACAAAGTATATGGCAAATTTAGAGGGCTCTTTTTGGTAAAGCCTCAGCTTGTAGTACCAAATTAAAGCATGTTTCTTAAGATTGACCCTTCTCAAACTATTACCTGTATTCATCTGAAAAGGGAAAATTTCAGTGAAAAGTAAGTAAGTAATATATGACAGGGAAAGTTACAAGACTGGACATACAGAAGAAAATGTTTTCAGGTGGTTTGTCTTTACTCAATTTCATTCTTTCTGGGTCTAAAGCAGAGGAACTATACACTTAAGCAAGGTAATTAGGTATGAAAACAAACCCATGTGTATACCCAAACATTTGAAACAAATACTATTTACTATTTATTAAACCAGAAAGTATCTAAGCAGCATGAAAAACATTGGTCTACTGCTACATATCCTGAAATGCACCTTCTTTACCAACCACAGTCTCAAGCCTATGTATTATCCAAAAAGGTACCTCAGTTATCTCCCCTACAACTATAGATCAGAAAGAAAATGTGCCCAGTACAAAATGGACTCATTGAAACAGAGAAGAAAAGAAGCATGATCTTGTCTCTGCCAAAAATATAAGTTTTTTCCTCTTCTATACTTTTAGAGTTTCATTTTGAGTTTACCTCTTTTGGTTTTTGTTACATCTCTTATTTTTTCCTTCTTCTGTTTCTTTTTTAAACAGGCCCAAAAATCCTTGCTACCTTTTGTTTTAAAACTTTAAAAAAAATAGTCATTGTCATTCAAGTGCAAATAAAGCACACCACATCAGTTTGCTGGATGCCATCTTTTCCCTCTTACAAGCTGAATTACACAGCACTGACAGAATATTGTCATCAGTGCAAGCCTTCAGTGAGCAGATATTGAGTAGAGGACCAATAAGAATCACAAGAGGTGATCACAATTACTCACTGATTCTCCCAATCCATACAAAGCAAACACAACAGCCAGTGTCCTGTAACAAATCAGGACGACTTCAGTCAACTTCTGAAGCTCAAACAAAAGAAAGACAATTCAGGAAAAAAAAAAAATTCATTTTGCAACGTCACAAGGGGCACAATACACACACACACACACACAAATGTTGTCCCTGTGTATAAACACAGAGCTCATCCATGGGAAGAAGTTACCTAAAAGCAGCCATGTGGTGCTTTCCAGAGGAATCTGCATGATGGGGTGTAGCTCACATTTCTTCAGGTGAAAGTTACATGTAAAGTCTCATCAGAGTGGTCAGTCCTCCAATTTTAGGATATTTTAGGACAACTGAGTATCCTGGTGTGTAAGACAGGAAGGCTAGAACTGTTTGGACAATCACCTGATTTTTGCATGGCTAAGGTTGCATGAGAGCCGCCCTACCTTGGGTGCATTCAAATATAAAACAAGTTATAGGAAGAAAGGAAGAATTTGGGATATGTCAGGTGTAGTGGGGCATTTTCCAAACTAATCAGCCAGGATAAACACTTAATTCTAACTCTTTACAGGTGATTCAAACATTGTTTACAAGGGTGAGAGAGGGAAAAGCAGTGACACTGCTGCACAGAGCAAGAGCAGAGCTCCTATCCTCCAGTGGTTTAGCAGATTTGCCAAGACAGCATGCTTTGTTACTGCCTTAGCTCTGTAACTCACAGCAGATGAGACAAGACAGCACACGATGGAGCACCGAGGGAAGGGGATGAGGGGTGAGCACACCAGGATTGTGCTCTACTACCAACTGTTATTAATCCACTGGATAAGCATCAGCACACACAAGTCCCTTCCACTTTTGGACCTCGTCCATCAAGAGCTGTGATAATTGGACACAGGTTAGAAACTGTTTCAAGCAAAGCAAACAACGTAAAAATGAGTGTATATGTTTAAAACAAGAGTTTAATTTTGAAAAATCTGAGAGCACATCTATTTACTAAAGAACAACTGAGAAAAATCCCTAAACTCCACATTATTACATATTTGTTAATTGACTTGACAGTTGCTGTAGCATGGATTTAAGGCAACTATTAATAACAAAGCCCTTACACTTTTCTACTGATCTCAACAAAGCACCAGTCCCTTCAGTAAAACATTGATTGCATTCCAGTAGTTCTAATCTAGGGCTTTTTTGAAGAGGTTGTGAAGATATTGCCGGCCTTCAGACAGACACATATTTCCCAAATACAAGTTGACTAAAAAGAACACAAATATTAGTATAATAGCATACTCCATAGTCTGCTGAAATTCAGCACTTACATTTTTATTTGGACAAATGATGCAAAAGCGACAGGAGTGTTACTTGACAAAGACATTTCTCATTTCTAAAGTAGCTCATTAGGTGGAGCCACTATCAAATAAAATTCTGTAATGGTTAAATTATAGGGCATTTCAAGGCAGCAAATTGATTAAAGTGGTTATTTTTTTCTTGCTCTGAACACAAACAGCAGATAATTTTAGTCTGCCAATGTGCTTGCATGCTTTGTACTTGAAAAAGAATACAAAGGTCTGTATTCTGAACTAAAATGTGGATCCCTTCTTCTTCCTGTGTACAGTTTAAACCAGGAAGAGTAATAAATACATTGAGATATACAAAGAACGTGATCCTGCCTGAACTCATGCACTTACTCTTTCCCTATCCAGACTGCTCATGTGCCATAGCAGAAGCTGTAACCAGCTGAAATGCTTTCTAAAACCCTGGCTGAAAGGCAATATTCACAGTAGGATGCACATGTTCTTTTCCATAAAAATTCTTCTCCTCTTCTAATTTTTGACTGAAGGGTCATTGATATTTCTAGTTGTCAAGATTTCCATCCACACTAAGGTCACTAAGACCACAGGATTGCAAGGCAGGCTTTAATCACATCTAAGCAAATTTACAGCTCTGATTGCACGTATTTCTCAAATAAAATTCTGCAAATTTCAGTATTCACAAAGGTAAAAATTGAATGCTCCAAGATACTACTTCCTGATAGAACAAAGGAGATTTCAAAGTAGCAAAAGGCGATAATAGGCAAAAATATTCACATTAACCTCAGATATCTCTATTGGTCACAGTGGAAATCTGAAATTCTTCCCCAGGTTACAAAAAACAAATATAAAACCACTATAGATTTAAAATACCAAAATATGCCATCTAAAGACTTAAGTTTCCTGATAGCATCTCTTACTGTGTGTCCCAGGCATACATGCACATCTGAAATTCTGCCTGTAAACATGTGCTTAAGCACAGAAATCAGATTCTTGACCATTACCACAAACTGCTGTTAGACAATAGCCCAGGTCAGACAAAAACAAACAAACAAACAAACCCTGTACTGGAAACATAGAAAAGCCTCTCCTGGGTTTCCTGGGCCAAGGTAAAATAAAGTGAAACATGTACATAGAGCCAATCTTCTTTCACTGGCAAACCCAATACATTTCCCTTCTCCATTCGAATCTGCCTCAGAACTTTGCTCCATTTCACAGACCTGCCTTGTCTTGGGTATTACCCTCCTCAAGAAAAACAAGAAACAGGAAAATACTGCCTGATGGTACAGAGGAAACCAGGGAACAGCTGCAAAACTGTCAGGAAGAAAATGGGCAACAAAACTGAAAAAAAAAAAGTCCTTTAAATAAAGGAGGTCCACTTCAGACTAAAACTATTCTAAACTGTTCCCTACACTTTTAGTACTATAACTTCACTTTCAGGAGTTTTATTACCAGAGTGAAGATCAGATTACTGTGAGTCAATAAAAAATGGTGTGTTGGATGTTGATCCCATCTTTTCCTTAACCCTCTACCATCTCTCACTCCCTGCTTCAGTGAATACCAACTAATTTCCCCTGAGAAATGTGAAGTGTTTAGCTGAAATACCTTTACATTTTTATTTATTTTAACAAAACTCTCGATACTGTTTATTTAAACTCTACAGGTTCTGTGAAACCCTGAATTATATTCCCTCTAGTCTAAAATGGTTTGACTTAAAATGTATTTTTCTAGTAGCTCTCTGGCTAGCAAGCTTTCTGCTTTTTTTATGTTTCCAGATACAGAAACCCAAAAGGGTTTTTATTTAACAACAGCTCAATAATTACCTTTTCTAAATTCCCATCTCTCCACTATTGTTTCTGGCATATTAGTTTTCAAGGTCTCAAAGTTCACAGCAGGTTTTTTTGCAAGAACAGTGATAAAGTGCTTGCATTATGAATAGTAATTTTATTCTCTACTACTGTAGCTGAATACAGTGACATAAAGCTAACTGGTTTCAATATTCCATTGCAAATTCCTTAGAGTTCTGTGTCAGCAGCAACATATTTAGCAACCTTGAAGAAACCTTTTCTTACTGTTGATGGTTTTATTTATTTAAAAACCATCCTCATCTGGGTAGCCACATAATGTGCATGAACTCACCTGCAAGAAGATCCAATGGTTTGGAAAATGTTCTAAAATTCTCAACACTGTTAAATCAGATTTAAAAATGAGCATAGTTTTGAATGCTTGTTAGGTATTGTATTTTAATGAGACAAGCACATCACATCCTCACTCTGCTTTGAAATTCTTTTGATCTGGGATGTGGGGATCTGAAGGAACTTGCAAATATTAATATTGTAGCAAGTATTTGCTTAGTTGCTATTAATTAATATCTTGTTATGCTGAGCTTTTGCTATTTGCAATTTGAAATTTGATGCAGGTGGTTTTTGTTTTTTCTTTTTTTTTTTTTTTTTTTCTATACATAACAACTTTTGGCTATACATACATTTAATTTCAGGTTTAGGTGATTACATGGAAATACAGCGTGTTGCCAAAATTTTAATTTAAAAGAAATATTTTCATGGACATAAATTGCTTATGAAAAAAAGAAGCAATAACGATTGAGAAGCTATTTTGTTTCAGCTAGCAAAATAAAGTAGCAATTTTATACTTCAGCCAAACCTCACAAATGAGGTGCTATTTCATTTACTTAAATGTGAGAATATTCAACACTCCTCCTTTCCCCCCCGTATACAGTATATAATGGAAAAAAATACACCATACTCCACAAGCTATACTGTTAACACTATTCATCTAAAAAATTATTTTCATTATACAGATTTAAATGTTGTGATTTAAATACAACTTCGCAACAGTTTTCTCCCAGTCTGCTGTATCAAATACATATATTTGTAGTTTGAACTACAAAACATCAGGGGACATGTATTAACTTCCAAACAATATGAAATGAGGAATTCTTACACCCAATGAAAATTTGAAACTCAATCAGGCCTTCTTAAAAAAACAACTTCTGTAAATATGCATAAGTGACTTATAGGAAATCTCGCTTTATATGTGTCACACACATATTTGCTAAATTGAATTTCAGACTTTATTGTTTTGATATCTGGGATATCAAAATATTTGGAATCTGCATAGATTCCCAGACATATTTAAGACCATCAACGATAACCGGGTTTAAGTTAGAAAACAAAAATTTCTTTAGAAATGTTTTTGTTATATTTCCATTGTTAATACTGTAAATGAACAGCACAGATTTAGGAACAAATAGTTTCCAAACACTGAATTATTTCTTCTAACCATAGTGAAGTTAGCCTCAAGTTCTAATATTATGAAATTAGTCACAGGAAATAACTTTGTATTGAAATCAGCTACTTGAGTTAGTTTTCAACTTGTAACAAGTCCTTAGGAATGTTTATTTTTTTTAATGCAGTGTACTTTCCACTAGTTCTATATTTATATCACAATTCAGTAACTTTAATACAACCTAATGCAGTGTAACTGGATGGACAAGGCAGCAGGCAGGAAGGGCTTCAGCTCTGTGAAAGCCTTCATGACTCCTGCACTCATGCAGCCAAGGATGAAACCTGCAGCTAATTTAAATGGATAGAATTGCACAATATCTCAATGAACATATTTTCTGATCAGAAAGTGACACACTCTGAATGTATTATCAGCAGTAGCAGTGAGGGTATTCTGTTGCTCTTCCTTATGCTTGATGGGCTGTGCCAGTTAACACGCCTGATTTCACATTCTGAAGCTCCTCTAACTTCCCAAATGAGGCAGGGTGGAAAAGGCATTTACTGAGTCAGGTTATTCTGTTCACCCACCTGTTACAAAAAATAAACAGTAAATTAGTGAGCAGGCTGGGCAGAAGAAATTCACTAACCAAGATTTACCCTCTATGAGAAGTAAAGGAGAATGAGTTCTCACAGCTGTGTTATCTATGTTTAGAAGTTCTTCCATTACCATAATTTTTAGCCCACTAAAAATAATCTAAAACTACATTTTCAAGGTTAAAACTATCTTTACCCCTCAAGAGCTGCAATCCAAATTTTGGAAGGTCATGTACTTACCCTGAATCACAAAACACATTCTAATTTTGAATATTGAAAATATTATAA
Source organism: Molothrus aeneus (assembly GCF_037042795.1). NCBI lineage: Eukaryota > Metazoa > Chordata > Aves > Passeriformes > Icteridae > Molothrus > Molothrus aeneus. Next base: position 11,399,763 of record NC_089649.1, on the reverse strand, counting down.
AAAGATTTGAGTATGCACACTACAGATGCAATACAAGAACTAAGGCTTTAGGAACAATCTGTTTAACAAACCACTAATAAATTCAGATGATGACTGAATTCATTCCAGGACTACTTCTGTATTTGATTTCTTGTGTGGGGTATTCAAAATTTTGACACATACTGACGAAACCAACAGATGTTTGATGAGTAGCAAGCTATATTTTGTTATAAATTCTGACTTTACAAGAGCCAGAAAAACTTCACATAGAGATGCACATTTATTCCTTAATGAATGAGCTTGGAAATTCCATAGTGTCTACACATAATTCCATAATTTGCATATCATTGGTGCAAAATGAAGATCAGACTAAATGAAATTTCTGGAATTTTTTATCCAGATATATTTTTTGTACTGGATGTTCACAACACTGGCTTAACCTATAATTACTAGTTTAACACATAATCATTTTGGTGTCATTTGCCTTTCTGAAAATGTCTTAAAATGCAAATATACTTGCAAGAACAACATATATTTCCTGTCACACTTTATATTAATCACCACTGATAGTAATAAAACCATCATATTAATCACTAGAAATAAGTTACAGCTACAAGACTGTTTCAGGGTAAAGGACAGGAAAGGGAAAGATAGGAAGATTTGGGGTCTTTGACAATAAAGAAGGATAATTAGAGATTATTAACATACTCCAATTTTCCTCCCCTCCAGTGAAATTCTTGTAGAAATAGGTCAACTGAGATTGATTTTGCAGTGGCTTTGAGCTGTTTTCACACCACATGCCCATCTTTTCTAAGGGCATAAATACAATCTAAGTGCTAAAAAAGTATTTACAGAGGGCAGAGTAAAGGAGATTTTTCAGAGATACACAGCTAAGCAAAGTATTCTATCAGTGCAACTGCAGTACCTCTGCAGAACTGGGTCAAAGGAGGTTGGCATCCCACCCTGAATTGGGTGGAATATCCAATCCCTTAGTGAATATCTCTGCATATAGATAAATCTGTTTCTACACTAATTCATCCTTGGAAACCTTCTTAAAGACTTTTAGAAAATATGTTTCTACACTACCCCAAGTAAGAAAAACTATCTGGAAAAAAATGAGATGCAAGGACTAAAGAGAAGTTCAGCAACACAATTTTCTCCAGAAGAATCAGGCTATTTGGGTCAGAATGCATAGATACATAGTGAAAAAACAAGGACCTAAGAAACAATTTCTTTCCAGGAAATTACCTGTGGGATATAATGGATTACATGTGAGACATGCTGCAGGGAAAACAGCAAAAGGTTTTCTTTATCTACAGTTAAAGAGTCTTTAGAACATATGAAGTTATTTCTTTATGCTTTTCCCAGCTCAATATTGCATTCAGGTTTGGACATTGCATTTAAAGACTGATACAAGCAAATTGGAGACAGTCCAAGAAAAGCACTGGAAATAACCCCAGGTCTAGAAAACAAGATGTGTCTTATAGATTGCATAAACTGGAGTTATTCATAACAAGATGAAAGACCAATAGGGAAGATACTGATACCCAAACATATAAAAAGGCCACAGAGGAAAGGAATATATTATGTTTTCAGTGACTAGGGTGAATGGTTCAAGAAACTGATGAGGTTAAGATTCAATTTAGATGATGAACAGAGAAAAAAAAGCCAAACAAATTCTAACTTTTAAATGAGATTTCAGTTTTCTAAGAATAGAAGAGGTTTAATGGGAAAAAATGGATTTAATGGCATGATGGATTGCCATCTATAGACTATTACATGCCTGTTTCTAATGGTGCCTTGGGCTCACGATTAACACCACCTGGCCTCTTGCAGTAAACATGCACTTCCACTTCCCCATGTTTCAGGAGTTTAATAAAAACAAGGTAATATCCCATTGGAGATAAATTCCACTCAGCTCCTGCTTCAAAATAATCTATTCCTAAGTAAGATAAACTACATGCAACTGGTATTTTCTCTGGAACTACCTCAAAGAGAGCAAATAAAACATATTCCTTATTTTTAAACAAAAAGGATAAAATAACTTTCTGTGAGCTTCAACCCACTGAATATTTTTAAACATAACATGATGTATATTTACAATTTATAACAACAAGACAGCTCTGCTTGAAATTATGACTAAAACTTAAATACTTGCCACAGTAATTTGCCACACTAAAATTGTCTAGTGATACAGCAGGAAAGAAAAAGCAAACAAGCAGAAAATGAAATAAATGTTTTGAAAACCTTCAGATATGGTAGAAAAAAGGATAGGAGGATTACAGACAGGGTTTTGGAAACTATCTTCTGGGAGTTACACTCCAGCTACAACTTTCTTTTACACAGCTGCCTTAATATACCAGTGCTTAAAGGGCACAGCCAAACCAAAGACAATGAACTTTTTGCCTGATTAAGGACACAAGAATATTAAAGCAGTAATAATTAAAATCAGAGTCCTTATACACTTCATCTCATTTGGACTAATCAAAGTGACAGAATTAAACACTTGCTCCTGCAGTATCAATGATTAGGTGCATATATAAATTTTCAAAGTAAGTTCTGGTATAAATGTAAACTTTTGGAAGGGTAACAAAGATGAGATTAATAAATAGGCTTGCATGATCTATATAGTGCTTAAGCTTGGAAAGATGTATACTTCAAGGCTACTTTAAACATTGATTTATTTATGCATTACAATACTATATGGCTGGCTGTAAACATAACAGAATGATAATAAAAAATTACACATTAAATGTTTTTTACTTCCATTTTCAATATTTTTGTGTATAAACATCTCCATTCTAATACCATGTATTGACAGATTTTTTTTGCCTTTGCTGAAAATCTGAGTACCAGTAACTAATATTTTTTTCTAACATCAATGGTAGACTGCTTAAGAATTCTGTGCATTATTCACGCATTCCATTTTCTTCTAAATGATATTTTGGTTAGGATGCTATTCTGAGCTCATTTTTCATTTCATTAATAAAAAGGCACATATGATATGAAGTAACTTGCAGCATTTCTGCTAGAACATCTTGTTCATGTGCTTTAATCTTTTTGTGCTTAATAGCCTCATCAGACTGAACTACTCAAACCACTGTTCTAAATATTGTGTTCTCAGCAGAAGCTGTCAAACCTGGATTTAGTTGCACTAGTGTTAGGCAAAGTTTTGCATTGGTACCTGCAATTAACCTTCCCATAATTTTTGGTGCCAAAAATACACTCTCAGATTTCAGATGAAAGTCAGATTTATGTTTCTGGATGAAACCAAAAAGCTCAAGCATTACTTTTCCCAGCAGCTGTCTTTAAAATCAACACAAAATCAGAGGGGGGATAAAACCTGCAGAGCTGATAATTTTACACAGTGTTACATAAAGCATTTTGGCTTTCAACATTAAAATAAAACTTGAAGAAAAGAATTGGAACAGAGGCAGATAGGTTTCAAGAGCTTAGGTGGGGAGCATTTAAATGCCTTCTTTTTTGCAGGAAATACTATGAGTGATCACCTTGGGACACTGGCTGTGCTTGCCCATGGTGAGGACACTTGGGACCCAGCCTGTGGATCAATGACTCTTGGCAACAGAGGTATTTTAAGACTCCTAAGCCAGTCTACCTTCCAGCAGGGAAGAGAGGAGGCACTACTGGCTTAGACATATCTGGCTTATATTCCCCATACCTGATTTCTAAATTGAGGGGACTTCTGAGAATACTGGAAATCCTACCTGGGTTTTGCCTTGAAACCCTCCCATACTGTAAATCAAAAATACCTCACAAAGATAAACTACCAGCTACTCCAAACCATAGAAACACATTATTTTTTTTTAACTGCAGTTATGCACCACTCATTAAACTTTAAAAACAATCTTTGCTTTCCAAATTCTGTTTCTACTTTAAACATTTTAATGATGATGGCTCTTGTAAAAAGAATATGCATTATATAACTTGGAATCTTCTCTACATGGTCTAACTTCAGAGCACCTTATTATCTTTAAAAGGCATCAGAAAATGCCTATAAATTAACTTTTATTCAAGTTCTTTTACTAGATGAACTTTCCTTGTAGAAGTACAGAACAGACACTATCCCTGTTCAGACCAAGGATGAGCAGAAATAATTTAGGGATGACAGAGTATTATTTGATAGGTTTGCACTTTGTCATCTTTATCTCTGTGATTTTTTAAACTTACCCAACAATGCCATTTGCAGTGGGCCATAACCAGTACACTTTGCCCTAATTAATTTTGTCATCATCTTGCACAGAGTTAGCTGACATTTTGTGACTTCCAGCCTTTTGACATAGTAATAAATATAACCTTTAACATGTTACTTCCAGGGTAGTGAACACTACTGACTTCAGTACCTCTTCTGGTTGAACTTGTCAGCAAGATGTAAGCTTTGAGAATACAACTCATCCTATGAAATGTTAAACTAACCATGTTCATTGTCTACAAAGCACTGACTTGACATAAAATGCACACCAAAAATACACTCTCTGCATGTAGATTGTAAAGTACAATCTGTAGCTGATGGTGTTTGGCTTAATTTATTTATTTGGTGTTACACTATTTATTTAGTGTTACACATATTCTAACAAAAGCATCACAGGATTTGAACTTGGTGTCATTTTCTAAATCATCCCAAACCTCTGTAAGAAAAGCTATTGCTTCATCTTCTCTTGAAGCATAGCCAAGAAGGAATCTGTCACTTGCAAAGAAGCAGTCAGCAAGAATATAATTTGGCAATGGTGATGAAAAAAAGTACTGTCTCTGGTTGAAAAGAAAAGATAAGAGATAAGAAAATAATATGCAACCCAATAATTGCTGAAAAAAAAGTTAAATTTCAGCCCTTTCTGAAAAGAACCAGGGGGTTTCAACATATCTTTCAACAGTGTGTGAGCTTTTGGTTGATTCTAAATAATTCTCTCACTGCTTCCCAAAACTACTCATCCAACAGCACAGCACAGCACAGCAAAAGGAATTAATGCAACCTCTGAAATTGCAGTAATAATTTAATCTTCATTTTATAGCAATGCTTCCAAACTGTAAGGATTTATTTTCTCTTTAAACTCCATAGAACAAATTTCTTCCTCAGTTCCCTAGAAGGAAAGCCAGGTTAGAGTCTTGTGTATATATCTAATAGCACAGGCCTACTGTGGTTTCTTGAAGGCATACAATAGATTTTGGGAAATGTGGATGAAATAAAAGAATAACTGTAAGAAAATAGTGCTTGAATGCAGATTCCCCAAAGCACTGTCACATAACATTAAAACTGATGTGCTCCTGTGTGATAGCTAAGGGAAAAAAAAAAGATTAAGGAAAGTAGTACATGGTATGATTCTGATTAATTCATATTGGCTTTCTGGGAGATTCAAAGGCAAAGACGCACACACAAAAATGCTAAATATGATGACATTAAAGCCTTTAATGAATTCAGGTGAAAAAAAAAATCTCAAAGGTTTTTTAAAAGTCTTACTGAAAAGAAGTATATTCCCAGCAAAGATTTTGGAAATCTGCCATGGTAGATACGGGTTGGTAAGTCAGAAATGTATTCAGGACGCAAAGCTAAGCACCTTGCAAGTCAATGTGTTAATCCTGAGTTCAGTCTTCCCTTTCACAGTCACCGAGGGTGAAGCCCCTGCAAAGCTGACATGATAGGAAATGCACAGTCAGACTGAACAACACTGGGGTTTACCTGCTGGAAATGTGGAGGCATAGAGACCCACACACATTTGGGAGCATTCATCTGGTGCTACAAATATTCTTCTTTGGGGAGGCAAGGAAACAGGAAAATATGATCTCTCATAGTATTTAATTATTGTATTTAATTACTGATTTTTTAATTTTAACTTTTTTTAATTTAAAAAATTAACTAAAAATTATTTTTTTTTGTATTTAATTATTGTAATTGTATTTATTATTTCAGAGTTTACTCAAAAGTCAACAAATTGTTAAACATTCTCAGAAAGATAATAAATTAGAAACAGTTTGACTCATATGGATAGCTACAAATGAATTGAAAAATAACATTAGCAGCAGTAAAGGTAAAATTAAATTCTTTTTATATGCATATTTCCCTTATCAGTAAGAATAATAATTACATTTTTCCACACAGAAACGGTTTTTCCCCTATTACCAGGGCACACGCTTAAGACTACTTAACCCTGCCTTTGGCTCAGTCAATAAAAGCAGCATTTAATTATTTATGTCCCATGAAGCCTCACAGTAATTTTCTTTTACAGGCAGCAGTAAAGATCACAATTGCATTAGTTGAGTACAATGTTTGGAAAACTCGCAAAGCTGATTTATTTCCCAATGAATCAGTTTTGAATTTCTGTTTCTTCTCACCTAGGGATTCTGTTGGGAATCTCAGACTGACCTTTGGACATGTAAATACCTACAATTTTTGAGGCTGTAGGCTCTGCTTTGCAGATACTGCCCATGCTGTTCAGGTTGCTTCTGATATTCTTGTGAGCATTAAGATTTGGGTTTTAATACAGCTTCTAAAAGGCATTAACTGTATCATCAAATTAGCAATAGACATAGTTGATAAAATAATGGGTTCAAACACTTTGCAGGAAAAAAAATCTCAGATACAATGATCGGGGTTGTTGGGACATGAAGCTTGAAGACTGACAGAAACTACCAGAACCCATTTCCATGAAAAGTCTGTAATGTACTGATACATTAAGCAGTAGCAGAAGAGGTGCAAGACAGAGAACGCTGGTACCCCAGTGTGAGACCAAACTAAAATAATTACACTTTTCCCCAGTTAGAATTATAGGGCAAAGCAATACATTATAAAGCAATGCATTATAAAGCAAGGCACAGCTCTGGGAAAACATAGGCCTGGAAATAAATCTAAAAAAAATCTAATTACTTGTTCTAAGCCTGTAGCACATCCTGCTAAGTAGTGAAAAACATCATAAGGGCATTATGAAATTGAAAATCTTGTACTATACAATTTGTCTTCATTAACACACTTCTATTATTTTGTAACACATATCTAATCTTTTGCTCCCTTCATGTCCTTTTCTCATTTTCCAGTGCTTCAACAGTATCAGGGGTTTCAATGTTACACCTGAGTATTTAATTTACTGGATTGTTAATGTTGTGCACAACAGTAAATTGTTACATTTGCCAAATTTAAAACAAATAATTCAGTGATGACTTACTCCACCAAGATGAACTGAACTGTCTAGATCTTATTCTTCTTGACCTTTATTTCTTGCTGTTTATATTATAGTAGCATGTGTTTTTACTAAGATTCTAACAATTACATCTTTCTTAAATTAATAATTACTACCACCAACAGTCTGGTTTTGTACCCACACTTTCTAGTGCTCCTCAAAGATGAAGGGGTTCTGAAATACTTGGTCTCTTCCCTTTATTCTCATTTGATGAAATATGCAGGCTCAAACATTTACACAGAAAGTATTATTTCTTACTCAGTAGCTGTATTTTGTGGGGTTGCAGGTTAGTATGATTCCGAATATTTCATTTGTACTTCATGGGGCTAGCTGTATCTCCCTAGGAGCTTTGTGCTTACCAAACATAATATGATGAAGTGGTATTATGTTTCCTCATCTGGAAACTGACAACTTTTCCTACCACTGAAATGTACACTGTGCATTACAAATCCCTCCAAGAACCACAGGAAGGAAAGAACAAGTGTATAGGTCAAAAAGGCATGCTTTAGGAAACTTGGGAAGAATGAGTAATGTCATAAACAAAATAGGTTTACAACTGCCTCTGAGAACCACTTCATCAAATCGTCCTCCTCAGGGAAATAACAAAATTAACTACTGCTCTGGACTCAAAAAAATCACCAAACATCCCTTTAAGAAACTGTTTTCCCAAAGGTTTGTGGGCATTTTTTCTGTGAAAATTCCAGAGTGTCAAGAAAATACACATTTCTATTCATCAAAAGAACAATAAAGTATTTTTGCAATAACCTGGTCTTTTCGCCTGTTAAGTCTAAACATTTACTTAAAGGCTTCAATTGAGATGCAAATTTTAAAAGATTTTTATATTAACTCAGGTCCAAAAATTACAAAGGGAACATCCTGGGAAACTCCTATAGAATGTGAACCAGACTCTATACTGTAAAACACACACTCTTATTCTTTTGACAGGCAATTTTCTTCAAGGCATGACTTCTGCAGACCCGTGTGAACCACTGCTTTCTTTGGGGGATGAAAATATGCCTCCAGCAGGTTACAATAGCTAATCTAGTTAGAACAACAACCTGGTGTTCATTTCGCTCTAACTTTTGCGCTGGTTTGTTCTTTTAACAAAACTTGTGCTTTGGAATTTCGTTATATTGTACAGGTGAGAGGGGAAGCATTACTTGGATTAAAAACGTAAATAGAGATGTTGTGGCTCCACTGCTGGAGTGTCTAGCCTTGTATTCATATTAAGTAATTGCTATCCCAAATAGATTTTCCAAGGGCTCACAAATTAGCACTTGCCCCTGTAAGGACTTCTTGACTGATCATTCAAGATCAGTAGATCTTTAAACCATGAAGGGATATATTTGGCTGATACAAGTAGCAGGACTGGAGTCTGACTGGGCAAAACAAATTAAATAAAAAAGCCCTTAATCCACACTTGGCAGATGGGAAGCCAGAGATATGTGACATTAGGAGAATATTAACAAATATTAACCTTTTTTTTTGTCTTTAGATTGTGAGCAACTGTTTAACCCCATTTCTGTTCAACGACAATTCTCATCACACTGATCATTAAAATCATCCAGTTAAACTTCACAAGGAAGAATGTGCGTAAAATTAAGCACTGTTCACTTAGGATAAGTACAGTTTGCTCAAGGTCATATGAAATTATTAACAAAGGTGGCATTTTGAGACTTCTAGTTAAAATACAGTGCCTTAAGCATCAGCTCCTCTTTTATTTAAATATCATTTTCACACACAGATGCTTGAGGCTACTGGGAACTACTTCACCTAGACTTTCCTATCCTAGGACTATGGCAGGAAAAGTAGAATTCAAAAAGCAGGTTGGGTCTTTTAATTAAAACCATGCATGTGTTTGTTTACACACAAATTTATACACACACACGTCCTGTGCTTATTTATGGTCCTCCAACTCTCCAGTCAAAGTGTATGGAAGCCTCTTGCTTCAATTTTGGGTCATTTTGGTACTGTGAAAAGGTGTGTGGGTCTAGGCAGAGGTGAAGATGTCCATTACCTATCCATAAAGTCAAATTAGAATGACCTCAGTATCCACTGCTGCACAATTGTCTCTAAGGTTCTGCAGGCTACGACTTGCACCCACATATTTGCATTCCTTCCTGAGAATACAGTGGTTGATATCTGCTGGGAATTTTGCTGAGAAGTTCCACTTATCTCTGGAATCATCCCAGAACATGAATGGGTCTGCAATGTACTACAGATACTGAACTTTCACACTGTTGATGCAAAAGAGTAAGAGAAAGACTAAGAGATCACCCAGACAGTGTGTAAGGCACAGATAGCTTCTCATCATTGCTGTGACTGTGAGAGGAAACTACCTGCCCTGCAGTCTCATGAATCTACTGGGGTTCCTTATCCTAGATGGAATTATCAAGCTTTTAAGTGCAAGGACTAGGATGCAGCAGTTAGACAGCCAAATAGAAACCTCTTCCATGCTCATCCCTATTAAATTCCCTAGAAAGAACCAATAGTGCTTCATGTAATCATTGCAGATTTTAACCCAGCTTTATTTAAAGTTTGATGATGGCTGAATTTATTCCCTTAATCATTAGGAAAAATATTACAACTGCTGGGAGAATCAAAACTATTTCCTGGAGCTGCAATTGTCTGAAAGTCCATTGAACACCATAAACCACCTAGTCCATGTAAATGAATACTTGTTCTTTGGGATATTCTTTATATACTTGTGTTCTTGAGGTTCTTCTATGAAATTTGCACATATCACACAAGAATCAAAGTCTCAATCAGAGAGGCTTATTAACTGTGCTGAAATAATGGATGCAGTCACAGCTCAACAAATGGGATCTACAATGAGTAGTAGTCTGCTAGAAACCTTATGAACAAGTTTTTCCCAATATTTTCTTAGTGATGAGAAGATGAGGAAGGACTCTCAGAAAAACTGAGAGTGATATCCAGGATGACTTAAGATCATGATTCTAACAGGAACTGCAGAAGTCAAGCACAAAAGCTCTTCCTTGTGCTACACCCTCCTATACCTGAGAAGAGCTTGCAATTTCTGCAGCTCCATTTTGGGTTAATTTTTAATATTTGAATTTAAGATTGTACTGTGTGCAGATGTTTCACAGAACACAAGATACTCCCAGTTAATATTCTGATCAGATTCTGAAGATGAGATTTTCTACGCCAAGCTACTTATTTTGTCTTGCTTTGCATTCAGCACATCCATAAATGAATAAAATACAGTCATAATGCTACTGTTTACTAATCCTAAGTATCACACAAACTGGAGTTTTCCTTATCAGGGAAATTGTGGCCTCAGCACTTGAAACTCCACAAGATAAAAACTTAATATTGTATTTTGCTGTTTATGTTTCAGGTCCTCAATTTCATGATGACTCATGTACTGGACTGAGCTGTGAATCAAAGTCATCAAATTCAAAAGCACCTTCAAAAGCACACACGTGGGAGTGACAGATGGTGAATAAACCTTTATTTTCTTGGCACTCTCCTGGCATTAAACCAGATGGGGACATTTGCAAATAGCGGATGGTAAATCCTAGGAAGGGCAGGCATTCTCATCTCTTCTATGTTGCTCAGAATCCGCAGGTGCACCAGTATTTCAAACACATCTTTTGGGTTTACATTTCTACTTGCAACACTGCATCTAACAGATCCATATAGAATCTTTACCTGTTTCCTTTCCCTTCCAGTACAGCCCACCAGTGTACTTCCCAGTATGATCTCTACAGGACGGGCATGGAGTGGAGCAGATTGCCAGGAGAGGCTGTGCACTTCATCCTGGGGATTTTGACAGCCCAACCCTCAGGAACCTGGTTTGACTTCAAAGATGATTCTGCTGCTTACAGCAGGATGAAGCTGCACCCCCTGAGGTCCCTTCCCACCTGAAATTGCCCTGTGGTCCCTGATTTTGGGTGACTGTACAGGTGTGAGGGCAGGATTTCTCTGCTCACAGTTTGGACAAGACTGTACCTTGGAGTGAGCCTCCAAGTCCACTCTTGTCACAGATATCTTTTATGAAAAATCCTTTCCTTAGGATTTTTGCTCCTGAGAAGCTGAGAGGCCTCAGGAACAAAATGTAAAAAATGGTTATCTGCTGCTGTGGAATGCAACAGGTGGATCTGTGATTGGCTCATGTGGTTTTTTGTAATTAATGGCCAATCACAGCCCAGCTGGCTCAGACAGAGAGTCCGAGCCACAAACCTTCGTTATCATTCTTTGCTATTCTATTCTTAGCTAGGCTTCTGAGGAAATCCTTTCTTCTATTCTTTTAGTATAGTTTTAATGTAATATATATCATAAAATAATAAATCAAGACTTCTGAAACATGGAGTCAGATCCTCATCTCTTCCCTCATCCAAAAACCCCTGTGAACACCGTCACACACTCTTGACTCTGTTGTCATGGATCCCTATAACATAACACAGCTAAACCAAACTATCAGGTGTTTTTTTCTGCTTTTATCTCCATATTTTATCAGAACTTGTTCAGCTCCAAGTCCGCTTATGAATCAATATTGCAATAAGAAAGAGTATTTTAAATTGTATGCCAGGTTTTATTAGTCCTGGACCTGACATGCTTTTATTCTTAGTTCTCCCATAACTTCCTCTTCATGTCTTTCAGGATATTTACCCACAACAGTAAGAAACACAGTGCCTTTCAGCATGTGAAGAACAGATAGCTGATATTCCATTGTCATTTTATCCCAAGCTCAGTGGCATAAAACTACATTTCTTTTACAGAGCTTTATCTAGCATTTTTTGCCACACTTCTCATTTCCAGATGAGTCAGGCTTTTTTCTGTATCCTATTTACCAAAGTAAATTGAGACACTTCCAAGAAGAGAATTACCTATTCCTTGTTGTTTCATTTGTCCTAATTACTGCTGCCTTCATCAAGCCTACAGATAAGAGCAATATAAGCTGTCCATGCCAATTATGGACACCATGAGGCCTGACTTGAGCAATCTGGTCAAGTGGAAAGTGCCCCTGCTCATGCCAGGGGGGCTAGAACAAGATGACCTTTAAGGTACCTTCCATCCCAAACTGTTCAATGAGTAGTAAAATTATATATATATATATAAAATTAATAATATTAATAAAAACTACCTAAAATAAAATAAATATTATTTAAAAAACCCCAAACTAATCAAAATTTAAAACAACGAGCCACAAAGACAATAATCCTCCTTTTTACCCCTTTAAAGATGGGTACCATCTTCCCCTTTTCACTTCACCTGACTGTCATCACGGAGACTGGCTTGAAAACTATATTTGCCAAGTCCTTCAGGACTGTGGGATGCATTATCACCATGTTTTATGTATATTCAGGTTCCTCACATGGTCATAAACCATTAAAACATGTGAGAAATTAATCACACAATGACGACCAAAAAAAAAATCCATTCTAAACAGAAATTAAACATTAGTTTTTAAAGTCAAGTTTTCAAGTTTTCAAGAAGACAATATCCTAATAAAACAGACTTCTGTAACAACAAAAAAAAAGTACGTCAAATAACATATCTTTTCATTAAAAAAAAGCAAAAACAAGCATGATTTTACACATTATCTGATCTTATCTCACAGTAAGAGGGACTTGCTCCCCTAGACTCCATTCAGCTATCCATCCACTTGAGAAGTATGGGAAAACAGGTGAAGACTAAGGCAAAAAGTTGTTGAGTATTTCAGTCTTCTCCTCATCAATTATTAATATTTTTCCAGCATATCTTATCAGAGGAATATGCCTTTTTTGACTTTCCTTTTCTGGTTAACATACTTTAGAATGTAGGAAAAGAAAATACCCTCTTAGGTCATTATTACTGGATTAATAGTGGCTTGTTCATATTCTTCCTTCTGCATTTCAGTAAGTTTGTGGGGTTTTTCCCCTGCCCCCCAAAAAATCTGTGTTTGATGATTTTAGCATCAGCAATACTAAATGATAACAGATTAAATAATGAGGGAATTTTTCTGTGAGTTCAACATTCCTAATGTGTACCAGTATTTATCTGAAGAGTTCTTTACTGTGTATGCAGATGTGTACAGAGTAAGTTTAATGTAAGAGTCAAGACTTTTAGAAAATAAGCACCAACAATCAGCTTCCCACATTCTATTTCAGCACTGGAGTAACTGGTCTTGTTATCAGACTCCCATCTCTTGGCTTGACAGATACTGCTAAAAAACCCCCAATCCTTTGCAATGCAGCTTTGTGTTTTCTAGGGGAATTTATGAATCTCTAGGAGATAAAATCTGAGAATGAACCATTTATCTTCGCACACTTTGGACTCAATTAGTTTTGAAAATGTTTTTGTCTGACCTATCTATATTCTAAGAGCATTCTCCAGCAGTATTAGTTTATGTTTTATACATGTCCATATGCCACATGGGAAACAAAAGCAAAATCTGACAACTTATTATTTCCAAGGAATGTTTCATTTTCTCTTCTTCTATACTAAACACTCTGAAGGAAAGAATTAAAGCATGTGAGAAATTAATCACACGATGACAAAAAAAAATCCATTCTAAACAGAAATGAAACATTAGTTCTTAAAGTCAAGTTTTCAAGAAGAAAATATCCTAATTGAATAAAACAGACTTCTGTACAAAAAAAAAAATTGAGTACTTTAAATAACATATCTTTTCATAAAAAAACCCCCCATGATTTTACACATTATTGGCACTGCAAATACCTTCCTTCATACCTTTTATAAAATGCAACTGAAAAATCCTTTGGAGAAAAATCACTTGTTTTTTTCTCATAAAAGTAAGATTTTCAGTTTCTTTCTAGTCCTATCAATGGAAGTGATAATTCTTTATGATAAACTGACATTTCTTCACTGGGAAACACTCATTAGATCATGTAATGTTACTTCATTTTGCTAAAATATTATTTCTTCATTGTAATTTGGCATTGACATTTCAAAGCATACACTGATGTCACTTCCAATTCACCAGCATTTCAGATATTTTCTTAAACTGGTTTGCAGATAAAATGACTGTCTTTTTTGTCTCAGAAAAATATCCCCACTCTGTTTAATACTAATGGAAATGACATTATATAAAACATAAAACCAGAAATTTATAAATCTAGGGTTTTTTTCCCCAAAGTGGAGTCTATTTTCATTGACATTATCTGATTTTTTTAATGCACAAATTGTACATTTAAACAGATTAAAGGCACAGAATATAATTTTATTATTGGATAATATTACTTATATGTAGACTTTGCTGCCCTCATAGATTCAGAAATTGTAAGCACATGTTTTATAATTTATTTTGATTTATTTTTACCTCCATATTGCTGTTCACTTGACCATAGAGAGTTGCACTTTCCTTACCATTTGAACAAGTGTTGTAACTACCTTTGGGGAACAGCAGTGGGTGTCCACATGTGCAGTGCTTTGCATTTCCTACCAGCCTGGTGGCTCAGAGAGGTCCCCAACACCCATCAGACTGTTTGGCACATGAAGGGTAGGATCTACACCTATGGATGGAGCTGGATATGGCTGATCTGTGAGCTCCTGTAAAAACCCTCTGCTGACAGCAACAGCCATGAGTTTGCAAGTCAGTGAATGGCACCGTGGATTGTATGGGGTTTAGTACAGACCAACACAGAAAAATCCAGCTACTCCCTCAAAATTCTTAGAAAAACAATTTCTGAAATGAAAATGAGCTCAAAACACAGATGGCACAGTAGGACACATGAATAATAAGCTGGCAGAAGTTCATAAAATGCCATCCTTTCAATGCAATATGCAAGCAATAAACATAGTAATTCCTTAACTTGGGAAAGCCATTCGTTTTCAAAAAAAGGTTCAGCTTGAAGGATGAAACAAGGGAGATTAAACCACTGTAAAATCCATTAAGGATATTAATGGGAGGCAAAAAAGTATTAGTATTAGTACTAGACATTAGTAATGAATTTTCAAAATAAAACCAAATAAGGCTGCTAACTTCTAAAATATAACTTGGACACACCAGAGTCTCAGCAGGCATTGTCACTGTAAATGAAGACTAAAAAACCCAAGGAAAGTAAGAGCTACAGAGACTGGCTTATTAACCAGTAGATTACTTGAATATCTTATTTTCAGTTTCAGAAGAGGCAAAAGTGGATGTCAAGTCTGTATTAAAAGATAAGAGATAGAACTGAGGTTAATGTTCAGGTTTAGAGAGACTGGAGCTGTGCAGCCCCGAACCATCGCTAAATCCTATCAGGCTGATGAGCAAAGCTGACAGCTGACATCAAGAGATAAAAGTGCCTTAGTTTTAATTTTTAGTTTAGTTCTTACTCTGCCACCTCACTGAAGGCTGGGTTTGGAATTGAAATCTGAGAAAGCAGGGAATGAAATTAGTGCTGTAGTTAGCAAAAGTTATAGAAGATAACTGCAGGCAGCTCTGAGTACCCAATTTTTCATTTCCAGGCTTTAACAGATTCCTGATCTTGGGTAAGGTCTACTAGTAGAATTGGAATGAGCCTGAAAAGCAATACAGCTGAAGAAAATGTTATTGATTAATTTTTCCAGCTCTGCAACGATAAACAGATTGCTACCATCAGGAGGCTCAGAAACCTTAATTTAGGATCATAGGTCTCATTTCAAGCCTGGGCTTATGGTTGTTCTTCAAAACGAAATTAATGACACTTCATGAAAGCAAGTGTGCCAAAACTTCAATTTGACAAGCTAAAAGGAATCAACTCCTTACATGTGGGAAGCAATTGTAGGGCACTGTGGAGCATCAGCATCTGGGGCAGCTGTATCAAAAGGCACAGAGAGAGCTGCTTTCACTGTCTTTCAAATTCCCTCCCACTCTCCTCATCCCATGATTGTTAAATGGCCCAAAAGGACTGTACAAACTAAGTTGGGCAGCCTGGGAAGATTTACTACCATCACTACAGCTGTTCTGATTATGTTTTTGGTGATCTGGGGGCAATTTTAGTTAACTTCAAGTAGGACTGTTCTCATCATTGTGAAACAACTGGTCAAAATATAAAATTGTTGGAAGATGCCTCTGGGTAGGATCCTCAATTGTCTCTTTTTATTGAGTGTCATTCCATGCATCAGAGTGGACTAAGTTTAAGGCTGGATTTGCAACAAGAGATTTTTCTATGAGTGCCATTTGCCCTCTCCCCTGCTCAAGCACCCATTTTTGTTTGCCCTGTCAGTAATTCCTCCCTACAACAGTGAAGGCATCAGCAAGATACAGTGAGTGATGATAGTGACAGGATAAACTATCTTTATTTTGACTTCCTAGGCCACGAAGACAATTTTAAATGTACTTATTTTTGTGGGTACAGGAGTTCCATTTCCTTTTAGTGGTTCTAAGATTTTATAGATTCTAAAAGCTACAACAAAATTCCTAATGGGGAAGACTCTGCCCACTCATTGCAGTAACAAAAGAAAAACCCCAAAACAAAAGCAATAACATAAAGAAACAAATGAAGTGTTAACCCAGAATATCTCTTGTTGAGTAAGATTTTTATTAACAGCTTTATAAAGCATTAATATTGCTTTTTAACAATCTGAAAAAAAGTAATACACTCTTCACTGTGACCTGTTGGAACACCTTAGTGAGCACAAAAAAAGCCAGATATTTAAGGTCTCTAGGAAAAACATGATAAATCCATTAGTGGCTATTAAGCACAATGATCTGGAATACAATTCCTCAGGAAATTACTAATGCCATTGAGTGCACATGTAAGGAAAGAATCCTTCTGTTCTGCTTCACTCCTTCAATATTTGTTTACAAGAAGCTGTTGAAGAGGTTAAGATATTAGGAGAGATGAGCCTACAGCCTAAATATAGTGCTTGCTTTGTTCTTAAAGCTCAATATGTGATCCTGAGATGCATCACAATCATTAAATTTCCTGTTACATCTAGGATACTGATAAAAATGCAGGTGAAGGTAAGGTAATGTGGAAATACAATTAGCAAGTGTTTGACTCTTTAAACCCAGCTAAAGAAAAGAATGATACTTAAAATCCTTAGATTCAAACAAAAACAAAAAATGAAAAAAAATTGGATATGCTGACACCTGCCTATAGTGGCACTCAAGTTCTAAAGTAGGTTTAGATTGAATATTAGAAAGAAATTCTTTGTGAGGGTGGTGAAGCACTGGGACAGGTTTTTTAGAAGAAGCTGTGGATGTCCCATCCCTGGAAGGATTTAAGGCCAGACTGGATGGAGCTCTGAACAGTCTGGTGTAGTGGAAGGTGTCCCTGCCCATGACAGGGGGGTTGGAACTGGATGAGCTTTAAGGTCCCTTCCAATCCAAGTCATTCTATGATTCTATGATGATTTTATTAAGTGTATACAGTATCACCAAAGCTTAGACTAATTTGAATTTAGAATGGATTAGGAGATATATGCTCAAAGCAGTTTTCAAGTAAAAGTCATTAGCCAAATATAAATGTAGCTATGATTCCTTGGAAGTTATATTTAGGGATAATATTATACAACATATAAATCATTAAGAAATTAGAAAATTATGGGTGATGAGCTAAAAAATGGTAGGATGGTAAATGATATTGAGGGCTGGAATTTTAAAGAATGATCTCAAGCTATTCAGAGGGAGGTAAAAAGCGTGTTTCACTGCTGCTTGTAAAAATGTTCAGAGGTGTCAGCCTGCTCAGTTCATCAAAGAAAATTTGAAAGGTGACTTGACAGCAGAGTACGAGCACTTCCAAAGAGAAAAAATATGGGCTTCTACAGGTCTCTAGCACAAAAAGGCCTAATACAACTCCATAGCTGGGAGCCAAAGCCAGAAAATTTCAAAGTAACTATTAGGAAAAACCTACCAAGAAAAGTAATTAATTTTCCACCTCTCGATGTCTTCAAATGAAAACTAGACATCCATCTAAAAAATACACTTCAGTCAAGCACAAGCTATTCTATACAGTATAGCCTGAATACACTGGTGAAAATAATGTTTGCAGTACACACAAGATCAAAACACACACTCACTGGTCAAGCTTAGTGTAATATTTTATATACCTAATTTCAGGGACTATGTATGTTACACTAACCACAGCTCTTTCGTTTCATTTCTTTGTCAGTGAATGTTTTTTAATCATACCAATCCTTGCTCTTCGAAACATTTACAGAGACCCCCTCCTACAGTGATATTTATGTTCTTTCTAAGGTTCTGCTATACTATTTCTTACTGTTAACAATAAAAATTTTTGTTACAAACTATACATAACTGTTTTACACTTCAACTTACTCAATTTACCTAGGATTTTTTTTCTTCTTTTAAATGTGCATTCTGCAAATTTGTTATTTGTGGTCAAGAATAAAACTTGAATGTTTCTTTTATACTGTAACGTAAGAAATTCAGGTTTTTTGTTGTTCGGTTTGATAGTTCTATTGCTTTCCACCCTCAGAAAGAGCTACAGCATGTTCAAATCACTATAATTCTTTTTCCATGACTTGCAGTTCACCCTATAATTCTGTTTCCAATTATATGATGTGTAAAATACATACTCCACAAAATGTGTGAATATTCTCAGCTCTATTACAAACCAATCTAACTTCTTTGATATTTCTTTCTCAGTACCAAATGTATTATGCTCAAAAACTCCTTGGGATTGTTACAATACTATGAGTCTGAATAAGGCAACAATTTTCCCTTTTACCCACACTTCCTTTCTTAAATGTGAATGCATAAAGTTCTTGTAGACCATTCTCATGCACAATGCTAAGTTTGGCATACTGCTGATGTGGACCATCTGAATTTCACATTTACTATAAAAAAGCTTGATCTCTTTCTTTGAAAGCTTAACACCTTTAGCTTGGTTGGAACTTCAATTACTTTATTATTATTTTTTTAAAAAGGATCTTAAACAATACATTCATATTTCATGCCGACACCATGGAATATTAACAATAAAAGCTCAGTCACACTTCTGATCAGTCAACCACCTTCCTTCAACTGCTTTCCAGGCAGTGCCGCTACTGCCTGCCAGCATAGCCACATGCACATCACATACCTGGAAACTACTGAGTGAAAAGTGTTTCAGTCTCTGCCAAACCTATAGAAAAGTCTAATTTTTACTGAATTACATCATTGTCCAAAATAGTATTATCAAACTGTTCTTTGTTCACCATGCCTTGGGTATTAATAAAGGCATCCAGGCATTTAGCAGCCTTAGAGAGCAAGTGGTAGAATTTTTGAGTATCAGTCTGCATCAGCATGTTAATTAAACAACTTAATCACAAAGTTTGACTTTCTTGCTTTTGTGCTATCCAAAAGTTTCCACTTTTTCAGCATGGATATGATCTATTTGGAGAAGCATGGTTCAATGTTTATTGAAAAAATACTGCGTAAGCTTAAGTTCATTGAATACTTGATCACAAACAACAAAAATTATCAATTGTAACGACAGATTTTTGTGCCCTTACTCTTATGAAATACAGTGCATTATGAGTGGTCTCATGAAGCCAAAAAGATTAGTGGTGGAGCAAATTGACAGCAGATCACAGTAGAAGTACCAGGAATAGGAATCATAGAACATGCTGAGCTGGAAGGAACCCATCAGGGTTGTTGAGTTGAGCTCCTGGTCCTCACAGGGCAGATTTGACAACTGACAAAGTAACAAATATTTCCTATGCTAATGAGGAATTCTGCATGTGCTGTTTGAGCTTCAGTAGAATGAATATGGCTGCTGAGCCTGTGAGGTTTTACTCTGTATTAACAGAATGAGCTAAGTCCCTCTGCCGGTGACTTGGAAGAGCTCTTGCTCCTCCAAACAAAAAGTTTCTCCACT
This sequence comes from Molothrus aeneus, assembly GCF_037042795.1. NCBI lineage: Eukaryota > Metazoa > Chordata > Aves > Passeriformes > Icteridae > Molothrus > Molothrus aeneus. Next base: position 11,379,842 of record NC_089649.1, on the reverse strand, counting down.
CACAATCTACACAAAGCTAACCAGCTTGCTTCTCAGACACATGTCTAATGCCTAAGTATTTAATACTTCTGTTATTACTGGTATTGTTGTATTATGACCTCTGTAATGACGGAAATGTGCTGAATAAAATGAGCAAATTGTGCCTCATGATTTGATGAAACTCCTACCTTTTGCTTGTCACATTCATATTAATGGTGACAAATTTTTTCTTCAAGATTAACTTTGTGATATTTATTTACTCTGTGCTTTCTGATTCAAAATAAGAAATTTAAAATTTATTTTTGCTTCAGTCACAGAAGATAAGATTACATCATCAAGTTTAAAGGAAACAAGGCATAGGGTAGCTACATTCATGTAAAATATACCATATTATCAGAGAATCATAGAATATTCTGAGTTGGAAGGGAATGACAAGAACCATCAATGTCAAACTCCTGGCCCCAAAAATCACACCATGTACCTGAGAGCAATGTTGGAAAGCTTCTGACACTCTGTCAGGTTGGTGCTGTGACCACTGCCCTTGGGAGTCTGTTCCAGTGCCCAACCAACCTTTGGGTGCAGAACTTTTTCCTGATATCCAACCTAAACCTCCCCTGACACAACATCAGGCCACTTCTGATGAGGCTCCAGACCTTTCACCATCCTTGTGGCCCTCCTTTGGACACTCTCTAATGGCTCCATGTCTCAGTATTGCTTTAAGACTGTGTCCAAGCCATTGATGAAGATGTTGAAGAGAATAAAGGCCCTGAAATAGAGCCCAGCAGAACCCCAGTAGTGACTAGCAGGGTTTACTTCTGCCTTCAGGGATCTCAATGACTGAAATCAAACTGCTGAAATACTAGTGAAGAACAGGCAAAACCTATAGGCTAAAATAGAATTAAAAATCAAGCTAAGATAAAATTAAATTAAAACCTGTGAAATTTACTTGGTTCTGATGTAGCTGGCATGTATTCATAATGATTAACATATCTACTTCAGTAACTATTTGCAATAAGACAAAGTCAATCTTTACCAGGATCAGAGCCAAAATCACACAAATTACAACCATATTTTTCTCTTACAGTGCACTGAAATATTTAGATTTGTCATAACTGACAATATTATCTAGATTGTGCTGTCATTTAACAGATGAAGGGCCTACATGTAAGTATTAAATTGGTTAAAAACCAGCTACAGAAAACTTAACAATCACCAAAGTTAAGCAGCCAGAAATTCTGAAAACTCAAACTATTTTTTATATTCATGTCAGAGATGCAAGAATTATATTACGTATTGGACAAGAACATTGTTTTTAATGTGAAAGATTCTATTTTATATATGAAGTATGCATAAAGCTAAACCACTGTGTTAAAAGGTTACTATGAAGTGAACAGCTTCTTATTCATAATTGTAAATATCTAATTTACTATCCTAAGACTAGAAAGTAGATTTGCCTAACTCATGTCACTAAAACAGACTTTCACAAAACCATTATAGAGATCACTTTTTTACCTTAATATCCTACAGTGGTCACAATTTTAGTGAAAGAAAGAAGATTAAAGAAGGATTTTGTGCCCATTCTCTGTATAGATAAATCCCTAAACTAATGATTAGAGTTTTAAGAGCTGGAGCCCATTAGCTAAATATGCTATAAGGGGCTACCATCTTGATTATATAATATTCTTTGAATGGCTGATTATAGAAGTTTAGCATTTTAAACTGATGAACACTCACTGACTGTTTGCTAACTTTTAATGTATTATTTTAAAAACTTTAAAATACCATGAGTTTTTAGAACTTTTTCCTAATTTGAAAGTCAGTATTGGGACTTTGTACTTGTGCTGAAATAGGAACAGGTTTTGAAAAATGAATACCTCTAAGAGATTCCAGAATATTATTAGAGTACTGTTGCAATTGGAAGACAGAAATCAAGCTCATTTGAAAACCTCTTTGTGGATTATTAACATTATCTTTAAACAAAAGAAAAATGCTGTGAGACAGTGGGATGGTTACTGCCCAGCTGTACAGAAATGCATCTCATCACTTCACAGAGATCTAAAGTGATTGCTGCTTTGCTGTAGGAGGAGCTACAATGGCAGTAGACATTTCTTGTTCATTCATTATTTAGCCCAAAAATTTTCTAGACTTCATTAGGACATGCAGAAGCACCATGAAATCCATTTCTTCAGATCCATCAGTATGTGATTACTTGTAAGAGTAATCACATATGTGGCAGTATTACCAAAAGACAAAGGAGGCACTGTTCTCAAGGCTTAGTGTGCCACTACTATCAAACCACTGAGATAATTATGGTTAATTTGTTTATTCTGGTGTTTATTTGTTTATTTACTATGGCAGGTTAGTCATTTCATAAAATAACTTTGCATTCATATTCCTGTAATTCAGTTGCTTAGAATCACCAGGAACGTTTTCACAAAGCAAACACACAGAGACAAGGTCTGATTCTTTCTTTCATATTGGCTCCTGTTGTTATCCTTTTTTAAGGTGCAGGGTTTGATCATAGATAAATAGAAAAACTTTCACCCAAAGTTTTTAGAATGGTAGGATGGTATAGAAAGGAGTAAATTATTTCCAGCAAAATACAACAGATAGATGTGTAAACAATTGATGCATTTCCTTAGCTAGTTTCTCAAATTAAAAAAAAATTAAAATATCAATTTTTTTCATACTTTATTCAAGTCTTCTTATTTTTTCCACAGGCACTAAGAGCTATAAAATGTTTCAGCTATTCATACTGTATGTACATGAGAGAGTAATTTAAAGACAACCAAATAAAGCTGATGCCTTTGTTCTCCTTTCTATGGATTCAGCTGTGTGTTAGGCCAGCAATGACAACTTGTTGCTACTGCAACACACTGATGGCTAAAATATTTTTGAACCCAGATGGGATAATTTTTTTAAAAGCAATACACTGAGATCACCCGGTGATGGAAAGTGATTTCCTTGTGGATGTGAACACTGATGATAAGAGGATGAAGAGAAAAGATTTAGGGCATAAAAAATAAATCTCTTTGCTTCCTCTTGAAGAAATTTATAACAATAAATTTTCCAAATTACAAATCAAATTTGAAATAATATATGCAGGCTTTTCTAAGGTATCACTTCTGTCTTGCAGAACACCCTAGCACAGCTCTTCATTTTCAATTTAATGTAGCAGCTAGGAATGCAGATACATGGTTTATTGTTTTTAATTAAAATACAAAGCATATTGTACAACATGAGTTAATAATTTATTAACTTTAAAAGTAATATGTTCCAAATATGTGACTGAAATCTGTAGAAGAAAATGAGTGGATGAGTCACATGCAACTAAGTATTGATAACCAAGAACTGGGACCAAAGATTTTTCTGGTTTACTACTTGAAAATTCTGAGGAATTTCTGGCAGTTACAACACACCATTTGTATCTCAGTTGCATCAACAGCATCAAATCTCTGCCTTATTTTACCTTAAAACAATATTAAATAAAAATGGAACAATAGAAAGTACAGTTTTGGTTGAAGAGTATGTCTGCAGGAATTTTCAAAACAGTTAGAAAAAGATAGCTAAAAATTCAGTATTCAAACTGTTATGGAATGGGACTTACCTGCTTCTTGGGTTGAATTTTTTTCAATTGCTATTTCTCATACAAAAACCCAGATTGTTGAATTCTCTTTTCTATTAAACCACATTTATTGTCTATAAACAATGAGATCTACAGGATTTTGCATAGATGTTAGAATTATAGGTTACTATTTTCACTATGCAGACAAAACAATCATGGTGAGTAAAAAAAGGCATACAGCCTGGGTAGAACCTAAATCACAAGTGCTACTTGTGATTTTAAAACAGTAAATACTGAGCACAGGATGAAAAAGACTAAAAAAAATCAACCAAAGTTATATATGCATGCAAACTCCCCTGAGACTGTAAGTTGGTAATACTAGGATAGTGCTATCAGTGTAGAATTCTGCAACATTTGATGAACTTAAAATAATGTAAATTTAAATGAAGCAACATGTCAAACCACCACACAACAATATAACCTATAGTGATACTCAATAAAAAATGTTATTCAAGGAAAAAGTATGGAAATTCCTTTTTTTAAGCTATTTAAATTTGGCAATGAGCTGGGGAAGAAGTTAAAAGAAAAGCCCTGTACTTAGAAGCAATTGAGGAAGGATACATTGACAGGATGACAGATCAGTTTGTTTTTAATATCTGGGATTTCTAAAGCACAGTCAATAATATCCTGCAAGAATATGCCAGTAATGCTTTGCAGAATATATTTTAAGTGTCAGGAGACAATACATATGTTGCACTATGTAAAGTTTATCTTATTTTTTTTTCAACAACCAACTAAATTTTATGAACAGCTGATGAAGTCTGCAGTCAATTCCCAAGTACTGGTTTCTACTCTGCCTTGTGATTTTTCAGTGCTTGAGTAGGTTTTACTAATATCTACTTCAAAAGCTTTGCAACTCCACTTCTCCAAACCAATAAATACATTTCAAGGACTTTTATGGGTCTTGTAACATTTTAAAACAAGCCAGCAACATGCATATTTGCATTGCTTAACAGATAAATTTCTGGTGTTTTACATCTTTCTGGTGCAAGGCAGGGCACCACAAAGGTTAAAAATCCACAAGCCATGACCCTTGTTAATATTGCTGTTGGCAGTAGGAATGGAACATGCAGAGTTCCAGAATATTTTTTTTCACTGCTTCAGAACATATAGAAATGGGTGGAGATTCATGATGATTTTCTAGATCAGCATCAGAGCCATTTAGCTGTAAAACCTCTCACTGGGTTTATACACCACAAAAATTCCCCCTGAATTTAAAAGCACACTGAAGGCATTTCAAAGAAGAATAGCCCCTGTGCTGTGGAAACAGTATTCCATGCTGCCACAGGTAAAGGGAGAAGCTTCAGTGTTAAAAATCAGTTTCAACTCCAATAGAGAGGAACAGCAGAGGAGTAATCGGCACAGGGATTCACAGCACACACAAGGTAAGCATAGGAGTCATTTTACAGATATCATCACAAACAAACAGGGAAGAATCATAGTGGGAGGGTCCTTGGCTTCTTATTAAGAATCATTAGGAAATATGGTGATTACCTTGAGCAGATTACAAAAACTGTCAGTCCTGCCCATTCTTGTGGTTTGGATTAACCCCTTGAACACAAACAGGTTTCTTAATGATTAGGTTCATTTGGCATTATTGATCATAAATTATTATAACTCCATTACATAATTTGGATAGGCTTTTCATTTACAGTGCTTTACAAATTCACAGAAATACAAGCCCGGACATCTTCAGTGAATTCAAATGTATGCCCTTATATACCACATGTAGTATCCTCTCCGGGAAAGCCAGAGCAGAAGCAGTGCTACTGGATAAGCAGTACCCTAAAATAACACAGCAGCAAAAATGATACATTGGCAACTTGTAACACTTTGCTGATACCTTATATCAAACACAGGATCAATTCCCTACTAGGAAAGGCTAAAGAATAAAAGCTACTTATGAGATAAATCAAGTTGTAAATGTATCCCATATCTGACATCCTAGTTCAGATATATATGCTGAAAACCACTGATGAAATGAGTGGTTTAATGAAATATACACACTTATACAGGAAACTGAAAGTTTCACCTACTTCTTAGTCCTGTAAAACAACAAATCTAAATAACAGCTTCATAAACAACAGTTAAATACTGAAACACACTTTTGGTATTAATATTCAGTCTCCTGCCAAAACCACTCTCAGAAAAACTCTTAAAGCCTTTTCATATAAGTTAGTGATCTAAATAATGAAATCTAGTTAGTATATATTTATTAATGGATTAAAAATTTATATAGAAATATTCCTTTATAAATTCAGCATATAGTCACAAGCACTGCAACTTTATCACAAGTCACACTATTCAGCTTTTTTCTTTCTCAATAATTTGTGATACTGGAGCTTTGAATTCACATGATAATTTCAAGTTTCAGTTAAAAGCAAAGACATGGGTTTCATAAGCACAAAGAAAAGAATTCAACATGAAAAACGCAAAGACCATATTTTCCTACATGCTAACCAAATTTCATGCTCCCTTATTGACAAGGCAACAATCGTTTATAATTTTAACATTCATGGAGAGAATGTGGTAACATACCCAAGAAACAGAGCAGCACCATATCACTAGGTAAAAAAAACAAAACAAAACAACAAAAAAACCAACCACAAAAGAAATAAAACCAAAAAAAACCAAACCAAACAAACCCAAACCATGTTTTTTTAATGGAGATACATCTCTTGAGTGCTTAATTATCAAGAATGTAATTTCCTGTATTTTAGAAACTTACTACTGTAGGCACTGACGTAGGATGCAGCCGAACAGATATTCTGATCAGATTTGAAACTTCCTGAACTTGACTTACACTGTTATGTCCTTTTGATTTCCTACAGCTGGTCTGAAGAGGAGTAAAGAGCTGATTAGATTGGAGACTGAAACATTTTCAGCAGGTGGAAGTTGAGAGCAGAAAAAACACCCCTATGCTTGCTTGTACACAAGGCAGGCAATTTTGGGGTTGATCTCTTTTCAAAAAGCTATGTCAGCTCTTGCTAAAACCATGAACAAAATTTAAAGAATAATTTACCACGGTTTTAGTAAGTTGTATAAAGTCTGTGAAAGACCTAGTAAATACTTTTTTTTTCATGATAACTCAGTTCTGCCCAGTAGGACAGCCACTATTTAAATGCTCATGTCATGTTTTCCTTTTTGTTTTACTTACAGTTTAAATTATTACCTGAAAAAAAACCCAAAACCCCAAAAAAAAAAAAAAAAACAACAAAAACCAAACCACAAAAATAAAACCAAATAAACCCAAAACAAAACAAAAACAAACAAAACCAAAAAAATAAACCCACAAACAAACAAAAAACCCACACCCACCAACAAACTGTGTTTCACAGTGAAGGAAGATCCCCTACATGGCTCTAGTACTCAGTATTTTAGCTAAATTCTGACTCAGTCCTATAGCAATTGGGATTTAGAGCATTGCAGAAAGTCCTCTTGCTGGAGAGGCCAAACTGCCTCAAGAGTGCTAATATACAAAGTATATGATACAATGCCCTAATCAATGTATTTGAAGTCTTCTGCTGTTTTATGTTGTCACTAAAATGGCATTACTCTTTGCACACATCTTTCTTTACTGTGTCTCTTGACTGATCTGCTACTGGAATTAATAATTTGGCTGGCAATCATTGAACCATCACTTATATGATACCTTAGTCATTCTTCAAAGTCAAGTCTTTGAGAAAATTTTTGAAGTTATATAAACCACTTTCAAGCATTAATAATTCCCTCTGTTGCAAGAGATTTGCTTCTTTGTTAGCATCCAAAGAAAAATACTGAAAAATATTTACACCCATAAATATCATCTGTAATAGTTCAAAATCAATCCTATAATGTGCATGCAGGCAGCACTGTACAAAGCACAATTTCCACTACTATTAACTCCTTCCTTTTGTAAATAAACCCAGATATTTATTACAATTTTTTTATGAGTTCAGCAAGTAAATGATCCAAAAGACTCTGTAACTCTAATCTTAAAGTTACTGACTAATTTCAAACTAGAGGACTCAGTCCTGTATTGCCATGATTAAAAATATTACATACAGATTCAAGGTTAAAAATATTCACTTAAGCCAAACATTTTGATCCAGGTTAGTGTTACTTCTTAACAATATCATTAAAACTTAATTGAAGTGATGTAAATGAAGCAGCCAAAATGACAATAAACCACCCTGGTTTTGTTGGGTTTTTTTTTGGTTTTGGTGTTTTTTTTGGTTTTTTTTTTTTTGTTTTGGTTTTTCTTTTAAATCTAGTCTCTATCTCCAGTTGAGTGAATTAATGCAGAATATTGAAATTGAAAAAAATAAATAACTCATGTCTGTGCTTCATTTCTTTAGTGGACAAGAGCACACTAGCAGTGAATCAGTTTATCTAAGCACTTCTGCCCAGAGAAATGGTATGCCAATAAAGGCAATCTGGAGCACAGGGATTTTTGGTACAGATACCTAGAGAGGTGAGGAAAGCTAATTCACTCCCCTACCTTAAAAGCAGCAGAGTGATGTCATCACAAGCTTTTTCTTGTAAAACACAGTCATGACATAAAGATAAACTAATTCTCCTCAGCCCCACAAGTCTGCATCCAGGTATCTCTGACATGCAGCATGACCCTAGAGGTTATAAAACCAAATGAAGAACACAGTGAGGCCCTCTTTCATATAGTAAGAAATAAATGTCCTTTTTACTCAAAAATGCATGTCCCTACTTCAAGCTTGTATTTATTTTATTTGAGTTATGTATATCAAAGCATAGTTCATATTATACAAGATGGGCTGAGGCTGCAAACATCTATAAACACGAGACAACAAATACTTTGGAGATGGAATGGGGGAAACAAGTCTCTTTTACTCACCAGATTGGAAGCATGTGTATGGAGGCAGGTCTGCACTACTCATCAGAACCCAGGATGTATTGCTTTGCTGGATATTTCCTGCCGTACTACAGGAGAATCCCTACTGTGGAGCCAGTTTGCATTGCAAGCCTAGCACAGCAGCGGAGCTGGAAGTGACACTGTGTGCCTCTACCCTCAGGGCAAGTCAAGAGCAGCGCCACTTTCATCTCTGCTAGCAGACAATTCTGCCTCCAGGGCAGGCTTCTATCTTTACAGCAGGTATTTTTTCATGTCAGCCCCACAGCTGAGCATCCAAAGCCCAGCAAAACCTACAGCTGGAGTGACACAGCTCTGGCTGCAGCAACAAACCCAGTCCATACTGTGCCTCCAGGTAGGAGCTCTCACCACTCTTTTATTTGTTGCAATGGCTTAACTTTTTTTTCCATCTCAGTTTGGTATGACCAGCTTTGGCTGAATTGGAAGACCTGTTTTTATGCTGATGAGCCCTCCTGGCAGAAGAGATCACACTGTGAGGAGAAAATTCAGTTTTGTTATGCCTCAAAAATGGCTGTCAGCGGCGCATGGGGAAGGGGTCGCACATGTGCCATATGCAGGAGGCAACTAAAACAAGCAGGAGGCAGCTAAAAGAAGATCTTTGCCTGCCAACACCTCACATGGGACAGGCAGTTGGAGACACTGAACTGCCCACAGGGGCTTCTCCAGTCAGGTGGAGGAAGGCTGGACTGGGCCAAAGCAGGCAGGCTTTAGGAGAGGCCATAAAAAGTAACTGAGTCACAGGCCTCAGGGGGGCTGTGAAGCTCATGGTTCTGTCTCTTTGAGACTTGCTTTCTCAAAACTTGCTTTTGAATCAGGGCTTTTTGAGTCTAATGCCTTTTGTCCTGGCCCCAGCCTGCCTTTTGGCTCTCCTGCCCTCTCTGGCTCTTGCTTGCCCTTGAATCTCTCTTTCCTCCCTGTGCCCCTGACCAACACCTTTCCTGTTTTGTCCCTGGGTTGCTGCCTGAGCCCCTTGCATCCAACTCTGCCCATCTCTGATCCAGCCCACTGCTGCAATCCTCTCTGTGACCCTGTCCAGAGTTCTGCACCTCCTGCCCAAGCACCCCTGACTGTGGCCATGAGAGCAATGTGTGATGGTGTTCACAGGGGTTCTTGGATGAGGGAAGAGACTCCATGTTTCAGAAGGCTTGATTTATTATTTTATGATATATATTACATTAAAACTATACTAAAAGAATAGAAGAAAGGATTTCATCAGAAGGCTAGCTAAGAATAGAATAGCAAAGAATGATAACAAGGTTTGTGTCTCGGCTCGCTGTCTGAGCCAGCTGGGCTGTGATTGGCCATTAATCACAAACATCCAACATGGGCCAATCACAGATGCACCTGTTGCATTCCACAGCAGCAGATAATCAATGTTTACATTCTGTTCCTGGGGGCTCTCAGCTTTTCAGGAGGAAAAATCCTAAGGAAAGGATTTTTCATAAAAGATGTCTGGCGACAGCCATGCCCAGGCAGGCACCATGCACAGCGCTCACCTCCTGGATGTCGAGGGTGCTCCCTGACCTCTGGTGGTAACACCCTGTTTTTCTCTCTTTCTCTTCATCCCTCACATTTCTTTCCCATTTTCCTTCCTGCTGTTCTTCTCTACCTCTCTCTAGTAGGGCAACTCCTTTTTATTTTGTTTTTTTTGTTTTTTTGGTAACCAATAAACGATTTTCAGATGCAGTGTTTGTCTTGTTTGGCTTAATTTCATTCCTATCTATTTTTAAAAGAACTCCTCACTGTTCTGTGCAGTGGAACACGACATACACCAGCTGGTGGCCTGGAGGTGCTGTAAGCCCCACAGCAGGACTGCCTGCACTGCCTCCCTTCTTCTGGGACATGGTAATCCAGCTGTGTTCTCCTTGGAAAAGTTGCAATCACAGTTTGGAAGCACACTGGCAAATGACACTTGGCACATTCACTGTCTGCAGGGCAGATACTGCTCTGGAAATGTGTTTCACGTCACGAGAATTCCCACTCTGGATCACTAAATGTAATTTCTGCTTTTCAAGGCAAAGATCGCACTGCTAAACGATCGGCACTGCAAGCACACTACAGCACTGGAAGGGAAATTTGGAGTCAATGTTGGGTTGCTTCTCTGGAAACAGTGGGACTCATCTGGGAGAACAAGTGAAACTAATCCATAAAAAATCCATAAGACTGATCATGTAAACTTAACCTAACTGGAGGGAAGGACTTTAACAAGGACCACAGCTTATTTCTGACAAAAACATCATTTTTAAAAGGAGCATCACAACAGACAGAGCTGCTTTTGCAGAATATGTGGAACCCATCCTAGACCTCATATTGCATTAGTTAAAACTTTCTAATATTTTCCAAGCTTGTATTAAATTAAATATAATACATTCTTTGCCAAAATACGATATTTTTCTTTTCTAAACCTGCAATAAATTCTACCATCTTTATTCAAAATAAGCAAAGTTTTGCATTGCATTGATTAAACCACTCCATAAGAGGCAACTGTAAAGGCAATGACATTATATGCCTATAAAATTATTTCTATAAGTATGTATATTTCTGAACAAACCTATACCTACATTTAAAGTAACAACTTGTAGCACCCCCAGAGGTAAGACACTACTTGAAATAGTTCAAGCTATGGTTACTTGTGACTGGTTTTAGTGTGTTACAAGTGTTAGAGCTGTTAAGGTTTTGCTGCATGATCTGCTGTTTCAAAGCCACAAGGACATGATCTAACTCAATTATAACCCACAGCTGACCTGTGAAGCTGTATTAGCTGAACTTACAAAAGAACCACCAGAACCACAAAGTAACTTGGTGCACACGAGTCTGATTTTCATGGTTCATGCGTCATGTTTCACAGGTCATGGAGAGAACTCTAAAAGGAGATCTTGACAGGCTAAGTACAGTATGTAAGATTAATAGAGCAAACAAAAACAAAATAATGCTTTTCTGTTCACAAGTACAACAGAGAAGTCCATTCTTCTAGAAAATCTTTATACTACATCACAGCACATCCTTCTCAATGGAAACAAACACTTTTCCTCCCAGATGTACTGCTTTCCTCAAACCACATGAAGTGCCATATACATTACTGTTGTATTGTTTGCAAAGATTTTACAAGACAATCTATGTCAGTTTTTAATTTACAAAGAAATTGAAATTACTTTTAAGCGCTTCATGGAAGCACGACAAAAACTATCAAATGCCCAAAAAAAAAATCCTTCAATTTCTTTTTCACCCATCCTATTCCTCATGCAGTCCTGGAAAGCAGTGAAAGATGGAGAAAGAAGGAGCTAGACTCTGTGTAATTCTGAATATTTTACGATGTTGTTAATTAAATGTGTTATATTGCATAGTTCTCAGCAATCCAATGCTGCAATCACACAGCTGTATATACATATAGAAGCAGACATGTGGTGTAAACCATCATGGTAATAGTATTAACAACAAAAGCTAATGAGCATTGGAACTTTTGAAGACATTCCAAGACAATACAAAATGGAATGTGACTTTGATGGCTAGTAATTTCAGCAGTAGCTACTGAACTAACAGTTTAACATTACTGATTGCCAAGCCTTTGCTTTATATTTATTGTATGTTTATACATGTATGAACATTTCTATATTATACAAACATTTGTAATTTTTTTCCCCCATCATTGATATATTTTCCCATATGAAACTGCCAGGAAGAGTTTTTACTCATAGGTTGGACACAATGATCTCAAAGGTCTTTTCCTGCTTAGTTAATTCTGTGATTCTGGGATTATTTATGCACTGACAGAGTTTTCCTTGAGCTGTGGAAGCCAAATCTTCCATCACAATATGAGTGTGCTCACTGACACTGTGAGTGCTCAGATGGGCTCCTCAGACTATGCATCTTGTGTGTGAGCATGTGTAAAATTGTGCTCAAACACCCTCAAACATTCACATTAATCTGAGGGGGTTTAGCCTAAAGAATTTAAGAGAAAAATTCAAATCCCACAACCTTGTCTAGGTATAATAACAACTTGCACTACAATCTTTTGGCCTGAATTTGTAGAAGCACTGTTTCACACAGCACTCATGGAGATTTCAACATGAGCAGTGTCTGTTCAGTGCTTGCAAAAGTGAGACCATATGAATTTGTCACTGTATGACAAGAATTCAACTCCCCTTAATCTGAGAGGTGGAAAAAGACCAATAAAATAGGTTTAATTTAAACAAATGCTGCAAGACAATTCCTCTGCAGTTCCCTGAGACCAGTCCTTTCATCACTGACACTAGAGATACTTCTCAGCAGGAAAAAATCTGAACTTATTTTGGCTTTTTTTCATTAAGAGTTAGCAAGAATCTGAATTTCTAACAGTGACTTACCCAAATCCCTAGATTTGAGAGAGAATTTTATTCATCATTTCATATGTATGAAAGAACAGCTCCTGAACAGAAGGAAAAAAGTCCTACAATTTTTAGATATCTTCACAGAATTATTGCTGATGGGACAAGATTATTATTAAGAAATGACTTACCTTAAAAGCAGATGGGGTTTATTTTAAAAATTGGCTTACTGGAATGCTTGAATCTTACATAAAACAACACGATACTTAAAGATGTCATCCCAGTGCAGTTATTACTGTAAAACTAGAAGATAAACATTCAAAGCAGAGAAAATGTATTCCATTTGACTCAAAGTTCTTAGTAGGGTGATAAATATTTTGGAAGTGATTACACATTCCCAAAGAGAGCCGATTTATTTAAAGCCTTTAAAGGAGACTATAGCTGCCATGGATTTTAAGATTCATCTCACCTGGTTTCAGACTGTTGCACTAGAGATATTAATTTTTGAGCTAACCAGCCTGAGCACTCTCTAAAATTGCTGAGGATAAACAGACACAGTGTGTGATGTAAGTCGTCGGCTGCAGACCTCTGCCTCAGGATGAGATGAGCTGTATGTTAGAAGCACTTACTTTTCTTCCTTTGATGTAAAAATTATGATAAAAAGCTACAAGTTTAAACAAAAGCAATATGTCCAGTGTGGTGGGATGTAACTTGTAAATATGTGAATAAATCCAGCAAGGTTTTCACTATCCTAGAGCAGGCCTACCTCATATCTGACCTTGGTGTCACAGCCTAGTGGGCCAGGCTAAGGATTCAGACACAGTAGGGGACTAAGCACAGACCTATACAAAATGGTACACTTGAAACCCTAATTCTAGTAAAGAAAACAGAAGAAGTAATCAGGTTAAAATTTAAATATTTCAAAGTTGTGGTTTATTAATGAAGTAAATAAAAAAAATAAAAAAGAAAAAATTTAAATAATTTTAAATAAGTGTCAAAAATGTCATTTTGTTCTAAAAATGTTGGCTTATCACTTTGGAAGTTCAAATAACTCTTAGGCTAGATCAATTTTCAAACAAAACATGCTGTTATAAAAACAGAGGTCAAATGTTTTACTTTGGTTATACTGAACTGAAATGGTCACCCTTTCTACTACAAAACCATTTATTTAAATGTATTTTAAAATGCTTTCCTTTTATGAGATAAAATTTGCAAGTTCAAGGTAGTTGAACAGGCAATGATTTCAAGCTCCTGTTCTGTTCAATGTTTACTTGTCCTTCACAGATATATTTTACACAGATTCATAGTATTTGCTTAAAAATCCAGAAATGTTGTCAAAAGGACTTACATTGCCTGTAGAAGGAAAAAATATGTGAATAGTTCAAAGTATACTTTTCCTTGTTCCAAGTAGTTTCCTTAAATAAATAATCCAGAGTGAAGACTATATTGTCGCTAAAATTGATTCAGAAATAAATTGCCATGGTCAAAGACAAGATTATCTCAATTAAAAATAATATAGGCTATGTGAAATCAAAACTTACATTTAAATGCAGTTGATCAATGAAATGTGAGAGAATGCAAGTTCAATAATATTCAGAATGAAATATCCTGAGTCAATAGTTTAATTAAAGTCTCACTTGCATTGACTGTGCTTTAATATTTGGTCTCATACATTTACTGAAATGCCAACAAAAGGATGATGCAATACTCAAAATAATTAGAAATAAAGTAAAAGAAAAGAAAAGATAAACAGACTTCCTAAAGCATAATATATTAACTCTATGTTTTCTTCCTGAAAGAAGAAAACATAGAATTAGAATTTCTTCAGTATCTTCCTGAAATAAGAAGGCCACTAGATTTCCACTGTTCCAGAGTCCCAAACAACCTCCCATGTGGAAAAATGGCTGCCATGGATGTTAAGATTCATCTGGATAGTGAATCACCACAGACACTCTGAAGCCCTTACACAGTCCCAAGTTTCTAATAAGGCTGGAGAATTATAAAAAAGAAGCTTCTTTGTAAAGCAGCTCCAGTAATTGAAGAATCTTTGTAACTTTGCAGACAACTCCCATCAACTGTGTAAGATTTTTCCCACAAATACAATAAATGATAGCATTCATCAACAAGACCACAGAAGACAGCAATGAAAGAAATATTACTAACTTGAGGAAACAAAAATGAGAAGAAATTGGAATGATTGATATGGGAGGTTGGGATATACATGTCCAGATTTAGTCAAGCAGGAAGACCTTTGATGAACTAAAGAGGGAGACTTACTAATACAAAAGAAAGCCCAATTCTCTCCATAGATACTGCAGCTGTACAACAGAAATGTTAGTAATGTGCACTCCAGTAACTCCTATATTTAGATTATTGTTGTACAACTATACCAGTGTGGTTAGGATCACCGTAAGCAATGTAGCTTCAAGGCAATCACAACATCAGAGTAAGAAAAGTCACCAATAGAACTCACTAAATAAAAAAAAAAAAAATCAAAACTAGGTTAATACTATTCTTTTTTTCTGAAATATGACTGTAGACTTAGAAAGAAAAATATGTGCCTTCAAAAAAAAAAACAAAAAAACAACCCACAACATGGTGACAGCATTTCATGGAATCACAGAATATGCTGAGTTGGAAGGGACCCACAAGTATCACGGACTTAAACTCCTGACCCTGCACAGGACCCTCTAAGAGTCACTCTGTGTGCCTGAGAGTAGTGTCCAAAAGCTTCTTGAACTCTGTCAGCTTTGGTTCTGTGACCACTGCCCTGGGGGGCCTGTTCCAGTGCCCAACCACCCTCTGGGTGAAAAATCTCTTTGATATCCAACCTAAACCTTTCCTGACACAATTTCAAGCCATTTCCTTGAGTCCCGTCACTGGTTACAGAGAAGACATCACTGGCTGCCCCTCCACTTTCCCCTTGTGAGATGCTGAAGACCTCAATGAGGTCTCCCCTCAGTCTTGTCTTTGTGCCTGACCCATGAGCCAGTTGCTCACCCAGCCCATAAGGTGGTTGGTTATGGCCATAACCATGGATAAACCCATGGTTATCCAGTTGTGGGCTGAACATCTTGTCCAGAAGGGTCCCGTGACAGACAGTATCCAAAGTTTTGCTGAAGACCAATGAGATTACACCTACTGCTTTTCCTAGATCACCTAGGTGGTTACCCTGTGTAGAAGGAATTTGAAGGACTGAAATTGGGTTCAACAATTTGAGGATTTCTATCTCATGAAGCCATGATGGCTGTGACTGATAACTGTTTTTCAATACTTCCCACGATAATCTTTGCCATGATTTTATTGGGCATTAAAGAGAGACTGACAGGCCGCCAGTTTCCAAGGTCATCCTTCCTGTCCTTCTTGAAAATTAGGAAAACATTCTCAAGCTTCCAATCAGCTGGGACCTCTCCAGATCACCAAGATCACTCATAAATCATTGAGAGAGGATTTACAATGAGATCAGCAGCTCTTTGAGGATTCTTGGATGAATTCCATCAAGCTCCATAGATTTGTAGGGATGCAACTGGAGCAGCAGATGCTATACAAGCTCAGGGTTAACTGGAAGTTGATCATTCTCATAGTCATGGACCTCCAGCTTTGGTCCATTAACTGTGTTGAAAGCAGAGGTAAAGAATGGGTTAAGCACCTCTGACTTGTCCATGTCCCTGTTTGTGAGGTGACCATCCTCATCCTGTAATGGGCTGATGTTAATTCTACACTACCTTTCACCAATACTATTTATATTATTTTAATATTAATAAAATTTGAGGAAAGACAGTCAAGAAGTTATCAGCCAGAAGTTCTTCTTCCACCAGCACCAAAGGAAAACACTGGAGGTAATTGTATTGTCTCTTTAAAACATAAAAATTTTATTGAAGACCAGAGTTGTCATCACAGGTTAGAGAGAAACAAAAGCATCTCAGAGAGCTTTGAAAAGGAATTACACATTGTGGATGGATGCATGGATGAGCAAATCAACAAATAAAGCTGCTTAGGCATCTCAGTAAAAGTCAGCATTGCTCTACAGTGTATAGAGAAATAACATGGTGAGTAGCAATCACTAACAGAAAAAAGAATTAAAATTTACTATAAATTTAAAGTAACCTGACTACCATTTCTGAAACTTTAATTTTTATAAAGAAGAATTCCACGGACCATAGCAAATTTCAGCAAAATTAAATGTCTTGAAATGAAATGTAATTGTTCCTTCCTGAGGGCTAACCAAATTCTTTTCAGATTCCTGCTGTATCTGCATCACTGGGGAAAGAGAAAAGTGATTTAAGACAAATTCCAAGTCAGTTTTCCTTTCATTTTAGCACTTAGAATTTAATAGGAAGATTATACAAGTCTCTCTGCCTTTTCCTTCCATCTCATGTCAGTCAGAGTGGAAGAGTTAGCATTATTCAAGGTCAATTAAGCCATGCAAATGCATTCTAATTGATTTTACAGTAGTAATAATAACTCCCTCCTCAGAAGGATGTGCTGGATTTCTTAAAAAAAAAATAAATAAAAATAGCATAGGTGTTTGGGAATTTACTGCTGAAAATAACCAAATAGATATATGAATATAATAACCGTGAACTGGTAGTGGTACAGGTTTTAGGTACAAATTCTTCAGGATTTAAGCCATAGCTCTAGGCTTGGAGCATCAGTGGTGTCAGTCATAAAAATTGTCTCACATTCTGCTACTAGCATTTAAAGAAAAAAAAAAGGTGTTTATTTAGCTAGCAAATTATAGCAATTTTTTAACTTGAAATCAAGTTTTCAAAATCATGTCTTGACAACATTCAGTCCTGAATGTAAATTATGAAAAAATGGTGATACATAATTAATTAACGTTTTTAAACTCTTAAAGCTGTGTATTTTGATAAACATTGCTTGCAAGGTAAACTAAACTTGAAAAATCTGATCTCAATGAAGACGGTTTTGCCAGTATACATTTACCATAACATCATAAGAAAATGTTCCTAGTCAATGGGATATTTTAAACCCAATAAAATGACACTTCCATGTAGCTTAGTCCAAGCCTCTCTGCCCACAATAAACACAGGTGTATTGGTCATCAGAGTTCAGTTCTGCAGCAAACATCTTTTTGAATAGCATGACCCAGCACAACAAGGGGCACATCTGTGGCACTGTGAAGTCAAGCTCTTGAATATAAACTCTGTCATGTTGTGTTCATATTTAAAGAACACAGTATTTTACACACCAGTTGCAGTTGCAGTCACACTGACGTAGAATCTTACCTGGAGGTAAGAAACTATAGTTGCAGCTATAGTAGACAGCTATATGCTGGAAAAGGCAAAGAAAACCACCTTAATTTGCTTTCTTGCTGTATTTGACATTGTGAGCACATCTAGTCCCTTTCAGAACAAAAAGGTCGTAAGGTAAGAGTTAAACCCATGGGTGATGGTCTGAATAAACATTTGATCTTCCCTTAATGTAGTGAAATTACGGAGCAGAGAAATCAGCCATCTGAGACCAGCTGATCATGTACTTCTCCCTGTTCCATTCCAGTACAAACCAGGAGTGAATAGGCAACACAAGACAGAGCAAAGGAAAAGGATCATGCAGACATACACCATTCTTTTGAGGGGAAGAGCACCCTCCAGGTGAAACAAGAGACTAACTGCATGACCAGGGCCCTCTACTCCACACCAGCATAAAGCAGCTCTTGAGAAGGAGCTGTGGATGCAGTTTGGGTTTTCTTTCAGGTGAGGGGCAGCAACCAGTTAATTCATTTCAACCATGCCTGCCAGAGCCTGCCAGGTGATAG
Source organism: Molothrus aeneus (assembly GCF_037042795.1). Taxonomy (NCBI): domain Eukaryota; kingdom Metazoa; phylum Chordata; class Aves; order Passeriformes; family Icteridae; genus Molothrus; species Molothrus aeneus. The sequence continues at coordinate 11,361,270 of NC_089649.1, read as the reverse complement.
CAATGCAATGTGAATCATTCCTGAAAAATACAAGCTTTTTATAAAGTTTATAAATAGTGGCTATTTCTCTTCACCAAACACATGACATTGTAGAAATGAAACCAGAAAAACTATCAAACAAGAATTGCATTCAGCTCAATCCTTGTAATAAAAATGTAACTTTAAAAGCCATTTTTTGACAAACAAGGATCAGGAATTTGAGGGTGGGGGAGATTCTTTTTGTAGAATTGCACTTTTCTTCGAAAAATACCATAAAAAAGTTGAAATGAAAGTCATTCATTTTATATTGCTGCGATTTAGCTGGAATCTTCTATGTTGATGAGATATTTTACACATAACACTTGGAAATTATACCTCTTCTCAATACTCATTGTATTTAGCCCTTGTCCCTTTTAATAGAGAGCTAACAATATTTACCACATATTTATGTTAAAATCACAGATCCAAGGATTCAGTCACAATTCCCTCTTTTATGCAGTTATGGTTGTGAAACCACAGATGCCTTATTGAACATACATCCTCAAAATTATGTGATTGTATTCACATATGTACACTATTTAAAGCCATATAATACATATAAATAGAGTCCTCAAGCCACTCTGAAATACCCAACAGCTGGCAGATGAGATAGCAGCTCATAGGAGTTTAAATACTGTATTTTAATTCACTTTTCTGAGGCAGTCAGGCTACATAATTACCAACTCATAAAGTTGAAAACATGACTGCATAAAACATTCCCCTTCAGATATATCTGACAGAGTGTACAGGTAATGTTTAAACACTTGTCCTTGATGTCTTATGTCTTAACATATGCTTCCTTCACCTTTTTGGTTACTGTTTTCTCTTTCTTTTTCATGCCCTTTTGCATTCTGATGCCATTTGCCTGGCCACTTACCTGGATTACACTCATTCTTTCTGATTATTCTTCCATTCCCCGCTACGTTTTTCCTCACTTTGCTTCATTTTGTTCTGAAAATTTCCTCCTGTACTTTCCACGTTCCTCTGAGTATGCTCCATGGAAAGGAGTGCTTTTATTCTGCATTATCACCTGAGTCTAAATTGTGATGGCATCTACTGAAAGAAGCCAGGCCTCCTTGTCATCTGTAGCAGGTATTCCCATGCTGTCACCACAAGAAGCAAATAAAGGGGAACTTCTGAGCATCTCTTCAGGCTGAAATTATAGGAGTAGGAATGACAGCATGTTCTTTTGTGTTTTTTCACAACCTCAGCAGCACATCTATACAGCTCTTCCCGCTACTTACACGTTTTCATACAAATAAGTAAAATATAAGATGCAAATATCACTACAGGCAGCAGGATTTGGGGAGGGAAATCTAAAGAAAAATGTGGTCCACAGCTTGATATATGGATTCTTTAACATGTGCTTATGTTATAAGACAAGTAAAAATGGACGACGTTTTAAACAATCTTTCAAATGTGATTCCGATTTAGCTCATTACAGGTGAATGAATACCAAATTAATAATTCATATGAGGAAAGGTATAAAATATTTATCACATTATGGGTTTTCTACATTCATGTGTGCTACATACAATACAGAGTGCTGGTGAGTATGCTATATTCCAGGAGCCCTATGGAGCTGCTGTTCATTCCTCACAATGCTGCAGGACAGGTACTGCAGAGTCCACACTTACAAACACGTCACTGAAGGATTGCTTTTCCTAATGGGGAAGCTTTAATGAACTGTGGCTGTTGGGAAACTGCCAGGATTTCAAAAATGAAACATTTCAGTCAAAGTAAGTCAACTTTGGCACAACATCCACTGGGAGAGAAGACAAACTGTATTAATAATTTAAGAGCTTGACTTGGGATGTCAGAACAGGTACTTGACTATGACACATTGGTGTGTGTCTGAGGGGTTTTTTTAACGCTTGTCTCATCTTATTTCTCTTCTACCTCCATCTTCTCTGCCTATGAAAATCAACTTCTATGCACACACACAAAAACTTATTAAGCCTTTTTTTTAATTCTTAAGAAAGGTGGGGGAGAACTTGAAAAGCAGGGAAGTTTCACAGTATAGAAAACTCATGTGGTCTCTCTCACTGCTACAGTTAAAGAGGCACTGTCATTGCTTAGGGCTGAGATCTGTCTTGTCAACAGGGAAACAGTTTCGCAATTTCCAAAATACAAAATCTGCACAGAACTGTAATATTTGTCCAATGTATGGAAAAACCTTCTAGAATTATTTCAGAAATCCCTACCATGTTTATTTAGTATGTTTTCCTGGTGGCTACCCATTGTTAAAAACTGTACTGGCTGAACAAGAAAACTGCATAGTCTAACTCTATATGCATAAAATTGTTCCACTGTTCCTGCTGATAAAAAGAGTGACTTCAGAGCATGAAGCATTAAAAGTGTGTAGGGTACTGGGCTAGTGCTTCTGGCAGCAGTCTTTCCAACAAAATGTTCTGTCTCTGGTCTTCTCTTGTTTGGATCAGAGACAGCATCTGCTACTTTTATAATTCTTTCTTTGCTACTTTTATAATTCTTTCTTTGCATATGTTTTACAATAAACAGGTGTCTCTCAGTTCAGGTTTTCAGAACACACAAATACACATGTATGTTGAGTGATAGGTGCTCTGTTTTTTTTCTCTCACTATTCTAGTGGCATATTCTAGCAAAGTGGTTTGTAAAAGCTTTACCCTGAAAGAGCCATGTTATTTCCACAATGTGGATTATCACCCATTAAAATAATGAAATCAATCACCAAAACTACAGTGGAGTTTCTGTCTGTATTTGTATGTAAGCATGATAGTTATACAGGAAAGCACCCATTTATAAAAATGGGCCATTTGGGTGATTAAACAGATGTGCTCTTTGCCCTGTATCAGGACAAATTTCTGAAATGAACAGTCATCTGCTTCTGCAGATGGAGAGCTCTGAGGGAGGATTAGAGCTCTCCCATTGCTCACTGTAAACAACATCAGCCCCAGAGAGGCACAGAATCATCTCCAGTGACTCACTGTGATCATACGACCAAGTCCCTTCTAAATTAATGTCTCTGAGCACACAGGAACTGGCCTGCACAGTGCATACATGCACAGAGCAACAATTTCAATGAATTCTTCACACTCATGCAATAGAAACTTTCCATTATTGTACTCAGCAAGAATCAACAAATGTTGCAAATTAATTGTTGCTGATTTTCTGTGACGGTGTTCACAGGGGCCTCAGGTTGAGGGAAGAGACAAGGATCTGACTCCATGTTTCAGAAGGCTTGATTTATTATTTTATGATATATATTACATTAAAAATATACTAAAAGAATAGAAGAAAAGGTTTCCTCAAAAGGCTAGCTAAGAATAGAATAGGAAAGAATGATAACAAAGGCTCTGTCTCGGACTCTCTGTCTGAGCCAGCTGACTGTGATTGGCCATTAATTAGAAACAACCACATGACACCAATCACAGATCCACCTGTTGCATTCCAGAGCAGCAGATAATCATTGTTTACATTTTGTTCCTGAGGCCTCTCAGCTTCTCAGGAGGAAAAATCCTAAGGAAAGGATTTTTCATAAAAGATGTCTGCGACAATTTTTACCATGTAAAAAGGAGAAGAATACCCCACACAACTAGTCCAATTAGTACTGTGGTACTGATAAATAATTTTGTTCTTTAAATGGTAGCTATTGAGTTAGGGAAGGTCATCAAGGTAGGAGGAAACAGAGTACAAATACAAGATTAGCAATCTGCCAGTTTACTCTCTGACCACTAGGACATAATTGACACTGGTTTGTGTTACAGATAACCAAAGAGCCACAAGTCATAAAATATTGATTATGAGAAGTTTCGCCCAAACCAGATGGTAATTTTTAAATCTCATACAAGAAATATGATGCCTTTGTTTGAAGAATGAAGACACTATGTAAAGAAGAAGCTGCTGAAACAACCAAATAGAACCATCCGTCATTACACCACTTTTTGGGATGCATTTATTGTGCATTTGCCTAATGAAATCTGTATTGCATACTTCAGAGTAAAAAAATAAGGGATTAAGGAAGACTACATTTAATCTTCAAGGAGTAGAGAATGGTCTTACTGCAAATTGTAGAACTGGCTTCATTCCTCTCACTGTGGATGCTGTGCAACCAGCTGGGTTGAAAATTGCAAACACTCAAAATTAGTGTTGGAGACCCTTTGCCAGGATACACAGGCAGAAGCCTAGGGCTAATGGTTTTCTCGATGCCCTGGGGAATATGTTAACATTTCTGTAGCTGACAAAAAACTGCAGAACAACAATAGCAAAAATCAAAATAATTGCAGCCTTTATCAAATTAATTTGCCAAATTTATTGCAAAGCTGCTAATTAGTACACAGTACGAGGATGGTACAATATACTTTGCATCTTTACATTAAGAAATTAATAAAGCAATTGGAACAAATATTACAAGAGAACTAAACAAATAAAACCAGGCAACAGAATCTTGTCTCTATTATTTAAATTCAATACTTAAAAACCTTTTGCTTGAGTAAACTTTCCTTGCTTATGTTTTTTCCCTGAAGAGGTTCATTTCTTCAAAAGAATAAACTAAACAGAAATAAATGGTAACTAATGCAAACATTGTTAAAACAGAGTCAGGCATAAATTTGGAAAGGCTTTTAAAAACTCTAATAAAAAATAATAAGATCCATTACAAGTAATGCTCATTCAGCAGCGTCAGTTATGACTGCTAACACTGTGCATTAAAGCAGCTGCAGCAGGTAGATTTAACAAACAAGGCATTTAAAGTGATAGAGTAAATTAAAACTAATTAATTGAGACAAGATTCAGAACTACATATGGGAATACAGGCAAATTTCTTCAAGAGCTTGTACAGTGAAGCTGAATGGCACAAATTTGTCAGATAGAAAAATACTCTTAGCAAAAAGTTCCAGCATTTTTAACTGACTTGTTATATAAACCAGCCAGCCATTGTTCACTTTATGAAAGGCATTGTAAATAGACTGTTCTCTTTTTGCAGGAAAAAGCCCAAACTGAAAAAAAAAAAAAAAGAGAAAATGCATTTTCCTCTACAGAAAGCAGGGAGAAAACTCAATACAAATTATCCTTCCCTGGAATCCTTTAACCAGTGTGGGTTTTGTAGCAGTTATGAGTACTTTTGGGTGCCAAAGTTGAAGTAAGAAGGGAAAGGTGCTATCAGAAACTACAGACATACAAACACAGATATCTGACAGGGCTGAAGGCAGACTCCTGAGTCTTGCTGTCAAATCCATTCTTATCTTTTTTATTCTGCCAACACAGAGAGGTGCTGGGGACCTCCAGGAATAAGACTTTGTGAAGTGTAGCATTTTCTGAGATCACATACAAGACCAGTGAGAAGATGCTGTAAGCAATTACTGAGCAATTGTACTTATGGTTTAAATCACTTTTAATAAAAGACTTCACAGCAGAAAAATGCTTTGACTGAACACAGTCAGAAGTGTACACACAGGTGTTCTGTATTTAAAACAGAAACACTTTCTGCATTTAAAACACTTTCTGTACTTAAAAGTATGCTTTCTCAATATTGTGTTGGTATGCCACCTTGTCCTTTGTGCCATGAAAGCTCTGTTTGCTTTGAAATGAGTAATAAAAGTCATGGTGCTTCCAACCAAACTACGAATTAAGCAACTACTGCATGCTCTGAAAATCGTGTCATAACAAGGTCTGTAACAAAAGGCACAGGCCACATTTACTATGCAGTCCAGGGAATGCAGCATTGGGATTGATGCATATCAGTACTCTCCTCCCTTAACAGCCCCTGCATTTCTACTCTGATCAGTATATGCAGATCTTTTACTTTTTATCTAGATTTTCTCTTTGTTTTGGGTCAGCCTTTATGTAGGCATTGTATAAACCCAGAAGTGAGCTAATGAGGGAGAAATAAAGCTTCAGTACAGATTAGATGCATGCCATAAAATCTTATTAGTAAGATTATCTATTCTTCCCAGCAGAGCAAGGTCTAGAGATCTGCCTTGTTTGAGATCCACACTGCACTACCCCTTTCCACCAACAGACCTGGTCACCTAGGCTGGGACTAGAGATACCCTCCAGACTGCTAGGAAGCCATTCCTTTGAAAGAACAGAAAGGAAACACATACCTGATCAGCACGTGGTTGAGGCAAAAAAATCAGTAAGTATTTCTTGGCAAGTCTCTAGTTTCTGATAGCCTTTGTGCATAGTATCATGAAACTCCCACGTATTCTAAAGAGCTCTTTAAATATGCTTTTATTTTTTTTGGTCCATTGGTAATTGTCTAGCTTCATCCTCTGATAATTGCAGTTACTTCAAGTAGAATTTAAATAAGGGTCAAATTTGGCCTCATGTGTCCCATGTCTTGCTGTGAGAATGACCCACCTTCCCTGGCATTTGCTGTATTGTACAGAGAAGCAAGACTTTCTTCTCTTTTGGGAGTCCTTTGAACTTGTATAAAGTAGCTATTCCCAAGTGATTACTTCCTTTCTCAATTGATGCAACAAAAGAGCATCACACAAAAAAAGAGTCCCACTGTCATTTTTCTTTTGAACACACAGGCAATGCTGAAAACATAAATGCACATGTGCAAAAGCTCTCATCTCTGGCTCCTTTCTGATACCCATTAGCTCCACAGGAAAGTAAGAGAAAAGAGCATATTAAAGCTCCCTGCATCATCAGATTGAATGATTCTTTTCACTTTTAGTATTGCAAGGATGCCACCGGTAGCTGGAGAAAAAGAAGAGTGTACCTGTAGTTCCTCAGATTGTTACAGTTTAATGCAAAGTCTAGAAGGATGTCTAAAGGGGGAAAAAATTCCACTTACTGGTAAGCACAAGTCACTGCTTTTTCCTGCCTTCCTGTACTACTCTGGAGGGGAAGGCAAATGTCTTTCAGGCTTCTCCTTCATTTTCCTATTTAGGAATCTTTGTATCTTTATGATGACGATTTCTGAAAATTTGCATCTAGACATACAAGCAGAATATCTATGAAAAATAGATATTATTGAGTGGCTAGAGCTTTCATTAATAAAAACTATGTCACTACATTCAGTCTCACATGAACAGGGAAGTTTACACAAACAATCTGCCAGTGTCTCCATTTGTGTGCATGCTGGTCATTGGAAAACTTTAGATTACATGGGACGTTTTCCAAAAAACATCCTCTCACTGTAGTAAATTGTAAGGAAATCAAACTTAGTCTGGCTTCAGATTGGGTTAGAGCCACATCATGCCTTCAGGTCCTCCCTGCTAGTGCTATTGTGCATTTTAGATATCATTTAACCACCAAATTCACAACTAATCCCTGAAACTGGTAACTGCCTTCAGTGAGCTGATGCCTACAGATCCAGGTTTGCTCTGGTGTATTCTTAGTCCTCAAACCTCAGTTTGAATTCCTTTCTACTCAGTGGCCTGTTATGAGAAGCAGGGTGCGGGGTGGTCTAAAATGTGACCCCACAGGCTGTGCAGCTGGGACACCTTTATAGCTAACAAGGTTAGCTAGGACACCTTCTCCTTCCCACTAGGGAATTTCTATGGCCCAGATTTCCATTTCTTGGGCAAGCTTTCCAATCAATAGACCATTTCACGAGATTTGGGAAAACCTTCCTCTGCCCTGGCTACATCTCAGGTCAAACTTAGTGCCATTTATGAGTGTTCATTTTGGCTTGAGGATCACAAGGCCTAATGGATTTGCACTTTCAGCAGATTTTGAGAGGTTTAAACCTCAGAAATTACAGTTCAAGTGTCTGATTCTTACATGACCTTACACATCTGTCAACTAGAGCTCTAAATTTGTGGAGCATGCACTGCAATATAGCTTTATTTATAAACTATACAGACAGTCCCAGATGAGAATGCCTTAGACTGCAGTAGGCTGAACTGAACTGAGTCCTTTTAAACTCAAATAATTTTTCATTATTTAGCAAAAAGGCCATCAGAAGTAATACTCTTACATCTACTTGTAGGAAGTTTACTTTCCCTGGTGACAGAAGAGTAAATTTTGCTGTCTCTTTCTTAAAATGCAAACACCTCTGTGTTTGAAAACTGGTGATGGAAAGTCTTAAAAAAAAATCTCAGATACAATTTTACCAATAATTTCACCATAATTTTATGGACTAAGTAATTTGTCAGAATGTTAACATATATATCATTAATGTGACCTATCAGTTTGTTTTCAGCTTTTTCAGGAAGAAAAAGATAGATTTGTTCCCTCCAGACGAACTGCAAAAGTTACAGCAGTATCCAGCAGATTAATAAAATTATGAATTCATTAATAATCCTTCAGATTAATAAAATTATTCAGGCCTTAAAGGAAGCTGCAGATTTCTGATTCAAGATGGGACTGTAAACAGGAAATGATAGTAGGGGGAAAAAGGCATTTGTACTGCTAAGAAATACATGGATCCATTCCAAGCATTCTGGACATTTTAACCATATCCTGATAGGCATGGTAAAAAGAGGTAGGATGAAACTATTTTTCAGACACAAAATCAAATTTTCAGAAGTGTTATCAAGTCTGCTTTTCTTATCAGGACATGAAAAGCTAAAATGCTAAAAGCATTCTTCTATTAATCAGCTACACACCCGCTTTGAGATGTCAGCTCAGTATTGGTAATTTTATCAATTGTCATCCCCTGTCTGAACTGCCTGTAGAGAAGAAGGTGACTGAGAAGTTTATGTTAAACAGCTGTTATGCCATCTGGCATCTTTGACTTCCATGACCCTTTCCAATCTGGCTTTCAGCCTAGGTAAGGTACAAAGACTACACTGCCTTAATTGGGCTATGATCTACTCCTGGCAAAATACAGAGGTCAACTTTCCAGGCTGATTATTATAGATTTGTCAGGGACCTCTGCTCACATGAACCAGGGAGTTTTGCTGACTCATCTGCGGAGCCTGGCAAGGATGGCCAGAAATCACTGCAGTGACCTCTCCTCTCCAGGAGGTCTCAGAGGGCAGTGCCCAACAATTGCTCCTCTGCCCAAAGGGCTCTCACCACCAGCTTTTTCATCATTCCACTCTGTTGCCTGTTCTTGTTCAGTGTTTACACGAAGCTTCTCAGGGACAGAACAAGACCATTTGAGCCTGTCATTTCATCAAAGCACACACAACATTTACCTTTGTTCATTTTGCTTTTTCATCTGGTGCAGATGGTCAAGCTGACTCATCTGCCAGCGCTCGAGGAGTTTGCAGATAGGGGCAGGCAGACCGGTTTAAATTCTGCTTTCACTGGTTTAAATTCTACTTTCATTTATTTTTAAGAAAGATATTAATGAGTGGGAGAAAGAAAAAGGTGAAACTTGGCTTGGAATCTGTTAAGTCACAGCTGTAGGTTTAAAGTTCAAAAGAATTATTTGGCTCAGTAATACAGAAAGGCCACTCACAAACGAGCAGGAGAGCCACTAATTACACTGTTGGAAATGAAGAGAAAGTAAAACAATGTCTTATTCCACAAGGAATACTTTAATCCTGAAAATATTAATTTAGCTATTTACCCTATTACCAGACCTTTTTTCATAAAATTCTAAAATATGTGTACTATATTAGGGTCAAAGTAGCAGTATATGTTGGCTTTTTTTGTTAATATACACATTTCTTGAGTTTGCAAACCAGGAGTTTCATACTTGAAGCTGCTTATGAGCTATTAAACAAAGCAGTAGACACTGTTGAAAAGCAAAACTGCCTGTGATTACTTGCTAATAAAAAGGATACTAATTATTTATGAGACATTTGCGCAATTATTCAATTATTTTAAGTTAGATTCTCAATAGTTAACTGCTGAATCAAAAAAATACACCTAGTTTTTTCACTGACCTCTCTGCTGAAATAAAGCTATTACTGTTATCAATCTATTAGACTTCCTTCACAGATCTTGGAAATAACTTTGCATCACCTCATAAAGCACAGGGGGGAGCAGCAGTCTCTGAGCTGTATTATGTTTGTCAGCTCACAGCTTCCCAATGAAATTTGCCATTTCTTCTGGAGAACTGTTCTACGCATATCACCTTAGGAGCTCAGCAGTGTTTAAACCTAACAGCCTCAACATTTACTGATATTTCTTATTGAAATGTGCACCCAGAAGCAGAGCTTTACCCAGAAGCACAACTTTACATAAATACAATCTACAGAGCAAACTATTTTAAAAACAATAAGCAAGCACACTGCAGATCAGCAGATAGCATGCCCCAAAACAACTATTACCTTAAAAAGAATACATTTAGAAGCAGCTTTTTAGACTGTACCCAAGACCAGACATTTGTCTGTTTGTTATTTTACCCATACACTAACTGCCATGCATTTATACATTATTCTATTTGAACCAATGTTCCTATTTCTCCTCCAAAGCTTCTCCCGCCCTGTGCTTTGTTGCAGCAGACCTAAGGTATCAGTGGCTATGAAGTGCCAAAGGATCCTGCAGAAGGTTAGAGCAGAGACCTCAGGATGATGTGGGAGAAGATAAAACACAACAAAAGGTTCTGGGCTCTCACAACTGCAGAACAGAGTGGAAAGCACCCAGCCTCTTTACTGTGTGCTCCTGCTGTGAGGTTTTAATCTTCTCTAATTCAAGTATTCCTAGCAACGAACTAAAAAAGCCCCCCAAAAGTCTTACTTCCTCTTGTGAGATCTGAGGAACAAAATCTAGGAAACTCTTGGTGACTGAAAACTTTTACCTGCTCAGACAAGTGACAGACAAGTGTGCTTCTCTGTTCTTCTCTAATCAATTTTATATGGCAAAAAACCTGAAACATAAAGGATATGAAGCTCACAGTCTATAGGAGGAAAAAATGTTTAGAGTTCCTTGAATAATACTGACAAAGATGGCCAGACAAATACCATTTGTCCACTCCCGTGCCTTAGGAAATTAAGCACTAATAGTATCTGAGCAACATTATGTACTTCTGAAGCCTTTGAGCATTTTTTTCATACATTTGACTTCAAGTTGCTGGAGATATTCAGGTTTGGAAGCAGCACTGTAAGCACAAAGTGGAATTCAAGCACATACCTGGTTCATTCTATTGGATTTGGCATAGACCTACTGTATAAAACAAAATCATTATTCTTCCTCAACCCAATATTTTCATGTTTGTTTGTGGCCATACTGAACAACAATATTTTAAATCAAATAGTAGTTTGTTTTTCCTCCTAAAAGTAAAGCAAGATTAATATCAATATATAAAATATATTCTATTTTCCTGCAAAAAATTACCCATACACAAGTAGGTACACTATACATAAGGGATACCAGGGAGCATATCTGTTTCTTGCACACAATACAAAGGCATTTCTAGACTTAAGGTTTCATGACAATTACCAATAATTTAAACGGTATGCTATTAAGACAATATAAAGAAAATGAGTCAAACAAAGTGTACATGAATATGGGAAACTAGGTAAGAATAATGTAAAAGATTTCCAGACATGGAAGAACAGACATGAGAGGCATCAGCTTGCTCCTTTTACTGATTTTATGCATTAATCATGACATGATAAAAGCCTTTTAGTGACCAAGGTACTAGCTTAGAGAATAAGCGATTTTAGAAGATAAAGATTTCCTTTTTCCTCCTGGTGTCACTGCTGGGCTGAGTTAAAGTTGACTGTCTCAAGTCTCTGCTTCTGTAATTTAAATCCATTTCAAGACTTCTTTCTAAAACACATTCTAAATATATTTTAAAAAATTACCCTTGCTTATCCTTTTTTTTTAATATAAATACTGTTACTAAGTTCACAGTTTTGAAAGGTCTTATCTATTTTTTTTTTTTATTTTTAAGGACAACAAGTACACCTTTCTTCTCCTTCCACCCTAAATTCCATGTTTTCCACTTTATTTCTATTTATATCTTATATTTCTATGTATGTCTTTACATGAAAGAGTACCTTACTCATTTGAAAGCTCATTAATTTGAACATGAATTTATTCCTCCTTTAGAGAATTCCATTACCCTATGTGTGTACAGAAAGCTTCAGTTTTCTACAGCACTTTTTTACTGAAGAAATCACTAAAATATTTTCCTTCTACATTGATGAAATAGTATAAAATATCCAATAGAAGTCATAAGGAGAAAATTTATCAGCTGTAATTTTGAAAGCAGTTAACTGTTTAGATGCAACCTCAGTTCAACATGTTTATAATGATAAAAACTTAAACTCCCACCTACATATTTGATAGCAGTCAATTTTAAACATTTACAGTTACCTTGAGCAACCAAATAATGGAACTTCAAAGCCTTCAGGAAGAAATCAAGGAAATTTTCAAACTCACTGACTATAACATGAGAAAACCAGCAAATTATAGTGATAGCTTGGATATTAGTTTTAGTTAGAAATGTTCTGCATTAGTTAGACATGTACTGCATAAATAAATTTTTTAAGAATTCTAATTAAAGACTATTAAGAATTAAAAGACCTTTATTTTTCTTCTGAAAACTTCAAATTTCAATCCAAATATTAATATTCAAGCTTTTATCATTCCTGGTGAAAGAGTTGAATACTGCAGTGTGAAAATCCAGTTTTCCTCAGAATACATAGTCAGCTGTTCCACTGCTGCAAATCTGACATTCAAGTCTCATCTACAACACAATTACATACCAAAATCACAAAATATCTATATTTCAAAATGATTTTCAATACCTAGCAACATGAAGTTGACTCAATTACAGTATTTATCACAGAAAACATTATTTTTTTAAAGCACTGACATTCACTACCAAATGCAAAGGAAACTCAAGCCCTCTTTGAAGACAGACAAAGCCAGTCTCCTGCTTGCACACAGAAGCAGATGTTGCTGCTCCAGGAGTGGCAAAACTAAAAACAGAAACCAAGGAAAAGACAGGTGAAAAAGAAGCCTTCAAATATGGTTCATAATTTATTCTATTAAACGGAACATTTTTTATATATATGCTTATACTGTTAGTATTTAATTCTTAATTAATCGTACAGTTAAAAATAGTTGTTATATTTTAACTAAGACCTTGGGGTTTGTAAGTGTAGTTTTAACTTTGTTTCTAGTTATCACTTTCTTCCAGAAATTTGTCTCTGTCTAAGGCAAGTTTTCTATATCTTAGAAAGTCAGCCTTTGCTCAGTCAGGATTCAATGCTAGTTTAAATTATGTTTACCTTATTCAAGTTACAGAAAAATGTGATTTTGCGTAAGGGGGCAAAAAAAGAAAAAAATGGCCTGATGATGTTATTTTTTACAGCATGGATAAACAGAATAAGCAGTAAGGTGGCAGTTCTGAGTATGAAGAGATTGAATAAATTTTAGTATTTTCTGTGAATGGGGTATTTTGTGTTTTTCTGTCTCAAAGTCTTTAATGCATAAACAACAACTCCAGCAATAAAGAAGCATCATAATTTATGTTGTTTGTTTGTTTGTTTTTTTTTTCAATTCTGAGTAGTAAAAAGAGGGTTAAACATTTCTGGCCAGTGAATTAATATGTCCAAGATTGTATGAATTTGAAACTTTAGCTAAGGGAACATTTTCCAGTTTTAAAAACTGTTATTGCCTGAATGGCTTACACCTCTCAATATCATACTCCATCATTTACATAAAAATGGTATTGGCAATTATACCATAGGTTATGTTTATATATATATATATATATATGGAAGATACTTCTAAGTGCACACTTTGAACATATTAGCATTTCAAGTGATTAAAGAACAGCAAAAGTTACAACTTTTAAGCCCAAACATGCCAGTAGTATAATTTAAGGAAAGTGGTTTTAAAATGAAAAGCTGCAGTTAATGTAGTGCCATATCACTCAAGAAATCAGTCAGAAATCAGGCCCGGTAGTACCCCAAAATGACTGGTGACCAAGCATCACATCCTGAAGACAGTCAGGAATGGAGTGCTTGTCTTAATTCCATTTATAAGGCTGTGCTGGGTGTGACTGGCAGTGTCCATCTTTATGTGCAACTGAACTGTCAGAAACACACAGAGCTGTTTTACTCTGCTAGTGAACATTGTCCAGGCCTATTACAAATCATGACATATTTTTGGCTTGCCTAGTTGTTAACCCACTTGGATAGATGACAGCTGCATCTGCAAATGCCCAATGGATATTAATGCTCCCACTGCTAAGTGCAAGGAATTGTTGAAACTGATTTCTTGTAATTTTAAAGACTGAGCCATTCTTAGAAGAGAAGAGAGGAAGCAAACCCCCTAAATGAAAGATATGCAAAGTGTACATTAAAAAATGTGGATCTTCCAAACTGCAACTCCTTTTCAGGAGGGAGACCTGACATCACAAGGTTGGGAAAAAAAATGTAAAGTGAGATGAAAAAACAGAGATAATCTAGATATTTATTTAAATACAGGTTGGGTTTTAATTTTTCTCTATTTGTACCTATATAAAGTTTTTCAAGACCTTTTATTCTGCAATCTTATGAAGGGGAAAAAAACCAACCAACTATAAAAAAAAATTATTTTAGTTACTTTATGTTAAACAAGCCTGAATTAAAGTAAACATCTAGCTTAATCACAGTCTGATCCTGAACTCAGTGGCTGAGGAGCCTTGAATTCAGAACTGCTTTGCACAGACACCAGAACATTTACACATTGAATACATACATAGAACATACTACATGTGGTGCAGCACTGTGTTTGGCTGTAAGGGACAGTCTGGGAAGGGAAACATGCTGCTTTGACCAGAAATGCCACTCCACAACACTGGGGAGTCCCTGATTCTTGATCCTGAATGATTAGTGTACTTGTAGACATATGGAAATGAAATCCCCATGAGGATTTAAACTTTGGAGTGATAAAGCACTGGTCTTCATAAAAAACATTTTTATATTCTTATATTTAAGCTGTTTAAGAGCCTCTCTGAATAACCTGGTAACTCAGAAATTTGACAAAAAAAGTATTTTGTTTCCCTTTTCAAATAATCCAAAAAATCTAGAAGCTCCTGTAGATGAGTCTTCATACTACCTGATACTAACAAAACATTCAGTTTCTTGTATGAGCAAAAAATTATAGCATCTAATGGATATGTCTGCCTTCCATAAAATAATAAAAAGACCTCCTAGAACATTAAAGTCAAAATGATTTATTATAATTAATCCCAGATTTTTTAAAATATGGAAACCTATATATCTTTAATATTTTGATGCCAAAATCCACTTGCCTGGGAACAAAGTTATCCTAAGTAATCTCAGTATTTCATTTTATGAGAGCCATTGTGTTATTCAAACATAAGCACAAAAACAATTTGCTCCCATAACCTGAGAAGAAACACAGCTGGTCAGTACAGTAACACAGCTTGGAAAGACTTAACATTTCCTTTCATCTATACTGCCTTTCAAACATTAAAACTCAAGTCCTCTTCAGAAAACTGGGTGTTTCACCTGATTCACCATAATATTACTGCTGCTATTTATCTGCATTAATATATTGTTCATCAACATGAGGCATTTCCATTTGCAAAAGGTAACCCATCCTTCATCACAATATTACAGCAAGTAAGAGTTCATGTCAAATATTTAAACTGGAAATTTGGCTTAAGTCTTGATTCTCTGGTAAAGAATTATTTTAAAGCTATGAGCTTAAGTAACCAAAAATTAGGACAAAAGAAGAGGTAAGAAGAAAAACCCATATGATGACTTTTTTTGAAGATAGTTTTTTTCTATTCATCAAACTAACTTATATATAGAGGTTGGGATAGCTGTAGTGAAAATTAAATTTCCAGACTATAAAATTATAAATTTCTTTAAAGGATACAGATCCTTTTTTTCATTTATGTCTGGAGATGGTGAGTTCAAACAATTTTCAGAGATAAACCTGAAGTTTTGTCCACTAATGTCTCTGATGACAGATTCAGAACAGCTCCACTGTAAGAAAATATTTCTTTCTCATACTTGGCAGAGGTGGCATGAAAATATACTATACAAAGTATTGGAAAGGACACTGAGCTATTTTGCCTATATTAAAATAAACCTCTCTTGTCACCAGTAATATTTCTTTTCAAGTCATGTCCCAGTCCTCATACCAGTAAGACATTGAGTGCAGGGGCAGAAGGAAGGGCAAGTTCTTTGCCTTCTATGTTAGGCAAGAAATGAAAAAGCCAATGGGTAACTATCTTCTTTAAAGATGAAATACCCAGGCAAATCCTTGTGAGAGTGCTATGTCACAGACACACTTCATGGTATACACTTTAATGTTTTATAGATAATACACATACAAGGAGCACATTCCTTTGCACATCGTTGCCATTTCCTCCTGGGGCACTGGTAACAGTGAAAAAGTGTGAATAATAATAATAATAATAATAATAATAATAATAATAATAATAATAATAATAATAATAATAATAATAATAAACGAAATTATATAAAATTATGATATTTAATAATAAAATAATATTTGCGCCTGCACTGAGTTCATCAGTGGCAGAAGCTGGAGAATATAGAATTTCAGCTCATGTGTCTGATAAGGGATGCAGTTCATGTGAGCAATAAATAGGATCTCAGAATCATTAAGGTTGAAAAAGGAGTCCAGGATTATGGAGTCCAACCATTAGCCCAGCACTGCCATGTTCACCACTAAACTATGCCCTGACTGAGCATAAAACAAGCTGATTATGTGTAAAGGTATGAAAACCTACAATTCAGCAAAACTTGGGAGTCACAAGTGGAAATCATTTTGGCAGAAGAAGAAAAGACAAACTGGAGGTGCAAATAGTAAAAAATAAATATTAATAAATATAATAATATTATTCCAATAGAAAAATTATAAAAGTTACCCAAGATACAGAAGACTTAAGGAGAAAAAAATATAAAATTGGCAAACCATTTATCACTATTTTCCAGTGCTTACGTAAATTAATCTATAAAACCCAAGTGAAAATAATTTTTCCATGCACAACTTGCCAAAACAAATTAAAATTTCATTAATGCTTTGGGGTTTTGCCAAAGAAATATTAACTAAACAGCTTTATGTTTGTGGAGTGAGCGTGAGATATTTAGGCCAACAAGCTATAGAATGACAGGGGCAAAACCCAGTATTTTTTCTCATTTGCAATGTACATATCCATGAAAATGGATGTGGGCAAAGAAATGCCATTTTTGAGGAAGGGAAGAACTTTTTCCCATGTTTTACCTATTCAGTGCACAAGTACCTTCCTCATGCACATCTCTTCTATGATAACTCTCCATCTTAACTGCACTGATCACACTTCCCCAGCACCACTTCACTGTTTGAGTACCCTCTTAAGTCCTCTTTAAAATACCAGAAGTGTCTTTTTCTTTCTCACGTCTTTCCCTTCTCCTTTTGCCATTACTTTTCATCTTTGCATTATTTTGAGGGATTCTATCCCATCATATAACGGGATGTGCGAATTTTTGTCCTTGAACATTTTGGTTCAACAAAACAGCCCTTCTGTTCTTCATGTGGCTGAGACAGAAAGGGGGGACAGGTAAAATACTCTCTTTTTGCTTTGAATATACTGCTTTAGCCTTCCTGATTTGAACAACTAATAAAACATTTTTGTTTTAAGCCCACAAAAATGGAATCCAATTTTGTTTCAAAGAACTGAATCATCTGCTTCTCAAGCACAACCAATCTCCTACAGGAAAACCAGGTATTTATCTGCTACACTTCTTTGTACACTCTATTTCTCAATCACACATCTTCACATAGTTTCAGGTCTCAGCTTTGACTTAGATTTTTAGCTGTAGACTTGCAAAATGTTATCATCTATCAGCTTCCATCCAGTAAACTGGAATTATGCAACTTCTCTGGATTTTCTGCCACTAGTTTTGAAACAGAGGTGCTGGATCGATGCTTATTGTAGTTTTAAAGCCAGTTTCCCAAAACTTTTCTGGAATTGCATTCTCTGCTTATTTTCCTTGGGATGCTGGGATTTATTGGTCAATTTTAACCCAGTTTGAGAGAAGGATAGAGATATCAAAAAGACCAAGTTTCTACACGCTTGCTGAAAATCAGTAGGAGCCTGAAAAACTGATACAGGGAAAATATCCACATATTAAATATTTCCAGCATGAAAAGGCAAGTGTGACTTCAACAGTCAGCTGTGTCTTCTGGGCTCCCAATGACAACATACATCCTTGCTAACCAGGCAAAGGATGTACTCTTAATTAAGGGCCACAAGGACAAGCTTTGAAAAAGGCTGAGAAATGATAGTTGGGCAGCTGGACTTCAAAGGGAATAAAGGAAGAGGTGGAACTACTGCAGTACAGGGATGAAAAAAAAATAGGTTTTCCTTTCTACACTTCCTGTTCTCTACTACCTGATGCAATATCTCACCTTGATTTTGATACCAGGTCTAACACCAGTGAGTGGCAACTTCTTTGACAGAGCAGATTTCTCTACTGTCTTGCGTTACAGATAAAGAAACATGAAGAAAAATTTGTTTCTTTTTGTCAAAAAGCACTACAGAAAATTAATGTATTCTTATAATAGAAGGAAATTCCCCATTTGTGGAAGAAAAGTGTATTCTGTGTTGGCAAGATCTCCAATATAAATATTATTTTCTCACACAAAAGTTATTTAAAATTTTTCCCTGTTATCAACATAGTCTAACTTTTTCTGAATTTTAACCTTCTTTCTGTGTGTGCCAGATGACTCCCATTCATGCAGAGTACTATGGACCCATGACCATTTTCAAATACTAAGAATTCAGATTTTTTTTTTCAGGTAACTCCTCAGCCCACTAGGATTTTCATCACATTATCTTCATCTAGATGTTTAATTTATTTAAATATTCTAGACCTATTACTTTCATTGCCCTAACAGACACTGCTCTGTGATCACCAATAATTTCAAAAATTAGAAAGGAAAAACATAAAACATTTCATCCTCATATTTTTCACCCACTATTTCCTTATTCACTTGGATAGGTGCTGGAACCATAGTTTCCTTTAGCTTTTCCTGTCTTTAAATGTGGTTTCAAAATATTTCCATAAATCTTAAAATTCCTTATCCAAAAATTTTAATGTTACTACTTTATATCCATTCCCAACAATACCTACTTCCATGTTCTTTTCCAATTACATTTTGATTTTCAGGTCACCAAAGGCCCTGGTAAATTATGTATGTTGGGTATATTTCTGTTCTTAGTTTGCTTTTAGGATGGTCTCTTTCCAAAGCTGCCTTATGACCCTGTGCTCTTTTGTTCCAAGTTTTCCTCACAGAATTCTTCATACACCAAGTAACAGATCCTAACTAATAATACTAACTTCATAGATTGTTTTTTTAATCCAAATTTTTATTGTTCTGAAGCTTTTATTTATCTAGATATGCTATCTTGGCTCTCACAACCACTTCCACCATAACTACTAAAATGCTTAATTGTAGCTAGCTCCTCAAGAAGTAAGTCTTAAAGTTACTTCATCCTCAGTGTTATTCCCAAAAGCAGAACTGCTCACATTCTGCATGGGCATGTTACTTAACTCTCTGATACCGAAGTCCTTTTTTGTGTATTTAGAGATATTGCAACAGTATCAAAGTTTACCCATGGACAAGTTTCATTGAACACACTGCAAAATTCTACATTAATACCTGCTGAGTGGCAAAGTCCCTTTTCTGAAAACCAGAACTGTTCAAATCAAAATCCAAGATGTGACATAAAAAGCCAAAAGTGCTTCAAGTAATAAATTTTATTAATTCTCACAACATAAGGTGAGAAGTGAAAACAGAAATTACAGCACTGACATAGGACAGCATCTGCCCTTTCCTTAGTACAGCCTGTCCCTAGACAATCCCTTAGCAATGTGGAACTGTAACAGGGTCTGGGTGAACAAAAAATAAAAGGTGATAATTAAGTAATTAAGCACCATCTTGCTCTTCAGCCTGTGATGTGCTTGATGTATTCAGTGAGACTAACACATCACCTCCTGTGACATCCAGGGTCTCACTACAACTTCCAGTCATGCTGACAGTAGAGCACTCAGGCAGCTCCATATGCACAAAGTGAAACAATATTAATTGTAAAGCATGACTGGAACATAACTGCAGAGCCAACTATCTGTAGCTGATGCAAACCAAGAAACTGTGAAAAACATTATTTCATTTTTCTTTGTAGTTTCCTTCAGCAGTTCAAATAAAGGCCCTAATTTTCAAATTTCACCCCAAGAACCACTAAAAAAACTATAAACACTGTTTCCTTTCCTTTTCAGAGCACGACATTGACACTTAAATTATGAATTGAGAGTTTACGACTTTGATGACCTCATTCTCAAGTTTTCTTCATGCAATTCACTCTAGAAAGAAGGTTCTGGGGCTGACTGTGTAAATTACAGCCAGGCAAAGTGTAAATGATAAACCTCTAGCACTGTTTCACACAAGGAGATAATTACAATCTAACACTGGTTTGCATCCACTGTGACTAGGTGTAAATAGCTGAAGAAGATATGAGCTTATGGCAAATATAGTAAATAGCTTTTTTTTTTCATGAGTCTTTAGTTCAATGTATTGAGAGGTTAAACAAACTGTATGTCATTAAGTCAAAAATATAATAATTTAAGATAAAGGTATACTATAAAAATTCTAAAGGAACATTTTCTTTATTTATATTATAACAATCTGTATATTTGCTGATAGGGATTTTATTTGTTTCATTAATAATGCTCTAAGAAGAATGATGATAGTAACATCTCTCAATTGAACTTCGATGTTGTCACTTTTTTCAATTTTTTTGCCTGCTGACTCATTCATTCTACATCACAAAAAGAAATTGTACTGGTTGATGTTAGAAGGGATCTTAAAGCTCATCAAGTTCCAGCCCTGTGCAATGGGCAGGGACCTCTTAAAACTATCCTGTTTATCTCCTTGTTTGATCAAGGTGCAGGAAGTTGTAAATAGTTTATAGTCAAGCCTTTTTTAGCATTCTTCACCCTACCATGGATTCCCCCTTTATTTAAAGAGCTCTGAAGATGTGGCCCATTGTCCTTATGGCAGTGAAGCGTTCCCAGGAAGGGCTGTGCCTCCTGCCTTGTGCGGCAGCTCCTTCTCCTTCACACTTCCATGCACAGCTGTTTCCCACCTCACACCAGCTGTGCAACTAAGGGATTAAATGGGCAGGAGTGCAGGACCATTGGAGAGCAGTACCCTTCTAACACAGACAAGGTCTTTGAGAATGACTCCCTGTAAAGCAGGGGGTCATGCAGAACTAGGCCTAATCAGATGGGTTTATCTACTGAAGCATTTTATTTGCCTTCTGACCATGTGTTGTGGTTTAACCCCAGCCAGCAGCCAAGCCCCTGGCAGCTGCTAGCCCACTCCCCCACCAGGGGGACCTGGGAGAGAATCAAAAGGGTAAAAGTGAGAAAACTTGTGGGCTGAGATAAAGACAGCTAACAGGTAAAGTAAAAGTAGCACGCACAAGCAAAGGAAAACAAGGAATTCTTTCACTACTTCCCATGGGCAGGAAGGTGTTCAGACATCTTCAGGAGAGCAGGGCCCCATCACATACAACAGTTACTTGGGAAGACAAATTTCCCCCCCCCCCCACCATTCCTCCTCCTTACATTTTATATAAAGAACATGACTTCATAATGTTGAGCTTTTCATGGGTATTGGGTCTTCAAAGAGACAAGAGCAGTTGTTGGTTGTAGTAAAGTTGTTTATTTCATGGATAGATCAGTCTCAAAGGCAAGGAGTTCAGACTATTAAAGTCTGTGCTAAAGTATTAAAGTTCATGCTGAAAGCTTTCTGGCCTAAAGTCCTGTGCAGAAGCAGCAGCAGCTCCCTCCTTTCTTCTTCATCCTCCTTGCACCCTGTTACAGGGGCATTTTATTCATAAATCATCCAATCAACTAAAAACATTATTCTAAAACATTTTTTCTACACCAATCTAAGCTTAATTCCTTCTGGATGAAAGTAGTGTCAGTTCTTACACAATCCTACGCATGTAATTTTATCTATTTATGCAAATGGTATTATCTATTTTCTTACTCAAAATTTACATATCTAATGTTATCTATTTACACGAATAGTTCTATCTAGAAATGCAAGCAATGTTCTGATATGTTTTTGTTATGTGAGGAGCTAGTGCTACTGAACTTTAAACTAGGCTTTAGGGCCTTTACTAGCTAACACATCTCTTAAGGCACTTAAGATATTTCTACTTACTTAAAACTGAGACTTTCACTTCTATTCATATCTGTGTGAAAAATATATTTCAGCCTCTCTAGAGGTTCTAATTCAATCCCTATGTTTCCTTCTCTCTCTGAGGGATTCAGGGAGGCTTCTATCTCATGCATTCCAACATCATAAGGTATGTAATATCCCTTTGGTCAGTTGGGTCCCCTTTAATTCTGTCAGAAAACATGGGACAGAATAAGTGTTTTGAGATGTTTAATTTGAAATTATTGCCCATGAGAGAATATTCTTATTTGCCAATAATGCCACAGGAGTGAAGGAGACTTTGAAAGTCAATGAAGTGTTTGATGATGGTGATGAACTGCTGAAGAGATACCACAAGGAAATTCTGGATTTGTAAAAGCAGCTGGAGGAATCATGTAATACTAAGACAACTAATGTGCTATTCAACATCTGAAAACTAAAAAGCTGATAATCAGTGTAGCTCAAGCAAGTGGCTTCCACAAAGGCAAACCAAGCTGAACTGCCTTTGAGAGTCCCACCAGTAGCACAGCTGAACAGGGATATTTATTTCTGAGTCAATTGGAAAGCAACTGAGGAAAAAAGATTCAGAAGTATGAAGTAAATTCACCAGTGTGATTTTGCCTTGGGGGGGAAGCTGATCCGGACAAAATCAGATAACAATATAGTTTAGAAATGGCAATTGTATGTCCCCTGGTTTGGCACTCTGCTCAGAGCACAGTCACTTCAGCCTGAATGAGCAGGGATACAGCATAGAGATACCAATCACAAGCCCACACTTTATCCAGCTCTGAATGAAACCCTGGCACTATCTGACCATCTCTGCAGAAGCAGGTGGATGAACTATCCACCTTCACCTCACTTTGTATTGGGCAAGACTGTGGTGCCAGTTTTATCTTTCAAACTTAGGCAATATTTGCCAAAACATCTGTCTCAGTTTGAAAGGACAGGTGTGTGCTAAGGAAGGCAGGAGCCTTCCATAGAAATGGAAAATGTAAACCCCCTCCCTCCAAATTATTATCAATTTGAAATTAAGGGGCTCTCAGGCAAGGATATAGGAATAGGAATAACAGCTCTTTACTAGGAAAATTAAAAATACAAATGGAATAGTACAAAAAAAGAAAACAAACCACTGACAGAGTCAGAATATGACCCAGCAGGATGTTGGCAGCAGTCCCATTAAAAGGTGGCTGCAGCCCTCCTGCAGCGACAGGTGTGGTTCTGTTAGAACAGTGATCCTGTAGAAGGGTGGAGTTTTCCTCAGAAGATCCAGTGGTGGTGTAGATGGGCCTGGTCTTCCTCTGGGAATCCAGTGGAGAAGAAAGCTGCTCCTCTGGGAATCCAGTGGGAAAAGGCTGCCTGTGGTGTTCCAAATCTCAGATTATATCCAGGTAGGAATCCTTGGCTCCTCCCCCTGGGTGGAGCATCTCCCAATGGATGATGGAATTTTATCAGCCATGCAGTGACACTCAATGGCCCATAACAGAAGATATTTTCTGGAGGTAGGATTGGTTATGGAAGAGATAAAGCGAACCACCCCACCTGGTTTTAACAGGTGGCCCCAATTAACAGAAGATAACTGCCCCACCTCTAACAGATGGCAATAGAATACACACCCCCAGCCACATCTTGCTGCCTGAGACATAATCTCATCTTGTATCCATGACCTTTAATTAGCAATGGACACATGCTATGTGATCCATGGTATGACTGGTCCAAGAATATTTTTATATTTCTTGAGCAATTAAAACTGTTTTTAAGACTGATATCTGCAAAAACAATTACTGAAAAGCCTTAGAGACAACAGCTTTTTCTGCACACATTTTTCATATTAAGCCATTGATTAAAACAGCTGGGGCAAGCAGGGGAAAGTATAAGCACAATCATGGGCAATTTAGCATATTGTTTTACTCAGTATAAACACATGAGGGTTTTTTTTTTTTGAGGAGTTTACTCAGATGTAATTATTCTAATCTTGTATTGAGAAAGCATGTGTAGGAAGTGTTTTTTCAATCAAATGATCAAGAAAGATAATCCAAAGTGCTCTACATCCAATGTTGCCATTAATTCTCTTAATCTTTAGCTTTATTCATGTTAAAAGCACTTTGTAATTCTTTGAACTATACCTCATCCTGCTGTAGGTATTATTTTTTATATCACTGCTGGAACATAATAAAGCAATGGTTCCGTTCTGTGTAATACTGAAAATTATATTAACACAGTTCATGGTTTCTTTTAATTTAAATAAGCTGTATTGACTGAGATGCTGCTTTTCAGCAGGCAGTACACCTACAAAAGTCTGTTGTGATGACTAAATTGTGAAATTAAGAATGATGCAACATGACAGACCAGCATTTGGAACAATCTTTTAAAAACATATGCAGTAAAAGTCAAAACATGCCTAGAGCAAAATTTTGCCACAATGTTTATTAATTAGAAAAAACAAGGTCTTATATGTGATTTGGGTATATATGCCATGTGTCTTTCAATATGTCACAGCAGACAGAACATTTTACAAGCAAAGTACAAGCCCCTGTGTACACTACTGGAGAATGATAAATGTGTTTAATCAAACTGATCAGCTTTTATGACACTATTAACATTATAAGATGTGCGTGTAAATGGATATGTATGCAGATATTTTCCTTTGAGGGTGTCAATTTATGTTTTCAGATGCTGCATATACAGCTGAATGTTAAACTCCTTTTCAAACATTAAATTTCATTTGGAACAAGTACACTACTCTGTTTTAAATTGTTGACCTTAAATAGCTGATCATTAAAGTGTCAGCCATTTGTCTGAAAATACTAAAATGGATTCTGGATGGCTTCCAGAATCTCAAAGAATTATGTGACAATGTAAAATGGATTATGTATTTTTTTCAATGACGAGTCCAGCCTGTCAATTTCATTATTTCTCTTCTTGCTGTGTACCCAGGACATACATTATGCTTTGGAAACCTAAAGGTCAGCTTTAGGTGGTGCCAATTACACAGAAATCTCACAGTGCTGTATCGGCCCATTTGTTCTGTTATTTCTGCTGGCAATGTTGAAAATGAGTAACACTTAGTGCTCTGTCCAGTATTGAGTTTCTGATTCACTCTGACAGGATACCATTAGCAGTTATCCAGGCTTTGGCTGGATATTAAATTCTGTTATATTATCTTTTTAGGTAATACTGAATAATACTGAACAATTTTGTTGGAGTATTACATGCAACTGAATTTCCTCTTATGTGAATGCAAGTCAACAATGTGCAAGAAGCCTCAACAAGACATAAAGCTCTTGTTCTGCTTTATTCTGTAAGAATATTTAAACAAGAAAATCCATTAAAATAACAATTAACAGCTGCCTGTGTTATTAACTAATACAACTAACAATATAATTAACAGAATCTACACTAAAAGAGACATCTGTATATTCTTTTGTTGATCAGGGGAAATATTCTTTTGTTGATGATATCCAGCTGAAAATGTGCAACAATCAGAAAAAAAAAATTTGGTCATGTAGTCAACAAAGCAAAAACATCCTACCAGACGCAGTGCTGTTGTCTCATATGCACTGCAAATTAAATTCTCCTAAATATTGTCTTACATCATAAAGCAACTATTTCACAAAGTAAAATTACAAAGCAAGAACTTTAACCTCTACTCTGTCAGAAGACTTTGCAGTTACAGAAGAAAAAGGGTAGGAGACACTAAGGAGAAAGAATAAAAAAAAAGGAATGGTCTTCTTTTTTACTTTTTGCATCCCTCTACAGTTAGGTTGTAACAATATGAGCAGACTGTAAATACCTACATACGTATTTAAATACAACAGCTTTCAAAAGGCCCAATATGCCTCTAAGTATTGCCATATTTATTAAAGAACTTAAAATTTTTATAATTTAGAAGTAAGATGCAGTATCAAAAAAGCAATAAGAAAAGTGTGTCAAGCACTGAGGTATACAGTATAAAAAAAAGGCTTTGACAATTTTGTCAAGTTTAATCCCTTAACATCTAAAATAATTTTCTTGACAGCTTGATGATTTCAGGGGAAAAAAAAAAAACAACAAAACTCGAAATCACCTGAAATTGCTTTTACTTACCAGTCATACAAAAATATCCCATTTTTATAGAAATTAACATAAATATAAGCTCCATTAGCTTTATGGAGTACTCCTGACTTCCAGATCTTGTAAAAGATAATTTTTGAGGAGTACCTGTCCATATGAACAACAAATAATAACATCATGCCTATCTGCAGTCTGAATGCATTACCTCAAAACAATTGCTTTCTTTTAAAGAAAGGGAACAAACAATTCTTCAGAAATGGGTTTAACAAAAGAACTGGTACATCCCACAAATCTTTTTAGTCTCATGAAAGGAAATGATTTCTTTTTATTGCACACTACCCCTTTGCTACCCATTAAAATGGGGAATGTATACTAATTTATATGCATGCATAAATATTTCCATTCTCCCAAATATACAGAGACTGTTGATCACCTGTTGGCACCAATAGTAATGCACCATCAGGTTACCAGCTATTAAAGTTTGCAAGAATCAAAACCTCTCCACTACCACCTCACCATTTTTCAGCTCTTTTAATTCTAGTAAATCTGAAAAGGCAGGTTTACAGCAAACTACTCCTTTACTCTCCCTCATTTTGTCCCAATAGCTAAACACCACGTAATTTTGACATCCAAATAAGAGTAACTCAAGCAGAGTTAACAACAGTCAAATGTATGTGAAGCTTGATAAAAAATGCACTTTCATCAGGATGTTTACTTCATTACAGGTTAACAGGACTAATTTGCGAAAAACAGTTGGCAAGAAATTCTGTAAACAAGAGTTAACTTTACAGGCCTGTGATTAGGGGAGATGTGTGAACAAGGTGCAGAAAAGCCAGCTAGAGGCCCAGAAACTTGCAGTCATGCTGATGACATTAAAGCAGTTTTGCAAGAAGTGCTTATTTATGCTGACACTTGGCAAAAAAACCCTTGATAAGTGATGCACAGAGAGAAAGCACATATTTCATGAGCATTGTGCATGTGTGTACACCTGTGCTGCCCCACACATGTGGGGTGCTCCTCAGTATATCAGGTTTTTTCCCATGAATTACAACTCAGCTTGTAAGAAGTGCTTATAACTCAGAAGGAAGTATGTGCAACCACCACACAAGCTTTTATGTTTTTAAGTAATGACTGCATTACACAAAGCCACAGCAAAACATTATTTCACCGATAGCAGTTTCTCCACATTCTCCCAGTCAAGTACAGACCCATTCTGAACCTGTTGTATATTACTATGGAACTGTAAAGGTAAGATGTGGCTTACACAAAGCTGACAGGAAAACAATGTGAAAAACTGTGCCTGAGCATTATTGATTTTCATCAGGTTTGCATGGCTGGAAGCAAGGTAGTGAGACAGTATCCAATCAGTAGGGAAAGGAATCTCTGTCACTCTTTAACACAATAGTTTCAGGGATATTTGGGGAAGCAAATGGAGTCAAAACACAATTTAGGAGGGCAAGATAAAACCCCAACAATGTAATTTGTTTAAATGTGCATTAAAATCATGGCTTAGGTAGAAGAGACAGTGCTGCTGACTCTGGTTCTGCAAAGACAAAGCCAAGGAGCATCAAGAAAAACCTGTTAGAAGTGAACCAGGATTCCTGGATGAGACATCACTGGCAAAGCAAAAACCTAAGGCCTCCACACTGGTCACATCATCTAGATATGCAGATGTCCAGGATCCAGCAAGACCTGGAAGAAGGCCTTGACCTCTTTTTGGCAAAGGGAAGCTTGCCTAGGTTTTTAATTCAGCAGAATATTTTTTTTTCCTGAATCCTCATGGAAGTGTAATAAAACTGTGCTTCTCTCAAACCAACTTTTTTTTTTGCTAGGAAAAAAGCAATGCAAATGTTTTCCTTAATTGAGAAAAATACATTTTCTTACATAGCATGAAGATTTCTGCCTCAAGACTATTTTGGGAAGTGGTTTAATTTCTAACTTGCTATAAAATCAAGATAATTTTTGTGTATGAAAATATGAAATTACTATAAGCACCAGTGACATCTGTACCTCCCTCATCCCGACCCCCCACCCTGGAAAACATATTTCCTCAACATTTCTGTAATCAAGTGCACACATGTGGTACTGATCTTTCTTATATTTAAATTTTTTTCTTCTTAACTATATATTTGCTACTTCAGAGGCTTTTAAGTTGCAAAAAAGAAGGTGGGGGGGGATGGTTTGGGTTATGTTAACCTTTATTGGAGGACCTCCAAGGCAGTCTACATCAGAGGAAGACCATTTTAGCTACACTGATCAGATTGGAAATAGACATGGATTTCTCCAGAAATATTAATTTGACATATTAAGCCTTGTCCAGAAAACAGGTATGAGAGACTTCATACATTTCATCATTTTTTCTGATCTTTTAATCCATATTCATGCCAACAGTCCCATTACAGAAAATGGGATCACACTGCTTAGATGGGTAGAAAAAAATATTAAAAAATGGTTTACTTGCTTGTATTAGGATTACTCACTCAAGAAATGAGTTCCATGATTATAATCATAGCTAGTAACATTCCTCATGTGCTTGAGAATTTCTATGATCCAGCCTTGGACAACTGGATGAGCTAGGGATTTCCATAATCTTGTCATAAAAATCTATGCATAAAAGATTAGGAGATGGTTTAGCTTTGATCAGTGAGGCGCTGTAGCCAGTACCCCCTCCCAGCACCCTTCTAACAAATAAAATCATAATACCTTAAGACAGCTTTACCTCTTTCTCTTGTCAGATTGGCATTAAGATGGCTATCTTCATAATGCTGTGGAATAACTGTGGAATTAAAGATTAACTTTCTCTTTTCCTCTACGGAATCCTACCTTTCCAATTCACCAGGAGGATGGCACTAGCAGCTACAACTTTACCTTTTAAATGTGATATCAGCAGTAAGAAAAACAATTTGATATTCCTAAATATTAAATACATTCTCAGAAGTTAAGTTCTTTATTTAGAAAATGTTTCTAGAAAAATGTTAGATCAAATATTTTTGTCTCCTCCACATTCCCCCAAAATATAGCTAGAAACATGTTGCTACCATAAAAAGGAGATCTCTTTAGGCAAGCTCCTTTTTAATGTTTATATGTAACTTTTTCCCTGTAACTAAAAAAATGGTACCAATGTCAAGTAGTCATAGCTGCTGATTAACACAGTTGCTTTTTTCTTCTCTTCATGAGAAGTTTTGCATTAGTTTTGCATTAGTTTTGCATTTTGACATTATGAACTAGTGCCCAAAAGCTTCTTCCTTGAGTCACTATCAAACGAAGTGCCAAATGGATCAAGAAATACATAATAAATATTAAATCTTGAGCACTCATCATCAACATTATTTGCAAAATCTTTAAGTCTTAATAATTTCCTTTTCTCAAAAGCAGAAGTGTTATAAAATACCTCAAGCATGGATAGCACAAAACTTGGAATAATTATGCTAAAGAAGAAGGACACATGATAAAACCTCTGTACATTCTGGCCTGTGGTGTTTAACATCTCCTTAAGCTTCCTCCACATTGGTTCCTCCTGCACAATGTCCCTACTTTTTTCCCTTTTCTTCTTCTTAATGACCTGCTTAGACAGTGGTGATTTTCCAGGGTCATCAGAACCATCAATCACTCTGAAAACTACAAAGGAAATCAGACAGCAAGAATAATTTTTGAAATAATCTGATCTTGGGTGTCATTCTAGGATATGCAAGGAATTGGCTGACACAAACTCGGAGCTGCTGGCGGTGCTTTGAGAGCACACAGAACATGCATGACCTATCAAATGACTGGCTGGGCAAGGGCAAAGACACTGGTTATAAACCAACCTAAAGGTTGTTTTTTTTCCTGTTGAGTTCCCTCAATTGTTCTAGTAGCTTGTTTTTAGAGGCAAAGAAGTGCAAATATTAAAATGTGTTAGGGGTATGACTGAGAACTAGAGATCTCTCACATCCTACATAAACTGTTCAAATTCCCGGCTATTTTACTAGATCAGGGTAAATCTGTCACTCCTGCTAACAGTTATAACATGTCACACAATGCAGAAGAGATTTAAATCAAAGACTGAACACACCACACTACCTTGATGCAAAAGCATGGTAAAACAGGATATGAAAGCAGGGAGGAAGTCACTGCTGGTGAGAAGAATGTCTAAGAAACCCTACAGATCCAGAAAAATAATAAAGTAAAAGAATCTAGGTTTTGATATGGTAGAGAATCAACTTCTCAAGCATAAAAATACAGAAAACCATGAAAATTTGCTCTTTAAGATATCATGAACATCAAAACAGGAGGGGTGTGTGGGCAGGGAAGTAAAAAAAAAAAAAAAAAGAACTTTGCTGGCTTTATAAGCTTTAGTGACTTCTGATCACATTTCAAATCTGGATTCCCTAGAGTTAAGATAACTCTTGGAATGCTTAGAGATTATAATGTAAATTGAGGACTTGGTATTTTAGTTTTTTCTGTATGTCTCCATAACCTACAGCGCCCAACAGGTAAGTCTCTATTTGAAACTGTCATTTTCATAGCTTGCGTACAAAGGTCTCGAAGAACAAAAGCAGTGTGAACTAGCTTTTCTGTGCACTAGCCTGAAGAAAGGTAAGAAAAATTAAAATAAAGCCTGAAGAGATGAGACAGTCCTGAAGGGCCCCTTAAGCTGATCTCGTAACAGAATATAAAATTATTGTTAACTTCTATTCTTTGGCACAAAATAAAAAATGCATGCATGAAAAAAGATGGCTAAACACTAAAGTATTAGGTATGTACAGATGTATTTTTTTCCCAATGAAAGACTATTTTTCTAGTTTATAAATCTGCTTCTTACTTTGGAAGCTCTCAGAGATAACTTGTAAATGAGTTAAAGCTAAAGCTAACTTGTAAATGAGTTAAATGAGTTTAAAGAGTTAAACTTGTAAATGAGTAAACTCATTAACAAGTTTAAAACTGGTAAATGAGTCGATGCTTTATTTCAATCACCTGCTCCACACAAATAACACCTCCCCTGACATCACAGGAGTCAGCACAACACCGAATTTGTAAGAATTTTATGGGGTTGTTTTAAATATAAGTAAGACTTAAGCTCTGCCACGATAGCCAACATTCTCAGTAGATCTCATTTTGCTTAAAATGGGGGGAGCTGAAAGTTTAGCAGTACTAGATTGAGCAGTGGCCTTGCTCCACATGAGGCCAGCAGGGCCAGCTTTGAAAGTAAGATGTTGGGTTTCTCATCCTTGGTAACACTTTCACTCTTTATCTTTCCAGGGATTTGTGCCTCCAGCCCAGACACAGCCTGATCTCCACTGGAAATTCACAACTGCTCCTGTCTGAGGATATGCTGCGTGTCTTTCCACCAGAGATGGGATGAGGAAGAAAAAACAGATCAATGAAGTCAGCCATAGGTTGCTGGCGCCAAAATTTGAGTGCTTAGATGCCATTTTGAGTATTTTCTATTCCTGTAAGAGATGCAACTTCTGTGTGTTGTCCCGCTCGACAGTTATGGGAATTTATTAATCGCCAGCCAAATAACCCATTTCATTTTCCTTTCTTTGGTTACCATGTCCACAGCCAGACAAGAGACAGCAGTTTCCCTGGCCAGGTTTACTGGCGATCAATCTCTGCTGTTATTGTAGCCTCCTCGGTTGTAATGCTCAGCAGGGAGCATGTGTTCCTACATGCTTTCTGAAATATTAATACACAAAATTGTACTGAGGTTTCTGATAGCAGCAGATTGGTTTCTCTGAGGTTTTCTGATTAGAGGTGCATTGGTGATTCCGAGAAGCCAGTGGCGCCGAAATGGGTTAAACCTAATAAGGTTTTGAAAGCTGATAGCATAATTTAAGAGGGCTCAGAGTTGCAGAGCTACAGACCTAGCTGACCCCAGCAAATTACAGTGTTTGTTAATGTTCTGCTACAGACATCTTCTAGTCAACCAAAAGCAGATATATTAAGTGAAAAATTGACTTGTGGTTCACAAAGATAGGCTACCCTTTCTTCCTATTTTGTGCCAGTTGGTCAACTAAAATGTAAAGGGAAAGGCATCATGGCTTCTTTTTTTTACCAGGACTCTTGGGAATGCAGTCTTCAAAAACATTAACTTCAGCTTCCAAATAAAGAAACATAATTGCCTTAAAATCTTTATCATCATAATCTTATATGATATATGCCCCTTGGGAAATCTAAAAACAATTTAAGGAATGGAAGACATGGGAAAAAATCCTTTTACTTTGAGCATGATGATTATAATCATATAAGCTTTAGAATCAGCACAACTGGAATGTAGAGTGATTAAAAAAAGCACTAAAATTTATATTGTGCTTTCAGAATCAGTGTTAATTAAATGAAGTGTTGGCCACCTCACAATGTTTTAAACTGAATCTTCTTACTAAATGTTTAATGACAATAAGTTGGCTTAGGAATATTTATTGCAGTCTTTCGAGGAGGGTTTTATTGAAATTCTGTTTCCAACCAGGGCAAGCTGACAGCTTTAAGAAGCCAGTAACTGAACAGGGAAAAGGGATTTTCATCGTTACTAAGTCTAAATTAATGCAAACAATGAACAGAGGTAACAGTCTCATGACTCCTCTTATAATCTTGTTATGTTCTAAAGGAGGTGTCTGAATTCCCATGCCTCCCGTATTCAGTAATGAAAATACTCTCCCAGGCATAGACCAACGGGAACAGCAGTCAGCAGATGAAAAGACCTGGCAAATTAGGAATAAAGGTGCAAGATGTCAATGGTGCATGCCTCTGGTTATGTGTTAGCTGACATTCTTTAGACAGAAATTATAAGGCCTCCACTCAGGCTGCTGCATCAGCCGCACCATTTATTCACTAGGACTGTTTGCTGGAGTTCAATTTATAACTTTTATTACAAAACAATAGTCTGAGTTCAGTCAAGGCCAAACACTCCATTTGGGCAGCTTTTTCAAGCCCAGAACCTGACAGAACTCTCTGAGGTAGCTAATCCCTCACAGCGGAGGCGATGTTATCAGGGACAAAAGTGGGTACGGGCTAAAGCCACTTGCATTCTCCAGGTGTGCTGCCTCTGCTCTCCCTCCCTCCCTTCTGTTACATGCACTGATTGGGCTCTCTCAAGGTTAGAGAGAAACCAGAGTTCACAGGGAAGCAGGGGATGTCCAAAACTGTCTTGGGAATTGTTGGGACCCAGGGGCCACCTGGCAGTGCCTGGGCCTCCAGTGAGTTTAAAATGTGCACTGTTCCTGCGCAACAGGATGATCTCTCAGTAGTATTCCCTCAATATGTTGCTCCAGAGGCAATTGATTCAGATGTAAAACTCCCTTCACTAAAGAACTTTCTGACATGTCCCTTTTAGGAAATGAGAATTTAAGTACAGTGAGAAACATGAGTCACCTGTGATGAATTTGCATGTAAATTGGGATAAAAATCTGGGAGTTTCTGACTGTCAGTGCTGCCTGTGCCACAGAGCCCACCTGCTTTAAGAAGAAGGAAAATGCTCTGTTGAGTCTGAATTCTACAAAAATAGCATACTTGGTGAGAATTTTATCTCTGAAATTTTTATACCCTTTTGCTTTAAAGTTTGAGCCCTCACCTGAATTCATTGCATTCATCTTCCATGCCAGTGGATACACTGTCACTGCTGTGACCACAATGTCACTGCTGTCACTGGGCCTGAAGGCCCAGTTCTTTCAATGGTCAAAATATTTTTTTCCCTGAGAATGCATCTGTAGATATGATAAAGATGCCATGCTTTGCCTCAGTGGGGAAGCTCACAGCTCGGCTCTCATTGGCCTCTCACTCCAAGGTAAATTTTAGGGTAGGGCACCTTGGCCCACAAGTACCTACAAACACTCTCACAGACTTCAAAGAGAGAACTAGGAAGTCAATTATCTTCCATGCTGTTACTAATTGGTATAAAATTTAATAAAGAAAGAAAAGTTTAAAATAATCCATAATTTACCTTTTCAGTATGTGGGAAGAATCTGTTATCTGTGTTTAGAGAACCCTCTAAATCAGAAACAAAAAAAAAAGCATTAAAAAAAATTCCTAAAGGAAAAAGCCCAAACAATACCCCACCACCTCAAATAAACCAAAAAACCCAACCAACAAACCAAAAAAAGCCCCTCATGCTACAAGTGAAGACTGAGCACTGCCTGTTGTCATTATGCAAAGATTTAGAGAGAAAAGCAATTACATGGCAAGAACCTTTTACTCACAATGCTGTTATTAAATAATCCTGATTTTCGTATAATGCCAAGTTTCAGTAGTAAGTCCACTTCTGAGATTGTAAAACCAGCAGGATAATGCCACAGTGAAAGATGAGATCCACGTGTTGACACACTATTCAATGACTGAATTCTCACTCCTCCAGGTTGCAAATTGTAGACTGAGCAGTGACAGTAAAAACCTAATTATCTTCTTGAAGCCTTCACTTGGCACAGTATTCTTCCTTCATTTTTAAGTTTCCCCCTCTTCTCATAATACAGATGGAAAAATTAAGACTGTCCTGTTCTGTAAGCTCAGAATTTAGTACCACTTTGAGACAATGCAATGCATTTCAGTGACTACCAAATGAAATATAAAACATTAAATCAAGTTAAAGAGAAGTTTGTGTGCTTAAAGCTGTAAAAGCTTATTTTGTGTGAAATAAATTTAGACTATAATATAGAAACCAGTTTGGTTTGCTTTTTTTTTATTCCTGCCTGAAAATATGCACTGTCAGTGTGTGAGTATAGATTTTAACTCCTAATTCATAACCACAAGGGACCTCCTACTGTGAGTTAGAATAATGGCAATTTCAGTGATAAAAAAACTACCAACAACAACAGTAACAAAAAAAAACCAGCTAGTCTGATTCCCAAGAATTTAGAGTATAAAAAAAGTCCCATGCTGTTCCTCTTAAGGCTTACCATAGGATTACATCAGGATTTTTCTCCTTTTTATCTTCACAAAAAATCACAGGCTTAACAGGGAAATCATGAATCAAGGATAGCTAGAAAGATAATGTCAGTGAATTAATACTTCAAGGAGAGGATAACTGATGCTGTAATCCTGAATTCCAGGGTGAATGCCTGAACAGCACCTGTGAAATCTGCATGATTTAGACATGGCTGCTTTCAGATGTAACTCCTGCCTTTTGATAAATTTTTCATTTGAGAGAAACTTAAGTTCAATAATTTCATGTATTTTTAGAGGAAATAGACATAATGTGAATAGATAAGGGCTGAGCATAAAGATAGCTTTTGTTGGTTACACAGTCCAACTAATGCTAGTAATTTTTGCCTGACAGGTCTTGAATTCTTTTAAGGAGAAAATCTTCAGCAAAATAAAAGCAGAAGAGCTCCCTCTGTGTTACAGATCAGCATAATTAGGGTTGTCTGGACCCTAGTTGGGATAAATGGGATTAAGAGGTCTCAGACAGAGGAATGATGTGAATCCAGCTCTTGATGATGGTTTCAGCATTAAGATGCTGCATGAAAAGCACCTCCATTCAGTGATGACCTAACAGAAGGATACCAGTTGTAGTTTTGGTCTGAAATCTCCTGGTAAACTGAGATTTTAATAGCATCAACTAATTTATTTCTGTTAAAAAATATACTTCTGCAAGGTCTGGCTGCAATGTTGAAAAGTCAACAGGAAGAAGAATCTTGCAGCTTCCTGCACACTCCACCACAATAGCTAAATATGTATCTTTTGAAGTTTAAAGCACTTTCTCATAACTTTTGAAGATGCCTATCTGCTGTGGGAAAAAGGAAAAAATAGATTAGGAACTGAGTATTTCCTCAGGCATCTTTCTAGGAGAATAGACACATCTTGTTTAAGGTGAATTGATAATGTATTTTATATTCATGGGGGAAAGAAGAGAAAGAAAATAGATTTGTTGACTTAAGTTTACCATTTTCTCCACAAACATAAAGACAGGAATGACTATATTGACATTTCTTTGGGTTTCAAGACCTGTGAAGTTTTCATAAAGCATAGAAATGATTAGAAAATGTTTAGGAATACCTTTTTCCTTCATTCATTTCCTCTTCATTCTTCTGGTTCAGAACTTTACAAAGAGAGTGTTTGTTCCTTCTACTTCAAGGAGCTCCTATTAAAAATTATTAGTTTAGCCAAAGGAAAAAGAAAATAAAAAAGAAGGGGAAATGCATACAGTCCAATAAAAATCATAAAGATTGGCACATGCAGCCGATGCTCCCTTAATGGGCTGCGAAGGAAACTAGACTGGGAATCTCAATGTGTAAATATAAACAGCTTTAGAAAGATTCAGTAGAGGGTATGCTTGTATTGCAGGTGACAGTGCAGATCAAAATAATGGGATGCCTCCTGTTCTCAGATAGAGCTGCAATGAGCTGATTGGAATTTCACCTTGAGATCACCTCTGGTCTCAGTTTTCTTCCTTAGTATGCATACTATTCAATAACTACTGTGATGCTAGTGACATTATCCCATCTGTATTGCAAAATTCCCAGTGCAACCTTTGCTTCATGTCTGAAAATGTGTGCATGCAGTGACAGAAAAAAATATTTTCCAGCTTACGGGGTTTACATAGCAACCTCTAACCTAAAGGGTTTCGATAATTTTCAGAAACTGCAGGCCTCTAGCAAAGTTAAAATATGACTTATCACTTGGATGGGTTGCAACAGGAGCATGCAAAGCTCTTACTGACAGGTTGGTCACATAAGGGGATGTGTGGGATTTTCTGAGTCCCCTGTCGTTGGGAGGAACATGATGAATCTGACTCCATGTTCTTAGAAGGCTAATTTATTATTTTATGATCTATATAATTTTAAAGAATATTATATTATACTATACTAAAGAATAGAGGAAGGATACAGACTGAAGGCTACAAAGAATGATAATGAAAAACTCATGACTCTCTCCAGAGCCCCAGCACAGCCTGACTGTGATTGGTCATTAAGTAAAACCATTCACATGAAACCAATCAAACAACCACCTGTTGGATAAACAATCTCCAAACCACATTCCAAAGCAGCAAAACACGGGAGAAGCAAAGGAGATAATGATTGTTTTCATTTTTCTCTGAGGCTTCTCAGCTTCCAAGTAGAAGAAGTCCTGATGAAGGGATTTTTCAGAAAATATGATAGTTACAGGGATGGTAGTATTGGCTTACTTGGATGAAATATTTTTTACAAAATTCTACTAATTTTTCACTCCAGTACTACAAAGATGAACTAAAAGTTTTCCTCTGCATGCCAAAGAAACAAGTTTATTATTTCTTCCCATAAGGACTCCAACTTGTTTATACAGTATTCAATTAATTTACCTTTGAAGGATGAATGTGACAGTCAAGTTTGTTCAAATGAGAATCCGGAGTTCCAGAAAGTCTGGAGATAAGATGTAGTATTCCGCTGTATAAATGCAATTCTACTGTATTAAATTAACTTCTCCCAATATTCATACTAATGTAAGAACACTGTCAGTATCATTCCTAAAATCTTCCCCATCCAGTTCTTTTAAGCTTGCTGCTTAGTTCTCTGGTGACTGGTGGTTTTGCTCTTTTTATTGTCACCATCTTCAGGCCTGTGGAGTAGTACCAAAACTGTAAGTGACCTGGCTTGTAATGCTATATCCCATTTAAAAAAGCAGCTGTAATTAAAAGCATTGTCAAATGTAGATCAGCTTTTAAATTTGCATTATTCTACTGATATTCTTGCTACAGATAATAAGTGAATACTAAATAGTGAGACCTGTGAGTGAAAAGGTCAGAAATTTGAAGTTAATGTGAGAACAGCATTATTAAATGGACATCAAGCAACAAAGCCCCCCTGAAAATAAAAGCAGTACTTGGATCAAAGGACTAAATACCCTTTGGTTATTACTATGAATTAAATTCATCATTACAATTAAGGTCACATTTAATTGTTTGCTACATTAGACTCATCTTTTGGGGTTTTAAGTGTGTCTTTGGCTGTTCCTCAGATAAAACCAGAAAATAACGCTGTTTCTTTATAAAGACCATTTTAAGCAATTTCTGTCCTAGCATTAAGGTACAATACACAGCTTTAAAAGCACAGAATTAAATGCTTTTAGAAGGATTACCTAGTTAGCCATGAAGCTAAGTTGTTATTTTTTAAAAACCCCTACCATAGAATTGCATATGACAGGTGAAAAAATGAAAATGTTTATGCCTCTAAAGAAGATCAGTCATCCTCTACTGATTTGCAAAATGTATGGTTTGAAACATTCCAACTCCTCCTTTGCTGCAAACTAAAGCCAGTGTTATAACTAGGCACGGTTCAATGAATTACGTTTAATGCTGTTGTTCAATTTTGCTGAGTCCAAGTGGCCAAAACAGAGACAGCAAAATTTGTGTATAGGCAAGTGAAATCACTGATAAAGATGAAAAAAAAAAAAACCAAACCTGCATGGATTGGTCTCAAATACTCAACTCACAGAAGCTGTAGAGGGTAAATACTTCCTAGTAGTGATGGGAGGTAACATAGAAAAACATAGATTGGAAAACACCTTTAAGATCATTAAGTCTAACTGTAAAGTTAGGCATAATGGCAACCAGAGGATAGTTTGGAAAATTTAGGCTGGATGTTTGGAAAGCATTCTTACTGGGAGAATGATAAAACTTCTCCCCTGAAAAGCTGTGTAGACCACATTGCCGCAAACAGCTGGGGCTTTCTATTCCTGCAGTTTTCCAAGACTGAGCTGAACAATGCTACAGCCATCCCCACACCTCTATGCTTCTCTCAAATAGGACAGAACACCCTAAGATTTCTGATTTTGTGGAACACATCCTTCCTGGGATCCTAAGATGTGTTCCTGCTTATCAAATGCCCAAATCTTCGAATGATACAGGATTGTAGAAGGAATTCATGTCACTAAGCAATTACTGGTTCCAGCACAAGACAGAGAAGAGAAGGAAAAGAAATAATCCAAGCTATTGTTGCAGTGAGTGCAGGTCTAAAAGATTTAGAATTTGCTTCTCTGTGCCTCCTTGCCTTGTTATTTCACAGAGCTGAAGCAAAGCAAGCAGCCAGACTGCTTTCTTCTCTGGATAATGACAGGATGGCTTCGAGCAGCACTAAGAGATCTTGCCACTCTCAGAATCACACATTACTGATTTCCCAGCAGGTGATCAAGTGCATCCTCCTGAGGAAAATTTACACTCTGCTTGTATGTTACAGAAGTTTTCACACATCTGAAAAAGAGTAAAATTAACTCTTTTTCAAGTCCAGCTGATAAACAAAAGTACTATTGACAAGCACTACTGATATGTAGTGGTGACTGCACAGTACAGTGGTACTGTGATAGTTATACACCGTGTTTTCCTTCCTACATTATACACTTAGAAAGCAAATGAATGTGACTGATAAGTTTAGCATTTTTAATGGACTGTGTTTTTTAAGATAACTGAGAGTCACTGATGGGTGAGGCTGTGAAGTTACAGAGCAGCTGTATGCTAATATAGACAGCACCAAAAAGTAGCTAAATCACCAACTTCATAATGAGCCAAGGACTCTGAAGGTGAAAGTCAGACTCTAAATAGATAGAAGAAGCACCTTAATCCTGAAACTCTGTCTCTGAAGTGTTGTTCAGCATTAGGGCTCTAGGCCTCTTCTTACCAGAGACAAATTTTAAAGTACAGAAATTTCTCTTGTTGCTAAGAAAATTGAAAACACAATGTGGCAAAATCAGTAAGGCTGAATTAAGGAAATAAAAAGGAGTAGAATTGATTTGTTTGCTAGTTATCAGAAAGCAAAAAGTTTCTCTCACAGAGTTTATGTTCTGATAGTAAAAGCCTGCCAAAATTCTCAGATGATACATACAAATTGTGATATACAATTCTATGATATACAATATAAATTCACCTATACTACTAATTTTGTTGCCAGCTATTCACATCTCTGCCTTTCACATCTCAGTTTCTGACAATCCACAGAAGTGTTTTAAAAAGGGCTGGGTTGCAAATGCTATTTAAATTGTATTTCAGATTTAACCTCAGTAGTTTAGATAGATGAAAAGTCTGACTCTCACAGCCAAAACAAAGCAGGACAATATTTTAGCCCTTCATAGAAAGCACTAAACCATTTTACTAAAATCAATACTAGAGTACACAGTACCAAGGTTTTGGTTTTATATCCTTTCCCTCCCCCACTCTCCTGAGAGTACTGCACTCTGCACTGAATAGTTTACTACCATGCTGGAGTACAATACTTTAGTAGTAAGTAATTTGTCGAAGTGATATTTTCAAGCATGGTAATACTGGGATTTTATATCAGACGACAGGTTTCAGAATAATCAATGTATATTTACAATTACTTAATTACAGTGATGAGATATGTCTCTGCTGCCCTAAGGAAAACTAAAAAGAAGAATATAGTTTCAATTATCCGTACCACAACCCAGGTAAATGCAGTTTTGCAAAGTTTGCTATTAGCAAAACCCATTTTACCTCAGTGAATGCAGCTTTTTCAATAAGAGGCTCAGGAGATATCCAGTGCATTACAACAGGCTTAGGAACAGAACTGGTTGAAGGAATCATCTCACCTGAGCAATGATCAAGGCTTTCACTAAATGCCATGTGGCTGAAACATTCACCTGGAATATCAGAAAAAAATCGTTCAGATTTTTGCGCTATGCTGCTGCTGCTTCTACAGCTTGAACCTCATGCTTTGCTTTTAATTCATGGAATACCTAAACCAAAGGGATGGTAAAGGTCTGGCCTTAGACTGTAATATTGATATCCCTCCCAAATTTCTTTATGGATGGCTTTCTGAAGCTGAAAAACAAAGTCATACTTGAAAAATAGTCTTGATTTTTTTTTTCTTGTTTTATTAATACCACAGCAAGAGAGACAAAATTTGCTGTTGTTTGCTCAGGCAATTGTAACTTTGAGATCCACACATTTTATGTCTGGCAACCTGAAGTTTGTTAGCAAAAAAAATGTTCATAGATGTTTTGTACAAATGCAGTTATCCATGTCACTTAGCTGCATTAATCTACTTAGAAGTGAATGGAAGGCATGAGGGAAAAGAAAAAAAGGGGTTTTTTTTAATTTTCTTGGTGATAGTCCTTCAAGAAAGGATAAATCCCAGGATTTTTCACTGTTCCAACATGTAGCTTCTGGTTGCTTTCTAGCTCAGAATTCCAAAGTTTAGCTTCTACTCAATGCAAATGAAAGGACCATAGAAAGAACCCTTTAAGGCAGAAAGTAAACAACAAAAGATCATGATGCTTCCCATGGCACTTGAGCCATTAGGCTACAATGAGTCTGAGCACAGGCAGCACTAGGGGACAGAGAGCTGTCTCCTGCACAAGGCTGTCAGCCACTCATTTTCCCCATGGATACCACTTTCCTTGTGCAGACAGGAATGCACTCAAATGTACTCAAAAAAAACCAGTGGTGAAAATACTTCCTGCAGCATGGGTGGACTGGGTTTTGTAGCAAGGGTTTGGTAGTGGAGGGGGCACAGGGTTGGCTTCTGTGGGAAGCTGCCAGGAGCTTCCCCTGAGTCCGATGAGACAGCGCCAGTCGGCTCCGAGTCTGGCCAAGGATTGAGACATCAACAACAGTGGTGGTGCCTCCTGGATAATGGACTTAAAAAGGGAAACAAAACCCTTGTGGAGGGCTGTTTCCTATGGGAGGGAGGGGTAAGGAATCTTCTCCCTGGTATTTTGCAGAGATAATCAAAACTCCACAACTTTTGTGAAAGTTGTAAAGCTGGTATGTTTATTACAGTGCTGGACGCATGTGGGAATCGGTCTCCTCAAAATGACATGCGTGCCTCTGGGAACTTCAGGTCATTTTTTATCTCTTTCTCAGATACATATCCATACAATTTCACAATAGGTTCATGCATATTCATTTTTACGAATTTCGCATTACATTTGCTGCTAGTTCTTCTTTATCAGAAAGAATTCTTAGGTCAGGCTGACTTGCTCTCACAGCAGTCTCTCTGTCTCTCTCTATCACTCTCTGTCTTCTCTCTTTTATCTCTGTCTTTCACTGAAGCAGTTTCTCTGAGCCTAGGTTTTACAGTCAGGCTAAATAGCTATGTTTTCTAACCACAAGCTCAAAAATGTACATGTCACCTAAATGAAAATGCATTTCTACCCTAGAAAATTTCTACTTTTCTTCACTGGGGAGGAAGGAGTAGCAGAGACAATGTGTGGTTGAATGTGTGGTCAACTCAACCAATGTGTGGTGTGTTGACTACAACCCCCATTCCCTGTCCCCTGGTGCTGCTGGGGGGGAAAGAGGCAGAGAAACCAGGAGTAAACTCAAGTCCAGGAACAAAGGAAGGCTAGAGTCAAATATCGTTGCCAAATCACTCAATTTTTTAAAGGCAACAATTCTGTTTCCTAATAACACCAGTTGTTTGATATCAGGTTTTTATTATTTTGCCAGAAACGGAATATAAATATCCTAGAAAAATATCCTCACATGTCTCTTCACTTCTGTCTTCCAAAGGGTAGAGTCTTATATAGATTTATATTAACATAATGTTAAGGATTTCACTACAACATCTACATCAATAAAATGTGGTAGAGAATTTTATATGTAAAACATTTTACCTTGATGTCCAAATGTGATTGTCACATTAAAAAAATGTGACTGTCAAAGATCTGAGAATGAAGGAGGCCCAAAACTAGACCGTCTCTGGAACTGGTCTGTAAATGTCTCTACCATAATAATTTTTCTCTCTTTTTGTTTGGTTGTTTTTTTTTTTTAATTTCTTATTTTCGGCCCCTTATGTTACAGCCACTCTAGAGTTTGAAAGGGAAAGGTGCATTTGAGCCACTCTCTTTTTCTTGTTTTCAGTTTACAAATCTTTCATTAATTCAAGAAGACCACTATGCTAAAAGGAAGGACACAAGTGCTCCTACTAAAGTGAAGAAATATAATACTGGTCTCTTAGAGGTTTTTTTAGATGACTTTTGCAAGCAGTATCCAACCTGCTTTAAAACACAGGTCACCTCTTTCTCATCCTCTTCTCTTTCCATTTACATGACTGTCATGAAAAAGTATTTTATAAAATTGATGGAAAGAGGTTTCAACCACATTTTTAAGAACCACTCTTCTTGGACAAACTGAAATAAGTTCAGTCTTCTTTCCCCTTAGAGCAGAAATAAAAAAAAAAAAAGCAGAGAATTAATAAAAGCATCATGTAATACTGTTCACCATTATTCTTTCTGATGTCTACATTGAACTCTGATCAACTACTGTTTAAGTACATGAACATGTCATGCTTTAATGTTCCTCTGGTTTCTCTGTACTGTGCAGTGAAGTATTCAAGCCTTCTTGCTTTCATATTTGCAATAGCTTCTCACTTCTCTGTTCAGGGTGCTGAAATTCTCAAAGTGGACATGAATATCTGTAATGCCAGTCTGAAGTCTTGAAAACTCAGGTGATTCTCTAGTTTGCTGGAGACCTGTTGTGTTTTTGTTTTCTTTTTTTTTTTTTTTAATTTGGGAGAGAAAAAAAAGAAAAGACTAGAACCTGAATCTAAGCTTGTCTGATACTTGATACACAACGCTTCAGAAATGTATGGTAGGTATACTGTTATATACAGATTTGAAATGTGTGCTTTAGGATTAATTTTCTTTCCTCTAAGGATTTTTACACTCCTCTATTTAGGATATAGCATGTTATTGCAAAGAAGACAATTTTTTGTCCAATAGTTATAGCGCTAGCCTGAAGCTTAGAAATCTCAGATAAGTCCATGTTTTTCTGTAGACTTACTGTATAACCTTGAAGAAGTAATTTTGTCTGTCTCTTATTATCCTGTGTCTTTAAAATGAAAATAATAATAGTATTTCTTTTTCAATGGAGTGCTGTAAGGGGTGCAGTTTCCATGGGGATGAAAATTACATCAGTGTCCTAAATACCTTT
Source organism: Molothrus aeneus (assembly GCF_037042795.1). Taxonomy (NCBI): domain Eukaryota; kingdom Metazoa; phylum Chordata; class Aves; order Passeriformes; family Icteridae; genus Molothrus; species Molothrus aeneus. The sequence goes on along the minus strand of NC_089649.1, from coordinate 11,317,337 downwards.
GTAATCATAGTTAAATTTTAATTAGGAAAGGCCTTTTGGATTTATAATGAAAAGAAAGAGTGACTTATTATGGCTGAGTTTATCAGCCTTGGATAGGGGCAGTACAAGTCCAGCTAACATTGTGGCACCTGAGAAGTGAAAGGAGCAATGGGATTCAGGGAAGGCCAGAATGAGGCACACATATTGGCATATAATGTAAATCAGTAATGCAGTAAATACTGATGTCACACAGAGAGCATCAGAGCAAACAACTGCAGCTTCAGTATTATGGAACTTTATCACAACACTCTTTACTTGTGTTAATGCATTTTGTAGCTGAAATTATATTTCTGAGAAGAGTCATTTTTCCATGTTCTCTAAAGTTTATTCCTTTACTCAGTGTTGAATCATGCATATCCCTTCCTGAAATCATTTTAATCTTCCCTCTCAAGCTCAGCTGCATTGAAATGTATATTCTGTATGAACTGTGCCTTGGTGCATCAGTTACTCCATTTTGATTAGAATGTGCTTGTGAATCTCCACAAACAAAAGCCCATTTTAAATAGAATTCACTTTTGATACAGACCTGTCTTCTTGTGAGACAAATGTCTCCTGAGATTTCTGACATCTTTTACCTCTGGTGAACAAGAGGGAACAGATCTCTTACCCTCGATCAAGAGGAGGGGAGAAGAAAGAGAGAAAAAAATTTTAGTTGATAATAAAGACTTATTCTGGGATTATTTCTCCTAATAAACATGATCAGGAATGATGTATATGAACTCTTTGCTGTGGAAAATATAAAGATAGCGCATAAGCATTTAAAGACACCATTGAACAAAATATCCTAAAATAAATGTGAAAAAGGAGTGGTTCAGGCAACTTGCAGAAAGAGAAGGAGGTCTCTCCTCTGTATCAAAAGTTTCCAGATGATCAAGTTCATTTTTCCCATCACTGCAGCAAGGCTCCTTTTGTCTATATAATCATGTCAACAGCACAGAACAACACAATTTGGTTCAGCCTTCCATTTCTTTTCATTTTCTTTTTTGTTCAGAAATGAGAAGCATGAGATTTAGAATATTAAATCAGATGTCTGGACTTCCTGCTCCATAGAAAATGAGCCAAGAGGACAAAGGGAATGAATAATATGCAAGTTATAAAAGATACCATGAAGAATTTTACTGCTTATGTACTTTACATGATCTCTGTTGGAAAAAAATAAAGTAAAAGACAGTCTACATCCCATCAGGAAGGAATGATACAAAGAAGAAAGAGGTGTGCTCTTTTGTTTTTACCTACCTAAAAATTTCTCTCTTTTGTTGATACTGTCAGATAGTGTCTAGTGAGCTGACAAATCTGAAAGAAACTGATAAAGCGAAAGAGATAACTGAATTAGAAATACATACTGTTTTTGCAAAGAAAATGTCTTTTTACTGTGCTTATTGTGACCAGTCACTTTTCACCACTGTCCAGTCATAAAGCATTTGATAGATAAGTTTCTTTTGCAGAAATGTTTTTACAGGAGCAGAGTTGAGCACACTTGCACAAAAAAACCCTTGTTGAATGGTTCGCACTGCACATCTCTGCTAACATTTGCATCTTCTGCCAAAAAAATCTCAGAAAATACATTAGAGACAGAATGCTATGTATAAAATAACCTCTTATTTAGAAGGAAAATAGTAAGAGGAGTTATCTAAAAATGCTATGACTGTCTCACAGGAATGAACAAGTTTCCCATATGATTAACAATTCTCCTGACTAACAGTTATCTCAAACAAAAATCAACGGCAAACAAATGCACATGAAAAAGCAAAAACAATTCGCAAATCGTTTGTGAGCAGTCAAAAAGACCAAATTCATGCCATAAACAGATCTCTTGTAATAGCCTCTCTCTAATTTGGAATGATACCAGCTGTCATCAATTTGCTGAGAATTCAGATTTTGGCACGGAAACTCTTTTAACTTCATCCATCACAGTCTGACTTAAGAGGGTTGGAAGATAAGGGGGGAAAAGTAAATAAATTCTGCTTGTTGCCCAAGGCAAAATTTACTTTGTTACTCAGCTTGTTGCAGTATGCATCACTTTTAATGAACTTTTAAATTACATACACTTACTTTTTTGTCTTTTTTATCTTGTGAAAGAAAAAAACATGTTTATATGCCTCTGAGTTCAAGAAGTCCCAATATGAGAGGTGAAGAATGAACCTGCCATTTGTTGTTAATTCAGAGGTTAAGGTGGCTTTTGCCATGTGTGTCTGATCTTCATCAAGACTAAATGAAGGAATGATTACCAATAAAGGAAACCAAAGAAAATTTTGTTCAAAGACTAAAAATAAAAGAAAAAGAAAAAAGACCAGGATTTACATGCCATTGTGTGAAAGAGTCAAAAGACATCACAAACCACAAGCAGAAAAATGTGAAACCTAAAATCACCACATGGTTTCAGAGAACTCTCCACCTTCTGTAAGAAACCCACTTAGGCAGCTTTGTTTGACTGCTCAGGTAAGATTAGCTAAGAGGATTTTGGACAGTTTTCATAGATAAATTTTAATGTTAGGAAAGGGGGGTGATAACCAACCTTCATGAAAAACTGCTTCCATTTGGCAGTTGCCCTGATGGAGGCACTCTTCACTCTTGGATCCACTCACACCTGCCACACAAAGAACAATTAATAAGATGGATTTAGCATTCAGAAATAGGTAATCTAAAGAAAAGCTTTCCCCATTTTTTACATGCATGCTTCAAAAAACAACTGTATAAATGTGTTATTTTTAAAAAAACAATGGATTTTAATAGTGAGAGAGAGTGAAATCGTGTCATTCTAATCTCAACTGTTCTCTAGTCTAAAAGGACCTTTCTTCACTTTCACTGTATTTCTCTCCTCCCACTGTGAATGGCTTAGAGAACTATTTTTCCTACTCTGCGCTTTTATTTGATTTTTTCACTCTCCTTTTTATCAAGCTAAAATGTTTCTGCAATATTCATGAATTCAGCAGCAGCCCAGGAGTGGGTGTCGGGTGTTGTTTTGCTACTGTTTCTCCTGCTGGGTCCCCTGCTCAGCCACAGAGTACAATCACATTTCAGAATTTAACAGCCTTTAAATTGGGGAGGGTTGTTGTTGGAAGGTGCTTTTTTTTGTGTGGGTGGAACATGCTGGTTGTTGTGGTGGTGGTGTACTTTATACCTATGCCCGAAGGAAGAAATGTTCTGAACATTTTTAGGGTTTTACTGGTTCTTGCATGGCTACATTAATACTTTCCCACTTTAGATTATATCTGAGATATGTATATGTATCTTTTATATATCTGTTTGTGTGTGTATGAGTCTGGAAGTTGGGGTCTGTGAACAGTTTGAAGGATAGCCCCAAACTGCAGTCAGAAATCTGAACACTGCACGTTACTGTACGTTTCTACTCACATGGCAGAAATTAGCATGTTGAAATTTACATATATATTGGAATTTCTCAGAGGAATTAATCCCATTCTCAGACAGAAGTTCAGTTTATTCCTCCACAAACCCTTGTGCAGATCAGCCAAACAATCTGTCTTGTCAAATGATTCAGATTAAACAGATACAACAAGCCTGAGTATGACTAGACATGAATTTTAGAATGATATAAAAATGATACGTTTTTCTCCTTCTCTAATTTTCTCTCTTCCTCCATCATAACATTGAATTAAGGGAATAAGTAGAGTAGTTCTTAGCCTAATTGACAGCAGTGAGCTAGTGGAAAGATGTTGCCTTTATGTGATATCAGAATTCCACATCCTCCCTCAGGTCTGGAGATTGGTTGTGCTAGCTGTACAAACCAGGGAGGGCATGCAGAATTCATGGTCTTGAAAGGTGCATTAGATGGATAGGTAAGAAATAGAGCTCTCATGTTGAAGTAAATAATGGAAAGAACTGATATAACTATTAATTATATGTTGTTGGGATTTTTTTTTCCACTTAGAGGGAGGGTAATGGAGAGTTTAATTAGAAAAAAGAAATAAGGAAGGCAATTACTGTTCCATCCCATCACTTCCCTCAACATGATTAACAGCTAGAATTGTGTAGGCCTTAGGGCAGAGTTGAGTCTTGAGTATTTGAAAGAGATATCATTTTTATAGATCACATCAGGGGGAGGAAAAAAAAAATCACATTTTTAAGTCATATCCTGCACAGATAATACAGCCAAAGAAAAATTACAATATTTGAGATTTTATCAGTTGGAACAGTATTACATCTGCGAATTCTGCTGCCAGTAAGTCTGGTATCTTCAACCTTAGGGAATATAGGATATTTATGATAAAAACTGGTGAAAGTTAAAGGCAGCTGAATTTTAGCACATGCAAGTAAAGATTATGTTGCAATATTTTCTAAGATGAATGACAAGTATTGGAAGAATGAAAGTCAATGAAGAAAGATGATTTGAAATCATCATGATTTGAAATAGCTTGCAGGATTAAAAATTACAGAGAAGTTTATTTTAAATATACTAAAGCAGGAGAGAACATACAACTGTATCAGAAAGCAGCCAGTGAAATAAGAAAAGTCTATTTTGGAGAAAGGAAAGGATGACATTCAAAGCAGGGTGAGGTAGATGTCACACAGAAAGTAAAAGGAGTAAAGAGGTTGAATGGCCGTCTGTGTTTTCTTTAGCATCAGAGAAAGTTCTTAAGTCTCAGGTTAGAGACAGAAAGAAGTCATATCAAAGAGGTCTGAGCAGAAGAATGAAAAACATGAGGTTTAACCAAAGGAAGGCTATGAAACAGTGAAGTATGTTAATCACTGTGGTGTGCTCTCCATGTGTGATAGGGCACTGCAAAACAGGTGAAAATCCTGCAAGGATTACTCAAAGCATGTGAAAGATAGTACTGTTTGCTTGTCTTGTTTCATTTTTTCCTTCAAATTAGTTTTTTCTTTCTTTCATTTTTATCTTTTTTTTTTTTTTTGACTGAGGGAGATTATTCCCTATGTGTTCTGATGTTGTTAAGGTGCCTTTGTGGAAAGCACTCAGCAATTCAGTCTGCATCATTTTAGAAGGGCTGCATGCTGTGTTATTGGAAATAAGTTATCCCTGCTTTTAGAGACACAAAATGAGCTTCTAGACTGATTTCTAATGATGCACAATGGGTCTTGTATGGCTTTCTAATGAGAGGCAAGGTTCCTTCTTCCACTTGCTGGTAGAAGGCAAAAGCAAAAGGATCAGCTGTATCCCAGTTGTTACAGGCTTGTTCTAATGTGTCAAGTGTAATTTTTAAAGTTCTCTCTGCAATCATTCTCATTGCTTTACATGTGCTGAAATAAACGTTAAGAACAGTATACATTGTTTTTAGCTCATCACCTAAATATTATGTGAAGAAATTATTTTATGTGTCCTTGATGTGCCTAAGAACAACACAATGACCTTCTTTAAAGTAATTCCCATGCAGTATTCTAAATACAGTTTTAAATAGATGTACAGAGAACAGCCATTTCCTCATATTCAGAAAGTAGTAACACTGCTGCCATCCTCTGCTTTTCATTTATGTACACTTTTCTTACACTCCTGCACATCTCTCCCTGCATCTGCTGGGGATGTTTGCAAAGAACGAAAATGGAAGAGTATGTAAATGATATCAAATATTATTTAATTACCTGGAAGTAGGTAACAATGTGTGTGTGTGTCTGTGTGTGTGGCCAGTTGCAGAAGCAATGTAATAGTCTAGGAGGCTGGTAAGATGCCAGAGAGCTGGGGACTGTTCCCTTGGTTTTATCCAGATGTATAATTTGCAAAACTCCTACGGTGTTTGCATTTGTGTTTGTGTGTGAGTGTGCTCACAGCTGGTTAGTGAAGGGTGCAGGTTGCTACGTGCCTATAAAAGAGAGAAATCCCACCTCCCTTCAGAGGATGTTTCTTCACCTCGCTAAACAAGAACACAATTCACCAGACTTAGCAGAGCTATTTCAGGATATCCTAGAAAGGCACAACAGAATTGTGAGAAAACATAGCTGGCATCTGGAGTGCAGAAGCACAGAGAATGGCATGCACAGTACCTGCCTCTGCTCTGCCCTGCTGAGTGCTCTGTCTCCCTTATTTGCCTGAGCCCTGTAATTGTACACACACACACTCTCGCTCTCCTCCCTCTGTTTAGCTCAGAAGCTGAAAGGGAACTATTGATGTTCAGTCTCTTATCAAAAGAGAGGGATAAAAATATCTCACTTTGCCTGAAATATTTCATCGTGAAAATTATCCAGCCTTGGCTCAACCTGATCTCTGCAAGAGATTAGCAATGAGAGATTTCTAGTGTCAGTACAACTTAAAGTGCACACAGAGATGCAATTTTCGTGGGAGAAATGTATGGTTCTTTTTTTTTTCCCCCCTTTTTTATTTATTCTTTTACTCTGGCTTCAGTACCAGATAGAAGCAGTGATTGCTGATATATAGTTACTCACCTTTCCAGTAGATGGTAGTACAGATGTGCTTAAAAGACTGTACATTTGGGACTGAAACAAACGGTATGTAGACATTTTCAAATACTGAATAAGGAAGAATTTTTTTAGCTGTATCAGTTTTAAAACTAAGCCATGTAAAATTGCCATTGGGAAAAAAAAATGAACACCAGGACCTCTTTTATTATAGGCACTGAGCTATAGCAAGCTACTGAAAGTTTTATTTTGATAGAAACCTAGGTTGAAATGCGAATACACATAATTGAAAGGATCTCTATAAATCATTGACACAGCTATTTATGCAGTGTTCTATAGTCTGTGGTGCACGATGATCCCACTGAATGCAAAAGGCTGTGGCTCTCTTAGTCTGTGTTCTAAACTGCATGTATTCAGATTTTAACTAGGTTTAACTTTGTTATTTCAAAGAGATAGAGATAAAAATCCTTTGTCTGACAGATTTTCCTTCATATATCTGTTATTCCTGTCTGTGCTGATTTTATGAGAAATGACCAAGCAAACATATGATAACAAATGTATATCATCAATGATGTTAATGTAATTTTAAAAATAAGCCATAAAATATACTTCTTAGTATAACAATTTAACTTGCAAATTTTCTAAGGGTTTTTTTAACACAATATTTTAAGTATTTAACAAAACCTAACAGAAGAAATATGTAGAAAAGGAAGAGGAATGCTTCACATTTTATCTAATAATGTCAGAATTTATTGAAGCCATTTTAATTGTCACACAAATGAAAAAAAGAACACAGTTGTTAAATTGCCAGTTATTTAGTGCATAGATTTCTATTTTTTTCCCTGACAGGGAATATTAAGATATGATCTGTTAATATCTACAGAATATTTTCATAAGTAATATTAATAAATAAGATCCATGGGCTATTTTTATTGCCATTATCGTTGCCACTGATTCATTTCAGAGTCACATACATGTTACTACATTCTGCATGTTACTAGATTCACTAAACCCTGCTTAGAATAAATCTCCACACGCCCTCTGAACACTGACATCAGCAACAGCTGATGTTAATCAATATGGCTGTCATATCACCTCCAAAGTCCTGAAGCATTAACAATAAAATTCTAATTATGAGATATATACATACATATGTATGTATATATGCATATAAACATAACATTGCAAGAGAGATAGGAATGGGATAGAACCATTATTTGTTTTATTAGTGTTGTCTGATATATTGTAATGATTGCCACTGGGGAGACTCCTATGCAGGACCTACACTTGAGGGAAAAGCAGGAGGTTCATTTTAAATGGCACACTAAAAAAAAAAATCAAGATTAGTAGCAAGGTAGAAGGCAAATAATTATGTAGAATACCACGGATTCTGCTCCTATAACCTGTTTCCAGCAAAAATAGTAGAGATATAGCAATAAGAGCCACTGCCTTCTGGATGATGTCAAAAGAGAAATTGTCTTGACAAATGAGGGAGATTTTAAATGGGAGTTTTCTCTGACCTACAATACATGGAAAGGTTATGCTAATATGTTAAGGCACAGGACTTTGCTGATGGCTGAGCTGTAGATGAGGCAGTGCAGCTCAAGATGAGAGTCAGGTCTTTGTACTTCTCTCTCCCTAAATGACTGAGAAACACTCATTATTCTGTCCTAGGTTAACCTATTTTAAATGCTCTTAGCTTATTATAAATGTTCTCTGATATAAATGTTGCAAACAGTGATCTTGGAGAAGAAAGTGTGGAGTTTCTGGCACGAGGAGGACAAACTACTTCTGTTTAAAAACTGAGAACAGCAGTTGTCTAGTTTGAGCCAAACTCTGTTTCATGAACAGTCATCTATCAATCTATGCAATCAGCTATAAATATTTTGATTTTTTTTCCCCCAAAATACATATTTTTCTGATTAAAGCTTAATTTGGCCCTGAATTATTCTACATATACTTCTCCCCATGAACAGTGAACTGAAAAGATACTCATCTATTTTAAGCACCTTGAAGCCCATTTCTGCCTTCAGCTAATGAACTATGCAAAGGAGCCTCAGTTGCCTTGGGGAAGCTTGTCAAAACCATCACAAGGAGCCTTTATAAAGCCTAAAGGACATGTATCATAATGTATAAAATTTGTCATAGCATATCATTATTACCTTTTGGGAGGCTTGTTACTACAATTATGGATGATTAAACCCAATTAAAAACAAAAGGCAGTTCTGTGACTGGTAGAACAAAGGGAAACTGAGTTTATCATGTTTTGAGGTGGGCTTTTTTGGTTGTCTATTTTAGTGTGGTAGAAAATGAACCTCCACTAAAGATTTTCCTGATATAAACATGTCTACAGGAGACCTCTGCAGGGAGGAATCTTTGGTGTCCAATACTGCATTTATGCAAGATTGTGTAGGTTGTCCGTGGCTGCAAAACTCAGAGCCGTGTAATCATTTCTGAGACTTCCACCTTCCACAAATCTTGCTGCAATGAACTGTGCAGAAATTATCAGAAGTTATTGGGGGATGTGGGAGGAAGACAAATGCCTTTAGAAAGGTACATAATTGCCATCTGATGATAACTGGGGAACAAGGCTGAAAAAGTGCCTGACATTCAGCCTTCCCTACTGTTTTTACTGTCCTGAGGGCTTCCTTTCTCACTTATTTTCTTTCCAGACTGAGAAAGAGTGTGAACGTGATTATGTAGAAGAATGCACACGATTCTCACCTGGCAGAAGGATGAAAAGGGCAGCTTGGCCCAAGGGAGAAACTCATACTCAGGACATAAACTGCAATGTCAAATACAGGTGTGCCCTTTTCTCTGGTCTGCACAAGCCTTGCACAGTTAGTAGTGCCAGACTCAACAGGAACAGGTAGACTAGCCTCAGGCAGGCGCTGCAAAGATGAGATTTGAAATCTTTGTCATGAGGAGGGAACAGCACTCTGGTCATTAGCTACTCAGCTAATGTGTAAAAAGCATATTAGTTTTGTATCCTGCAGCCAACCTTGCTCAGTGTGTTGGCTGTTTAGAGTTCCAAACACAAATGCTTAACCGTCCCTCTGCACTGTGGGTTTCCTTTCATGGTTTTTTGGGTTTTTTTTTTTTTGGTTATTGTTTTTTAATTGTATTTAAGCCAAAGATAAATCTGATGTCTGCTTACAGTGTGTTTTGGAGCACCAGGCAGCAATCTCTAAACCCATTGTGACCAAACCAATGGCAATGAAACTCATCAGCACAGCCACAATAAGCTGAGACAAAGTACTGCACTAATAGAGCTGTGATGCTATCAAGACAAACCAGTAGCTGCTGCACAGGAATGCTCTGCACTGCACCATGTGGAGATATTCATAGTAGTGTGCATAACCTTGTATTTCTAGGAGGATTTCATAGACCTGCATTGCTTGGCACTGGGAGGGACAAGTTTGGTAACAATGGGTATTGCTCCCACTTAATGTGGGAGGAGGGAAGGGGCGGAAGGAAGGAAGGGGCGGAAGGAAGGAAGTGGAGGAAGGAAGTGGCAGAAGGAAGGGGCGGAAGAAAGGAAGGAAGGGGTGGAAGGAAGTGGCAGAAGGAAGTAGCGGAAGTGGCGGAAGTGGCGGAAGTAGCGGAAGTGGCGGAAGGAAGGAAGGAAGGAAGGAAGGAAGGAAGGAAGGAAGGAAGGAAGGAAGGAAGGAAGGAAGGAAGGAAGGAAGGAAGGAAGGAAGGACTACCACTGCTGGTGGAGACCTTTGTGTCAGCTTACAGATTCTTGTTTAAGCTGGCTAAACTTCAGCTAACTATCCATACAGGAACAGATTGCAACTCACATTTTTAATTACTTGGATTTTTTTTTAATGAAATAGAATAAATCAAGATGCTTGCTCGAATTCTGATCACTGTTGGTAACCTGATGGTGTACATAAATTTGGCTAGATAAGCCTTCACAGTGAAACTTTAAAGAAGACTAAGTTGTCTAGAAATTATCAGTGTAAATTAGTTCTACCTAACAGACCCTGCAATTAACTTCTGATATAATTATAAGCCACCTTTTTAACTCTGGCAATTCTTTTGATCTTCAGGAATAGCCACACCAGCTAACAATCTCCAACACAATGGAATAGCAAGTATACAAGTCATGTATCACAAAGAAAATATTTTTAACGTGTTTATGCAAAACAAATCACTGCTCTGCTCCATCTTTTCTACCTTTTTGTAATGAAAACCATTGCCTACAGTTATTTACTTAAATCAGATCTTTTGTTATCCATGTTTTATGCCAAATTTCCTTTTTTGTGATAGCTATTTATCATAGCAAAAGCAAAACAGAAGCACTTCATTGTGGGAGTTTTACAAGAGGAGGCTTTGGTGAAGATGGGATTGATACATCAAAGTCTTATCCCATGATAACAGATGTATTTAAATATTTACCTTCATTTTTGTCCTCTAAAGTTAATACAATATTTCCCGAGCACAAGCTGCTAAATGTATTTTCCCCTTTTTTATTCTTACTAAAATTGTGATTTGATGATATATTTGTAAAGCTGTGGATAGTTATTAACATTTCTTTAAAGGCTTCAATATTTGAATGGCCAAATTCCAGCTTGAGTAATTTGATTCTGCCTACTTAAATTGCCCTCACAGTTTCAATTAGATAACTTATTCTTCTATTCTTTATACCCTAAAACAGTTCTGCAGAATTGCTGCCACTATTAAACAGCTGCTCAATTTTGCCCTAGAGGTGACTTAGCTGATCCCTATAAACAAAACAAAATACATAAAACAAACTTAATTTTTTTTTTCTGGATGAAAGTTGGTAAATATAATTTTTATGTTGGGTAAGTTTTGTTTTTGAATGCCCATGTTCACGCACATTTTAAGGGTAATGATATAGAAACCTTTCCCGTAGTGTCCTATTAAGAGTGCTCTGGAAAGAACAGGTCAATTGATATTCCATACCTGTTCAGAGTCTTTCCAAGGACAAGCACCAAGAATATTGCCTTTAAATTGTAGGTGCCTTGTCTCATGGGTATAAGAATGGCACCACCAAAGGGCTGAAAGAACTGTAGGCTAAATGTGAACATCCAAAAATGGCTCAGAAAGGCAGCCATGTATGGTATGTCAGGTATAGTGTAGAGGACTCATCCTGACATGGGTTTGGAAATCCTGTCAGGACCTTTAGAAGGAAATGCAGCCCCAGATTATCTTTAGAAGACTTTTCCATATCCTAGAATCTCAGCCTGAAGTTATCCAGTTGCTACACAGTAATTTTACTGTACCAAGAAAATCCCATCATTTCTACATTCGTTAAACCTGTGAGATTCTCTTCCTCAAAGAAAACGATCAGAAGTAGCAAAGACCACTATCTGCATAATTTAAGAGAAGTTTTAGTGGGGCCACAGACTGACAGTGTGCAATGCATTAAAGATTTTTTTTTTTTTCCTATCCAGACCCATATTTCTGCTCTTTACAAGGGACCTGTTCAGGTTACAGTGGTTACTGCAACTTCAAGGTAATGTGATGCTACTGGGAAGTCGCGTGGGAAATCCCTGTGTAACTGCACATCAATAATTAAGCAAAATTTCAGAGCAGGATTTTAGATTTAGGCCTTTGTAAATGAAATCCTCCCTTTTTTCTTCATACAAGATTTCTATAGATAAATCTTCAAATAGGCCTCGGACAGGTAGGCCCCAGGCTTATAAAAGCTATATATATAACTGAAATTATTCCAGGGTTCAATTAAAAAGGCATGTTTAAATATAGAACCTGTGAAAGTTGAAGGAATATTTAAACATTTATAATTTTGAGTGCTACTGTGGCTGAACAGGGCCTCTTCTTTTTTTCCCTTTCGTCCTGTTTCCTGGGGTGGATGACATATACTTGGCGAGTACCTTGGAACAGGCATTTCTCTGGGCTTTTTTCTGCTATTATGGCTTGAAAAAGACAACCTGCACTCCTGGAGAAAGATAAATACTCTTCTGCAATATTTCTTTCTCTTTGGGGGATATAAGTCTTTTTACTTTTCTTGATGAGCTGATGAGGTTTAGAGCATCACCTCAAAGACCTTCTGCACTTTGAGATTTCTCATCTTCTTTTTTGCCTATTTCTTCCCAATTCTGCTTCATTTTTTTTCCCTAAAGTTTAATCTTCACCCGCATATTTTTCATATCTGTGAATCTTCATGCAGTCCAATCTTTTTCTATATATTCTATTTCAGGCAGTGAATCTCTTCCTTTTCCATCCCCAGTCTGTGTCCCTTTCAGCTCTTTCTCAGCCCCAGGCTTTTCCCTGCCTCAGCATTAGGGGGAAAATGCTGCCTACCAATCTCTCTGATTATATTGAGCTGCACTTCAGGATACAGATCTGAGCTTTAGCATCACTTTCTGCCTCCTGCTTGTGCTGAAGGGCTGAGACAAATTAGACAACAATACTCAGCCCTGGAGTTGAAAATAGCATTGCAGAAAATGTCAGGGCTATAGAGTCTTAATGCAACGTAAGAACCTGGAGCAAATCAGGCCAAGTAAGGGCAGGGCAGTTTATGAATCAGCACAATATCCAACTAGTAGTGCAAATCCAAAACAAAATTAGGAGTTTACTAGAACTGTGTCAACTACAAAGGATTAATATTTTAAATAAAACTCTAACCAAAGCATACCAGCATTCCCCTTAAAAATCAAGGTTTCCACAGTACTATGGGAGTCTCTGTCTTTAATAATAAAACACCTGTGGCTTTTATGTGACTTTTATGACTTCCTCTCACCAGAGGACAAGCAAAGACAGCATGAAATGTGCCTTGGTGTTGTTGCTGCAAAGACTGACAGCATAAGTCTCATGTGCCTCATGTTCTGTGTTCCAAAAAATGTTCTGTCATGGCTGTGGGCTTTACTTGAAACAGCAGCTCTTCCCAGATTTCTTAAAGAAATTTTTTAGTCTCAAAGAAAACATGCTCAAAATTTTCAAATTTGGCTAATTTCTGCAGTTCAGCCACTGTTGTTAGGCATAAAACTTTTGTCTGTAAGGAAGAGAACACACTTAGTAAATGTCAGTGCTAAAGAATGGTAGTTTTGGGAGCTGTCTCATTGTGTATCACATTCCCCAAAACATTACAAAAGTAACACTGGGCAGTTAACCCAGTTGAAGAAAACAATGCTCCCATAGAAAGATCTTCATTTTTTATGGACAAATTTCCTTACAGATCTCATCTACTCAACCTGAAGTTTGAATGGAAATTTTTGCAAAGCAGGGTGTGTAAACTATGCAGCTTTTTTTTTTTCTTGGCCTCCACAGTTCCACATACTTGAGTTCAGGTCATTATATTTGGTGGTTTAGCACCAGCAGGAAATTAAACTCCAAACAAACCACTCCTTTTCCCCCACCTGTTTTGGTAAGGGAGGGACAAAAGCAGACACTGTGGGTTGAGACATCAATTTCCTGAAAGCAAAAAAAAAGCAATGAAATAAGAAAGGTAGAGTAGCAACAGCACAAGTAGACAAAAAAATAAGGTGTTTTACCCACAAAAAAGGTGTTCACCACCTTGGCCACCAGGACCAAATCAAGATTGTGGCTGCTCCTTGCAGGATGTGTCCATGTGGCTTCCCCAGACAACAGCACTTTATAGTAAACATAATAATAAGTGCCATAATTTTAAAGCCAAGATTTCAAAGAAAACACTCTCGACATCACAGAAAGACTCAAACTGAAAAACCTGTACATTTTTTCTGTGTTGATAGACACTCAAATGCATGAGTTATTATTGAGCACTTAATAACTATATTTGCATTACATATTCAATTTGATTTTTAAAAATGCAAATACTTCAGCACATTTACCATATGTTACTTAAGAAACCATTATCTATGGTTTGAAATAATAGAGAGGACTCTGAATCTTTGTGTCTAATTTGCCAAGGTATTCTGCATTTTTCTGAAAGCCTATAAAATAAACCTTTTCCATTAGAGTTTAAAAGGAGAATAGCATTCATCACATGAAACAAAAGAGAAAGGAAATTTTAATTTTTAAAGAAACCACTCCACAATCATAGTTTTTCTACTGAATTTAATTTTAATTTTATGGTTCTCCATATATTCCAGAAATATAAGAAAACGTGAATTGTTACTATTAATATATTGCCACCACGTATCCACTTATAAAAGACGTACAGTTTTGTATATAAGCACAACACTGAATGTTAAAAGTGAACAAACTTCTGTTTAATATTCTGAGTTTGGGTCACGGTATTGAAAGTTACAGTGACATAATGTTTGTCAGTGAATTTCCTATCCTACATTTAAAATATAAATTTAAAATTTATTTTTAAACTCTTTTTTCCACGCAGACAAATTTGATCACATTGATATCAAGAAATATGAAATTATTGCTCAGAAGATATATAATTTGCAGTTTTAAGTCTGACAAAGGTTAAAAGGATCCTAAACTTTTCCTGAACAGAATATTTTAGGGTGAGGTTCAAGTTGTAGTTACTGCTGTTTAATGCTGTGTTCCCTGTAGTTTTCCACTGTGGCATATTCTTTCTATTGTGTAATATTTAGGATTTGCGGATTACTTTAACATAATATGAACACAGGATAAGCAACCTTATTGCCTAGTGACACATGAACTCATGGCACTGTATGACATGCAATAGGGAGGCCCAGACTCTGGAATTCAATAATGGACAAAATTAAATTCTTCCTTTACTTTGACATTGTAATTACAATTTTCTAGTTAAGGTTTATATGTTGGTGTATATATGCATACACATATGCATATATATATGTATGCAAACAGTTCTTCATAAACAGCTCTTGGATTAAATGAAATACAAGAACCTAGGTCTGAAATACTTCAAAGTTTGAACAAACCTCAGACTTTGATCTTGGCTGTGAGTCTTGCCATTTGCACCTTCCTGAGAACCCTTGCTTGCTTATTTAGTCTCACTTCCCAAACACAAGGCACCTGCTTGTTTACCATAAAGGTAAATCCTGCCATATGATTACTGACCTGGATGCTTAGTAATCTATTTCTGCATTCTTGCTATTAACTAACAACTGCAAGAAATGTTTCTGGCCTACAAAACATTTCTTATTATTTAGGTGGCCTGAATGCTGATAAGATTAGTTTCGCTGCTTTTTGTCATGATCCTACATTACTTATAGACACAGATCTAGAGAATCTCATCTGAATTTATTCAGTTAATCTTGTGGGGGCTCTCAGATCCATGCAGGAAGATTTGAAAATGACATAGTAAACAAGAAGATGTCATTACAGCAAGAGTCAAGCCTAAGCTGTGAATTGGAGTCCTAAGTGTCTATGGGTTTTCTAGTTGGCAGTTCTCCAGCACGGGACAGTTCTGGCCATGTTAAGCATTTTGCTCGTATTCTTCTTGTAAATTAAGTTATATCAGTGCCATCTCATGCAAATTGTGTACGTCAGAAATATGTGCATTGTATATCCAGATATGAATTTCAAAATCGATTAAGATAATCATGTCACATTAAATGGCGTAAAGGGACAGAA
Organism: Molothrus aeneus; assembly: GCF_037042795.1. Lineage (NCBI taxonomy): Eukaryota > Metazoa > Chordata > Aves > Passeriformes > Icteridae > Molothrus > Molothrus aeneus. The sequence goes on along the minus strand of NC_089649.1, from coordinate 11,301,482 downwards.
GGTTCAAGTGGGAGGCTTTGGCAGTTTGAGCAGACATCCTTAAACCAACAACATAAATTTTAATATAGTAATTGTATTATTATATGTCTGTGTTAACAGGATGCTGCTTCCAGGCTATTTACAGAGAATACAAGAGAGAAGTAAAATAATATTAATATATTAATTTTTTTTCTAACATCTTTGTTTTTTAAATCTTCTGCAAACAATCCAGCCCAAACAAATCTTTGTTTTTATAATCTACTCAATTTCTAAAACCCTTACTGGGTAAGACTTTCCAATTAAAATATGATTCTTTATGCTTTTTTCATAGGAAATGTTTACTTAAACATTGCACCATGTTTTCTCCAATATATGACTTTAACATTGTGAGAAAATAAAATTTCCAGTGTCTTGTTAAGGCTCACTTCTAATAACAATTCACAGACAAGTATCCATTAATTTATCACATCATTCAGGGGCACCAACACATTTTTTAACACTTTGTGGGGAACACATGAAAAGAACTTGTTCCAAGCGCAGGGTTCATGAATAGTCAGTGAAAGCTGCTCAATGCACATTATTTAAGGTATGACACCATGCTAATCACACCCCCTTCCCTTTCTCTCCCCTTCTCTTTCTCTCTCACCTCCCAGAGCCAGTAAAACCATATAAAGAAGAAAGATTATGGTGTCTAAGTAACCACCTCAAAGTTAGAAAGCCACAATGATATAAAAATAGTTCTAATTTTCATAAGCAGTTAAAGAGATTTCTTATTATGTGGAACCCTCAGATTGGGTTGCTACTGCTGCGATATATACAAACACCAATAAATGTTCCAAATTAATTTTTTTGTATTAACATTAAACTGGATAACCTAAAAGAAAGGTAATTTCTATTTAATTCTAGCATCTTTACAAGTGTCCATTTTAGCTATTGTCTCAAGTTACTTGATTTATAATTAGTTTTGTATGTATATTCTATGTTATAGAGTTAGCATAGAGTGAGACTAATTGAGATCACCATGAGAGTTAAGATTATGTATTGATAAATGCCAGGATGATATTGGGCTTCAATAATCCTCATCAGTGCAGCTGTGAAAATTAATGCTATTTCTGTATTGCACTATTTTCTTCTAACAGTTTGAATGGAAAACATCTGATCTGGAATTGTTTGCAGTGGATAAAAGCAGCCTGCATATTAAAGGATCTGACATATTTGTAAACCAGCAATTATGGCATATACCCAGCAATTTGAAATATTTCTGAATTGTTCAGCACACCCCCAAATTGCTCATGTAATGAAAGCACATGAAAATGTTATTATCATTGTTTCTGGTTGTCTTTCATTTCCCACTGGAAACTTTCTTGTCAGCTTAATACATTTTTGTTTGTTTTCAGCTCTAGCTTTATTTGGTTTTGGTCCTGGAATGAAAATGAGCTAATGACACCTTTTCTCAGTCTGCAGAGGCTTCTTCTGTCTAGCAAGAGCAGATTAGTTGCTCAGTGCATGATCTCAGAGTGAGATTGAGTCTTGCTGCTTTGTTTGTTTATTCATATTTATTTTAGAGGAGGGGGATACAGCATGTTTCTCTACAGGACAGTGTCATCTACACCACCTGAATACTATTAATGTAATTTTGTATGTTAAAAATAAACACAATTGACTCTTCACTCTTTTTTGTTTCTTTAAAAAAAAAGATTAAATTCAAAGAAGAAATGAAATCTGATGAACTCTTGCCAAAGGCCCAATTTAACAACTCATACCATTTTAAAGAGTTGAAAACAGGATTGACTCAGGGATTAGGAGTGATAGTTGTATCGTTTTACCTTCAGATTTTCAGTGTGAAGCTACTCAGGCTGGTGACAATTATGAGCAGAAGCATTACTTCACAGCTTGGAATAATATACAAAAAAACCAGTCACAATCCCCCCAACCCATGCTCCAAATGTTCTGTAGACACTTTTCATGCTGGAAGCCCAGAACAGCTGTAGCCCACTAAGAACTAGCTCTCAGATGACTTTCCTGCCTAATCCATAAGTGGTGCAGAGCTGCTTTATTCTCTGCAGCACGGCCACACAGCCAGGGAGGAGCAGGGATGGCTGCAGCATCTCCATCAGCAGCTGCTGCCAAGGGAGCACCTCAGGAGCTCAGGCAGGCTTTCAGAACATGGAGGGGTTCTCTGGGTGCACTGATCCACAGGGAACCAGGCTGGCACAGACTCGAAAGAAGTGCTGCACAGGGGAGGCTTGCCTCAAAAGCAAATCAGCTAGCACCAAGAATTTTGATGGTAATGCCCCAATGAAAGCTTATAAAGAATTATAATAAGACAACTGTCATAACAACAGAAAACACTGTTATAATTTCAGATTGTTTCACTCATTTGTCCTGGTATCCCTGAGGATAAGCAGGCACTTTGGTTTTCTGTTCTTCATTTTGTTTGTGTGATAGCAACCTAAGCATCTAGACTTAAGCATCTAGACTGCAGTGCTTTAAAACACAAACCTTGTAGAAGAATATCAAGCTGTGTGTAAACATACTGGAGATAGATTTGCCAGTGCAACATATTGTCTCTGGTACAATCACTCAATTACTAATAAAACCTCAGCAAACAAAAGTATCTTCAGTTTAAACAAGAATATAATAATACATATAATTTGAAACTGCAGAGCCTTCATAAACTAAATAAATCATCAGCCACAGCAAAGAAAAAGATTACTCTAACTCCAAACCTAATGGTAAAAGCAGTTTTTAAAGATGTCCTTAACAAAGGACAGAAGAAGGTGTGGACAAAATCAGATTATTTGGATCCCCAGTAATTTCTTCTGGGTTTGTGCAACCTTCTTAGCCCAAAGAGATCACATCCATGACTGAGACTCCTGAGGATTATCAAACTACAACCCCATGAAGAAAATATGAAATTATTAGCACAGACTCAAAACCAATCTGAACAAATCATATCCATAGCTGACACACAGGGAAAGACATGGGTGTGCTTGAGGTGAAAATAGATTTGTAAGTGCAAGAGAAATACACATTCCTGTTCTCTTTCTCACATAAATTCACAGACACCCTGCTGGCATTCATAAATCTTTTGAGAAGAAGAAGTTGTCTCCACTTTCCACTACTCAATTAAAAACTATTGTCAAAGGAACTATGTTTCAGAAGCTATGAGTCCATGTAATGTCAACTTCAGACTCTTTAAAGAGATTTTAGAGTTGCTATTTTAAAAATGTAATAAAAAATAAACTTGATAAATACTTCTAGCTGTCACTTGATAGAGTTTTTACTACATAGATTTTAATTTCTCCATTGTATCAGGCCTTTTTTATTAGTCCACACAGATGTTAAACAGACAATGTCTACATAAATTTCCTTATTTTCCTGCTAAAAGGATCTCTTGACACTTGTGGTTTTCCATTAAATAGTCTGAAACTTCAGCAACTAAGAAGTTTACAACATAAAATGGTGAAAATTCTCAGCATAATCTATTTTTATAATAAGTGGCATTTAGTATAGTCATGGTTTGGAAAAAAGTATTATTTGGTTTTTTGTTCACAGCTTTTGACAAGATGGAATTTCTTTCATATTATTTCCCAGATTTAAAGGAATAGGAGTTACTAATATTAAATACAGATTTTAACTGTATAAAGTGTATAGAAAAACTGAAAACACACTTAGAAAAAAAAATTCAGACATGCATCTGTACTTAATTTTGCCTAGCACTTCCTTCTATAACTCTCTTCTCCTCCAGTCTTCTTCTGGAACTCAGTATTTTCTTGATATTATTATTAAGAGTTTCTTCATTCTTCTCTTCCTTCACCAGGATTCTTTAGCTCAGTAAAAATAATCTCTTTGTACTCTATTAGATTTAAAAGTGTTTGAGTCTCTTCTATTTACTTCTTTTTAACTATTTCTCCTCTTATTTATGTGTATGTTTTATTTTGTGTCCCAACAGCTAAAAAAAAAATTGAATAGGGAAAAAAAAAAAGTTCCATAATTCTCCAGTTGAACATAAAAGGAAAGGGGGAGAGTATTGCAGATGTCAATTGTGAAAATTACCTTGTCTTCATGATCAGCCAGACTTTGGATTTATTGAACTACAGGGCACTCTACAAGGTCTATTTGGTTTCTCACATTTGTTTCACAGCACTGAACCGAAGGAACCGAATGATTTGAGCATGGTTATTGATTAATATTTTTTATTGAAGATATTGTTCCAGGCACTTCAGGAAAAAATATAGGTATGTTTAAAAGAAAATAAGTACATAAATAAGATGGGAAGCTGGACTCCTCCTCTCTTGCTCTTTCTCTCCCACCACATGTGTATCCATTAGCCCAGCTCTGGAAAGCTCCCTGAGCAATTCATAACGATAGCAGGCACTTAGGAAAGAGTATAGGGATATTTAAAACTAAAACATACAGATAAATAAGACAGTAAGGCAGGCTGTATGCATATGTCAGCAGAGATGTGAAAGCTGTCTGAAGATTTCTGTCAGTAGTAAGTGTGCCACGGGGCAGCTATGTGAACACTCAAATGAGATGGACCAAAATAATTCCTTCCCTGAGCAGTATCCTGCAAGAGCGTGACTTAGCAGTACAAAGGACACTCACAGGACAACAGGGGATGTGAAAGCTCTGCCTGGAGGAGCACTGGCTGCTATTTTAATGAGATTCTTTTTTTTTTTTTTCTTAATGAGTATCAAATCATAACTAAAATGCAAAATTTAAAAATTCAAAATTCCAGACTCGCACGTAAAAGTTGTGTACTTAAAAGTACGGAACTTTGCCATGTTTTCATGCTCTTGTCAGTTTAATTCATGGCAAGAGGAAAAATTTCTCCTTAAAATCTGTTTTCTGGAGTGACTTGGGTCATGGATGTATTCTAAGCCCTGGTGTGTCTGTTACTACATATCAAAAACGTTTTCTAAATGCCTTTGGCTAAATCACAGAGAGGCTGCAAGCACTAGGACTTCTCAAACAGCAACAGCAGAGTGAGTCTGCAGCAGCTGCTGCTTCTCAAGTCACACACTTCCCAGATGCTCACTAGTGCCTTCGTGTAGACAAACCCTTCCTAGTGACTGAAGCAGATTTTCTGCATCAAAAATGTCTCTTATTTGTGTTGCAATGAAGAGATTTCATACTTGAGTGTCAAACCATATCACTACAAGACAAACAGAAAACACTTTAATCTCAAACTATGTCTACACGACGTACTGAAGGTGTGATGACAGCGCAGACATCCCTTCTAGTTTGAATTTAGCTAGCATGGCAAATGAGAAGAGCCTGCATGTGTAAGTGTAAACTAGTGGAAACCTGATGGGGACACACCCTTGGGCTGCTAAGGAATGAAAAGGAGCCACTCTTTGGGGTAACAGATTCCTGACAGAAGAATCATCCTAATTCTGGCACTAGCATGCAAATAGTGAGATTTTCATCTAACTGATCAATATCTTCCTTCTTATATCTTCTCTGACCCTACAATGAATAACCCAGTCTTTTCCTGGATTATAATACTGTCCAGATTTTAAATCTGCTTATAATTTCTTGGGATTCTTTTTTCCAAGTCTGTGCAAGTTTGATGCTAACAAAGCTTCCTGATTTCAGCATGCCCATTTTTAAAAATAAAATAGCCTGGTTTTGACTTAGAAAATATAAAATATTCCTATCAATAAGTGGCAAACACTCAGTGACAGATGCTAAAAATAAAGGATACGTTAGAACACTTCATATGCTGCTTCATGTCAGAGTTTCAAAACTCTGTAACCATTGTACATTTGTACATGGCCCCTGCTTCTGTGACATAACCAAGTATATATATGTATATAATAGTAAAGATTATAAATAAAATTCAAAAGAAAATGTTTAAATTCTTGAATTAAATCTGAACATCTGCAAAAAATTTTCAAGTGCTGCACTGATGAGAAGGAAACTGTTTCCCCACTGTAGAAAGAATGAGATTTAATCTTGTTATGAATTAGAATAGAAACATCTAGAAATATAATTTCTGGTAAAATGGAAAATCAAATTTTTGAGCAGGGCTATTAATCCTTATGCTAAGTGTGGCCTGTGTGTCATGAAAATGAGTCAGGTTCAGCCACCACAGTAGCTGGAAGCTCCACTTGTTTGATAATGAAGAAACAAGTAGACGTTCTCTTTTGTTACAGTTCTAATTCACAGACTGTTCCATCTAACAGAATACTAATTACCTTAAGTGGATTTCACAGTTGACAGAGACCTTTGCTGGGAAGACAAGCTTGACAAAGGCAATTGAAACTTAGCTAATGAAGAATACGAGTTCCACCTTTGAGGAATGTTAAGTAAGTGCTTTGCTTTTCATGAAAGGTACCTCTTTTATATGTAAAGTAACCATAGAAATGTCAAGATTTCATTTTTAGACACCTTGCTAAGTTCTGCCGAGGGTTATCAAATTACCTTTAGGTTTTCCTTTTCTGTAATTACATTTATTCATAGAGCATTTCCTTGCAGTGAAGCTGTGTGAGCCAATCCTGAGAAAGGTACACTTAATGTTTGCTTAACACAGCATAATCAAGCCAGTCTTCATAGTGACAATCACAGGGTGGCAGAAATTTCTCTTGCAAATGAGGGCAATGCAGATGTGTGTTTAGTTATTACGCAGTTACTTGAAACACACAAAAGTGCAGGTGAGAGCCAGTGCTGAAAAAAATGCTCTTTTGGGATCATCTTACCTTGAGTAGCTCAAAATATGCAAATAACTGCTGCCTTTGGAGCTTCTTGAGCTCGTGCCAGCTTGGAATTAATATGAATTTGGGATGCTTTAGAAGCTACTGAGAAAGATGAGCAAAACCTTCCTTGTGTGGTTGGCTGGGGTTCTGCTTGTTCATTCAGGATCAAAACTGCCCAACCCAGAAGCTTTAAGATTAAGCCCCTCTTTTTTTTTATACAAAAAGTTTCTTCCTCAGTGTAGAAGATCTGATGGTGCTACAGCATTCCTACACACTGATGTGGTCCTGTGCTGCTGGGAGTATTTTATGGCTCACCTGCATTTTCCAGGGAATTAAGTGTTCAGGTTTCAGCACCAGTAAGATGTTTGATATGCACATAACTTATAGTTGTTCATGTAGTAGAAAGTTTCAAAGTGTTCTTAAAGCCAGAAAGCAGTTTATTTTCCAATTATTCCAGGTTTTACTGAAGAAGCCAATCAGAGAAAGATTCCTTTGAAAATGATCTAGTTTAGAGTTGTTGCTCTCCCTTTTCTGAATCATGTCCTACATGATAGTTTCAATTATTTATTACAAGGCAATGGTAAAAAAGTGTTAATTAGCAAAGATGAAAAAGACCGACTCAATGGGAGCTGCTGTAAAGGAGCTCTTATTTCTAATGCCTGAGGTGACCACTAATTTACAGCTTTTGATAGCTTGCATGCATGGTTCACAGAATAAATTGGTCTTGGGGAAAATACACCTTATTCACTGTGGTTAATAAAGAAGATCTAGCTTTTGCTGTTGTTTTGCTTTTATTTTTTTAGGTTGTGCAATTTAGTTTTGATAAAATGGTTTAACTTGGCAGTGTTAGAAATTAAAATATTCAAAAAAGAGAAAGAATGACACAGGAACTGCAAGATTTTCTCCATTCAGCTGAAATGCCCATACCCAGCCCAAGAGACCAGCTCTAAAAATAATAATGCTTTTTTTCTCATCTCTGTGCCGATGTCAGCTAGTCTTTTGCATCTTATAAAAGCTTCCTTAAAAAGCTTAAAAAATACTAACATCCCAAGATCTTTGCTTTTTTTGTTTGTCTTAGTAACAATAAGAAAGAGGAAAAAATAACACACAACTAGATGGTTATGCTAACAGAAATCATACAGAAGGCTGAAACTAAAATTTCTCTTCATCATAATGCATAAAAAATATCTTCACATTTTATTTTTTCTATTTAATCCCAGCTAGACCTACACAACAGTGTGAAACAAGTTTCTTAACAAAATTAAGTATTTCAAGTAATTAGACTACTGAGCAAGGGTAAACAACACAGTTGCCAGAGGTCTAGTTTGACTCTTTGTTTGCCTGTAATCTCCAATGGAGATATCAGCTTGTTCCTTGAAAGTTAGCACACAGGAACTCATATTTATCTCTGGTTCTCCTAACTGTATTTTATATAGATGTGGCTGGTATGTGACTTGCATGTGAAGGATTCTGCTTCTCCCTCCCTGCCCCTTATTCTCAACTCTCCTAATCATTACCAAGCAGCCAAGCAAACAAAAAACCCACGAAAACCCCCCCAAACCCAAAAAATCGACTAAATATGTCTACTAATTTTGATCATTTATTTTGCCAATTAACATTTTGTTAGGTCAAGAGAACCATGTAAAATTCTTAGTGACCACCATGGGAGACTAGGAGTTCCAAGGATCCAAGATGTGCCACGCATCACTCACAGCCAATCCTTCAAGGAAAGCTGGAGTCTTGAATTCAGAGTAATGTTTTCTTTACCTCAGGTCATTGTCTTGTTGTTCAGCTGCTAGAAATTACTGGATTTTTTTTTTTTCTTTCTAATGATGTCTGAAAATGTGAAGATTTTTGACCAAGTGCCTGTTCCATCAGGGCTAACCCAGAGTCCAGGCTGTCCATTTTACTCCTTTCCAATCCTGCTGCTCTTGTTCATGCCTGTATTCTTTGTGTTGTTTCCCAGCATCACAGCCCTGCAGGACCAATTCAAACCTCCAAGCAGATGAATTCACATGAAAAATTCACTCTTTTCTAAATTCTTTGTGGTTAGATCTTTCAAGCCTTTCAGATCTTCCTCAATTAACACCTCTCCACTTAGCCTATTTTCCTTGTTTATGTGTTCATTTTGTTGTTGTTGTCTTTATTAATGAGATATTAATTGACAGTCTGTAATGTTTCTCATGCTTCAAGGTTTTTTCATCTCCTGATGAGCCTTGCTGAACATGAAATGAGAACAATGAACAAAGTCATTGTGAGAGTTAAACTAAAAAGGACTATAAAATGGTAGAGTCCAGAATCAACAGCAACACATAAAAGATTAACATGATGCTGCTGTTGTGATGAGTTCATTTTCACCATGTTCTAGTCAGAACAAAGGTGTGAAAGGAGATGAAGGTTTAACAAATTTAGGGCGTGATGTGAAAATAAATGAGATAATCACAGTCTATGGAAAATTGCTGTGGGCTTCAGGACATTTAACATCCAGGAACAACTAAAATTCAGATACTTCCAAACTAATCGAAATGTCTCAGTTGTATAGACAGAAATGTGAATTTATTGGTCTGAGTATCTGAGGTGCATGTCCTCACCTGGAGAGGAGTTTTTGGAATTCAAGTTGTTGTAAAGATGTGGTAATATTTGATTGAACTGTTTTAAGGACAGAAAGTAATGATCTTCATTCAATTGTCATTCTATTCTTCAGGTTTTTTAACACTGTGGAAAATATTTTGGATATTTAGCACTACTGAAGATAGAGTTTTACATTTTGGATATTTAGCACTACTGAAGATAGAGTTTTACAAACAGTGATTGTCCCCATTATCTTATAGAGGCTTCCAAATCATATGCTTTTTTTTGCATATTTGCATGTCTTCCCATGAAAAGTCTTTAATTTACCAAAAAGTGAAAAGACTAGTAGATGATTTCAGAGATTGTGCTCAGATATTTCTTTCAGCCAGAGCCAATGCCAACATTAAACATTAAAAATAGCTTGATAGTACAGAGAGCAGAGGGTGTAATCTGCTGTTGTTGAGGTGGGAGTATTTTTTTTATACTGATTATTTTCTCTTTCACTTTCTGGTGGCACAAAAAAATGTGTCACTCAGTTTTAGAGATTGGTTCTGGGAGTAGGCAGTAGGCTTAACCAATCAGGAAATTAGAGTCCCTATCACACAGCTTCTCTAGTGAATCACAGAAGGGAATGAAACAAAGCAAAAGGGGATTTATTAAAGATAAAATTTAATTAAAAAGACAGAATATGGAATATAATAAATATTAAAATAAAGAAATACCTTCTGGGGCAGGTAGTGACATGAACATGGGATTAGTTTTAATAAGGTGAATAACCCTTCGCTAATGTGAATATTGGGGTCAGAGTCTAGCCTAGGCATTGAATATTTTCTTGGGTTCAAATTATTCTTTTCCAGATATGAAACAGTCAGCTTTTTTCTCTTCTAGATGCACATAATTTTGAAAATTGTTTGGCAGACAAAAAAGAAATAAGGTTGGAAAACTGCAAGTTTTTGTTTCGTAAGGAGGGGGAATTAAAGCCTCTTCCGTTTTAATTAAGTGCTTCAAATTTCAGTTGAGATACCAGAAGTAGCACTGGTGCACCAGAAGACACAAAAAAATGAGTTAACTCATGTTCCTGTACAAAAGTGGATGACAAGTAAAACTAAAATGGCAAGGCACATTATGCAGATTTTTTGTGACTGGCAGCTTAAGATTTACATAAAATTAAAATAACCTTTAAAATTAGGACAACCAGGTCACTCTAATGTGATCTGAATTACTGAGCTAATGATATTCTTATCCTTCCATGTCTTATAGCCACTGCTGCTGAAAATCCAAACCTGTGCAAGAAAAGTTAAGTTGGAAGAACTGCCCTGAGAAAACCACCCCATACTTCATTGGTGGTACATCTGAAGGCAAAATACAGGTCTTAAGTAGATACTTAAAGACAGAAATGTCTACAACTAAAAATAAACAAATCAGCTATTATTTCATATTACTCTTCCTTCTACATTTCAGACCAGTGGGTTTCTTTATGCAGACAGAGATTTGATTGTCGTGCATATTCTTAATATACTATAAAGAACAAGACTGCAAAGTCATCAGTTCAACAGCAGTAATGAAATTAGCAAATAATAGTTAATTGATTTTCTGAAAAGTATAGTCAGGATCCAGCTGCAAAAAAGGTACTTTTATGCTGTACTACTGGTAAAAACAAACCCAAAACTGGATTAAGTGGCCAGCTGGGGATACTGACCCTATAATTGAAGACCTGAGTGGTAAACAAGTATTTTAATTATCTCAATGAAAAGAGTGTCCAGAGGGAGAGGGGAGGAGTGACCAAAGGACATGGTATTCTGGCAGTCTTCTAAAGATCCAATCAGAGACTACAAATTAGAGGAATCATGAAGAAAATATAATCTTTAGGATTTTACAGTCTCATGTTTTCCATTTCAGGCTCTCCAATGGATGGCAGAATCCAGGCTGCTAGTTGTAAATAACCAGGGATGCAGACTTCCTTGTTTTCAGGACAGGAATTTTAACCCTGTTTTCTGAGTGTGTCTCTTTGTCCTTTGTGTGGGAGGCTGTTTTAACAGACTTATAATGGTAAAAACGGCAACACATTTTTTCTAAGGTGTCAGTAGGGTTCTTAGATGTGATTTGTCTGAATTTATCATTAAGCAAATTATATATAGCTGTCTACAAACTTCTCTTCCAATTAGAGAATGCTTCTAACCATATATAAATACATACATAGCCTTGCAACCTCTACACAGCTATAGGTTCATATTTCTTAAGTAACTTGATTCATCCACTCCAAACATTGGGCAGTGTTCACAGTGATGGCTGTGGGGCAGATGCATCTCAGCATTTTGTGCAATGATTTGGGTGTAGGCACAAAATCACTGCTGATCAAATGTGTGGCTGAGGCAAGGATTGGTTGAGTGGTAAATAATGATAATCGTGCCTTGCATTCATCGGGGATGCTCTGGATTACAATGGTGATATTTATCTGATATTTATATGGCTTGTGCTGGGTCTGTCTGTGCTCTGAGGCTCCAATTCAAAGGCAGGCAGCCTAACCAGGGTGTTTGAACTCTCAGCACTGTTCATTAGCTCATTGAGCTCACATCCCTGCTGCTCTCCCTGCACAGACCCTGTTTTGCTGCTGTCTGTGTTTGGAGTGTTGGTAGCAAGCGTCTGTGTCTTCCTTAAAATCCCTTCACCCTTGATACTCTGGGCTCATTACAGCAAAATCAGTTCTAAAAGAAGAAAATGCAGTTCTTTTCATCTTAATATAAAGGAATTGGAATCCCACCTGTGGTACAGGGGACTCAGCTAAGGTTCCTAAGGACAGGCATCTGTTGTGGGGATTATATTGGATAAACAAACTTAGGTATGGAAAAAAAATTAATTAAGATAAAGCTATCTTACAGTCTTCTAAACTCAGAAATAATGGACAGGAGCAGTTAGGTGGTGATAATCCTTTAGGTGGCACTGAAGTTATGGATGCTTGAATGTTTTTATCCTGATCTCATGTCCACACTAAAAAAGAAAAGCTGAAAAATTTTGAAAATAACAACTCAAAAGACAAAATTTTTAGATTTAAAAAAAAGTCTCAGTCTCTGGTGTTCTCAGCAAAAGCATGGGGCAAATCTGTTTATAGACTTCTATGTGAAAAAGAAGAAAATATTGAATTTTGAAAGGTTCTTTTTTATTTCTTGGAGAAAGGTCTATCAAACACCTGAGCACCATGCAAAGAAGTGTACGATTGCCTCACAGAGGGGCACTAGCTGATGTGATTTTAACCTAATGCCTTCAGATTGGGATTTTGGAGACTGCAATCATATACTTGCATAGGTATATGTTTGTAAGCAGTGAGGATTAACTGTGAGACAAATAAAAATCAAGAATTCTGTTTCTTTGAGCAAAAGACCTTGGAGTAGATGAAATGTAATACCTCTGGTACTGAAAAGTTCAAAGTAAATTAGCTGATGTTCCCTCCTGCATTTAATATCCATGAATCTATGTTTTCTTATGCTCCAAGAATACATTAATGCATCATTAATAGAAGCATTTTTATGTTTTAATGACACATTGGTCCCTAATACCTGTGGTGTGTGACCATGTGTGTGTTACTGTGGTATATTAAAACTCCTGCAGCAATATCAGGTCTCCCAGATGCAATATTGCAACCTCTATTTGCATAAGCACTTCAGCTGTGGAATATAGTACATTTCCTTCTCTGATCAGCACAGATTTGCAGAATTCACTTCCATACAAGTCTGTAGAGAATAAAAGAGTACTTCAGGTTCCATAAAAGTTACACTTAATGGCTATTTATATTGCTGTGATTTTCACCTCAAATTTTACATTTAAGTATTCAATGCATTTCTACCAAATCACAGGAGAATTCAACCTAAAATGATTCAATAATCAAACTGGCAGATTTTTACTTTTCAGTTTTTCATCCTGAATGTAACTAGCTTATTCTTGATTAGCCTATTAGCACTACAGCTTTTTAATTACTGTTTGTTAATTGTTTTTTAACTGGATCACTAGTAAACCTTCCAATAGTCTTGTATAAAAGAGAATCTAAAAAACACTTACCAGTTGCTTTAAAAATCAAATCTAAAAAGAAAGGACTTTCTTATTGGTCTGTGTAGAAATAGAAGCATACTGATAAATAAATGTACTGGGCTACATACAAAATTATATTTTTAATTAAAAAACCCCATATTTGCTCTGCTCAGCCTAGAGGAAAATGTCAAAAGGTCTGACATATTAAAAAACCTGCCACTCACCTGAGAAAATCATCTCTTTTGAAGCTGCTGCAGTTAAGGCACTCTTAAATTTGAGTATCTTAAAAAAAAAAAAAAAAAAGCTAAATTTTAAAATATTTTCTGTTATAAAAAATTTTCTTATTAGTGAATTCTGACATGGACACACAATATGATAAATATTAATAAGCCACTTAGAGAATAAATATCTAAAAGTTAGTAAATACGCAGTTACTAAGCAACTCAAGTCATCATGTTCTTCCCCAGGTTTCCATTATAGATCTGTGTTCCACAGTCCTTCTCCTCACTAGCACATTTTGACATTGACTGTTCAGCAGTGATATTTGAATTGAGTTTTTTGCCTAGGAGCCATAAGTTCAGAAACTATATACTCATTTTAGTACAATCTGTGACCACAAAAGACACACAAGAAACTCTTTTTCATTTCCATTTTGACTGTGCAGTACAATTACCACAGTTCAGTCGCCTTGGACATTTCATGCCACATTTCTGTCTTACATTTTCCCTATTTCCTTAACTCTTCTTACAATTCCCTTCTTCCTAAAACATTCTATGAAGGCTTTAAATGAAAGGTGAAATATGGAATTATTTAAATGAGGAGAAAGGCTAAAAAGCTGCAGGGTAAAGCTGCCACTCAAAGGGAGCTTGGCAAGCTGGAAAAACCTCATGAAGCTCAATATAGGAAAGCACAGAGCCTTGCACTTGGGGCTCAGTATTCCCACACACCTCTGCAGTCTGGTTGCTGATGAGCCACGGGGTTATCTAGAGGGGCTGGAATGTGCAATGGAGATTTTGACTGGGCCAGGCCCTGAGCAACCTCATTGGACTCCAGAGTGGGATCAGGGTTGAAGTTGCTTTGAGTCAGGTGCTGGATGAAACATCTCCAAAAAAACCCTTCTCCTAGAAAAACAAAATAAAAATTCCATATCTCCTATCTCTGCACAGCTTTGTGCCTGAAAGAGCTACAGTGGCTCCTGAGATCTGAACACACACAATAGAGTTGCACATTCTCCCTCTTATGTTCCCCTCCAAAAAGTATATGATAATTTAGAGTGAAAAAGAAAGGTGTTTTCTGCTCATTTTGTTGATTTTTCATCTCTTTAAAATACAATGGAAAGAATGTCTTTCTTCCTTGATTGGATCTGAAATGCCATGAGACTACACAGCAGGTTACTCTTTCTCGACTATAAATTTTATTGCTACTACTTCCCAAGTTCTCTACTAAACATGGACAGCTTGTGAAATACTTCAACCTGTCTGGCTTCTGACAGGTCTTCCTACAAAACTCTGAGTTATCCAAGAACACTCTGTACCTGTCATGACTATCACTCCACAAACCTTTCTTCTGCAGAAATATCCACTGGGAGCCACAGAATAACAGCAACATTAGCCAAAGTCCCTCTTTCTGTGCAAGAGCACACAAGCACAATTTACTTTTTTGTCATAACTCTGAATTTGAGAAGAATGCTGATCCCAATTTTATAGGAATGATCAGAGCACTGCAACCATTAGAATAGAGGAAAAACACAGGTAAAGATCAGATAATGTCTAAAAAAATAAAATATAGCAGAACCGTACTGCTAAGTACGTTATTTAATAGCTATTGATAATGGCATAAATTGAGCATACAGGGTTTTGAATCTACTGCTAATAGGAATAATAATATTGATGATGATGAAGGCAAATAGTTTAATACTCTTCTATCTAGCTTTGCACTAGATATGCTCTATGGCTTGGACACCACTATGGAAAATCCAAGTTGCACAAGGAAATATTGAATTTGTGTCAAGAAAACTGCTTACATAGTAATACACTTATTGACTTAATCAAAAAATGCAAAATGACTGTGCTTTATAACACTTAGAAGATCATTAGACATAGTATCTCTCTCCTGACATATTAACCTTTCTACAACCATGGCCATATATACTTGTCAGGGGTGGTTTTCTTTGGGTTTTTGTCTTGTAAATATAAAGTTAAACAACATAACTTTGACTTTCAAAAAGCAGTTATATTGGAATTGTTGGATATGATTTTCAGGCTATGAAGATTTAAATGTGTTCCAATATTTCTAAATTGCTGGAACCATAGAAATTACGTGTACCTTTCTTCATGGCTTCCCCACAGTTTTCTCTATCTGTTTTTTTTTAAGTGCTCCAACTTCCATTAGTCTAAAGATTTTACATTGCAGAATGCTTTTCCAGAGTTTCTGATGTCAAATTTCCCTGGAGTCACATTAACAAATTACATATATGTGTAATATACTTTCAAAACACATAAAACTGGCATTCCTTGAGAGAATTTTCTTGCCACTACATTGATTAGGAAAATGTTCCTTAATACCTACATCCTTTATTTAAATTACCAGTGTTTAATTAGGTATTATTGCTGAATTAGGGATTGATTTCTTATGTCAGGATGTATTGGTCCAGGCTTCTCACCCTTTGTAGCCAAGTTTTTTCAGAATAAAAGAGAGTGGTGAGCTTTCATCCTGGCAATGCTAGATGCCAGCTGATCTAATGGTTAAAGGCCAGAGGAATACAAAAGTTATTCGAATTCATTTTAGCTGCCAACAGCAGATTGAGATTGTCCAGGTAGACCTTGCAGAGAAAGGCTTTTCCTTTTTAGGAGTTATTAAAAAAGTTCTATGTCCTCAAACTTCCTCCAAAAAACTGCTTTTGCTGCAGAGCTATTGAGCTGGAAGAGTCTTTGTTTTAGGGGGGATTAAGCATTGCTAGTGTAATCCACTCTTTCATCCACTGACTTCTGCACTAAAAGCATGGACCCTATTTTAAATAGTCACCTCTCTATTGAATTAGCCACTTCTAGCAAATATTTGGGCACATACCCTTTGCTTCTTTGGAGGGAAAACTGAATTGATCTATTGGCAAGATAATCCATATCTCCAGGGTTATGGAATAACAAAAACTGCACCACAAGAATTTCTGAAAACTATTAAAGAAGTTGCAGTGAAGAAATAGACGTATTAGAAACATCAGCAATCTTCTGGTTCTCATGTTCAAATCACAATTTTGAGAGAAACTGGCTACAGTAGCTTTAAGAGTGAAACCTACAGAATGAAGACAAAAGGTCTCAGTTTTTAAAACATACCAACGAACATACAATGAGATCATATTATTCTCCTGAGACTCCAAATTCACAGGGTTAGATTTTACTGTCATTAACTTGAGCAATTATTGAAGGAATTTCTACAGTGCAGCAGAACATAGACCTAAACTCTCAATTCATACTCATCCTGCTTTCATCAAATTTGTGGTTTAGACATGATTAAGAAACAAAGCTACAAAACCAACAGAAAATAGCCCTGCTATTGTAAAATTTCTTGCCAAGAGGAAATCAAATACTGCAAAATAGCACTCAAAGACATGCAGATGTTTGAGTCTGTGCTTTGGACACCTATGAATTTAAGAAGGACAGATGCTTAAGTGAAAAAAAAGGAGAAGAGAAGAAAATGACAATGACAAAATGAATTTGTGCATACTTACCCAAGGTGATTGCTATGCATGTAATGAATGCATCATTGAATGACTTTCTGTCCTAGCACCATCAGAAAGAAAGAACCTTCCATTTCCTGTTAAGAAAATAAAATAAGTTCCACCCAATACTGACCTTTGACTAGTTTAGCTTTCCCAGAACCCTTTGGTATAATTATTTTAAGAAGGTGATAAGTAATGGCAGCATCTAATGCAATGATGTCTATAATGCATCATCTCCTATACCAACAAAACGACAATCGTTACAAAGGACTTGCCTGCGGTGTTCTCTATTCCCATGGCAGGAGGTAATGACTGAAGAAATTCAATATTGGGTCTAAGTTGCTGCTTCTTCACAAAGAAAAGGGATGAACATCTTGGAGAACTGAAAGAGCTGCATAATCAATGGCTCCTCTCTTTAGGTGCATGTGGTGAATGGAAAATAATAAAATAATAGATATGTCCGATTTTGAATTCAGGATCCATCATTTCACAGGTTCACAGTCATTATTTGATCTACATAATCATGCTGAAAATTTGAATTAAACTAAGAATAATTATATAAGAAAATGAGCTGAACCTCATTTCGAAAGAAGAGTTGGCTACAGTTAGAAAATATTTCTGCATGTATAACTTAAGTTTGTATGACAATGGAAATACAATTACGCCCAAGAATAGGAAGCAATATATTGTCACAGACATCTTTTATGAAAAATCCTTTCCTTAGGATTTTTCCTCCTGAGAAGCTGAGAGGCCTCAGGAACAAAATGTAAACATTGAGTATCTGCTGCTGTGGAATGCAACAGGTGGATCTGTGATTGGCCCATGTCGGATGTTTGGAATTAATGGCCAATCACAGCCCAGCTGGCTCAAACAGAGAGCCGAGCCACAAACCTCTGTTATCATTCCTTCCTATTCTATTCTTAGCTAGCCTTCTGATGAAATCCTTTCTTCTATTCTTTTAGTATAGTTTTAATGTAATATATATCATAAAATAATAAATCAAGCCTTCCGAAACAGGGAGTCAGATCCTCATCTCTTCCCTCAACCAAAAACCCCTGTGAACACCATCACAATATATGCATCCATTATTTTCAGATGTTACATGAGAGAATAAAGAAAGTGAAAAAATGGCAAGTGATCTCCTGACCAAAAAAAAAAAAAAGGCTTTTTTGATTTTTTAAGGGATCAGTTTCCCTGTCCAGTTCACTGCTAAGCTTTGGATACAGTAGTACCAGCACAGCACCAAGAGGGGCAGGGGGCAGTGGCTGGAGATAAGGACATTTAAGCCAGTATTGCCTCCAAGATATTCTCATGGTACCCTTTTCCAGGGGGATAATTCAGTCCTTGGGAAGAGTCCGTGCTCCTCATCTAAATGAGGCAGCAGCTCAGAGCCTGCTGTGCGTGGGCTGCGCTGTGACCCCGATGCCTGTGAAAGCACTCTGGCTGTGA
Organism: Molothrus aeneus; assembly: GCF_037042795.1. Lineage (NCBI taxonomy): Eukaryota > Metazoa > Chordata > Aves > Passeriformes > Icteridae > Molothrus > Molothrus aeneus. The sequence goes on along the minus strand of NC_089649.1, from coordinate 11,283,038 downwards.
CCACTCACCCCTAATCTGATCCCTGAAAACCAGGCCTTAGAAGATGTATAAAGTACTTACTCACGTCTGAACATGCTTTAAAGCTATCCCTTGAAGCAGATGGAGTTTATTTTGTAATCTCTGTACAGCAGCTGAGTGTCAAAAAATATACTGCAGTGCAGTGCAGAGTCAGTGCTTCCCTTCAAATTATTTGAAATATTGTAAAAAATTACTTTGTCTAATCGAGACACCATTTCTTTGATTCTAATTGAGGCACCATTTCCACCCTTTGCAAAGGGAAAGGTCAAGTTATTGCAAATGACCTTTGATTAAATTTTGCTAATTTATTTTTCATTAACGGATGTATTTGTTAGTCCCTGAGATAGCCTCAAGAACTCAACACTAGAAAATCTTTGACCATCTTTTTGCAGATTCAGAAATGTTTTTTTTGTGAAAAGCATTTTTAGAAATGTTGCTTTTGTGATCTAATCAAAGTAAAGGAACAATGAAATACGACTTAAGTAAGCATTATAAAAAGAGCTAGTGAACAGCTAGTCTATCTTTGCAAAATCTATTTTTGAGTAATTTTGAATAAGAATGAATTCCTTATTTTCAGTCTGTTTGAAAATAATTTATGAACAGAATTAGGACAGACATTCTTGAATATGTTAATTTTTGTAAGTTGTTTCCCCAGTTCTAATAAATGTTGATTTTTTTTTTAATATAATATACCCCATTACAGCCTTTATTTCTCAAGGAAAAGAATGTGACACAATCTGAAAATGCATCTTTTTATCATGTTTTTCCAAAAATTAGGACAACTGAAAGTGGAGAGTGAGGGGGAAAGAGGCTCTGTACTATTCTTTACTAAGAACATAATATATTATTATATAAATTCTTTTTCTATGTATTATAATAAAAGCTCTATATTATAATTTCATAGTGACTTTATTTTTTTTTAATTTAACATGTACTTGAAAAGATGAACAGAAGACTTGATGGTGCATTTCAGTTACCACTTACTTATTTCCACATAATATATGCTTTAGCTGATTTTACTTGCACTTTAGCTTTTTATGGTAATTGCCTACTTATCCTGTTCTCATCAACTAATCGTGAGTAATTATTACATCTCTAATTGACCAACAATTACTACTGTATCTTCTTTTTTCTAATTAAAGGCTTATTTAGGAGAATATTTAATTTGCTGTAGTAACTTTTTCTTCTTGGCCAGCAAGTCAAAGTATTTATTATATTATTATTATTTTTTTATTTTTGTGCTGCTTGTATGAGGCAGTGCATGCAAAGCTTTGTAAGAAGATTATGTATAACACCTTATATCTGCCATAAAAGGGCTCAGCTGAGGCTTATGTTATTGTTAAATGTCTTGTAAAAGGAATCTGTGACAAAGTTTCAGTTACAATATGGAAAGTCCTCTAGTACTCAGGAAAAACTCAAGAAAATGAAATGATTTTTCCCATGGATAATTTGTTAGGGATCTTATTTTCAGCTAACTCCCAGCTTACACAGTCATTAATGAGATCCTAAAGATAACATTGTATTGGTGAAGTCTCTGCTCTTTGTTCATAATGCAAAGGTGACAATCACCATCAGGCAGAGCTGTCCTCAGGCCTCTAAAATTAGGTGATTTCAGTCATCTTAGAAGCTGGTCTGAAGCAGAGCAGGGAACAAGGAGACCCCCATGGCTACTCTTCCACCATATAAGCTCTGCAAGAGCACTGGTGTGTTTTGTGGAGATAATCAAAACTCCACAACTTTTGTGAAAGTTGTAAAGCCAGTATGTTTATTACAGTGCTGGATGCATGTGGGAATCGGTCTCCTCAAAATGACATGCGTGCCTCTGGGAACTTCAGGTCCTTTTTTATTCCCCTCTCAGATACATATGCATACAATTTCACAACAGGTTCATACATATTCATTTTTACGAATTTCATGTGATGTTTGCCTCTAGTTCTTCTTTATTAGAAAGAATTCCTAGGTCAGTTTGACCTGCTCTCACAGCAGTCTCTCTGTCTCTCTCTATCATCCTCTGTCTCCCCCCCTTATCTCTGTCCTTCACTGATTCTCTGAGCCTAGGTTTTGCAGTCAGGCAAAATAGCTATGTATTCTAACCACAGACTCAACTCAAAAATGTACATGTCACCTAAATCAAAATGGATTTCTACCCTGGAAAATTTCTACTCTGCTTCAGGTGCTGCTGCCATGCACAGAAGTAGGAGATGCATAGGAATGTCTGGGGAGATGCTCTGAAGAGGCTCATGGAGGGGAGCTTCACACCTAAATCAAAGCAGTCTCTGGGAAGTCAGGTGGCAGCCTCAAGTATAGAAACAGAAAATTACATGATTTCACATCCAGTTCCTACTGTTACCACTTCTTGCCAAGGACACAACACTGATTTGGCGTTGCCTAGTCCTCAGATTTAGCAAATCTGAGTGTAGGGATGCACAAATTATGTTTAAACTTATCTTAGTGCAATTCAGTTCCAGAGCTACACCGCAACTCTCAAGTTAAAGGCTTGTGTAAAACCCAAGAAACCACACTTCACATAGTGCTGACTCAGAAACTGAATTTCTTTGTTCAAGTGTTAAAGGCCCACAGTTGCTTCAGCTAGAGCTCCTAAAAAAGTGCACTCTCCTGTCATTCCCCAGTGCAGAACAATTTATGTGTGCTCACGAACCAGCACAATGTACACAAGCTTGCTTTGTTGACAAAAAGGGAGAGGTCAGCTGGGACTCACCAAAGCATCATCTGGGAGTTAAAGAACTACAAAATAATGTTCTTTGTATTTTCTCCTTAATTACTGTTGATAAGGTAACACAAGTTAGAACAAGAAACCCATAGTCTTACAATATCTGAAGGGGGAAAATTTTTTTTTTTAACATACCCAAGGGCTTTTTTTTTTTTTTTCAGAGAAAGTTGTCTTTCCATGAAGAAGACAAGGACATTTTATTCTTACAGAAATCTCTACAAATAACTGTATTACAATAGAAAGTAGGGCCAAAGAAATATGCTTGGCATAAGGTTGAAAAGATTTAAACTGCGTGGTATGTAGCATAACAAATAAAATCTTTTTCTACTGAAAAAAATGAGCTGTTCTGCCTGACCTTGGTCAAATTAGAGTGGTTTTCACGCATAATGATCTACTGATGTTGTCTCTGAGAGGCCACACCTTCCATAAGCAGTGACCTTCATTTCCCTTCCAGCAGCCTGGGAAGACTGGGAGGCCTTTTGAATGTAGGCATGCTTTATTCCTGCTATTCTGAAAATTAATCTGTACCTTATTTAAAGAAGCACCAAAAAAACCCTTAAAACTAAACAAAAATCAAAACTAAAGGAGCATCATTTCACCTCCCATGTGATGCTTCTGTAGTTCACGTTCTGGAAGTGCTCAGGTTATTTTTGTCTGGGTATGTCAGTTTTGCTGCATAAGGGCAGCTGTTTATTTCCAGTAATAGGCAATCCTTGGAATCTCTCCAAGCTGTGGTAGCTGTACCTGGCCATGTGCTTACAGGAGAGGGGACTGCCTTGTGTTTTATGCTTGCCCTTGGTCTTGAACGTTTACTACCAGCTCTGAACAACTTACACTGTTCTTATCTGTAAAGGCAGAAGAGCATGAAGTCTGTTTCTGAAGGAAGACTTAAAAGGAAAATAAATCCAGGATCCTTCTAGCAGCTAGAATGGAATTAACTGGAATAATTAATAAATGCTAAATAGCATATTGAGTCCTAAACAACTGGTTTGAACATGAAGAAGCTTAAAAAACATATAATAAATTTTCTGTGATTGGGAGAGAGAGCTTCAAAGTGCTTTTTGGCCTAACACAAAATTATTTAATACTAAGCTGCGTAGAATAATAACTGTAACATACAACTATTTCATACTATTTCAAACTATAAACAATTAAAAAGAGAGATGTAGATTTAAGCATGAACCAAAGGGGTAGCAAATCCTCATAAATAAAGCAAAGGTTCCCAATGCAGGGGTTTATAAGAATGAAGAAGACTCATTTCCCCCTATTTCTTAACTTATTTGAGGAAAACCAAAACCACTGAGGAGCTGCAGCTCAAAAACATGGCTGGTTATGAAGTTTCTCATTGGAAGTGGAATAGGTTTCTAGCACCCCCAAGCTAATTTCAGGATATTGCAGAATCTGCTTGTGAATTCAACACCAAATTAAAGGTGACTGTGCTGAACCTAAGTCACAGGTTTTATTCAAATTAATTGATTTTTTAAAAGAAATAGTCAGACTGGGTTAACTGGGTTTATTAATTAATAGTGACTCAAGCATCTGCAGTTTTTACACACTGCTAATTCTTGGGTTTTGTAAATGTGTAACTTATGAGCTAAATCCACAAAATTGTCCCCTACTACTCAGCTGATTAATATCCTACTCAGCATAAGGTTTCATTCTAATAAATGTAAGTTTAAGCAGGCAATATAGCTGGATAAAAAAAATACTAATAGTTATAATATGAATAAATAACATAATAACAATATAATCTGAATGAAACCAGACTTCCCAGCTTGTTCAATTGAGGGTGGCTGACTTGAACACAAAGCTGGAAAAAGACTGTGCAAATAGGTAACTTCAAAAGAGTATTCATAAAAATTTTGATTCAAAATATCCAGAAGAGCTTGTTTTCATGCCCAGAATATCAGTACATTCAAAGCTACACAAGATGCAGAGGGAGAATTGTAAAGCTGAAGGGAAAAATTGCTGTGATAGGCAAAAAGCAGCTATTTCTCATTTTATATTGAAATTCAAACCATTTGGGGCCTGAGTCCTTAGGCAATTTTCTACATAGGAATTCATTTAATGATGTTATTATTTTCCCCTCAAATTGATGAAATGGAAGACATTATACTTTTAAATACTCCTTTCATATGTGGAAAAGATCAGAGAACATTGAACTCTTCCAGATCTGATTTTCTGCTAGAGCAGAGAAGGATTTCTGGCCAGCTCAGTGCTGTACAAAGCATAACCATCCATTCACAGAGTATAACAGTAATGTTAACATCCCCTCCTCACTATAGGCAGATAAAATATTTTAGTCTCAGAGAATCATAAAACATTCTGAGTTGGAAGGGACCCATCAGGATCATTGAGTCCAACTCCTGGCCCTGCTCAGGATACCCCAGGAGTCACACCCTGTTCCTGAGACCATTGTTGAAATGTTCCTTGAACTCTGTCAAACTTGGTGCTTTGACCTCTTCACCCAGTGCCCAACCACCCTCTGGGTGAAGAAATGTTTCCAAGTTTCCATATACAAACTAAACCTCCCCTGACTGATCTTCATGGCATTTTCTCTACTCCTGTCACCGTCACCACAGAGCAGAGATCAGTGCCTGCCCCTCCTCTTCCCATTGTGAGGAAGTGGTGACTGCAGTGAGGTCTCCCCTCGGTCTCCTCCAGGCTGAAACTCCATCAGTTCAAGTTGGTCACCCCGCACTTTGCTCATGAGATCCATCCTATTGACAAGCAGCAGATCAAGGAGAGCATCTTCCCGAGTAGGACCTGTCATCCAGGTTTTTTAGGAATCTTGAGGTCTGGGTGATGTCCCCAGATAATTTCTGGCAAGCTGAAGTCCCCCATCAGGACAAGGGCAGTTGATGTGGAAGTGTCTCTTTGTTCCTCAATGAATAATTCATCAGTGTTACCATCCCGGCTTGGAGGTCTGTAGTAGACTCCCACCTCCTCCTTTTTTGTTTATCCCTTGATTTTTATCCAGGGACTCTTAACTGTGCCATTGCCAGCTGTGAGCTCCATACATTCTATCCGTTCCATCGCTTTCAATGCCAACCCTGCCCATTTTGGCCTGCCTATCCTTCCTAAAGGACCTGTAACCACCCAACAGGGCACTCCAGTCACAGGACCCTTCCCACCAGGTTTTACCTTTGCCAGTGATGTCAAATCTCTGGTACTGGGTCCAAGTTTCAAGCACATCTTGTTTGTTCCTCATGGTGCTGTTAGTCTATAAACATTTGAAGTATGGTGCTTTGTAGCCCTGTGCAACAGATTGAGGGGTCCCATTAGTGCTCATTTCCTCAAGTTTTGGCACATCACTGGCAAGCCAGGAAAACCATCCCATTATCTAATAATCACTGTAATAAAAGAAAAAAAAAAAAAGCATTTAACTGAAAAACATACAATACATTGAGCTGAGTCTTCACCGTTTCAAAACAAAATACTTACATGGACTTAAAAATCAGATTTTCAAAAGCAATCATGGCCAAAACAACCTAAGCATGTCCTTCTAGGCTAGTTTATACCACACTTATTTCAGTCTCCCCAAACCAAGTGCAATGAAAAGCAAAGTACTGTGCATTTCTAAACCAGTTTTGTACTGACATAAACTGAAAAGGGAGATACTGTGGTGTGGTCTGTGAACCAGTCTGGGTTTGGCTTCTCAGTGATACATGTCCCTGAAAGAGTGTGGGCATGCAGGCACTTTATTCCTTATATACTTTACTATTACCCTCTTTGCCCCATTTTTCATAGTTGAATTTTCCCAAATATTTGACCAAAATCTGTTCCAACCTCTCATTATCCTGGTCACCTGTCTCTGTATCGTGCCACATTTTCCTGTGCTGTCCCCACACAATCCCATTTTCCTGTGCTGTTCTGAGTGGGTCTGCACCCTGAGTTCATACTGAGGTGTCAGCAGCTGTGCATGTAATGGCTCACAATGCTCTCTGCTTTATTCTCTTTTATTTTTTTTCCCCCTAAAAATATTTGGAGTTTGTGACCACATAGGAAAATTAAGTTGGGTTTCATAAAAATACTCAAGGATAAGATTCTCAGTGTGAGAGTTAATTCATTACCCACCATTATGTATGTTAAACTGCAATTATTTGTCTTCCTTCATTTACCCTGCTGCATATATCAGCATGGCTCTCAATCTGCTATTTTACCACCCAGTCCTTGCGAGCACCTTCTGCATCTTTTTGTCATTACCCTTGCCTTCATTATCCTCAGTAACTTAGCAAACTGTGTCACTTCACTGCTCATTCTCTTTTTCAGATTGCTGATGAATACATCCCCCTGGGACTCCATGGTGATTTTCTTCCAGTAAGAAAACTGACCATTAACTCCTACTCTCCGTTCTATAAGGTGCTGCTGTGCATGGTAAGTGTGTGCAGAGTGGGAGGCTACTTTATTTACTTCCACTTCTTAAAAATAATTGCATCTAGTTTATAATTATGTGTAATATATAAATGATATTGTAATGATATAAATATATTCCTGAGAAGATACTCAGCAATTATGCTTTCAAAATGAACTTCTCTTTTTCTTTTTTATTGGAAGTATTTTGGATTTGCCCTCTGTCAAACCTTGACATTTTTGGTCTGCTTCTATTTTTTATGTATGTGAATCACTTGCTTTTCAATACCAAACTGTCAGAGACTTGTATATTTTGAAAAGAAGCCAAGTTTCAGTATCATTATACTTACACATTCACCCTGAGGCATAATTGTTCTAATATACAGTTTTCATCCTGCAATTTAAAGGAAAGTTAGTGTGTCTTTCTGCCTTCCAGTAACTGTCACAGGATTTTCAGTATGCATTGAATAACACAAGACCTTTCCTGTTCCCATGGAAATCAATAGTAACACTTCATACCCATTAAACTCTATCAGCGATAAAAAATGGGATCTAAATAATTAGGACCCATTTTTTTTTTTGATCACTGGTTCATTTGAAATCAGGAGAACTGTTAGTCAGGAATGCACAGGGTGGGTTGCCATGAGCTGAAATTTTCAGACCACAAAAATAAAGGTGAAATTCTGGGATCCCACCCATTGGGACCCATCCTACTCCCACCCCCTCACCAGGCAGACACGTCAGGCTGTGCCGGGGAACTCCAAGAAGGAAGAAAAGGGACTCACCCAGGTCCAGATGTTCCCTTGGGAGCAGTGATGCCTGAGGATCCTCCAGAAACAGCAGAAGACACCAAGCAGGCAAACCCTGTGCCTGCAAATGTTCTGGATGTGAAGTGCTCTGAGTCCAGGCACCAGAGACCTGAGCTAAGGTAAACTCTCATTTTTTCCAGTCTCATATCTCACCTGAGCACTGCTCAGCATCACAACACCTAATTCCAAGTGTGCTGCTTCCATGGGTGCCAGAGGACCAGTCCAGGATTGAGAGTAAAAATAATAGAAATTCACCATCCATGTACCTGTTCTTCAGGTTTCTGCATCAGGGAGATGCGCCTCAGAGGAGAGATTAAATCTCCTCTTAGGAGAGATTTAAGGCAGCTTCAATCCACTTTTCTTAAACAGTGAAGCCCAATAGCTGACATTTTAGGTGTCCTGTCATCATCTTTTGGTTGGCAAAATAAAATATGTTGAAATAAATATTTTTTTGAAATAAAATTTGAGAACAAATAAATGTGTTTTCCACAAAAATCCCCCAGTTTTAAAAGATTTAGAAAAGCTAGAGCATCACATACAGGATTAATCATAGACTGCTGTAAGTACAAGTTAATATTTTAAAAAAGTGAAGAAGAATTTGTCAGATTTACCAAAACTTGAAAGATACAAAAAGTGTGCCATATTACTTCTGGGTTGATTCTTTAAGTCAGAATCAACCCAGAAGTAATATGGCACACCAGAATGGCAGAAAGTAACATAAAAATACAATAAGACTCAGTAAATGAAATTTATTTACCTCTCAAAGGAATATATATATATACAAATATTGGTCTCATACAGTGTATTCAGGAACTTGAGATGCAACCCTCACAGCAAGTGCCTTAGGATCACTGCAAGGTTCCTTGGCAGTGTTTTTTGACTCCAATGAAGGTAGTTTAAAGCTTTGTAGGAACACACAACTACTCTGCCTTCTTGCTGTGAGTCAGAGATGCAGCTCTAAGTAATGAATTGTAACTGCACCCCATGTAGCTACACCAGTCAACTCTTGCCATTTTCAAGATGTCTTTAGTTGTTTTCAAATGAAATACTGTACGTATCCTTTTCTAAAACAATGAATATCCAGTTATTTCTTTAGCTACACATTTCTTTATTTTGTATATTTTTTAAGAACTGAAACATAACCTAAGACACACTATCTAAAAATAAAATACCTGTTATGCACCTGCTATGCACATGAAGTAAAAATCAAATATATTTTTTTTACTGTATATGTGGTGTAATTCTTTTTCTGATGTAATGAGTATCTAAAAAGAACAGAAGCAAGCAGGAAGGCCCTAACTTGACAGTCCACCTGACCCCAAATACAATTTTAAAACACCAATCTCAATTCTTTCAGACATCATTTATCCTCAACTGTAACCTCATATTCAGTTTTAGTATTGTGATTACAGTGTCCTTACCAAAAGGTAGACAAAGTAAAATTTTCTTATAAATCTCTGAAGCAGAATAAAATAGTCTGCACTGGTATGTAGGTCGGTATATAATTGGTATCAATTTAATTCTTCATAAAGCTCACTGTGACTTGCAGAATTTCAGATTTGTGGTTCTCCTTATGTTCCAGCCATGCTTGGGATCCATAAACCTCTCAAATTTAGAAACCAGCAGTTCTGTAGAAGATGCTATTTGAAACTTTATTGTGAATGTTGCTAAAACGTGAATAAAAGCCTCGAAATGTAAAATAATGACCTGGATATCCTGAAAGCATGATTGTATGGACATTGTAGGGCCACTAAAAATCCTGCAAAGCCTACATAACTAATTAAAAATTCTGTTCAATTGAAAAAAAACAAAGCATGGCAGAAATAAATAACCATGAACAACCATTTTATTTTTACATTGTGTTGATGCTCTATGAACTGGAACATTCTTAGTAATTAAAATATTCCAAGATCACATCCTTACCTGACTAGTTCATTTTTTTTTACCTGTCTTGCTCTCCAAATTTTCGTCCCTAAGCTTTTTTCACAGGAAACCATTGATCCTGCAAGCTGCAACTTTTCCATTATTGAGCCTTTAAAAAAAAAAATCTGTATTTTACAAGTCTGCTTTTGTACTGAACAGGTCTAAAATAGGAGAACAAGTTATAAAAATAAGCATAATTGTATAAACAAAATGTTCTGCCTGTTCTTTAGAATGTATTACACCTATGCAATGACTAAAGAAAAAGAAAAGAGCACATTCTTAGCCCAAATTTTACCTTGTCTGGTTATCATAATATTTTTACAGTTGTAGGAGACAACTAGAAAGAAGCAAAATAATTTAAATAGCGATTACTACCCCGATACATTTCACAGATCTTCACAGTTGTCAAGTACATAGACCTATTTTGGTGCTCTGCATTCAGTATTTGTTTTGATTTCTTTTCAACAAAATCGCTGTGAAAACAGATCTGTTTAAAAAGCTTTCAATACCATATGGAAAGGCATTAAAAAAAAAAAAAACATACTTTTTTAAACTGGGGAGCCAAAATATCAGAAAGTCTTCCTGTATATGACTATAAGGAAAATAAAAATGAATTTTGATAAAGTTACTGAGATGGAATACATTTATATAAATATATCATCGTATGATAGGTCACAGTAATTCTGGTAGTCAGAGAATAACTTCATTCTTCTGAGCCAATCCCTTAAACAAAGCCTATTACAAGGATCAAACCATAAGATAATCTCTTGAACTACAAGGTGTTTATAAGGGGTAGGACATGTTGCAGTGGGTTAAATACAGCTTTTTCCTGTGGAATAATCCTGGTGGATGTGAATAATGCTGTGCAGAAATACAGCAGAACGAGTTACAAGATGGAAGCACAGTAAGCAAATCCGTGCGCAATATCCATCTATTCCCTCTGCATTTGAGGTTATTCCGCTGAAGCTAGCTTTCAGACAGAACAGCAAGGAAAATTCTGATCCTGTGACTTTTGCCAACCTCTTTCCCATAGTACCACTACTGCTGTAAAACAGGAGCAGCAGTAGGTTTAAAAGAAAAATAGTGCAAGGCAAAGTTTAGAGGGCTTTTTACATCAACAGTTTCTTCAATTATTTTGGTGTGACTGAATTCACCAAAATGCCTTTTCAAGACCAAGTGGGAAGGCAATTCCGACATTTCCATATGATTCCTGTTGAGTTCCAGAAGTAAAACAGGTTCAGGTCTTAGTGAATGTAATGGAAATTGTGGTTCAAAGCAAGCCTACAGACAATCACATGAGATAATTCTGATTGTCAAGAACTTTATATTCAATAGATGAGGCAGATATCCTCTATTTGATATTTCATCAGCTTCTTAGCCTAGGTGCAAAAGAGGAAACTCAGTTCCATAGTGCTTCCCAGGAAAGCTTTGTATTTTCTTTATCTTCTTTTTATTATTTTTATTTTAAACTAAGGTAAAGCTTGTATGCATCTAACTTAGACATGTGAAGTTTTAGTACAGCAAACATAAAAGAAGTGCCTTTCAGTTTTGCTTTTTTTTCTAGGTAAAAGTAGACAAATGTCAAGAAAAGTCTTTAATTTTATATTCTAAAAAAGAATGATTTATGGGGAAGACAAATCAAATTACTTATCTATAGTGGGAGATTTTTGAAGGTAGTTCCTTGATTCTCTAAAGGTAACACTGAAAAATCTCTGATTATTCACCAATTTGTACTACAAAGTTAGGAGGCAGAAACTCCATTATTATTCCACTCTATTTAGAAGAAAAAGAAGGAAAAAAAAAGACCATGAAGAAAAATAATCATCAGAAACATGGAGATGAAATGAAAAATATTCATCTTTACCTCATTTATCAAAACCCCCTGGAAGTTTCAAATGAGAAAGACTGCCCCTTCTGGAAGAAACGCTGCTAAATTCACAGAAGCAGAGTTTTTAAAAGCTTGGAGTCATTCCTTTGGGGTTTTGGCCCCTTTGGTTCCTGACAGAGCCAGCCACATGTTTGCATCTTTTAGGATGTAAGTAGAGGTATGAGTCTGACTATTTGCATAACTGAGCTGGCAGGACTCTGGATACTTTCCTGGGGTTCAGTATTCTGAGCAGCCCAGGACTGCAGGATTTGCTTTCAGCATAAGCAACAGCTTCAGCTCACTTAATTCAGCAGCTTCTGCCCACCCCAGTGCAGCAAAATTTTCTCGCTAACCCTTAGGTATTCCTGGACACCTCAGCAAGGCAGAAAGATGCTGTGGGCACACAGAAGATGGTGTAGGATGGAAATGTGTGCATGTCAACTCAGAGGTAAGGATCACAAATCCATAATGCAGAAATTGAAATGCCATTTGGGAGCCCACAGCTGGAAAAGGTTCAAAGCAGAGGGGAAAGAGAAAAGGAACTTAAAGCAAAGTCTCACTATTTCTAATTTATTGAGCACTGAATTATTTTTTGAACATAAAAGAAAGGATTTTAAACATTAACTAAGACAGTTTACACCAAATTTAAAAGAAGGTTATTTTATGTGAGGTCTGATGAAGTTTGTACCTAAAGAATTTGGTCAAGTTCCTTAAATCCTGGGCATGTATTGAAACTGCATTGAGGAAATAAAATCTTTATGATTTTTAGTCAAAAATTCTACAGAAAAGCTTTAAGGGATCACTTGTTATATAAAATGGCTCTGTAAAACTCTCTCATATACATGATCTTTCTTAACTCATACCTTTCTATCTTTCATGTGCTCAACACAATGTGTCTGAGTGTCTGCTAGAATAGTCCATTATTTTAATTGATTATCATTGATGGCTAAAAGGAAGGTAAAACGATTGCACATCTCAAGAGAACATGATCTATATTTATTTAGATCTGTAGAATTAGCTTGTCCAAAAAAGAACTGTTAAAAAGTCTAATAAAACCATAAGATCAGTTCCTCAAAGTGATAGTTAAATCAATAACATGTGTGAACTGTTATTCTGATTGGCATAAGCCTTGAGTAGTCTGTCAGCACAAGGTTCTGCTATGAAACATAATTAAAGAAACATAAAATTGATTACATATCTCAGTCTTGAAACTGGAAAGCATTTCTGATTATTTTTCAACTGTTGAAGTGTTTCTCTTCTGTTTTCATCAAATCACTAGAAAAATCTCTTTTGCAGTTTTAACATGTAACTCTTAAATTTGCTTTTATAATAAGAATGTACTTTTGCACCCTAACAAGTGGTTATGAATAGATAACTGATATTCTTTGAAAATACCAGTTTGAAATGTATGGTAATGAAATTCAGATGAATACTTCCTAATACATTCTCTGCTTAAATTTCTCTATCTCTCTAAGAGCACTATGTGTAAATTAAAAATGTAGAATATGAGTAATTTCTAAACTTATTTAAGATAAGTTTACTCTGAAGTTTTCAGGACAACAAGAACAAGGCATGTATCTTACTTTCATGTAAATCTCTGGGATAATTTGGATTTTAATGGGTCCTGAATAAGGGAGAATCCCTACAGTGTTACATCTGACAAAGCCTTTAAATGGAGCTGCGTAAGATGTCATTGTGCAAAGCCTATTTATTTTTCTTTTTGTAGAAATGAAAAGTAATTTTATTGGTCTTTATGCAGACATCAGGGTAAAATGATCAGAGATCTGGTTTCAGTTGTATGTCTGAAGATACTTTAAATAGGTCAGTTAACTGTTGTACAGATCAGTTTGCCTTTTTGTAGAATCAGAATAATAGAAGAGATAAAAACCTAATAATACATTAAGATAATATTTATATTATCAGCAGCTTTTTATTTGCAAGCCTTCTTAAATAATATGCCTCAGTTACACTGAAGTTGTGTGGCCACTGTAACAGAACTATGATTAATCTATGGCTATAATGAAAATCTACCCGGATCTCATTCTCTTTTTATTATACATTTTTATAATAGTGTAACTTCAAAGCTTTCAGTGCAAAGACATTGTATTCACATACCCTGACAGGAGAATCGAGCTTGTTGTATATCATTCCCACCCAGTGCTTCTTCTCTGACTGATTTTGTTTGTTAGTAGAGGTGTTAAATTGATGAGAAGGTAATCATTATTCAGAATCATAATTAAAAGCCACCTTTGCATAGGACACTTGGCTAATTTAATCTTTTTGAAATCCATTTTAAACTGCTTTTTTTTCCCTAAATGAAGAGAATAGCATTTCCATGAGCTGAATTAGTTCTATCATTTCAATTGCATCAGACTGGTTAATAGCACACGTTGTGCAAGATGAGGGGAGGGAAGCAGAGGTAACAAATGATTCCTAAATTCTCATCTGCCTTCACTGATAGCCAAAGGTAGCAGCTGAAGGAAATAAAGTATTGTGCACAAATTCTGTCAGGCACACAGGCAGTCAGACCATGAATTTCAGGACTATCAAGACTGCATGTTTCAATCAGTTTTGACATTTCTTGGCATTTCTCTTCAAATTCTGCTTTCTATAAATAATTCCTTTACTTAGGTGTTCTTTCTAGTTCACTTTTGAGCGTATAGAAATGCATCTCACCTCTTTCTGTGGTTATTCTTTGTCTTTACTTTGGCAACCTAGATAGAAAAGAATTGAAACTTATTTTGCATTAAAACAGTCTAGGACATTTGGATTATGGAACACATATTTTCAATTAAATTTTGCATTCTTATGCCAAAATCTTGGAGAAATTAACAGCATTACTCTTATTATTTGAGATAGTCTGAGTTTCTTCATGATTTAAGGGTCTTGAGCTATAAGCACATCAGTACATAAGCTTGGCATTGCTAGAGGTCTGATGAAGCCTTTGGATATACAAAGTTTCAGAAAAGGAAGTGATAATCCTGTGTTACAAAACCATGGAAAAACTCTGAAGACTGGAATATGGACAATGTACAGGGAAACCTTCACAACTTTGCTGAGAAAAGCACAGAAAGTTTTGAATCTCAGAAACTGGCTTCCTGTGAACCTTGCAAACAATCCACCATGTCTGGTTTAGCTGAGACAGCCCTCTGAGAGCTCATTTGAAGACCTCAACTGAAATATCCCCAGCAGTTGTTACAGTAATCAATAAACATATCCTATTTTTCATCTGAAACTGGATTCAGTTTTCCATCCCTAAAATTGCCTGTGAGTTCACATGCTATTTGAAAATTTAGCAAAATCCTTTAGTAGGTACTAGAAGAGTGTTCTTCAAATTTCTTTACTTTCCTGCTGAAAAGCAGATATTTGAACTTCAAGTCATTCCTGCATTTCTTCTTGAATTCATTTTAAAAATACAATGAAGCCTGACTCAACAATTGATAATGCTTTCATGAGTATTGCATGCAGTAGAATAGTACATATTTCCTTTACTCCATATTCTTCTGAGGGTTCATTCAGGACTTCTATCTTACAATTTTAAACAAGGAGTCTGGTTTAAACCAATGTTGCTCCAAGTCTCCTCAGTAAGAGCAGCTTGTATTCTTGTTTCAAGAGAAATATTTATCCAAATACATGTAACAATACATTGGAAATGCAGAAAATGTGATGACCTAGACAATTCTCTAAAAGTGCCTGTATCATCAGTTTACCTCCATGAAACTCTGTAAAATTCAGTATATTTTTTTTTAAATATTGTGGCCCAGGGTAAGCCTGCCAGACCAGTACAGCCAAATGCTGTTTTCATTTAGTACAGTAGCAATTTGGCCTGTGACTTCAGTTAATAGATATATTGGTATTGCCTAGGATTGGGCCAAAACCAGATAACTGCAGTAACTGTTAGAAATTCTCCCAGCAGATGATTTCTTATGTACAATTACTTTTTAAGGTCTATCAATCTATATTAAAGATATCTGTTATTTAGCATAGTCAGAAGAGAAAATGAAATGAAGCTGTAAAACATATGTCCTTGCTGGTCCACAACAATTGGGACTGTTTGCCATTCTGCTCAAGTTAGACTGTGAATCAGAGCTGGGAAAAAAGTGCTAATACATAGTCTTTAAGATGAAGCTAGAAGCTGGAGTTGCTATGTTTATTTTCAACTATTTCAAACAATTATTTTCAGCTATTATGCAACTATTGATCTCTTGCCTATTTATGGAGCGGGGACTATGAGACTGCAAAAATGTTTCTCAAGGTGCCAGATTGCTGTCAACAGAATTAGCAGAAAAAGATCTTTTCCTTATTGTAACAAAAGGATAAAGAAATAAAATGCCAGAAGCTTTTTTTGCCTTTCTTTTCAGCCACCCCCAGTGTCTGGAATTCTTTTAGCCACTTCAATTTGGAAACCTTTTCTTCCTCATCTATTTACCTCTGTAGATTATTCACTGCTGGCAATTAGCAACCAGAAGAAATCCTGCTGAGGAGAGCAAGTTAAAAGGGGACTTAAGAATGGCTGTGCCTGGGAAGCAAGCAGACAATCTGGAGCAGCAGACTTTCAAATTTCAAATACAACCATTGCAGAGATGAACAGCCAGAACAACCCCTCTTCTTAATTCCTTTTAACTGGGTCTCCAATCTGCTCACTAAAGTGTTTGGTCCAAAACTTAGTCCACTTCAGTGGGCTTGGAAAGGAAATTACTGATTCCAACATTCATTCTACCCCTCTCCCCAAAAATAAAGAACAATTTAGATAATGGCTGGCTACATCTGGATAATAACCAAATATCTCTTTTCACATTCAAACCATTTCAGTCTGGCATCTTCCAGGAAGCCCTGGTGTCTACATGATGAAAACAGTAGAAAGGCTTTTCCTGCTGCCCAGCTTTCATCTGCAACTGGAAGAAACTGAAAAAAAAAAAAAATCAGTGATTTCAGTAAATCAGAATAGATGGTCTTTTCTTCCATGTTTATGAGAAGGAAAATAATCTTACCTCTGTGGTAAGCTTGGGATCTTTTCTTAAGGCTACAAAAGCTGCATAAACACAAGGCATTGGAGAAAAAACATTCCCCAAGTGCAGCTCTATTACAGCTGTTAATGCAGAAAATGCATTTTTGAACTTTCAAAGATCTTCTTAGTGTCCCTATTTATGAAGTCTGCATGATATTTTAACAGAGTGAATAACTGACAAAGACTTTAGGTAAATTATCTTAAAAATATTGCCAGAACACTGTTAAATAAAAGATGGCTTTTCAAACAGAATGTAAAATGTCACATAAAGTATTATCATTAAATAACGGGATTTTGAGGGAAAGCAATGCCAAAGATGCAAAAGTCTCTTTAGGAATATTCACTTCTCACAAACAAAATCTGAAAATACCGAAAATATTTCAAAACCCAATTAATTTCACAGCTTCCAGCATCAAAAAACTGAACATACTTCTTCAAGTTGCCTGATTCTTTTTGGTTTAACTCTAAACTACCAGAGCATAACAAGAATTATGCATACAGAAAAGTGAGATAAGAAGGTTTGTGGCTTTTTTTTTTATAAACTAAGTAAAAATGGTCCAATTGACACAGTAACTTCCTCTGTAGCTACTCCAGCAGACTAGCCTCTATCTCTGAAGTTGTGATTTTGCACTCATGATCCTATCTGCTTTCCTTTTTTGAGCAGTTTCTTGCTTCTCAAAATGCTGAATTGTCTAACCCAACCAAATTAGGAGACAATCAGAGTGAGACCATTCAACCATCATGTTTAGCTCTCATGCACTTTGGAGTGAATTCTTAACAGGATTTTTAATAACTTGAACATTTCACAAGGGACACAAAACCAGTACCTAATTAGAAACATTAAAGTTGGTCTTGAATTACTACATTTGATTTCTGATCAGAATTTTCATCTTGTTTGGAGATAATTCCATCCAGGCCTTTTATTTTGGAATATTCATCACAATGCATAACTGAGAAAGAGGACAGGTTTAGAATAGATATTAGGAAGAAATTCTTCTCTGTGAGGCTGGCAAGACACTGGCACGGGTTGCCTAGAGAAGCTGTGGATGCTCCATCCCTGGAAGTGTTCAAGACCAGGCTGGATGGAGCCCTGAGAAACCTGACCTAGAGGAAGGTGTCCCATGGCATGCTCAGGGAATCTTAAGGGTCCCTTCCAACCCAAACCAGTCAGTGACTCTATGGTTTCCTGCCCTTGGAAGAGGCTTTCATGGATGGCTTGGTTGGGTCAGACATGAATAAAAAGCTTTTTTGTTATCTGTCCGCTTCAGGTGAAAATTACAAATTGCAGGCAGGCACAAAGATCACATCTCCAGGAGCTGTAGATGTGCCATCAGAAAGCCAATTTCCATACAGATAGGCAAATCCAGTTATTATTTAAATTAATGCTTCAAAGGTATGTGTGGTACAGGGGATGCAGATAATTTTCTAAGCAATTGACCTGTTTCTGAGTTTCTACCTCTTGAATATCCAGAAGAGGGTGTCCATGTTTAGTGTAACCTGGACACCCTCCCCCAGCATTATCTACTCCAATAATAGATCAGTGAGTTTTGCAGCCTTTGCCACTTCAGTAATGAGCACAAAATTCTGACTGGAGGTGATGTAATTGTGGGACATCAGGTCAGCCACTCTTCATGTTAATCCTTTGCTCCTTATTTCAGTTAAGAGCAATGAAACTGAGAACACATGTAAAAGATTGAGATCATTTGTTCCCAGACCATTTTCTTAACATTTTTTATGTCTTTATACAGCATTTTATCTGCGTTTCCATCACTCCTTTTGGGGATGATGGCAACTCAGCCTTTTAGGAATGACAGATCTATAGAGATACATGCACTCAGATCACTGGATTTTAAGGTTCCAAATAACTAGTACAGTAAAGTTGATTTTATAATTGAAGCATGCCTAAGTGTTTAAATTATAAACCAAACTACACTAGTTTAAACCTGCAGTAAGGAGACAATGCTGCTTTCATTCCCTTTCACTGTAATATTGGGCAGTGTTGGTTTTTTTTAAGATCTAATTGTTTGGAAAGTCCAAGTGATCAGAAGTATCTTTGTTTTTAAAGACAGGAAATATTAACGACTTCAATTAAATCAAAACTTCTAAGCTCACACAAAATTCTCTGTAATCATTTTCATGACATGTAGATTTTTTGATTGTATTAGAGAGAATCTAATTTTGCACAGTAAATGTTTCAAAGGACTATTTGCTGCACATGGGGTAAATTACTTGCATTTTTTGTTTTGTTAATTCACCTGATGCTGGCAGAAAATAACACTGGAGAGGGAATTGTATGTTCAACACAAAAATACTCCTAGTTTTTGTAGTTTCTTCTGAAAGATCTGAAGATAATAAGAAATAAGGCTTATATTTACTTTTTGCTTTACTCATGCCAAATGCAGAGAGGCTGAAGCAGTCAGGGGATGTGATATTAAAAGTCAAATTACAATAAAAACTACAAGTAATGATTCTGTATAGCAAGCAAAAATTAAAAGCAAATAACAAAAAACACCCTTTGGGGTCTTTGATTTGGTAATGTCCTAAAATATGTAGAGAGGTTTATGCAAAATAATAAATCCACTGAAACTGAAGATAAAGTAAAATTAGGCCTATGCTTGATAGCTTTAAGCCAAGTTATAGATCAAAACATAAAGATATATTTCTCCAAAAAGATGCATGTCCAGCTTTAATTGTACATAAATATTAATGTGAATGTGTATATACATATATATATATATATCAGTGTTTCTGTAAAATTAAATATGTTGGTAAGCAACAGTGCTGGGTTTTGTGTGTGCCTTACTAAAGAAATCCAAATTACTTTATGCATTACATTAAGACAAGTAAAATATCCCATGTTTCCCTCTTGTCAGCACTTTCTAAGGGTTTTTCTTTCTCTCATCTTTTCCTTACCTATAATGATAAAGTTCCTCTTGCATTAAAAGCAACTCATCACTGGAAATCTAAAATGCAATCTTGTGAAGCCCCACAGAACAAAACACTTCCTTTACTTAAAGGTGTACCCCATTGCTGATTTTTTTTAATTGACAAAAATGTAGATTTATTTATTTAATAAGACACTGAGAGACAATTTTTTGGCTTTTCTTCCTCTGGGAAGTGTTTTATTGTTTGCTTCCTTTCTCTTGCCTGCTTGCTGTGTAATTTAAGACTGATGCCTCCCTCTGGGAAACAAAACTTGATCAGAGAACAGCCTGCACTGTCACCTAAACAAATTATGTTTTAGTCACTGCTGATGTTGGCTTTGTCATAATGGAAATGTATAATTAATGCCTTTGCTTTTACTGCTTTGGAAAGACAGCTCCCTGAATCTGGTTCAAGAGAGGGAATTTTAGGACTGCACCCTTTTCTCTTTCTAACCATTAACACAATGGATCCTTACCACTGTCTCTGGAAATGAATTATGTAATCTCTACAGTTATTTATTAAATTAACAGTCCAGGCAATTTATTATTACTAAATAATAAAAATCTGCTGTGCAGCAAGAATTTGGCAAGGAATAAGAGAGGAGGGAAAACTCAGGAACACAGGTTAAATCCTACATTTCTCCTTTCAGCAGAGCTTGAAAAGATTAAGCTATTTCCATTAGTTTCCTGCAGAGTTGCAAGCAGTGATAATAGACATGTGCTAATTTCACTATTGCACTGTGCTATGAAGCAGCATTTTAGATCATCTTTCACCTGTGACATGACTCCAAATCCCCCCAATTAGCAGCTCTCTTTTTGTTTTCAGTTTTTGTTGTTGAACTTAAAGCAATGACTAAACATCTGGTATTATGACTACAAATAGCCTCCATCTCCGCACCTCTGGGATGCAGTGTAGCTTTAGACTATTTACACTTTTATCTAAAATTCTAAATGACCAAATTATTCTTCTGTAATAGGTCCTAAGTGACACTAAATGGATGGTCTCAGCTTTTTCTTTCCAAAATGGACATCTCTCTCACCTCTTTTAGCTACTGAATGGCATAAAAAGCTCAACACAACGAAATAACAGAAACACCATTTTCAGGACTGAAATAACCTTTGATTTCTACAAAGATATGCAGAGACCAAGACACACCAAAGGCAGTGAACTGTGCTTTAAAAACATTCTAGTGGCATCAGAAGCTTAGCATTTCTATTTAAATACATTATCACTGTGTCTGGAGCTGTACAGAAACCAAACCAAGGTACCCATCCTCAAAGAGTTGTGCTCTAGATTGGCTAAAAACATGGACAAAGCAGACTTGGCTTCTAAAATTAAACTGCTACTCTATGCCATTTCCTCTTCAGGTATTTCTAGACACCATCTGCATACAGCATCCTATTTGCACAGAAATATTCCCACATTCTGAAAATCTGTAATTCCATTGTCGATGCCACTACTCAAATAACACTTCTAATTATCATCATCATCATCATCTCATTTTATGAAATAGAACACTGGGGTGGAGGAGTTAAGTAATTTGCTGGACTTCTTACATTATTTTTTTTCCTCTTTGAATTAGAAATAGATGAGAAGAAACTGTAAAGCACAAGGTCTTGAACTGATGTAAATTGGGTTACTTATTCTGAAGCCATAAATAGCTAAGATTAATTCAGACATGCCTTGAATCTGTCCCCAGTCTTCTGACTTCTAGTCTTGTAACTGAACCACTGAAGTACTCTTGGTCTCTTTAGAGTCCTAGGAGGCAGATAGATACATCTGCTGAGGGTGATAGTCTTCATTGATGTACCCAAAACTATGAAGCCTGCAGCAAAAAAAGAGAGTTTGATACAAGTTCAAGCTAACAATGGTTCTCCCTATGGAGAACTAAATCTAAAATGGTATCTCCTTTTTTAATGCCAAAAAAAAAAAAAAGAAAGAAAAGAATAATTTTCAGCCATTAGTTTAGAGAAAATAAGTGATATTTAAAAGAATCAAGACTCAGCCAAAGCATCTCTCATATTTTGAATCTGAATTAACTTTTTTTTTTCCCCCTGTGAAAACTTTCCTTGAGTTCCCTGGCTTTTTATTATTCTACTTCTTGTGCATGGACTAGAATCTCTTGAGAGAGCATCTGGGACAGAAGGAGGACAGGGTAGAAAAAGAGATTTCTTCTTACCAGCCTTATTCAGAGAAGCCTAGATCATCAAAAGCATTCAGGCCAACAGCAAATTAACTTTCTGCTCTTGAGCTAGGCTGGGTTCCAGGACCTCTGGGGGACATAATCTTCTGTTCAGGTATTCAGGTAATGACAATGGGGACAGGCTTGGCTTCTGGAGCTGGCACAGCCACTGATATCCTCTGGAGAGGCAAGTGGGTAAACAGGAAACCCCCTTGCAAACCCTCCTGACCTGGTCCCTCCAGTTTTCTCGTTTTCAGGTGGTGATAAGTCATTTAAATCCATTTATATATCAGCTGCCAGAGACTGATTTTTATGGTATACACAGAGCTGCAGGTGGGTCAGGCCTTTAGGAGGGTGATACAAGATTTTTGGGGTGCATGTAGTGCCTACAAACACCCCAAAGGTGAGGTGCTCAGCACAGCTCAACCTAAAAACCTCTTTCTTCTTCTGCAAGAGCAGCAGATTGCTGAAAACAATGTCATTTATGGTCTGATATGTCTAGATAGGACAGGACAACAAGGCATATTAAAGTAAGAGAAGGCCACTGGGCTCATGTTGATTTCCTTGTTAAAATCCTCTCCCTATTCCAACTCATGCATCACATCAGTTGCCTCCTTCCTCTGAAGTCAAGAGCACCAACAGACAGATATTGGAACACAAGGAAAAGACTAAAGAGGACGCCTTGCCCGAGCTGAGAGTTTTGGGGTTTTAATGTTGATTTCCCCGCAGTAAAATTATTTCTTCATTGTCATTAGCTATTTAGCACAGCAGAGGGACCTAAATACCAGAGCCTTCAGCATTAATAATACTTGGGACCTAAAGTTTTGACACCCCGGGAAGCTTCCACTGAGCACTGACAAAAGGTAACACAGGAAGAAAACTAGAAGGAGCTTTGAGGATGAAACAACAGCTGAGAGGCACACATCACCATCAGAAAAACAGCCACACTTCCACATGGCACCTGCAGAAAGTGTCTGGCAGCTGTGGTAAAAGTCATGAAATCTCTGTCATGACATCAAGCACAACCCCATGTAAGCAGAAGAACACCAGAAACAAGTAAACCCAAGAGTTATATGCATAGACACACATCCATACACTACTAGAGAAAAAAAAAAGGCCAAAGCCTCTCTGAGTGTTTGAATAATTGGGAAGAACACAATTACCCTGGGGAACCAGATTTTTCTGAAAATCTGTTACTGGAAATCCTGTTTGCTAAACTTAACAGTCTGACATGGGATTCCTCACATAAATCACTGCAGTCAGGCACATGTAGGAATCCCTCTGAGGTCTTCATAATGCTGTCAAGAGACATCCGTGTGTTAACCTCCCTCCTGTGCAGCTATTTCTGTTCTTCTCCTTAGTTTGCAGACACAAAGGGTATAATTTATTTTAATTATTTGTTTTCAAGTTGAATGGCTACATATTCTGAACAAGAAATACCATTAGGCTCCAGCATATCAAATAGCATTGTCAAGATGCTGTTCATTTGGTAGGCACACTAAGAGAATAGTGACATTTTCATTTAACATTGATAAGCTGAATGTATTTATTTATAAAGGTAGCACACCAACTTATACTCCAATAAAATATATTCTACAATATTGCAGCAGAGATCTGGAGCTAACAACATTATCAAAGGAGAAAAATACACAGACAAAGGAAATATTATAGCACATTTATTTTTTGCATACCTTGTGAGCTTAGGACCTTTATCTTTCTCACAGTTTTTTTAATGGAGTGGGGTAAAGATAAATGTGCTATAATCTGCCTTTTTCTTCACAGTATGGATAGTGCCATTCTTCACTCACTGTGTGCAAAGTTAGAAACAAAAGTATGTTTCAGTAACCTTTTGGTCTTTTATCCATGACAGGTTCCATCATCATCCTTGTATGTACTGAAGCACTTGCAGTAAATTGCTCAATATGCATTTAGCTGAATTTGCATCTATGCATTATCCATACAGATAGTTTGGAAAGTCCTATTTCAATGTAAATGGGGAGCAATATCACTGGAGAGAAGGAAATTAAGCTGATATAAAAATATTGCAAGATGAGAGTTGGGACTAAAACTTCACAATGACCTCACAGAATGACTGTGAGGTTCCTTTATTATTTTATAATTACAAGCAAAACATGGACTTGACAATTAAGACTCAGAGGGTGAAAAAACAGCTCTTAGCCATAACAGCTGTCTCAGAAGACCGATACCATTGAGAGCACCTTGTACTGTGCCCTGTGCTTCCCACTGCTGGAAGAAACCATGGGGCTCTCTTTCCTTCTTTCCTTCCACAGGACCAGCTGGATTTTCCACAGCAGGCACAGGGCGGTTTGACTAACACCCACCCATCCAGAGAGGCAGGCAAAGTTTCCAGTCTTCCAAGCTTACACACGGGAGTCCCTAGTACAGGCTAATGTGTTGGTTTTGTGTGATAGATAAACCTTAATTTTCCACCCTATTTACATATGAACCAGGGGGTTTTGTGTCATGGACTGGAAATTGTGTGTTCAGTATCTATTATTGTCTGCATGGCCTGTGGATTTATTTTTCCTTGTTAAACCACTGTACATTAATGTAACATTTTCCACCTGAATCCCTAATGGTGTTTTCACAATTAAATGAAGAATACATTACAGCATTCTTCTAAAATATTCACAACCCTGATTTTACAAACACATTCCACAATTTAGTCGAGTTCAGCTTGAGCCCTGCATCCCTTTTGCTTCCAAACACTGACCAAAAATTGTAATGGCTATCTCTGGGGAAATGTGCTTTATGACACAGCCTATTTTCACCATTAATTGGTATCTAATACTGCCATAGTCTGTTTTCATTCAGAGAAGCCAAAGTGCTCAGTCTAACAGGAGAAAAAAGCCTCTCCAGTGGCTTTGCCTCTCTCGTCCTGCATTCTGTCTGTGAGTGGCATAGCTCTAAGGAATACATTATTACTGCTACAGACCACTCCAAATGATTCAGAGACCCTTTATATGGTAGCCAAAAACAGATGAAGAAGAATTGGGTCCTCTGGGACCTAGATATTATCCAGTTCAGCTGAAGCCATTCTCACTTGGTTTGTCTGAGAGTGATTTTGCATTTTAATTTTTAATAATTCTTTAATCCATCTAAAATGGGGGAGAGCAAATAAAGCAGAATCCCTCTGCTGCTTCCTTCCTTCCTTTCTGCCTTATTAATTTTCCTATTTTTTATTTTGTTTTAATTCGATATTCCACTGGTTTTTGAAGCTGTTGATTGAACACATTGGTGGTTTTTTTTATGTACTGGGAAGCACTAAATAGGAGCTTGCTAGGAACTAGAATTTTTTCTATTCTCCTTCATTTTTTCCTAAAAAAAGTCTTCTCTGAAGACACCCCTTTATATTGCATTAAAAGTTAGAAGCAAGTAGAGACAGCCAAATTAGAATTAACGTTGCCATATATTCTTTATAGATTCTCTCCTTTTCTATTTCACCTCCTCCTTCTTCTAATCTAACTTTTCTGTGCTATTTCTTCCTACTTTCAATTCTTTCATTTCAGCAGATTTCTTTATCACACTTTGTCTTACCATGGTCTAGTTCCTAGATATTCTTTATAGGGATGTGCATATATTATTGAAACTTCCTCAGAACCTTGAAACATTTCCTTTATTTTAAAAGCAGTTTTGTCTCAGTTTCATAAGGAAAAATATTAACATTAGCTCAAAGCTACTCTGTGAAGAAAAGTCCCATTTCTAAATGCACAAACCAGAGAGAACACACCCCAACCCCAGCAGGTAGACTTTTTTTTTTTTTTTTTGCCAGCAATTTAAACCAAAAGCTATGAAATACAAATACAGAGGGGAAAGCTGAACAGTGAGTGTAGGAGAAATGTCATTTGCTTCAATCTTCCCAACTCCAAAGTCTGAAAAATCCGTGTGGACTGAGCCTGTATCTTACACATAATTACATGTAATTTGAAGAGCTGAAGTGGAGAGGATTAGTTTGCTGCTAGTTCCAGCCAATGCTCACAGCCTGATTGTATTTTCAGGGCACTGGTGGGCAGCAACAGATGGTGGTCATTTCCCTGGCAGGCCATAGCAGGGATAATTACCAGACACAGTTCCAAGGTTTATGATATTATAAACCTCTCTTTCATTTCTCATTCACTGCATGTGGAAAGTATGGCCTTTTAACTCCTTTCTTATTGATTTTATACTAGTGCAACACCTTTGCCTCCAGTGATTTTGAAATGATTCAGTGGTGAAGTAAAACAAGAAATAGACCTTTAAAGTCAATGAAAATAATAAAAAACCCCTGATCTTGCTGCTGATTTTTTTTATTTGAAGAACAGCTTTGTGTTGATTAATGAAATAAAATGCAATAATTGCTAGCAGAATTGGATGCTATCCTTTAAAAAATGCTGATGCTTAAGACAATTCTGAAATAAATTAGTCAGTGAGTTAACTATGCCTACAAAACCAGTAACACTTAGAATGTGTCAGCCAGAATCCAGAATGCCTGTTTTTAACTGGACTAGCTGAAACATTTTGTATTAGTCTGTTCTGGATTAATTTCAGTAGAGCAAATAAGGAAGATAAAACTCAGGCCTTTGGGAGTAATCAGAATAGATGTTAAGGCAAGTTAGAGCACATGGGTCAAGAGCAGGCACAGATTTTAGCAGCACATTCTTCTTCATACTTTTTTTAGAAAGCGGAAAGAAATTAACTGCTCTTTGTGTCTGTAATAACAATGAACAGACTCACTCTTCTGATAAACTTAATTAAATGTGGTCAAATCAGCTAAGTCTGAAATTTAACACATTTCAGAGGCTCAACATCTGAGCAGGGAGTTTTACCCAGTCAGTCCAGAAGGACATTGAAAGCTTCAGAATCAGGCCAGCTCAAGTTCAACAAACAAAAGCAAGAAGTTCTGCACCTAGGGCAGAATAACCTTGCGTGTCAGTACAGGCTGGAAGCCAGCCTGCAAGAGCAAGAGTTGTGCTGGAAACACTCTGGCAGTCACTGTGGATGCCTGGTTGGAAAAGAGCTACAAAGTGTGCTCTCACAGCAACAAGGAGAGCTACACACACATGTTGGGAGGAGAGCAGCCAGCAGGTCATTTATTATCCCCTTTAACTCAGTGCTTGCTGAGGTTCACATGAAACACTGGACTCTGAACTCTCCAGCTTGAGAAAATCCAGTGGAAGGCTCTAAGACTGTAACAGCCTCACAATACAGGGCTTGTGAGGAGAGACAGGCAGCTGCACTTGTTTGGCTAAGAGAGGAAGGTGGCTGTGGAGTCTGCTGCTACACAGCTCCAAACAAAATGCAGCCCAGCTCTTCTCTGTGTGGATGGGAGAGTGTCCTGGGTTGAATTTATGATGCTTTTATCCCCAATCATCTTGTTCTGTTTATGCTGAATAATAAGTTTTGCACCTTTAAGCCTTGTTGCAGAGAGTGAAGGGGGGAGAGAAGAAGCAGCAGTTTGTTTTCAGACACTGCACTCACTCCTCCACATTCCTGCTCCTGGACTGTGTTGTCTGCAGATGGACAGACAGCAGAACAGAGCTCTCCTTTGCTATAGTTACTTTTAACTAGCTGAGGCAAAGAAGTTCCCTGGACTGTGGTATTTTTTTCCTTTTTTTCCCTTTTCTTTGGAGCTGTTCAAACCTGCTCTGGACTGAATACCCAGGGAGAACCGGCAGCTGCACCTGAGGCCCACCAGGCTGGGCCGGGCCTGGCCTGAGACATTTCCAGCACTGAGGGACTGATCAGAGACTGAGTGAGCTGAGCTGCAACCCGGGGAGGGGGATTTATCAGTTTGTAACCACTTTTGGAGCAGCAAGGGGTTTTATTGTTTAATATTGTTTAGGTTTTATTGTTTAATAAACAGTTTTTTTCCACTTTTCTCCAAGGAGGTATTTTCTCCTGGACCGGCTGGGGGAGGGGCTAATTGAATCTGCTTTCATAGAGGAGCCCTTTGGGGGTTCTCACCCAAATTTGCTCTGAACCAGGACAGAGAGGAAAGAGATTGTTGTTGTGATGGGAGAGCAGGGCTGGAAGGGGTTATCCTGACAGGCAGTGCAAACTCGTCCTTGGAAGTTCTCCAGGCTCCAGCAAACAAGGCCCTGGCTGGCCTAATGGAGGGTTGGTGACAGCTGGGGTTGGAGAGCAGTGCTCCTCTGGGTCACCTCCTTTTCAACCACCATCTCTACCATTCTCTTGCAAGTCCTCTTTCATTTTTTTTGTACTTTGTGCTTTGATGATAAACCCGTGTCTCAAGAAAGTGCTCTCCACCCTTTCCTTGAAGTGGAAATGTAATAGGTGACACATTTTGCTGGGGATGTTTTTGGAAACCAACACTGGCAACAGTGTAACAAAACAAAGAATATAAAACCCCCATAATACCAGTAAATTTTTGTGCATCATGAGTTTACTTATTCTCTCAGTTTCTAACCATATATTAGCAGGTCAGGGACAGCTAGAGCAGCACAGGAGTCACTGAAACACAGCCTAAGGGGAAACAGATGTGCTCAGCACTCCCACCTTCTATACCTCTAAGGTATTTGGTGTCTGTTGGGAGAGTTGTCTCATACAGAAGATGAGAACTGCAATTTCACTTATATTTGAAAGCCAGAAAGTAATACAAGTTGGGATGAAAATATATTACGAGAATTTAACAGAGTAGAAAAGAGAGGGTAGAGAAAAAAAGACTTTTATTTCAAAAAAGAAAAACAAACAAAAGTCACAGTACCAAATTAGCTGATTAGAGAAATTCTGGAGTCTTTTTTGCATCTAATTAGACAAATAACCAAAAGGTTAACATACTTCTTTTAGACCAAGTAGTTTCCTAAGGTTATGATATATTGCAATTGAGATAATCTATGCTGTATACCCAGTACTGTTTTGTCTCTAATTTTGTTTCAGAACTGGAAGAAATTATACCACTTTGCAAAATTATGCCTTGTAAGTGGGTTTTTATTAAGGGTTGGTGGAGAAGAGTTTGTTGTTTTATAGAAGCTGTCAGAGAAAGTAAAAAATGTTCCTCCATATCTTATCTGAGGCCCTCTGAGACCTTCTTAGGGAGTCCTGTCACAGTGACCTCTCGTGATGATTCCCTTCAGATCTCACCAGAATTGATCCTTGGCAAGCTCAAAAGCAAGGAGAAAATGAGAACTGACAGAAGAGATTCTTCCTAGAAGTAAATATATTGCCTCACTGAAGCTCTTATCCTTTACTGTCCCTGAGTAACAAGTCCTGAAGTTGGCTTGTAAAGTGCTGTAAGAAAATGAAACTGTGGTCTGTGAGATACTAATATTTCTTGAAAGAAGGAGGGGGATCATTCCTGTCCTCTGATTAATGCTTCATGCACTGCTCTAGTCCATTAGAGACATAAAGGTGCCTTTAACAGGCCCCTGAGCAAAGTGCTTTATGCAACCTCCTCCCTGTCCTTGACACAGGGACAGAGAGTATCTTAGGCAGCATCTCCAACTGACACCAAGTACTCAGAAACAGAGGAGTGCCTCCAGGGAGCTCTTTCTGCCAAGAGAAATTAGAGCAGATCCTGGTTATTCTGACTTAAAGGAGAAGCCAAGTCCTGCTCTGGGCTGTGGGGTGGTAAAGGTGCTGACCATGCCTGCTGCTCAATGGGGAAGAGAGGCCGTGGTACAGCTTCCCTGCTCTGTCCTCCTGGGGCTGTGAGGGCTGGCCCACCCAGCACTAACACAACCAGGGGCAGGTTTAGCCCCTACCAAAATCATGAAGGTGGCAAAACTTCAGAAAATGATTGCATTTTATTTGTTTAGCACAACTTCAACCGTCCTAAACCGTTTAAAGGAGGAGGATGGATGTGGGAATCCACAAATCAGAGGGTTTTGGGAAAGCTGCAAAAGGCAGGCCTCAGAGACAGCAGAACTG
This sequence comes from Molothrus aeneus, assembly GCF_037042795.1. Lineage (NCBI taxonomy): Eukaryota > Metazoa > Chordata > Aves > Passeriformes > Icteridae > Molothrus > Molothrus aeneus. The sequence continues at coordinate 11,253,335 of NC_089649.1, read as the reverse complement.
TGAGCAGAGCAAAGCAGCAGCCATGAGATTGGTCAGCAGAAAAATTATTTAAAAAGTAGAAAAGCAAGGACAAATAGAACAATGGTCTGTGTATTAACACTTGTATGAATAACTCTCTAAGCTACAGAAAAGTTTATCTAGCAAGATATTAGGAAGGTTGAAGCTTAATAATGGAGCTCTGTGCATTGTGTTTTAAGGCTTACAAGCAGGTATTGTATTTGAAATAAGCAAGCATTGTTTTAAGCAAAGGTACCTGTGCTTATAGTGGTTGGATAGAACTACTGTCAATGTGCTTTTGCTTTGTGTGATTGGTCAGAAACCTTTTAAAGTAAGTTGTAACATTAAGTTCTTGATCTGCTGCCTGGGATGAGAGCTGCTGCCATCTTCCCATTGTCAAACCATGTAATGAGACTGATGCTGGAAAATAAAACAGCTCAAGACACGTTCCACAGCAGCCCCGTCCCGTTTGTGATTTGTACAGAGACCCCTGGCCAGCAATAGATGGATGTTTCAAATACATTTAATACATTTTTATTTCTAAGTCAGATTGATCCAGGTAGCAGCATGCACTGACTTATGCTAGAGTACTATAGAACAGGAGAGCTGCAATGTGTTTACATTTCAAACACAAGTGGTACAAACACCTTTGTGGGCCCTGCCTGGTAACATTTTTAAATGCTTGTGTGTGTGCACCATATGGCCTGATATTTTTTTATAAGTGAAAGATCAGCCCACCCACTCAAATAAAGCAAAAACTGTGTAATGAAACTACAGAAGTTTGGCTACAGAAAGCAGTGGGAAGATCTAAAATAGAAAGGATGACTGGTTATGAAAGAAACAGTTCAAGAATTTTAACAGACAATCAGAAATTTTGGGGAAAGTGAAAGTAATAAAGCAAGAAGGAAAAGATTATTTCTCTGTAGTACTTTTACTTGACTACTACCCAGGATTACCTTAATAAGAGCATGAGTTCCTCAAGATCACTAACACAAGAACTAATATAAACTCACATTAAGAGTTACAGAGCTGACAGGAGTAGCCAATATGCTGGCACTCTTCTGGTCTGTCACTTAACATCTTTAGGATAAACATCATGTCAAAGCTGAGTACTTGAGCAGAAAGATTATTTCCCACCAATAACCCATCAAATATTCCACCAATGTCACATTTCCCACAAGGACATTTTCCTTCAAAGAAGTATTTTGCACCAAAGCACTCAAAAGAGAATTATAAACAGCAAAATTTTTAACTAGGAGTAGTCTAATCATCTTTGATCCCCACACTTTTCTTGAATTTAGGATCTCTCTAATATTCTGTGGTTCCAAAGAAGCTCTTTCAGAAACAATTTTACTATCAAAGGTGGAAGCCAGTGTCAGGAACTTCATGTTACTGTTTATGCAGCTTAAATGCCTGCTGAACAACGTGTCCTCTGCTGTGCTGTTGCACTTGTCTATTCCTATGTGCCAGCTATATATGTTTTCTGAAGTACATGTACCCTCATGGTATCTCATCACTGACAGTCAAACACTCCACTTAGGTATGGCTCCAGCAGTGCATAGGAGCCATAAAGAAAACTTAATGAGCTTCCTGGGGTTTGCCTGTAACAGAAAAATGTGCATGTGGCATAGAGCTGCTCGGTGCTAATTCTGAAAGAGATAAAAATAAAGGTGTCAAATCTAATGCAGGGAAGCCCTTCTCCAATGGGAGAAAACTATCAAGTGCTGAATAACCTAGAGATTAATGAAAAGATCTGAAACTCCAGAAAATGTCTGCATTTAAATTGCTTCTTTCACAAGTGGTATGGCTAACAAACTTCTTCCTATAGATTTATTACTTATATTCTTTTATCCCATGTCCCTCTCTACTTCTCTCCTATGTATTCCAGTATCTTTGTCACTTTTGCAATATTAAGACCTTCCTCCAGATCCTCTGAAATCTTCATATGCTATCCCATCCTCACCCCATCTCTCCCCAAAACCTAGTAAGGAAGAGGAAACAGACATGAATGTGAGACACTTGTTTTTTTTTATAACTCATCTAGCACAACCAAACAGATCTACTCAAATTCCCCCCTTTTTTTTTCCCCAAATTTTCATTACTGACAAAATGCCTTCCCTCAGGACAACTACTGAAAATTGAAAGCAATTCAAACCTCTGGGGGCTTGAAAAACCTTTATTCTCTCAAAATTAAACTGCTTAATAGGTTGAAAAATTACTTGGGAGAATAATAAACTTTTGCAGAACAAGGAAAACCAGGTGACCACAAAAAATAACTATAGATAAAACTAGGAACCCAAGAAATCTGATTTTTACCATAACTTTGAAGCACAGATGGAGGTCCTTCCTCAACAAATAGTATACCGTTTTCCCATCATTCCTGAACTTTTTACTTAGTTTCATCCCATTGCTCTTTATCTGTCATCTTCCATAACATCCCACGATTTTCAGGGGGAGATCTGTTACATCTCAGCAGCTGCAGTGTGGTGGTGTAGTGCTGGGGCAGCAAGGGAGAGTCCCTGCAGAGGCTGTGGTCTCAGCTAAAGTGGGACTTCATTCCATAAAAAGAGCTCCAAGGGAATATTCCGGGACCCAGCAACTACTGGTAGTGAGCTGCAGCATTATTTCTATGCAGCATCCTCACTCTCCTCAACTTCCAGGGGTAGAAAACCCAGGTATGTGTACAAGGAAACTGCAATCTCTTCAATGTACTTTCTGAATCAGATTCCTATTCACAACTAGCTTTAAAATACCTAGTCTGAGGTGTGCTGTAGATAGAAACATTCCTATGGATACTATAGGGAAAAAACCCTATTTAAGGGTCCTCTATATTTTTTTTCTATTGTTAATTAACAAAAAAGAATTTCCTTTCTCGCTTTTTAATTCCTGTTATTATCTTTCCTCTCTACCTCAAAATGCAATAAAAAGAGCAAAACCGCATAAACATGAGACACATCGTAATTATTTCTTTAAAACCTAAATGCTTTAAGATCAGACAGAGAAGTAGATGTATATTTTATGAAGTTTGCAAATATTAGATACTCTCTGATCAAAATATGTTGTGCTCTGTGCTGAGGAATATCTGGAGTAGAACATTTTCTATTATTTCAGACATACACTTGAACTTTCTACTTAAACTGAAAATTAAGTCTGCCAGTTCTACAGTCCCACAGGCTTCCTTGTTTCAGTGATGAATGGCATTATCCACTTAAAATCAGCTTCTCAACTACACACCCTAAAATAGTTCTCCATCTGAGATCTACTCCAATCAATTGTTGGGAAAATTTTTAAGATTTGAGGCCACTTGGTCACTGTGAAACACTTTGCTATGAACAAAAACAAGGAGAAAATATAAATAATAAATAGTAACTTTAAATGAGGCAATAATTTGAAGAAAAGCAAGTGCAATCTATACTGAAAATTAAAAATGATGCAAATAGAAACTTCATCTTTTGACAAACTCAGAAAAAGTTGTGAAACTGCTGTAGGTTGGAGTAGTTGGTAACAATTAGGATAAATTTTTGCTGTTCCAGTAAATTATAAGCTCAGCTCCATATCAGTGTAGAATTACTACTGACACCACCAAGAACACCAAGTTTACCAATTTTTGAAAGTTTGAAAATATTTATTTTAATTTCCTTTCCCACCACAATTAAGTAGTTATAAATTAATAAATTTGAAGTAACTCCACAAAATGATATTAAGATTTATTTATCATGGCTCACTTATTATCTACAGTTACTTTTTAGAAATCTTGTTTCGAAAACTGCTTATAAGGTTGTGTGTAAGCAAGTAGAAAATAATCATATGATGCTGTTAAGGTACAACTTGAAGGATATGCTCCCTATTGTAATAGAGAATTTATCTGACATATTTGATACTTATTTCACCATCAAATCAAAGTTAATTTCTCTAAAAAGGATATTTAGCCAACAACTTTGTTATTTTTCAAAGCCATCTCTTTCTTCTCATAAAAGTGGTTGTTGTTTTTTAATTTTCCTGTGTAAGAAAAAGAAAACAGGGAAGAGCTGGACTGCATATGGTGTTTTCCAAATTTGAATCTAAAAATTGCTAGCAGCAGTAAAGAACAAACTGGCAAGACTACAGAAATGCAGTAAACAAGAATTCAAAGATAACCGAGTAATTTTGCTCACGTTTTCATATGAGCAGTCTTACTACAAACAATGGGAAGTCATACCAGAACACTTATGTAACATTTAAAAAGTGCAGTCTTCTTAAAAATTATGAGAAACGTTACCATTTTTTGCACAGACACATTTGTGAGGAATGTTATATAAAATCTGAACCTAATTGTTCTTAATAAAAGCTGTGAAAATGCATCATTCACTGACTTGCCTCATCCATTTCTTGACCTTCTTTTGCCCTGAAAAGCATTCCAGGTATGAATAATAATCCAGCTGGTTATGGTAGACTTTAGTGACATAGTTAGTTCCTTTCACTGCCAAACGTTGCAGATTTACAGTACACTGTAAAGACTAAAGTGCAGCCATAATTACCTCATTTCTTCCTTATGCAGATGATTTCTGAATTCTTACCACCTCCACACTTATGACTCATTCCTCAAGTCAGTCTCCTGAAGGAACAACCCAAGACACGTCAAGCAGAAACTGTGCTCAGCCAACAGAGCAGGCATGTTGCTTCTGGTTCCCCTCCAGGTACTGAGCCTCAGAAGAGCAGAGAATTGCATGATGTTTCCTTTCTGAAATGAAAAAGATCTGTGCTACTGGCTTGGCCGAAAGCAAATCTTTGCACTCTCCCTGCTAGGACCATTTCCCCTGTGGATCACAGTGCTTTTCCATGCCATACCTTGAGGGTTCTGTTTTGAACACTGTTTTAGGGTCATATGATAATCTGTTATATATACACGGTTATAATTACATTTTTGACCAGTGAATTTATCAACTGATATCAAATACATGTGAGATTATTTTATCTTATATACCTTTCAAAGGTATGGTCTAATTCCTTCATTTTTTCACAATAGTCTGCTTGGACAAGAAATTCTCAAATCTGTACTTGTACATCTATAACTACAATTTCACTGGGTCAGCCATAATCTGAACTCCTTTCAGCTTTCAGAACAGAGTTCTTTCAAAATGCTAACGAGACACAGTTCATAGGGAGTGTCCTCTCTTTGGACACCCTGGCAGTGGTAAGGTCAGAGTCACCAGCTGGACTCTGCGTTCTCGTGACAGAGGCAGACTGTCCTCTCTGACTCATCTCTACATCGTGGTGAGGAAGCTGACAAGGAGCTTCTTTTCCCTGTCTCTTTTTTTTTTTATTACACTCTCTCTGCTCTTGCATTAATGGCCTTGTTCAGTACAACAAGATTTTTATGCATGTGTTTCGTTGTTGCAAGTATTACACGATGATGAGGAAGCAAATCCTTTTTTCAGGGGATGTGTTGAACGAATACCGTTCAGGGGATAAAAGCAGGTCAGCTATTTCAGTAGGCAGCATCTCCAGATGCAATTCCTCTATGAATTATATACACAGATATGAACTCACAGACACTTCTTAACTGAACTGGCATTTGTAAAAGAAGAAGCAGCAAACTGAAGAAGCTAATTTTCTGTGGCAATGATCCTACAACGTGAGTTGTAGCTGTCTTGTACAGACTGACTTCATTTAACTCCTGAAAATAGGTCTTGTACACAGTGACTTAATTTAACTCGTGAAGAAAGGCTTACTTTGATTTCAGTTGATGTGGTTACTTTGGTTTCTAAATCGTGTCATATATACTGTATTTAAAGGATTCTTTTCAGAGACTGGAAGAAAGAAAAATTGGCAAGAAGGTATAATTATGAATGGAGAAATTGTTCTTTATGATGTGAGCTACAAAGAGTCACAATGCTCTGAATTAATGAAAGTCTCCTGTAATACAGGAGAGAGTAAAAATAGAATCTCATATACATTAAACATATGCCTTAGGAATCCTTTAACAGATAAAATTAGTTTGTTTCAGTTTTGTAGATCAGAATATCTGTATAAACAGAAATAAAACCTACAAAATGTACTAATAGTTTAAATAGTCATTGTCAAAGAAGTGTAGAGATGGGAGGCATAATTATGTCATGTGCATATCTTTTTCTGTGCCAGATTGCAGTGCCCACTGATGACAATTGCCATTTGGTGAACCTAGCTGTTTATCTTGACTGAAGAGATAACCATCTCTTCCTCTGAAAGCAATCAGAAAGTTTCCATCAGACTTGAACAGTGATGTATAAGGAGTAATTCTGGAGGATATTATGTCCTGTGGGCACACTTTTCCCTTAAGTCTCTCAAACAGTTTATTTTCAGTCTAAGACTATTTTCTCCTACTTTATACCAGAAATATTGCATTTTCTAGTCAATATGCCTATGAAAGCAACAGAAGGGAAGAATTGCAGACTTCTATTGCTCCAGCTATTTCCCACCTATATATTCAGGTATCAAGAGCAATGGAAAAACAGTAAAATAATTTAGAATTTTAGATTTCTAAAGTTAGCAGTTCTTTGGCCTATGTACAGAAAGTTCTGCCACGAAATTTGGACCAGATTTGGAGAGGAGAAACTGGAAGTAAAGGCAGATGCAAAGCCTTGGTCTACTATTATCCACACTTAGGGTGAGTGTTGAACAGAAGTTTAACTCAACTGTGTCCTTCTTGATATAAGGTCATATTTTTAGACATAAATGTTATTTTTCTCATCCCTAACTTTAAGGGATTGGGATGAGACTGCAATGGGGGCAAGAGTAAAAAAGAGTTGAAGCTGGAAGTGGAGGAGGAAGGGAATTAAGCAAACAAAGATTTTATGTAGTATTTACTGGGAAAGTAAACATGTTTTCTGAAGAGTACAACTATGAATAGTAACTAGAGGTCACACAGACAGATTTAGGAGTGTATTTGTGAGATGGTAAATAGAAAATCCTCACTGCATTCTTTTTTTACTTTTACTGTGATCAGTAAAGCTTCTTTTATTTGTTTCAATCAGGTTATATTAAGTCATTGCTGGAGAAAAAGAAAACAATCTGCTTTATTTGCTTCATAAATATAATTATAAACTTTCCAGAACCAGGTTAGCCACAAATTAACATGACAGCTACATTCACTTTCACATGGATTATTTATGAAGAAACTTTGATGGGCTAAAGCTACTGATAGGACCAGGTGTTGCTGTAGAAGCCAATAGAGTTGCTATAGTGACAGGCCACAGGAATGGTCTAAAAGGTATGATAAATGACAGACATCTTGCAATTTGCAAGCCAGAAAAGCTTGGCATTTAGGAAATACTTGATACATCTGCCAATTTATTTTCTCACATGGGAAAGGCAGGTATATTGTATCAGGGTTCACATTAGGCTGATATACTCCCTTGGCTGTTTTATGTCTATAAACACTGTGCTGATCTGAATGTCTGTGGAGGAACTGAATAACTCCCTTCAGCTGTGCAGATACAGGTAGTGTCTCTAGCTTTCCTCTAAGCATTAGACTTAACAAATTTCCACAAGATGATCCTCCTCAGCACCTTTGGAGCTACCAGGGTATGCTATCTGTGGTGGCACTGGATTTTAAATATTTAAAGTTCATTCACCTTTTTAGATCTCTGAACAGCCGTGGAAACTGGTAGCAGATTTTCCAAATAAATAATACAACATAAACCTATTTTATACATCAGTTAACACTTCCAGGCTAAACAAAACAAAATGGAAAAAAAACAAAAAGCCAACAACAACAGCAACAACAAAAAAAAAGCCAACAAAAAAACAAATTCAGAACCTCCATAACCATAGTAAAGAAAACCTAGAAATATTAGTAAAGTTAGTAAAATGCCAGAGCTGTCTTTACAATTTCAAAACTTCCTGTGTCATAAATATTGCATTTATTGATATTTACACATTATAAGGTTCTTTTTTTTTGCTCCTACTGAATTGCAGGAAGTCAGAGAGAGTTTATAAATGTACTGATGAGGCTTAAGACAAGAAGAGGGAATCTTAAACCTAAGAAATGCCACTTTTGCAATAACTTAATGTTGAATATTAGTGGCAAGTTAATACTAAACTTTGAAGCAACTTATTAATGAATTAATTAATATTATAATATATACATAAATTTCTATAATATAAATTTATATTATATATATTATATATATATATTTAGTATAAGTTACAAAATATTAAACTTTGAAGCAGTACTGCACCTCTATGCAGAAAGCTTGAAGCCATGGCAAACTAGTCAAACAGTACTTGAAAGCTGGGAAAGTCACATTTCACAATGCTATTGGTATTGAAGTGTCCATTGCTGTTCTCACATGTATAATGTATTTAAGGTTCAAACTTATCTTTTAAAATGCTTTCTGCATTTTTGGTCTAAGCCACTTGTGTTACTTTCCCACTTGCTTTCTCCTTTACACATCTTTTGGTACAAACACTAAATTTAAGTAGAAATGGCTATAATTGCCTTCTTTCCCCAATGCAAGAAACTTCTGTACCTCTGAGCTTGTAAAACACCAACATAAACAAGCACCAAAACCTGTAAATTTCAGAAATCATCATTCTTGATGAAAATAAATTAAAGTTTGTTACTTCAGACGAAGGATGTGTCCTAGATATGTGAAAAAAAGTCATCACCAAAATGACTGTGTCTTAAGGTCTGGAAAAGCAGCACACCCAACATGAATTTGCTGCAAGCTGCTAGAAATAAACCTTACAAAATGTTGAGTTGCATCTTTTGTAGCACAGAAGATTACGCAACAAGCATCAAAAGCAAGGGAAGGTGACAAGGGAAGAAAAGTGTGGAACTTTATTCAACCTCTACTCCAACACAAAGAACTGTTTCATCTAACCAAAGTCAACTTCACATCACAGAATGTTGCCACACCTTCCTCCCAAGCAGAGGGAGGAGGCTAAACTCCCACTGGCTGAACTGTGAGCAAGAAAAAGATTGGGGTTGTGCCCCCCATAATGCTGCATGTGACACATTTAGCCTTTAAATGCTCGCTTCAGTGCCGCCTCATTGCATGCCATGGAGGGAGTATCTGCCAGGTCTGGAGTTTTTACTTATAAATTGGCTCAAAAGGACTCAGAAGAAAACAAACACAGGGATATCCTCACCCTAGACATTGGTCATACCATGAGGGGTGTACTAGAATGTACTATGCTGTGTTACACGGTGAAAGACTCAGAATATTTTAAAAGTTTATGAAAAAAATTAAAAATTAACAGCTTTCTATCTCAGTATCTCTCTTCCAAACACTGGAATATTCATGTTCTCTACTTTCCTCTCTAAATTCTGTTAATTTTATATGAGACATCACATAAAGCACTCAATGATCACATGGACAAAAAACTGCAAATTCTCCATTTTCCATTTATCTATATCAATGGCAAAAAAAAAAAAAAAAAGAGACTTAACTAAAACAACAGAAACTGCTAGAATTTAGGAAGGCTGGAACAGTCTTATAACCCCAGAAACTTGTGACCTTGTACCTTTGTACTTTGCAAAGACAAAGCACATCAGAGGTCTGAATTCAAATGAGACAACCAACAAAATATTAAGAGCCATGAAATCTTCAAGACTTCAGTGAAATCTGTCTTCAAAGACTCGACATGTACAAGTTATATATGCCTGTAGTACTTCAGGGTTTTTTGTTTGTTTTTTTAAAAAGCAAATACAGACATGAAAATATATTTATCATCATAGAGAAAAGGAAATGGATTGTTAATGCTATATGAAAATGTTATTTACAGAGGAAAAACAAAGTGAATTATAGGCAGAAAGCCAATGTTTTTTTGAATTGCTTTGCAAAAGTGAATATTCTCCAATCAAATGCATTTTAAGTATGCTTACTTTGATTTTCTTTTAATTTAAAAAAGCCTCTTTTCAATGAAAACACTATTTTTTTAGTTCCTCATAAGATCTTGTGGTTCAGATGAAACAGAGACTGGATAATAGCAAAGGAGTAACTAGTAAGTAACTAGTAACAAACATCTTTCTTGTCTACTACATGGAAGTTTAGCACAGGACACATCTTAAATTTAAATGCTCTACAATTTGAAGAGAAAACCATCATTCAGCTCTAGGTGGATTTAGAATCAGCTTTTTTTTAAGAAGATGCCAAAATATTCCTTTACTTAAGAAATACTCAGAAGCTTTATTTCAATATTTAACAATAAGAGAGGTAGAACAAAACATTTTGTTCTGCCTGGTACTGAATAATTTAGCTTCTTATTGATCTTTACAGACCTATTTTCAATATTTGGTTTTAAAATACAACTACTGAAATCACTTCTGGAGCTGCAAAAGACAAAAAGGAAATATGTACAGACAGGTCTTTAAGGAGTACAAATCTAAAATACATTGTTGGATAAACTTTTGGTAAAAGTTCTATGCCAGACTCCACCAAGTATTCTTACTATTTTTCTTGTAACATGAAATAAAATTTTAATGTAATGGTTTGCAAAAAAGCCCAAACAGACTATATATCATTTCCATTTTTTTCAGATTAAAAGGAAAAAAATAAATTAATCGTAAAATCATAGTCCATTTTCAATCTCTCCATATCATAATTCAGCTTTTATTTTTATCATTTTCTTTTGTGCCCTGTGTGGCAGAATTATAACACTCTATACTGAATAGAACAGCTTGAAGAATTGCAAAGGTATTTCTACTATGTCAAATTACTTTTCTCCCACTCAGAACCATCCTAAAACCAGCCTGTTTCACAGTGCCCATACAAAGCACATACATTAGAATTTTAAAAGGAAGGAAGAAAAAAAGCCCACAAACAAATGCTTATTTCTAGACTTTCTTATGTGTCTTAGAGTAATTTTATCATTTAGTCTTTCTGTTGTAAAGACTGTGTTTGAGTATACAATGTAAGGTCATGAAAATTTATTTTTGTTCTGCTTGCAGAACAAGAAAGTAGATATAGTAGATAAATTAATCATTGTAAAACATTCACTGAATTCTGCAATTAGAGCTTTTTTATTGAATGACTGCATTCCTACAAATGCTTTTTTAAATCTTTATTTTTAGATGGAAAAGCATTACCCACCTTGCATAATGCATTCTTTATGCACCAGGAGCAAAAGAGTAGCCAAAATTAAGTACACAGTCCACAAAGTAATAATTTTGGGTTATTGCAGGTGATCATTCACAGGGATGGAGTCTAAATGGGTACAATAAATGCATGTATGCCACGCTTTCTCCTGCTCTGTGAGTCAGATGCTTGCAAAAAGGCCTTTCTCTGAATATGCATGACAAATTCTTAATGAGAATTGTCCTGTTTCTGTGAAAATATATCACACTTTAACTGGACCAATAAAGAAACTGTCTACAGACTCCTTTATGGCTATTTCTTCTAAACATGTCCAGTTCCAAGGAAGGGGAGAGCTTACAGACACAGGCTGAATTTAAAGAAGCATTACTTTTGGGTTCATATGAACATCAGACTGATTCCTTGAAGAGATTTCTTTCAAGCACCTTGTCCTCGATCTTGGCTAAATTTTTGAAGCACATATGATCCTAATTCCAATTTCTTGAGCCAAGCCTCAAGATATCCAGTAACTGATGCATGATAATCTTTCCTCAGGGAAGCAAAACAAAAAAAAATCACCACAGATATACTTTGGAAAAGCATTTTTTTAAGTGCAGCAATATTTCAATGAAGAAATATGATAATTATTCAAATTGTCTTTTTTCAATGAGACAATTGTTTTTTTAATGTTGCCAATCAGAATATGAAGATCAAGGAGAAAACACACATGTAAGAGCAAAAAAAAAATTGACAAACAGCAGGAGAATACAGAGCATTTCCATATATATTTGAAATACTTTTTGTATTGTCAAGAAACAGCTTACAACAAAGAGGTTCAAAATGAATTATACAGAATATCTGGCTGGAAAATGTTGAAGTAAGTTTGGACTATTCATAGGAAATTATTCTGAAATAAAAGAAAGCCAAATAAGAGGCTAAAAAGTGAGCTGAAGCCTGAAGAAAAATACAACTCAAATCTCGTAAAATTAGAGCTTCACTTTAATGACAAAATATAATTTAACTAAGCAATTTCAAAGAGTTCCTCACAAAGATGCTTTCCCAATGCCAGATCACAATTCAAAATCAAATGATTAGAATATACTTTTTCAGATTACTCCTATTCATCACTATTTGATCTCACTCCAGAGCTGCAAGTCTATCTTGAGATATTAGGTCAATTTACTAATTAATTTTCAAAGATAAAGACTTCAGATGCACTTCATAGGAATGCATTTGTTCTACTAAAATAAAATGATGTGAGAATCTTTATAGTTTTAATTCATATTTCCGCTAACCTGGCTATGAAGTTAGGCCAATTTGACAAACTTTTTGCATGCAGAAGAATTACAAGTCTTTGATGCTCTAGCATAATGAGGAAAATCCATTTCTTGACAGCTTCACTCGCAGAAATCGTAGAATTCCTTATATGTTGTTCCATGTACAGCATGTGTTAAATTATTGGGAGTTTGTTGATGCCTAGTTATGAGTGACCACCATAGTGGTGCACAGAAATTATACAGAAGGGGTCAGAATAACTCTCCAGATAGCTTTGTGGTCAGAATTTAGGTATTATGAGCATGAAGGACTTCAGTCTCTGAGCAGCCAGTCAATTTTCCATGAGTGGAAGCTTGAAGGCAGAAGGAGCCCGAGGCAGCACTCAGGGGAACACCCTGTTCATGACACCAGTCAGAATTTAGCAGGGCATGTGAACAGATGGGCAAATAATAGAGTGATCCTTCACCAAATGCAACTCTGAGTCTCTAGGAGGCCCCCAGAAATGTGGCTGGATCAGGAGGCTGGAATGGAATGTCATCGAGGCAGCCATAACTGACGTGTGTGTGCTTAGGAGCATCTAGAAATGAGTTTATGGAGCAGTCAGAAGAATCTGAGCAACTAAAAAATTGTTTTATACTTATTAGAGGTAACTTCACAGCCATGACTGCACCAGTTCATAATTTAGTTCCACTGTATTCTTTATCCTGACCTAATAAACAAAACACGCATGTGCCCAATTTCAGGCTGTAATGAACCACAAAGGCCTGACTTTGAAAGACTACACAATTAGACTTTGTCCAAAATCACATGGATAGTTTTGAGCCCTTATTATACCACAATAGATCCAACATGCTCATTTATTTTATGGTGAATACAGCACAGTTCAAGATCTATGAGATTTTTGCCTATGCTTATGCTTTATTAATTCCATTTTAATTTTGTTGCATTAGGTATAAATTGGCTTCAGTTTCCTGACTTTTGTGGTACCTGACTGTGGATATTCTCAGTCCAGTTGAAGAAAGAACAGAGATAATTTCTTCCAGGCCGAGCCTGGGAAACTTAGAGGAAAGAATTCAAACAATGATTATCTCTCTTTCTGTAACCATTGTTTATACATATGGTTCTCCAGAGTGTGCTATTCATAGTTATCCAAAAGTGTGAGAGAAGATTCCTAAAGGCCAATCAGGTTTTACGTCCATTGTTTCTATAAGAACTGTAGATTTCTAATAATAACTTGTCTTTTCATGCCTTCTGATGATGGAATCTCTGTATCACCTTTGTCTGTCCCCAGTAGCCCTTCAGTGATATCTGCCCAATTGTTATCATCCTAAAATTCAGAAAAAAAAGATAACGGTAGATCTCAGGCTATCTCAAGACATGAATTAATCAGCTGGTTAATTAAGATGTTAAAAAAACCTGCCTGAGTAATTATACATAGCATAGCCATCAATGTAATCATATTCTATAGAATCCCATCATGTGATTCACGTGCAGAACCTTCCTGGGCACAATCTATAGCATGCACTTTGGGAAATACAAACTCAGAAATTCATCAGAAGCTTGACAAGCTGGTGGAGTATTTTAATTTATGGGAATGATGGTTAAAGGTGATCTGAACAAACAATGGAGAATTGAAGCAGTAATTAGTGGAACCAGGGAAGTGTGAAACGATTAGGGATAAATAAAATAAAGTCATTTTCTAGTGGAGGATGTCAGAAAGGTTCTTAGGGAGAATTTTAAATTATTTGAAATTGTTTTATGAAAATTCAGTATTATTATATGGATTAATGATCCATTAATGTCTATCATTTATAATCATAATAAAGTTTACTACTCAAAGCTATGTAAAATAATGGCATATTTGATATATCACCATGAAAATGGAGCACCAAACTATTGCAATTAACTTTTTTATATATGCTGGGCAATAAGTTTTTTCATTACATTGTAAAGTAACAGTCCTCAGGACTCACAGTTCTTCCTCTACGGTTCCCTCATATTCAATATAATACCTGAGTTATGCACACTGCCCTTAGGACTTGAAACCTCCTCTTCATTTTGCAAATAGTATCAGAGGAGGATGTGACTTCATTTCCTCACTTCCAGAGCTTCACCAGCATAGTAGCCCCAGCAACTGTCTGGGTGAAAGTAAAGTGTCCTTCGGGTGGCTCATTCAGATGTGAGGACCCACATGCACTGCATTTGCTAAGTGACAGGACTACAGTGCCAGAAAAGACATTTGAAAACATGCTGGATTAAAATGTCCCTTTCTTTCATGAAGGGACTTCTAAGAGGTTGGTAAGGAAAATGTATATCAGTTCCACAATGCAAATGCACATCTATGTTCTCCAATGACCATTGCCAAAGCTTTATGCAGCCTTGGCTGCAGCTGGGGAAGCAGTACCTTGATCTTAAAGCCCAGCCCTAAATGATCCTGAATTTTTCCAGCTCAGCCAGTTGTGCTAGACTAAGATTACAGAGATACTGAAATAGTAGCTCAACTTGTCGGGTGCAGAAGAAAACTGAAGTATCCAGTAATGCACATCACAAGATCTTCTTTTGAGTGCTTCTCTCAAAAGGGAAGAAATCCCATCATTAGCAGTTTTTTTGAGGTGATGTTGATTCCAGCTGCAACTTTCAGAACAAAACAGGTGTTCCCATCCAACAGGGAATGCAGCAGCAATCCATAAGGGACAAATTAAAGATTTTGTAGAATAATTGTTGCCAGATTTCACTCTTTTTTTTTTAATATAGAAGAGGAAAATACAAGTTAATCAACAGTCTTTACCCCTGCAAAAAAGAACATGGGATGTGAGAATATATTATGGGAAGTATAATTTTCTATGGGACAAGTGGCAACCTCATGTCAGATACAGCTGTGACTCCCTTGAGTGGAGAGAGTCACATTTCTATTGTCCATGGTAATATAGTCTAGAGTGTGTTCAGATGTCTGCTTTACAGGAGTAGTTAATACTGTGGTTATTTTACATGAACCCTTTCTGTAGCCTCCAAAGAAACTAAAGCCACTGAAATGGTTTAATTCAGTGAACTGAATTTAACCTGACCCTATCATAGTGACATTGATTGCAGATGTGTTGTAATTATTCTGGGATAAATTAGACCAGATTTACACATAAAAAGAAAATCCGAGATGCTTCCAAAGTTCAGAAACTGAATTTGATTCATAGAATTTTTGAGGCAAGCAAAGACTATCTAAGCTGACCTGTTGTGTAACAGTGCAAGGCATGATATGCATGCAGATCCTGGTTCTGATTCAGCCAGTTTATGTGCAGACATACTTTCAGAAATGTAAATGATAACTATTTTAAATTACAAAGTCCGACAAATGTGCCTAAATTTTTCCAAGTCAATATTTTTTCTAGGAGACAGTGGCATTAATATTTCCCATCCTGGATAGAAATCCTGCAAGATCAACTTCTGGTAATTTTGTCTTCTTTTCTGTCACCTGCTGTATCTGTTGGGTAGACAAAAAAACCCAAAAAACAAACTGTAAATTCTTTCATATTTTTTCATAGTTCTTTCCTACTGCATCTGACAGGGAACTAAAGTGTAACTCTACTACCTGAGTGCTACCATAATAATTTAGTTCACAATGTAACTCTGGATCTCATTCAAGCCCCTCAGTCTTAGAGTGGCACATCTTGATGTCCAATGTTAAACAATAATAACTCTGCATTTTTTAGCTCTCTACCACTGCACAGTGCATCCATTGGCAAATTGCTTCCTTGAACAAATGGTCTTTCAAATTTGCTTTGTTTCACTGACCTCATAGTTTAGACATTAGTCTCATCCATTCTTCAGGAATGGGATGTCTAACCACTACATGATACTATATTATATTAAAGAATACTAAACTAAACTATACTAAAGAATACAGAAAGGATACTTACAGAAGGCTAAAAAAAGATCATAATGAAAACTCGTGACTCTCTCCAGAGTCCTGACCCAGCTTGACCCTGATTGACCATTGAATCAAAACAACCCACAGCAGAAACCAATGAAACAACGACCTGTTGGTAAACAACCTCCAAATACATTCCAAAGGAGCAAAACACAGGAGAAGCAAATGAGATAATTATTGTTTTCCTCTTCTTTGAGGCTTCTCAGCTTCCCAGGAGAAAAATCCTGGGTGAAGGGATTTTTCCAGAAAATGTGAACGCCACATGGTTTTGTCTTGTTATTGCCACAAGTTTCACAGCATTTCTTGTAAGACCTGTACCTTTTCTTTTATTTTGCTAAACTGGCAGCTTCTGCTTGCTAGCACATGGTTTTGTTTCCCTCAGGAGAGCAGTAGCAAAAAGGCAAAACCAAAAGCCTGTAAAATATACTTGCTCTTGTTTCTGCTGTAATAAGCTCCAGCCCACCTGGTTACAAGGCAACAGGTATCTCTTCTAACATCTCATCTTTCACATGTTTTTAAAGGAATATATTCCAGATCTTAGAAACTTTCTGCACACATCTGGTAGCACTGCTATGCAATAATCCACTAAATATCAGAGAAACAGCACCATTTTATCTGCTTTGAAGCCAATGAATGGATAACTCCAATACCACAGTATTCCTAGGGACAGGATTTTCACTAATGAGCAGGAATATTGGTGTGGTGCCATGTCCCTTTTACTGGGCTGCACTGCAGAGAAGATAATCAGGAAAAAAGGACAGATCTGTGATGTCCCTAAGTTCCAGAAGCTCCTATTTGCCAATAAGCACCACCAGGGCAAGAGGCTTTAATTTTCTCTAATTCATGAAGCAAATCAGCTTGGCCAATGGCCAATTTTAGAGCAGTAGCTCAAAGCTAGCTGACTCCATCACAGTACATTACACTATGCTAAAGTTGTGCTAAATCAGAAGGCTTTCTCTGAAATTATGAAAGTGAATTCCCTTAAAGTTTCCTACTAAGAAATAGTAAATAGGTAAAAAAAAATCCAACATATAAACAAAACAGAAATCCCCTTAGCTAAAGGACTGTATGCAACTGATAGATTTTAAAATTTATAAATTATATGTACAGTGCTGACTCTTAAGCCATATTTGTCTGTGGTTTAAAAGGTTAAGCATTAAAAGATGTTCAACTAAATTCTAATTAACTGTGGGAAGTCTTGCTGCAAGATGAGTGGTGTGAGAAACAACTAACTTATTACAGAGCTTGAAAGAGAGCAATGAAGAAGGAATGAAGGCCCTTGAAGTTATTATTAGGTTGCAAAAATTTGTGAACTCAACAGTATCTGTGGGCAATCCAATTTAAACCCAATTCATATCAATTTTAAGTGGTTTCTTTCCCATATAAAACTAAATCAATGAAATATTGAACTAAATTAATAAAAGTGTCCATATGGGAAATGGCACAATTTTAAACAAAAGATCTCTAAAAATGACATCATCAAAAGCAATGCAGCTCATGTGGAACCAAGTGATAAGATCATCTGCTGATGAATAGGAATAAGAGATGCTGAAGGGACTGAGAATTATTTGATCACTTTGCACACACTCTGTTCTATTTTTGAGTATGTGGTAGAAGTCCTAAATGTTATCCCTGTTCTTTGGAAGTCCTTTTGCAAAACTCACTGACATTGGTGAGGACAGCAGCAGGCCCCTGCTATTGATTGCCTCCTCCTTTACAAGGCCACAGGCAGGCTCCCAGTAACCTAATGCAAACCCAGATCCTAAGAATATCTGGCTAAATAATGGATGAACTGTGACACACATACACACACACACACACACACTGTGTATAACCACAGTGAAATCTCTGAAATTGCATTGGTAACTCAATTAGGCATTTATAGTTTATTGCATTAGAGGGGCTGTTACTTGCTGAAATTAATTTTTCTTAGAAAGGCTGTCAGCCAGTCCTCACTCTCCTGTGTTACAGTTCTGGACTCACTCACACATCAAGACTTAAAACTTCCAGGAAATCATAACAGATGATGGACTGGCGTAGTAGTGTCCTCTCATTACCAAATTTCTTTCCCAGATGGCTTGGCAGTAACACTCCTCCAGGTCCTGCTGTCAGACAGGAGCCTCATCTACATTACCTCCATTCCAGGCTCCTGGACACCTTCCTGCACTCCTCTCCTACACATAATGCCTCCACCAGGCATTTGTTCTCCCTATCCTTCACCCCACTGAAGCATAATGGGCACAGCTGTCTGCAGCACTGAGGAGGCAGGGGGAGCAGATGTGGGAGAAGGAGCCACTTGCTGGATGAGTGGTGGCCTGGCTTCGGCGCGGAGACACGGCACCCGCACGTGGGACGCGCTCACAGCACTTCCCCTGCCTGCCCCGAGGTCTCTGTGGGTAAAATCTACATCCAAGTGCATCCAGCCAATTGTTCTCCTTGCTGAGCATGAATTTCTCGGTGCTTTAATTAATTCACCCGCAGCGTGAGCGCCACTGAGTTTGATGCGCGCTCCAAGAGCCCGGGCGTGTAATTAGTCCGATGGAACAAAGAGTAATGGACTGATGGAAACAGTGGGCTGGAAGCATGCAGGAAAAGAGAAAAGTAGAATTTCAGTGAGACAGACAAATCTAACTGGAGCTCATTCTGGCAGAGGCTGTCACCACAAAATACACATATATACGCACACAATCTCTTTTAAAAATCTTCACTCATTTCCCTGAGTGTCCCAAAGGATTTGTGGTTTGAAAAATGACTCCTTTTAGTTTTAAGTTGTACATGGAGTTGTATTTAAAAATTATGTCTAATCATATTTTTATTTGGTTTAAGAACACTTGGGGCAGTTGGAAAAAGAAAAATCATAGTTTTCATTTGCTTTTGTTCTTGAAAAGCTGCTTTATGTACCCTATGCAGCAAGATGAAAACCTGAAAAAAAGGGGAAATTAAATCACAGCAATAAAATATGAAGGCATTTCTTTGACTTACCCAATAAATGTGCCAGTCCAAAGAAATGAGAAATGTGTACATTCTGTTAGTGTTCTTCTTAAATAAGAATTTTTTCCCCCATTCTCTGTCAATTCTTCTATACCAGGGCACAATCTTCCAGGTAGTTAATTTTAATTCCTGAAATCAGACAGCAAGAATACAAGTTTTCATGTGGTACCAGTTTTCTGACTTTATGGATCAGGCCAAACTTCTAATTTATGCAACCAATATGTTCTGGCATGCACTTTTCTAAAACAAATGAAAGGCAAATATAGCACCAATTTTTCATCAAACAATTCTATTCCTAAATTTACCAGGAAAGTCAATGGTTTGAGCCAAACACCTTAATGTAAAAATTTTGTTCATCTTTAATGCAGAAGAAAGCTACTACAAAAAATTGAAGTCAAATTAAACCTGAATTAGATAAAAAATTCCAGAGAACATTATCAAGACGTACAATGACATCCTAATGCTTTAAATTATAGCATTTTTTCAATCAATTTTCTATCTTTAGGCTCAACAATATAAAGCAGTATAAAAAAAAAAGGGGGGAAAATTGATGGCTTTGGTCTCAGATTCAGATCAAAGACTTTCATGCTGCATATGTTAAGTAAGTGGCTAATAACTACAGGATATTCAAAGATGTCATCTACTTATCCTATGACTACCTGAAGTTTTCCCCTTTGCACAGAAAAATATTTACTGCATCTATGAAAAGCTGATTTCAGGCAGCTACTGGGACCTCATCTGGAACGTGCTAATTGGAAAGAAATGTGCATACAAGTGTCCCAAAAACCCAGATGATTGCCTTGATCAGCAGTCTAGGTAATTAGGACTCTATTTCTGGGGTAAAAAAAAAAAACAAAAAAACAAAAAAAGGAACTCACTCTTGTATTACATGTGGAATTCATTGTATCCAGATCAATCTGTCTGCATTTGCTTTGCTATTGCTTGTAAAATCTTTATGTTTCTTGAGAAATACCCTAACTTCACTTTCAGGAAACAGGGCAACATTTTCACACTCAGCAGCTCCCTCAGAAATCCAGGCTTTTGTAGGAGAATTAAAGAAGCAGAAAGCAGGTGCAAATGAACAGAAGGGGTCAAAGCGTGAGGATTTTTAGATTCATCTCAGAGAACAAAACCTGTCCAAATAGGAATAAACAAACCTTTCTGTCTGGCAGGTCTTTCCAGAGGTTTCCCACCTCTGATTCATGCTGACAAACTCTCATGAGTCTCTTTTCCGTGTTCAGTGCTGCAGTAAAATCCCAAATAATATCCAATTTAAGAAAGAGCTAGTGTCAGCTGCCAATCAACACCTGTTCTGCTTTACTATGTATCCAATTTATTCTCTAAGAAGAGCCCCAGGTGTAGTTTGCTGCACGCTTTATCTTGTATTTTTCCTTACACTGCTACAGCTTGGTTTTATTTGTCTTCAGCACTCTGGAGGAAGCTGTTGCAGGGTGTTCACATCCTGCACTGTGCACATGCAGCACAGTGGCTCCTGTTGGTGTTCCAGAGCTGTTCCTTGTTGGTTGTCAGCATCTCAGCACACAGTGATCTTACTACAGGCTGCCACCTACTCTATTTCGTGTGCACAGATTTTATGCTGAAAGAACAAGTACTATTGTTACTTAATAAAATGACTATAATAATACTACCTTACATTTCTATAAATCTCCTTTTATACAAGTGCCTTAAAATATTTTATGGTTTATTGTGACGGTGGTCACAGGGGTCTTAGGATGAGGGAAGAGATGTAGATGTGACTCCATATTTTAGAAGGCTTGATTTATTATTTTAAGATATATATTACATTAAAACTACACTAAAAGAATAGAAGAAAAGGTTCTCAGAAGGCTGGCAAAGCTAAGAATAGAAAGGAATGAATCAACAAAGGTTTGTGGCTTGAAAAGAGAGAGAGCCAGCTGTGCTGTGATTGGCCATTAATTCCAAACATCTACATGAGACCAATCACAGATGCACCTGTTGCATTCCACAGCAGCAGATAACCATTGTTTGTATTTTGTCCCTGAGGCCTCTCAGCTTCTCAGGAAGAAAAAATCCTAAGAAAGGATTTTTAATGAAAAGATGTCTGCGACAGTTTATTTTGGTTTTTTTTTCCTAGATATAATGCTACAAATTTTTCTATCTGCCACTGAAAAAAACCAACAAAACCAGCTCCTTTTAATATACAACATATCTCCTCACCAGCACAAAGCAGTGCCTCACCATTTTTGTTCAGGAAGCTGTGGATGTCCCATCCATGGAAGTGTTCAAGGTTGGATGTGGCCTGTAGCAACCAGATCGTGGTGGAAGGTGTCCCTGCCCATGGCAGGGGGTTTGGAACAAGGTGATTTGAAGGTCCCTTTCAACAGTAACAATTCTATGAATTTGAACGTGTCTATATGACTACAGCAGTTACAGAAAACTCTATCGCAAGCATCCCAGTGCAGGAGGACAGCAGGAAAACATTAGAAAGTACCAGTATGGACCAATTTGCTGCTCCTACGGTCTCTGCTACCAAGAAAATGGGGTCACAGGTCTGGTGACTCACCAAAGTAGATTTCAGGGGAAGACTGAGGCACTGCTTGCAAAAAAATAGAAGGAACTCAAGAGTAAAGACAGCAGTACCTCAGATGCTTTTAATCCTGAATATATCTAAAAAACCAAACAGTAAAACAAGAAACGTACCAAGTTTCAGTTAAAACACGGGAGAAGCAGGTGAGCTGTTTATCATAGATGCAAACTAAACCAGCTTTTTCCTCTCTAGCTCCCAACGAAAAGAAGGTCCTGGCATGGTGAGAACTTGTTCTCTATTCACCAAACTATCCTAATGGCTTATAATAAGTTTCTTACTTTCACATAACCTGTTTGAGTGCTTTGATTTAGAGATTGAAACTCCATGACAGCACCAAGTAGTACTATTTCTCAGAAGTGCTGTAGCAAAGTCTGGAAAACAAAGAAAGGTGTGATCCTATTATTTCCACAAAAGCTATTGCAATACTGTAGGAAAAAGCTCCCTTTTTCTATGCACTTCATCACCTGGAGTTATAGTATCAGCTGTTTCTTGGGAAGGTCATTTGCATTGTGCCACAGAAAAAGCTGCTCACCTACAAAACAAACATAGAGCATCATATGCTTAATTGTAAAATTATTAAATTTTGGATACTTTTCCATCCAAACTCCTTCTGTACCTAACGACTAGCAAAAAATTCTTTTTTTAAAATATGCATCCAACATGAACCCTTGAAGCTCTGTATGTGCACATCAAGGACAGCACGTGACTTTAAGTTTGCTTGAATAAGATTTTTTTTTTTTTTTGAAAAAGGCTGTTATAGTATTGGCCCAGTTCTTATCTCTTGCAGACAGTAGCCCAAATCTTCCCTGTTACACAAGTCCAATCTCACATTGATTTCAATGGGTTTCAGCAGAATAACTGAAAAGAGAATTTGGCCCCTAATCTCTGACTATATCATATAACTAGTAAGTGTTTGGCTAAGATTAGATTTAAAGATAGTCCAGGAGGATGATTCAAGGACTCCAGAACCTTTATTTACACCAAAGTCTCCATCCTTTGGGGAAAACACAAAATAAAAGATAGTGTCTTTAAAGGCACTATATTCCTTAAAATCAAGAAAACCCTTAACTAATTTGCTGTTTCTTTTCCTCCAACATTAACACAAATAAGGGAAAATATTTATACTGTAGAACAGTAGTTGGTTTTTCCTTTTCTGAAGTCGTCTTTCAAAAATGCATATGTGGATGCACATGATTGTCTCAGCAAAGGAAATAACTTTCTGCTTCTCTTTAATCCTATGTACAATGCAATTGGAAACAGCAAGTGCCTCCATACACATTAATCTACAAAGATTTTCTTTTTACTTCCTTTGAGCTTGTTGCCTAAAAATCATGGACCTGGTTTCTCCTGTGGGCTATTCTGTGCTACAGGTAAGCAGTTCATGAGCTCAGGGATGAGACATTTTTTTAAGCTTGGCTGTGTACACAAGCTAAATTCCTACAGCCTCAAGACTATCAGTACTTACAAGGACAGTAAGTTTAAATGCTTGTTCATTATTGAGGAGATGGCTTATTAGCCTTTGTTCCACTTTATTCTTTCTCCCTTGAAATGGACTGAGACTTGCAAATGAGCAAGCATTAATCCCCAAAAAGCTGAAGTCACCAAGGAAAAAGGACTTGTTAGGATTTCGCAGCCATGTGCCTGCTTACTGCTGGCTTTAAAAGACAAGCACCACACTCCTCATGCACAAACAAACAAACAAACAAACAAACCCAAAAAACCAAAAAAAAAAAAACAACCCAAAAAATGAACCAGAAAATAAATTCAAGCACTTCTTCACTGTCTGAATTCTTTAGTCATACAGCACCATTTGATTTATATTCTGTAATATTATGAGGCGAGAAAAAAAAAAGTGATTTCTATCCAGCATGAATGAGAAGGCCAATAAAGATCACAGCCACATTTCCAGATTTGAGGAAGTTATTCATCTCAACAGATGCAGAAGATAATCTTTTTTATGAAGTAAACAAACAACAAAATGCCCAAACTTTAAACTCTTGATGCAAAACAAACCAAGAAATTAAAAGCTAATGGCAATTCTGCAATCATTTTTCTAATAAAATTACACTGAAAGGCAAAAAGAGTAGGCAAATACTAAGAGCACAGGATCAGTGAATTAAAATAAGTCCCAGGAGTGATGGGTAACTCAGAGCCACTTTTGCAAGGTTCCTTGTATTTAGATTTTTAATCTATTATACCTCTGGAAAGAAAATCTACCCCGGGTTTAGGTGCCTCCAGAAATGTAAATTTTGGAGAATACTTGCAGAAGCTCTGCTCTCCCCCAGCTCTCCAGAGAAGGCTCTGATCAGGGCCACAGGAGCAGCTGCCAGCTGAAGGTCTCCTGTTCCCTTTCCAATTTACCTCAGGCCGTGCTGACAGGCCTGACACACATTTAATTAGCAAATGGCTGGGGCTGTTAGGGATGCCACAGCCGGGCTCCTCTGCTGCTGTCCCTCTGGCTGAGGTTCTCATCTTAGGAGAATGCTTCAGAGCTGCTTTACAGGAGCACTTCAGCTTGAATCCATCATCGCTGGCCATGCGAGGTGAGTCTGCACTTTGCCTTCAGGGTAATGCCCTGACCCTGCTGAAAATCACACCCTGGGCAGGGACAGGCAGCAGCTGCTGGCAGCTCAGCTCACCATGGATGCAGCCTTGGCAGGAGTCTCAGCAATCTACAGCTCTGAGAGACTCTGTTACCATCCTTCCATGGCACCACCATGAGCTGCAAAGAAGGGGATGTAATGCTAATATTTATAATAAATAAGTCTGCAGCTCTTCCTGCTCTCTCCTCTTAACTTGTCCTTCATTTTTTATCCAGGCTCAGCTCTGTATGGGCAAAATCAGTAATTAGGCTGTTACTGTCATACAGAGAGGGAACATCCCAGTGTTATCCTCGTCAACTGGTGGAGCATCATAATGAGTCTACTTTTTTTTACATTTGTGTGGTATGGACTCTGAAAGCTATTCCTAAAAACAATTTCCACAAAAAGAAAACAATTCTGTCACAGACATCTTATGGAAAATCCTTTCCTTAGGATTTTTCCTCAGAAGCTGAGAGGCCTCAGGAACAAAATGTAAACATTGAGTATCTGCTGCTGTGGAATGCAACAGGTGGATCTGTGATTGGCCCATGTTGGATGTTTCTAATTAATGGCCAATCACAGTCAGCTGGCTGAGACAGAGAGTCCAAGCCACAAACCTTTGTTATCACTCTTTCCTATTCTATTCCTAGCTAGCCTTCTGATGAAATCCTTTCTTCTATTCTTTTAGTATAGTTTTAATGTAATATATATGATAAAATAATAAATCAAGCCTTCTGAAACATGGAGTCAGATCCTCATCTCTTCCCTCATCCAAGAACCCCTGTGAACATGGTCACACAATTCCAGCTTATCCCTGTGTGCAGGATCAGACTCACTGCACAATTACTGGGAATTGCACTCTGCCAACACTGTTAAATTGAGGACCTCTCATTTCCTGGCTCTGCTACTGTTGGACAGCTTATGTTCCTACTGCTTTGCTTCCATCTGTGCTAACAGAATCCTTTCTGATTAAAATGTTGCTGAGTTATATTGTGAAAGTTCATTTGAACTGTGCACTTTCCTCCCTTAGAAATACTCCTCCTCCATTTGGATACAAAATATAAGCATTTATGAGTTACACCTCCAGCCTGAGTTATTTCAGAAAGGGGGGGGGGGGGAAATAGATGTTTTAATTAATGTACAGTTTTTCAAGCAAGGGGAACCTTAAGCTCTGGAGGAATAAGATTTTTCTATTATGTGTGTATATATATTGGTTTGGGTTTGAGTGGCTTTGGGTTTTGTTTTTTTTATAATACAGACAATTAACAAAAATTTCTGAAAAAATGCCTGGAGGAAAGTTCAAGTGGAGAATATACATCCATGGGGATAGGCTCTGATTTCAGAGCTTTCTGAAATTTAAAAAATAAAAAAAAAAGAATCTCACTTAAGATCTTTTAAAGTGAGACACAGAGAAGAAACCATACCTAAGTAAAAAGAAATTGAGGTCCTAAACATTGGACTGACTATATTTTGTGAAGAAATCTGAGGACACTGTGGTCTTCACAATAAACCCACCTTTTTTTTTTCTTTTTCCTTTTTTTTTTTTTTAAATCCTGAGAAACATATACCTTTCCCTGTGTTCTGAGCAAGACTGATGGTTGCATGGTCATTCCAGTTTCTAATGAAATCATGCTAACTAAAAATCCATATTTAGGTATCTTGTGCAGCAAGTAGGGACATACCTTTTGTCATAGCAAAGACTGTAAAGTCTATTTCCCAATTAAAGGAGAAAGGATAAAAATGTATCATATTAAAACAGAGACTAATAAGGAAATTACCAGAGGAAATTAAGATAAATTAGTAATTAATGAGACTGTAATTAGGAGATAATTAAGAAAATTAAGGAATTTAGGATGTACATTATATGTTCTAGCTAAAACAATAGTTCTAGTTCAAAATCTAATGTCATTAAGCACTTTTGTAATTCTCTGGAACACATTTCAGATACTGAAGTAGCAAAGCTGGCATTTTCGGGCTGGCCTTCAGCCAAAGCAATATCTCTGTGTTCAAGAATAGTGGATATATTCTTCTTCAAGCAGAGTTGGATCTCTTTCTTGGGAACTGTTCAAAATTCGGGGAATGATGCAATTCCTGCACTGCAAAAAGGATCGGATCTGAAGTGCCTTTAAGTAAGGGAAGCCAGGATTTGGTATTTTATTGACAAATCTTGCTGACAGCAGAGAATATTAAAGTAAGAGATGTTGACAAACAGAAAACATTCCCAGCATTTCCAAGTCTCAGGATATGCTCATGCTGGAATTTTACACCCAGCCCGCCCCTGGAGTAGATAATTCCAGGAAGGGTTACTTAGGCTGTACTAAGGCAGGTTTCACAGCTGCTGTGATAACAGAAGCACTGCTCTCTCTCGCACTGATGGCCAAACATCTACTAATAGCTGAAGTAAGATCCTGTTTGTTTTCACTGCTCTCCAGAGTTCTGGTGCCACTAACAGATCTAACATTTACTTGCAATATGCATTATTCAGCATGTTGCAGTTCAGCCCAGGTACAGAGCAGGAATTATGTGCAGTTCAGAGCTTGTGGGTCCAATCTAACCATGCTTTTGTATCAAGCTCTTACTCTTTTGCCAAATACAAGACTCCATCCACAGAGTGGGAAAAGGTCTCTTTGTAGCCACTCTATGACTTTGGACTTCAGCCATTCCAACACAATCCATTTTCTGACATGCTTAACCAGGAGTAATTTAGGTTTCAAATTATTAGTCTCAAATTAGCCTCTCTGCCTGTTATTCCCATCTGATATGAATTCTTCTTAGACCATAAAGCCACAGAGCTAAAGCCTGATTAAAAATAAAAAAATGAGCATACACTATTTTCTCCATGATGAAATAGCTCTCTCTCTTCAATGAGTTTAAACATGCAATTATGTTTGAAGGCTGATGTCAGATAAATGCTGAACTTCTGTCCAGGGAGTGAGCTATATCTTTATATTCACTAGGTACTGCTTTGAGCCACAGGCCAGCTTCAGGAAAACTGTCCTTGTTGCTGATAAAGAGGATTGAGTAGTTTGTGGGATGTTTCTGGGAGGAATCCTGAGGAAGGAGAACCCAAAAAATGGCACAAAAAATCAGGGACAAAGCTGTTGGTTTTGTTCTGTAATTAACTTCCCGCTCTCTGTTTCATCAGAAGTACATCAAAATATATATAATATATCATACATACATATATAATATATTATAATATATTATACATGAATATAAAGAATCTATTATTCACATGGCATTAATTACCTGGATGGAAAACACGCTTGCCAAAGGGTTCTGTGTAGGAACCATGGGAGTGAGCCACTAAAACACAATCATCCTTTAAATAAATATAACTACACCACAATAAATATAACTACACTGCAATAAATAGCAGCAGCATGCACTACAGTCAGAGAGGAGGAGTAGAATAATATGTTCAATTGTAAATCACTGTGCATGGAAATTTAGGCAGGCATAATACAATTACCCGATTGGAGGTCAAATGCAATTTCACAGGGTGAATAGCAGACTATGACCATGTATCTGTTTAATTTTTTTTAATTTCAGAATGATCCAGCTATAATTTAACATTCTGAAGTATATTTAATTTTTCATATGCTATTCCGATGAACAAAGTTAATTAATATAGCAGACAATTGTAATTTGCATAATTTTCCCAAGTAACACTTTAGTTAATGTTTGGAGTTTTTTATTCCAGCCCCATGCTTAAACTAAAAAGGGAAGGGTACAAAGTGGACAGAGACTATTAATCAGAGTACTCACCTGAAATCATATCAAAAATACTTATCATTATAATGGGAATAGATAAGTTTTCTGGAGAGGAACAATACTATAAGATATAACTAATAGAGACAGGGCATTAAAATTATTTTTCTAACAAATATATACAAATATAGATATATATATATATGAGGAAAATTTCAGAGATATCTTACTGACCTGTAAATCCTCCATGAGATATAAGAAACAAAACAAAAAATCAAATTAGAGAGCCCAGGTTTTAACTTTCAAGTCCACGCCAATTCTCTCTCCAAGAAATTATTGTTTGTGGTCAGTCTCAAGCTGGGTCTCGCAAAAATGATGATCTTGCTCTTTAAGTCCTCCCTCATGCCAGTGTTTACTACCTACATTCTTTATTGTTATTTACTGATACTCAGAGTTCTGTTTTATTTCCTTTCCTTGAAGACCTTGATTCTGTAATGCACACAAGGAACAAAATTACAAACAACATGCCAGTGGTTTTGAAAATGTGAATTTTTTCATTGTGTTGATTCAGAGTCAGAAGAACAACTCTAAACAGAGGTGCTTGGGTCAGTTTTACCTCTGAGACACTGCTCTAAACAAATCAACATTCATGAAAATATTTCTATCCCTTCACTGGCCAGTTTCTGTGCTAGCTTTCAAAACCAACTAAGATTAAAAAAGTCATTATTTTTGAAGATGAGGTTTTAACTGCTCTTTTAGAGGCTCATACATACATACCTGATTTGTGGTATTCAGATTGATACAAATAGTTATCATTTGCAAATTATAGTGCTTATCCCAGAAAACTGCATGTACTGTTCATCACCTTAAAAACCTTTAGCATTACCCCCATAAATACAGTGCTTCATCAGTAAGACACTGAGTTGGATCAGTGCTGGCTCTTCCTCTGCACAGCATACCTGTCTCATTTTGTTAGTTTAATAAACTGGTTCCCAGCTCAATCCCATAAGTACAGTGTGGTCTCTGCTTTAAAAAATAAAAAATAAAAAAAAAAGAAATTAACAATATGATTCAGCTGATACATATTTTACAGCCATTCATCCATGCAGTACTTAGTGACTTCTTTTGGCCAGGAATCAGCAATGAGCAGCAGTGTGAGGCAACATTTTCTGCTGCATTGCTTTTGCATTGCGAAGACTGGAAACAAATTAAAATTACAGCTCAGTTTCATTAATTTAAAAAGTTCTTTGAAAAGAAAAAAATTGCTGTGCTCATCAGCCATTCCCTGGGTGGGGACACTGGTGCCTCTGGCCATGTTGTTTACTGAGGCTGTCCCAGAATTAAAGATTTTCCTTCTGAGTGCAGACTCATAACATCATTGGAGTCACAAGCCTACAAACACGAGGTGAACTTGGCAGCTTCAAAACTGAAACCACAGGGTGAAATTCATGTTTACTGTAGGTAGCCTAGTTGTTCACAGAGCTGAGCATGTTGGCACCAGCCCAGCAAAGCACTTAGAGGACGGCTGGGACTCCTGACGTGCCAAGAGCTCACCCCAGCAAAGTCAGGGCTTTGCTGAGCTGGGGCCTGAGAACACAGCACCCCGTAGGGCAGAACCACCCCAGACAAGTGCAGCTCCTACTGGCACTTGCTGACAGCAGGAATGGTGGTGACCTACTCAGAGGGACCTGTGGTATATCAGGAAAACAAGGAATTCTTACCATGGTGTGATGGTGTTCACAGGGGTCTTATGTTGAAGGAAGAGACGAGGATCTGATTCTATGTTTCAGAAGGCTTGATTTATTATTTTATGATATATATATATATTACATTAAAACTATACTAAAAGTATAGAAGAAAGGATTTCATCAGAAGGCTAGCTAAGAATAGAATAGAATAGGAATGAATAACAAAGGCAGCTGTCCCAGACTCTCTGTCCAAGCCAGCTGGGCTGTGATTGGCCATTAATTACAAACAAGCACATGAGACCAATCACAGATCCACCTGTTGCATTCCACAGCAGCAGATAATCATTGTTTACATTTGTTCCTGAGGCCTCTCAGCTTCTCAGGAGGAAAAATCCTAAGGAAAGGATTTTTCATAAAAGATGTCTGCGACACCATGGGAACTCCACCTAAGTTAATGAAGGTTTTACTGTGGCTTTCAATACAGATGTCATTTCATTTGGTTCTTCTGCCCAACTATTATTATTATTATTATCATCATCATCATCATCGTCATCCTTTTTTATTTCAAGCATTTTCCCAATTGCACTGAAAAGCTGAAAAATTGGCCACTGAAAGAGGAAATGTTGGTCTCTGAATAAATCTGCCAACTGCCCTTGAAACCTATTTAAACACCTTGTCTGATTAGTTTTGTTGGTAATGAGCTTGCACTATGTTGGTGGGAAAAAGAAAAAAAAAACACCAAAGTTTAAATACTGAACAGCTCAAACTATTAACTTTTCTAAGAGGTTTGCTCATGTGATCCTGGAAGAGTTTTTCCTCCATGTGGAAACTGCAGGGGCCAGTACCTGGATGCATTGTTTGCATGCTTCTTTATGGCTCTGATTAGTAACAACCTATCCCCAGGTCAGAATATGATTTTAGGGTTTTAATCCCTTAAATACAATATTTAGCATTGCATCTAAGAGCATGCATACCTTTTAGCATAAAACCATCTAGAAGGGTGTTTACTAATGAAGAAACTGATAACATATTTATCTACTAATTTATCAAAATGTACTTGGGTTTATGTGACTTAGGAGAATGACTTGAATACCTCAGAACAGAGGACCCACATTATTCATACCAAAATTTCTACAACCCTGGGGGAAAAATTCTCAATACATTGAGAAGAAGATTCCACTGAGGAATTCCTTCCCATTCCCATTTCACAGTTTACTATTTTTTTTTTTTTTAATTTAGACCATCAAAATCTTTGACATTTAGAACAAGGCTTTTCTACAAGACAAACAAGTCAAGATCTTAAGGTAAAAACCTCGTGCAAAAAAGCAGAGTTTCTCATCTTGATCCTACTAACTTGCTAGGAATAAACCAAAAGAGAAATTCAAAAGAATGATAATCTGAAAATAAAGAATGATGGGAAACAGATGATTTCCCAACAGCAGGAAAAAAAGCAAACATGATCAGTTTCCTAATTTCAGAAAATGTTTCCTCAGGAACCCATAAAAAACAATAATTCCTTTAGTATATTTTTAAAGATAAAGTTTTATCAAAAGTCACTCTAGGTACAGTCAATGTCTTCAGACTTCTGCTTGAGGATGTTCCTCAGTTCTTTTGAGATTTTTTTTGCCTTATTCAAGTACATAAATCAAAGTTTTAATCTGAAAGCTTGTTATTTTAGCAGTGATTTTCTCTCTTGACTACCCTCCTACATATTAGCCTGCCTCTTCATCATACAGTAGTTTTTAATTTTCCTTCCACTTCTGTTTCTCCTCTAATTCCACCATTTAGGAATAAAGGAGATCCCTGCCCCCAGTCTTTCTGCTAATAATTTAAAAACTAACTTGTCAGTCCTAACCTAGCTCTATTCATTCATATATCAGCCTGGCCCAGAAAGATCTTTATGTAGATATTATATAGGTATTAGCCATCCAAAAACACAACCAAAAAACCTAGCAAAAGAAAGGATAAATCAAGTGTTGGGTATCAAATCTGCAGCTGTCATTCTTTGGCTCTGCCCGTGCAAGTTTGCTTCAATATTATTAAGAGCATCTGCCCCCTGCTCTCTGTTTCAATAATTTTTCTTCATTATTATCTCTAAAGGTATAAGTAACCAAGAAGTTTAAAGGGTTCTGCCTCTTTTTTTCTTGTTTTCATTAAGTGTAATTTTCAGATGAAACCAATATCTGGGGCCAACACATATTTTTGATAGAAGACAGAATTACTTCCATTTTTCCCCCCATCCCTGCATCCTCCTCCTGTCATGCTCATACCTTACTCCCCACTCCTACACATATATTAACAAGAGCTATGGGACAGACAGCCCCAAAAATGATTTCTAGAAGAAACTCCTCCCCATGAAATTAAAATTCTAAGAAAAAATCACTTCTATTCTTTAAAGGTAATGATGCTAGGAGGGAATTCTTTTTTTATCCTTTTTTTCAGTAAGACTGACTACTTGCATATGATTTGCAGAGGTCTCCTTGCCTTCCAAACACACACTCAGGATATAAATTCATATCTTTCTGCCACCATGAGATGGCTTAATGCCAGATGCGTCACAAAGTCCACAGTCTTATCTCTAAGCAACCTGTATATGAAAATGAAGTTTTAATTCACCTGGTGACACTTCCTGCTGCAACACTGTGATTTATTTTCTTTAACTTTGGGCTAGTAATAAACAGCAAATAAGAATTATTTTTGAAAATACAGTTTCTCAGTGGTTGTATAAAACAGATATTGTAGTGGTAGAACAGGATGAGTGCAGAAGAATGTGCTTTATTCAGAGAAAAGTAATAGAAAAGTTCAGCCTAGAGGAAAGAGAGCCTTGATGGTTTCCATTACTCCGTCAGTATTTCAAACCTGCTGCCCCTGAGCCATAGCTCACCTGCAGACAGATCAGTGGGACTTAATTGTCACACATCTTTGTCTGTGCAAAGAAACAAAATCAAAGAGAGAGAGGCTCACAGAGAAGAAAAAAGAGCACTAAATTATATATACTGCAAGGCTGTAAATCAGCCTTCCCTTCTGTTTCCTACAGCCTTGCTTCTATCACCCGACAGGTCACAGTCAGGTTAGTGCTGTGAAGAGACAGAGCTGCCTCCCTTGGCTCAGAACCTGAGCTGTATGTTGGCTTAATTCAGTCATTTCATTATAAAAAAAAAAAAAAAACAACAAAAAGAAGCCTTGGTGTATGGCACACTGTAACTTTAATTTCCTCCAATAAAAAATGTAAAAGCTTATTAAAAAATTCTCATTCTGCTCCAGAGCCCCGAAACTAAATCATTGATTTCATAATCTTTAAATTTTAATTAAAACTAAACTCTCTCAAAACAAATTAGAAATACATAAATATCATGTGTTAAGAATACCAAAGGGTTGTTCTGACAAGGTACTATGTCAGTCCCCCTGTCTCTGTGGATGCAGCATGGTACATAAATGTGGTTTGAGGATTCCTCAGTCCCAGCTTTAGTTCATGATCAAAGAAGCTTGTCAAGTAAATGTCACAAAATTGTCACTGCATTAAAAATGAACATAACTTTTTCCTATTTATTTTTTTTAATTGGCTGGGGTTATTGCTTTTAGAAACTATTAAATGTTCCAGAATCCACCAGAGAATGCACTTAAATAAGAAAGCCGTGTTACCCTGTGTGCTGTGTTCAGCGGGCTCCCTGTGGTTGGATTTTGTGGGGAGGATAATGCCCCAAGGGGTGCTCCACCATGACAAATGCCAGGACAGTCTGCCTGGCAGTAATGAAAACACCATTTTTTCCCTCGCAGACCACTCATCAAGTTTTAATTCTTATCTATATGACACATAGGAAAAAAATATAGTAACACAAAACCCAATCCTGAACATTATTTTTGGAGTGTAAAAGGTTTCCACTGCTATGTCTGTTTCATATTTTGCACTCAGAGTGGTAACAGTTTTTGAATTGTTTTGCAGAATGATAAGGAAAACCATTAGAAAATTTGTAAACCTTAACTTCAAAATACCAGAAAACTCAGAGAAGAGTGAGGGTTCAGTGAAAATATCCACTACAAACTGTTATATATCTGGAACATGCAGCTTTATGGAGACAAGAAGCCTGAATGATTTTAATGGGCTTCTTTTCTTCAGCAAAAGCTTGGCATGCTAAAAACCTGTGCAAGTTTGAACCTCTGGAAACGATGCTTTGCATTTATTGTCTTGGTTTCCTATATTGCCAAAGTGTGCAGACAAACAAAACATATTTTTGGTGAAGATTTAGCTTTAAAGATACTGAATAAAACAATTGTGAACAAAATAATAGTATGTGTTCAACAGAAAATATCCCAAGGAAATCCTTACCAGCCCTCTTTATTATTAGAAAATCAAATAATTCTAAATTCTTCGACTAGCTGCTCAAACATTTTCTAATTTCTATAGGGAGGGCTCATTCCACTGAGTCCCCACTCTTGGGAGAATTTACTGGGTGCTGATTATTTTAAAAATATTTTGGAATGCTTTAGGATAAAGCTCTTAAACTATTTCCAAGACTAAAGTAGGGTGAAATACTGTTTCAAATACACAAACAATTTTGTAGCCAGTGCCTTGAAAAGCTTTAGTTGAGAAGCTCAGACCTGAAACTTCGGATTGTCTCTCCCTACAAGGACTCATCTCTTGCTGGATAGGGGGAAAAGCAAATGCTAAGGCCATGCTGAGGCTTTGATCATACTTTACATATGCTCAGCATTTTGGCAGGTGATCTCTCTACAGAGCACATCTTTAGGCAGGGCTGCTTGGGCTGTGTGGAATTCCGTCCGTGGCTGCGGCAGCTAGATGCCACTGTGGCACAAAGCACTGGAACTGCAAGTGAGGATCCTTTTTTTCCTTCCCTTCTCGCTGTCTGCCAGGCACACAGGAGGAAGCTGAAAGCAGCCAAGCTTACACACAGGCAGGACCAGGAACTGGACAGGTTCAGGAGTTTTAGTGCAGGGAAAGGTCAGGATTCAAGAGGGGTCTGTGCTGTGAAGGAATGAGAGAAGGAACTAGGCTCAGTAAAAAAACATAAACTAGGATTGTGATTCTGTGAATTAGAATATAAAGTGAGAAGGA
This sequence comes from Molothrus aeneus, assembly GCF_037042795.1. Taxonomy (NCBI): domain Eukaryota; kingdom Metazoa; phylum Chordata; class Aves; order Passeriformes; family Icteridae; genus Molothrus; species Molothrus aeneus. The sequence continues at coordinate 11,218,490 of NC_089649.1, read as the reverse complement.
GCCAGGGACTGGCTCAAGATACTGTGATTTCATACTGCAAAGTGAACAGGCAGGAAAGGAAAGAGAAACCAGGTCTGAGTCCAACATTTTTGTTTCTATCCAGGGCAGAATGGAAACTGAGAAATCTGGTGCCAAATAATTTGTCTCCTGAGAGTCTGCTACCTTAATGACAGAGAGATACATCCTGTGGATCTTGATTAGACACAATTGTTCTGCTTACTATTCAAATATTCAAAAACTGAATGAAGAATGGGAGTGTGAAAAGAAAAAGCAAGCCAAATCTCAGGCTCCTGTGTGTTCCATGCCTGGTAAAAAATAATTCCTAAACTTGCATTTTCTTCTTTTTGTTCCAAAGAAACATCTGTATCATTAATCTGTGTAATGTCTCACATGATTATTTAAATGAGCAATGAAAATCTTGTGCCTGATGTGATGAAGTTTTGAGTAGCTTATTCTATATGTGAGGAACAACAAAAAACGAAATTGTACAACGTGTCTTACCTCTGTGAAACACTGAGTTGTACCATAAAGACAGAAAAGATTCTGAAAAGCTGCCTTTTCTCTATGCAAAAAAAAAAATGGTAACCTCTGATAAATGTGCCCCTGAAGAGAAATTAAACATCTTGCCTTAGAGCTGCTGTCATAGCCTGAACTTCTGGTAAATACTATTTGTTTGAGGGTGAGAGCTTGAGTTGCTTTATAAAGCTAAGCCACTCAGCAGTAGTACTCCTCCAGTTGTCCTTGACAGCTATATTTTTTCATTACACTTATTTGCTTGGATTTAGAAGTTTCAATGTTTTGATCCTTATTACTGCAGATCTGTAAAAATTACAAAAATAGCATGATCCAAATTACCAGAAATTGAATAGATGGAGACTGATGATTTCTGTCGAATTTAAATTTTCAACACTGCTCTGAAAAGATAGGAGAAACATTTTGTGAGTCCTCCCTTCTACAAAAATTACTGTAGAGATGAGGCAATGGAAGCTGTGCTGGAAAGTTATGTTGATCACTGGTGGGGATTTTATTTGAAGGTAAAAACCTCTGTATACTTTCACCTACTACTTCACTGTAGTAGGTGAAATACCTGTCGCAGACATCGTTTATGGAAAATCCTTTCCTTCGGGTTTTTCTCCTGAGAAGCTGAGAGGCCTCAGGAACAAAATGTAAACATTGATTATCTGCTGCTGTGGAATGCAACAGGTGGATCTTTGACTGGCCCATGTTGGATGTTTCTAATTAATGGCCAATCACAGCCCAGCTGGCTCGGACAGAGAGCTGAGCCACAAACCTTTGTTATCATTCTTTCCTATTCTATTCTTAGCTAGCCTTCTGATGAAATCCTTTCTTCTATTCTTTTAGTATAGTTTTAATGTAATATATATCATAAAATAATAAATCAAGCCTTCTGAAATATGGAGTCAGATCCTCGTCTCTACCCTCAACCAAAAACCCCTGTGAACACTGTCACAAAAATATACATATATAAACAGGAAAGCCACACCCAACCCTTCCTTTGCCTCCCTCTCCCTTTGGGTTTAATATACCCTCTCCTCTTTTTGCAATTTCACAGCATTTAAACTTTGTTTAAATGTAAATCTTGGCTTTTTCTTCATGTCTTTCAAGAACCGAAGCAGCACCAGAGCTGGACCGGGGTGGCTCACTGACACATGGTTTGTTATCCATCACCAGGGACACACTGGCTCCTGCTCTGCCATCAGGATAGTGCCTCTGCCTCTTCAGCAGCGGCCCCAGCCCTGCCCATTCCCTTCTGCGGGCAAGGTGCTGCCCTGGAGAAAGGGCTGGCTGACCCCTTTATTGTGATGGTGTTCACAGGGGTTCTTGGATGAGGGAAGAGACGAGGATCTGACTCCATGTTTCAGAAGGCTTGATTTATTATTTTATCATATATATTACATTTAAACTATACTAAAAGAATAGAAGAAAAGGTTTCATCAGAAGGCTAGCTAAGCTAAGAATAGAAAGGAAAGAATGATAACAAAGGCTCTGTCTCAGACTCTCTGTCCGAGCCAGCTGGGCTGTGATTGGCCATTAATTAGAAACATCCAACATGGGCCAATCACAGATCCACCTGTTGCATTCCACAGCAGCAGATAATCAATGTTAATCAATCCTGAGGCCTCTCAGCTTCTCAGGAGGAAAAATCCTAAGGAAAGGATTTATCATGAAAAGATGTCTGCGACACGTGATGTTCCTGCTCCCACAGGAGAGCAGGGGATCAGCACTTGCAGAGCACTGCAGACAGATGCAGAATGTGACTCAGACAGATGCTCACCCTCCAGATGCAGGATGTGACTCAGTTCCCTGCTGCAGCTACATCCATGCAGAGAACATGGCCTTCTCCCATCTTGGACAAACCCAGGAAAGCTGCACTCTGCTCCCTGACCTGCTACACTCCCTCAGAAACAAAGCTGACTAGCAGGAGATTTCTGCTGGAAAAGCACTGTCAAACCTTCAGGGGAAAGGAACTGAATCTCTTTTTTAGGTTTGTTTCAAGAATTTCTCCCTGAAGAACATGCTATGCTGTCCACATTAGACAGCTTCAGAGTTTTAATGCATTGCAGAGACCTTGAAATCTCAATCAGACACATGGCTGCTTCAGCCTGTGCTTCTTCCTACGTCATTATCAACCTGACCTTAATTAACCCTCTTAGTGAAATGGAGTTTGTTGATTCTCAAGGACAGTCTCACTGAAAAACAATATTGCAACATCACTCAAAAGCTAAAGTAAGGCTGCTTTATAAAGGGATTTATACTAATAATCCTTGAATATTAACAGCTTCTTATGCTATGTGGTTTATATAAAGTTATCTGTATAAGCTAGGATTGAGCTCTGTCTTTCTCAGCCTTAAAAAGAAGTCTGCATTTCCTTTAGAAAAACTAGTTATCTTTGGCAAACACTGCATTGATTTTGCAAAAAAGAAAAAAAAATAAATGTACACTTAAAATCAAATATAACAGCTTAATTTGACCAGCTGTAAATAAAAACAAATATCCCTGTCAAACCAGGATATCCAGTAAACACAGTAATTTCTACTGTGACTTACCAACAATGTTTGTCCCTTAACATTTTCAGTAGCTTTATAGAGAGCAAATATATGGAGAAGATGCTTAGGGTGGATAATTTAATTTTAAAAGCCTCAGTGGAAGAGTTGGGTGTGCCAGTAATGGTTGCCCTGCTTCATTTGAAGCTCTTGGAATATGCTCAAGGCTGATGGTGAGAAAGGTCTGTGTTAGCATCCAATCTGTATGCTACAAATAGGGCATAAGATAACAGCTACCAGTCTCTCACAATTCACTTTAAAGGCAGCATGTTCTTTCTTATGGAAATAACTGAGACCACTCAAAACTAAATTGCTTGCTTTGTCCACAGTTTTAAAGTACAGGCTTCAGAGCTGGTGCTCACACATCTCTGTCCTTACACTTCTCCGTGCCTGTCCTCACTTTTAAGAGCTACAACAAGCTGTAATTATTTCTCAGACTATTTAGAGACTAAACAGAGATTATAAGTTTAACAATGAAAATATTCATGCAGAGCATGTAAGTACCTACAGTTACAAAAAAATCCAACTGATATTTTCTGAATGGTAAAAAGCATTAATGTTTTTGTCCCCATAAATTACAAACTATTTTACGGACATACAGTACACTTATTACCTTGCCATTAAGTACATTTTACTCTTTGGATTCTGAATAACAGTTTGCATACATAGTGCTTATACAGCATAGTATGCATATATGATAAACACAGAACTTTAAGACATTTGCAGAGTGGGAAACCACAAATAAAAGCTGTCATTTTCCAGTGGGTTACTGTGCAAGCATTCTTGGTTGTTGGTAATGTGTGACCATGTTCACAGGGGTCTTTGGATGAGGGAAGAGACAAGGATCTGACTCCATGTTTCAGAAGGCTTGATTTATTATTTTATGATATATATTATGTTAAAACCATACTAAAAGAATAGAAGAAAGGATTACATCAGAAGACTAGCTAAGAATAGAAAAAGAAAGAATGATAATGAAGGCTCTGTCTCGGACTCTCTGTCCAAGCCAGCTGGGCTGTGATTGGCCATTAATTACAAACATCCAGCATGGGCCAATCACAGATCCACCTGTTGCATTCCACAGCAGCAGATAATCAATGTTTACATTTTGTTCCTGAGGCCTCTCAGCTTCTCAGGAGGAAAAACCCAAAGGAAAGGATTTTCCATAAACGATGTCTGTGACAGGTATTGTACCTGAAATATGCAGAACCTTACCTTTTCATCCAGGTCTAGAGTATTTCTCATTCCACTTATTTTTCTACTACTCTGCTGAAGTATCTAAGTAAAAACCTGAATGTTTAAATATTGTGTCCACTACAAAGCATGTGTTACCATGGAACCTCAGTGGGAGATGAGGGAAGCACTGCGCAGCATCTGAGCAGGTAGTTCAGAGGGTGATGCTTTGTATTTGAAGCTTCTAGTCTTCCACCAAAGCCCAGTGCTGGGCAGGATGGCTGAAACTCCACATTATGGGGGAGTTCAGAGCACATAACCAGGCCTCTGCTGTTGGTTCTTGGCTTCTTTTCTGCCTCTGTCAAGGTCAGGATTGAAAGCACTCGAGATGATAGTTTGTGTTTGGGCTCAAATGCTTATTATTTCTTATCTATATCACAATCTTACAAGTCGTGAGTTCTACAGCATTCTACTAACAAGCTGCAAAATGGTTAACTATCTTTCTCTACAAGATCTGTTAAGGCTAAACTATCCAATTAAGAAATGACACCTAAATTGTTTTTAACTCAATAACTAATCACTCAAAATCCACAATGCGGACTTTTCTGTCCAATTACAAAATACCAGCCAAACCCATGAAGAAGAAGGAAGAAGGTGTAGAAGAACAACCAGCCACCACCCTAACCCCTCCATCTTATCTTACATATATTTTTATATTCTAATACCTTAAGCTCTAAGTTTTCCACCCTGTGATATTACACACTTCTAATCAAACTACACACCCATATCCCAGTGCTATTAATCAATTTTGGATGTTTTCTCCACGGCCTCAGGTCAAATGCAGTGTTCTCTTGTGGGTCTGTGCCTTTCAGCACAGAAAATTTAAAATGTTGAGCATCCAGGGTTCCAACACTCTGCCAGTGTTTTTGCACAACTAATAGCATGGACTGGCAGCTTTGGTTCATTCAAAACTCTCACCTGCCCTTTTGCAGAGAATCCTTTCCCTTACGGATACAGCACAGAGAAAGAAAACTCAAGTCATTCTTTTGGGTAAGATTCAGCAGGGTAGGGAAAGCTTTTTGCTCTGTTATGTGACAGGGACCACCACCAACAGTCAGTCCCTGTTCCCTTCACTTGTATTTTCTTCATTAGAGTGTTCACTTGTTGATGATCATGATATTGGTGTTTTCTCTTACATGCCTACTTATATTAGCTATTTTACTTGAAAATTAGAAAATGACATCAGACCTTAACTTGCTGATGTTAACGAAGACAGAACTATGCGTTGTTGTAAGGGGAAATAAATCTAAAACATAAAGTTAAATGCTGCAATTAGCTTACAGTCAAATGCCAGGCCTGTTTACAAGCATCACTGTGTCTAGCTGTCACTGTAAAATTAGTAATCTTTTGCCCAAGTCATGCAGCCATGTTAGCACAGAATCTGAGTTATTTCTTGTGATGGTGTTCACAGGGGTCTCAGGTTGAAGGAAGAGACGAGGATCTGACTCCATGTTTCAGAAGGATTGATTTATTATTTTATCATATATATTACATTTAAACTATACTAAAAGAATAGAAGAAAAGGTTTCATCAGAAGGCCAGCTAAGCTAAGAATAGAAAGGAAAGAATGATAACAAAATCTCGTGTCTCAGACAGAGACTCCGAGCCAGCTGGGCTGTGATTGGCCATTAATTACAAACATCCAACATTGGTCAATCACAGATCCACCTGTTGCATTCCACAGCAGCAGATAATCAATGTTTACATTTTGTTCCTGAGGCCTCTCAGCTTCTCAGGAGGAAAATCCTAAGGAAAGGATTTTCCATAAAAGATGTCTGCGACAATTTCTCTCACACCAAAGGTGCACACTATGACTGTGAAGTTTTTCTACTCAAGTAGAAAAACCTCACTGTTCCTTTTCATCTCTCACAGAGCTCTTCTAGATCTTCTGTGTTCACAGCAGCCTGGCAAAATTATTTAGGATAAAATAATAAATTTACCTACAGCATAAGAAATGCTCAGCAATCCAAATGCATCTTTCTTGCAAAGACTTAGTGAATGGAATTGTTTTAATCATAACAACAAATTTCCTTGACTGCTCTTCTTACCAATTGTAATTAGAATCAAATACTATACAGACCTGTTACATATTTGATTTTTTAAAATACTGTAGGAAAGGAGAGGGTCAAGGCATACTTTAGCTTAATTACCCTGCCTCTGAAAACAAAGAGAAACCAAAAAATCTCCCAGTGCCAAATCAATTAATTGGCATTGAAAGGATTTAGCATGGTGAGCATTCAAAATCTATTCTATACCACTGGTTCCCTTCTCCACCCTTCTCCTCACCAGGCTTCACCCTGGGCAATGATCTAATGAGCATCACTTCCCCGTTGTATACACTCATATGTCAGTAAAGGCCAGACTAAACCACAACTGAGTGGGGACTGATGAAGCTGGGGACTATGAATCTGAGTATTTTGTTTCCAGCTCCAGATTTATCATCTTTATTTGCCATTCTGGCATAGACAGAGCATATTTCCTCTTTCTCCTGTGACATATAACCTTTAGGACCTAGGACTCAATTTTTCAAATATGTCAAAGGGTTTAGCAATGCTTAAAAAGGTAACATTTTTCTATGTGGAATGTGAAACTTTTTGATAGATGGCATTTTTCTGGAATATTTAAATAAACAAGGAAGCCTAACACAGCTGGAAATGGTTATCTTTTGTTTTTCATTCCTTGTAACCTCATATAAATTGTACAAGCTGATTCTATTTACTTTCTCAATAGCCTAATGTAAATACCTTCAAGAAAATATTTACTTTTTCTATTTCTTTGTATAAATTTTAGAAAAGGACAGCTGCTTTAGAATCAAAATGATGAAATATACAATAAATGCGGGCAAACAGCTGAGTGTATCTTTCCTATTTTTGCTATTCTAAGATGGAAAAACTTGACAATTTTCCTTAGGTAACAAAGTTTTGACATGATTTATTTTAACCCAAGTCTATTTATTTTTACATGTTTGTAGCTAAGAAAACATGGGGTTTTTTTTCAATTCTAATATCTGTAAGAATTCCATCTGATCTATCCAGCACTAAATATACATTTAATTGCATCCAAAAATGATACATTTCCTTTTCAGAATGTTCTAAACATGCAGAGGCTGGCAGACTGAAAATAACATTTACAAATGAGAATCCCATGCTGTGCTTTCATTTTTTTTTTAGCAGGAAAAAGAATGACTCCCTGAAAATTAAAAAAAAAAAAAGCAAGACCATCTAACTTGCTAAAGGCATGAGAATTTCAGCTGATCATTTCCTGAATGATACCTGACTATTAATTTTTTAGCTGAAAGATCATTTACTAAATATTTTACAGAGGGAGAGTACATTTATCATCCTGCACACAGTGAAGGGTTTCTCTTGAATAAATACGATCAGTGAAACAAATGAGGCAAATATTAACTCCTGTAACAGCACTAAAAGTACAGGCAGCACAGGTAAAACTTCTGAGGGGATGAGTCTATCCTTATGAAAGCACCTCACAAGGAAAAATGAAATAAAAAGGAGTGATTTCTATTAATATAACTCAATATCCCCTCACATGACTTCTGTGTCCTACAGAAGTGCGTTCATATACAAACAAACAATCTGGAATGTTGCATTCTAAAGAAATCTAAATTTCTGTCTTTATTCAGGGAAGCCTTCCCTGTGATTCCAATACTTACTTTATTTTTGAGTAAGTGCTGTAGATATGGGCAATTAGATGGCTAAGAATAAGTTTCATGTTTTCAGATTAAAATTAGTAAAATCATGTCAGGCAATGCAGAAATTCCAGACAATGCCTATTAATCCATTATTAGAATAAGAACTGCATTATTAATAAGGATTTTCTTCTTGTTAAATAATACACTTCCATCTGTGGTACATGGCCACCTAGTGACTAATTTAAATTGATTGAAACATTTATGTGATACATACTGTTAATTACATTTCACCTTCACCACATTAACATATTCAGAAACAACTGTCATGAATGCAGCACTCATTTGTGACTGGTGGCAGTGAAATGAAAAAGACTTGGTGAAACACTGGCTTATGATTATATTAAAAGATTATTATAAAAAAGTCAATGACAGCTTATTTTTAAAAAGGTGGGCGTGCATCCTTGTTTGGAAAAAATCAATTAACAAACTTAATGAGGAACATGCTTGCATAGTTTTTTTTTTAAATTTAAATCTTAGTTCAAGAAGGAACTACTTTTTACTTTTATTGTTCCAATTTTCTAGAAAACATAAACCTCTGAGCAAATTCAGCTGAAACCAAGGAGTTTTCAGAGTTTGAGAAGTTAGTTCCTTTTGGGTTTGGCTTCTGTGAGGTTAGGTAAAACTGATTTTTTTTTTTACCTTTCAGCAATTCCAGGTTTTATCCTAAACTACAAATATTCACATGGTCCTAGCACATATCCCTATTACTGATGCTGCCATTTCACATGTTTGTTTTTTTTTCTGATGCCTTGCACCACATCTACAAAAAAGAAAAATCTCCATCCCCCCACCCCCAAATCACCACCAAAGTAGTATTTGAAGTTGCAAATAGGAATTTGAATTCTGCACATTAAACTGTCAAGTTATTACATCCGTACTGAATGCTCACAGATCTCTATTCAAACATAGAGAGATTAAAATCCAGGCTGCTTTTTTTGAGTCCTATCATCTTAATTATAGATGCACATTACTGGCAGATTTTGTTTGAACATACCATTTCTTCAGAGTGCATTGTGAAATGCACAGAACTGCTACTAACCACCATGAGTGAAATAAGCAATAGAAGTGGGAAACTTATTTATTACCTTGCCCTACCTGATTTTATTGCTGTAATTCCCCTGCTCTCATTAGATTCAAGAACCACACATTTGTACTTGCTAGTGAGCTGAACATGGAACAGAGAGGTAATTTGAAAAGTTATGATGACATTTGGATTGGTGGTCTCTTGGACTCCTGCTTCCAATAAAATAACCATGCAGCAAAGAAATATGAAGAAGGAAAAAATATCCAAGACCTCCAGGTGGAGACGATGGAGAAGGAAGATTAAATAAGCATACAATCCCAACAGTTCTTTTTTCATTCCTGACAGCTCATGGCATTTGAAGGCTTCTGTATCATTAGTCATGACACAGAGCACTTCCCCTTTCTCTCCAGCTTTCCATACATTTTCGAGCTCCTTTCTCTTGTAAAGCTTAAATGTACAATCGTTTTAGCATTGCTTTTTTTGGGGTTTTAAATTAAGCTTCTGCTTTCTTTTCTCTCATTGTGATGTTGCTTTACTTCTGGGCTAGTTATGAATGAAACTTTGACAGAGTATAAGAAACTAAATTTGCTACTACAGAGTAAAATACTGTTTCCACAATGTATCAAATTTTCATTGTGGTACATTCTGTCACATTACCTGTTCTCTGTTCATAATTACAAGTTTAAAAAAGCTCTGGTGAGGATGAAAACAAACAACAACTTTCCCCAGCTAATTATATTTGACCTTTACTTGCTGTGCAGTTTGCAGCATAAAAGTGCTGAAAGTAGCAGGAGTAATCTCAGATAATGGGTGTTGTTCAACAAAGAAAATGCTTCAGAAGTCGCAAGTGGTAACAAAAGAAAATGGTGTTTTCTATCACACTGCTTGTACCAGTTATTGTTTGAATATCTACCAAGCTGAGACCGGTTCCTGGTGTGTTTCTCTTTGACCACTGCATTCCTTCTCTGACACCTGTAACCAGCCAAGACACATAAGTAATTATCACGATTAATTTCTTCTCCTCTTGGAAAACAAAATGCCCTGAAAACTTCTCTTCTTACCCATCTATGTTGAATAATAAGATCACAGAATGGCTTGGGTTGGAAGGGACCTTAAAGTTCCTCTATTTTCCATGCCCTGCCATGGGCAGGGATGTCTTTCACTAGGCCAGGTTGACATGAGAAATTTTATTTCCTCCTCAAAATATGTAACTAAAGTACTACACAAGAAAAGAACACTACCTATGTGATTCTTATTTTCAGACTGGATGTTTCATAACTCATATTATTAGACCAATTATCAATTCAAACAGCTTTGGGACAAAAGGAGGAAACAGGCTTCATTCTCAGCTGGTCATGTTTGGAGACGTGATGGGGCTCCTCTCTGTAAAGGAGAAATGATGGGGCTAACAGACTCCTTGATGTGAAGCTCCAAAATCATCATCGACCCAGCAGCTGAAATAATTTAGATCATACAGATTTACAAGTTACAGAACACCTTCCACAGAACTGATTTGCATTAACAGTGTATTTTTAAACACATACATATGATACAGAAAATACTACTGGGAATACAGAGACTATTGGAGGAGACTGGTCACAATATTTTCACTTTTGATAAAAGGTTTCCAGAGTTTAGCAAATCAGATTATCAGGAACTTGAGAGTCATTTTCTGGTCAGAAGAGTTCTTGACAGTCATTTGGACAAATCTGTAGAAGAAAACAGACTTTTTGGTTAACCTCTATTGTTCTTTTGGATTAGTTTTAGAGCAAAATACCCAGTTTTATAAAATATAATGTCAAGCTCACTAATCACTTGCCATTTACATATTATCCTTCAGAACACTCATCTAATATCTCTGCATAAACCTGCTTCAGAGAAAATTTGTATTTGTTCTTTGCTAATGGAATTAATTGCAATTTGCATTCCCTATTGTAAACAACTTATACGTTCCTTAAGCATTACAAAACATATTGTCTTTTCCATCTTTGAATTACTAAATGCCAAATAAGGAAAGTATTCACAATAACACAGGTCAGAACCAAGATCACCATGAAATGTTTCATCTTCCAATTAAAAAGCCAAGTAACAGTTATTGATAGAAGTGGGAAGACAATATGAGGTACAAAAATGGAAATAGGAGGGTATAAGCATCTAGTCAAATTTCATAATATTTTAAAATTTCTATCACTCCTACAGTTCATGACACCAGATGCTGACTTGCTTGTGTTAACTGTAGAAGAATATTAATAGTTTCAAATGATTTTTTTTAATTCCTGAGCACAAGAAAACCTCACTCTCTGTACATTGCTTACACAAATCCCTTCCATTGAATGCATATTTATTCAGCATCTGACATGTAAATTATTCTAAAGGGAGAATGCTGTTTCAAGGCAGTGTGTTGAACATTCCAGCTCTCTGAAAGTGAAATGCCATTGCTGTTCCTAATTAAGCTATTTTCCTTTTAAGTTTTCCAGAGGATGATGTGAAGGACGGTAATATTGATGCAGATTAATTGGACTGAAACTAGCAGCGATAAAGCTGTAGATAAGGTTATTCTGCTGGGTAGCAAATGAAAATTACATCCATTTAAAAGCTGAACACTTAAAGTCCTCACATACTTAGCATTAAAATGATGTACAATGGGAAAAAAAGTCAGGAAATACACATATTTCAGATATTGGGTATGTTGGCACTCCTTCACTCAATGAAAGAACAAAGTGAAAATGCAATGCCAATTCCCAAATAAATAAATAAATAAAATATACATATTATGTGAATGGATTATTTTGCTTTGTCTGGGAACTTGGTAGACTATTTATTCAATATCATTAAAAAAATATGGTGAACATGGTTTTGTCCGAGCACACTCACTAGAGAGCTATAAGGATACCAAACAATTCCAATTGCTTCAAAAAATTTTCACAACAGGTGAATTGACACTTTTTTGGGTTCTTGAGGTCAGTGGACTTCTCCACCTACAGAAAACTTTAGGCTTGTCAAAATTCAACTGATAGAAGGATTGATAAATGGCAATGAAAAACAACCAACAAATATTTCAGCCAATATGATGTTACATTTTGGAGCAAATCATTCAAAATCCATCAAACAAATTGATTTTCCAGATGCTGATTAGTGTTTTATTGAGAGAAAAATAAAAGTCTCTTCACAATTTTCTTGCTACACCTTTGTTTATACAACTCTAGGTCAACAGAAACTATAACACAAGATTGCCACTTCCTAAAACCTGGCTAGCAAGTTCTTCAAGGATGATCTTCTCAACACCAGGCAAAGTAACCACAACTGCATTTTAATCAAGAGGTTTAGAAACAAACATAAAGGTGTGTAAGCAGTAAAGATACAGTTTTCTGAGAAGTCAAAGTCTATTCTGCTGTCCTGTGAAGTTATGATAATACATACATCCAGGGGCACAAATAAAGGTATAAAGAAAAGAAGCAGTTGAAAACTCAAAGTATTTCTGTTTCACAGTTACTTAACTGAACAACTCATTTGCCTGAGTGTAACTTCATGGTGTAATAAGAGCAAAACCAGCAGCCAGCTAAAACCAGGGCAGTTACCTGGAAAGAAATGAAACCATTGCAAAGATTTTTTACAAGCATTTTACAGTGACAATGCAGAAACAAAAGTACCAGGCACATCTGCTAGCGGTACCTTTACCTTTGGGTATGAATTATAGCACACATTTCCTCCATTAACTGAGTCAGATGGTATTGAACTGTGCATAAGTTAGTATTGCAACTTCATTAACCTCCTGTTGCTCCCACAGTCTCACGGTCTGACCAGTTGAATAAATTCTGTTCCACATTTGCATCAGTTCTGTAGAGCGATGGCTTTAATGTTTGTTTCCTCCACATGCACAGGTGTAGAACTTAATCAATCAAGCGGCATGCATAGATCTATACATATTTATATAGACATTTTGTTTATACTCATTTCATACTTAGTTCAGGTATTTTGAAAATCAATAAAACCATTTGTTGTGTATACTTCCTTGTGAGTAGTGAGAATACTGTGACTGCAATTCCTCATATAATGTGTATGGATGCAGTTCATAAGGCAGAGATATTATTTACTACCCAGAAATAAAAATATCTTTACAGTCACATTTTTATTATTCAGACTTACAATACAGCCTGTAAAGCCTCAGCACCTGCTTATACCCATAAGAAAAAAAATTCTTACTGCATAAATAAGACGTGAAGATGTATACACATCTCCCACTTTTCAGATTCCTCACTCATATGCAAAATTTCTCTAATTACTATAGCTGCCATCACCATCAGCCATCCATTAAGAAAGAACCTGTCTCAGTCATCCAGAGGTCTGGATGCTTTCATAATGCATTACCCATGGCAGCATCCAGGTTTAGCACAGAACCATCTCAGAGCTATCAGGTCTTGTTAGAAGGACCTGTGTGACAAGGATGCGTCTCTATTACATAAGACAGAGCAGAACCTAAAAATCTCAGCATTACACAGCACTCAGCACCAGCCTCCAGGCAGGAAAACAGCTGGCTATGAAAAGGCAAAATAGCTTAACACAAAGTGGGTGCCAGTCATGTCCAGTAAATCTTAAAATGCAAAATCTGTTGGTTGTCTCCTTATATTGATTTTTTTGTTTAATGTACACAAGTAAGGGAGATCCTTACTTAACTTGTTAAATAAGCTAAACCCCATAAGAGAATGTTCAATGAATTTCCTAGGAAAGAAGAATATTTCCTGAATATCATTAAGCAAAGCACAGTAATACAGAAGCAGCCATTTAGCATAATAAAGCTCCAACTCTGTTAAGCCTCTTGAGACTTACAATTTTCAAACAAAAAGATTTCTCCACTCTCATAAAATCCCAAGCCAGAATGCAAACAAAACAAACAGCAGACATCCATCCATTCAGATCTCTCTCAGATACTTGTCATTTACAATTTACATGCTATTGAAATTCATGCAAGAAAATGAAATAGTGATTTAGTATGTTTGCAAGTCAAAGGAGAAAAGCTTTTTTTTTTTTCCTATCGGCGCACTTTTCTTTTCTCAAGTGTTCCAGAATCCTGCTGGAAACCATGTGTATGCCTTAAGCCTTTGTGAGGACTTAGCTTTCATGAGCTGTTATGGTTTGGAAAGATACAACTAAAAACCTTTAGTTTTGAGGAGCTGGAATCTTCCATATTCCACATCACATTAGAAATCAGTTACAATCAATATTATCCATGAAAAAGAATTGGAGAAGACAGAAATTTAATTACATTTCAAATTAAATAACTTCACATGCTTTATAGTTTGTGGCTGAATAACAAACTGCTTTAATTTCTAAAGTCATCCATGTCACTATGCTCTTTGACTTTTAAACACAAATGAATCAATCTTTGACACCAAAGACACCAAGACACCGAGATATAATCTTTGACACCAAGAAATATCATGGTGCAGTGTTCGCTTTGGGTTTTGTTGTTTATTTTTTTTTTAACACAATAGGTAGGTAGTAATCAGATGAAAAGTAAGTTGTGAGTTTTGGTCCAGCTGCCTACATTTTCCCCAAGGCCACACTTTGTGTTAATATTCATATGTAAATGGCTTGTTATCCATGTTCTCCACATTTTTCAAAGTCTTTGGCTCCAGTGCAACTCTCATGAGATGCTGCAATGTCATTATGAATGTTTTCTTATTAAAGACCAATTTTAAATCAAGACAATTTTTAATAAAGAAATGGGGCTATCAAAGCCCTGACTTCACATTACTAACCAATCTCAAGACCACACTTTCCTTCAGGTCTGCAGGACAGAGAAATTCCTGCATCTTTATTCTCAGGGGAAATTCAGCTCCCCCTTCTCAATTTAGCAATACTAAAGTGATTCTGTTATGATTAGAGGACAAGACACACATGGAAGCCTCTTTCTCTTTCTTCTCCTACTTTAAATTGCAGAGCTCCCTTTGATAGAGATGCTGGCCAGCAATGTTCCACAAGACAAGCATTGAGAGTGCCAAGGAGCTGTACAGAGAGATCTCATTTGTATTGAAGGAATCACATGCTGAAAATGCCTCCAGCTCAACTTTGGTAATTTACCTCTACTGATGCAATTTAGTTGACTATCAGTACTGACTTGACTTTTTTTTTTCCCATGTAAACAATGTAATTACTCTACAAAATGGAAAATATGTAAATGCTATGATTTAACTTTACACAGCAATTCTGTACTAAGCTATACTGTGTCCCAGAAGGTTTTGCCACTAGATCATTATTTACTGATGGGCTGTAGGGGAGCCATAGAATATAACCTCCAAAGGCACAAAGATGAATATTTAATCCATGGTTTCTGCCCATTAATATTTTATTAAAGCCCGGCTATTTTCCACCGTCCTGAAAATATTCTACTCCATTAATGATAATTGTGAATCTCAATGGATTTGGGTTTTAGCAGCTTCTGGATATTACAAGGAAATAATTCCTATGCTGGTCATTAACAGCAAAGATGGCACTATTTGCAGCTTCAAACCCCAATACCCTTTTGTGAATAATTTTTTTTTAACCCTATCATTACAGGGTAGGACTTGGGTTCAGAGGTCACAATGATAATATTATTATAATTTTTTTCTTTCCCTCAAATACCAAAAGCAGCCCTTAAGCTTCAGTTGCCTTGTGGTGTGAGAAATAAGCTACAGGCCCTTCCTCTGTTGTGAACTGAGCCAACTTTTACAAATGATTCACTCACCCAGGTAACACTAACTGGATATCAAACCCTGTTTTTTTCTGGCCCTGTGCAAAGCAATGTACATGATGATAACACTAGCAACAAAGGAACAGGCACTAAATTGAATTTTCTAGATCAAACTCAGTAGAAAAACCTTTCCCTGTGCTTTTCTATGACTGGAAGACTGATCACAAATGACTTTATTCAATGTCTTTCACAGATATTTGATTATCCAAAACAATAAAACAAAACAAAGCAGATTATTGCCTTGGGAACAACACATTTCCTCATTACAGAGGTACAAGAAACAGAAATACACTTTTTTCCAGTCCTGCCTGTAGGACTGGGATGGAAAGAAAATTGTTAAGCAATTGCTCAGGACCAGTACACACAGAAAAAAACCCTCCTTATGCCATTAAGCTGCAGAAGAAATTGCACTAAAAAGTTTTCTGTTATTCTTTTTAATCTGACTTATATAGAGTGGAGAGAGCTGTTTAGTGATTGTAATGGATTAACCAAGATCTGTCTACTGAGAGATACAAACCCAGCTTCATGTGCTGCCTAAGAACTTGAAACCTTTTCAAAGAGACAGATCCATCATCCAAACCTCAAAGGACCTGCTGTGGTGTCCTTAACTCCTTGCAAGAGCAGTTTCATTTCTCTGCTGGTGTAAACTGCAGAGACATCCAAGCTACATTTGATGAGCAAATGTTTATCATCTCCGGTAGCTTTTGATCTAAAAATATATGTTAAGAAAAAATGTTCAATTTCATTTACATTCATGCTTACCTGTCACTTGGAAGGTTATTAACGTGCATAAAATCAAACACATTTTGTTTTGAAGGCTAAATCTTCAAAATTGTAATGAGTGCAGAAGTTACATAATTGATACTCATGTTCATTAACAAGCTTATTTTAGCAGCAGATTTTACCATATAATGCTTTCTATTCAAGTAACAGAAACAGAATTTATTACTTTCTTTTCCTGTGAGAATATTCTTATTCAAAATATGCTTTTAATGAAATACATTGCTTTGATACATCAACATATATTTATATATCAACAAATTTTGGCTATTATGTGTGTCTACATACATGTATCTAATTTCCATATGCAAAAGGACTCCCATGTACTTCTTACTTTGCACCATATGGTCCATTTATGTGCAAGATTAATCCCATTCTAAAGGTATATAGTAACACATTTGTCATTGCTCTAATGTTTCGTAGATGTTTGCAATGCTTTTGTTCTATTTCATTGCTAAATATGCTCATTTTTTTGATTGCAGTTTTAAGTTCTGTTACCTGACAGGACAGGTGTTCAGGCCTTGAGCTCATGCTCATGATATTTACTTCAGCTCATGCTCATGACATTTCCTTCAGTAAATAAAAGCTTTCATCTACCTAAATAAAGTAGGTAAGTCCATCTTCATCCTCCTTCAGAGTGCAAACTATCCTTCCCTCACTACAGTTTTGAGCTCTTTTCTCTTTCAGCATGTGGTGAGTAGATGCTTTATTTCAGGATGCTCTCACTTTAACTTTTGTGAAAATATTTTCACTTTGCAATTAAAGCGTTCATATATTTCCTTGAGAAATTGTTCCACGTAAAATCAATTTTCTAAGTATTTTCTTCATTATTGTTGCACTCGTTCTACACTTAATTCCAAGGTTAATAAAAGGAAAAATTTGTTACAGAACAAATAAAATATTTCTTTTCCCTTCTTAGTCACACAGACACAAAAATAAACTGACAAGTTGTTTTCAAAAACAAACAAGTAACAGAGTCATTTACTTTTTTTTTTTTTTTTTTTACCAAAAGTACATTGCCAAGGGAAGAGAAGATAGAGAATTTACTGGTATGTATTCTGTCTCATTTCAGGTTTCAAAATGTTTTGAGAGCAGTGACTATGACCAGAAGAGTGTCAGCAAGTCAGGTTGAAAGGGGTAGGTAGAAAATTGAAAAAGTACAAAAATAAATCAAACATACAGGGACTTTTGTGTACTTTCATCACAAATCTTGCTATATTCAGCACAAAATGGTTCTAAACAGCAATTCTGATGTAACAGCTGATCAGTTTAATAGATGGTAAGCATTTTCCCCTGTTTTGATGAGTGACATATGGGGGCCTTTTATTCCAGATGAGAGCTGTGTCTACAAAACCTTGTGTTAAGGCAGACTCTTAAATGTGATGGTCTATTAGTTATTTAGACAAGGTAGGAAGTTATTAAGGCTTGCATTAAATACTGTCAGCATGCAAGTGTGAACAAAAAGATACACAGAGCATTTGACTGATGATAGGTGGCAAAGACCTCACACAAACTCACAAAGAACAGATTTGATAATGGCAAAAATGATCATTAATTAAAGCACAGAACTGAGAGATGCATATCTAGAATGTCATTAACTACAAAGCCTGCATGGGGTGAAGCTGAAGGATATACATAAATCTAGAGCTAATGGTCTATGGCTGCCTTCTAAAGATCTTCTCCCTGATAAGGATTTTGCTTCTGAAAGATAAAGAATAGCAAGAGATAACTCACTTGATGGGGCACTTCTCAATTTGTGTTCTGACTTGGACTACAGCAGGAAGTAAGTGGGGAAAACACATAACAAATTTGGGGATACATTTAAATGCTTTCCTATTAAGAGGTTTCTTTGAACACTCAGAGTATTAAGTGCCATTATTTCCATAAGTGAACATGCCCTACTGTCTATTCCACTCAGTTATTTCTGTCAGTTTATGTGTTCTGGCTTGAAATGTTACAGATTTGTGGGGAGATGTTCCTCCATTGGAAAAAAAAAGAACAAGTTTACCACCTATTTTAGCAAGATGATCAAGTTTTATAGATATGTGAAAATAGTGAGAATGTGCCTATATAGGTATAGCTGAGTTGTGGTTTAAGTATAGCCCAACAGTAATAAAAGTAATGTTTTACACTAAAATGCCTCCATGTAAAAGCAAACTCACCTCAGAGATAGACTCATTACTCACAAAATTCTCGCCATATAGTCATATTACCTTTATACTTTTTATGTGGTTTCATCTACTTTTTCAGAATAATTACCTAGAACTTTAATAAGTAGTTATACTAAGCTTATATCACTGGGCAGAATAGTGCATAATTAAGAGAAGAAAATCTTATTTAAAGAGCTAACTCTTAAAGAAAAAAAAAAAAAAAAACCAAGAAAACCCCCAAAGTCCCACCCCTTTTGTGTGCTGTGTCCATTCAAAGATGCCAAAGATCTTGTGAAAAATGCAAATGACACTGAGTTGACTTTTAAGCAAACTGCAAGCTGCTTGAGGAATCCAAGGGTGATGTGGTTATTCAATTACATCTGTGTCATTTATCTATGCATCAAAATCCTTTTGAGTGCACAGAAATTGTAACTTTTCTTTTTAATGCAAAAACAAGATATTATGTCATGTTTTCCCAAGAGACTTAAAATTCTTTTTTTTCCCATAATTTACTTATGTATCTTAGAGAAATATGAAAGATATTGATGAAACAAGCAGTGTCTTGTATGACTGCTAAAATCTACACAAATAATGACATGGTGTAATCTATGAAAATATGTTAATTTCCAACTCACAGATCTAAATCTTGTAGGAAAATAAGAAAATCCCCCCATATTTGTTCTACCAAACCACAATATCCCTCTTACTCCTCTGCAAGCTCTCAGCTGTTACCCTAACACTCCTCAAGATTGTTACAATGGTTAAGAAGCAGAGTATGTATGTCCACACACAATTATGTACTTCTAATTTCTTTATGTGTTTATGTAATTATGTACTCTTAATTTCTAACCAATTCATAAAATTAGCAAACCCCTCCCAAAAACAAAACAAAACCAAAAAAAACAAATAAACCTACCAAAATCCCTATCAAAAACAAAAAAGCAGCCATTGTGTTTAAAAGATGTTTGTCATGCTTTAAGAGAAATTTTAAAAATAGAGAAATATTTCTATAACTAATATTTAGTGGATTTTAAATTTCATATTTATTTCATTTTAGATACTTATAGTGGCACCTTTACCATTGAAATAAAGAGCTTTAAATATATACATGTATAAAGTTAGACATAAAAAAGAACAGGTGTTTCAAATGTTAATGCCAACAGTATTCCCAAACCTCCCTCCAAAAAACTGTATCCATAAAGAAAATTATGCTTATTTAAAATAAACAAAATCAAAGTTGTCTATGTGACTGATGTTGACAAAAGTATCTTAATCTGAACCTGGAAAAATACAAATCCTAGCAGTCATCACTGAAACAGATGCAAAATTGAGGCATGGTTAAAGGTTTAAACGAATGCATAAGGAAGTATTTTTCACCTGCCATTTTTCACCTTCATTCCTCTCTAGGAATGCAAAGGTGAATAAAAAACCTCAAAACCTACAAACAAACCCAATCGCAAATGAAAAATGTAAGAAGTGTGCTAAAATCTCTGACCTGCTGTAAGAATGCAAGCACTGAACTTTTCTAACAGTCCCAACATTATGCAGAAGCAGAGGACAAATATAAAGCACTGAAGACAACTTTTTTTAATATAACTAAAAAGCAGGTACAACGCAGAAGGACTAAACTGACACCATAACATAAAATTTGAAACAGGTTATCATGTCCCTCTCCAGAATGCACATTTCTTTAAACTGCAGATAAGAATCAGTGATGTTTTTTTTCCCCTCACAAACCTTGGGAGCAGAGAGGGACAGAGCTCTTGCTACACCGTTCATCGTCGATATGAAGTCGGCTTGTTGGAACAGAATATTACTTCTTATCTGCCCTGGATATGCATATGTGTGATTCTGCTGCTCCCTCCTATCTCTGCTTAGCACAGGAATAAGAAATACTGACTTCTGCATCATCAGTGGAGCTTTCAGCAGCAGCCTGCTGAATGGTTGTGGAGCACGAGATAAAATCTAATTAATTTTTAGGGAAATTATCGATAGGAATTCTACCAGCTATAGACAACACATTTCAACACTCCCAGAAAAGACTCTTTAATACACCAGAGAATGCAGACTCACATGCATGCCTCCCAGCCAGAGCAAGGAAGATGCACCCTTTCCTTGCTGACAGCTGCTAGAGACCACCAAAATCAGAGGAGAGATTCATTAAGGTAGCTCCTGCCAGAGAAATGCCCTGAAATGAATAGCTAGCCCATGTCAGAACCAGATAATTAGCATCAAAATAAATACCTGAAGCATTATTATTTGTCTTTTTTAAATCAAAACTCTTGCACAGTAAAAAATTTCCCAAGTAGGCAGAGCCTTCAATGAACCACCAGGGATCATATCTATTTCCTTCCCTGTTTGAAAGCTGAAATATCAATTCTTAACCAAACCAGTCCATAAGAGAAGTTTGGGTACAGAGATATCTTCCTTTCAAGGAAAACTGAATATTTGGACTTCTAACTGTGATGCTGTAAACAAAATAATGCAAGAACAAAGATGTAAACATTTTATCAACCTGATATTTGATTCTGTAGGAACAGCCAGTGATGTTAATGGTGACATTCCTCAGGTGGTATTTTTCTGGTGGTGTTTTTCTCCAGATGCATACAAGGCACAGTGCAATGTGATCTGCTATTGTATTGGCAGGCAATGCCCCTACGAAGCAGGAATGATGCATCTGACTCCATGCTCTCAGAAGGCTAATTTATTACTTTATATACAATCATATATTAAAGAATACTATACTATACTAAAGAATACAGAAAGGATACTTACAGAATGCTAAAAAGCTAATAATGAAAACTCGTGACTCTCTCCAGAGTCTCAACACAGCTTGGCACTGGTTGGCCAATGAGTTGAAATAACTCACACCTGAAACCAATGAAACAATCATCTATGGGTAAACAATCTCCAAACACATTCCACATAAGCAAAACAGAGGAGAAGTAAATGAGATAAAAATTGTTTTCCTTTCTCTCTGAGGCCTCTCAGCTTCCCAGGAGAAACATCCTGTGCAAAGGGATTTTTTCAGAGAACGTGAATGCCACAATCTGCTGCTTACACAGCAATTCCTTCAGGATGAGAGCCTTTCTGGAGTTTTGAGCCCAGATTGACCCCTGGTGCTAGTGTGGACTCCCAGGCACCCCCAGAAGTTCAGGGAGCAGGTTATGACATTCCCTGACCCCACTGCAGTGGCACAGGCTGGCCCTGACCCCAGCAGCACGATGACCACGGGAGCTGCTCTGCCCCATGGCACAACACTGCTGCTTCTCACCTGCTCTCACCTTTAGCTGCCAGTGAGGCAAAAAGTACAAATTTTTAATGCAGGAAGACAGAGAGCAGGATCCAAGCAGCAAAACACAACAGTTAGAGGAATTTCTTTATCTTACCTATTTCAGTGGAGTCAAGAGATCAGCCACCCATTCCACCCGGCACAGAATTTCCGTAGCTGTTAAGAAAAAGAAGCAGCTGCACAGCTGTTGCTTCACAGTCCTGACTGCAGATGTACAAGCCAAGCCATAATATAGCTAAAGGAATGCTTAAAATTTGCCAGGCTGGCTACAGAATACATTATTTACCCCCTCTGGTGCTTCCTGAAGCTGAAATACAGTTATGCACCCACAGATGTATACAAATAGATGGTTCAGCGAACAATTTATTTGAAAATGTTCTGTTTTAAGCAAACAGAGAAGTAAAAATTGTGCAATCAATTCCTTTCCTACTTATTCAAGCACTATGGAAATACAGTACAATACCAGCCTGCTCTGAGCATAAAAAAATTTCTTGGATTCATGCTGGCAGTAAGTGGCCCTTTGAGAATTTGGGTGTTCCCCCTCCAGATACTCTCCTTATTCTTCTGGTTGATCTAAATCTTATCAATTTCTACCTCCTCAAGTAAAAAGCAGTCCAACTCTCAGACAGCCTGTGGTTTGCAAGATTGAGATGGAGGGAGGATGACAGTCTGTCTCAAAATCTATTCCTGAATTCATTTATGAGCCCTCATAAAAGATGTAAGAGAATTATGAAGGCAGAGAAATAATGAAATAGAAGTCTTTTCCAAACTGGCCTCACTATCCCACCACGTTCAGATATCTGATTTCCATTGTGACACACTTTCTTCCACATTGATGAATTTTAATTTCTGTTGCTCAAGGGTAACACTTCGGGAGCAGTGCGAGTGGTCATTATTTCACATACATATTAGAGTCTACCTCTCTTTAAACTAGATGACTGAATTAATAAGGTCCTTTTCCTGTACTGTGCTGCCACACTGGCAAATACTTTCTGACTGAGTAAAACTAAAGTGAAAAAAGTGCTTTCCCAGCTGTCTTGTGAAGTCAAGATCAGAGAGCAGCATGCAGCCTTTTGATATTTCTTGCCGGTATGTGCATTCTCCACAGTTTTCCATATTGCCAATGGAGACCTCGCTTCTTGACAGCCTTCAGCTTGACAAGGGGGCAGAAAAAAATCCTGCCTCTCCCCCAGCACACCCCACCCCAAACAAATCACAAGGCACCACCATAACAGAGTATTTAAAAATATGTTGTTGCTGTGGAGTGCAGATTTAGCCTAGTGAGGGCCAATTGGCCCTGCTTGATATACACGTAAAAACATTTGGGATGATGCTTCCGCATTCATAACTGCACTCACTAATGCTTTGAGCCTTACGATTTTATCTGCCCTCTGCTTTGAAGGAAGGGTATAATCAACTCTAAATATGGGGCCTGATTTATTAATACTGGTTTTGAAAGGTGGGTTGAAGTATAATGATGTTTATTTTAGGCAGAAGATGGAAAACTGGACATCTACCAAAACAATGCACGAGTTACTGACAACAGTTTAGTTTTGTTCTTTACTGCAGAGTAATAATTTTGCCATATGCTGAAAATGTTGCAGTACAAAAGATAAAAAAACATATTCAAGAGGTTTTTAAGAGCAAAAAATGTAACACTATTTTCTTACAAGAAACTAGCTTATTATATATCATATGTCCTATTTTTAGTGCTGCAAAGCTGAGTACTGTCTGAACACTATCCCAACACAGGAACTCAAACTTCAGTGCAAAAAAAAAAAATATATATATGCCCATTTCATTATAATACAGCAATTTCTTCATGAGTTGTCAAGAGCAAAACTGTGAGTCAACATCACTGAGGCCAAAGGACTCATTTGCTTGGGTAAAATGTTGCTCTACAGTTTTCTGGAGCACCTTTTCAAAATATAGCTTGGGTATTGCAGCCCAGCAGTAAGTTTCTATATAAAAGTATGTTAACTGTGCAGAAGCTGCCAGCAATTTTACTTTCTAAGTGCTCAGTCAATACTGTGTGATAAGATCACATCAGCAACACAGCTAGCTTTTCAATAAGAACCAATTCTATATCTTATCTTTTCCCAGGTGTCTGGCTGTGATGCCAAGTGAAAGGGCAATGAAGACCTCAAAACATGAGATAAATGATAGATGCCTGAAAATTTAATTAGCAATCAGAAGTCCGTGGATAGCTATTTAGTGGAAATATATAAGACCTGGCAAGATATCCACGGGCTCTCCTATTTCAACATAACAAGAGACACATTGGCAAGGGGAAAGGAAGATCTAGCTTCTAATTTTTTTCCCAAATTTGGAGAAAAAATCTACCCCATTCCATGGCTGGTTAGCCAGAGTGGCCTGTGCTTGAAGCTGCTGCTCTGTTCCAGCCAAATCACTCACATGCATGCAAACACACACTAAGTGGGCATGACTGCATGGGAAGCACCTCCCCAGGCCTGTGCCAAGCTCAGTGTGTTTATTCAGGTCCATTTCCTTAATTAAAAGAGCTCCATCATTGCTGCAGACAAGATATGACTCAGTTTTGGAAGATAGGAGATAAGGAGAAGAGGGAAAAGAAAGTAAACACTGTATAGGGAGGAGGTTAAAAAAACCCTTTAGAAATTGTTGCTGAAAAACAGTTCTTTCAAGGCAAATTAAAGCACTGTAGCAGTTGGTACTATTGAACCCACAAGGCAAAATTTGCTCAAACCTGCACTGTCAGTTCCCTTGTCTAAATAACTTCTGCAGCATTTATCAAAGTTCTCGGAATGCAGATAATATTGTTTTAAGATACAGTATCTGGATTTTATTTTTTCAGATGGGGTTGGAGAGACGATACTAATATATTCTTGGTAAAATGCTCTTTACAATTGAAAACACTCTTACTTTACAATTCCCAGATTTCTTACAGTTTCTAGAAATTTACATACCAAATGTTTTTAAAAGTGTCTAAACAAAACTAAAACTTTTTTAAACTTAGTTTTATTATTATCTTAAAAATATCTAATTGTAGATGTTTTATTCTACATGTTTCAAATTTTGTTCCTTTCCAGGAGACAGCAAGCAGCAACCAAAAAAAGAGCAAGTTATGTTTGTATAATATATTTACACTGCTGTTATTTGCATTTTCCATCTCTCTCAGAACTGGAACTGTTGGCAGCTTTCTGGAAAACGAGTTCTCTAGTATGCAGCAGATACTAAAAAGACAGAAAATGCTCTAGGATTTGAGACTGACAGACAGCTGCTGTATTTATAGGGAAAGCAAGTACAGTGGTGGTAGCATCTCTGTGAACTTAATAGCAGAGAAGTGAGAGTCGTGGGACATCTGGGATCAGATCAGGTTCTGTCAACCAGAAGATGATATTACACCTTTAAAGCCACCGGGGCTCCCAGCCTGCTAAGGAGACAGGGGACTTAAAAATGTATCTGTCTAGCATTAAGGGAG
The DNA here is from genome assembly GCF_037042795.1 of Molothrus aeneus. NCBI lineage: Eukaryota > Metazoa > Chordata > Aves > Passeriformes > Icteridae > Molothrus > Molothrus aeneus. The sequence goes on along the minus strand of NC_089649.1, from coordinate 11,193,044 downwards.
CCCAAAAGAGTTTGAGCAGGCAGAAGGATTTATAAAATTGCATCAGTTTTGGATAAAGTTCAGCCTGCTCTTGCTGGCTAGTGAAGAAACAGGGGAATGCAATAAGAACACGCAAGTTCTTTTCTCTTTATAAATTTTCCAGTTATTACATTGGTTTTCAATTTGCATATACTTAGTATGGGTTGGCATGCCTAAGGCTATTTAATGCCATTCCTACTCTTTGTAGCTGTAGTTTTGCTTTTTCTTACTGAACACCAAAAGAAATCGAATAAAGATCACTCCAAAGTCAGCCAATGAAAAAAAGGACACAAGTGCAAAACATCCTCTTGCAGTGGCTGGTATGAAAGTGTCCTGAAAGTGTAGTTTGTGTACTGAGGGACAGAGGTTTTCATGCTAATGATGTCACCTCATTTACTTTATCATGGAGTGATTGCTACACTGGGTTAGTTTCATTACACCAATAATTTTATTGCAGCTGCCAAGGTGTGAAAAAAGTATTCCTCTTCTTAGAGATTTACATTACATTTCAGGGAAGAGGTAAATTATCTAAAACACAGAAAAAGGAAAACTGGTAGAATTAATAAGACAGACTACCCCTGGAATATAGTCTCCAAATAATTAATTCTACAACTTCAATATTAGAATTCATTATCTTACATGACCCTCAAAAATTATCTTCATTTTTTGACCCTCACAGAGACTGAAAAGCTCTTCCTTTCTGTCATATATTTGAGAGAGGGTCCTTTAGGATATTGGGATCTGCATAAATTCTACATAATTTTTTTACTTGCCAACTAGTTGTTTAAATTTTAAGTCTATTACTGATGACTTTAAACGTTATTTTTTAATGTTTCCCTTGTGGAGAGTTTTCATCCATGACAAGATTTTCTCCGATATTTTGCTATTACTTTAATGATTTCTTGCTATATGTAAATTTCACAACAGGCTTATTTTCCTTAGAGCACCTAATTTAGTGTCAGTAAACAGCATCTAGCAAGTGCAGTGATGAGTGTAGGTCTCTATTTCAGGTGGTCTCACCGCTGTTCCTTGCCCCTCTGTCACACCTCAGTTCCTCTACAGGCAGCATAATTTGGCAAAAGTAAAAGAGAAATGCTGAAGAGTTCTTCTACTTACTCCTGTGAAGCAGGGTAGGAATTGCTTAAGTGTCAGAACTTTCCCTACAAAGGTACTGAAGTTTTTGAGAAGCCTAATAAGTGAACTTAAAAATGATCCAATCATAAGGCATTCACTAAGAATGACAGAATAAAGATAAGGCCAGGTATGATCACAAAACCAACTAATTGCTTTTCTGTGATTAACACAGAGGCAAGGACATTGCTGATGATCAAAGGTGAAGTGGCCAGGTGAAATACCTGATAGTGAAGCTATATCCTGAGACAAGAAAAAAAATGCCCGAATTAAAGTTGATCAAAGAAGGAACAGGGAGTTCTTAAAGGAAATTATATTGAGAGGAGAACTATGTAATAAGACAGCAGGGAAACTATCACATAAAACAACAGGAAAAGTGTAGATCTTGTACTTTGCTTTAAGAATGAAAGGAAAAAAGAACAATAACCAAGAAAATTTAAGAACATTAGTTTTATCCCAGTTGAGCAAAATATTACAGCTCAAAACACGTCTGTAAAAAGCAGACATAAAAGTTAATGTAAGTTTGGTAAGTTTGTGTTGAAGTTCATTGAAAATAGATTGCTCCAGAGTAATGTAATAATGGTTTTAATAAACAAGATCAATTTACTAAACTTAAATAATTTTAATCTAAGCTCAAATAAACTACTCTATGTCCAATATTGTCCTACAGCACAAAGGATGATTTCAGGTGTAAAAGACAGGTTCTAGTACAAGAATTGCAAACTGTGTAAAGCATCGACTAAAAAAAATAACAGTAATTTGCATTGGACTGAAAGCTGTTCAAGTATTCCCACAAGAATGAGCCTCAGAAGTAGCAATTTGTTGGCAGTAACAATTTTGTGGGAGAAAAACTGAATGGACATGTAAACTGTTGGTCAGGAGAAATAACCAAATAAAATTAGGTGTAATCCTGAGTAACTCATGGGAATGGTGGGAGCAGTAATATTGGGATTATACTCAGAGAAAGAGCAAGATCTTTTATTCACTAATAAAAAAAAAATTATAGTTTTAGATATGAATTATTTGGATGTGACAAAGGAAGACAGACTTGGGTTTCTTTTTCAGACTGATTGACTGAGCTATTAATTCAGTGTAACTGCGGGAGAAACAAATACAGTCTTGTGAGGTGGCAGGTGATGTATTTCCATTTTACAGAGTATCATTAATGTCATGGTAAAAAAAGTCCTTGTGAATCAAAACAGCTTAAAACAGCGGCATGCACCCTGCCCATAGCACTGAGATAATGAAAACGTGCCTCTTAGAAAGCAGAGAACTCAGTCAACTACTGCACTGCCACTTCTCAATGAGTAACAAACTCATTAGAACTAAAGATGGTAAGGCAATATATTCCTGTGCCTGAAGAAATTCCTCACACCAACTGGAGATCATAAATGATGCAATTGTTATGAAGAAGCACAAGCTTCAACCAGCTGAAGGCAACTGGGCAAAGTTAACCCTTCAGGCTGCTGTTTGTGCCTTGTGTTTGGGGTTTGAAGACAGAATTTCTAATGAAGCATCTCCACCTGGATTGCAATCCATCATCAGCTAACATATCCAATGGCCTAGAGCAAGCTTCAACAGCTCACCTTACATATCTCAAATGATCCTCTCATGTGACTTCTTTATTGCTCTCATTCTATAAAGCTCATGTTGCACTTTTGGAGCCTGCATAAAGGACTACAAGACTATAAATGTGAGGTACCTAATTAGGTATTTCTTGCTTCCAGTGTTCCATGTGTAAATGGATCTCTGTATTTCCATTGCATGCTCCCTGGTCTGCAGGGCTGTATGATTTGTTACCTCAAAACTCCAAAGGATTAAGAACAGAAGCCAGCTAGAGTGCTACAGAATAACAAAACAAAACAGGGTTATAATAAGCACCACAATTAACTTCTGCCATTTCAGGAACAGCTCTTAATATCTCACATTACAGCAAAGATTATTCCATTTTGTTTTTCTAGTAAAGAACCCCTTTGGAAAGGATACAACTCAACATGGCCTGGAAACTGGCATATTCTTTTTATTTAGCAAGAGAAAAAGCACAACATTTTCTGATTTTACACAAATGTTTTGAAGTCTTTCTTTCTGCAGTACCATGACAGCAGCTTCTTGTTGTTCAACATCTACTACCTCATGATGGGAAACAAACGCCCTAACACAATTTTATCCTTTGGATTTTCATTGCTTTCTATCCTCCCATATGTGCATTTCTCAGCAAGCTCTCAGCAATCAATCATTTTGCCAAAAGCTACCAGACTGAACAAAGCTCTGTCTCAGTCACCAGAAGAGAACAGGGGATTGTCCCAGTCCAGGGACACATCCTAAGCCAGACACTGGGCTGGTTTCAGTATACCCAGAGTGAGATGGAGACACAAGTGTGGTCAAATGTTGGTAACCAACAGGATAATTCACATTTATTTACTATCAAGGAAGTGAGCAAGGAGGAAAGATAGGAAAGGAGGATAAAGTGAAGAATTGCAAAAGTAGGTAATCACCACCAGGAATCCCATGAAGAGACTTTTTCTTTTGTATTTCAGTGGGGAGAGCTCTGCCAGGACCCAACCAATGGCAAGACAAGTTGTCTTCTAGCACTTTTCCACAGGGCTCAAAGTAGAAAAACTGGCCAAGGTTGCAGCTGCAGGCTTCATATTCTCTAGGTTCTGCTTATTTCTCTGAATTCAGAATCTAGCTGGGACTGACTGACATGAAGCCACCTGCAGTACTGGGGTACAATTTTTCAAAAGTCCATTAAAAACCCCTTCTGTAACAGGGGCAAGAAGCACAAGCTCAGCTTGCAAAGTCCTAACACTGATCTTGCATGATCTCTTCATCTGATTGTGTGTAATTAGAACACACTCTTTCCAAATATGTCTCCTTACCTAATTATAGCACTGAAAAGGAAATCTCACAGCAGTCCAGAATCAGGCAGGGGAAAAGGAACTGAGGCTTTAATCACCAACCTAAAGGCAAAAGCAGTACATTATGCAGCAAGATTTTGAAAGTATATCTACTGATTCCCTATCAGGGGTTAGATACCTGCAGTCACATTTATCTATGGCATAAATCAGTGTATTTCAGTGGAGATACCCTTGGGAAGAATTTGGCCTGTTTTAAGACATAATTTAAAATTGAAAATTCATCCTGGAGTGGTTCTGAGAATTTCAGTTTCTATCATTTTTATATTGTCTTTTCAGCATTTTCCATAAGATACGAAGTTAATGGCCAAACTCAAAAGATGTACAAGAACATCCCCATTCTAGATGCAACCTACAAACAAGGGCTGTGTGTTTCTGTATGGCTTTTTTCTCTGACAATGCCTTTTAGAGCTTTGGAAAATACATCCTTATTCACCAGGTAAATCAGTATATTGATTGCAGAAGTACTTCTTGTACGATTTTATCTGCACTTTTAAAGTAATCACACAATTCTTTTTCCTTTCTATATATCTGACACACTGGGTGTGATATGGGATTTGTGGAAAATTTTGACTGAAAGGGGATGGAAAAAAGAATTTTTTTTCACATGGTATTTTTAAATCAACTTTCATATTAAAAAAAAAAAAGAGAATAACCAGGAATGCACAGAGGTTTTAAGGAAAAATAAATAAACCTCAGCAAACAAAAAAAAAATTAACAACATCAACTGGAGACCTTTTATGTGCTTGCTTGTTACTCATCAGAGATTCACAGTAGATATTCCAGAACTACTGTGAGCAGCAGAATAAAGAATTTAAGCTTCACTAAAAAGTTAGGGCAAAATCTTAACCTCAGTGATGTCCAAGTGAGCAGATGCTGTGATGTGGGAGGTATTGAGATGCTGTGCATGAAAAATCTTTTGTGTAATTTTGTGCATGAAAAAGTAAATTCCCAATTTTTGCCTGAAAGCACTTGGTACTGAGTACAATTCTTCCGAAGTCATCATTGCCACAAGTGTTTTCAGCCTTTCCTCTTCTTTTTGGCAAAGCAATTGCTACTTAATCTCCATCTGCAGCTGTTGGGCTGCTCCACCATCCAAACAACTGTCTGCAGGCCCCAGAAATAGCCTTTTTGTTGATGACCTGGCTTTAATCCTCTTCATCCTGCTCCTACCAAAAAAATAAGCAAATTCCTGCAGCTGAAATTAAGCAAAATCAACTTTGCCTGATGAGAAGCAGGAGAAGAGCCTGGCAGTTTGAGGCTCATCCCTCAGTGCCCATTATTAAATGTGCATCTGAAGGGAAGGAGGCCATTGTAGACCTTTTCCCACACTGCTCAAAAAGAGAGAGTTCCTTAATTCCTGGCCACAGATCCCCTCTGACCTCCTCCTGGAAACATTAATGATAAAGGTGATAACACTCAATGAATGCCTCGTAACCCTGAACATAACCTTTAGATTTAATTCAGCCATTCTTGTCTCTTCAACTTTCTGCCAGAGTCTTGTTCAAGAGTTATGTTATCTTGGCTTATAACTATGACCTCTGAAGGCTAGGGGCATGGAGTCAATCAATTTTTCATACTTGAGACCTACATGAAAAACTGTTTCATTATGTCTTGGTATTCACTTTTTTGAAATACACGGTTTGAATATTGCAAATGTATTTTAACTCAACAGTACTATGAAAAAAAAATTGAGCTTTTCCAGCTGTAGTCATGTTTTAATCCTCCTTATTTTAGCTGAGGGGGTGAGTGGGGCTGTGTGGAGAGGTGATGTGGTATGTGGGGAGTGAGTGAACCAACAAAAAACTCCTGACACATTCAATACTAAAACAGAAGTGTGCTGGTATATACAAATAAAGAATTTACTTTTATTTACTTTGAAATTGCCAAACTAATACTGTGTTCTATTTTTATTCTCACGTTTCATGTATTACTCAAAGTCATAGGCAACAGAACAAAGAGGAGAAAAAGGCACCTAGCAATTCATGTTTCCCTATCCCTCTCAGAAGTCTCTCATTATGAGCAGCCCTTATTTCTACTGTATGTATGGTTATGGGTATGAATTAGTTTAAATATCAAAGTAAGCCATTAAATAGGTAGCCAATTAGATAATCTCCATTAGAGGAAAATACTGCTGTTTAATTAGCTTGTTAAAAAACACTCCCATACACATAGCCTGAGGAGAAAACCTCCTGTAAAAGAACAAAAAGATGTTTAGCCATTACAGCTGCCAACTTTCACAGGTACACAAATGCCTTTCTCAGAAAGAATATGTAGAGTGCATTGTGAGATTTACTCCTCCTGAAGTCCCAGGATTCAAAAGTGCCTGACACCCCTTCTCTTGGCCAGTATGGCTGAGTGCAAAAGAGCAAATTCTGGCCAGATGTGTATTGGAGGAGAGGAAATCCCTCTTATCCTTCTCAGAACATACTCAAAGCACTACCCACCTCTGAGCAGTCTGCAGAGGATCCAACTTACCTGGCACAGGTGCAGCTGTTCCAGTTGCTTCCTTGTCCCCATCTTCCCAAGGTACACATCTGCCTTTCCATCTCCTACATTCATTATTTTCAAAGGTAGATTTTAATTTTCCTCCTAATGAGGAAAACTATGCAGAAGGATTCATTGACCCTTAGAAGGGCCTGCTCATTGTCAAGCCCAGAGTCCATGCCTAGAAACATAATTTATTTCTTGCTATATCTGAGCTGCTGCTAAATCCTGACAGAGGAAATGACATTATTACTCTGTAAAACAAAATGAAATTTGCTAAATTTTATGTAGAACCTGGCTATTCTTGCAAATGCTCCTGTAAATCTATATTACCTTAGTAGCAGAAACAACTCTTCCTACTTTTTCATGTTACCTATAAAATTCAGTTTTGTGACGATAGAGGCATCATGCAGAAAGAAATCTTTGCTACAATATAAAACTTCCAGACAAAAGAAAAATCTACAATCATAGAATATCCTGACCTGGAAGGGACCCACAAGGATCATAAAGTCCAGCTCCTGACCCTGCACAGGACCACCCCCAAAATCATCCCATTGTGATTCAAATATAGATTATGTGAGCTAAGTTTGACACAAATTGTGATGGGATGAGAAGATATTTGGAGTCTGAATTCACTTCATAAAGCAAATAATTAACTGAACCAGCCAGCATCAGTAACGATACTTCCAGAACACAAGTTCGTAAAATCCATTATTTTGTGTTTGAAAAATAAGGATATTATAAGATTAATAAGGATAATGCTATAAATCTTTGAACACCTAAAATTTATTTCAGCTACCAAAACCCCTACAATTAATAATTTCAATATGGAAATTCCTTACATTGTCCAGGGGAAATTCTCCCGACTAGTTTGAAACAATGTAGTTTAATGAATTTTAACAAAACATGTGACTTATAGACAGAACAAAAACTCCTCACAAATTTATTTTACTGTAATTCATTGGCATGCTGCCTTCACCTAATTTTTAGGCAATTAGCAAACCTGCTTGGTGCAACAGATACGATCTTTGGCTCCATATAAAATAAAGAATCTTAAAATGAGAATGTAGGATTCAGTGCAGCATAGGTGCTTATCATCATTTTAACTGTCAAATAGCATCCCAACTGCCTTCACCTGCTTCTCCAAAATGTGTGTCTTGTTTCATCTGTCAGATCTGCAGTGATATCTTGAATACTCAAATCCCTCTATCTATTTAGGCAACTGAACCCCAAATGGCACCAAGCCCATAACCCACCAACCATCAGCTGAACATCTAATGCCTGTGCATTTGATTTTGAGCCAACAGACATTACTTACAATCTCATCCACAGTAAAATATTATCACCATATATTTTCCAAAGGCTGAAAGCATCCCCAAAACCTTCCAAGGATAAAAAAATACTAAGCCTGAAAGACCTTAAGGGCTGCATTCTCAGTTTTGTTTTTTCAGGAAATAAAATTCTGCTTCAACGCTTGCTTGAAGATCTACAGTAAATCTGCTCTGTAAATCTCACAAGTGACTAGAAGGAATTGCCTTTGAAACTGAGGCATAGCTCATCTCCTACTTAGCAATTCTATCCTGTAAAATTGCATCAGGATGTCTTGTTACAGGCAATCTTTCAGCTGCATGCAAACATGATCTTGGCTTCCACAGTGCTTTACAAGCTTCACAGCACCATTTTACCAAGAAGGGTACATTCCCAGCTCTTGGTGAGGAAGGAGCCTCCAGGCAGAAGGCAGCTGGATATGAACATTCTGCTTTTCCACAAGCATATGTTCTTAAACAATCAAAACTTGTATAATTGTGGCATTCACATTCCCTGGAAACATCTCTTTGCCCAGGATTTTTCTCCTGGGAAGCTGAGAAGCCTCAGAGAAAAAGGAAAACAATAATTATCTCATTTGCTTCTCCTCTGTTTTGCTCACATGTGGAATGTGTTTGGAGATTGTTTACCCCAGGTGATTGTTTCATTGGATTCTGCTGTGAGTTGTTTTCACTCTTTGGCCAATCAGTGCCAAGCTGTGTCGAGACTCTGGAGAGAGTCGCGAATTTTCATTATTATCTTTTTAGCATTCAGTAAGTATCCTTTCTGTATTCTTTAGTATAGTTAGTATAGTATTCTTTAATATAATAAAGTACTATAAATTAATAAATTAGCCTTCTGAGAACATGGAGTCAGATTCATCATTCCTGCTTCATTGAGGCATTCCCAGCAAATACAATATATAATCACTATATAAAAAGAGGCAAATAAGCTGACCCAAGCTTCCCCACAAATGCTGATGTATTACAACTAAGCTTGACAGAAGTCTAGACCATCAGTGATACTGAAGCAGATGATGTGTTTTGGCTTGGCCCCAGCCATGGTAAGAGGAATTGAGAGGGATGGCAGTGCAGGGATGTGCATCTTGTGGTCATGGGCAAACCTACAGCATTTGGGCTGAGAAATTAAATTAGCAGATCACAAAGGTTCCAACCTAAAATGACATTTTTCACCTCTGTCATACTATTAGTCCAGCAGCAGTGGATAAAAGGTGGGCTGGGGGCTACACTGTAGGAACACAACCAAGTATTTGGTCAGGGCAAGATGCTCTGAGGCTTCACTGGAACATCTGTCTGTGAGAGTTTAGAGGACAAATTCATCTCTGTCCAGTTGTAGCTGCCCTCGCCCACCTCACTCCAAGCAGCAGCTCTCACTTCTCTGGGGTGCTGGGACTCCCAGCTCTTACAGAAGTCTCTGCTCACAGCCCAGAACCCCACAGTGAGTCACTCCCTGCTCCTGGCCATATTTTGTCTCAGTTATCTCCCCAACACAAAGATAAATCGACCTCCATTCTAGTGTAAGAGATACCTGCATATTGCCCCCCTCAACTATGTCACATGGAGCAAAAAAAAAAAAAAACCAAAAAACCATGAGGGAGGATATTTCTCCCTCCTTCCCCACCTTACAGGAAACACAAATGAGTGGTGTTACACTACATAGGCAGGAGATTTTCCTCTGCCTAGCAACTGCTGTTTTCCTCTCACGGCATATGGTCTTGTTTAGTTTTTCTCTCCTAGCAGTGAACTAATCTACAAGAGGAAGACCTTTGTCTTTTCACCAAGGGAAAACCAGAAATGTACTTCTAACGAAAGGTAGGCACTTATCTTGGTGCCATGAGAAAGTGTTCACACCCCATTAAACAGAAGGTAGATCCCTGTCTCTCTGGTTCTTATGTTTGTTGCCTCAGATTGTTAAACAGAGCAAGGGCTCTCCTACATCCAAGCACCTGCATTTAATTGCAGCTTATTGCATTCCCCACAGGGAAACAGGAACAGCTGCAAAAGAACACTGTACTGATGCAAGAGCAGAAAATATTCTTTTTTCCTGAGCAGAAAATGTGCTGCTTTCTACAAAAAGCACACCACTCTAGAGAGAAATCATTAGGAAAAACATCTAGTATTATTTGGTTTTCCTGTTTTCTTTCTTTGTTTTCATTCAAAGAAGTTCATAAACTCCTACTAAAAAATAAAATTTAAAAAATGTAAGAATCTATAAAGAATATTTCAAACTCACATTTCAGGAAAAATAATGGTTTTGGCTGAGCAACCTTCTTGTTTTTTAATTGAAATATTTTCCATCATGACTTGCCAGGTCATTGAGACTTGAAGTGAATATAATTCAATAAAATTAATGAATAAACTATGTTTAGGACTACGTTCTAAAGAAAAAAACAAACAAACCAACAAATAAGGGTTTCATCCTAACCTGTTTGCTAATTAATAGCTTATTTATGGAGGACTGTGTAATGAAACTCTGGGAGACCGTGCATTTTTTTACCTTAGCTGCATTCAGACCCTTTTTGTTTTCAGCATTTGTTCCATTTATTTGTCTTCTGAATAAAGCATTTTTACTATGATACTTAATAGATAGTGTATTATAAAATAACACATAGAGGCTATCTTTCTCTGCTATTTTTCCTGGATTGTTTTCCTTTGTCTTTTTAGGAAACTGCCTGAAATGAAGAAGAATGCTGAAAACCTTTATAATTATGCCAAGCCCCAAATGCAGAGGCTGACCAGCAGTTCCTGCTTTCAACTTGGGTGTTTTCCCCCAGCTGACAGAATAATGAGCAAATCTTCATGTGACACAGGACTGTTTTGAGAGCTCCTCCATCCTAGGAGAACAGAGAAAATCCTGACAGAAGCCCTGTCCTCTGGCTTGATGAAAATCAGCAGAAAACAGGACACACTGATGCCAGGAACTGCCCATGCTCATCCCATGGGGAAAAGCCAGCAGGAAAGCTTCTCCTCCTAGATTAATTCAGGGCTTCCTGGCCTAACTAGGTCACCACTACCAAAAATCAAATGCAAACAATAATGCTAGAATTTGGAAGCCCTAGGGCTTCCCAGCATGGTAACAGCAGCTCTTTTAGATTGCAAATGCTTCCCAGACCCAAGTTTCAAAAGAGACATTTGCTTTTTCTATATCAACCTCTGTAGCCAGAGGTGGCACAATAAACAGTAAAGTCACAGCATCATTCTCTGTCTGGGCCTCCTCATACAATAAATGGGAAAGAGGTATTGTTTCTTTTCATACCCCTCTCATGAATTATTGAATCAAAAAATGAGAATCTTCCCTTTTTTCTCCCCAAACTACCAGAGAAATAGAATATTTAACCTCCCACCTGCTTACCCAAAATAAAAAGAATAAAAATGGCAATGTTTTCTTATTCTCTTTGAAGTTCATTGGATTTAAGCAGTCTGTAATATTGAGGTTTGGTTAGTTGCATGCACCGCATGCTTCGTGTTATGCTCCAACTTCCTTATTTATTTATTTTAGACAACTGAAACAGACTTGTTTTTAGTCTAAACTATTGACTAAAAGAGTCAAAAAAAGAGCAAATTTGACAGCCTCAGTGTATGATGATGCCTTTGACAGAATAGGCACAAGGCAAAAGCAGCATTCTTTCCCTACCTTGTTTATTTGCATCAGCCTTAACTTTGAGATGCCTCTTGTGGCCTGAAGAGCAGCTCAGCTTTAGCAGTCCTTCTAGGCTTTGCCTTAGGTCTTGTAACAAGGAATTTTCAGATGGGAGGAGTGGAGTTTTCATTTAGAAAGAAGACAGAAAACACCACCATTTACGCAGGTTAAGTGAAGGAGGAGATGAATACACTGTGTGTAGTGATGAAGCCATGAATGCTGGGAACTGAAATATCTCAGGGAATCTCACCTCCTCCTCCCTCCCACATCTTCTATCCTCCAGTCAACTGTTTAGCAAAAGAGCTGTGAATGGGTGGCTGCTGCTTGTGTTCCCCCCCTTGGACCCATAACCACATTGCAGGTGAGGAGCAGAAACCACAAGATTGCCGTAAATACATGAGAACAGCATCTCTTTCCTGCATATCCCTGAGCATCTTAGAAACCATCTTTGATCAGGAAGGTCTGTGTCCTCCTCCCTGCAGAGGCACAGTGACAAACCCAGCTAACTCTGCTGTGTGCCTTACAATTTGCTCTGATTTCTGTCTCATGCTCCTTGGCTCCCCAGCTAAAATGAGAGGCTCCAGAGATCAGAAATTCAGACATGATGGCCTGTCGCAGATATCTTTTCTGAAAAATCCTTTCCTTAGGATTTTTGCTCCTGAGAAGGTGAGAGGCCTCAGGAACAAAATGTAAACATTGATTATCTGCTGCTGTGGAATGCAACAGGTGGATCTGTGATTGGCCCATGTTGGATGTTTGGAATTAATGGCCAATCACAGCCCAGCTGGCTCAGACAGAGAGTCTGAGCCACAAGCCTTTGTTATCATTCCTGCCTATTCTATTCTTAGCTAGCCTTCTGATGAAACCCTTTCTTCTATTCCTTTATTATAGTTTAAATGTAATATATATCATAAAATAATAAATCAATCCTTCTGAAACATGGAGTCAGATCCTTGTCTCTTCCCTCAACCTGAGACCCCTGTGAACACTGTCACAATAGCCCAAAAATTTTTTTGCAGTGGAAAAAAATATTCTCTGTGACTAAAATGAATACAACCTTCTAAGTAAGTTTCTTTCCTCACAAGAACTTTCTAAGGATTTAGCTGAAAGAAAGTAGTTAGTATTTCAGTCTCTGGTAACAATTGAACATAGATGCCAGATAACAAGCTCCAGCTCTCAAGGAAACATAGAAAACCTTAGAAAGCAATAAGGAGACTAGATGAAGAGCATTGGTTAGTACTGGAAGGATATTTGTTAGTATCACCAACTCTGAATTAAGCTTTAATATTTCTTTCATTTGCTGGACCTGCCTCAGGTTAATTAATTTTCTGCCAGAGCAGGCTTTGGTCTCACAGTCACCAGCAGTGATGACAGGCTTCAGGCTGTGACAGATGAAGTTGTTCTCAGGTGCCAAACATAGACTGACTTCACATTTGCTTTCTGTCCAAGAGTATTTTCCTTTACCTTGAAAGATAAAGCAGTTTCTAGGTATTAGTGGGCAAGAGCAGGGATAGGAGCAGTTCCCTCTGAAGCAGCTCACTATTCCCCTGTTCACACCTACACTTCTCTGTTGCAGACATCTTTTATGAAAAATCCTTTCCTTAGGATTTTTGCTCCTGAGAAGCTGAGAGACCTCAGGAACAAAATGTAAACATTGATTATCTGCTGCTGTGGAATGCAACAGGTGGATCTGTGATTGGCCCATGTTGGATGTTTGTAATTAATGGCCAATCACAGCCCAGCTGGCTCAGACTCTCTGTTATCATTCAAAAACCTTCGCTATCATTCTTTGCTATTCTATTCTTAGCTAGCCTTCTGATGAAATCCTTTCTTCTATTCTTTTAGTATAGTTTTAACATAATATATATCATAAAATAATACATCAAGCCTTCTGAAACATGGAGTCAGATCCTCATCTCTTCCCTCAACCTGAAGATCCCTGTGAACACTGTCACACTTCTCCTCTACTGAAGTTTCTAAATCCTCAGTCATTCAATTGCCCATAAGTCTGACTGAGGAATAACTCTCCACATTTATAAAGATGTAATAATAATAATGTAATAAAAAGAACATTTAGTATTTTAATAGTAATATGGTGCCATTATTTTACTCTGTGGCTATATCTCATCAGCATCATAAAAAGCAAGATCTTGAAGAAAATAAGCATAGAACATACAACAGGACTTCAGACTGGGTTTTTACCTTAATTATCACAACCAAGAGCAATGGTCCTTACTTGTTACAACACCAGCTCCAAACTAAAATATTCCCAGAGTTCTGAGTGTCATATGAGTTTAAGTAAAGCCACTGTAAGAATACCACTTTTTATAATCACCAACATACTGAGAATTAGATGAGAGTCCTGCAGTTCTATTCATCACAAGTGTATTTGTAATTGAAAGGTGACATCTGGCATTTCTCCTGCTTACTTTCTATTTGTCATATTTTTTTTCACATTGACAAGCCATGTCTTGTTAGATCTTGTGAATATTATCTGCACTGGTTAAAAAACTGACAATTTAAAATAATTATTCATAAATCATGCTTTCTGCTGTTAGTCAACTAGTTAGTCCCATTTATTCCCAACTCCTTTCCTAGTATCTGAGGCTAAGGTGTCTAAACCTTTGAGGTTACCTGAAACTAAGAAAACACACTTTTATTTGGCACTCAAACAGTACATTCTGCTTGTGTATGTTGGAGGCAGCAGCTCCATACCCAAGGCTTTTTTTTTAGCCCAAATTAAATGAATTTGTGTATATGCACACATCATTAAAGTACAACATTTAGAATTTATCCAAGATCTAATTGCCTGTACACCAAATGGAGTTTTTATTGCTCTCTGTAATAGGAAATCTAGATAACTATTTTTGTTTGCTTGTATGCCTGCCAATATAGAAGTTGACATAATTCAATCTTTCAGATTCTAAGCAACCAAGATGATTAAATTACTTGCATATTATTATATCTTGACAGAAACTCCCTCTCCCAAAATATCATTAAATCTGAGGGGGTTTGTTTGTTTTTAAGAATATTGAGTTGAAACAGAAAAAAAGTCAACACAAATTTGCAGTCTACATAAAACCAGGGAAATCTACAATTTACTTAAGACATGTTAAAAATGAATGGCAAGTGAGTGATGGATTTCTTGGCTACCACATAGGATGAAGGAAAAGAAGTAAGTGCATGGAGGCTTTTTCTGACAAAAATAGATAAATCCTTATTTAAGATATGTCAGTTTGAAAAATATTTCATGTTATTAGAAATTTCAAGGATTGTTTCAAGCTTATTTGAATGTTTTCCTGATTATCTTGTATGTTCAGGTTTTACTGAAGTTAGTCACATCATGCAGCTACTAACTCCTGTATTTCTTGTTAACATGAACAGCTAAAAAACTCCTATTACTGTCTCATAACAAAAGTGCTATAAAAAAAAAGGAAAATAAACACTCTATGTACATCAAATGCCATACAGCTGCCCACTTATAGACCCTTCTGATGCCTGCAACACCAGCAGACCAGCTGGCATGTAAAAGTAATGCCAAAGTACATATTATTTCTCTTTGGATACCTACCAATCATGCCATCAATATTCAAGCCCTGAAAACAATGAGGAATTTACCTAAATGGAGGTCCAGTAAACCTAGCAGAGATGCTTACATGTTCTCTTAAATTAGTTGATAGAAAGCATGACCTGAAAATTGAATAAAAGAAACTATTTTCAGTGAGAATTATCAAATGTGCCTGACTTAACTGAAAAATTCAACAGAAAAAAAATTCAATAAACAGTAGTATCATCTGCAAATAAAGGAAAATTTTCATCAGTTTCTCTCCACAGCCAGAAACTGGGGAGCACAAAGGAGCCTGAAAAATATGCAGTGTTTGATAAACATTCTTATATTGGGGTTCATTAAAACCTTTAATACATTTTTAGCTAAGTTAGAATCACTCACTCTTCCATCTTGAAGAGTCAGGACACTCAGTTCACATGCTGGCCGAACCTCACTTACATTTATTTATTTAAATATATCTTTATTATTTCATTTCTTATCAGCAAAACATAGAACACTTTAAAGAACTTTCAGGTCTTTCCTTCTGGCTCCCTCAATCACTACTTTACAGGAGACATTATTTTATTACAGAGATCTGGGTAATTTTCTAGATGTGGCATATATCAGTAGTACTATGCCAAGGTACAGAGTTGTAGGAAGCAAATCTAAAGAGACCAAAGCAAATCCATGTTTTTCCCTCCTAATCTTCACACAACCTGATTTCTGCAACTTTTTGCTTATAAATCTATTCTTTTTATTCAGTGCATATTCATAGAAGTTCTTTATTTTACAATCACAGCATCACAGAATGGTTTAGGTTGGAAGGAACCTTAAAAGTCACCTTGTTCCAACTCCCATGCCATGGGCAGGGACAGCTTCCATTAGACCAGGTTGCTCAAAGCCCCATTCCACCAAGCTAAATTTATTTAAAAGTACAGTAGATGTTTAAAAAAGCTTTTAGACAGTGTGTGAATAGCTAATTTAACACCCATGAAACACACCATACAACTTTTCAGAGAGCTCAAAACCTTAGGCTAACTTAGCAAATATTGGTGTAAAACAAAAGAAAAACAAAAAATAAAAACCCTTGACAGGTCAAAATCCAGTGACAGCTAAATTAAATTCACAAGAATGTCTTTCCCTGGAGATTAGTGCTTTCTAGAATGTTTCACAGATACTTTAGCAATAATCCCTTTACATAGGCATGCAGATTCAGTTTTACAGATAAAGTATCCTCCAAGAGACCCAGCTTGAGGTTGTCTTTTCAGAAGCCAAAGGCCAGTATTTGAGATTACTTCAACAAAAATAAGACAGTGATTAGCAACTGTCTTCATTACACAGTTGCTGAGATATACACATTTAAGCTGCATCATGGGCTTCCACATATTCATTGGCATTTTCCCTTTTCTTCATATTGACTGCAGTCTGTTTGCCTTTTCTTTCATTTCTGTACCCTGCCTTTTCCATCTGGTGTCTCTTTTATCTCCATCTAACTAATGAAGGTCTTCCCACTCCATTTTAGAAGTTTCAGCTATGACAGTTGTGCATGCTCATTTCAAGCATTTCTTATTTATACCTATTCTGATTTTGCCGTGCAAGGACTTGGGACTAGACCTAGTCAGGAATTTATTTTATAAAATGGGCCTCTCCTAAAAATTATTCTCATCAGCTCAAAATAATTAACATTAGAGACTCAGATAAAATGAATTTTCAAATAGATGTGGTATTGTTTGGTTGTGTTTCTATTAAGCTACTTTCCTAACTAGCCAACATTAGGCTATTCAGAATGTTTGGATTTATTCTACCAGAACTATGTTTAAAGCACCACACAAGCCTCTCATATTTATCACATGTAACTCACCATAGAGGTCAGCCCATAAAGGTTCCCTCATGTGCTGCTTTGAATAAAAGACATTAGCTGGATTGGCAGGGCAAGTTTTAGCAAGTCTGTATGAAGAAAAATAGCTCTAACATCTGCAAATATGAAGAAATATAAGAAATTGTATTTAGGAAGTACAGTGTGCTACCTCTGCTATGGGGAACCTACATTGCTTTTAATGTGCAGGAAGAAGGGATGCTAAAATATTTCATATATTAAGGAAGATTAGCTGTATTATTTTTGCCTAACAGTAAAATGGAAAAGCACATTTGTGCTTAGAAACAGAACTAACACATATGTATTCTCTACACGCACATAATTAAGACAGTACCAAATTTAGGTAATCACAGGCACATTTGGTCATTTACAATAGTTTTTCCTTTGTTGCCAAGGGCACTTCTTACGTGAAAAGAATTAAATCAGACTGCAAACACAATCTATCATATAATTCATACTCATATTCCATATGCTTTGAGCATAACATCAGAACACCTATTTCTTTTATAAAGGTCCTTCACATTTTATGCCTTCACTCTCTTTTTATATTATACTATATCAAATCTTAGTGATTGGTTACTTTGTTCTCAGTCCCACTGGGCCTGTTATCTGTAATTAAATATAAGCCTCCTTGATATTAGTAGTGTGCTGATGGATTGTTGCTTACCTACCAGGCAGCACTTAGAGAAATGGAGGTCCTTGAAAGCAAACAGCATCAGAGCATAAATCAGCTAGAATGAAGACAGGAGTGAATATAGATTTTTGTGGTAGGAATGCTCAGGAGATTGTTCTTCGAAGTCCACAGATTGGAGATTACATTCATATTGATTTATCGTCAGACACCTATTGATCATTGGCTAAATGACTCTACAGATAAACATATGTATCTTTCCACTTCTGCCACTAAACCTCACCTTACTGACAGTGCAAAACTAAAAGCATAATCCTCTCAAACTTAAAATGTTAATCAAATGCTGCATGAAATTCTTTGCAATACAATGGGTCTTAAATTACAAAACCAAACCTTACCTCCTACCCCCATTAGAACAAAGGAAAACGTGATTAAAATATTCCAGATTTACTTTCAACATTTTAAGTAAACTATTCTGTGACTTGAATCTCTTGATTCAAGTCATAGAATAGTTTACTTAAAACGTTTACAATTCTATCCCTTGAATTCTAAAATCTCTTTACAGCATTTCTTGTAACACCACATATACGTTAAAAACAAACAAACAAAAAATCTACAAATTTACAGCTGCTTCCAATTTTTGAACTACAGGACATTGCTATGAAGAATTGATGTCATAGACAACGGACAACCTGATGAGTAGGAGCTGTCAGCAAATTCCTAAAATTATTTTCAGTTAGTCTTATCAATTCACACCCTAACATATCATAGAACAGATCCTACATTCTATGGAGCTGAGACAGTTTACTCTAGTTGTACTGAAACTTTTTTACTTAAGGTCAGATTTTTTCTGGGTTTTTTCAGAAACACTTTTTTCCATTTGCATGTTGCACTTAGATATATGAAATTCAAATGCGATCACACCACAGATCTATTTTTGCAACACATGTAAATCTAACATTTCAGCGATACAAGTCTCCAGCTAAGTGAAACTTACTCTTCAGTGTCGTCTGCCATTTGAAACACATTGATTTGGTGAAATCCCTATGATGCTGAACTCACTTAGTTCCCGTATTTACTCAACAGCAACCAAAACACCAGCAAAGTTAACAACAATTACCTGGCTATATGCCTGCATGAGCCAAAATGAGAAGGAATATGCAAAGAAAGGACCAGTTAAACACAAAGATAAACCCAGCATCCACACAGTGAACTGCCAGCCTAGTTTTAATGAGCTCACAAGTTTGCTCTGGACATCAGCAAAGATTTTCACATGCTAGTAAACAGAGAGGGATACCTGAGCTTAGCCTTTGCTCATCAACACTCTTTCCCATCCAGACTGGAAACTGGAACACAGGCATTTAGCACCCCACCAGTTACCTGTGCCTCAGCAGTGACCTTCTCCCCAGCAGCAAAACATTTGGTGAGAAGAACCATCAGAAGCCTCTGCAAGTTTGATGCATTATCCCACCCTGTTTCCAAAGCTGCTTGTTAGGAGTGCCTGAATGTAATCACTCCACCTTAAAAAACCCAGAACAAACCCCTTGGAAAGATTTTCTACTTCATACATTCCTTGTGAGTCTCTCTCACAAGGAATTTTTGGTTTTCATGTGCCATGGTAATTTTTCCCAGATCACCGAGGAGCTCTTTTGTAACCTGTTGCTGGAAGAAAATCCCTTGCACTTCTCCAAGCCATCTGGTCTCCTGATCTTTCTCTCTTGCTGCTGCAGACTGTAATTAGTCCCAGCTGAACAGACAGATAATCTCCTTTAAGAGCCAGAATCACCTGGGGCATATATATTTCATTATAGAGCATGGACCAATATTTACAGATTAAAAGAAGTTTCCTATTATCTTCCTTTCCTTGTCTTCAGAATCCACACAAATAGGATTGGATTGGAAGTTCGTAGACAAGAAAATTATTCAGCACCTTTATAATAGATGTAGAAATTAAGAAAACACATATTATTAGTTCAAAATTCAAATTGACATATTGAATTATGCTTTCCCACTGGAAAAATGAATCCTTAATTGAGAAGATAAAATACTTATTTGCAAATAGAAAGTATTGGTTTTCCAGAAAATGATGTCAGAAGCCAGGGGTTAGAACTTACTGCCTTAAGGAAGATTTTAAATTAGGATGGGTTAAGTCCAAGAAATTGTGCCAAGTTGGAACTCTGAAAATGTATCTAGTGATATTTAAGGTTAACTTATGTAAAATACACCACTAGAATGAAAGTGCCTGGATAACTATACTATCAGAAATGCCTTTATGGAACTGAAGAAAATGAAATAGCAAAAAATAATGAGCGCTTTGGAACAAAAAGCCTATTGCTTACACTTTATGGAAAGAAAAAATAAGGAAAGAAAACTAATGAGACAGTATAAAACTATTTTTCATTTCATGGTTATAGCTCCAGTGAAATGCCTAAACAAAAAAAAAAAAAGTTCATTATTGTTCATTATTTATGTTGTTATGAGAAGCCAGCCACAAACTTGACTTATAAGAGTTAATGCAAATTGCTCTTACCACATCCATACACTCATGCTATTAGAAGTGCGGAAAACTCATAATGAATAATGTGAATTTTTTTTCATATTTGCTTCACTACCACCATGAGGTTATAACATATAACAATTTGAGTGGGAAAAGGAAAAGCAAAAGAGAAGATGCAATCCTGAGGGAAGAAACAAATGCAGATGGCAGGCATTGCCTGCTTTACAGTGACTGAGCTACACTCATCCATGCACCTTACACTACTTCTGTCCTCTGTCCATAAGAGCATGCACATATTTTGAATACCTTGAGTTGAATTTCACATTATTTATGATGAAATTACCGTGATCTATGATGGAGACTCACAAACCCTTAGATGGCCCCCCACCATTCTCAGACTGTCAATAAAGACTCTGCAGAAGCAGAAATAGAGAAACACATCAAATGCCTTGGAAAACAACGCTGTACCATCACCTAGGATAAATAAGACCTGTTTTTTTAGTGGCTGCCAAACAGACTTCCTTCCCTGACAGCTTCAAATGCCACCATCACTCAGAGGCATCTGAATTAAACACTGTAGATTGATGCTGTGAGTGCACAGCGCTCATTTGGGTCGATAACAGCACTGCACTATCTTGGGCACATCTGCTATTCCACAGAGTACCAAGACTCACACATTCATAGCTGGAACTAAACCCCCTGCCCCAAAAACTCACTTATTTTAAATGTTGCTATTGAGATTCACAAAGAATAACACAGCACTAGACGTGGCAGGAAGGAGTGTTTGATGAAAATACTGATTGGCAGCCAGGTGTCCCTAGTTCTGCTCCTGATTTTGCAGCTGACCTGCAGTGTGAGACAAAATGAACCATTTTTATCACTTTGTGCCTTTATTTACCTATCCAGCAGATAAAGTAACTAAAACTTGCTTTTTCTTTGAAAGCAATCAGTGCTGGATGTGGGAACAGCAAAATGTATACATTGAGAGCAAAAAACCTCAAGGTTTTGTGCCCTCAGGGGCACAAAAGGCCATGAAGAATGCCTTCTTAAATGATATCTTTATATCATTTCTTCACCCCTCTAAATAATTGTAATAAAAAGAATGCAATTCTTCTACAGAATGTGATGGTGCCATTTGGTTCTGCAATTTTTTGTGAAGACCTGAATAAGATAATGTGAATTCTGTCCTTGACAAAATAAGGCTAATAACTACCAATCAATTATGCTCAGATTTTCTATGAAAGAACTACAGACATACATTATAGATAGGTACAAATACTAGCAAGTGGGTGTTAGTAAGACAAAAAGTTTTTACTGTGAAGGCCTCCTAGGCCTCCTAGGCCAAATTTAACAAACAGCTGTATCTGAAATTGTGTTTCATATTGGGGAAAATGTTTGTGTTGTAAGTGTTGCTCTTTTACAGTAAAGTTTATACCCCATGTGCTATCATGTGGATAAGTAGTTTTCTCAGACTTAATTTCTTATTTTCCCTTCTTATTTGAGTAACAGCTGGGAATGCTGGCATATTATAAACTGCCAATCTCGTCAGAAGCTGCACTTACAAGCATTAAGTAAACATCAGTTTTTAAAATTAAGTCTTCAACATGCTGAGAAGCATGCATTTTTATCTCAGATTACAAGTAAATGTGCTAAAAAATGAGGATGGTGAGCCCTTTTCCTGCCTTCCCCTCCTGCTAAGTGTAAAATGCACTGATTACAGTAGTTCAAGCTATCCATCCCATTGTGAAGATCAGAATAGTTTGTTGTGACAAAGAAATACATCTGGACAAAAGATAGGTTTTGTAAGACATCTTCTCCATGCTACTTACATTCTACATGATTTACATGCAGTAATGTCTTATATAAATACCTTTATTATATAAATACCTGTGATTAAATGCTTTGGAGTTGGCACAGAGAGAGGTACATCAAGATACCTTGGGGAGGGAAAAGCCAAACTGATTCTAGAAGCTATGTTTGACACCTTGACAAAGTTTATGATTAAGGAAATACACAAAGCAAGAATAGGAGCTGAATGTGATTGAAGTATAGCAAAGAAGATAAAAGGAACAAAGCCAAGTCTAGGTGGACAAACTGCAGAAGGACATATCTGAATTAGTGAAGGTGAAGGAAAAAGTGAGTGGAATATGACTCTCCATCATGTCCTGGGATTAGAAGGGAGTCTGGCCAAAATTAAAGGAGGAACTATAAGTAGTCTAGCTATAATCAGTCAAGGGGTATTAAGTGAATGGATTGCCAGTCTCATTTGTTCAACAAAGAGATTAATCTCTGAATGAAGCAAATCTGCATGAAAATTGTTAGAAAAAACAACCGAGTTTTGGCTCCTACCCTCTAACATCCCAGGAGCTATGTTCCCACATCTCATCCTCATAGTCTCAAAGACTGGCCCAAGGATCATATTAAAGGCACAGAAAACACTGTTGAGGGCAGTTGTCCTCCTGTATCTGTGCAGTATTTTATGGATATACATGTATAGAAGTATTATATATGTATATATAGCAGTAGTGCATAAATATGTAATAGACAGAAACTGGCAATATTCAGTGTGAAAGCTAAAAACATATTTAAAGCCTAATAAAATCACAGACCTATTTTTTTTTCACCTGTCCTGTATGATGTACTTCAGAAAACTGCCAAGCCTTCCTTGCCCAGCATTTGTGCTTCAAAGCATTGCCCAAAATAACAGAAAAAATAGGCAGCTGCATTGTAGGTTTGCCTCAACAGAACTTGATTTATCCAGTTGCTTTCGCTTCTCTATTCCTTTTGGTTTTATTTTTTCTTCTTCCCCAACACATGTACAGAGTGAATCTGATGCCTGGTATATGTGGTACAGCTGAAAGTCTTGTTGTGCCTCAAGAAAACCTTGTTGATCAATATCAATTCTATGTAACTTACCGTGCATTCTTTGATCCTTCTCGAGTAGTTATTAAAAAACCATGTCCTTGTGTTAGTCATCTACACACAGCATTGCTGGGTTTTTCTCCAACAGTGATACAGGCACACACAGATAATGTTGAAAGGAAAACATAATTCCATCTGGACAAATAACACTGATTGACAGAGTTATTTTTAAGAACATTTATCACTTAGGTTTTTATGTGTAAAATGAGATAACAGATCTTTTCATATTTTTTTTAAACTGAGAAACACTCTCTAAGTCCAAGGAGGCGATGTTTCACCAAGAATTCTTGAGTGATGTATTTGCACTGTGATTATTCACAATAATTCATAGTTTTGTCAGCTATGCATTGCAGAGTATATATGAACAAGAATCAGTTGATGGAGTACCAATAAAAGCAAAAATATTACATTTATCTTGGGAATTTTTACTAGATATGTTTGCTAACACATTCACAGTGGAAGCAGAAGACATTAAGGATGAGCTAGGAGCTCTCTTCATATTTTACTGATCCAACATGGAGTGAATGAGAATCTGGCCCTGGAAGTGCTGCACAGTGAATGAGTGAGTGCTATGAGCACCAGCTACATTTCTAAACAACACACCAGAAACTATCAATCAGAAAGTCCTAAAGAAACAGTGCACATCATTTCCAGTGTAACTTTTTCCCCTACTACCTTCAAGTAGGAAATCCTTCTGGCATGGGCAAGTGAATTTTAATATTCTACCCAGTGGTAAATCTGCACCTAAAAATAGGATAACAGGTCCTGTTACGGTTTTGATATTTATTTGAATAGTAATGTGGTTAACAAGCAAACCTCAGGCATCTAAATCTTATGTTTCTATAAACTTCATGTTAATGGTACTCCAGAGTACCTGTGGAGCTCCTTGGAATTAGGTGCTGTAAAAAACCCCAAAAACAAACAGGCAAGAAAACCAACCCAAATTTGGAAATATCTCCAAAACTAAAAAATTCCTTTATTCTAAGGAACTCATGTTCTTAAGAGAGTAAGAAAAGTACCTAAAAAACCTGCAGCTAAACTATTGTGAGCGAGTTTCCTGATCAGCTAGGAGGAAGTTAAATCTTATGACTCAAGTAACTGACCATTCCTACCTTTCACTGAATGAACTGAAAAATATGTTTATTTATACGTATTTCAAATCTGTCAACTGGAGAGCCTGCTAAAAATCAACATTTAACAGAGAGGAATTTGAGGAGAACCTGAATAACTATATCACACTGAGGAATAAAGTTCAAAATATATCTATCTGATATATGTTAGCTCATCAGATATGCTGTGAATCACTTACAAAAGAAACCTTCACATTGCTGCTAGGATATTTTCTATCAAACATTCACCAGCTCTGACATAATTTTTGTAAATGCTTCTAATTCATATGAAGAAAGTATATGAAATCACTGTAGATATTGTTGTTTATTTTTAATTTTCTATGGGTTATAAAATGCACGCTTAGAACTAAATGCCAATCATTTCCTCTTCAATGTTGCTGAACAAGATATCAGATTCCTAATGAGGAAAAACCAGAACATCAGTTTGTTATGCATCTTATTCATGAGTACATCCAGAAAGGATGAATAGATGACTGACTGTAATAAGGAATAGCTAATGATACACAGCACAGTAGACATTTTTCATTATACATCGCTTCTCTCCAGTTACCAAAAGTATGGATTAGCAATGATGCTGGGAAAAGGAACACACCTGACACTTTGGTGCTTCAGTCAGCTCATACAAATGAGCTAATTTTCAACACATTGTTGCAAACTCCACAGAACTTCCTGAACATCCTATATTTTCGAATTAGAGATAACAGGGAGCAAAATTATAGATTCCTCTCTTTTGCATTTAGTTGACAAAGATAAAAGGCAGTGAAAATACTTATATATGTATCACTCAAATGAGTGAAATCTGATGAACGAAGGAAAAAGACAGCACCAATAAGAAACATATTCGCTGTTAATGACTCTAATTCATGTTTCTGCTTTTTTGCCCCTTGCAGTCTTAACAAAGGCCCTGCCATAGCACAGCAACACTTCCAGGGCCATGGAAAAAACAGTCAAGAGGGTTTCTTTGTTTTTAATCTGTGTGAAAGAAAAGCATGTTTGCATAAAGTGATGCATCCAGGCTTGTGTTT
Source organism: Molothrus aeneus (assembly GCF_037042795.1). NCBI lineage: Eukaryota > Metazoa > Chordata > Aves > Passeriformes > Icteridae > Molothrus > Molothrus aeneus. The sequence goes on along the minus strand of NC_089649.1, from coordinate 11,167,900 downwards.
CTAAGAGTTATTCCTATCACAGAATTTGACTGAGTATTAATGTATGTTTATAAGGTATTATGACCATGAGAAGACTAACTCATTTTCTAACCTTGAACAGAAGCTACATCTCAGCTACAGTGATTGCTGTAATGTAGTGGGGTGGATATTCCTAATTATGAAGGTTAGAGACCAACTACTTGTGCTAAATATGCAAAAGGGTTTCTTAACCATGGACATCTGCCCCATCCTACCTTCCAGATTATTGCTGCTTTTTTCCTTCCTGCTCTCACATCAAATATGACCATTGTGAAATCACCATATGCACAGGGTCATGCAATCCTTTCTTTGCTGACCTTTGCAAAACTGCATTATAGTCTCTCATAGGAGACTAGAATTAATCCACAGGTAAAGACAGAAATATCTGGGGTCAGAATATGCTGTCCTTCCTGCAGAAAGCATGTTGTATAACTGGGTGAGAAATACTTCAAAAGGAAATGGTTGTCTTTTCTTCCACTCTCTTATTACTACAACCAGAGCTTGAAAAGTTCATTATTTCACATATTTCTGAGATGTGTTTTATTTGAGCAGGAAATATCTCAAGGAAATACCTGTAAATGCCAATCTTATGACTGAGAAAAAAAAAACCATAGAAATTTTGTGCTTCTAGTCAGAACTCAGTTTTTTTTCTCTCTTAGCACAGCAAAGTATGACCAAAAAAAAAAAACTGTTTCAGGCTTCTTATGTAAATGAGGATTGTTCATGCACCTGACAGAAAAATAATTCTATTCAGACATCAAAAAAAATTATTAGAATCCTAATTGAATAGCAAGCTGTTAAAAACTATTTCACGCAGTGTTCTAAAAGAAAAATAGCACAGATACCTTATTCTATTAATTCTTTTATTTGAGAAATATACTTTGTCCATAGATATAAGAAGCAGAAAAGAAAACAATCCAAAGTTTTGGAGTAAAACTCTTACACATAGCCAGAAACACTACTGAGGATGATGCACTTGCTTGCTATTTTGGAATGATTAATTAGAAAGCTGTGTAGAGTAGACTTTTGTAGAAGCTAAAGAGGAAACGACCAGAAACGTCAGATTCCCATACCTCCAAAATGATGGTGAGGTGAGATTTGACAAAATTTAATATCTCTAAGCAGTGGGGTTATTGTCTCATTAATTCTGTTTCACTGCATAATAATGCTTTGGGATTAGAAAATATAGTTTTTCATGCAACTTTAAAAATATACAAACCTGTACAGCTTTATTTTCTCTTCTAACCTCTCTTTTCTCTACGTGTAATGCCCTTGAGAACAAAACTGTGTTAATGTTCTAATACATTTTTAATGAAGAATAACAAACTGCTAAATCACACATTAATGATTTTACTACATCCTTAATGCAATGAATAAGTAAACTCTTTGATAGTACTGCTCTTATTATATGAGCAGAAAGTTGCCAAAACATGGCTGATAAGTGAAAAAGACACCATCCACATACCAGAATACATCTACTGACATGTGCTTACTGTCTAGCTACTAAATAAACAATAACCATCCATGGTTTCAGGAATATACAAGGATAATCCCATAACAGACATAAAAGACCAAGGGAATACCATGAGATACTGAACTGAGATACAGCTGTCAGGTGTATTTTGAAATGATCATAATTTTCCAGATATGCCAGTGTAAGTCAGGTGGTAGTTTTTGTTTATTTGTTTGTTTTAATGTACATGCTTTACAACAATCAAAGAAAGGAGGACCAAAACTAGAATGTGAGATCCAGCTTCCTTCTCAAGTCAGGACCTTAAAACCATCTCTCTTATGAATGCTATGAACCAGGTCTGTTCCTACCTGCCAAACTAGAATGTTGAAACAAAGATCCCTAGGAATACAAAAATATTAGTCTTAATCTAAATCTTGACCATAAGCCTGCAACCTATTTGCAAAGCCCAGTTCTCTGTCCTAAGGAGCCTATAAATTATTATAAGAAGTGTCAAACTTTCCAATCAGAAAACCAAAGGAGGCAAACCAGCTCTGCATGTCTGAAAGGCAGACCTGACAAGCCCAGCATGAGAGTAAGGGTTTCCTTCATGGTGAAATCAACCTTGGGCAAGTATTCAAAGCTGAAATCTTCACTGGGGATTCATAGAAAAAACACCATCTAAGATAAATATTAAAGACATTATTGTGCTTTCTAATTAAGCTGTTGGGTAAAACTCAAGGCATTTGCTAATACTGCTCATGTATCTGATTCCAATCAACCATACCAGCAGGCATCTGTTTTTTTTCTCAGTAAGACGTCTTCTTTAATGCTCTTTAAGGTTCTTAAGATCACAAGCAATTTTTTGAGTTCTTCTCAATGGATTATTGCTGCTAATGAGAGAGTCAATGGGAGCTAACTGTATTAAAATTGGAACTGCATTTACTGGCAGTGAACTGCTTAAAACAATGTCATTCACCCTTATAGGAAAGTAACATTCAAAGCTCAAGATCTTCATTACAGCAGGTAGTTGAGGCTTAGGAAAAAGTGGGAAGAAAGGTTCAAATTCTCAGTGGCAGCCCAAGGGCCATGAACTGCAGTTTCTCAAAGAAACAGGCTTCCAAACTTCACCTGCTGGAAATGAGGGCAAGTTCTTTTGGGAAAGAGGATATACCTTTCCCATCATGATTATAGATGTATTTGCTAGAAATGAAATGCATGAGCATTAACCTCAGCTTGAGAGAAATCTTCACAGTCAGGAGTGGTCAAGCTCTGTAAAAGTTTCCCATCCTTGCCAGGAGGAAGAGACTTTGCAATGATCTACCAATGCCTGATCATAACTCAGAGAGAAAAGGTCCACAGGTTGCTTCAGGAGGGATCTAAACATCAGCACTGTCAAATCAATTGAAATTTGACCCTCTTGGAGGAATTTTTCTTTGCATCCCTATTTTCAATACTCTTTGGCAATAGATTTTCTTATATGTATACGTGTATATATATAGATATATATATTTGCAATACATATGTAATCTAAAAGTAATAGTAATTAAAACAATTTTTTTTCCATCAGAGAAAAAGATACATATCTGGCCAGATATATATCCTGAGTATGAACTGTTGAGAGTGCAGAAGCAGGAAGAAAAAAAATTGATCATTTTTTCCTTAGCAACATTTTCATAACGCAATGAAAATCTGTCATTAAAAAAACCCCTGAATAGTTAACAGGAATAGAGATTCATTACAGACACGCTTCATGTACAAAAGCTTCTCCACAGAGCTCAGGTCACTAAGCCGTAACCTCTGTCTATGTTGTTCTGTTTCTGTCATAAGCTAGTGAAGATACAGCTCAAGAGATAAGAGAAGGCAGAGTGATTTCTCCCTCCCAAAAAAAGGAGAGAGTGGTACCAAACTCAATAAAAGTAGTATACAAATAGTAACACAATGGATATGAAGAGCATCAAAGTCAGGAAATTTGTGATTCACAGCTTTGACCTGGAACAATTTTGCAGCCAAAGTGACAAATACTTAGTCCATTGTATAGTGGCACATTCAGTGTTGACATATTTTAACTGTTCCAATTTCTGGCAGTTTCTTAAAATATTAATCCGACTCATTTCTCTGCCTCCTCTTCCCCAGTCCTGATCACAGTCAAAGTCAAACACTGTCCCAGCTATGGGCATAGCTCTGGATCTGCAGTTCAACTTGCACTCAGGTCACCAGTCAGCACTTTGCAGCCTGCCAAGAAAAGGCACCTGCAGAGTCGCTCTGCAGCTGTGATGTGGCTCGAGTTGGTAGCCTTCAGTCTTATAGTTCATATGGTTAGTGGTTTGTTAATGTTAATGTTAACTAGTTAATGACTCACTGCCATTCCTGGTGTTTTGCATAGCCTGCACAAACTACTTGGAACAGTACAGCTTTTGCAGATATTCATCTCTCAGTTATAATATATAGAAAGGACTGTAACAGCTTTGGAAGGATTGTACTGGCATCAAGTATTGTATTTGCAGGGACACCCGTGGCAGAGAGGAAAGAATGATGCATCTGACTCTCAGAAGACTAATTTATTATTTTATGATACTATATTATATTAAAGAATTCTAAACTAAACTATACTAAAGAATACAGAAAGGATACAGACAGAAGGCTGAAAAGATAATAATGAAAACTCACGACTGTCTCCAGAATCCCAACACAGCTTGGCCCTGATTGGCCAATGAGTGAAAACAACTCACATGAAACAAATGAAACAATCACCTGTGGGTAAACAATCTCCAAACACATTCCACATGTGAGCACAACACAAGGAAAACAAATGAGATAAGAATTGTTTTCCTTTTTCTCTGCTTCCCAGGACAAAAATCCTGGGTGAAGGGATTTTTCAGAGAATGTGAATGCCACATGGCACCACCAGTAAACACTGGCCTGGGATGCCCTGTGTATCTTTGGCCACCAAATTACTCACAGAGGCTGTTTACAAGCTGACTGCCCTGAAGGCACAGCAGGTCCCCCACTCCATGTGACTGGATCATGGGTCACACACACATTGCACTGTATTTTTGTGCTTCATCCCAAGTTCAGATTTCTCCTCTCTTTTTAATTTTATGCATGTAGGTGAAAGGGCTCTTGAACACTACATAAATCTTGTGCCTGAGTGAAGAGAAAGGGCAAAAAGAGATTATAAATTACATTTTTTAGTTTTCCAATCTGCTTACCAAATCCTTCTTTTTTAACATGTGCAAGTAGCAAGAGCCTATTGGGTCAACTAGCTTATAATTAATTATTGATTAGATATTAAAGCCATATGCTGAGACTCACTTGGAAACCAAAGTGCTTCCTTGGTACTTATGTTAGCATTTATTAAATATGCATTATTAATCTGAATTACGTTGTGTTCAAATGTAAGCCCTTAGAGCAAAGATAATGATCACAGCATTAGTATTTGTAAAACAGAATTGATTTTCCAACTTCACCAAATTAGCTGAAATATGGGATAGGCTGCAGGTGCTGAAGAATGAGTAGTACTGGAGTAAGTTGGCACATTTAGTTTTTTCTGTGTACCACAATAAAATAAATAAAAATCATACCTAAACCTAATTCATTCCTCTAAATAGTGTAGGCATAAAAAAAGGTCTAAAAGTCTTTAAAAAATAATCAAGAAACCTTATTCATACATCATGGTTCACACATTTTTGTTTTAAACACAAGCCTTGCAACATCAAAAGAAAAAAACTCTTCAGTTTTCTATATGCAGCTATTTCACAGAAAACTGATAAAACTTCAGCGAAGTAAATGATTTGACATTTCACTACAGATTTTGAAATAAATTATTTTCTTTTTCTTCTGACTAAATATATTTATGTAGGAAAGAAGCAAGAGTGATTAAATGAGATATATGACAATATTTATGGTAGTTATTTGGGCACTTCTTGAAATTCAACCATGAATTTCACACCTTAGTAACAATAAAAAAAAAAATCAAGAAACCAGAAACTGACCCAGTGGTGTGAAGGATTAATGTTAGTTTTTACACAACAATATTGTAGGATAATTTCATTCATTTGATAGCACTTTTATTTAATGACTAGTTTTCTGTTTCTCTGTAGCCAAAATGGTCTGTGATGTGCATGGAAAATTTTTACATTTATATTCATATTGCTTTCACTCAGCAACAAGAATCCAATAAGAAATATACTGACATGGTTATAAGCTTCACAAACTTTTCTAGCGTACTGGGTGGGAGATACAGGATTTGAAAAGACCCTTCTGTCTGCTTTTTTCTTTGTAATACTTCAAAATTATGGTTAAAAGTTGAGAAGAAAGAGGAAGTGGATTTATTCTCTGGTAATTATGCAGCATGCAGTTTCTCTGACAAGACTCTGCAGTGCTTGGAAGGGATAGGGAGTTCAAGAACAGGCTTTTGCCTCATGATTTAACATTCCGGGGGGGAAAAAAATCAGTTAAAAGTTATTTCACTTTTTTGTTGTTGTTGTGGGATTTTTTGTTTTGCCACAAACAGAGGCTGGTATTTCATTTATACCATGGCTCCTAAACCTGAAATATAAAGGGAATATTCTAACAGAGAAGACAGTGGATACTTGGAGTTAAGTTGTTTGTTATACCTACTAACCTACTTACCACTTTGCACGAATAAAATATTGACACAAAACAACAACAACAACAACAACAAAACCCCATCACTTTTGGGTATACTTGTATTTAGAATTTCAATAAGGACAAGAGCATAATACTGTTTTGATGTTTGATTGCAGAAAAAGAATATTAAAATGAGTGCAGCAGGTTTAAGACATGTCTGTGTGCCCACACACACAAATTACAAATAAAGAGAAAACCAGGGAAAGAGAACACTTTTTTTTTTAAATTACAGTTAACAGTATTTTTATAATCATTGCTCACTTCATGTCTGCATTGTGCTTTTGCTGTTTTACTCTCCCTTTGCTACAATTACATTTAAGCTCAGGTATATTTACTTTCTACTCAAAAAGTTGATAAGAATTAAGTTACAACTGCACTAGTCAGAACAAATTAAGAGAAATAAAAATAAGAACTTGGTGCAGTGTATGCTCAAAAAATAAATTAAAAGCATTTTGAGTTTAGGAGCAAGTTCATTTATGAGAATGTTTCTCCCATTTCTATCCATAGTATTAACAGGTATTAAATTAGATACTATTGACCCCACACATTCTTCTACATATAAAATACAACATGATTATCATCAAACAAGGAAGTAAATAAAGCACATTAAATATAAAAAAAAATGTATAATAGACTGCACCCTGTTGATTCACATCTCCCAAATTCAGCCAAATTATTTTAAAGGTAAAACCACCTTTCACATATCTACAATTATTTCATCACATATCATGAGGACCTAATTTCTGGTATAAAGCTAATATAATGGTATACAACAAATTATTAAACCTATTCTCCCTTATTATTGCTTAAGTGACAAATAGATTTTATTGAAATAAAGAAGTTACTATTATTTCCATTTTAATATATCAGAAAATTGATTTCTTTCTTATATTTCTAATATACCTGCACTTAAACATTTTTCAGCAATGGAAACACTTGCATTTGTTTTCACAGATTTTGTCCATGTGGAATGGAGTGTTTGAAGGGTACAAAACTGAAACTACCTTTTATGGTTAAAAAAAGAGTCTTTGAGCTTTCTCACACCGCCCCCCTCCACAACAAAAAACATGTTAATACTCTGAACAGACTCCATATAGGTGCATGTGTGGTCTGGAAATATTTGTGCGCTGTATCAACCATATTTGTGCACTGGAACACATTTCTGGAAATATTTGTGCACTGTTTCCATGTGTGCGTGCTCTATGCCATACCACAAAACCTTCAGCAAAACTAGGAACACACAAATGTTTTCTGTCTTGTTTTTCTCAAGAAGAGAATAAAGCAGTATCAGGTTAACAGTTTAATACTCATATTGATCATAGAGGAGCGGCAAAAGGAAAAAGGGGGAAGATGTTGAGTGAAGAAAAGGAGGTGAGGCAAGGCAAGAACAATCATGGCTCCAAACTTACTGCTCAGTCATTTGGCAAGTTATTACCAGCCACCTTTGGAATGATTACTGGGGGAAAGCATGCTGGAAGATGTGCCCTAGCTGGTGTTAAGATTCACAGTAGTTTTGGGGTTAATAGAACATGTGGGAATTTACTCCCAGGTCTTTGATAAAGGTTGGATGATAGGCAGAATTTCTATTCTCAAGGAAACTAAAAAATCTATTTTTCACTCCAATTTAAAAAAGAAAATTGACATCTTGTATTTCCTGTAAAGTGAAAACCATTCCAAAATCCATGTACTTGAGAAAGGAAGGAGAAAATAAATATAAATAAATAAATAAATGGAAAATTTGTTGCTGGATTGGATGACTAAATGTATTGTGTACTTGAAGGTGGCTGTCCCCAGTTACTTTGGGGAAAGGCAACCTTCCTTTATACCGCCCACAAGAGATATGCATACACTTTTTATTAGTAGAAACAATAATGAGAGCTGGGTATTGTCCTGCTTAAAGCTTCCTCCAAAGCATTTTATTCCCATCTCAGTGCAGGCTGATTCCAGTCGCACGGATCTGCCCAACAGCTCACCACTACCTACCTCTGGTTCCTCCCCTCTCCTCCAGACACATTCCTCCTCAGGGCCTGGGCTCCTGTGCTTCCAGGTTTAAGGTAAATTAAACTCCACAGAGTTTAATTTACCTTAACATTGAGAAATGACTAAAATGGTACAGATTTTTCACAGTGCTTTACTTTAAAAAGTAGGGAAAACAAATATTTCTGCTTTGATTTGGCTGCCAGATCTATAGTTTCCTGTGCTCAGCTGTTAACTAGGATTGTACCTATCTATCAAGTGTTGTATTTGAAAGATAATGAAGGGATTCTTTGTGGTATTTTTTCATTGCTGTCACCCACCATGATTGCTTAAATCTAATTGCACAGTAAATTAATTGGTGTAGTCCCCCTTACTCAGGCAGTAAGCAACCTCCAGATGCTGAAACCAGAGAAGAAGAAGGGCTCAAGTTGCAGTCATTATGTCCCTGAATTATGTCTTTCAGTTTCTCCTTTTTAGAGGCTTAGTTTCACTTCTAGGCCTGTATGACCCACTTATTTTAGACCACACTCACTCAATACCTAGGTCCCATAATGAGTGAATTTATTATGGCAATTCATTATTAATAAGTATACACTTAGGACAGGGATGCATTGTAACAAAAATAGAGAGGCTACATGGAAACTGTGCCCTGAAACATAGAGGCAAGTAACTTAAAATTTAATTTTAAGGCTCTCCAGAATTAGTTTGTAGTATAGAAAATATCATTCTTCTAAGCTAAGCTTAGCAGTTTAAACATATTTTACCTAGTGAATGAAAATAAAAGAAAAATTATGTACCTCAAGAGTGAGTGCCCTTGGAAACAAAATGGAGAATATAAGTGGTAGTTCTCTTTCATTAAAACTCCTTAAGAACCATTAGAGAAACTTCTTTTTGGGAACACATTGTATATTCGGCATCTCCCCTCTGACTCCAATTATTTTTGTTAATATTTCTGTGTAGGATATATATACATCTATATTTCATTACTCCTTGTGCAAAGAAAAGGTGTTGTTATAAGCATGAGTGTGTGGTATTTTCTGGGATTCCCTGTCATGAGGAGGAAAGATGAATCTGCCTCCATGTTCTTAGAAGGCTAATTTATTATTTTATGATATTATATTATCTTAAAGAATACTATACTAAAACTATACTAAAGAATAGAGAAAGGATATTTAAAAAAGGTTTAACAATAAATAATCAATAAAGGTTTAACACTAATGAATCTCATGACTCTCTCTCCAGAGTCCAACACAGCTGGATGGTGATTGGTCATTAAGTCAAAACACTTCACCTGTTGGATAAACAATCTCCAGCCACATTCCAAAGCAGCAAACACAGGAGAAGCAAATGAGATAATATTGTTTTCATTTTCTCTGAGGCTTCTTAGCTTCCCAGGAGAAGAAATCCTGGCAAAGGGATTTCTCAGAAAATATGACAGTGACATGAGTGATTACACTTTGTATTTCAGTGTAAGAACCCAACTTAGAGTCTTCTAGAAGCTTTAACACAGTTCTTCTGATTCACAGGGTCCCTATGAATTTACTTTAATAGATAAATGAAATTGGAAAGGTGTCTTGCATGCCTGTCTTGTTAAGCTGCTATGAGCTGCTTTAGTCTTTCCTCTCCCAGAAGCTAATTTTCATTTCTAATTCCAGGAAGAGAAATCTGATATACAGTAACAATTACGTGGATGTAAACAGCAAAGCAAAAAAAACTGACAAATTTAGCCAAGAAAACTTCATCTAGAAAAGATGTCAAACAGGGATAGTGCTTGCTAGTAAACAATCTCCTAAGAGATCCAAAAGCTCCTTCCTCCTGCCTCACCCTGTAAGTGCATGTGTGAGGTATCAGAGCAGCTTCATGGATCAGCTGATGAGATCTGCTGCCAGCCAGCTAAAAAATGATGAATGAGAACACAAGAAAAAGCAATAATTAACCTTTTCTGTGTTCTGACTTTTAGAGATGAGCTATCATCAGATGCACAAAACTGACCTGACCAATGCTTCGAATTCTGCCACTAATAACAAAAAGAGCTTATGAAGAGGATGCTCAGTTAATCATTGTTTACCAGATCCCATTTGGGAACAGTCAAATAATGCATGCAAACTTGGAAAGGTCCAGAAAGTCTTAGTCAAAGTTCATTCTAGGTCTCAAAGTTTGAGAAGAAATGTTAAAACCCTGCATCCAGTGAGTGAATTGCTCATCATCTATGTACAATACATGGTTCACTGACTGACTTATCATTCTGAGAAGGAAATCCATTTGTAGGCTGTAAATTACTAAGCTGAGACTTCCATGTTAGTAGCTTTCAATGCACTTTGTTTCAGGAATGCTGACAAAAAAAATCCAGGGTGATGCATCTTCTTTTACTGTAAAATATGTGTTACAATTTAGAAATATTGATGAAAAGTGAAAATCAATTTCTTCTGTCATACCTTTGTGCAGAGGCCATTTGAAAGGTGATATGCTGCAGTTCTAATCTCGCTTCCATTTTGCAGCACCTATGGAAAACTACCAAGTAGGTAAAACAAAATGGTCAAAGGGAAAAAGAAAAAGAAGAAAAAAAGAACAGAAATTTAAAAAATACATACTTGTGGTGTCACTATGCACTTCTCCAGCAAGAAGTCTGGCATATTCTTTTTATTTGGTGCCAGATCCATCATCCACTTAAGTAAAGATACAGGCTATTACTTGCTTCAGTAGGAGCTGGAACAAACCTGCAAATTGCAATTGTCAGGGTCTTTCTTGCTTTGTGGTATCCAATATCAGCAGGTATTAAAGAGATTCAGCGCTTTAAAGGCATTTTTACAGCATTGCAGATAAAAATAAATTACTGAAGACTCATTGAATAGTGCAATGTTGCCCTATAATTGCATATTCATATTAACATGCATTTCATGAGAAAACATTTGAAGATCTTTAAGAGTGCTTGGGATTTAACCCCAAAGAATTCACAAAAAATACACAGAAGTGTATTTGGGTTAGAAAGATGTAAAAAGGGTCCAATATCAATGAATGAATAAATAGTAAATCCTACTCTTATTTTATTCATTTTAAGAGACATCTAATTTTGGGAAAATAATTTTTTTCATTGCCTATTTTTAATGTGGTTAAATTCAACAGTCTGTTTTATTTGGATGTTTTTTATTTTGATGGTTTTTGGAAGAGGCACAATATTTTATGGATGTTTTCAAGATGGAACATTTCAACTTTCCATTCTAAAATTGAAAAAAATCCCCAGATAATAGAGATGGAGTGAAAAAGGTTGAAACACATACATGCATCATCTGCCTTTGATCATTTTCCAGCTTTACACAGAAAGCCATCAAAAATAAAATAAACTCAACCAATTCCCCTTCCTTGTTTTTATCTATTTATTTTTCATCCCACAAACTAAAGCTGTCTTTCTTGTCTTCTTTAAAGTTCTACTTACGTACAGAAAGAAAATACAGTGTTTAATTCAGAGATTTTAAAACGTAAATACCAAAATATGTCACAGTTGCAGCTGTACTTGCTGTCCATCTCCTCAGTGATTCATATCAATCATGTACGAAAGCAGGTGGCCGTGACCTTTTGCTGTGTGGGGGCAAAATGTCCCAGCATTTCCTCTAAAAAACATCAGGAAAAATGCCAGAAAGCCCACTAGGACTCCCCAGATTAGAGATGATCTGTCTTCTCTAATCATCACCAGTGTGTCCTGCATACTGATTTAGGGGCCTTAAACCAGCCTCATCCCTTCTCAAAAGTAGATAGAGAGATGATAGATAGATAGATAGATAGATAGATAGATAGATAGATAGATAGATAGATAGATAGATAGATAGATAGATAGATAGTTTTTTTTAATGGTTTACATCCCCAAGATCACAGATTTTTATTTGATATTTGTTTATCTTCAGGCAACAGCAAGCACAGCTGTACTCCCACACTGATCTACAGACTTCAGATACATTTAAGCAAGGCAGTGTTCACAGAAGAAGGAGGAAAGACATGAAGATTTTCTCAGCACTTTTGCTCACCTGAACATGGGTAAGCTTGTGTAAGCACAAGTGTAAGCTGTTATATAAGACCTCAGAGCTGAAGTTTTCAGTTTAGAGATCAGTAGCTACAGTCTCATATTTTATTAGCTTTCATTCTGTTTGCAGTCATTTCTTGTCACCCTTTTCACATCTCTCCCATAAGTGCTTTCTAATATCCAGAAGGGCAGTTCATGCAACTCCAGTAATATATCCACTGCCTCTCTTACATGTATCTTCCTTCCCAAGGTAAAATACTCTGAGACTAAGATCCCAAAATGTACCTTAAAGTTTCTGTATTTCTGTGTAAAAATCATAAAAAGGACAAGATCATCAGAACTCTGCTTCTTCTGATGCCTCAGGTTTTAGCTTTTCTGTTTTTCAGATTCTGTGCTGCTTTAGTGTGTAAGTCTTGGCTTCATATGAGGGGATGGTGAGCTCTCTTCACAGAGCAGGGAGACAAAACAGTTCTTCTCTAGCTGGGGACCAAGGACAAATGATCCAGATCTCAGGTCCAAGAGCATAGGTTAAATCCTATTATGCCATTGATTTTTAAACAATGTGAACTGAAGAGAGGAAAACAAGAAGGATGGAACTTAATAACCTAAAGCTGTAATTGGACAATTGGCCCCAATATGCAAATGTACCAGAACTTACAAAAGTGTGAGACCTTGTGACCATTTTGTGACCATTTTGGGTGCACTGGGAGTGTAGCCCTGGCTGGGCTCTTGTGCTGCCCAAGGTTGATCCATTGAGGCTTTTTAATAAATCCCTACTTTATTCTTTAGCTCTGTCTAGTCTCTGTTCTAGGTCAGCCTTCACAAGGCAGCACTTCCAGTCAAAGAAATATGAAAATAAGTGTGATGAAGTGGCCCTTTCAAATAATCTTTTTGAAGTCTCCCAGAGAATATTTCAATATATACCACAGACTCAAGGAAACAGGTTGTGGTATATCTGGGGTCCCCCATCATTAGGAAGGAATTAATGAATCTGATTTTATGTTCTTAGAAGGCTAATTTATTATTTTATGATTTATATTATATCAAAGAATACTATACTAAACTATACTAAGGAATAGAGAAAGCATACAGACAGAAGGCTAAAAGATAATAATGAAAACCTTGTGACTCTCTCTTCAGAGTTTGACACAGCCTGACCGTGATTGGTCATTAAGTCAAAACAATTCATATGTTGGATAAACAATCTCCAAACACATTCTAAAGCAGCAAAACACAGGAGAAGCAAATGAAATAATGTTGTTTTCCTTTTTCTCTGAGGCTTCTCAGCTTCCCAGGAGAAGAAATCCTGGGCAAGGGGATTTTTCTAGAAAATATGACAGTAACAGCACTGTCCTGCCAGTCTTTGGCTCCCCAGGTGACCTCTCATTCCAAGGTCACATCAGCATACAACAAATCCCATATAAAGGTCTTTCATGGACAAGAAAGACTCTGTGTCTGTGTGTTTTGGGGTGGGGAGGAGGAAGATGGAATGGTAGAAAGAACAGTTTTCCCATCTCTAGAACAACACAATATTGACCGTGTTTACTATTTCCAAGTGTGACAGGACTCAAACCCAAGGAATTTTCTCCTAAACAGTCCTATGATATGACAACTGAAAGAAGAGCCTCAACAAATTAAGGAAAGACTCCAGAGCTGTCATACAGTTACATTTAAAACGCTTTTTAATAAAAAAATCTAGAATAGAAAATCATGTCCCAAAAGGTGGTTAGATCTTAGATTTTTCTTCTCTTCTTCTCTCTATATTTATCATATTTTCCTTCAGCTTGTATTATTTACTGTCCCATTTGAACAATAAAACAGGGTCATTGGTTTGAAGTGTTCTCATTATTATTTTGTTTTATTTTTGCATTTACCCCCACAAGCCTAATTAACTCCTGCTTTGTTGAAAGGCCAGCTGTATGTACAAAGTAGGTTGCAAACATTTTAATGTTCACTCATGTAGTATTTATTTAAGAAGCTCCTTATATAATACATGTTTATGTTTTGACAGAACAGAATAACGTGCTTTGAACAAAAGATTAAATCCCTACATATAGCCCAATTAAATTCTTACTTATAACTATTTACCTCACATATAACATTTATCTGTACCCTTTTTCTTCCAATCATGGATATCTAGAAATCTTTCCTCAGAAGATCTGTGCCAAAGAAAGTTACAATGATCCAGACTGAGAAACAGATTCCCTGTTATGATTCTTCAAGTGAATGGGCCCAGGAAAGTGGAAGTGGGCCCAAATGGAAGTGAATGGGGCCAGGAATTGTTACAAAAGGGAAAACATGTTAAGAGTCAAAAACAAAGAGTGAAATTTGTTTACTGGAAGAAGGTTTGAATTGTTAAGTTGGAATATCACAAAGTCAGAGATAAATTGAGGCCTTAAATTTTGAAGAATATAAATTAGGAGATAGATATCTCTTGCAATATTTTGTTCTTGCTGCATCTATGTCATTCAGGAAAAATAAAGCCTAAAAAGAAATTATAAAATTAATAAAATCATGCTTGCAACTTCAGACCCATGCAAACTTTTCAAAATCCACAATAGCTCTGACTTTGCTTTTGTGGTTTCAATTAGATTATGTACTTCAAAATGACACTAGAAAAGATTAGAGCAATGCTTCCAAGCACAGAAACACATTTCCCTGAGAGCAATTATTTTAACATTTATGGTTATGGGTATATTCTTTTGATACTTCAGTATGAAAAAAATGCAAATATTGGGTAATCTTAATTATTAGCATCTATAATAACAAAATAAAATACTTCATTTCAGTGAAAAACACCTATAATTTATAATTAGTTCATGAATTTGTAAAACTGTAACTACAATATAAGTCATAAACTCCTTTTATTAAGTAAATAAGGTGTTTTAAAATTTGAACATTTGAGTGAGGGATGCACAGCCCTCTCCAGCTTATTGTCTGTGTACTGCAGCTAATGTCTTTTTCCAATGTCATGGGGCACACATGAACTAAATTCCTTGTCCCTTTTCTCTCTTTTTATTACTTTAAATCCTATTATGCCATTGATTTTTAAAGCAGAACTCCCCACAGAAGCCAACAGGACTCTGCTTGGAAATCGATGGTATCATATGGCATTAAGTATTCCATTATTGGGCTGCAGAGATGGGCTGAACATGTTAAAAAGGGTGAAAACATCAGCAGGTAGGCTTCAAATAGACAAAAAAAGTCTCCTTTCAACCAGTGATTTCTGCCAGTAAAAGGTGAAGTAGGTTTTGTCCTGCCTGTCCAAGGGGAGCACTGTTCGAGTAAGGAGAAATTAAAACCACATCCCCATGTCCCACAGACACTGCTGCACCCCTATCCCCCAGGCACAACCTTCTGAAAAAAGAATGGGTTTTATTATCCCATTAATACACCCCATTGCTGCCCCTTCATTAGGACATCAAGATATGCCTCTCTCTAGCTTCTGTGAAAATAACACATTTCATACCTGTGACTGCACGTGTGTATTTATATCTTTTGTTCTTGGCACCAGATCTTGCACACAACTGAGAAAATACCGACAACCCAGAAACTTCAGAAATCTTTAAAAATGTGGCATTTGTTGATACAGAATTTGTTGATACAGAAGTAATAGGAATCAAATCAGCTTTGAGCCACTTCAGACAATGAATGGCAGGGGATACTATCAGTTTATCCACATTTACAATGCAGGTTTGTAAACTTCAGTAAAAGAAAGCTAAAAAAATGCTTACAAGCACTGGCCATTTATAAGGGAAAGACAGCACAAATAATACAAATTCTCTGTTATAGTCATAAATTGCATATCAGTGACTAGACATGAATCTAACAGAATCTAATTTTTTTAATGGATCAAATGGGGTAATTTATATTTTAAGGGAGAAAAAGATACATAGTGTACTACCTTAATCTCTCTGACCAGCTTCAAACATGGCCAAACTCATTTCCCTTCCTAGCAAATTGTCCAAACCTGATCACATCACTCTTGCTCTCCCACCATCCATATAACTGCAGCTCAAAGGAACATTAATTTGGACAGAAGAGATCGCATTTAACATATAAAATACAGAGAAAATAGAACTAATGTACAATCCTTTATACAAGTAGCAGTGCTTCTGGGAGGGTAAGGGGACTAGATGTGGAAGAGCAAATATCATGTGTGGGAAAAAAATAAAAGCATCAATCTAACCTAAAATAAAAATTTCCACTATGCCCTCATACGGTTCCTCTCTGATTAGAACAAGTTTCTTTTTAATATTAGGTGCTTAGTAACAGAAAAGAATTTGTAATAACGTTTCTCACAGATGAAGCATCCGCTCTTTCCTTTCAGGAAGAAACATTTTCTTTTACCCAGCACACATTTTAATTGCCTAAGATGCAATTTCCCTTATGAATAATTTGAATACAGCTGACTTTTTGACTAAGCAAATTTCCTTCAGAACTCAAATGATGTGTGCACTGTAAAATATGGAAAACCATGTGGCAGGGTAGCAGAAGCAAAGTGATGAAGTATAGCATTAATTTTAATGTCATTTAAGAAGTCACCAAGGTTCATACTCTGTCAGTGACACGTGCCACTGACCAGATGTGTAGCCTACATTTTCGTTCACAGCCACAAAACTTCCCTCCACAAAGCTCCCGCCATATCATCCCAATTGATGTCAGCTTTGCCATTACAGACCCTGTCTCAGGGCTTCATAAGGGCTCTAAAAAAAAGATCCTCTGCACTGTGGAGTTTGGCTATAAAGCTTTGTCTCTTCATCAGAGAATTTGTTACTGTCTTTCTCTCATATACAGCCCTCATGGGGCCCTGTGCTTCCAGCTCAACATATGAATAACTTATTGAAGCCACCATGTCCTTGAGTGGAAAAGCAAGATTTAGCAGCTAGAATTAAAATAATTTTATGTTCTTTTGGCTTAAAACATAACAAAAAAATTAAAGTATCTAAAGAAATACATTCTTTTCCAGCGTGACTTGCAGGTGTAAATTTTCAATAAATCATACAAGAGACTTAGATATCATCTGAGAGTCATAGATAACTTATAACAACTAAAAATTAGATCACCATTTCCATTAACAGAATCAAGCTGTAGACAAATGTTGGGTTTAATGACACCACAGGGCCCAAACAGGACTAATAAAGCAGCTTTGTTGATATTGTCAGTGTACATAATTTGAAAATCCATTATCTCATCCTAAAAATGCACTCAATGAATACTTTGTAGAAGCTGTATTAGCTGCCTAGTCTAGTAAATAAATTGAAATACTAATTACTCTTTCTTTGGAAAGAGGCTTTGTTGTTTATTTTAATGTTGGAATTATTTCACTATGAGGAATTTTTTTTTTACAAGGACTGTGTTGGGAAAATTTGTCTGCTAAGGGAAATAAATGAGTTGCTTTTGTACCAACATAAACTACCTCATCTGATGAGTAACCACTAACCATAACTTAATATAATTTCAGATTATTTGCATTTTCACTTGCCCATAGCAGCTAAGCCATCTGGTACACCTTTTTCATTTTTTTATTCTCTTTAAAAATAGCAAAAGCAAGCACTCTTTATCTATGCCTTTTTAGTGGTAAGACAGTGTTCAGCTAAACTGTACCAATAAATAAGAACTAAAAAAATCAGCAGTTTCTGATGTCTCTTCCAAATGTCTGATACAAGATTTTAGTTCAGTGGACCAGATGCATACACAAACCAAATTCTGGCAGATGAACATAAATTCCATTAACTTCATCCTCAGTGTGTTTTAAAATATTCAGCTTTTTTTTTTTTTTCCTAATCAGATACAAGTAAAATCAACTAAACCTGCTAAAACCTTATATTAAGCTCCTATTTATAACAATAACCTATGATTAATATACTCTTCAGTAGGAAAGCTCTTGCTGAATAGAAAAAAAATCCAGAAAAAAAAAATCTGCTTTGTTATCTGAAATAGACATGTTGGTTAAACAGAAATACTCCCTTCCTTTAGCAAGTAGCAAAAGAAAATGTAAGAAAATGATCTCTCAACTTTCAGTCATTTAACCCCATGTAACACTGAACATGGTGAGTTTTTCCCAAGAGGCTCTTTGTGATTTTATACGACATGCACTTAAGATAGAAAGTAAAACACGATAAACAACAACAAATAAAAACAACAAACCCTAAAAACAAAAAAAAAAAAATCCCAAACAAAACCACGAAAAACCTCTCACCTTTCTCCCCACTCTTGCTTTTTCTTGTGCTTCTTGACTGACTTGATCTCATTCTAGGATGTTTAGTGGATGATGGAATGGCCATGGATGGTTCTATCTGGACTTGAGCAAAGCCTTTGGCACTCAAAGTGGAGAAACTGGAGAAACTGGATTTCCAGCATGTGAGCAGATATACTTTTGCTGGATAAAAATCTGCCTGGTTGGCCATTGGCACCAGAGTGGGGTGGTGAAAGGTGCTGCATCCAGCTGGCCCCAGATCGTCCCCCAGGGCTCAGTCCTGTTTAGCACCTTGATTGACAAGGTGAGCCCTCAGAAAATTTGCAGATAACACCAAATTAGGTGAGGATTCTGATCCTCTTGAGCTCTCCTTTCACTAAGAAGACAGTTGGCATTGCTGGGTTAATGTTTGGGTTTGATCGTCCTGAGGGTCTTTTCCAACCTAAATGGCTCCATGGTTGGGTCGTGGGATTTCAAAGAAATCTGCATTAAAACTTGGAAAATGTTTCCCCTCTGGAGAACAGCACTAATTAATTCATTAGTGATGAAATGCATTAGTGATGAAAAATGTCTATGTATTTAGGTCTATCTTCTGGTTAGGGAAATCTTCTCTGGGTGTTGGAGAGCAAACTATTCCCAGAAATTGATACATAAAAGCATCTCTCTGTTGGGATGAAGTTTAGCAAAACTCTGAGGGAAAAAAAAATTAAATGAATTCCTAAACTGTTTCTTAGTGCTGACAGTTTTCAATATTTAATGGGCACATTGGAGTTGAAAAGAGGACATAATTTCTTTTTCTTTTTTTTTTTTTGTCCTTAAAATTGTAATGATGAGGTCTTTTTGTTTTACTTTTACTGAAAAACTTAAAAAATCTAAGATGCTGCAATCTATAAGTGTACCTATCTAGAACAAAAACATTCTATCTCTACCTTTGGAATCTAAAGATATATAATTTTATTAATATTTAGGGTGTGCTATGCTCAGGGAATACCCATGAAAACTGTGGGAAATGACTCAAGTAACAGCCTGAGGGCCCCAAAAAATTTCTCTTAAAATACCAGACTAAAGTAAAAGCATTACAGGAAAATCTCTCCATGCTCAATATTAATATGATTTGAGGGACTGGGAGGTGGTGTGGAAATCATCAGAGATCACAAGGGATCATTTGAATCCATGAAAGCAGATTCCTAGGACACAGATCCTATTCTGGGAAATTCCAGTCCAAGAGCTGTCAATTTAGCAGAAAGGCTGCATGGAGCAGCAGCAGCCTTCACAGATGTCCCAAATCTCCCAAAAAGTGTTCAACCCTCAATGCCATGTCTGAGAGGTACAAGAGCAGATCAATCCAACTCCCAAATCCCTAAGGCTCCAAAAATTTCATGGTGATCCAAGATCACATCTAATAGCTTATGGCAGGCTGAGCAGAAATCCCAAAACTTGAACTGAATTCTCCAAGGGGAAACCCTTCACTAGTATAAAATCAGATTTGTACTTATTTAGGACTATCTTATTCTTTTCTTTTTTACAGGACAAACTGATTCCTCTATCCTACAGGTGAGACACACTGCCTGGTATGTGTGCATCCTTTTGAAAATTAGATTAGCACTTGAGGGTCTCCATTTACTAAGGCATTATCCAAGCATTGTTCCTTTCATTGTTTTCTTTCTTAATGCTATTATTTTTATCACTGAAGAGCATTTGATGCCACCCTGGGTGGGTTGCAATGTTGCAGTGGAAACTTGCACAGTGTTTGTCTTGGTTTGGTCGTGAAACCAGGCCAGTAAAGGCTGACAATACCCCTCACTTTGAGCTAAATCTACTTGAAAACCTAATTATACAAGAAAAATAGTTGTACAATTTAAAAGCACCATCAGAGAGGGTGCTTTTGCCTGAAACATAGGCCAAGCAAGCAACTGGAATAAAAGGAAAATGGAATTTGTTGAAGCCACCTACAGTGAAATAGTGTAGAGATGCTATTAAAAAAACCCCAGATATTTTATGAAGTGCACATTTTAACCCCACTGAATATTAAAAAAAAAAACAAAAACAAAAAATCCACTTGCAATTCCCAAGCTCTTATTTCTCAAAGTTAAGGAAAAAGACTTTATGCGTTCAGAATTTTTTTCCTTTATTTTTTCACCATTTCTGCAGATGTTTGCTTTTAACTAGCCTAACAAAACTGGCTTAGATAATTCGTAATTTACAGAGCTATAAGCCTTTCCCCTGAGCACCATCTGTTTTTTTTTGTTTTTTTTTTTACAGGCAGCAGTTCTCTTTAAAGTGTGATTTATTCTCAAATCTGAAACTTTGAAAAGCCTCAAATCTTTGCCTCAAACCTGGAAGTTCTTTGTTCCCCACACCCTGGCTCCTAGCAGAGTTTCTCTGTTCCCAAGCAAATCAAAAGTAATGTCTGTGAAATACTAGTTTCTAAAATTTCTTATGCCACAGATATATAAGTTCTCTATACTGATTTTGTCAATAGTATACTGGCTTGTTCAAGGTTGTGACTGTCACCACTTTTTATTTTCCTGTCCCTTCTCATCTAAATATAGTTATAAGAAAGATATGAGTTTAGACCAAATAAAATTTAATAAAAAAACCAGATATTATCCTGTAGTACTAGCGGAACTTTAAGAAAAACAGACTCCAAATATGAAAAGAATAATAGAGGAAGAATATTTGTGCTTAAAAACCTGCAGAATAAATGGTATAACCAAGAGATACAAGGGAGAGAAGAAAAAGAAAATCTTTCCAGAATGATACTTTAAGAACTCACTAAGAGAAAATCTAGGTCCAAATAGTGTATTCAGATGATCAAAGGGATAACTTTTGGGTTGGCAGTTGAAATTTAAGAGAGGATTATTACTTTTCTTCTCTTTTTCTTCTTGGTTTAGAAGACAATTGAAATCACGTCTTATAAAGGATAATTAATCCATCAGTCAGAATTGTCTGAATACAAGTTAGATGGCACTTCAGGAGCTCATCCCATCCAACCTTCTCCCATGACATGGGTCTCACTGCACAGATTATCTGCCCAGCAGGTTATTGAGCATCTCGCAGGACAAAGATGACATTTCCACATCTCTGATCCTTTGCTGTTATAACTTCGGAGAGCAGCTCATGGCTGTCTTTCATTTCTTTTCTCACAACATTTGTGTTCCCAGATTCTGGCCCTTTGTTAAGCAGGTGCTATGATAGCTTTCAACAGCCAAATGAGGAGACTTCAATGTCAACTGCCAGGGACAGCAAATCAAACCTTGTGCCTGAGCACGGATGCAGACAGCTCATGTACAGAGGCAGGTGTGGTCACAGTGTGGAAAAAGGTGACAAACAGTCTGTTGGGTAAAGTCCAGGCTGGAAGGGGGTCTGAGTAAACTGGTCAAGTGGAAGGTGTCACTGCCCACGGTGAGGGGATTGGAACTGGGTGACCTTTAGGGTGTCTTCCAACCCTAGCCATTCTGTGGTTCTATAATGAATCACAGCTTTGATAAATCACAACTATGCATCCTCCATGTGCTGCCAGGCAGATCTTTGGAGGATAAAACATGCTCCTTTAAGTGTGTGCACAGGATGCTTTCCTTCACAGTCTGGACAAGTTGAAAACAAACATTAAGACCTTTCCAGAGGCCAACATGGTAACTGTCACCAGACATCTTTTATGAAAAATCCTTTCCTTAGGATTTTTCCTCCTGAGAAGCTGAGAGGCCTCAGCAACAAAATGTAAACATTGATTATCTGCTGCTGTGGAATGTAACAGGTGGATCTGTGATTGGCCCATGTTGGATGTTTGTAATTAGTGGCCAATCACAGCCCAGCTGGCTCAGACAGAGAGCTGAGCCACAAACCTTTGTTATCATTCCTTCCTATTCTATTCTTAGGTAGCCTTCTGATGAAATCCTTTCTTCTATTCTTTTAGTATAGTTTTAATGTAATATATATCATAAAATAATAAATCAAGCCTTCTGAAACATGGAGTCAGATCCTCGTCTTTTCCCTCATCCAAAAACCCCTGTGTACACAGTCACAGGTAAAAATACTGTTAGTCAAGTTCTCCTACAGCAACCTAACTCTCCCCTACACAAACTTTCAAGCTAAACTATATTTTCTGTTTACACTAACTGGCTTTTTCAGAGCTATTTGAATTATCAGACTTTGGCTTCATGAGACAGCTGTTTGCAGCATGATGAGCTTTATCAAAATAGTCAAACATGCCTGAAGTGTAAGAAAACTGGCCCCATCCTGTGAAACAGCAGGGCACAGGACACCTCCATTGGTGCTTCTTGCATAAGTGTCCCTCCTAAGGATGAGAATTGACATGTGAAATTGCCTGGATAATGTGCCTTAACTCTTTCTTTTAGCTCTGTGACTGAAGAACTAGCTTCTTCCTCTTGTAAGTCTTTTAACACAAGTATGAATATACTGGTAGGAGACAGGAGCAAATTTACCCCATGATAACTCATATATTCCCATGGCTTTAGTACACTCTAGTAAATATTCCTTTCCAGAAAAAAAAAACCAAAAAAAAAACCAAAAAAAAAACAAAACAGAGCACACTTTGAACTGGTAGAGGTTTTAGAGCATTAGGGGAAAAAAATTCCCTTTAAAAAAGGAATAAACTATTTCTTCTAATGGACTAATAACAACAATGATTGGAATGGGCCCAAATTTGAGAAGTACCTTTTCTAATCAGAAAGAGGGTAAAGTTGCTCAACAAAGTGACAAAGTGACATCTTACTGCTAATTTGAATTAATTCCGGAGGGATATTTATATGCTAGGAAGAAAGGTCTATTAGAATGACAGAAATAAGAAATAAAAACTAACATAAAACACAGAAGAAAAAATATAAAGCAAATAAGGATATATTTAATAAGAAGTTCTCTTTTTCTTAATAGAAGCAGAGCAATAAATTACATAAATACAAGACCAGCTAAAAAAAACCAATGTTCAGCATATTTACAATGACATAACAGGCAAACATTGATAGAAATCCAGACACTAACCTTGATCAAGGAGTACATATCAGTTACAGGAAACTGACTCAGGCACATCATACATGAAAGACGTCTGCATGTAGCCCAAATAGTGTGACTTACTACAGCTTACAGCAGCTCTAAAGACACTCAGCCAAGGTAAAACCATTATTATATAAAATACCTGGAGAGCCCAGCTATGGCAGCACTAGTCTGCTACCATTACTGTTTCTATCTGAGAGGGAATTTCTGTTCCAGCAATAAATGCCTCCTGGAACTAATTGGCACTCATTGTCAATCTCAGAGCAGAGACTAATGAAGTACCTTTTGAGCCTGAGAGGTTCTGAAGAGGTGATCTCTCCAGCACAGAACAGAGCCTCTGTAATGAGGCAGGATAAGGATGATTCCTCTGCTAATGCTCATTCCTTACCTGTCCTTACTGTAAAAAAAATGGGATTCATCCATATGTTTAAGGAATCCAGGGAGTCCCTGTGTAAAAAAAGTGATAACACTGCAGTTCACTGCTCACGGGGACAAGGATCACAAAGAAAGGGAACAAAGATGCTCTTACTGCAAACTAGCTCCCACCTCATGCATTTCATTGCTTGGAAAAACTATTTGTGATCTAGCAGGCAATAAGTCTGAACAGTGGTAACAGCAAAGGACTGATTCCTGGAAGTCATCACTGATATTCTATCCTAAAATTGTGGTTTCTATCCTAAAAGTAGTGTTTTCCTAAATCTTAACCAAAATCTGAGGGACTGTCACCTGTATTACACCTGCTAAATCTTGAGATACAATTTACGTAAACAGAGAAATTCTTACTGCAGAGCTTTCCTCAATCAGTCAAGCTGCTATTTGGAAAGAAACAGCACAACAGAACAGTTAAATGAACTAGAATCTTTATCAAGCATTGGTATATTCCTACCAGATGACTTCTTTTAATGCGGGCTGCAAATAAAAAGATATCAATTCAAGTTGGCAGGCTCCTTTATAACTAAAGGAATGCTTTGAGTTCTGCACCCATGGTACACGTTGAAGTGCTAAAAATACAGGATAAAGCCTTTAAACAACAAACCCACAAAAGTAAGATACCTAGGCAGTCTGGAGGCAGTGTAATGGGCTTAAGTCAGAGCTCTTCAGCGAAAGAGGTTCATAAAGGATGTATTCTTGAACATGAGGCTATTACTACTACTATTATTGTCATTTTGGCACACGTGGATCCACGACTAAAGGGTGGAAAATCTGTGCCAATTCCTGATGCAGCTTCTGACATGGGTTTATGTCCCTTTCTCCTGAGATGCTGTGCAGCTCAGCAGCTCGTAGAATCTCATTGACAACATTTTCATGGCAAGTGAAGCTGTGATTTGGGAACGTGCTCTACTAATCTGCTGCATCTATTGAATGCAAAAGCAAGGAAAAACCTGTCTGAAGTCTTCTTTGAGAACTCTTCTGAATCTCTAGGATTCTGTGTTTTGCTTTTTTTGCTTGTTCTGCCAGTAAAGATAATTAAAACCATTTCTGACTTGTGAGACCAACCAATATTTTCCTCTCCTATACTCCAATTTCTCCCTTTTTGTTATTTTTAGCATCCTCTGCAATACCTCTAGACTAAGGTACATTTGAATTTGCAGCCCATTTGTACTGTTCTGTACTGAACATTCCAGAATCAGATGAGAGTAATCACAAAATTGCATCTATATCTTGGCAAGAAAAGCTGAAGACTCCCTGGTGTTAGGGCCTCAGAACTCAGCCATGCCATATCAGTTGGCCTAACTACATGTTTTCACATAAGTAATAAAATAATATCAGATTTCCTCACAAAGACAGAGGCAAGGATTTTTAGGTAAGAGTACTTTTCTACAAGAACTGAATTTCATTATAGATAACTTTAATCCACGTAAGTCTATATCACAAATGACATTTCCAGTGTTCAAATTTCAGCATGTAGAAGAATTGGAAAAGGTCAGAACTCTTTCAGCACCCCTTGAAACATACACTGTTTAATAGACTTTAAGTATAGACAAATATATATATATATATATATATATAATGTTCAAGATGTGAAAGTACACGTAAAACAATCAGTTTTGGAAAAAAACTGTACTGGAATACTGGAAAAAATTTTCCAGTGATGGATCAGTACTGAAAAAAAAAAGTGAAACAACAGCTTGGGCATGTGTGTATAGTTAAGAAACAACTTAGATTTTTTTGAACATTTTTGCTGTAGTGGAACACAAGAATTGACTTATTTTTGGCAACAAAAGGGTTGATCCCACTGTGGATGGGTCATTTCATCCCCTCTTGATCATATTCTATTCAATCCATATCCTGCTGGACCAGACGTACTTTTCTGAAAACATTTTCTTTCTGAATATGGCATGTATCTGTTACATGTTACATACATCTGTTAATCAGCTCTCCTTTTCATATTTATTTCATTTAATTCAGCTTTCAAATACAGTATCAGAGCTAGGTCAATGCCAGCTCCTGTGTACTGTGATTTCAAGACAACAAGAAACTTTTTTATATATTATCAGTTTCTTGAAACTACGTACTTGACATTTATAATTTACTTACTTGGAAACAGAATTCCATGGGTAAATTCTCTCTATTATACTGATAAGTTTCATGGGAACATCTGCACTTGAAATATGTGCCTCACTTAAGAAAAAAGTGATTATTGCATTCATAGCTTAGGCAAAAGACAATGTGTCATTGAGATCAAAAATCAGCACTATCAACTATCTCCAAAAGTGATCAATCTGTCTGTCTTGCACAGAGTCAGACTGAAGCACAGAATTTTGAATGGAAAACAAAATACAGCTTATTAGCAAATAAGAACTAGGAGGAATTCCTAAAAGGAATTATGTTTTACTACAGACTAACAGAGGAGGAACCAACCTGACCAAATGTGCAGAGTTTTTCCCATTTAAACTTAAACAAAATTGCTGGAAGGTTATAGAAAGTTATCTGTTCATTACATGTTATTAGATTTAATGAAAAAAATCACAAAAAATTCATCCTTTAAATCCCCTCTTTTGTGATTTTAACAAGAATTATTCTGCTTTTAAGATGGGTGTTCTCTCTTTTGATATGAAATTCTAAATATGCATGGAACATGAAATTACTGACAGAATACTAATATTATCCTACTCCTAAGAAATTATATTCTGATTAATATCTACTGCTTCAATATGTACAGAAGAATTTATCAAATTCATTCATTGATTATTTGGGCTCTGGTCATAACAGACAGAAAAAGATTATCAAAAATTCAACAACTGTTGCTGAAATACAGAAAGTGCATATGTTTATGAAAGGAACAAAGATGAAAATGAACCATTTAACTATGCAAGAGAAACTGGGGCCTAAAGTTTCTAAGCAAACAAAACTTGTTAAGAAGAGTGTGCATATGTGGTTGCTCTTTTATTTGGATTCACATGCAAAAATGAGCCATCATTCACTTATTTTCCCCTCCCCTCACTCTCTGCCATTTATTTTTAAACAACTGCA
Source organism: Molothrus aeneus (assembly GCF_037042795.1). NCBI lineage: Eukaryota > Metazoa > Chordata > Aves > Passeriformes > Icteridae > Molothrus > Molothrus aeneus. The sequence goes on along the minus strand of NC_089649.1, from coordinate 11,141,101 downwards.
TAGCTGGGAACTTGGAACTGGGTTGGGCATTTGTGGAGATTTTTTAGCATTATTATAGGCATAGATGACCCATCACAGACCACAAAAATTATGTAATATTAAAAAATAGCATAAACATTCAACAACACACTGGAAACCTTAGGTACATTTTTAAGCTTATATCTCTGTCTAAATCCTGCACTTTGTTTCTAAAACCCACCATCATGCAAGAGAAAATGCAATTTTTTTTTCAGTATCTGAAAGACATTTGTTTCTGACTTATCTGCCTGACATTGATAAATGTATGAAATACCATTCATCTGTAAACGTCTTTCATTATTAACCTTTGATGTATTACATACATATATATCTAGGGTTTCCTCTTCTAATACAGGAAACTGATGACCAAAACCAGCAAACTTCACCTACCAGGCAGTGTAGGTTGACCAGCAGCAGCAGGAGACAGGGTCAGCATGCAATGACTGCAATGCCACAAAGTCATTATCAACACAGGGTGGTTAACATTTAAAGTATATAATTCTGATTATTTAGAAGCTTCTCAACTAGAGGGAAAAGTCCTAACTCTTATTCCCAGGAAACACCAAGATATTCACAACAGAAGGCAGATTTTCCTATCTAGAAAACATCTTCCTTTCAGCCAAGTATATTCTTTGGCACATAAGACATATTAACAAGGATCCAAAAAATTTACTGTGAGGTTCTTTACTTCAGCATGTGGGTAGAGAAAATAACAAATCTAATGGCAATTAGGAAGCAAGATATTCCACAGAGACCTCACAGTAATTTGACAAGAAGCAGTATTCTTTTCTTTAACATGTTTTTTGTCCTAAATCTTAAATATTTTCTACCAGATGCTGGCTGCTTATTCTGCCCCTAAAGAACCAGACATCCAAGTAGCTTTCATAGTTTTATTAAAATTCCATTTTTAAAGCTCTGCTTTCCTAATGTCAAGTCTATCTCCCCTCCTGACTAGCAGAACTTCCTAATAGCAGCAAAACTACTGGAAACCCTGCATGGAGCTCAGCCTCCTCTTGTAGCTGACAGCACAACAGCTTTCTACCCACTTACTCTCTTTTCTTCAAGACAGACAAAAAGGAAGGAAACTTCATCGGGAGGTAGCAGTTTAGAAACCTGACATTTCACTGCTTGATGCTCACTTTCATCAGCAGCAAGATCTTGACTTTAATACTGAAAAATAATGAAGAATAATGAATCAAAACTGACACTGTGTCTGCTTAGACTCATGGTGCCTGTACACTACCACAGAGAATAATAATTTCATTCTCTTTGAAAGCATTTTGCTATTGAATGAGAAGTACCTTTAGCTTTACCTACACATTGCCTATAGCAGTCGAGTCAGTCTTTGAAAAAGAGAATTCAAATATGATTCAGGTGCATTAATTTGTACTCAAAGGATTAATATAGAATTACATATAGGGTTTGATTGAAAAAGACCTCTAAGATGGGGTCCAACTATTAATCCAACACTACCAAACCCACCACTAAACTATGTCTCTAAGTGCCACATCTACATGTCATTTGAATATCTCCATGGACAGTGACTCAACCATCCCCCAGCACAGCCTCTTCCAATACCTAACAATTTTTTTGGTGAGGAAATTTTTCCTGATATCCAATCTAAACCTCCCTTGGTGCAACTTGAGCCCATTTCCTCTTGTCCTGTCAGTGGTTACCTGAGAGAACAGGCCAACCCCCGCATGGCTACAACCTCCTTTCCGGTAGTTACAGGGAGCAATAAGGTCCCCCATGAGCTTCTTTTTCTCCAGGATAAACACCCCCACCACTTCAGCCATTCCACACAAAACTTGTGCTCCAGATCCTTTACCAGCTGTATTGCACATTTTTCAGTATGTCTATTTCTTGCAGTTATATGACAGCACAGAGCACCCTGCAACATTAAATAAACTAGAGGAAAGTTCATATTGTGACGCAGTGCAACAAACCACACCAGCCTGATATGCTCATATGAAAGGAATCACAGTGCTTCTTGGAAATATTTTTTTCCATTTTATAATTTTAAAGTGCACTAACACTACTGAATAAAGTGAAGTTTTTCAAGGCTTATAGAAGATGAACTCTATCAGGTTTTAGCTTTGTGTTATTTTTATTGCTCCTTCTCCATTCTCCCTTTTCCATTTCATTCCACAAAAAAGAACTAAAAGCTATGTTTTAGTTTAGAAAATGAGAGGAGATATTTTTCCACTTACTACAGGTGTTTATATATACTGCCACACTTATATTCAGATGTACAGATAAGCATGTTTTCCAGCTCACACCAGTTACTGTTGTTTCCCTCTATTTATTTCTCTCAATGCATCAGGGAAAGGACATATTTTTAGAAGAAAATGGAAACAAAGCAAAGGAGAGCAAAGCAACAACACTATTCCAGAACAGAAAAATGGCTAAAATATTTGTCTGGTAGTTGGAAGACCTCAGGCAGATAGTCAAACATGCATAATTGGACTTGAGTCTCTGCCAGTCTAGCTTCATGCCAAGTCCACCCTGCTTGTTTTTCTAAGAAAAGGGGAGTTGTCGAAATCTTTCCATTTAGCATGAAAATGTATCATAAAACTTTATCACTCAAAACTGACATGTCACAGAAAGCTTGTTTCGAAGAATATTTATCCACAAAATGAAAATGTTTAAATAAAAATTTCCACCACTCCTACATACGTTTTTAGAAGGTGTCAAAATAATTCCTTCTGAAACAATTACAAAGCCAAGTCAAAATAAAGTGTATTTGTGACATGGTATTAAAAAAAGCACAGAAGGAATTCTTGAAGAGCCTCAGTGAAATGGTCACTCATGCTCACTAATAGTGCAAGAGAATTCCAAACCATTTTGAGGAGGTGATTTAAAAATCAGTTGGCACTGGTTCAAGTAGAATGCTAAAAATGCAAGGCAAACTCCATCCCTGGAAGTTTGTGTTTTCCCAAAGCTTGAACAGGAGTCCTTGCAAGGCTCAGATATTGCACAAATTATAAAAACCACCCGCAGAGCAGCATCAGGGACAGCCCTGTTCTGGTACTGCAGCCCACAGCTACAAAATTGCTGTCCTAGGATGCAGAGCAAACTGTGAGCAAGCCAAAAATTATAATGTTGATCGCATTCATTACTTCACATGTAGCTGCTCTTGATTTTAAGGGGATTTTTAGAGTACATTTTATTCAGATTCTCATTCCAGTTGTTCTTTGTAGGTTGGTGCTTTTCTGTGCAGATTTCTCTCCAACCCTGGTACAAAAGCCAGCTTCTATCATCCAATAAATTTCCCACCTTTCAAAGTGCTCTATGATCTTTCCTGTTTTCAACACCTTTTCTGTTAATACCCCATTTGCTACAGGTGCATCTCTTACACAAAATTTTCTGATTTTTTTCAGAAACATTGAAGATTTGGTTTTTGCCTCTGAATGAATACAGATATTGACTACAGTGTAGACAACTTAATCTACATGGTGGTTTAGTCACAAGTAAGAAGTAAAACAAAAATCATTGGAAAATCTTTATTACCAATATATTATTTTAATAGGAACTAATCTCTGTCTTTATTTTCTAAATATAATTTTCTTTTCTAGCCACTGAGTTGCCAAGATGGAAGTTTGCTGCAGTCTCTGTTCATTGTGGCTTATCAAACTACAAAACATATCACAAGGAGCACAGAAGGAAAGTCCAAGACTCAGAACTTGCAGATAATATGCAACAAGCAGTTAAGCAGTAGATATCAAGGGTAACAGTGTTGTCTGAGTGCCCTGTAGTACTGGGGAAAAAGAAACAGGCAGAACAGTCTCCCATATTTAACATCACCACTGTCTCTAGAAAACAAAATACATCCCTAACTGCAAAATAATGACAGACACCCAAAGAGAAGCAAAATCACTGAAATCACTGTGATTACCTAAGAGTGCTGGCAAACATTTCTGACTCAGATTTAGGTCAATATGTTGAGTCTGTACAAGGTGACATGGCAATAGTCTGAAGTCCTCTACAGTCAAATTCTAGCAAGAAACAATGTTTTTTAAAGGCAGATAATAAACACACAAAACTTTGTGATCAAATTATGAAGCAGCATATGGTAGGTAAATATTTTTTTTTCTTTCATTTCTATCACAGAGAGCCAACAGAAACCTTTCAGCACACATTATCCCTTACTATAAGTAGTTCCTCTTCCTCCTCAGTACTTACCACTCAGATGTAATTTTAAAGTTCATATTTTCTTACTCAGCTTGGTGGAAATAGCAACATGTCAGAACAGATAAAAGGAACAGATAAAGGACATAAAATTGTTAACTTAGTGTGCAGTGAAGTCCATTCCTCTTGTTTTCTACTTTTCTAAGCAAAGTGATAATAGAAAGAATATTTCAGTTTTGATAGAGCATCACTGAAAGACCTTGCAGAGACTTTGCAAACTGCTGCCAAACATTACTGCCTCACCAGTCTAATTACAGCCACATATCTCAGCTGGAGGTGGGGGAATAAATTTCTACCCAGGTCTTATGTCAGTGGAATATTTTAATTATGCCTTGAGCAGTGAGCTTTTGGAAAAAAAATATAGATCACAAAGTAAGCAAGGAAGCCCTTCCTTCTCTGCAACCATTTCTTAAAATGCCCTAAAATATCGATAAGCTATTTTGTCTCTCATTTCTTCATATCTGCCGTGGTCTTTTCAAATATATATGCCGGATATACTGGTTTTGTGCCAATAAACAACTTCAGGTGTAATCAAGTCAGCTGGGGAATGAAACTTTTGGCAGCCATAGGATCTACAGAGATTGTACACTGTACATTTTTTATGTTGGCCAATAGAGATTTTACCTTTTTATTTTCTCTCATCGAACTTCAGAATTCTAAATTTTAAAAATATTACATTTCCAAGACAAGCAGTACTGTGTTGTATTTCTAACATAAATCATCCTGAAATCAGACTTCAATTTATTGATTTGCCTCACTGTAACCAGTTCTACTCAGTTTCATCACCAAAATACTTCACACAAATGAAAACAATTAGAATGAGGGGAGGTTTTCCAAACAGTACCTGAATATTAAGAAAAATATTCTGCATTATTGCTAATGACTTCTATTCTTAAAACCTTCCTAAAGCTGAATTACATCTAGACTTGCACACAAATTAATTCTCTAAAAGCCTAGAGAAAGGGTTTGTGGTCTAATCTGCAATACATTAGAGGGATCTATGTCTGATTGATAGGCACTGCCCAGTAGTCATATTTTCTTTTCCCCTTTGAAATAAAGCCAATTCAAAAGTGACATCCATGAATTACTGGGTTACCTGAAGGTTAAGCCACTTAAGAGAAGGAAAAAAAAAATCATTTACAAGTTGAAAATCTATTTTTGCAAATATTACTTTCAGTCTAGGTTGAATGCTTCTAATGATATCACAGGAGCCCTGCAGAGAAAGCAAGATCATGAATAAGTATTTGATGCTCCAGTGTTCCATTGCCTGGATAAGAAGGATGCTGCCATTACTGCAAGCACATAAACTTTGATTATACTTCTTAAAGTCATTTGCTAAAGTGTAAAATAAAGTGCAAGAGGCTACATTAAGATGCTTCATTGAGTTTTAATCAAAGGGAGAAATGATATTTCTATTTACTATTTATCTTCAAAATGTGACTGATTTTTCCACTGATAATTGCTGAATTTTTGTAATGGTTAGTGTTAACTGTGTCTAGATATTAATACAATTTAGTTTTAATGATGTGCCAGTTAATTACAAAAATTTACTCACATACCCATGCAAACCCTGCAGTTCTGATACCATTTTTAGAAGGTAAACTCACTTCTGCTGACATATGCTTTAACAAGTAAAATATTAACAGAGTTAATGTTGTATTGAAGTCCTATTTTCTCTCTCACAATAATACTGTTACATTTCTTATTGCATTAGCTAAGTCTTTCAACATGTTCGTACAGTACACATAAAAAACACTGAATTGTGGAGTAGACAAAAAAGGAAAAGGGCAACATATAGTACAAATGTACATTGGCAATGTAAAAATAATATAAAAAATCAAATTTTAATAAATAAACGCTTTTCTGTTTAAAAAAAAAAAACTGATTCAATAATATCAAGCAAAGCATGGAAAATATTAAAAAAAGAAATGAAAGATTGAATAGTGTTCCACTTTCAAAATACATGAAAAGTGAAAAAGAAAAGGGAACAGAACCCCTCATCTTTTTACTAACAGCCAAACAGACTTAAATGTGAAGGTTTCTAACCAAATATTAGTCCTCTCAAATAACAAAAGATTGACTATATTAGTTAACATTTAATCAAATTGCTTTAATATGGTACTCTTATTTCTAGGGTAATCATTCACATTTTGGCAAGGTTGCTTAACCACTGAAATTTAGAGGCTTGGCATGAAATGTAAATTTGAACACCTTTTATCTGTAGAAAACCCCTGAGTTTATAAAATTGCTCTCTTGCCCTGGTGGTGGCAGTTGCACTGACTCCAGTTACAGAAGGGTGAAATGGAACACAGAAATGTGTCTCTAAATCATGAAGAAAAGCAACTGCAAGTTGAGCCAGTTGCACAAATTAATTCCACGAGTCAGTCACAAAATCACCACAAAACACAATTGTGTTTTGTTAAAACTCCCACATGCATGCACAGAATGCCATAGTGGCACTCATCCCATGAGGACACAGGGACAACGAGGGGCACATTCATTCTTTGTATTATTTCTGTTGCATTAAACAACAACAACAACAATAAAATTGAATGGACCCCATGAAAACATAGAAAATTGACTCAAGAGGATAAGAACTCCCAATAAATTTGTGAGCAAGGTTCCTCTCTCTCCCTGGTGTAAATCAACACTGACTTTTATGGAGTTACACTAGTCCATGCCAGATGGGGGTCTGAATTTCATCAAAAAAGACTTAACTATAGGAGGGAACAACAAGGAAACTAAGTTCCTCTGTCAGTAATTAGACATTAAAATAATAATAGCAACTGTAATCAAGAAGAAGAGGCTCCAGCATAAGTTTTAGCCAAAGCCATGCTGAGCTACAATAAGATTATAGAACACAATGCCAGAGACAATTCATAAACTGGGGAAAAGAAAAGGCTAATGACAGTGCTATCCAAATTGTACCTGGCAAGAGCACTGCAAAAACCACATCTGTTGTTGGGAATCCACTCTCCTTCTCAAAGGAAGAGCTACTTTAGGCTATTTCTTGTGGCTGTCCTGAAATGAAATATCAAAGTCAAACTGAATTTACTATTATATTCCAAATCCCAGAGAATGTCCTCAAAGTACTTCCTGGTTATAAGGATACAAAGTTCCTTTGTATATTATGAATACATGAGGAAGAGGCATGCTGTACCGAAGGCTTCAAAGTGTGGATTTTTAATCTTCAGGATTATAATCACAACTGCTCACTTTCAGCAAGCAAACTGAAATAGTACAGCTGAGGGAGTTTTAACATCAACTTTCATAACTTTATATAAACTTGGCACTTTATGTTTGTTCTCAAAATAAATCAGAGCGTTTCTATTTGTTCAGAAACATTGTGTCAGGATCTCAGAATAAAAAAAAAAAATCTGTATCTAATTCCTAGGATTACAAAAAAAAGGATGCAATACCTCCTGCCTGACCAGTTCAGGTATGTTGCATAGGTACATTCCAGATACAAGGCAATGCAATTACCAGAGCCATTAGAGAATTGCTAGCTATGCCTCCCCCACTGACAAGTTGCACTCAACAGAACTTGTTTTAATAATTTTCAAAAAGCAGTCAGCATCTGAAATTTATTGTATTAACAACTCAATGGGAAAAAATTAAAAGGGACTACTGACATTTTATTTTGTGAATTATAGAGTTTACGGACTTTAGAAACTGTGTGGAAAGGAAGGCCAAATTACTGTGAGCTTCTTAAATATTTTCAGAGACAAAATAGCCCTCTCTTTTAAAGATAACCCTTCCAGCTCAAAGATTAAGATTTACTGCATGCCTGGGTTTCAAATTTTACATGCTCTGCTGACAGTGTCTGCCTTTACCTGACTCAGTAGTACAATTCATACTCCAGGTATGTCTGCAACATGTTCATTTTAATAAACCTCTACTCAGTTTCCCATATTCTGCTGTCAATGATTTCATTGCAGTGCTTCATCTATCAGCAATTTCCTCTCTTCTATGGGGTCATGACAGAAGGTCACTCAGCACCACCACAGTTCATCTAAGTGTTCCTTTGTTTTCTTTTTAATTTTGTCACACTTTATAACCATCTCAAATTAAGGCAAAGCTCCACTGCTGTAGCTTATTGTTAAACAAAGGCAGTAGGAGTTAGAGCTCCCAACAAAGTATCTGTTGTTAGGTTTCGTAGAACATATTTTGTGAGGTTCTTGTTGAATCTAAGAATGACATACAGACTGTGCATCCTACAAACAGAGTAACAAAAAAAAAAAAAAAAATAAACCCCAAAAAACCAACCAAAAAACCAAACAAACAATAAAAAATCCCAGACAAGCCCAAACACCATCCACCAGCATTTTTCAGTGAATTACTAAAATGAAGCTGAGTTCCTACAGTCAGTGTAAAGGGGACATAAAGACTTGGGAACAAAGTTAGTCTTCAGTGTTTAGAAATAAAAGTGGAACGTGAAGCTAAAGAGGGATTTCTGGACCATTGGGCTTGGTTCCATAGCAGCCTAGACAGAAGAGTCCAGTGCTGAGCTCTTGAGACACAAGCTGAAGAGCAGCAGCACATCAGGTCACACCTTTAGTACTCTCAATGTCCAGTCAAGCAAAGAGAATACAATGAAAGAGAATGAAAAAGAATTAAAATAATTCCCACCTATGAAACTTCATATAATTCATCAAACAATCCTGTCAGATCCAATTATAGCCTTCTCTAGAGATTGAGTGTGAGTTACCTACCTCCACAACCATTATGCTGTAGTTGGGAGGGAGAAGAGCTACTAAGAAACATTCACACACTCTCCAACTGTTTCCTATAATTTGTAGGTCTGAGATGAAGAGCAAGGCAGGGTTTTTAGCCCACAGTAACTTCACACCCAACAAGACCCTACCTTCAATGAAAAGTAACGCGTCCTTCAAGTCCTGGAACTCACAGAGAATACATGCATCCCACCTGTCCTGTCCCTTTGATATAAAAAGACGTAAAAACTATCAGGAGAGACAACCCACCCATCTGTAAAAGTCACAGGGCAAATGTTTTTTTTTTCAGCTGCCTCTAATGAACTCTGGTGTTTTCTTAAAAATAATTCATGTGGAGAGAAATTATTTGGTTCCTTTCCAGGTAGCAGTGATAGGCTACTTAGTTTCAGGTAGCAAAAAAAAGGAAACTGCTGTCAAACAAATCTCTAAAATTCCAATTCTCCAAAATCCTTCTTCAAGGATTATTGGTTTTCACAGTAACATCACGTCTTGGAGTCCATGATATTATTTTATCTTGTTTTAGCTTTGTTTTTCTTTGAATTCTTGATAGTTATCTGAGGAGCAAGCCATAGTTTCCTTGGCTTAAAAAAAATGTGCCTTTGTAAATGATGTGCTAATGATCTTTCTCAGCTTCATGCTTAACTCACTGAGATCTATAAATCACTCTCAGATACTGTCTCATGGAAGATAATAACTCAAAATAGAAATCTCATTTAATTCCACTGCAATTAAACCAATTAATATATCATGTATCTTTTCAGACACCACAAGAAGTTTTTCCACCTTCCCCAATATTTTGTACTGCCCTCTGTCTTCTACCTGATCCTGCAGCAGAGCATCTTTAATCCATGTTCATTTTTCAGGGCAATGGCAGAAACAATTTCTTTCTATGAAGCCTCATGCCTTCCTGCACTTTTTTTTTGTTTTTCCTCCCAGGGCTGTGTCTTTCCCCTGTTTAAAACCACTCTCCAATCTGCAGAGCAACAAACTTTAGCCTTGTTCTCTGCCCCTCACCACTCTATGAAACACATTTTATTTTCCTTTTACAGTTAAGAGCAAATGCCTTTCCCATCAAATGCATTGATAGTTGAGTGATTTTGAACATATATAGTATATGAACATATACATATATTTTGAACACACATTATGTACAGAAATACTAAAATATTGATCAACAGTAATCAGAAGAATACATAAGACAAAATTGCAAAACCAATACATGTTCTGATTAATTATCTTCACTCACTAAAGTTGCATTATGTAGCAAATATGATCCATATTAAAAGCCATGGATGCAAACTGATAATTAAGTCCAAATTTGTCAAGATGCAAATTTGCTGATGAATATAGATTATTTTGGTTACAAAAATAATAATAAAGGCATCACAATTATATTCTTCCAAGAATACAGATGGTACTGTCATACTGAGTGCATCTATGCTGCTTTTAAACTGCTGTGACATGGCCAAGCACTAAATTACAAGATTATTCTGTGAGAGGAAAGACATTTACTACTTGTGCAAGAGCAGCCACTATTGTATTCTGCTAATCATCCTCATCTCTGAGGCACAGGAGATATATATATATATATATATATATATATGTACATACACAACGTACCAGAAAACACTCAAAGAACCACAGGCTAAATTTAGCAAAGTCTGGAACATATTATTATACAACACTACAACACATCTACTATTCTTTTTTTTCCTGACAACGAACTAATTTCTAGAACAGTATTTTGTTTGAACTCTCTCAAAAATCCTTTTTAATGGTGAGTGAAAACATGCTGGAATGTTTAATGGTCAGATTTTAAAATTAAAACTCTCTTGGTAGTTAAAAGATTGGATATACAGTTTTTGGTGTACTCTTGTTCTGTCATTAGACTATCCTTATCTTAAAATCAGGAAGAAAGATTAACCTCCTAACATTAAGGATATCCTTAACATTAAGGATAATGTGGTTCAGATTGATGGTCCCTTGAAATTTAAGGTTAAGATGATGACAAAAAGAATAGCAGATCCTGGGAAATTGTACACCATTCTATTTTCTGGAACATGTATGCCTTTGTTTGAAGTAACATTATTATGAAGAAAATAAGTTACAGCCTTCTTTTAACCTTCCAATTATTTTTAGGTAACATTCACAGAGATAACTGCTCAAAATTTATTTGACCATAACTCTTGAAGGACTTTAGTATCTAGTTCCAGAGGAAAACTCAGAACATCACAAGTGAAGAAATGCATGTCTAAATTTTCAGTCTTGGATACCATGCTCTGATCAAAACCTTTTTACTGTAAGATCATGAAATTTAAAACTACTCTCCTGGGTCCCTTTGAATGAATTTCTAGCTCAGTAGTCTCCTTCTCCACAGCAGAAAGGTGGGAATTTCCAACAAAAAGCCCCCCTGTGCATAACCAGATAACATTGTGGCGGCATTAATTTGAAACATTCACTGGCTCCTGATTTTCCCAGCACGAGGCGCTGGTTTTGTATGAAATGATGCTATCTTTGGAAAAAAACCCAAACAACTAGATATCCACACACAGTAGCAGCTATCCCCAGAAGTAACTCTTACAAGCAGACGATACACAGAGACAAAACCTCTGTTACTGGACAATTCATTTCTCCCAAAGGCTGGTTCCATCTTCTGATCCTACTCTGACTTCATAATGAGATAGGTTTGGGGCATGTATCATGCCTAACCCTCATTTTCTGTCTGCAGCTGAAAGGGAAATTAGGCATGTGTTTCAAGTGGGAACTGTGCATGCTCTAGCATAGACAGAGTTTGGGGTATTTCACTGCCATCAGATGTCTATAATACACTAAGTGACCTGACCCATGTCCAAAATCAAAATTCTATATTATATACACGTGCACATTCAAGTAAACTTTTTTGAAATTGCTATTATTTGCAACTACAATTCTAACATCCATGAATCTGTCATAAGCTAGTGTGGTGGTTTGACAGGAAATGTGTTTTTTGGGATGCTATGGTTGGGCCAATGGACGTTCAGACTTTAATATTGGCATTTAACCTGGCCATTGGGACATGGACACGCCTCTGAGAACACGGGGTTAAAAGCAGAGCTCTCCCCTGGGAGGGTTCTCTTGGGTTTCCGGCGGGAAAGAGTTCGGGTCTCTCCCCTGGCCCAGCTGCTGGCTGGGCAGGGGGAGGGGAAAAGCCATGTGGCCGAGAGAGGTAGGCCTGAGCCCCGGGGTGGAAGGGTGGAAGAGAGAGAGAGACCGGGAGCCACCGGGCAGCCCCCACTGAGAGACACAGAGAGAGAGAAAGAGAGAGAGCCGCTGCCTGGGACTGTAACCTTGAAACTGGATAAACATGGGCCTGTGCCGGCAGCACGGCTGGGAAGGAGAAGAGGGGGGGGTTCAGCCGGCCGCTTGTAGGAGCTTTTAACCCCTTTTTGGAGAATGAGAACTTTACAGAACATTGACCTTTCCTAGAAGAGAGATAGAGTGGAAGATGAGGAAGGAAATGTGCAAGTGTGAGAGAGGTCTGGGCGAGTGAGAGATAGTGGAAGAATAGAGAAGAATCCTAGTGGGAAGAGATGATGGAGTGGCTTTTGCTGGACTCTTTTTGTACAGCCATGGACAGAACCATGTTCCTTGTGATACAGAGACTGCATCTAGGGGGAGGCAATGCCTCAGAACCAAGAGGGTTCAGTGTTGGTGCCCCTCGGCCCCAGGGGGTGAAAAAATATGGGGGGGACAGGTGTCCCAAAGGAGAGATTGTGGGGACAGGTGTCCCAAAGGAGAGACTGTGCCTTTTTTGGATCGGGACAAAGCATCCTTAAAAGACAACCCTAGAAGCAGCTCTGGTCTGTGTTCAGTGGTGAGAGCACTGGACATGAAAGGAAGAAGTCATGATGGCAGATGTACTCCGGGCGGTGCCACGAGTGACACAGAAACACACGAGGCTTCAGCTGTGTTTCCAGGGGAAGCCCATGGTACAAGAAGGACTCCTCTCCTCTTGATGAACTGAGGATTGATTGTCTAAAAGGTGGTGCTGGACCAAGAGTTGGTGATTTGAGGAATAGATGTATTGTGTTGGAAATTTGGTGGGGGGAGGAGGAAATGCATTTGTGAGGTTTTCATTTTCCCTGTGTGTGTGTTCCTTTTTATCTGTAGTTGTAGAGTAGTTAATAAAGTTCTGGTTCTTTTTTTTTTTCCCTAAGTAGGAGCCTGCTTTGCTTATTCCTGGTCACATCTCACAGCAGCTACCAGGGAGAAGGTATCTTCATGGGGGCACTGGCATTGTGCCAGTGTCAAACCATGACAGCCAGCTACTTTTAAACTCACCAATATTAATCTTTTCAGCACATTAAATGCACAGCAGTGACAAGAAGTCCTGATATTAAAAATAAATAATCTCAAGAGGTAAAAACAAAAACTCTAGCATAGACAGAGTTTGGGGTATTTCACTGCCATCAGGTGTCTATAATACATTAAGTGGTCTGACTCATGTCCAAAATCAGGATTCCATATTATATGCATATGCACATTCAAGTAAATTTTTTTGAAATTGCTCTTAATTACAACAGCACTTCTAACACCCATGAATCTGTCACAAGCCAGCTAGTTTTAAACTCACCAATATTAATCTTTTCAGCACATTAAATACACAGCAGTGACAAGAAGTCCTGATATTAAAAATAAATTAATTTCAAGAGGTACAAACAAAACCATGTCTACTTTAGTTGAATTCTTCATGATATACCCCTCAGCATGGTCTCTGCATTTGTAGTTTGGTAGGAATTTGGCAGTCCTTGACTCTCAGCATAGAAGTGAGAGATCCCACTCTGTGCCCACTTGTGGCAAGAAGTCATTTACACAAATCACTTTGCTGGGGGCAAAAAGGAAGGGGGCAGGAGAGGAATTAAATTATTTAGCCACTGTGATCCTCCCAAGAATTAAGAGACTTAATTATTTCAAATCAAATCCTAACTCAAGTTCCTCTTAGAAATCACTTTAAGTAATTTTCAATAGCGACATTGCAAGCTGATTTCTGCAGAACTTAGTCCTAAGTAAATAACAATTCTTCTTAACTTTGAATTGTATTAAAAATTCCAATGGCTAGCTGCTAGTTTCTATTTCATTATTTTGAAATTATAATAGACTTCTTTTTTATATTGAAGTAGAATGTCAAATGTCTTACATATGCACTTCATGTGTAAAAGTAGGCAGGATAACAGGAGGGCCATATGGACTAAAAATGAGTATTTCACAAGACACTAAGCATTAGACATAGGTAGGAAAATACACTGGTTAAAGTGGGTGCCAAGATTTTAAACAGAGATTGAACATCTACCCCTACTTTTTGTACACCACAGAGAACTGAGTTCATTGTATATCTGCAGTAACTTGAGTGTATTTAGACTTGCAAGTTTAACCAGCTGTTTTAATTTCAGTGATGTTTCACAATATTGTTTCTATTTAGTCAAGCTGATGCTCAGCATTTCTGAAAATAAAATCAATATTTCGATGCCTCAATGTAGACTGGAGCGGCTTTTGAGTGACAAATTTCATTTCATATTACCACTTCATCCCACATCTCTATGTGGATTTCCTACAGAGAATGCTTTGGAAGCATTGCAGCATTAATGCCCAAGTTTCACTGAGTCAATGTAGGACTTCATCCACAACTAATTTCTATATGTATTGGAAGCTCACTCTCATAAGCTACATAGTAGATCTCTAGAATTCACAGAATTCACAGAGTTACTAGGTTGGAAGAGACCCTAAAGGTCATCAAATCCAACCCAGCCCCAACACCTCAACTAAACCATGGCACTGAGTGTCACATCCAGTCTTTTCTTAAACACATCCAGGCATGGTGACTGAACCACCTCCCTGGGCAGGCCATTCCAAAACTTTATCTCTCTTTCTGTGAAAAACTTTTTCCTAAAAAAACTTTTTAGTTTCCAAAAATCTTTTATCCAGCCTAAATTTCCCTTGACACAGATGAAGACGCCCTCTGGTTCTGTCAGTTGCTGCCTGGAGCTTTCTCCAGACCAACCCCACCTGACTACAGCCACCTTTCTGGCAGTTGGAGAGAGTAATAAGGTCACCCCTGAGTCTCCTTTTTTCCAGGCTGAACACCCCCAGCTCCCTCAGTCATCCCACACAGGGTTTGTGTTCCCAGCCCCTCACCAGCCCCGTTGCCTTCCTCTGGACATGCTCCAGCATCTCAATGTCCTTCCCAAACTGAGGGGCCCAAAAACTTCATGTTCTAGGCTAAGAAGCAGTAATGTAGTACTCCATCCTCTTTTAATTTTGCATTTTCTTGCAGGTGATATTATTTCTTATTTGTGACACACCCATTGTGTAATATTTATAGAGGCGTAGAGTCTTTACCATAGTACTTTTGTACCCTTGTGTTGTAGTCACTCATGTCAAAAGCAGCAGATACAGAACAGTGCAGCATGAGAAAGCCATTTACCTAAGATCATTTGGAATTTGGAAAAGGTCACAAAAAGTGAATACAAAGGCTGTTTCAGGCCTTGGAAATGAAGCAGGTAGTGTTTATCTTACCTTCATGCGGCAAGCAAACTTAGCTCCTAGAACTTCAACTTGGCTTTTTGAAACATCATAATTTTTTTTAATTACAGCAGTGAGCTGGAGGCGTTAAGTAGCTCCTCGTTTCTTTTTTTAATAATTCCTTCAGACTGAGAGGAAAAGCCTTCCTAAGCCTGCAGCACAACACTGCTTGCAGCAAGGCTGTACCTGAATTAGCAAACCAGCCCTGACTCCCATTGATGGGACTTGGCATGGGGAGAATAGAAGACTGTTCCTAGTATGTCTTAGAGAAAAGGATAATGAGAAAATAAAGGCACGAAAGTAAAACATTTAAATGTATCAATACAACTCAGGATTTAAAAAAAAAATTATTTGACGCTTTATATTATATTATTTATATTTATAATATAAGTGCCAAAAATTTGCACTTGTATTATAAAATATTATGTAAAATATAAAATGCTGCATTGGGTTTGCATGGAAAGGCTTTTGTACCTGGATGGGTGCTACAAGGGTAGGTCTGTGAGATGCTGCCAGAAGCCTTCCCCATGTCTGATGGAGCCAGTTCCAGCTGGCCCCAAGTCAGACCTGTCCCTGAACAAGGCCAAGCCCATCAAGAACAGTGGCAGTGCCTCTATCATAACAGTGCTACACTAAAGAGATAACTCATTTGAAAATATATTAATACTTAGGTATTACTGTCCTTGAATGATGGTGCACTGCATCCTTAGATTTTAATTTACTCACCTTTTTTTAACCTTGTGCTTCATCAGGCATCTGTAATAATTGCCAATAATCCTCTAACTGAAGATAAACATGATTCAAGCAGACTCAAGTGTTTATGAATAGTTTTATATCTTATAACCTGAGGTTAAAACAAAAAACTGCCTCTCACATTTCTCCGGGCCCAATTTTACCAAATACAAAATGGTCCAGTCAGAGGCTATGGTATTACAATTGCAAGAATTTTTCAATGCTTAGAGGTTTCAACATTTTTGTTAGTAAGTGGATGCTTCTGGCACACCAAATTAAAGGAAAAGAACAGGGAAGAATTTTCTTATTTAAGTTAAAGCCATTACAAGGAAAGCGATCAACTCCTAGAGGCATTTGTCATTTTGGAAACACATTTGTGTTTCTAAAATGAGTTTTACTGAATTTATTGCAAAATATTTGTAGTATAGATATTTCAACTCTAATTCAGTATTTAAATACTTAAATAAGCAAGTGAATTATAAGCCAGCTTTCTGCCAACTGCAGAAACTGTTTATTTTTTCTCTAAAATAGTACTATCAGTTTTTTCAAACTCTTTTCATAAAAGAGAATGCTTCAGTGAGTCAAATAATTTTCAATATTTAGAGAGATGAGCACTATAACTCAAATAAAGCTTCACCACTAATTTACAAACATATATTATGCCATTTTCCTCAATATTTGCTTCCATTCTGCCTTTATGCATTTTAATATTGTTTGGGGTTTTTTTTTCCTGAAGCTGCTTTCAGGAAAGTATTTTTTTTCCTTAGGTTTCTACAACAACAGCAAGCTAACTGAACTGTGTCAGTGTGCAAATCTAGAAGCTGTTCTCTATAGTTTTCCTACCTCATGTACATCACTTTACATTCAGACCCTGATTTCCTTTGTGTTATTCTCTCTAGTTTCAGAAACAGCCCTTTTAAATTGCAGTTGTCTTCCCTGGGCTTGGCTCACCTTGATACCTTCACTGGCTAATCCTTCACATTTGTGATCTGTCTTCTTCTTGAACACTCCCACACCCTGTTTTTCCTGTTGTTTACATCTGAAGTCAATTACTACGGCACAAGGGTGTGTGTAAAAATACATACGTGTGCATATATATATATATATATATGTATTTGTATAACATGTCTTCTGTTTAGTTGGCTTGCTTTAGAGCATTTCTCAAATTTGTCATGATCGTTTAAAGTTCTAGGTCTTCAGACATTTCATGACTGAGTTCAGTCAGAGTAACTTTAGGCCTATAATCAGCCTTCCCTGATTTTTGTTTTTTGCCTTTTTTCTGATAATCTCTGATAATTGTTTACCTTTACTAGCAAAATAGCATTTTATCCATCAATTCTAATGTATCTACCTATTTTAATATCTGTATTTATAGACAGCCTTCATTTCTGTTCATTAGTTAGTTTGAAAATATGTTTCGATTTTTCTTCTATTTCTCACAAATCCTACTGTTGTTTATTTTATTTCCTGTCTGCTGGCTACAGTGAGTTAGATTTTTGAGGGCTCTTTTCTCAGTTCAATTGCTTGAAATTTGCTATTTAGCTATGTAAGTTTTTTTATTCTCATTTTGTTCAGTAGCACAACACCTCCTGAGACACTATTACTGTTTTCTTAAGTAGAAGAAATGCCAGTAGAAGAAAGGAGTTTATTTTCCTTAGGGCTTTTCTATGAGTTCCCTCATTTTCTTAAATCTGTCTTTCTCAAGTTTATCATCACTCCGGTGTTTTTGTGTACATAACTTTCACATGATATGGATTGTAATAACATTGTGATTATCACTGTTTTGCAGTGCTGCCAGCACTGCAGTTTAAATGAGCACCTGTGTTCTACTTTATGAGTGCAAGAGGTATTCACACCACCCAGCTCTGGACAGTCAACTCAGCTCAGCTCAGACACAATTTCCCCAGCTTCCCTACATTGTCAATAAAGACAAAAAAGCACACCTGCAGGAGGTGATTCAGGAAAAAATACCAATTGTCAGAAGCTGAAGTGTACATCCCATGTGAGGTGAAATATTCTGGCTTCCATTTAACTCACCTGGCTTGCTGCTTTGGTGTACATAGCCCTTGAGAGCGATGATCTGCTTCCTCTGAGTGTGTTCACATTCCGTGGAGCTAGTAGGGAAACAGGCATTGCTCATGCAGCTAGAAGGGAAGAAAAATGTTATCTGTTCTAATTAGATGACATTAAATAATAATGTTCTAATTTTAATTAGGCTGTCTCTTAAAAAAAAAAGCAATTTGTCTAAGCAACATCTTTATATTTTCATGTAGTCTTCATAATGATGAGATAAAACCTTGTGTTGTCTGGGAGTCAAATTACTCAAGTGCTTCTGAAAAGGAACAAACTTTCATTGAATGCGGTATTTTTTCTACACAATTATCAGAAAAGCTACAATACACACCAAGAGATTTGAAACTAACATGTCAAGTAAATTTTTAAATATAAAAATATATATACACACAGTTAAAGTCTTATTGTCTGTTTGTTTGAGAGACTCTCCAAGGCTTAAATATTAAGGGGAATTAGCATTTGTGTCAACTGCAGTTGTGTGAGCTATATGTCCCACAACAAAACAGCTCTGCAGCTAATGTTCCTATCACTGAGGAACCATAGCTATCCATTACTACCCAAAGACAGATGTGTAAGTTTTGGCTCATAAAAACTGGATGAAGGAAACTAATGGGACACTAATCTCCTGGCATCTCATGGGACAAAGAGAAAGTGAATAAGATTTTTAAAGACTACAAAATTTGTTTCCTCTGCAAACGCCTTGCAAAATGTTATAAATAAATCATCAGTTTCATCATGGTTTGACTTTTGGGAGCATCACAATGACAGAATGAAAAGAACCTTGTGTTGGAAGCCTGGGACTGCAAAAGCATCTATTGGTCTGTGACCAAACTCCCGTCTGCAGGCACGAGCTTCTGGGAACAGGTATTTCATCAGCCTCTCATTGATGACAATTATGTGATATTTACAATTTCAAAACAATGCAGATAGAGCTCTCACGCTATAAAACTTTAACGAGCAGCATGTTTTGTTGGAAGTGTCATAAAACTTTCATCAAAGTTCAAAATATTCCCAAGAAAACAGCTCTGTCTTTGACAAGAAGATCAGAAATTTTCAGTTTAGATCAAACACTGTGAAGAGGAAGAGAAATGTCGTCTGTTATAATTATTAGGATACGATAATTATACTTTTACAAGCTCAGAAAATTTTTAAAAAGCAACTCAGTAAATATTGTAAAATCTAGTATTAAGATTAACTTTTATAGTTTTCCTTACAAGGAAGATGAACAAAGTCATAGTAGCTAAAACCAAACAACAGTGGTAGGAAAGAGAATTTTGATTAAATATGTTTTTACCATTTCTCAGAGAGGCTCCACTGAAAAGCTGGCCACTCGGGAAAATGAAATAAAATAAGGAAAAAAAATTGAAATAAATTATTTCTTTATTTAATTCTGGAACAGTTCCTTTTTTCCCTAGGTAAAATTCCTTTACTCCTTTCCCATAGCTGATGTTGTAGGCAATCTTACAGAAGCAGGAGGTACTGAGTTCACTGAACTTTACAGCAGTTCTTCACTGTTAAATTGCAGCTTCCCTATCCAGTGGTTCCATGAATAATCCAATAATCAACCTTATGACCTTTGAGGTATTAAGAATTAAAAGAAATCAAGGCAGAAATAAGAACTAAGTATTACAGTGTGACAAAAGTTAGGATATAATTAAAGAAAGGGTGAAAAACTCTCCCAGCAACAGAAGAGAGTGTGGGTGAAAAAAGGAAACATTCTACAGAATCACATACATATTCTGGGAACATAAAAGGAAATTATTTCCTTTCAGTACAACACACAGGCTAACAATGATTCCATGAACCACCTTTGTGTACAAATCACAACATGGCTTGTCCTTTGTTTCTGCTCTGCTCTTCGGTGGCACATTCCAGCACAGGCCATAAGGAGATTGTTTGCTGCACTCTGTTATCCATCCCTGCCTTGTTTTCCACACTTTGTGTTGCCTCCATAGCACAAATCAGGGTGCTCTGCCAGTTCATGGAGCCTATGGCTATCCTCCCCCAAAACCTATTGAGGTCTTCACCTGTTCTGCAGCAGCTCTTGGTTCCTGAATTTTTATTCAGTTGGCATTAGCCTGCCAAAGGACTGAAATGGAAATAATGGTGACAGCCTCCCCCATTTCTCTAAAATACACCTCCTGCTTCTTCTTTCCTTGGAGAGAGAAGCCTATACACCATGGTTATATCAGCCTCTCCAACAGCAGGTAGAAAGGTTCAAACTTGGTAATCCAGGCCTAGATCCTCAGGCCTTTGCTTGAACATATCCCTCAAACTAAGCCAAGCAATGGTGACAACACCTCCCTTCCACGTTAAAACCTGCCCCCAGGTTTCAAACACACAGCAGCAACTCCAGGTTTTCCTCCAGTCACCTACTTTAGGTCCTAAAATTCAGGTATGAATCACACTTTTTGTGTAAATCCTTAGTTCTTTAGTCTACTAGAGACATGAAGGGAATATTACTCTGTTAACAACAAGGTGGTATGAAGTACTGCTCAGAGCTGCAATGTGACCCTGAAAGCCCCCAGATGCCATTAAAATTCTGGGTTTGGGTACTCATATCCAAACCAGGCAGCTTCTTAGCATGCCTGAAAGTCAAATAATTTTGCCTTCAGAAGTGAAACTATCAATTAGGTTAGATAATTCCAGGAAGTACCTTTAGCAAGTAGCCAAACTCCTGGTCCTTGGCAATTTGCAAGTAAAAACTGAGACCTGGCTTCCTAAATGTGGAAATGAGGTGGAATTAGGAGAGGTTTAAATTCTTGCTATGCCTCTGTATGCGTCATGTATTGACTAGTGGACATAGTGTCAGACTCACTAGAACTTACTGCTAGAAATGAAGATTTAGTGCTCATCTCATTCATGTCCAGGGTATCACAGTCTGTGCTGGCACTGGTCTCTGCACCAGATTATTTTAAAAGCAATTGCTAAACTGGAACTGAAACAAGATCTAGGTTTTGGTTTTAGGTACTATCCCTGCTCTCCAGTTTGCCTTTACTAGGTGTAGCTATCCATACTACACATTCTTGAGAGCCATGAGTCACATATTCAAAATTCCTTTACATCCTAAATGGCTATGAAGTGAAATGATAAAATGCTGTTTGAGCTGCAGAGTAATTAAAGCAGGTCTTCATTTCCCACTGTGACTCAGGAGGGCAGAGGAGTAGGTGTCACTGCACTGCAGTCATAAGATCCCCAAATTCACCTCATGCCTCCATCCCCCGTATGGGAACGGCAGAATGAGTGCTGTAGGATGGGGCAGGATTGTTCATCTTCAAACCATTTCATCATTGCTCCAGTGTAGATGATTGGAACATTTTTAAATCTGGTGAATAGATACAGATATTCCACAGCACACCTTTAGTTGGCCTGCCTCTTCAGTCTTTCCATGCAATCATCTCACTTCTCTTCCTCTGTCAGAACTGCATTTTTAACCACTCATTTCTTTTCACTTGTGTTTGTATGTCACAGGCTTGCATTTATTCACTGTGTATTTATGTAAATATTTTGTTCAAAATACCTGGGTTAACAGAAAAAGTCAAGCAATGTAAATGTTTACCTCATTATATATATTCAGCACACAAATTAAAGTAACCAAAGTTTTCTGAATGGTGCTGGGGACTTGAATAAAACAAACAGGGGCAGGATGGCAACAGTGCAAGGTTTTCAGTAAAAATAGTAGGGATCATTGAGTTAAAGAGTTGCAGAAAACTACTCATTAAACTAAGAGAGAGAGATAAAAATGGATTCATTTAATTATGCACTTGGGTATATAAAAATGCTTAATACAAAGAAGTTAAGTTATGCTAGTTAAAAGTTTATCTCCCTTTCCAGAGATCTCCATGCTTTTACACAACAAAGACATTGCCACGGATGCTGGAAATATACTTGGCTAAATAATAAAAATAATGTATTCATGAGTAAATTATTCAGAGATTGACAGGAAAAATGTTGAATAAATTATTCACTGAATATTATTTAATAATCTAGAGAGCTGGTCAAATAATAGAAATATGTATTTCAGATAATTCATTCAGAGAGTAATGTCAAAATCCTTTGGCTAGGATTTTCCTAGTCCATTAGGAATAAATAATTTGACAAGTTATTGATTATAGCTCATTTCTGTATTAAAACAAAATTCAGCAGGAATGCAGCTAAGCAGAAAGATACATAATTGACAATAAAGTGTCATCATCCTGATGATGAAAATCTTTTATCGTGCATGCAAACACAGCCTGTGTTCAAAAATTGCTTCAAACAGTACTTACATTCCACATTAGTCCTACTTCTGGGGTGTTTTAAGATATGCAAGTCTGTGTAAATGAGTGTTATCAGGCAGCACAGTGGGGCTGGGCAGAATCCTGCCAGCCAGCAGTGTGGGGCTGGACAAGTTATCTACCCTTTCCTTTAAAAGATTGTGATTCATTTTCCTCAATGTCAGTAAATCAGTTAACTTTGATATCAGAGAGCAAAAGCAAGCAGCACCTTTCTTTCTGCATGTGTTTTAGCTTAGGTTTCAAGGTATTTGTGCTCAAACAGCTGAAGTGAGAAAAGGAACTAGACTTCTTTATACACCTTCACAAAGGCATTTCATAACAGAAGTTTTTCCTAGGAGCAAATCAGTGAAGAAGGGGAAAGGCCATGGTTTGTGTGGGGAGTGCTCACAATGCTGCTGCCACCCCAAGGTACACCCAAAAGGCACTTAGGAGTTTGTTTTTTTCTGAGTGCTTTTCTTGTGGGAATGTGAATCAGCACTGTATCTGGTGCAGTGCTGTCATATGAAGCCACAGCTGAACTTTGAAGAATAGACAATTGGAAAATGGCGTCTTTTCTTCATCAAAAGCTCTCCTCGTCCTAAGGAAGCCAGCTGAATATCTGCAGGAAAGGCCAGTCTGCCTCCTCCACACTAAATGCACATAATTTTTCCTTTTCCTCAATTCACCTGGCCAGGAAAGCTCAGACAGTGAGTACTTCTCTCTTAAATATCCTATGCATTCTCTTCCTGCCATACTAGACATTAGATACATTTATAAAGACTGCAAGTTCTTAATACTGAAGAGCTGGCAGAATGGATTGAGAAACTGTGCATAAAAAGGTAAAACACAATGCAGAAGTTAATTATCTGAATCCTTGTCACTACAAAAAGGCACCTGGCAGAAGGATCCTCTTCACTTGTTATTATTTTTAAAAGTGAATGTCTAGCAATCATAGTTAGAGGTGAAATGGAAAGCAGGAGTTTTGTGAAAAATTTGCACCCAGAACTAAATCTCATGCAGATGTTACATGCACTGTTGCAGGCAATGTGTTTTAGTGCTGTTAGGTACAGCTTTCTTCAACTTCCACCTGCCCTCTCAGGGACAGTCCTGTATTCAACTGTTATTGTACTCACTCTATTTGACATCCATCTTCATACTATTCATCACTTCAGCCTCCTCCACAGCGTCTTCTTCCAGTCTTCTTCCAGTCTTTTTTTTCTTTTCATATTTTGAGGGTGGGAGAGAGAGACAGAAGATGCATTTCACAGTGTAGTGTTACACTTCATTAACAATAATGTGCTAAAATCTATCAGCCTTTAATTAGTCAACCCATCATGTTTTTAGCCAGCACCTGAAGATGTCTCTGCCTGATCCCTTGGAATTGTTATGTCTTCTCTTTTTCATCAGTTCATTAATATACTTACCATATATAGTTTCCATCCATTTTGTATGGGGATATCGTGGCTGTGTCTGTAACACTGACAATTACAGAAATAGATGTAATTAAAACAATTTTGATACTTGTTTTGTAACATATAACTCACCCTTCTCCCATCAGAATGGAATTTACAACACATGCCATGAAAACTTGCATAATATTTACTTTGCAGCATCTGCTTGAAGAATGAAAAAGCCAAGCTGACCCTGAAAACATGGTGAATGTAAATGGGAAAGAATCAAACTACTCATCCACTCCACTGGTTTTAGATGGAGAAGAATTTTTTCCCATGTTCTTAATGATCTTGAACTGAAAAGGGTGATGGGCTGTAGTATTGTGTATTCATTTATGTGGATGATCCAACTCTTTCTTTATATCTGTTATCAGCTGTGCAATCCACTGTGTGCAAACATCCAAACATTAAAGCTTCATATCATCTCAAGTGTATCAATCTCATTCAGGTTTTAAACATAGTTTCAAGTCCACCTAGAGCACTAAATCATTAATACTGACACATGACACATGAAATTGCCTTATTGTACATTTCCAAATGTATAAAGAAATATTTTAAACATAAACTAAACCATTGTCTTATGCCAGTGAGCTGAGAGGCTCTAAGGAAGGATTGATTGTACCATGTTTAAGCTACTCATAGTTTTCTTGTTTCTTCTCTCAAGTTTTCTGAACTTTAAGAGAAAAATAGTAAAGGTCGCCAATTAAATAAATAACAAAGTAAATCCTTTCCTATCCTTGAGCAGATTAAGAAGATATCTCAAAATGTATTTATTATACATGTAACTGGAGAATGGCATTGACTTTTGTGTGGATAATTATTGATAGTTTGGGGTTTTTTTATAGATAAGTCCTAAGGCTGTTCCTGGAAGAATATAATTAATGATAATAATTCTCTCCCTATTCTCTAATTTCCCTTTCAACAAAAGCTAATGCTTTCTCTAATTTTTTACCCATAATAAAGCTATTTCAATAACAACCTTTCCCTCCAGGTTAACTAATAATTTACCATATAGTTACCAAATTAGAAACTTACCTAAGGTCAGAGTAGGTCGGAATAAGATCAGAATAAGTGACATCTACAGCACCTTACTTATTAAACCAACCACCTTTAAAGAAAGATGTAATTTTATAAACTGACAGAGAATTTTATCTCACTTTAATGTAAAGAGCTGTAAAGTTTTGCACAGTTTTAAGGTCAAACTTAAAAGCCTTCATCTGACTGGACTATGCTTTCTCCTTCCTGTAAATAAGGAAATTAGTTATTTTTATTAAAAATTCCTTTTATAACATGTATATTTTTATGTTATAGTTGTCGGGATGTTTGAATATGATTTAGATTTGTGCTGAATACTGTTGCCCTACTGTTTTTCAATTAGCCATTTTCCATTAACTATTTTAGCAAATTGCCAGGATTATTGTCCTACTGGAAGCATTTCAGCTTCAGCCAGTACATAAATTATCTTTGACTTCCTTCTCATTCATACAAAGCCTTTAGTGCTTCTTTCCTCATTCTTGTTACATGCTAATTTGATAATTTTAGCAGTTTTTAATTTCTCTCTGGGGTCAGCTGTCCTGGCTGTATCCCCTCCCAGCTTCTTGTGCACCCCTAGGAATTTGCTGTCAGGGGCAGCTGAAAAAGGAAAACATCTTGATCTTGATGTTGTGCAAATACTGTACAGCAATAGCTAAAAAATCCTTATTGCCAGCACTGGTTTGGTCACAATAGAAGGCAAAAAGGGCCAAATGAACTAAAGTAATAATAGAGTTTGACCAAAAAAAGAATTTTTTGAGGAAGAGCTAATCACACTTCTTATATCTAGTGGCAACTCGGGGTGAAAATAAGTCTGTTCTTTCCCTTTGTCCTAAGTAACATTTGAATCTTCATGATTGCATTAAGGGCAGTAATGTGTAGCTCTTTTGAAAATTTGTTTTTATTTATGCACATGCAGAGATACACAAAGAGATTATAATCCTAAATTTGGAAGGATGCTGAAAAGCTTTCCAAAGAATCTTTGGCACTTTTGACATTTATAAAGAATTTGGGCATTACTTCATCTGTTCCAGAAGGATCTCTTGTAAGTGTAGTGCACTGGGAATTCAGAGACAATAGTTTTTTATGTTGTCTGCTAACAAGAGAGCTTCAAGAGGCTCAGGTAGAGGTTATTAAGTCTGCATAATTTTGTACAAATTCCCATTTACATACTAAACAAGTTACATGTGGCACCATGGCTGGGATGCACGAGGTGAGTGCCTGACCATGCTCCTTTTTGGGGCACATCCTGCCTTAGACCCAGGGCTTGAGCAGAAAACACCACTGGGTCTCCAGCCCAAGGAATACACAGCCTTGGAAGCAAAGGGAGAAAAACAGGAATGAAAAAGCATCATGTAAACCCAGATATTGCAGCCATTCAAAGCCAATTTCATTCTCAGTTTTTCTTTCCTGTTGAAACTGTGATGATGCAGTCTTTAAAAAATAAGACAATACAGGGGTGCCATAATAAGGATGAAGCCTAAGTAACAGCTCCAAATGGATACTAAAAAAGCTATGTAGGCATCGACGTGAAAAAAATGAAGATGCTTTGATGTGTGTCATCTTTTCATTTTAGCAATTAAAATGGCTTTTGAAGCTCTCTGGCATTTAATTTAAGCCCATAGAGTATAAAATTATGCCGTCCCTTGCAGATAGTCCCATATTTAGCACAAACAAGGTCATAAAGATCAACAGACTTAGAAAAAATGGTAATTTGAGTTTTCAAATATATAAACTTAATTCTCTTTATTTAGGAGCTTGCCAACCTATGACATACAAGTGTCCTTTTTCTTTTTTGTTGGTGTGGGTTTTTTTTTTTAGCTGCAAAATCAGGGGGTGCTTGGTGTTTGTTAACTACTTTTTACATAAACACAGCTCTGAGATGGAGTAACTCTTTTTTACCTGTGTAAAAACATGAACAGGGATCCTATATTCTGTCCTGAAAGACCTCTGTCTAATATGCTGTTTGAAAGATTACCCAGCACAAGCATCTTGCTATTTAAAAAAAAAAGTGGTATTCCAGTCTTCCTAATAATTATTCTGACATCTCTGCGCTCAAATGACATCTGCTTATATGTCTTAAATATGTGACAACTCAGGATGAATGATGTTAAATTTTTCATTCAAGCATGACAATTTAGAGGAACTTAACAGAAAGGATCTTGAATGATATAAAAACCCTTTAGACTATGCTATGAAATTACACCAGTAATTACACTGTAGATATGTTATGAAGTAGCAAATGCAATTATTCCAGTTGTACGTGGTAATCTTGAGAAACATTTACGAGTAAATTTTTCAAGATGAAGGTTTCATAAAAGGTGCCACATGTAATAATGATCCAAGGGCTGGATGCAGTTTGACCACAAGAGTGTTAGTGGGATCTGTGGGATCTCACAGAACAACTGATGTTATTCTAATATTTCCTTTCCATGCAAAGATTTGTGTTGCAAAATGCATTACAAAGCAAAAACGAGTCTTTGTGTCTTTGCTACATACAGAGTGTATTGTATTTGCAGGGTGCCCCGTGGCAGGAAGGAATGATGAATCCGACTCCATGTTCTCAGAAGGCTAATTTATTATTTTATGATACTATATTATATTAAAGAATGCTATACTAAACTATACTAAAGAATACAGAAAGGATACTTACAGAAGGCCAAAGAGATAATAATGAAAACTCGTGACTCTCTCCAGAATCCCAACACAGCTTGACCCTGATTGGCCAACAAGTCCAAACAATTCACATGAAACCAATGAAACAATCACCTGTTGGGAAACAATCTCCAAACACATTCCAAAGGAGCAAAACACAGGAGAAGCAAATCAGATAATTATCGTTTTCCTTTTCCTCTGAGATTTCTCAGCTTCCCAGGAGAAAAATCCTGGGCGAAGGGATTTTTCAGAAAATATGAATGTGACAAGAGTGAGATTTGCAACAGGAGAAAAAAGTACCATCAAACTGTACTATTGTAAAATCTCACACACACATACACATTAAAATATTATTTTACATTAAAATAAACTTTGCTTCTTAACTACTTTACTCTACAGTGTTGTATTTTACCAGTCATAGCAGCATTGTACTAAATCAGATTTAGCTAACAGGCGCTCTCCTGTCTGTGGACAATTACATAACAAAAATGTATTACAGTTCTCACTCTTGGGAGTAAAGACTTTTGCTATAATAGTGAAATGCATTATATGAAGTGGAATTTCTAATGGACTTCAACAGAACTGGTGGCTTGAATGCTTGGAGATACATCAGGGGTAGTGCCACTGAAGAAAGCCCCACAGGAAGGAGGTAATTTATGTATTAGAAACACTTATGCTTTCCATTGCATATATTTGCAACAATAAATCAAATGGACAACATGTTTCCTCTTTGTATTTGCAATAAGCATTTCTAGCTGTTAACACTGTGGATTTTTTTCTTTTTTTTTCATTATGTAGTTTCATTATCCACTCATGCTTCTGAAAAATGAGAAAATGGAGGAACACACAGAGCTGGCAGATTTAAATGGCTCTTAGAGAAGTACTTCAACATCAAAAATGATCAAGAGCAAATTGTTTATACAACCTTTGCTTTCACCACCTTCCATAACAACTAGTATTAGTAAATGAATCATGTAAAACCACTTAAATGCAATCCTGGAAAGGAGAAGAAGAATTTCCTCACAAATTCATATTTTATTAATAACTACCTTTTTAGCCAAGTTATTATGTTAAGGAACCTAGAGTTTGGATTCTGTTTTTAAACCAAGTGTTATGAATGACTAAAGTGATATTTTCAGGAGATCAGTAATATTATTTTCATTCCTCAGATTTATTCTCTTTTACAAGAATTTTAAATACCTAACATTTTTTTGAACGTCTTAGACCACTTTTAAAAATACCTGAAATTCCTTTAACTAAAGTGATTCATTTTAGCAAGCATAATCACATTTTCTCTGCTTTTCAATGATGTTGTAGTTTGTACATGACTGCATTAAACCTTAAGATTGCACTGATCTTAAAATTTAGGTCTTGTGTCAAAAGGTGATTAAAAACTTCTTCTCAGTCGATCTTAGTGGAATATCTCCTTTGTTGAATTGTTGCTGTAGCTAAGGTCTAGTCTACGATGCCCCTTTCTAATCCTCTGCCTATTGCATGCACCTTATGTCATTTTTTTCCATAATGAAAAAATTGTGTCCTTTGTGTTGCATTCACCTGCAGTTCTGCACTTCCTCTAATGCTTATCTTTTGGATTAGTCTGGGACAACTGTGGAGGTTTCCAGTATTTCCATTTGTAGTTACCTCAGGAGTTTTGATGTATGTAACTGATGATAACAAAGACATTTTCTCCCATTCTTCTACTTGTGCTCTAACAACATAAATAAACTAATAATAACTATTCGTAGATATGAAGTAATTCTGTCTTTTACGTTATTGAAGGTAATAATTCAGAAATTACTATTTATGTCCAATGATAGATAAATTATTGGCAAGCACTAACCAAGTCTAAAGACAGCTTTGGGTGATAGAGAAGAAATGCAATATCTGATTTTTAGAAATGTAAATTAAAAGTCAGGTAGGTAAGATGGGTTGTGTAAGAAAATCAGCAGTGCTAGCCCTTCATCCAGCCCCCCGCATGACAATGCAAACAGCAAATCAGAAATCCTCAAACTTTGAAGCATGACCTACCTCTCAATAGGGAATTTGTGAACAGAAATATTTTTATGTTTCCCCCCAGTCATTTGGCATTTGAAGTGTACTGTCAGTTTAAGGAATTCAACAACAACAATACAAAAAGTAAAAGGAGTAATCGCAGGTAGAAACAAGGCAGAATGCCAACCCAAAATGACAATCTCCTCACAGCTCAGCACAGCTCAGCACAGCTTTTGGTGTATTCTCACTCCTGGTAGACAGAGTTTAACCAGACCTGTTTAAAAGCTCTTTCATTAGAAACCATAATTTAACTATATTTTCAATTATGTGCAGAGAATTCTTGCCTCTCTCCCCAAAACCTAACTTTTCTACATTTTTCTCATATTTGTGGATTTCTAATAAGCTCCACCTAGCTTGGGGCTCTCCATTCATGACTCACATGTAGCAGAAGAGATCCACCCATCATCCAAAATTATCATTTACAGCTCACTTTAATTTGGGAGTCTCTCAGGCATCCAGCAGCTCCAGTTACACCAAGAGCAGCTTCTCACTTCAGCTGATGGTTTGGCAAGTGCAGTCTCTAAAATGACATAATCATAATTTTTAAGGCAAGATTTGAATAAGTTTTGCCTGTAAATAACCCAAAGGGTCATCTTGATTTATGAACTATTTATCACCCAGGTAAGGGTTTGCAGTGTTCCCACTGTTTCTTGATTAGCTAATGAGAGGCAAATTAAAAATAAATTGCTCAATGTGCTTCAGGACTCTTGCTTTGTGAAATTTACTTGCTTTACTTTATTGCCTGGATGAGAATCTCAGCACATCATTTTATAAGGAAAACCCAATTTTAAAATTCTGTGTCTGCTGGGTAGGTGGCAACACAGATGTTGCTGCTGCAGTGCAGATTTAGCAGTTTGGTTTTCTAACCTACGCGGGATATATTTTCTCAAGATAGCACTTGGGGCAGTAAAAAACTGGATAAACATCACTGAACTGGTCTGATTAGCAACAATAGAAAGAACCGTCCAGTCTTTTGGAAAGGGGGGAACCAATGGTCACTAGAACATTTTAAACACAAAAGTTTTAGAAACAAGAAGAAAAACACCCAGGCATAATGCAAAAAAAAAAAAAAAAGTTCCAGGATTTTATGTACTTTTTTGCCTTCTTATTACTTCATTTTTTTTGCCATTACTCTATTCATTCCCTTTACTAGCAAATTTCAATTCCTTATCAGTATTTAATGCTTACCATAATAAAAAAAGTAATTTTGAGAAGAGAATAAAGACAGAAAACGTCCAAGTTGCTGAAAAGTGAAAACAATGTCAGAAAAGAAGCTCTTATAGAGTTTTAATTACATTTTCTCTCTGCTGCTTTTTCTATAATGGCTTGATTCTTCTTGTTAGAGCTGCATATTTTTTCTAATGAAGTATTGGCTGTCTTAACATCATTAAGTATTGAATATGCTTTTCATTTCTACTTTCTGTGTTTCATTCAGCCACATGCAGAAAATCTTATCAGTTATAGCACAAATTAAGAAAGGTCACTGCAGTGGATGGGGACCCTCCTTTGCAGCCCCCATGAATTTCTGGAAAAGGAAATAATAATAATTGCACCAGACTGCATTATGCAGCTGGAAATCTTCGTGCCTTCCAGAAACCAACTACTACTAGCAGCATATACCAGCAGAAAGTTTTTTTTAACCAAACAGTCAATGCTGACTTACTGTAGTTAAAAAAATGCCTGAGGAATAGCTAATTTTCATTAATAATATTAGGCAGTGTAGGAGGGAAGTTTTCTGGCCTTTCCCATTTTTCCTTGCAGCCTGAAGGTTGTGTCATTTGAGAGCTGCCTTTGAAGGAAGCATGGAATCTCTCTGTTTTGTTGTTCTCTCTGTCATTGTTTTATGTTGTAGTCATAATTTATGGCTACAACAATTTCACAACATTCTACAGAAAAATATATTAACTTTAATATTTTGATTATTATTCTCCAGACTTGAAAATTATAATATTTACCATACATTACCATACAGAAATTATCATAATTTCTGTATTTACCCACATTTACTCAATACTTGCTTTCTCTACTAGAAAGAGTTTTCATTTGTTTTGTCATGAAAATTTCACTAGTGATTTATTTATTCATCTTTAAATCATAAATCACAACTGTATGTCAGTCTTTTTATATGTTCAGGTTCCTTATGACATTTTAAGCCAATCTGTGTTAGACAACAATAGGTCTAACACTATTCATAATGAAAATAAATAAAACATTTACCACTTGGTAATGACTTCATCTGAAGTGCATACAACATTTAAAAATTCAACTACTGGGAAATTTACAGGTCTGACTGTTCTCCTAAAAGTCATGTGTCTCAGAAAACCCCAGCAAAGTTCAAAATGAAAACCAGAATTTCTTTAGGAATAGCATGTACCTGGGACTGAAAGAAGAATGACTGCTCTTACTCCTACTCTGAGTTAAATGTGTGCATGAGGATATCACACCAATGAATTCTACCTGATTCAAGGGTCACCAATTCCTTTCTTTGATCCAGAAAATCACCCATTATACACTGTACTCCTCTTCTGGAGCTAAAGCTCAAGAGCAGATGGCACCTAAAGGTCACACAGTGGTCTGCGTTCTAAAAATAGAAAAGTATGTTTTAGTTAGAAGAAAGACGATCACAAAAATAATCATTGAAAATCCATATAAAGTAACTTTAAAAGTTCTTATCAAAATCAAAGCATGTCTGAACAATGTCAACACTAAATTTTGGGGAAAAAAAATAGGAGGAAAATCAAAGCATTAGCATTTCCAACATGAAGAAACTTCCAAAACATGCTTGAAAAGTTAAAGCCCATAGATGAAAGTCATTATAGGGTCATTGCAATTGTTCTCTTGACACTGCCATTGGGAGGAGGAATGACTGAGCATGGATAGGAAACACTGGTGCATTTTTGCCTGCTGTCTTCTGTGTGTTGTAAAATCCATGTGTATTTATGAGAATGCATATTAAAATACACTTCTCAATAATAAAATCTAAATTTGTTAAATGAATAAGTAAATAAATAAATGTTAGTTCAGTCCAGTAATGGCTGTCATCCTACAGATGTCAGCCAGTTCCCCTATATAAACCTCAGAAGACAGGCTATGCAGAATGTCTTGGGAGCTTTAATTTACTATATTAATACTTTACATGTCTTCCAGAGAAAGGAATCTTCCTGTTTCCAGTGGTTAAAATCTAATAGTCAGGTCAGGTTTCACAGCAGAGAAAAAGTAGCAGCCTCTTAAGTACGCATGACTATCACCATAAAAGTTAAGTATAAGTTAAAATCAATATCAAGAATTACACTTGGAAGCAAATGAAGCTCTGGAAGTAAATTAAGTTTATAGAGTTCTAATTTAATGTTCCCCACGCAATAAGCTCTGCAGAAAGTACTTTAGGGCCCAGTGTGGAGGTGACAAGGATACAACAGATTTTAGTGAAGTCTATATTCAAGACAAATGACCAAGACTCCCTGGAGACTCCATGATGAACGTCTGGGCACTTGGTTGCTACTGCTGCTCTTCAGATAGACACAGAGATCCCTGAAAGGGTGATGGAGAGAGATAAACATTGCTCTCATCCTTTTATGCAACAATAATGGACATAATCTTTCACGACCTGATCGGTAAAATCAATATGTCAGAAATATTTTCACCCAGGATTCATAAAAAATGGTTTTTGCAAAGCTGCAGGAAACATTTTTGTGTGCATCAGGCTGTTGCCTTCTAAGGAGTTTGGTCTCATGATCTACAGCTTTGGGCCAGCACCTGCCACAGGGTCAAGCCTTTCCTGTCCCTCCAGACATATTCCACAGAGGAAAAACAAAATACAGAAGATAAAATTGCTTTTTGTTCATTTTCTTTACCAGGATTACAAAGAGAGCATCTGGCCCAGAGGAATCACTTTATAGGTAAGCTGCAAAAAGCCCATACAAAACTTACCAATATAATTCAAAATTATATTCCTATGTGTGGGTACTTAGATAGTTTCCACATTAAATCATTCTTCTCCCAATTTGTTTTTCTTTTTAAGCAAAACAAAACAGAAACCAAACTCCAGATGACAGTTAGTAACTAGAATTTCTAGTAACAAAAAGCCTAAGAAATTCAGGACCACCAGTTTCCTAGGAAATCACAATTAGCATGCCACCAACATATTACATGTGTCAGAGTGAGCAATTCCATACAACATGTTGGCATTTCAGTTTTCTGTGAGGTGCAAGGGGAATAAAGATAGGGTTGTTTTGATCTTGCTGCTGTTGAATTTCTACTGTCTGCCTTCATCAGCCTTTCTTTCTACAGAGGAACTAATGAAAAAGAACAGAAACCCTATCCTGGATTGTATATGATTCTCCATTTATTTCTGGAGTTTAGGGACAAGCCATGGGATGAAATTTCTGTCATATCCAAATACCAGGCTTTGAAGGGCTGTTTCAATTGAACAGAGAGTATTATGGTTTTGTTTTTTTTTCCTAATTTGTTTTGTATGAATATGTGTGTGTGTGCCCTAATACATAAATTGAAAATATAGGCGTAGAACACAATATTCTAAGGGCTGATTTTTATTCAATTTGTCATGTAATCTAAATATGTCATTTAACTGCCAAGGGAAAGAAAACCTAAATCTTACTGAAGTCTGTGTTATTTTCCATGGCTGCTGGAGGCATGTGCAAGGTGTTATCTCAGTGTGAGCACATGAGGCATTTCAGTCATTAAAAAACACACCATCAGCATGATTAAGTTGTTGCATTAGAAGCTTCAAAAGCCCTTCTGTTTCAAATTGTTAATAACATACTAGGGATTGGAGGCACTCTGAAAAGCAATTCACAGAAAGTCAAACAGCTTGGATAATGGTGAAGAGGAAACTAACACATAAATAAATTACTTGGGCAGGCAAAAAACAAATTCACAGAGAGAGATGGTAGCGTATTGTCAGAAGACAGCTTCAGGCAAAATAGGTGAAAATCACAAAGAAAAGACATGAAGCACAGAAAAGGAAACAAAATTGCAGAGGAGTAGGAAAAGCAAAGGCCTAATAGTTATTCTGACTAGGACAAGTTGACAGCATGCCAAAAGAATTAGGATCTAATCAATCTGTGGGGCTGAAGACTGCTTGGAAGAAGGAGAATCAAATAAATGGAATATTTGAAAAAAAGGCAAAGGAACAAACTGATTTTGAAGGGAATATTATGTTTCTGTCAAAAGTCTCTTGACAGAGAAAGGGTGAGACAGACAATTTCTAAGGCTGGGTCATCATCGCCTCCTGATGCACAGGTAAGGTTACCACCATGTTTAAGACAACTTATTGAAGATAAAAGACAGTGTTTTTCCATCTGCAGCAAGCAGGCTAAATGATCCATGGATGCACAGGTAACTCAGCAGGAAAATGCAAATGATTTTATAAAATGTGTGTCACCATTTTAAACAACAGGAAGCTGGAAAAGTGTATCGGCTCCATCGTATTGATAACTACAATGGAGTTTTTCTTCCCAATATATCTACATAGTTTTCCACTGTTTTTTTTTTTAATATTAAATTCTCTTAAAACCATCAAACAAAAAAACTGTCCATAATTAGATTCATTAGTTGTTCTCATTCAACCCTGAATCCACTGCCCACTTCAAAATTACTTGATTTTTCTCTTTGGAAATGAGTCTCAATCCTTCAAAATAGCCCCAGAGTAATTGCAAAAGCAATTACTTTGAGGCTTGCATAACCTCTGGACAGGAATGCTATCCTTAATGGGCAAGTCAGGACCCACAACTGAGAACAGAGTTATTCGTCATGACACAAAATAAACCCAGAGTCATCTAAGACACTGAGATAGGGTATCACAGGAATAGCTTGTATTCAGACTCTGAAGATCATGCTACTTTCATTAGGGTGTTTAACTGTAAATCCAAATTTACATGCCCGGATTCTTACTAAAATGTAAAACCACCTGCAGTCTAGAGGTTACTTTGATCATGTCTGTTTTGAAACTGAATGATCAAAACACTAAGACACATTAATTATTTCCTATAGTATATAAATTTTATAACATCTCAGATATTACTTGGTGGTAAAATCAATGAAAAAAATAACATTTTAAAAACCACAACAGAAGAACGCTAGCAGTAAATAAAGTACCTCACTGCTGTAACCACACCGCCCAGCAGCACATAATATCTGTGTCAAGAAATGGGCCATAAGACAGGGTGGAGATGGAGCACAGGCTTAAGACACTTTCCACCCATAAACAACGTGTCCATGGTTCCCTAAAGAAATGTAGCCAGCCCTGAGCTGGGAAAATCTGGTTTTAGGGGCAACAAAGAGAATGAAGAACTAGTATCTAACAAAAGTACAAGGCAGTTTGTGTAACAAATTCAAAAGTTACATGGAGCTGCTGATCAGTGAAGAAAGAAGAAGGTATAAAAGTACATTAAAAAACATTAAAATTACCATGAATGGATCTTGGAGGGAAGAAGAAGAAGAAACTGATGACATAAACAACCCAGTATTCCTCCTTGTTAAGGACTCCATATGCTGGCAACTTACCATGATACCCTCACTGACAGCACCTGTAGGAATCTCCTGGCCTTGGGTCCCAGGGAGAGGAAGAAAAGGGATCACAACAGCCGCAGAAGGGTTAGAAACAAAGAAAGATGCATCCAAATTCCTAACTGCTTTATCATACTTTGTCTGGACTAAAAATGATCAAACTCTCATTATTTCAACTGTGCTAACAAGAAATTCTTGGCCTTACCTACCACACACATTTTGAATGCAACATTGCATAAGTGACACAAAATTCATATTTAAAGTTACTTTTTATGTAATTAAAAGTGATCAATTTCACTGTAGTCCCTCTAAAAACTTACATAAACTGCTAAACTTTCAAAGAACAACCCTGTGGATTTCTACTGATGTCATAAGTACTGGAAGGGAGCCTGTGGGCAGATTGTTCATCTTTCTGGGAAAGGTTATGTTCACCAGGTGTGTGACGTAGCTGCCTTGTCTAGGAGTAGAAGGAACGACCTGTTAAGGTGAAAAACTTTCATCAATCTACCCATCCTTTTTGTTACCTATAGTGAAAGTATGTATTTCCAAAAAATGACTCTTCTAATTGCTAGCAAATTGCTCTTACTTGACAATATGAGGAAGTGTAAGGAAATACTTATATTTTTAAAACTAAAACACCCACATTTTTAATCCTAGATTTGTTGCTGAAGAGTTGTCTAAGCTGTAGCTGTAGTTTATGGCTAAAAGTAGAGGGTGGTTTGAATGGGAAGTGCTGGGGTGCCAACAGTAAGGAAAAAGAAAAATTCCTCATTTTTCTTAGAATGGGTTTGGGGGAGGGAGGGAGAAAATATTTTTTTTAGTTTTGGCTTGATTTTTGTTTATTTATTTGTGTTTGGTTTTGTTTTTTCTCTAATGATATTATTTGAAATCCTGAAAAATGTTATAAAATCTGGAGCATGTCACTTTGAAAATCACTGATATTTCAGATTATTAGTCAGAAGGTGATTTCAAAAGTTGTTGTTGTTCTTCTTTCAACAATAACTTCTCAAAATGGGTTAGCCTGAAGCAGCCCACAATACCCATCACAGTAGAAGGTTGTGATTCTAATCCTACTTTCATTTCACTGACACTTTGAAATTTTGTATATCATTGACAAAAATAAAAATTCAGATACTTAAAACACTATAAAATAAAAAAATTCTCCTTTAACCATTTAACTAGCATTGCTTTACATGGGGCAAATAACTGGTGAGAAAATGAGAATATACAGAATATTTTCATGTTAAAGTCAAAGATCTGATTCAAACAAGTCTATATTATTTCTCAAATTTGTTTTTTTTCATTGACATCAGTAGAAACTGATATTCCAAAGCATAGATGCCTCTCAGCAGAAACCTGTGAGAAGCGTGGGCGAGGCAGGTTTGATTTGCTAGTGATGGCATTACCTTATATATCAAATAATCAAATACGGTGGCTGTGGACCAATGATGAGTGGATCACCAGTTTCCCAACCCATTTTAAGGCTGATCTTTGTGGATCTGTGGGTTTTTATGGGAATTTTCCATGGCTAGGTAGTCTGTCTGCATCTATGGATCAGTACAGATCCTGAAAACTATTAAAATTAAGGCCTGGCTATGCAGTTTTTCCGCTTTTCCTTTGTATTTCCCTTTTTCCCCCCAAATATGCAAGTGCTTGGATTTTATCATTTCTTCATGTATATGTCATGCTGTGATCAAAAGCAATTTAATGTTGTGCTGCTGTTTATACAAAAGGACATTTGAGGCCACTTTGACATCCTACATAAATTCTTCCTGCAATTCTTCTTCCCAGTTGTGCATTATTCAGAGAGAGCTAACTGCAATTTAAAAGAAAAAAGGAAATAAATGCTAAAACACACTTATACCAACACTGAGAGTAGGGTTTACCCAACTGGCTTTAGAGAGCAATAGACAGGATGTCCACACCTTTGCTGAACTTGACACCCATGCAGTTAAAGCTGCAGTCACTTAGAGGAGGTGTTTAATCTGGCCTGTTTCCTCAGTGTAAGGTAAATCATGTCATGGAGCTGCTTAGCTCTGCCTTTCTACTCTAGGAGATCTCTGCAGACAGCTTAAAACCTGAGGACATGAATCCCACCTCAGATATTTTAAATTGAAATAATAACATTGTTTGTATATTTTATTAAATAATAGGAGAAACAAGTATACAAATTTGTTGCTACTGGAGTAAAACCAAATTATTGTATTTGTTTTCTACTATAAGTTATTGTAAAACAACATTTTGGAAAAAATATCCTATGATTATTATTTTTTAAAATACTAAGTTTCAATGTTGAGGTGTTCCAGTAAAATTTATTTCCTTTATAATATACATTTCCAATCACATTTTTTCATTAAACTTGGCCTATATGTAACCATGTAGCTATTGTTTTCAGTTGTTTTAAAAACAAAACCATGTGAAACATATATTTAAAGATATAGTGCTAGTCCATTCCTGTTCCATACTCCAGTGGGAATCACAGATGAAGATTTTCCTGCCCTGAACATCAGTTCTGCCCAACAAAAGGCAGAGCCAGTTCAAGACAGTGTTATAACACTTTAGCTGCTACCTGAGGGTTACTGTAATGCATTGTGCTGTGAATCTCACCTGACAAACAATGAGGAAAGATTGACTAAAACCAGAGTGTATCACTGCATTCAGAGTGTGGAATCACAGAACCATTGCAGCTGGAAAAGACATCCACATTCATCAAGTCCAACCATTAGCATAACATTTCTACTAAACTGTGTCCCTAGGCACCACATTCACATGGTTTTTTTAACACTTCCAGGGATGGTGACCCTACCACTTCCCTGGACAGCTTGTTCCAAGCTCTGACCACCCTTTCAGTGGATAATTTTTTCAGATATTCAGCCCTCCTGTTGCTACAACCTTTTTCAAGTGGTTGTGGAGGGAGACAAGGTCTCCCTTCAGCCTGCTCTTGTTTTGGCTGAACAACCCCAACACCTTCAGCTGCTTTCATAAGGACTTGTACTCCAGATTTTCATCAGCTCTATTGCCCTTCTCTGGACACCCTCCAAGTAGGTCCTCACACCTGGAGAAAGTTTTTAGGCAGTGAGACTTTCATGCATTATTTCCCTCCACTTTTTGGGTGGCCAGGAGATAAAGCCAAAGGTGACTCTGTGTCTGAACTGCAGTGTTCATAGCAAAGCATGTGTACCCCAATGAGTTTAAAAATTAAGTGCATTTCAAGAAGGGAGATGGTAATTTGTAGGCACATCTCTACATTTTTCCATGAATTTCCATGAATTCCATGAATTCTCAGTTTATTCAGTAATATTTTCATAATGATCACAAACAGGGTATTTATCTGATCCTGGATGCTCATCAGGAGATATGAATAGCAGCTTCATGTATTCTAAAATCTAACAACAGCAAAAAAATATGGGTTTTCAGCTTGCAATGCTAAAATGAGTTGGTTTGCCATAAAGTTATTAGCCTTATTTCCTCACCCACAAAATGCTGAAACCCTTCATTACAGGAGAACTATGACAAGGAAAATGAGTGATGTCTCTGGACCATTCTGACCCAAACTGTGATAGGAGGGTCAAAAGGAAAAGTAACGGCCGTGATGGTTTTGTGCAAGCACATGGAAGTCCCAAAACACACTGCCAGTGCTCCAGGGGAAAAAGAAAAGGAAATGGAAAGCTGAAATAAACATGTCCTGAGTCTTAGTTAACAATGCCCCACCAGGGCAACTCAGAGGCTTGCACATGCAGAAGAGCAGGGTTGGGATAAATCATAAGGTTACACAGTGGACTAGTGCACACCTGCTGTATTTATTGCTATATACTTTATAAATCCTTTATTCAGTTTTCTATACTTCACTCAGCATTCTGAGTGAATCACGGATCACGAGGAAAAACTATGTTGCATTCACACCCCCACAAGTAAGATGCATCTTAGGTATACTTTGAATAGTAGATTTTAGTTCTGATATTTTCTAGCATCTCAGTGTTTGACTTTGTGCTGCAGTGGTTTTTTACCCATATTTCTATATGTAAAACCTATCTACCTATCTACACCTCAAAAATCTTTTTTAAAACAAACCCAAAAATATAAATGTGTGCACTCTTCTCTGTGGAAGAATGACAAATTTGTGGAACTTGGAGAAGGAGTTTTCATGTCTAATATTGTAAAACACTCAAAAATGCTCTAAAATACTGCAGTACAATCCTACATTTTTTTAAGAATAGATTATGAAGGCAATATAAAAACTGTTTTCTATAGCTGAAATTCTCTCTATTTACCTGTTAATTAAGGATAAGTCTTTGATTTAAGTCATCCACAAAGAACCTACTGTCACATACCTGCCATCCACAGAGGGAAATGCTACATGCATATTTGGGTTGGGGAAAAGCCCAAATTCCTCAAGGTCCAGCACCGACAGAAGAAAGTCTAAAAGAGAATTTGAGAGCTGCTGTTTTAACACAGCTACTTGCAGAACTGCCAGGCTGCGTAAGTGGATTCAGGAAGATGTTACACTTGGCTTACTGTGACAGAGCACTGATATTTTCACTCTGGTGGATCATCCTGGGATCACACTCCTGAGGACGTGCTGGGCTAGGATGCACCATGCAGACCTGTTGCAGGAAAGAATCTGCTTTAACTAATGAGCAGAATAGGAAGAAGAAAACAAGATCTGACAGTTCCTTGATACTAAACGGTGTGACCTAAGCACATAGCTGTCAAGGTTTTTGCACTGCCAGAAGGGAGATTTTGGGGGTTTGCAGCAAGAGAAACAACCATGATGATTTAGGTTTAACCTCAGCAGTGCCCTGAACCATTATTTAATGATGACTCACCTTGGAGTATGCTAGTTAAATGTTTTGATAAATGGAAGAAATAAAAGTTACTGGTCCCCACAGTTCCATTGTACATAAATAAATGAAATAGTTTATAAAACAGTATGAAAAGGCAGCTAGGTAGCATATAATTATTCCCCAGGTGACATGGAGTAAAACGGGCAACGTAAATCTACTAAAGAGTATAATTATCTGCAGGTACCAGGTCCACATGAGACATTATCTAACACCTGCAAAAGCCAGCAGATTGTTAATTTTCACCTGTTGCAGCCATAGGAAATATTGCAGGCAGCAACTAAAAGCAATAGGCAGCTACTTCACACGAATGAAATGTTAAGGACAAAACAAAACTAATGTCTGAAATTTGTGTTAAGGGCACTGAATAAGAGCCAATATGACATAGTGGATTCACTGGGTGAGGAAGTCAATTAAATAAGCATGGTATTCTTCAGTAGGTGTGAGTGAAAATATTCTGCTGTGCTTCTGACAGCCAGCAAGGCACCCAGGGCCTTTACACAGCTGCCCAGCTGTCCTCTGGAGCTCTGCAGGGCTGATAACCATGGCATCCTGCACAAATCCAGTCATGCCCATCAGGGCTGTCACTTCTCCCATCCCCTCAGCACGGGAGGTACCCCACAGACAGACACCTTGCATGCTGCCTGATTTTTATATATATATCTATATTTTAAACTTAAATATTTAATATATTTAATATTTAATATATTTATATGTTGAGTGTGGAGCTGCAAAGGAAGTGCCTGTCAAGAAAGCCATAAAGTATATGAAGTTTTGTCCTGTTTTTGTGTAAATGTGAAAATGGAGACGTGATACTAAGTGACATCTATCAAAGTCTGCAGATGACTTGGGGTGTGTATCTCCTATCAGAGAATAGGATTCTGCTTGTTGATCCTACCCAATCAAAAGCATTTACATAATCTGTAGAAAGAGGAACTTTCAGAAACAAATGCTAGTAAATAGCCTAAAGAGTGCTTCAAATGCAGAAAAAATAAAGTTGATGATTTAAAAGAAAAAAATTGTCTTCTGTCTTACATTTAAATAAAAATAATCTACTGAACCTAGAATCTTATTGCACGATATAAAATGTCAAAATTGACATTTGCCTTTAAATTTTACACTCCTCCAGTGGATGTAAACTGAAGTATCCTAAAGCAAGATACTTCCAGTGTTCCTAAACACACAGTCAACCTTTCCTTACTACTCTGACATGATTTGGAATGAAGTCTTGCAAATGAAGTTTCCAAAGCATTTTATATTGCAAGGACCTCTTGCTTGCCTCAATATTCAGAGGGATTTTGATTTACTGTTACTGTACAACGTATTTTATAAACAGAGGGATGCATGTGTTCAGGACTCTTCAAGTAATAATCCTGTGCACTTTGGTCTCGGTCAAAAGATGGATATTATTCTATAAAAGATGTAGTATTTTCAAGATTTCAAAATTTAACGCTTAACTATTAAAATCTTTTAAATATGAGGCTTCCAAAGCATTAGTTACTACTCAGAAGCTTGACTGCATTTAAGATCATCACATTACAAATCTAGAATATAAATGTTAGTGCCATTAAGGGAGAAGTGGGTAAGTAACCAGCCCACTAATGGTACTGCAGAAAACAGAGATACCATGTTCATGTGACACCAATTAACAGCGTGGTTTTTGAAGAATGCCAACTTGGCAAGCCATTGACAAGTACTGGAAACTTAAGTCTCAAGAGTATATGAGACATGACAGAGGCAGCATGAGTTCTCCTACGCTTCCTTCCCAATACTCTTCAGGCCTGACTTCCCATATTTTGTGGAAAAAATTAATTTGTGATGCCTGCTCCACAGTTGTTAACTGTGAGTGACCACCAGCAGGCCTGCTGGCTAGTGCCAATTTTGACAGTGGATTATGTCGTGAAATGACATTTGGGTTTTGTCCCTGCTCAATAGCAAACAGTGGTGAGGAACTAGGTCACAAGACAACTTCCTAGGATAGGAAGGTGGCAGAGTTTTATGGGCAAACAACTT
Organism: Molothrus aeneus; assembly: GCF_037042795.1. Lineage (NCBI taxonomy): Eukaryota > Metazoa > Chordata > Aves > Passeriformes > Icteridae > Molothrus > Molothrus aeneus. Next base: position 11,097,974 of record NC_089649.1, on the reverse strand, counting down.
CATCTGTCCTTTTCTTTTAGGTTATGTTTGGTTACCAGGGGGGAATAAGGGGGAGAAAAAAAGTTTACCTGCCTGAAAGGAAAGAGCTTATGTACAGAGCAGAAAAATATTTGATTGCCTGAAAGTAGAAGTGCCTATTAGAAAGAAAATAAACATTGCCTGAGAGAGGAGCTTACCCACTTACTTCAAAAAGCCTGACTGCTTCCAAAAAAAGAATTCACCTGCTAGGATTCAGCTCACTGGCTTTTCTGCCATGTGCTGGAAAGCAAAACGCTGAAGCAAGGTCTATACTCATTACTTGTGCTGCTATAACACAGTCAAAACAAGGCCATCAATTAATTTCTGCACAATAGCTTCTTTAGTTTTCAAATCTACTGTGCTTTGCTCACTGCTTTCAAAGCAATCTTGGAAAGTAAGGGTGCTATGAAAAGTGCTAATCTTTTCATCTTTTTTGTATGGGTTTAAGAAGGGAACAGAGTCTAGAAGTTATTCATCACTTACAAGGCATAACATGAAATTTTCTTGTGCTTTTGAAGTGATTCCCCTGCATATAATTGACTAAACTGATTAAAGCAACTGTTGAGTTGAAAGTCTTCCAACCAAGGTCTGAAAAATGCCTTCCTGTGAAATGTTTAATATTTCTTTTTGTATGATCTCCTTATTAGGCTGCTCAACTTTGTATCCTGGGAAAATTATGATTTTTCAGGAAATTGGATTCTATCTTCTTACTCTTTCTGTAGCTGACATTTGCTTGGGGTTTTGTTTTTAAGAACTGACCGTTTTATTTCAGACATTTTATTTTTTAGAAAACATATTTATTCTGCAGAATAGCACATTATTTAATTATTGCATGCCTTGATTTTCAGGGCCCACCCTTAGTAAGATTTATGTAAAATTAAGATTTTATGTTTAGAACCAAATCATTATCAATAAGCCATATCTAACAATAAGTTTTTGGCATAATGAAAACATATGAGACATTTTTATGTACTGTATTTCTCCAACTAAAACATTTATTTTTATAATATATGAGAATTTCACAGCATCACAGAATGATGTTGAGGATGGAAGAGACACCTGGAGGGCATTGTGTTCAAGCAGGGGCATTGTGTTCAGAGCAGAACCATTTACAGATGGATTTTAAACATCACCAGTGATGGAGACTTCACAACTTCTCCAGGCAGTCACTCTGTCAGTGTTCAGTCACCTCCCTGTACTCAGTGACATATGTACACTTCTATTTTATAGATATTTTATAGCTATAAATATCTATTTAACCTATGCATTTATGATAGAAAACGCATTTTATCTGTGTGCTTGCAACACACACTATGTTTTTTTTCATGCCCTCTCATTAAAAACAAATAACCATGAGCCACCTTACACTGAACCCTGAACCTTTTCATAGCATAGCTTCTGTCCTTATTAATCCTTAACAAATCCTTTTTGGGAAAAGAAAAAGCAAATACAAATTAATGTTCATTTTTTGTTCACATATTAAGATCCCAGTACAGCTGATTTTCCTTCCCATTTAATACCTGTAAGGTGAGTGCATTTCTAGATCCTTGTGTGCATCCTTACCATCCACAAACCTGTGCTGCTAAAGGCATATCTGGAAACCAGATTGTGCAAGATGCAGCAATGTAAGCTTTAAAATAATTCTTAAAGCCTTCAAATAAAATTAAAAAAAAAAATAAAGCATCTGGAAGACTTTGTACTTCATTATATTTGTCTATATATTTTTAGACACTACATTATCTATTCATAGTTCAGCAGGTATGCCAGGCTCATCAGTTTCCAAATTATTTGCTGGCTTCCTGGCACACCTCTTAGTTATTTTTATCTGATATTTCAAATAAATTACAAAATGCCGTGAATTGCATGATTAGTCCATTATGTATTCTGTTTATTACAATTATATGAACTTTTGATTAACCTCCATAAGTTTCATGAATAAATTACCTGGATCGAGGAAACTGCCAGTTAATGTTACAATGTTCCAGTGAGGAGTTTCCAAGAGATTAGTCTGCCTTTTTTAGAGGCAAATTTTTTCCTCCCTGCTTCTTTTAAAAGGATTACATGCTGCTGTTGCTCAGGTTTTATGAAGAACACACGAATCTATTTGCAGCCCCCTCAAAATGAGTGGGTGCAAAATTTACTCACAGAATCACATCTTTGGAAGATGATTTGTGCCCTTTTAGATATTGATGGCACAGCCATTTTAACATGATGAGGATAAATTGTGCTAATCATCTTGAGGCTTCTAAGCTGTACTAAATTACAGCCCAGAGATTTCTTCCCTGTGTCTTCTGTGAGTGGTGTTGAAGAATTTCTTGTTGAGAAATTGAAAAAAACTTCTCTACATTCCACAATGCATTTATCATGAGGAAGAATCATAAGTCTAGATGGTTGCCAAAATTTGGCTCTGCTTTTTCCCAAAGATCCTCCCATATCCATTTCAGAGAGGTCTATTTTTTGGATGGAAAATTCCATCCAGGCAGATAGACCACCACCACCACTTTATAAAGGCGATCAAGGAAACAGAATTTAAAATTATGGGAGGTGTGGCCTTTGGGTGCATGCTGAAGTCAGGAGGGAATGCAATGACCAAGACAGCATCTTGCCTCAAGGCAGCAACCAAATTGACTACACTCAACACCTGCTGTGTTCTGTAGGATTAGGACAAGACAAGAAATGGGAGAGCTTTCAGCTGGTCTGTCAAGAACACGTAAAAACCTCCAAAGAAAATCTGTTGGTAAAAGAAAGCCGATGTCATAGAAATTGATTGGGCAGAGAGAGGCATGGCACTGCAGAAGGGTGTGTACTGTACAAAAGACCTTTTAATACAGAATAAAAGTACAAACTTGAAGTATTAATCACAACGATATAGGGTCTGTCTCACAGAGATGTCCACAGGAGCATCTCGATGCTGGTCCTCAACACCATCACAGCAATCCAACAGCTCAAAAAAAGAGTTTGTGCAGTAGACCCTCAAGAGTTGCCCTGAAATCAGAAGGAGGTTTGGGAGACCCTGAAAGAGCAATGGTGAGACTGAAAGGGTGCTGGACCCCACATCAGAACCCACTGAGTGGGCTCTGCTGGCCTGGCTCAGCATTGGGCAGCTGTTCCAAAAGGATGTTGATATAGAAAATGCAGGATATTTCACCCTGCCTTAGTGAATCTTTAGACTGATCCTAGAAGATAAAATTTCTTAAGTATTGCTTAAATAAATACACGAGGTCCTGAAAGGTCAGAATAATCTGGGGGTTGAGTTCAAATGTGATGGAAAATTACAGGGAATGATCAACTAACGAGCCTCAGCTATAAATATTATTATTGATATACTGATTATATCTTTTTCTATGCTGCTTTTTCATAGGAGATAGACAGAGATGGTGCCAACTGCTCTCAGCAACTGGCAGAAACAGAGCTGGCTGAAAACCAGCTTGTTGCAGCTCAGATTGGTTGGATAGATGGCATTCAGGAGAAGTATTTCAGACTCAGAATACTGCAACAAACTATTCCTGAAATCTTTTTATATCAGACTTAAATTTCTGTGGGATTCGCAGATCTGCTTGGGGTCAGCTTTCCAGGGAAAAATGTAACACTGCTGATCATACATGTTTTCTCTTGTGGAAGACTATACTCACAGTAAATGTACTCCCTTTTCTGTGATCTGTAATCACAAAAGTCCCAAGATGTCCACAGGAGAGGAAAAAGTGCTAAGGCCAAGCACCCCAACGGCATTACTCTTCTCAGTGAGTACCAAGGTGCCAGCTGAGTGAAAGCAAGTGAGAGCCATGAGACCCAAATGATAATAAAAGAGTGAGGACTAAAATGAAAAGCATTCTTCTATTGATCAACGTGCCAGTACAGATGCTGGAAAGCAAAGAAAAGAGATAAGGAAGTGAACATTTTTAGGTGTTAAAAGAAGAATTTTTTTTAAAGTAAATGTGAGAGGACAGGTAAGGCTGTAAAAGATGTTCTTTCTACAGGATAAAGTAAGGAGCATTAGAAGTGTAAAGAGGCATAAATTTAAGTAAGAGAGCTATTTATTATAAAAACTAACAATGCATGCAGTTGAAGTTCAATGATATTTCTTTACAGCAGCCCCTCCAAATAGTGTTAGAATTACATAGGATTCCATGAACTTTTTGATGTAATTTCCTTCTGTTTCCCAGAAACAATAAAATAATATACAGGAGTCCTTTTGCTTTCCTCAGCGCAGTGACATTTTACAAAAGGTAAAGTAATGCTGCACCTACTGACTTCCCTTGTCTATTTACAAGAGGAAATGTCATCAAGCATTCAAAATGTCACTACCTACTGGGGTGACGTCATGGAAACATCCCTTCCCCTTCAGATGCTGGTGTTTGGAGCTATAAACCATAATCTGCTTAAGGAGATGATGGTTTGGTAGGCAAATGGGACCCAGCTTAATACCTACAAAATGAATTGTGGAGCAAACACATTTGCCAAGGCTGAAGACATTTTCCAAGGAGCTCAGACAAATGTTCAGTTCTGTTGTCTGCCTCTTAAGCCAATTACTGCTGCAATGCAGACAAAGAGGTGCTGTGTCTGCTACTTAGCCATCTTGTTAAAGTCCTTTAAAAGTGTCATGTACACAGAGAGGCATATTTGTAATCTTTATACTAAGTACACTTCACCTTAATTGCATCACCTCATGAAATTATACAAAGAAGACTTTTGTATTTGTGCTAGAGATTTTCTTAAGCTGTAGAAATAAGAGTTGCTTATAAATTTCATAGGATACAGTTAGTGGGTTTAGGACAGAGACTTTTGGTGAATTTATTATTTATGGAAAAATAGGCATAATTCTGAAATTTCTTTCTGTCATTAAATGTCTACCAGATTCATATCCTGCTGTTTATCTCTTGCTTGTACCCAGCTTTTTTTCTGATTCCTAATAAAACATAAGCCATAAAACTAAATAGTTTTCAGAAATGAATTATTTGACATGCATTACTTACTTAATTTCTCCATTATCAATAATGGAAATAAATATATATGACAACAAAAAGGTCTTTAAACAAAGACTAACATTATGTCTCTTTTCCATTTTAACCTGTTTTATCCAAGAGAGATATACACTGGTTCTTGTTGCCTGAGGACTTGCAGGCATAGGCATAAATCTCAAAGTGATTCCTAAATTAAATCTGCATTGTGATGTTAAAAAAATCCGCTTCTGGGGTATTGGTTTTTTTTTATTGTTTTGTTTTGTGGTCTGTTTGTTAGGTTTTTGTTTTGTTTAGTTTTTAACAATTTTTCAAGTCTTGATTAAATTGCAGCTAAAACTTCAATAACTATATGTGGCACAATGTTAGTTCTCCTAATCACTCATGACCTGCTACTGCTGATCTCAGCACCATTATTATGGCACTCAGCCCCAGAGGCCTTGTGAGTACTGAGGAGCAGCTGTGTAAAACCTTATGATAGACACCAGCTTGAGATTTCTAGCCCCTACAATGAAGTATGCACTGAGTTTCTCAGTCCTACCACCAAGCTAGAATTTGGGCTATATTTATGAAAATTCTCATGTGAAAACACCTGAGCAGTTTTCCATTAGCTTGCAAGAGAAAAAAGGTGACTGTGAAGGAGAAATAATTTTTACTCACATTTAACCTGAGCATCTGAGCACTTACCCAAGGTCATTCAGTGAGTCAGTGGCAGGACTGACTGCAAGCTTCCCTCCATCTTCTATGCTCTCACTATCAGAGACAGTTTTTAGTTTTCTCACATTTTTATAGATCTTTCCAGCCTGGCAAAATTCACCGGGGCTCTGATGAGTTGAGAGCCAGTGCACAGCTTATCTGAATCTCCTAAATTTCTGAAGATTTCCTATCACAAGATCACACATTTATTTTTAGTAGCTGTACAACTTCTAATGGGAGCACAAACCCCAAGACAAACTAAGTTTATAAAATTATCAGAAAAACCTAAGATTCTCAGACTTCCAAATGATTCCATTAGGGTCAATGAGTAGGATGCATTTTGTGGAGATAAAGTTACACAAAATTCAAAATTCATCTGAATAGTCCAAAATTAAATGAAAGAGCTGTTATCTGGAGATAAACTGAGAAACCATATTCTTCTTACTTGGCTCAGTTAAATCTTTACCAATTTTTTTTTTTTTTTTTACATTTTTGCCTCTCATGTTATTTATAGGGATCACTTATTAATAGCTCAGTTCAAATTAATGTGAGGATGCAAGTGCCCTCATCCCAAAAGTTCTCTCAATTACATCAGCTGAAATAGAATTTTATATATGATATTAAAATAGTAAGGTTGCATCTACATAGTGCAGACATCAGAGGTTCACTCACAGACACTGGAAAAGGAAAAAAAACCTCCAAGACACCAAAATAAAGACAAACTCCAATACTCTCCAAATGTTGTTATACCAGGATTTAAGATTCATTAGACCATTATAATACTCTTTTCAATTACTTCAATGCAAGTGAAATACTTTATATTACAGCAAATGAAATCTGTATGTCTTATCTTCTTGAAAAAAAGGATGAAAAAAATACTTAAAATGTTTACATTAAAGTCAACTTATGGACTACAAATAAATAGCCTGGAGATGTTGTACAGGTGAAACACTGTTGTACTAGCTTACAGGCTAGCTTCAAAATCAAAATAATTTTGATAGTAAAGCTAACCAGCTAATCTCCATTAAAGAAGAATTTAAGGAACTGATATTCATTAAAAAAAATTCTAGTTTTCAAATACTTATTTCTTAATTTAGAAAATCTATTTTTATTACTCTTGAACTAAACTGATTACGAAAGAAGTGAACTATTGCCTCTCACAGACTTCTAGCTACAAACATTCAAATCCAAAACAAAGACACGTCCTCTGGAAGTTTCCAAATCATTCAATGCAAAACAAACTCCTGCTGGCATTAGTAATTGAGAAAATCATTACAGATATAGCTGTATTATGGTTCCCAGGAAAAAAAATTACTCTGTTTGTCACAATTTGGGTGAACCTTTGTTTCTCTCAGGAAAAATCCAAGCACACATCCCTCTGTCACACTATTTCCATACAGAGAGATGCTAAAAAACTTCCCACCTTCTCCAGTGTCACCATGATATTTTCTGAAAAATCTTCTTTGCCCAGGATTTTTTCTCCTGGGAAGCTGAGAAGCCTCAGAAAAGAAATGAAAACAATAATTATCCAATTGCTTTGGAATGTGGTCTGGAGGTTTCTTACCAACAGGTGCATCTTTGATTGGTTCCATGTGAATTGTGTTTACTTCATGGCCAATCCCAGTCCAGCTGTGTCAGACTCTCTGGTCAGTCACAGGTGTTTATTATTCACTCTTTTCCAGCCTTCTGATCTCTCCTTTCTCTTTCTTTAGTATAGTTTTAGTATATAATTTCTTTTGATATAATAGCATAAAATAATAAATCAGCCTTCTGAGAACCTGGAGTCAAATTCTCATCTCTCACCTCATCCTGGAGACCCTCACAACACCACACTCCAGCATGAGCAGATAGCAGGCCAGCTAGATAGGGCATAGCAGCAGGCCGGCAGGTCTGTCCAGAAATACAGCCCTAATCCAAAAGAATTGAGAATAGATCATTAAAAATTCATGGTATAAAACAAATACTTGTTTCAGCTACCTTATTTTCTCCGGGATAATTGCTTTTACCCTTGTTTGTAATTTGTCATTATTGAATGAACGTGTGACAAAAGAAATATTTAGCTTCCCATTGCAACTGTTGGAAGAAATGGGCCTGGTGGAAGCAACTGAGCCATCGCTGATTCTCAGCCACTCGCTGCTAGGACACAGCAGCCCATGGGCTGAGAGAGGAATTATATTCTGGAAGTTCTGCCTCATGAATTGTACTTGTTTAGAACACACAGCCAGGCCCAGAGATGGTTTAAATTCCCTGAACTGACACTCTCTTCAGGTGGACAGGTCTCCCTTTATCACCGGCCGGGGGTTATTTACAGACCACAAATGGGACGGGGCTGCTGTGGAACGTGCCTTGAGCTGTTTTATTTTCCAGCATCAGTCTCATTACATGGTTATGACAATGAGAAGATGCCAGCAGCTCACATCCCAGGCAGCAGAACAAGAACTTAATGTTACAACTTACTTTATAAGGTTTTTGACCAATCACACCAAGCAAAAGCCCATTGACAGTAGTTCTATCCAACCACTATAAGCACAGGTACCTTTGGTTAAACAATGCTTGCTTATTTCAAATACAATACCTGCTTGTAAGCCTTAAAACACAATGCACAGAGCTCCATTATTAAGCTTCAACCTTCCTAATATCTTGCTAGATAAACTTTTCTGTAGCTTAGAGAGTTATTCTAGACAAGCATTAATACACAGACCATTGTTCTATTTGTCCTTGCTTTTCTACTTTTTAAATAATTTTTCTGCTGACCAATCTCATGGCTGCTGCTTAGCTCTAATCACAGTTCTGCTGTCTCTGGGGCCTGCCTTTTGCAGCTTTCCCAAAACCCTCTGATTTTGTGGATTCCCACATCCCTTGTGCAATTAGACACAGCATTTGGCAGTGCTTCATGGTTTCCTAGGCAGAGTGCTCGGGTTTGGCTTCTTTCCTGAAAGACAAACTCCAAGGAGCATGTTCAATTTTTCAGCCACCTGAGCATTGACTTTAAAGAGCTCTTTCTGACATCCAGCTTTTGGCTCTGCTTGCTCCCCTGTTGCTACTTTATCATACCCACTAGGCCGTACATGAAGCACCTGAAGGATGGCTGGGAAGGTACAAAACAAAAAAATATCCTTCACATCCGGGCACATCATGCCTGCTGGAGCACAGCATGGCTCAGGGAAGGTTTTAAAAACACTGAAAGAGTAACTGCATTTCATTTCCACACTCCTGTGGAGTCCTTTGAGGACTGTAGGAGAACAATGCACATAAACCCAAGTTCTCCAGCCCTATAATACAACATTCTCCAAGTGTGAACAAAACAAAAAGTAGTAGATTATCAAGATCATCCAAACAGAGGAATCTATGAAAGAAATTAACTCTCCAGGCACAGATTTAAAAAAAAAATCTGATCTTTAGCACCTCCCATTTAATAATGTTAAAGCTCATTACAAATAGTAATAGGCCATGCCTCATGATGGGTAGTAATATTAATAGTATCTTTCTGGCCAGCAGTCTGATTTTCATAACGTGCCTGTTCATTCATTCATATATTTTATGAGTATAATTACAACAACTGTGTGTTTCTGTTGGCCTGTTATGTGCATAAGTAGCTATTTGCATCTGCAAATATCTCATTTACGTGTACGGTCACTGTTATGTCTCTGTGCATAATTTAGATATGCAACTGCAAACATCGTAATGTTCACATATTTATAAGAAAAAATGTCCATGAGCTAAGCCCTACATCCTGCAGTGTCAACTTTGTGGCAGAAATATGAATGCAGCACAAATTGTCAGACTCCCAAGCCTGCAATTTAACCATAGAGCCTCACATATTAGAAGAAGAATGAGAGATGTAAAAACTGAAAGAAACAGCCCAGTAAGGATAATGGTGATCCACCTCAGACTCCCATTTTGACTGTTAAATTGTTAAGGCTAAGGGATAAGCCCTCTTTTTTCATAGAATAGATCACCCTGAGTGTTGTCTTGTGAAATAATCCTGTGGGCGTAATAAAGCAGCAGAGATTCAGCACCAATCTTTGCAAAGATTGATCAACATGGTTCTTTTTTATTCTGTTCTCTAATTTTTAATCTATTGGATTGGGGGATTTTAAATTCCTGGACATTTTCCAAACACTTCTGTTAGTTGGCTACTGTGTGGATTTGTAATTCAGTCTTCTAGGAACAACAAAATAAACCACAAATGTGATTCTGTGATTCTGAAGGATACTTGTGTTAAAGAAAAAAAAATTGATTTAATTCATTGAGCTATCCAAGGTAACAATTTTTGTTGAGCCATAACATAAGAGTGCATGGCTATAGGGCAAAAGGAAGCAAAATGAAAGAAAACATCAGGAACTTTTCTGGAAAAACTATATTTTGTTTCCTGAAAAGGACTCCCAACCTTTGAACTCATACTGAATGTAATTCAAAACATCACAGCGCACACAGACACAGACACACACACACACACAAATGATGAATAATGAATAATAAGAAGAAAACACAAAAATTCTGTTTTCTCTAGGGCATCAGGAGGCACATGAGAGCAGAAGGGCAAGAGAATCCACAATTTTTGGACAAGGCCTGTGTTGGGAGCGATAAAAATCCCCAGAATTGAAGCAACACCTAGACATCAAGAGCAGGACTAGATGGCTGGAGCTGAAGTCCAAATTTGGGACCCCATACCTTACTCCTTAATAAATATACTTCAATATATGGAGTAGCTACCTCTTTATTTTGTTCAACATTCATAACTATCACCTTATTTATCAAGAATATGACAACTTAGTTTAATGTAAATCATGTAATCACATCCATCGCAATTTCAGTATTTTCACATGTAATTAACTTATGCTTTCTTGAAACAAAGCTCCTCAGACATCCTCAAAAGGTAGATGCTTAAGTTCCCTAAAAAAAGAGCAGCAGATGTGACACCTGTACACAAACATCCCCCAAGACCACCTCTAATCTAATTTTTTTTTCCACTGTAGTAGGAGATACAACAAGTAAGTGGTCTACTAGGACTGAAAACTGAGGTTCTCCTCCCTTGAGTGCAATATTCCTGGAGGAAAAGAAAAAGAACAAAAAAGTGACATAACTGCTGGTAACACTGGGTTATTCAGATAGAAAGGAAAATTCTGAAATTTGTTTTCTTCATGTCCGAATTAGTTTTGGGATTTTTTTTTATTGAAAAGATTAAAAAAAAAAAAAAGGAAATAATCCACAGAGCAGGGACCAGAATTTGAAACTTATTTCATCTCTCTGAAGGTGGAAGATAGTGGCAGCTTAGTAGTCCAAGGCCTTTGTCTTTTGCTGAAGCAGGCAGGTAACAGAATTTTGCCTGTGAACTTCATTGCTGTCACTGATGGTTATGATTACCCACTAGAACTGGATCATTTTTAATACCTGGAATGGAGAGCAGGTATTTCAGCACCTGTACATCCAGTGAGTGTATATGTGTCAAATGTCCCTTTATCCCCCAGGGTAATCATGCTTACTTTTTCCCATTGCTGTCACTTGTGAACTGGTGGGATATGGCAGCTTTATTTTGCTTGAAATAAATTCCAGCTGCCAAATTTCTCTTGCAGTTTGAATTTTGATTTCGTTATTGCCAACAATAATCTACTTATTCCTTTCTTCCACATTTTATCTCTCTGTGAAGAATCCTTTCTGACAGCAGGTAGGGATACAAAAGCTGAATTTTGCCCATGGACATTCAGTACACCACCTGTACCAAACAAATCAAACACCCTTTTGCCTGAGTGTATGAGTAAGTAGGTGTATCTATTTGAAAATATTCATTAAATGGTTTCATTATTTTTCATATTACTTCACAGTCATTAACACATCGGGTGAAATTACGATCTCAATTACAGAGGAGTAAATCTGAGGTAATTACATGAGCACAGAGTATGATAAAAATCTGGTGCAAAATAATTAGAACCTTTCAGTTCCTCTAGGTGAAACTTCACTAGTGGAGTTATATAAATTAATAAAGCCCACCAAGATATATGATGTCAGAGAATTCACAGATGCACAGATACTGAAAATGAAGTCTTCATTTGCATTGTTCACAGGACCCATATCAAGTAAAGCAAACAAATGAAGCTTCAAGGTTCTGGTAATCACTATTAAAACTACTTATGGTCTTCACCTTTTTGGTGGGAACACAGCTAATCCCCTTGATAAACTGAGCACCAATGACCTTCGTTAAAAATTCACTGAAACCTCACTGGGCAGATAGTAACTATTAACCTTAAATTATGTGGACATATAATTATCCAGATTGGATTCTCCGCACACTTATTACAGGGGCACAGCCTGTCTACCCCTGCAGCTCCCTGCCCATACACACGTTAGCAAGTTCTTATTCTAAACACATTTACAGATGCAAAAGCATTAAACAAACTTTTCACTGTTGAGAAAAAAAAAAAAATTGATGTGCTACAAGATAGGAAACATCAGAATTAAAATTGCACATAAACATATTCCCATCTCTACTAACACATGCATATGGATTTCAGTTTTGGTCTTCACTTGCATTCTCCTGTGGGAACCCTCTCCTTCAGCACAGGATGGTGCACATCCAGACAATCCCTTCCATTTTCCCTTTTTCTATTCAATACTGTTTTTCACATCCTGAACTACTGTTGCAGACATCTTTTCATTAAATAGTCTTTCTTAGGATTTTTCCTCCTGAGAAGCTGAGAGGCCTCAGGAACAAAATGTAAACATTGATTATCTGCTGCTGTGGAATGCAACAGGTGGATCTGTGATTGGTCTCATCTGCTTGTTTGTAATTAATGGCCAATCACAGCCCAGCTGGCTCAGACAGAGAGTCTGAGGCAGCTGCCTTTGTTATCATTCTTTCCTTTCTATTCTTAGCTTAGCCAGCCTTCTGAGAACTTTTTCTTCTATTCTTTTAGTGTAGTTTTAATATAATAGATATCATAAAATAATAAACCAAGCCTTCTGTAACATGGAGTCAGATCTACGTCTATTCCCTCATCCAAGACCCCTGTGACCACTGTCACAAACTACTACAGAAATGTGAATTCCTTATTCTGTAGCCTTTGACTGCTTCATTATCATTAACATGCGCTATTCTTCCAACAACATTTATTAATGCTATGGGCCAATTCCTGTCCTATAGGAAGTTCATATATCTGGAAAAAAAAGTGCTCAAAAGATGGTCAAGGCAAATGTTGAGTGGAAGGAAATACAGAAATAGGTAATACAACCCTCTAAAAGTATCTGCGTAATGCCTCAGTTTCAGAGGAACTGGGTTGTGCATCATACACTGACACAGACTCTGGGGAGACTTCAACAGCTGGAGCATCTTAGAGAGCTTGGAGAAGCAGGCACCAGCTCCAGAAGATTTCTTACTTACCCTGAGGTGCCATGAAGGGATTTGTTTGTTTGCTTGTTTTTAAGTAACCTGAAATGCAGGCAGAGAGAACCCAGAGGTGGCTCATTTTGGTGACAACCTGCCAGGCTCTGGGATCTGGGCTAAATCTGGCATTGGAGAGCTCAGAAGCTTGCTGAAATTTCATTGGGAATGACACCTACCAACACAGACACCAGCTGTAAACACTGCAATCACTTGAAAAACAAGGAGCTACTGGGCAAAAAGATTAAAGCAAAAAAGCTCATACTAATTATGTGTGCCCAAAATCAGTGAAACTGGATAATTTCTTGCAGCATGCGTTATCATTTTATATCCAGAGGTCATAAATGCAGTTCTCCTGGACACCAGCTGCAGTCCTGAAGGCTCAGCTATCCTCCCACACAGGTATCAGGTCTCCAAGGCAGGGAAAAAGCTTTTGTATCTCTGTCTGGTTCAGCACTTCCCTAGGAATCTATGACAGATGAAAGGATAGCATCTAATTTATCCAGCTTTCCTTGACAAGACACTAACAACAAAATAATTGAACTTTTCAAGGCAAATACAGTTCATTGTTAACAAAAATTACTGCTGTTTCTTATTAAGATTAAAAACCCCTCCTTTTCAGTTCAACCTTTTTATCCCCTACCTCCTCAGCTTCTTTGATGCCCAAAATAAAAATAGGCTGATTTAACTCATAAAAATACATTCTCAATATTTTTAAAGATTGTCTATTTCATCACTTAAAATGATTTAAAACAAATAGTCAAACAATAAGCATTTCATAAAGTCACCCACTTGGATGTTTGAAAAGACTTTTTTTTTTTTGCCTTGTAATCACCAGTACTTTTATAACCTGCAAACTGCATTTTGTGCAAGGTAAAATTTCCTAACTTGCTGGTTTGAGTGAGTGATCTCTGTAATTTTTCAGCATATTGGTTTCCAGCAAAAATGATTAAATGTAGATAACATATAAATGACTTAAACAAAGACTTACTATGAAAATAGTCACCAGTATTGATCAATATTGGTATTTATTTCTGTTGGTCCAAATCATCACAGTGTTTCTTGTTGCATAAGTGGTTATGTGTAGTCTTCCCCAGTCCAAATTAGAGCAATGCATCACCAGAATTTCAGTAAACATGAACATTAGGCCATTATTATAGTTAAAAGACAATGTGACATTTCACTTGCATAGAAGAAACTTTACAATTTTGGTTAGCAGTGCCAACTCATCAGTGTGTTTTTGCACCATGAAGGTATTGCTGATGCTGACTTTTTTTTTTTCATTTTTTCAAGTAAAAGGAATAAAAAAAAAGAATTGTGCAGAATGCTCAGAGTATTGCATCAGTCAATGCCATCGTTTTCTCCTGAGAGACACAGAGGATAGAACAAAAAAAAAAAAAAACAACTTATCTTCATTTTGGCTTTACACTGCACCTTTTTTCATTTTTATGTAAATCACTATCCAAAACCAATATGTCATCTCTCTGGAAAAATGTCATCATGTATCTGCAAGAGAAATGCATTTTCAGTTGTGGAAAAAAAAGGTAGCAAAAGCTTTAAAGATCTCTGTGCTTCATGAAAATATTTGCCCTTCAAACATAATGCACATTAAGGATGTATTAGAGTTCTGAGGACAGAAGGTAATAGAGCTCTAAGCAAACACACTGTTGGACTTGAATTTTGTCAGAAGTAGTGGTGCCAATGTAATTTGTGTGGTGTTCACCATCTTTTCTCAGTCCAATGGTAGCACATATTTCTCACTTGTCACAGTAAAAGCCTAACCCTTATGTAAAGATTTTTAGCTTTTAAAAAATCGTATATTTAGAGAACCTTGTAACAAATGGGTTACATTTCATTTTGAATCTAAAAAAAAATGGAGGGAGAGAGCACTGGCATTTTCAGTCAAGAAGAACTTGCTACAAGAGACAAATTTAATTTATCAAGAAAGCAGTCTCTACTTCTTCAGCAAATGTGTTTCCCAATCTACATGAGATCTCTGAACATAGTGGTCTCTCAAATTACATATAAATTCTTTATATTTATTCCTGAAATTTAGAGTATGTTAAGTTATGGTTGGAAATGACAAGTTCTGTTACTTTTGGGAAATGGCTCAAGTTAGGAGGAAGAAACAGACTACAAAATGAGGCTTTATATAGAAGTCTTTCATCTCTAAGGTATCTCAAATTGCTTTCAGAAAAAACCCCAAAAAACATTGCTACATCAATCATATAAACCCAGAGAACCTTTCAGAGGTGGCAACATGAAGTCAACAACTGTTCACAACTCAGTTCAAAGTGCAGAAAGGTTTATAGAGGTTGCTGCAACCCCAGAGATGGTACAGTATAAAAAAGTATATTTTCTGACTGCTTGGACATGTTAGCTGGAGTGCTCATGTGTGTAACTCTGAACTGAACTATCAGCTCAAATTTAAGTCTTGGGGGGATGGTTTATGTATGTTTTCTTATGCTTACTACAACACTGCTTTTAAGAAACCTCCTTCTTTCCAAGGCAGTTCCACCACCTGTGGCCTTCAACATGACCAAAGTGATCAAGGTTTAGCAAACATGATACATTGGCCATGCAAGAAAAGATTCCTGGGTTTCACATTATTGTTTCTTATTTTGATCTTATTTACACCCTGTAAATACATTGCAAGAAAAAAAAATTAAATGAAGTGTCCATTTTAAGAAGAAAAATTAGATAAGAGCACTACTAATTCACACATATCTATCAGTTTCTATAGTGTAATGCTAGTTATGCTATGATATGTACATTAAAGCAAAGCCCTGCAATCCCAAGAACACCATTTATACTTTCTTTTAACAGTTTTTTTCCAAATAGGTGACAGATATATAAACAACTAAATGCATCTGAAAATTCCAAGTGTTCTGAAAATATGTTTTGATAACATCAAAAGAAATAAACACATTCTTAAGCAGAAAGACTACTTTAAGATGATAAGCATGATTTGTTGAAGAGTTTATACTGCTCAGAAATAATACTTTACATAAATATGGGGGTGATGCTTCATCTCTCAGTAGCAAACCAAGGAGGGAATCAGGATGCTTGTTCCATTGATTCCTCATATGCTTTTGGGGAGAGAGAGGGAAAACACAACACTAGCAGGAAGTAGCTTTCTTGGAAAAAATGTTGAGCTAGGTGAAAAATCTGATCTAGAAAGCACTTAGGTAAATTTGATGTCTAAACCAGCAAATCTGGGCCCCTAATGCTGGAAGCTCTGGGTAGAAACCCTGCTCATTTCTTGTTTCTTTGTGTCTACCAGTGAGATGATAAAGACCATGGAAGTCAATATACAGCAGTCACTTCAACACCTAAAGAGGTAATATTGGCAAGATCCAAAAAAATCCAAGAGCATTCCACTAAAGACAAGGAAATATTTCCCATTTCTTTGTACAAGCGAAGGAAAAAAAAACAGCAAGCTGTTGAAACTATCCTCAGCTTCAGCTCTGTTTCCCAAAATGCCAAGAGATACCATTGCTACTGACAAAGTAGCAATTTACTCGACCTCTTTAAAAATTAAATTTCTAACTAGGAATCACTTTTGGAAATAATAAAAAAACAAGCACCAAATTGCCTACAAAGGGCATGAAATTTGTGTTACTTGGCCCAAAAAAGCAAATAATGTTAAAATTGTGTAAGAATTGTGTTAAAATTGTCATTTTTTTCAGAATGTGGGAAAACTTATTTTCATTTTTAATTTTGTGCCAAGTAGCAAGCAGAGCAGGGCACCTTAAGAACCTATGCATGTGTGTACACATGTGCACATGCATTATTACTGTAACAATGAACTGCAAAGAACCAGAGGAGTTCTTTGGCATAAATCTAACTGGCATAAATGTCTATACACCTTTACACTTCACATGTAAAGTGCACAACCCACTCATATATTGCTGTTCTGCAAAAATCAGTTACTTTTTTTTCCACTAAGAATCATACAAATTGATTTGACCTCTGTGAACTTTCCTAAACATGATGGATGCATTACCTTTATTTTCTTATTTCTTTCTTTCTTATTTCTACCTTCCATTGAATTTTTAATTTTATTATAAATATATAGGCATTTTTTTTCTTTTAATTATCTTTGTAATATCTGTTTCTCTTTCCTCACTGAAAGGGTTAAACTTGTTGCTCCTACCCAAGACCACAGTGTACAGTGTTTACAAGAGCTACATTCTATTCCGAAACTAAGGCTGAGAAAATTACTTCTATTCAATGCTTCTGCTTTAAAAAGGATAATGATTTCATCTGGTTAGAGATGTCTGTACCTACTTAGTTTATTGCAGGGAAGAAATTGCCTGCCCGCTCATGATAAGATAATTTGTCGCCTTGGAAATTAAATTATCCATTCCAGTTTACCTTGAGGAGGAATACTATATAATACCTATTTGTTCCATTACACCCTTTAAATCAGAAATACGCTTTACTCTACAAATATGTTCCGTGTAATCAGAGACATTAAGACAAGTTAAAATAGCCCCTGACTGCAACTTAATTAGCCTCCAAAGTTGTCAATTGTGTAAGACTTGGATCCAGTGGAACTAAAAGGATATTGAATAAATAATTTCTTTTAAAGAATAAAACTAAGCCTGCAGTACATTTTGAAGATAGCTTTTTATATTTTTTTCCATTCTAATACTCACGGAAAGCCAGATAGGGTACACATCTTCACTCCACCAAACCAGAACATTTCTAGGTATCATTACAAGATGGAACAAGCAGGATCAAACCTCATTTTTCACCTAATACTTTAAATTCTATAAGGGATTAAGGATTATAAGTATGTGGGGTTTTTCCTGCTTCTGCCAGACTGTGCTTAAATACATAAATATGGTCTGTTTTTCAGAGACACCAGATTGTAAAATTACCATTTCTCAACCAGTTTTGAAGTCCAAGCTGAGTGGAGGGGTTTCAATATTTAAAACTTGCTATCACAAACCCACAGTAATTAGGAATAGCCATAGTTCTAGGCCAGGGAGAACACATCAGAAATGCTGTGTAGGGCATGGTAGGACAGAGCTCTCAAGGCACTGTTTGACAATAGGCTCTGCAAACAGCTTCTGAATCCTCCATAAAGCTCATCTATGGAACTGCATAATCCAAGTCATTCATTAACTTCCTACAGACAGAAATTTGGAATAAAAAGAAAAAGAAAAAAGGCTAAGAAAATTAGATTTTTCCATAGCATATTTTTTCCAGCCTTTGAGTAGTGATGAAGAGAAGCTGGTCTTGTGATGGTGATAATGGATTAGGAAACAAAGCCTTGTGCTGTTGGCTGAGACGGGCTCTCTGCCTGACCTTTAATGAATTGTAAAATCCTTGTGTTCCTGTTTCTCCTCTCTCTTCTCATGAAACCAAACAATTTTTACCTACAGCGAAAAAACTGTTCAGAAGATTAATTTGATATTTATTGGATGTTTTAGATGAGAAATATATATAACCGTCCACTTATTTGAGGCTAAAATATATTTATTTTACATTGAGTTCTAGAGATAGGAGTTTTCCAATAAAACCATTTTTTTCTTCCCCAAAATACTGGTTTGATACAAATGATCCTCCTCATGGCAGAAAAGTGGCTGAAGAAGTTTTAATAAGGTAGATTTTCAGATTCCAGAGGATATATCTTCATTCATCCTAGAACAACTGGGAAATGTGACCTGCTTTTCCCACTGACACAGATGCTTACTAAGCCCATGTTACAGCTAATAAAAAATATATAATGGCCTTTACCATGACACTAACACTGACATATCATGACCTTCCTTCACCTTATTTGTAATCTTGCTACCTCAGTCTCACCCACACATTAACAACTGCTGTATCAGATATATAATTCAATTCAATAATATTTTTCCTGTTGTCTCACTTTGCTAGTTCATACAGCATTTTGGAAAAGTTGAAAAGGATTCACAAATCTCAGTGGTGGGAAACAAAAGATATGCATGGAATGGGGCCTGGAAATGGGATTTTAAGTAACAAGGAAAGAAAATTCGCCTCCATTTCTAGATCCAATTATTAGTAAATTAATTATATTATTTACTAAGTAGAGAAACATTTACTGAGAGAAAAGTCTGCATGTGAATAAAACATGATTAGATATTAGTAATTAAAATGGCAAAGTGTCTCCATTAAGCTTCAAAAGAGCACTTAAGCAAGCAGGATGCAAGCAACAAAATTGGTAAGAAATCTGAATTATTCCAACATCAAACGAATTGAATTAATTTACTTCTGGATGGCATAGTGTGTGCTCTCAGTAAACAAGGAGAATAAATTATTTGATTGAAAATCAGGAACAAAATGAGTAAAATCATCGTTTGACATAGAAACTGTTGGCCTGATATATTTTGTACTTACCAGCTATTGCATACGAGTGAGAAATAATGGTTGATCCAGGACATCCAGGACTTACTCCCAATTTTCACTGGTTCAAAAGTAAAGGGGTATATGAGAGTCTTATAAAAACTGCCACATAATATTTTTTTAAGGTACATTAGCACAATTGTTTGCAGGAACATTCTCCTCAATAATGTATACTCTATAGGCAATATTAATGAACCCTCTGCTCAGCTGCATTTTTCATTTTGTACTGGGAAGTGCTGCTTTGCCTTGCTTTTTCTGCTAATCCTTTAAAATTGGTAGCATAGCCACCAAAACCACAGTCCATGGACTTGGAATCCTTAAAAAAAACCAAAATAAAAACAAACAAACAAACAAACAAAAAAACCAAAACAAAGATACCAGAAAATTATAAGAAAATTATAACAAAAAACAAAAAAGTAGGACTTTAGGTTAAGCCTTTTTTTTGTAATTTTTATTCCAGGAAAAGATGCACAGACATAATACAGTTAAATTTCAGTCCCAAGTTGTGGCTTTAGCTGTCTGTACTGTTCAGATGCAATGGTTTGAAGTTCATTATTTTTTGTTCTGAAGCTGCCCTGCTGTTCTAACCAAAGAAAAAGCAGGTCAGAACCAAGTATTTAATTAGTGCAGAAGGTAGGTGATGCTTAAGCATGCTGCCAATTATTTTCTAACTATTTATAATTTTCAATCAGGGATAGATTAACAATAGAATTTTGAAACAACATGGAGAAAATAATAATTCATGAAAAATGGCTGTGAGGAGTTAATTTCAGTAAAGGAGAAGGCTAGAAAAAAAATAGATTATAAATTATTAAACATAAGATTACATCTTTGTTACATCTAAACAGCACTCAAATCTGTTCCATGAATTGAATAGAAAGAAAGTAAATCAATATACTTCAGTGTTAAAAAAAGGCCACTGATGAGACCTGAAATGATGGAAGCACACAAAGGAGCTCAGTAGCACGTGCAATTTTTATTTTCTTGCGTGGTTCAGAGCTTGAACCAGGGTTTGTCTTTGTGATTCCATCAAAACTCCACTTGTGGACATAGTGCAGGCCACTAAATTTTGCATGATTACTTGCAGAATAAAAGTTGTATTGTTTGCACTACTTTTAACTTTCAATAATAACATAAAATATAAATAACTCTCTGGTAGTTCGAGTTTGGTTTTTTTTATTTGCAATGTCCCTCTTTCGATACCTCACACAAGCTGTTATACTCAGAGATGTTATTTTTAATTTTTTGCTCTTATGCTGAAATATTTCTAATCTTAAGAGCTTTCAGCGTCCCATCTGGAGCAAAGAGGGATAGAATATAACATCTTTTGGGGAATTCTAGGAGGAACTATCATCAAGAGGGGCTCTGTTAATCAGAAATCAGGTTCCTGAGGTGTTGTAACTTCACAAATTTAAAAACTTGTCTCCCAAAGAAACAAAAGCTTATGATTTGAAATATACCCAGTACCCAAACACACCTAAAAACTTCAGACCAGCAGCTTCATGTCAAATCAAGCACCACTGACTGCGGTGTTTCAGCTAACATGCAAAGAAAAACATCCTTTATAGTGAAGAAGGGAGCTCTCCCATGACTTAAAGTATTTTGCAGTAAGCAGAGTTGTGTTTTAATTAAGACAAAGAATTAGTATCAATAATGCACTAACTGGAATGCTAAACCAGCCTTTTCCCTGTTATTAATGGAAATCAGCTAGCTAGCAACAGCATTAATGAAATTTTCACTGTTTAGCTGCTAGGTTAACAGTCTTCCTAATAGGTGGCTCAGTAACCAGTGCTATTAAAGGAACTAAGAAGAACCTTAATTTAAAACACTAATTAATCCTAAAATGGTGAAGATTACTTTGTAGGAGTAGGGACTCAGGGCATAATGGCCTTGTCTATAAGAATTGAGAAGGGACATATCTGCTTGCCTTTAAAACCAAGATCAAAGGCAGCTTTTCTTTAGTTAGTGAGGTGTTTTCTTCCACTGTTATCATATTAACCCCACCCTCCCCAAAATAAAGCAAGGAATTTGAGAAAATAAATTTTGATTTAAAAGCCAGTCCTCTGGGTGGGAGCCTTCATGAAGATTAAGGGGTAAATCAGGCAGTGCTTCTAATCTGGTGAGGGAATAAAGTAATCAGGAGAGTACTAACAGAACATCTGGGTAATCAGATTCAGTAATTTTGAGATATTCTGATTATTTATTTGATCCATTGAACTACACAGTTTTGATTCCTTTGTGGAAATTCTTTTTGAGTGAAGATATATTTTTCTACAGATTCCAGAATAAGATTCCATTCTGCAACAGGAGAAATGAAATAGCTCTGAAAACCACAGGGGTTCCAGTCTTGAGTTGTTAAAACATTATAAATTCACTCATAATATATGCACACCTATAGAGATAGGTCTTCAATAAGACAATAGGAAGCTAAAGCATGAATGCTATTGGTTTTCATACATCTGCTCTGTTAACTTTTGCCTTCAAATCTTCATCTTCTTGATGACCAAGCTATCCCAAAGTTATAAAAGTAATTGAGTCCCTAGACTTAGAGAAAATTTTTATGTAGCTTGGAATAAAACCTAGTTTCTTAATGTAATAAATATTTGTTGGGGAGTTTTTCTTGTTGTAATTGGTTTTTAATGACAAATATGGGTGGCAAATGAATCACTTCCTTATCCAATCAAAGTTTGAAACCTTTGAAGCTAAAAAGACACACGTGATGTAAAACCAGAATAATCACACAGGCTCCTTTCAATCAGGGCATTGTGACAAAGATCAAAACATCACAAAATTAGGGAGAATAAGGAAGTAAGAACCCACTCATTGCGAACACATGAGACACAAAGTAGCAAAACCAAAACATATTCTAACATGTTGCTTTCCAAGTTTTGTTCATTGACCTTAGAGTTTTCTCATGCATTTAATACCCATACCAACTATTTTCTTGGGTGTACACTCTTGTTCTACCCATATCTGGTTTTGCTTCAACTAGATTAAAAATAAGTGTGTGTATCTACATATAAGTGTGTATAAATATAAATATGCACACATATATATATAAGTCCATATATAAATAGATAAATAAAATCCTTATGTGTTGGCTCTGGGAATACAAAACAAAAAAAAATATTTTTAAGCACTCTAGACAAATATTCAGACAGCAGAACAACTATTTTCCACTTTTAAAACTAGGTTTTAAAAGTGTTCTTAGGAAACACTAGACACCCTTCCTGATCGCCTGCCTCCCCAAAGGTGGCCTCTGGCACTCCAGGGTAAAATTAAAGAACCCTCACAGTGAACAGTTAAAAGGTATGCTTCCTATAAAAAAATAATATTCCTAGCTCCTATCATTGTCTTTTGCCTGAGAAAGCATGAGAGGTTATATCATTTCTAGATCCCTGATTATTTTTAAAACTCTAGTAACTCTGACCATTGTTATAATCTATAGAAACATCCTTTTCCTTTTCTCATCCAACTGAGCTCTTGACTCCAATAATACGTTGTGGCAATGACTTTTGTTAGCTTATTGTTGGCTGAAAAAAATAATTCTTTCTCTTGATTTTAGATTTGCTGTCTTTCAATTCTCTGAATACTGCCTTCCTCTGATATTATGTCAGAAGTTAAGTAGGAAGCCTGCACTAGTTTCTCTCTAAATCCATGTTTACACACAGCCTTTTTTACTTGCTTATTTTTCATGTCTCATCTTGTTCATCTCTATTCTGAAGTAAACTGCTGCTGTCTTTTCAATCTTACTTCATATGGTAGTTTTTCCACTTCTCTAAGCATTCTTATTGCCAGTCTCTGAACCCCTTCTATTTTCCCTATAGTCTTTTTTGGAATAACATAAACAGAGCTGAAAGCTGTGTTCCAGAGGCAGCCTAGGTTACAAATAGCATTATAGTACCATCGATATCAATTTAATAAAAATCCTAACCCTAGATTTCTTTTCTTTGTTAACCATTACTGCTGAGTGATGAGGGTTTTCAGCTGTTTGAGTGTCTGATCTGGCAGTCACAGTTATGGTACATTTAATTCCAGACACGGTATAACAACATTCATGGAATACGTTTCCTAATACCTGCTGAACTCACTGAATACAGTGGATATATTTTATACTTTTCCCCTTTCATACTTTATAGCTGGAGAGCAACTGCACACACTGAACGTGGAACAACTGTGTTTTCCATTCTCTCTTGGAAGTCTGTGATGCCTCAGGCACTTTCCAAGCAATATCCTTTTATTTCAAATAAAGAGAGACGATTGATCTCCTGGAGTAAAATCAGTTCTCCAGAGAGCATCCAAGCCTCTCTTTTGACAGTGGGCAGTAAAATGTACTGGTATTGACCACCTTCACATGATAACTCACAACTGTCATCATCTTCTTTTTGTACAGTAGGAACTCAGACTGAACACTGCAAATGTCATGGAAATTGTGCCTGAAGCACAACCTCTCACCAGAGAGCTGTACATTGTCTTTAGATCTTAGGGGAGATCTTCCACTCATTTCTGTGTTCATGAGTTCAGATTATCCTTCATAAACCAAGCATGCTGCATTGCTTTCCAGACTATGGATGACAAGCTTCCTTTGCCTTGACACCTGAAGGAAACTTCTGCAGCATCTTGGGGTACAACGTGTTATTAAGGGCAAACATCTAACCTGTAGGATCAGGTAGGATATTTACCTGAGTCTTAGAAGTAAAAATATTCAACATTTGTTACCTGCTGATGGCAGACTGCTTTAAAAAGTCTTAATCATTTAATCAAAGGGATTTAGAAAACAAAGCAGAGTCTATTAGAGCTTATTTTACTACAAAACTCTGGTAGTCACCTGAGATCATTAATTTTGAAAAAAAAATCCCTCACACCAATGTTGCCAGTCTGACACTTATTTCTCTCTAAACTCCTGTTGTATTATATCATTTCATCCAGTTTTTTATATTGAATTGCAGATTCCTTCACAGCAATTCTCTACAGAACCTGGTGCCTGCCTGACATACATCAGAATCCTGCACAGGGATGGGGGAATGCAGGTAACTAAAGGAGATTGCTTCCTGGAAGTCAATTATTCATTCTCTGAATTTCTACCATCTTTGATGCAGGAAGGAAAAACTAACCTGTGTGTAGGCTGACTTGTTAGAGCTGAAGCAGGAGTAAAAATAGTCTGTGACCAAGTAGGAATGACTATGATGAGTAATAGATTTGTCACTACAAGGGGAAAAATAAAAGAAAGAAATTCCTGTAAAATTGAAATTATTGTACTGTTAGATAGGGGAAAATTCTGTATCCCTCCACTATAAAAGGTAGGGGCAACAACTATTTTTCTCCAACATCCTTTGGAGTCTGCACTTTTTAATGTGCAGACATAAAACTGTACTTTGAAATCAACTTTGAAGTCCCTCTGGTTTATCTCATATTTGAAAACTCAAAGGTCCAAGTCCCTCCAAAGCCAGCCTCAGTAATCTCTTCAAGGAGAGAGACATTTGACTTGCACAGTCCACCAAAATCATCCAAGTAACCCAGTAAATACCTTGAGATTGACACTCTTCTCTGATCCCATTGAGGGGTGGCACAGTCCAGGCAGAGGAGTGGCAGGGAGCTCCCTAATAATTTTTTATTTTTCCTCCTATGACAGCCTTGTCTATATACAGATACAAAGGCAATGATTCCTATTCTATTATCCTAAATTCAATACTGCTTGAAAGCAAAGAACATAATTGCAGCCTATCAGGATTTTTTAATGGAAATCAGAATTCTAAATTATAATCTACATGTCATCTTTGCATTTGGAGTTAACATTGCCCAAGCACTTGTCACTGGTTTCTGCCAACAGCTGGTGCAATGTTATTGTGGTATTCCAGCATTTCAAACTGGTTTTGGAGAAAAAAAAAATAATAACTTCCACTTCTGTTTCATCTATATCCAGCAGTAAAACTCTTTGCTAGGTAGAATATTTGCTTCAACATAAAAAATTATATAGAGATGTTGGCATGCATGAGGTTTCTTTGATTTGGTAAGATGGTCAATTACACCAGGATCCAGTTGTATTTTACCACTGACCATGGCAAGTCTTTGACTTTAGGACTGGACAAAGGTAAAATTTGTCTTTACTGCACATCTATACCTGCTTTCTATATTTTTTTCCTTCCAGAAATAGAAAACCTATAATATTAGAATTTCTCTTTTTCATGATAGATGGCTTTTACATAAATGCCCTCAAGAAAGCACAAAACTCTTTATCTCCTTTGCTCAAATATGCCTGAGCTTCTGAATATTATTGCCCTGTGGCTTGTCTATCAGGAGTTTGAGCTACCTGCCATGGACCAGAGTAGAAGAAAGTCCAATCTATAACAGTGAATTTCAATTCTGTCACAAACAGTTTTGTGATGTTCATCACATGGTATTAGAAAAAAAGCATTAAGCTCTCTCTTCCAAGTCAGTCACACACTCATTAAAATCGCTTTTCAACACAGGGCCTCCTTTTTAGCCCCTCCTGCATTTCACTTTTTCTCACTCCTAAGCAGGTGTTTTATTCTCACCCACCTCTTTTCACTGTAAAGCATTTAACAACTGCTACTGAGGTGTTACTAAATCTGGAAAAGCTTTGGTATGATGCTTAATAGCAGAAGAAATCTAAAAGTGCTATTGTACACTCAAACAAAAGTTCTATGTCAAGATAAATGATAGGAAATAAAGAAAAGGCACTTAGGTACTTCTCCACACCTTTGTATTTTGTGCACTTGACATTTTAAATCTTTTTAAACAAATATAGAAAAACTTCTGGTGATACAAATTTTCATTCAAATATGTGAAAATACATATCCCAAGTCACAAATAGACCTATGTATCAATTTCATATTCATTCCACTTCATGTTTTATAGCCCTACAGGGTTTCTTTCACACTAATCTTTTTCTTCACGTTTACACAGAACATCTGACTATATTTTGTAGCATTAGAAAATAAGAGACTGATTCATCAATGCCTGGCACCATCTGTAGTCATTGTAGTTCAGCAAAATGAATGCAGATCATAGATCTTGTTTTACAGTTTTAAAGGCTCATAAATTAAGATTTTGAAAAAATACATTCTTTTTAAATACTAGTATTTTTTATATATTGATATAAAGAAGGTCACACAGATACACCAAATCTTTGTAGGCCAGTAAGCACAAAAGCATTTAAAACCAGTGGCAAAGGTCCTATTTGTCTCAGAACACATTAACAGATACAACTCACTATGTGAAATTTCATAGTCTTCCCAAAAACAAAACCAAAACCCCACACAAGAAAATTTAAATGAACCTTTGATAACTATTTTGCAAAAAATTCCAACTCCTAAAAATGTTTTTTTTCCAGACATAAAACAATACATTTATATTGAATTTAATACCTTGTCTTGTTCTTACATTGTTGGTTTTCAGAGTTCTTACCAAAACCTAGAGCAAGAGTTCAAAGTGAGGATGCAGTCTAAATTATATAAATTATATCCTTTCTGCAGGTTAACTGGAATCAGATATATTGGTAGTTCTTCAGATAAACTTCAAAATATTTGTTTTATTGCTGAAGAGTTATTTCTCATGGGAAGACAGAAGAGGTGAATAATTTATCTGAGTGATAGGCAAGGGATAGGAACTGTTCCCTTAGTGATTAGCAGTCTCTTCCTGTCTAGGACAGAAGAATAATCTGCTGCTGTGGATTGCCAGCCTCAGGCTTGTCATGGTCCACACTGCACTGTCTGATTTAAATAGATTGCTCTAGAATAATGTGACAGCATCATAAAATAAAGGAGAGATGACCAAGTTACTAATATGCTGGAGTATTATCCTTATGGGCTGGAATTTTCCAGCCTGTTTCTTGAAGGCACCAGCCATTTCACAGGGGACATGGCAACACAGAGGGTGATGGAAGCATTAAACCAGTACTTGAAATTATCTCTGATTATGCTAGGGGCCTGCAAAGAGACTGTGTCCTAGGGTTTCCAACTTTTAAAATTATTATAATAAAATTTCCTCACCTGAGGACGTGCTCCAAGATCAGTTTAGTAAAATGTGGGTAGCAATAGTGTTACCTGAAGTGCAGGTAGCCAAGCCACACAATCAACACAAATACACCACATACGTGGGTCACTGAGCCATCAGATGTCACAAGTGCAAACATCTGTTATCATTTTAAATGCCCTGAAGGCTTCACTGTCCTAATCTCCAAAAATCTATTTTGTAGAAGACCATACAGAAGTCACACATACCATGGGAAATTTGGAAAGGCACTGGATTCCTATTTAACTGCCTCCATCACATCTTATGCAGCTAGAACAGCATTTTATTAAAATTCATTTTAACAAAAAAAAAATCCCTGTTCATATTTTTTTTTCCTGATAGGTCAATTCTTTCTTAAATAGGAAATATTTATTGAAGAAAAATTGCAATGCAGTAAAACAAAGGCAAAAAATCTTTTATATTTGTGTCTGTAGCTTTCATGGTGTTAGAGGGACTAATCTCTCTGCAGAGATGTGACCAGAGTAGACCCATACAATAAAGAAATGAGTCACAAAGATCAGCTGGCAAAGAGTCATCAGCCTTCCTTTTGTGTCATCCAGTACCTAAAGGGATTATGAGAGAGCTGGAGGGAATTTTACACTGGCATGTAGTGATAGGGCATGGGAAACTGGCTTTAAACTGAAAAAGGACAGGTTTAGACTAAATATTAGGTAGAAATTCTTCACTGAGAGAGTGGCAGGGCACTGCAACAGGTTACTCAGAGAAGCTGTGGATGCCCAATCCCTGGAAGTGTTCAAGACCAGGCTGGACAGGGCTTGGAGCAACCTGGTCTTGTGAAATATGGTGATCTGGTCTTGTGGAAGTTGGTGATCTCTAAGGTCTCTTCCAAGCCAAATCATTCTAGGATAAATGGAAATCACATGAAAATCTTTGTCTATATGCTCCATACATTTGCAATGAATTAATTGTTCAGGAAATGAGCCTGGTCACAAAGAGATCCCTGAGATGTTCTTGTTGCAGCACTTGTCAGTGCAGGTATGAGCACTTCATCATCAATATTAGCTTCTTTCACACAATTCTAACCCCTATTTTTTTATTTGAAACAAAATAGCCCTGTCTGTCCTAAAGTATGTGCACTGATGAAGTAGCTCGGAGTGACAAATATTAATACAGTCCAAAACAGTACAAGACTGTTTCTGCATATATATATGTACATACATACAAATATAGTATGTATAATAGATTTCTTAGCCTGATCATCTATAAACTTGGTCAAGAAATTTACACCTAGAATGTTATTTCATTTGTAATTATTCACACATAGTGAAATGCTCAATTTTAATACAACCTTGACTTGACGGATTGTAAAATACCATAAGAAAAAGAACAGGGGGAAAAATTTCCTAATTTGCACCTATCATTTTATCACGAAGACAATTATGAGGAAGATTTTTGGAGTTTATTTTTTTTGTCTGAATTAAAGTGCATTTAAGTATTAAGAAAAAAAAAATCCTATATTACTTCAGTCCTGCTCTTCCTGTGATATTTACTGCCAATAGCACTTTTGTATATATATATACCCCAGGAGATGAAAAATCACATATTTGTTTTGTGAGTCAGAGCAGTAAGACACTGGTAAAACTCCATCTGGCAAGCAAGCAAAAGTTCATTTTTGTGTTTCTGTTATCACTAAATGTTATTCAAGATTCTCATTACACTTGTCATCCTAGTGCAAGGTTAATTAGAATTAATAAATGCTGTGCTGATCCAAAAGGAAGAAAGGGCAAAGAGAGAAAAACATACTAATTATCATCCATCCAAAATAAAGTAATTTGACATAGGACACACTGTGCAGATGGACCCATCTTGAGCTGGAGATGTAAAAATCTGTTAAAAAACTGAATACTTTCTTTAGGTTTTTATTTTAATGGCTTAATGACCAATTCTAAGTAAAATATGTCTCAAGATAGGTTCAGTACAGGACACAGGAGTCTTTATTTGATTATTGACTGCTTTGCAACTTTTAGCAAGTAAATTCATTGTTATGCTCCTTGATTTCCTTGTCTATGGAACTGACATAAATATTTTTATCCACAATGTAAGACCTCTTTAAATCTCTGGAACTTCCATTACAATGAGATGCTATTTCAATTCCTGCCCAGCAAAGAAAACAAAAAAACACAAAAACAACCAACCAACCAACCAACCAACCAACCAACCAACCAACCAAAAACTAAAAGAAAACAGAACAAAAAAAAAACATCAAAAAACCCCCATCACAAAATAAAACTTGCTGAGAGCAAGCAGCACTACCTTGTGTTAACACCAACAAGAATTGCTGGTTTGAGAGGTCTTGTGTTGTTGCTGTTCTTTGTTTGGGGATGTGCTATTTGATTAGTTAGAGGTTGTTAGTATTTGGTATCCTATTAGTAAGGAACATCAGCTGCATCAAGCACTTAGCATGTAGTAAAATATTCTAGATATTTTACTACAAGGTTTTCCAAGAGCACTTGACTATCCAAGAAGTGTTTTACTTGTTAACAAAAGAAAAAACCATCAGATATTAAAGGAGTTTTCTTCAAAATCATAAAGAAGTGCTTTATAAAGGCACAGTAAGAATGGGCTTCCTCATTTGCTCATCTTATTACCTTAAGGTAGTGTCTTACTATTACACTTTTAGACTTTACCTTTTCTATATTCAACTCTTTTTTTGCCTTCAGAAATCAAGCAACATCATTCTTTGTTTTGCTGTCTCACTCCCATGCTAAAAATTTCTGGTTTCTACCTGTTGTGTTTAGGATCAAAATTTAAAGAAATCAATTTTTAAAAATTCAAATACAAAAGGAGCTCTCATACTTTTTCTACATACATGCACTTGTGTAATAAGAAATACAGAATTTTAATATTTCCAAAGATAAAACTGCTTTTTCTAACTGTCCTTACATAATTCTCCCATTCTCTTTGCCATGACATCTTATGCATGACTCGCTTGAAAAGTAAACTGAAAAATGGAGAAGATTCTTTTCAATTAAACACTCCCTAATCCTGCTTTATTCAAGGAGAAGTAGAGGAGCAAAGAGCCATTATGTTATTTTTTAAGTATCATTGAAGTTTGTGCTAGACAAGTAGAAAACTAAAAAGTCTTTCTTGCTTTATCAATACATTAATACATTACACTATTATTCTCCTGACTTTTTGTTTTCAAAACTAAATTTCTGCAAGAGCCACTGACAACACAGATTTGTTATCCCCACTCTATATAACACATTAGCATAGGTGGATGTCTGTATTTAATATTTCTTACCTGTGGGACAACTCGACATGCTCTGTTCTTTGCAAGTTCCTAATGTAGAGTTATGACACATCAATAAACCTGTCATTAAACATCTTTTCTTTCTGATTTTTTTGTTTGTTTGGTTGGTTGGTTGGTTTGGGATTTTTTTTTAGAAAAAATATACTTGATGCTATCTGCCTTGTCAGTGAATGACAAATATGCATTCACACTCGAAGTAATGGTTTGAGATAGTCAGCAAGACATGAAATTCTGACAGTTTGTGTCTCTGTGACCCTCTTTAGAGAACATATTTCAACTTGCATAAGTAACTTGAATTTGAATTTATTTCATTTAATAGTGTTTGTGAGCCTGTGCTTTAGGATAAACAGAAAAATAAGAAAATACTGTCATTTTGAGATGCAATTTATGTTTTAATTTGTGATATTCCCAGTACTCTAAATCACATGCACAAAGACTTTGCATTTCATGAAGCATAGTTTCCCCCCTGCCAGAAATTGGAAATCCAAATATACAGGAAAATTTAAAAACTGGGAAGAGACTGTAACAGTCTCCAGTCTTAATCAGCTACTCAGCCTCCTACAGATTGCTCACAAGAGTGAGATGCCTCAAATTACAAGTTACATAGAACTTTACCTTTGCATAAAATATTACTTAATAATAATTTCGGCCTATTAGTCATGCAAAAGAACATATCTTAGTATAAACCATTTCCTTGGAGGCCCCACACACTTTCCCTTTCTTTAACATCAAAGTTTAGGAACATCTTCTGAGTCACTATTTGCAACCAGTGCTTTCCTTGCCATACCCTTCCCACACACACAATTATCTTACACACACAGAGGAGACTGCATTAACTTGCCTCGTCTTCACAATGCCAGCCTCTCACATCAGCATTTTAAATTTGCTCACATAAATATTAATGCTGACTTCTGTGTTAAACTAGCATGGAACAGAAATTCCCTACAAGAATCTTCAAAAATATTTCTTAACCCATTACTTTTTCTGGGATGTATGCCATTAACTTTACAGCTTCATTTGCTGACCAAAAGCAAGACATACTTGTTTCTTTCTTTCCTCTAATTATTATTATTTTTTTCTTACAGGGACTATCTACTCTCTGAGATGGAAATTGCCTTTTTGTTCAGTGTTTTGTCCAGCAGGTAGATAGCTATTAGGATCATGAATAAGAAATTATTTTTTAAAGTCTGCTGAGGGAAACAAAGATGTGGAAGATGTCTGATTGGAGAGATACTTGTACAGATTTCAAATGTGTGAGTCATGCCTGGAATCACAATATAGATATTTCTGTTCTTTTATCCTCTAGCTGCAAAAAATGCAAGTTGGTTTCAGATGGAAAAGATTTCAATCTTTTATATAGCAAAAAAATCTCTTTTTCCTTGCAATAAAGCAACACAGTTTCAACTTTTTGGATTTTTATCCCTTACCATAAATTGAAATCAACTTCCATCTAAGCATTTGCAATGAGCTACATCATGCAGGGAAGTTGTTAGATGCATGGAGTTTAATTAAATATCATACAGCAGCCAAAAACTTTGGCTTTTTGGAATTTTAGTAACAAGCTATGAAGCAATTTACTTCAGGTAATTTGGAGATATTTGGCTCCAGACTTCTGTCTAAAAGCCACATGGCTGATGTGAAATGAACTAATCGGTGACTGAAACCCTCTGGCTCAAGTCCCTGTCATTTCAGCCCTTCGTCTGCTTCCTCAGGCTGTAAAATAGACCTGAGAAGGAACCTGGCCCATTCTGAATTCTCTTTCCAGCTGGGTGGAAAAGAGAATTCATCAGACCTCATTGCTGGAGGTCCTGATGGTTGCAGCTTAGACCAAGGTCTCCTTCCACATTTGGGAGTCTTTATGTTCTGGGTTGGGAGACCAGAGGCAGTCTAATTTCAAAGAGAGAGCAACAACCACTTTTCCCAGTGTTCTGGCTTTAATTCAAGGAACAGACATGGATAAAATATTTTTCAATAGTCTGTGTATTATTCTGAATAAAATTACATCAAACATAGTAATGACAATTGAGTTTTGCTGGACTGCAAGGAGTTGCAACAAAGATATAGCAAAGAAGAAAATCATTCAAATAATCCCTATTAAACTCATTTTATTTGGGGCTCTGTCATGTAACTTTAATAACAAATGTCTTTTAATAATAGATTTAAAAATCCAGCTTATTCTAGGATTTCAGTGTCTTACTGGATTGTTTTGACATCTCTTTTACAGTGACAGGCAAACTTTTGTCAACTGCCTGAAGTCAGATATATGAGAGAATATGGTGTCTGAAACCCTTTTCAAGATCCTGTATACTCAGCCAACACCAGTTCAAATGAAAATTCCCAACTCCTGCCCCTAGCCTGCTGCAAAACAGATATTAACCATACAAACTGTGGGCCAGGTAAAGCTCCTGTGTTGCAGTACAACTGCTATCTCTCCAAACCCCAGCATCTCAGAATTTTGGAATTTTCCTGAAAACAATTTGCTTCACTTCAGAGATAACTAAGAATCAATCTTAGTACTAAATCTCCAGAAGATGCTCACCCAGAAATACACCACTCATTCCCTATTAGGGTCTTCTGCTCTGTGCATGGGGTAACTATGGAAGAACAGGACCATAATTGTCCATACATTTAATATTTCCTTCCTACAAAGGTGTCTTTTCTTGAAGTGTAAATTTCTCATTTTAACAGAGGGCCTAATTCAGCCAAATTAAACATAGAAATAATCTACCTGTTGTCATTCCCTAAATGAAAAATTCAAGCAAATGCCCATCTCAAACTTAGAGCTATGATCAGACCCAGCTAACAGGGAAGTCTTCTGTCTCCCAGGAGCTTGGATAAGGGACATTAATGGAAAACTCTCCAGTTTACTAAGGCCCTCTGATTACTATCCACTACTGGTTGTTCAAAGTGGCAGTCATGAAGTTACAGCAAGAAGTCCAAGACCGATCAAAAGAGGCTTTGGGACCTTGGGACAATTGGTTGAAGGATTGGGAGCACAGGCAATAATTTCCTCAATCCTTCCAGTAACAAGTAATAATATTGATAGAAATAGGCAGACCCATCAGGTTAATGAGTGGCTTCCAGGCTGGTGTAATCAGAGTAATTTTGGATTTTTTTGACCATGGGATGATCTATTCAACATCTTGTCTACTGACACTTGATGGGATGCCCCTACCTGAGAGAGGAACAAGAGTTCTAGCACAGGAGCTAGCAAGGCTCATTAATAGAGCTTTTAGTTAGCTTGGAAAGGGGAGAAGGAAAACACCAGGTTTGCCAGGGATGAGCAATGGAATACTGTGTCAGAACTTGATGAAACGAGCGCCAATGGGATCTCTCAGTTTGCTTCATGAGGTGTTGGCTACAAAGTATCCCACTTGAAATAGACAGTAGATCCATTGCAGAAGGACCAACTCCAATTACTTAAACTGAAATTAAGACTGAACTCCAAGGGTAACACATCTACTCATAGGAAAAAGCTGCAATGGGATTTTTTATGATCATAATGTTCAAAATGTCAGGTTTTTGTCTTTACAGAAAGATGGAGAATCCTAAAGACGAAACTTTAGCTTAGGGATCCTATAACAGAAGAAGAGGATGAAAGCAAAGGAAAAAACCAAACCAAACCAAAGAAAGCATCACCTCAGTTTAAAAGTCCTAAAAACATTAAACAATTCAAGGCCTTGCTAACTTTCATCAGATCCACAAAGGCACATTTCAACTTTAATTTACCTTGGCCTGAGCCTATCCAATTAAAAAAATAAATCTGAAATCTATGTTAAATTTAACTGAAAACAATAGCCTCCTTAAAATTAAAAGTATGCTTGTTCCTTCTCTTCTGTCCCTCTCCTATTAGCCAAAAGTTAAAGCTGAGAAAGGAAAAGACTTCAGTATATGAAAATTTTGAATTGTGTGTCTATGCAAATATTCCTAAAAATCTAAATCCAAAGGGCTAGCAAAATACTACTTTATTGACAAATTGACAAAAATGCTCTTGCGCTCAGTTAGAGGAGTAAGTTTCAGATGAGGATTCAACTTTAGTACAACTATCATTTAAAAAAAGGGCATTAAGACTGTGAGGACAGGAGAGAAGAATTTTCCTTCTTTTTCTTTCTTTCGTTATCTTGGAAGAGATGATGTTGCAACATCATCGACTCTCAGCTTTCTCCAAGAGTCAGAGTGATCATGACAACCACCACACGTTGCTCCATCATATTCTGTGGCTTTTTCATAGAGAAGGGAAAAAGACACTTTATTTTCTGTGTACAAGCTATAAGATATGTCACAACATATAAATTCATATTTCTGATGAAATAGTAGAAACAATTTTTCCCTGGAGGAGAATTGGAAGAATTGGAAGAATTTAGGCATTGGAAGTGGTTCAGGGAGGTGGTGGAGTCACTGTCTCTGGAAGTGCTTGAGTTGTCTGGATGTGGCACTTGGGGACATGGTTTCAGGGTGGTAGTGATGGTGCCAGGCTGACGGTGAGACTGGAAGATTTTCCAGGTCTCTTGCCACCTTGATGATTGTCTGGCATTCACCACTGAGCTACCTGGCACCAAGTGTTGCCTACAGGGGCTGGTTTGGGGTTGGCCTCTGACGTTGCACCCCGATTGCGAGAGGAGCGGTGGCACCAGTCACCCGTGTGTTCCAATCCCTTTTCACTTTTGGCAGGTGGTGGTGTTCGCAGGGGTCCCAGGATGAGAGAAGAGATGAGAATCTTCACTCCATGTTTCAGAAGGCTGATTTATCATTTTATAATATATATTATATTAAAAGAAAATTATATACTAAAACTACACTAAAAGAATAGAAGAAAGGATTTCATCAGAAGGCTTGAAAGGAATAGAAAGGATGGAATGGAACGATAATAAAATCTTGTGACTGCTCACAGCCTCGACACAGGTGGCTGTCATTGGTCATAAAGTAAAAACAATTTCACATGCTGGGTAAACAATTCTCCAAATCACATTCCAAAGCAGCAAAACATGGAGAAGCTGAAGCTTCTCAGCTTCTCAGGAGAAAAGATCTTGACAAAAGGATTTTTCAGAAAATATGTCTGTGACATTGGCGCGCGCACCAGGAGTGGCTGCATCCCCACTCAGCTGCTGGCAGGCAAGATCATGGTTCGACCACTGGCTGGGATCCTGAAGCACCAGGAGCGGCCGATAAATGTCTAAGGGTCGAGGCAAAGGAAGAAGGGAGGACTCTTTGCTTGTTTCTCCAAGCTGCCTTTATTCTTTCCCATGATGGGAGTGGCGCTGGGGCTGCAGCGCCACGTGGGAGCAGGCAGGGTGTGGGAAAACACGGCTCAAAGAGGGACAGTGGCAAAAGAGCACAAAACAAAGAAAAATGGCGGCTTTTAAGGTGGGGGGAGAGGTTTCCCAGGAGGAGGCCATCTAATGAATCAAGGGCTAGATGGGAGGGGTCTAGGGGAACAAATGTAAACATAATACCAATGGAAAAGGGAGTGGGAAAGGTGCATGCCAATGAATGAAGTGAAATATCATAACTGACAATGAAGGTTCTGGATAAATGGGTGTAGCAAATTATGACAGACAGGCTGCAGGGGTAGGATTTTTGAGGAAGAATCTGGAATAATCATAGACAGGGAAGAATCTGGAATAATCATAACTGCCATGGGGAAAAGGCGGGAAGACAGGTGGTAAACAACTTTAGGGAGAGACTAAACATATAATCTTCAAACCCCCACTGCCACAGGCGACATGGGTAATCTTCGGTCTTGGGGAGACCCACTTGGGATGCTCCAAAGCAGCCAGGCACTGCTGAGGCCTCAGGGCCGTGTCCAGGCCCGTGTGGCTCCCTCAGGAATGTGGGCCAGCTGCCATCTGCAGGGCCTGGGTTGGTGGCAGCAGCAGGCACTAATCCTCGGGCTGTGATGCCAGGCAGGGGAAGTGGAACAGGCTGTACAGTGCCCACCTGAGGCTGGAGAGACGTTTCTTGTGGGGAACCTGCTGCTGGCTGAGGGCCTGGGCTCCCAGCTGGGGAGCTGAGGGGCTGAGGGGGGCTGAGGGGCTGTGTGGTCTCTGTGTCCCAGCCTCTGGCACCTGCTCCTGGAAGGCAGGGGAGGCCATGTGTCTTTTGGGGGCCGGGGCTTCCACATGGGGAGATGATGCACAGAGCAGCCCTTGGGGGCATGGTCCAGATTCCCCGAGCTCAACACAAGCATCACGAGGGACATGCACGGGTAACCCATCTCCTGTCAGACCTGCTGGTCTTCGCTCTCTGTTTTCATCTTCACAGAACTCCAGGACACTTCTCTCGTCCCACTCATCATCCTCTTGCAGCAAGGGCTTGGCCCCGATGCTGTCTTCCCAGCTGTCCTTCACAAAGTCTTGGTCACTGTCACTCTCCCAGCTGGACTTCCCAGAGGATGTTTTATCACTCAGCTAGACACCTGGCTACTGGAGTCTTCCTCTTCAGAAAATTCTAGGCTAACAGACGCTTCCCAGTCTGATGTTTCCTGGCAGCTCTCGAAATCTCCGTAGGACGGCTCTGTCTTGCTGAATTCTTCCCAGTCAGACAGATATAGGGAGCTAGTGGTTTCTCCTTGGGAATGCCCTTGCTCAGAGGATTCTTCCCAGTTTGAAAAGTCTTCGTAGCTATCGCTGTTTCCTTGGGACAGCTCTTCTTCGCTGTATTCATCCCAGTCAAAGGTCAGAGTAGATACTGGTATCTTCTTGGGAGAACTCTTCTCCAATAGATTCGTCCAACTCAGACACTTTTTGGTGGCTACCAGTATCTCCTTGGGATGATTCCTGTTCAGTGCAGGCTTCCCCAAGGGAGACTCCTTGGTAGCTACTGGAATGTCCTTGGGACAGGAGCTCAGTGCTGGTTCCCCCTTGCGACCCTTCCTGGTTGGCTTCTGGATTCTACTTGGGCAAGCACCCGTTCAGTTCTGGCTTCCCCTTGGGACCCTTCCTGGTAGCTTCCAGATTCTTCTAGGGAGACCTTTTGCTCAATGCAGGCTTCCCTTTGGGACCCCTCTTGGTATTTGCCCATTTCACCTTGGGCCAGCTCTGGGACTTCTTCACTATCACCCTGGGAAAGCTCGAGCACCCCAGCCAAGGCCCCCTCCTCACTCTCTTCCTCTGCCAGGACAGACCCCCTGTCTGCTTCCTCCTGCTGCTCCCTCAGCTCCTGGGCTCCCAGTGGGCTGCATGGGGCAGAGCTTGGGCTCTCTTCCCTTTGTCCTGGAGCTGCTGCTTCCAGTTCTGCAGCCGTGCTTTGCTCCAGCTCCCTCTGTTCCTCTGGCTGCTGGCCAGATGCCTGGACCTCAAGCACAGCCTTGAGCACCACCTCAGAGCTGATGTGCCCTGCTAAGTCCAGCAGAGCCTGGCTGCAGCCTGGGGGGCTGCGTGGGCCTGGGGGGGGTGTGTGGGGCAGGGACTGGGCTCTCTGTCCCTGCTGATGGCAGCTCCTCACTGCCAGCAGGAGAACCTGGTGCCTTTTCCACCTCGGGAGCCAGAGGCTCCGGGGGCTCCTCCACCTCCTCAGCAGCTCCAGCTGGAACAGCAGCAGCTGCCAGGTCATCCTCTGTGGGACTCCCCGGGGCAGGAGAGGCACTGGGCAGCTCACGGGCTACCTCTGCTGCCACCGGAATGCCCACGCTGCTGGGAGAGCTGAGCCCCTTCTGGGCACAAGGCTGGCACTCCTTGTCCTTCTCTGGGCATAGGGGTTTGTCACAGATCTTGTACCTGACACTTCCTGCCCATTGAGACAGCCCCTGGCTGCTGACACTTTCTTCCCTTTGGGACAGATTTTGATCACTGCTGTGTTTTTCCCATTGGGCCAGCTTTTGGAGACTGTAGTCTTTTCCTTGGCATACCTCCTTGTTGCTGTTGTCTCCCACTTGGGACAACTTTGGCTCTCTCTTTTCTTTTTCCCATTGGTACATGTGCAGATGGCTTTGAAATTTTTTTTCCAAAGGATACAGTTCCTGGTGTCCCTCCCCTTCCCACAAGGGCAGCTCTTGGTATGTCAGATCTTCTTCCAGCTCATTCAGCTCCTGGGATGTCTCGTCCTCTTTGTCCCACCGGGAGAGCTCCTGGACTGTCACACTTTCTTCCCAGTGGGACATCTCTGGCTCTTGCCGTGCGCCATCTCCCCACTGGATTGTCTCACCTACCTCACACTGATGCCGCTCTTGGGGTTTCGTAGCTCCGCCTGGGGAAACTTCCTCTTGCTGTTGGTTAAACTCCTGGACTGTCACCTCTTCCCAAAGGCAAGGGTCTTTTTTGGTAACCTCTCCTGATTGGGAAAGTGTTTGATATATGTCATATTCCTGTTTTTCCTCCATGCTGGCCAAGGCTCCCTCCTCCTGAGAGTCGGACAGGGCAGGCCTGAGCCGCCGCCCGCCCCGGCCCTGCCCGCTGAGGGCCCGGCCTGCCAGCCTGCCAGGCAGGGCTGGGTGCTGCAGCTGCCTTCACCTTCGCCTCCTCCTCCTCCTCCTCTGTGTCTGAGCTCCTGGAGTGCAGGGTGGGATCCCAGGAGCTGCTTCCTCCTGAGTCAGTGGCTCTGCTGGGACTGGGCAGTGCCAGGCCCTGAGCCCCTTGTGCAGCTCCTGCAGGGCCCGGCTCTGCCATGTCACAATGGCCCCTGGACACCACCGTGTCCCACATCATCCAGGGCCCTGATACAATGTGCCTGTGTCACAAAGGGCCACACCTGGCACCCCTCCAACCCCTGAACCCGCTGGAAGTGGCCTGGAGCAGCCCCTGGACTGGTGGGCCTTGAGCCCCTTGTTATGATCTGCTTATTAAAATGATCAGAAATGCCTCTGCCCAAATTAGGGTGCAAACAAGACCATATGCCAAAGTCTGTAGTATGGGTTTTATTCAACAAGAAATAAGAGACAAAGAGAAGAGAAAGAAAAATAGAAATAGAAAAGATGCAGAGGGGGGAAAAGGAGGGACATGTCGCAGACATCTTTTATGAAAAAATCCTTTCCTTAGGATTTTTCCTCCTGAGAAGCTGAGAGGCCTCAGGAACAAAATGTAAACATTGATTATCTGCTGCTGTGGAATGCAACAGGTGGATCTGTGATTGGTCTCATGTGGTTGTTTCTAATTAATGGCCAATCACAGCCCAGCTGGCTCAGACAGAGAGTCCGAGACAGAGCCTTTGTTATCATTCTTTCCTTTCTATTCTTAGCTAGCCTTCTGATGAAATCCTTTCTTCTATTCTTTTAGTATAGTTTTAATATAATATATATCATAAAATAATAAATCAAGCCTTCTGAAACATGGAGTCAGATCCTCGTCTCTTCCCTCAACCTGAGACCCCTGTGAACACCATCACAGGGACAGATTTAGTAGAAAACCACTCAGTGGATCCCAATGGCGTCTCGTGGATGGTCTCCATCAATTCAGATGCTCTCCATCTTCATCATTCCGGGTGGGAATGCCCAGGTAGCTCTCCTGGAGGGGATAAGTTTCACACAGTGTCTGGCAGCAGCCTCTGGATGTGTTGCATCCCTTTGCATCAGGAGCAGAGCTCTGTGCAAGGCCTCAGCAATGAGTCTGGGCAGCGCTCTGGGGGTGTTGGATGGATCATGGCACCTCCTTAGCTTCCCCTCATGGGAATGTCCATGGATATGGCCCTCCCTGGGTGGGGGTTTCACAGCTGAGCCAGTTTGTGTGAGGGAGAAAGTGAGGAAGTGTTAGTTAAAAACTGAAAATATTAGATCCACCTAAGATAAAAAGCACTCTTTGGATTGCAGTAAGTTTGTTTTTCTTATGCACATTATTTACCTCATATACAACAATCAAAAGGCAACGTTCCATTTTAAACAATGCTTACATAATTGAAAGGTGCTCCATTTTACTGCACCACAGCAAAACTTAGCATTATGCTGAAAGTTCCTAAATGCTTCAGAAATATGTAGCATTTAAGGTTCTGTCACCACTAATTAAGAAATATATTAATTGAATTGATAACTGAACAAAGTGGTTAACATCAGAAGAAACTAAATAGCATATAAGAGGCAAAGGAATTAGCAGTTTCAATGGAATTTTGAATCAGAAAAACATAAAAGAGGAAGAAAAATTCTTTAGTTTCCTCAGTAAACATAAGGACGATTGAATGTAGAAGTGAAGTAAACAACAAAAGCACAATAATGAACTGGAATATTATGTGCTATAATAAACTTCCTAAATTACTGATTTTAACTAAAATATACAGGTAAAATTCTTTCCCAATCTTTTCTTCCTTTGAATACTTCTGCATTAAGCATTCAAGCACCTTTTTTCCCCTTCATGCAGCACATGTTCCAAGTTTGCTCATACACTGGGAACAGACATTTACATTAGTACAGCCTTGTTTCTCCTACTGTTCTCTGACATGTGCCAAAGATGTTTAATGCAGAAATACATCAACTTTTTCTCCCAGCTTCCCAAGCATCTTGTCTTTTAAATATGACTGACAAACTAAGCTAGTCAGTCTTTCAAATTGCAAATTCTCACCTTTTTTACATTCTGAGGCAACATGCATGTGTAACACATTGACTAAAACAGTAGAACTGAAAAGTCCTGAGAATTATACTAAGTGAATACTTCAAGATGGAAACTATGAACAATGAGGCCAAGTCCTGTTGTGTCCTTTCAACTCAGGCAGTGGGCACTGAAGCAAATTAAGTGTACCCAGCTCCTGCCTATGCGCTCTTGAGCAGGATCTAGGACTGCAAAACAGGTCTGGAATATATTAAAGTGTTTTAAAGTGAGCTGTTTTCTATTACTGCAAGAGTGACCTTTCCCTGAATAAAGTTTTTGTTATAAGAGAATTAGACTTTCTGAACTAATACAGCAGTAAATATAAGATCAAAATCAGGTCATGAGGAAATTTTCCATAGGATAGGCACAGTAACCAGATTTCCAGCCTTATGTCAATTGTTGCTTCTATAAAGAGATATATTATAATAGTAATAATGTAAAGTTTCAAAAAAATCACTTTCCTCTTCAACATTTCTGAAATACATAGTCATTAATCCAAACTCACCTAAATTCCCTTCCAGAACTGTTGTTTCCAAGCCTCTGCTTTTGAAATGTGCTAAAGTCATGGCTTCTGTTTCACTATTGCCTGACCCTGCTGCCCTAGAAAGAAATGTTGAATTAGTTATGTTAGAAGAGGATTTTCTTTCTAAAATCACTAAGGTTATTTGAAACAAACTGTTCCCTCCTCTAATATTTTGAACCTTTCATGCCACTATTCATTTGAGACATACTGGCTAAAAAGATTCAAACCACACCATCACATAAGACATCAGTCAGTTTGGAACCATTTAATAAGGCTTCCTCCCAGTGCCAATGTTCATTATGCAAAGCAGCTTTTTAAACATTTAGCATTTTTTGCCCTGATTTCTACAGTCCCACCATGCTCATGTGTAACCGGGAATAATGGAAAAGGATGGCATAAGAGGTGCAAAATAGCAAAACCTCAGTCTTTTTAAAATGTCCACTTTGTCTACCTATTCCATAGATGCTTAAAAATTATCACAGCACCT
Source organism: Molothrus aeneus (assembly GCF_037042795.1). Taxonomy (NCBI): domain Eukaryota; kingdom Metazoa; phylum Chordata; class Aves; order Passeriformes; family Icteridae; genus Molothrus; species Molothrus aeneus. The sequence continues at coordinate 11,055,720 of NC_089649.1, read as the reverse complement.
CTCCTATGCCTAAGCAGCAAACACTGTTGGGCTGGACAGCTGGGGAGGCTTTCCATCACTTTAGCCATACACTCATGGCAAGCCAGGGGCAGTGACATGGATTGTTCCCGAATTCTTACTGCAATTCAGGGAAAGAAGCTTTCTCCCTGTGTTGTATCCTCCCAGGGGGAGAAAAAAAATGAAAGTAGCAGTTTTTTACTCTGAGAGCATCACACAAGTGTAGCAGGTCATGCATTTAAAAGAAACACGAGCAGATGATGCATGGGAAAAAAAAGTAGTGATAACAGAACTGCTTCTCCTTAAGTCCTTAAGCCACCAGTTTTGAAGGATGACTTACTGATCCTCTCTTTAAACCTGCTGGTCATCAACAGGAAGGCCAGGTTTTGTCTGACCTTATTCAATTCAGCTGTAAAGCTTTTATTGACCTCAAGAAAAGATTTGCTGCCTACCCCAATAACCCTAAGGCTTTGTGAGCAACTGTAATGCAAGTTCAAGATGATGAATATATTTCTTCTTATAAATTAATTGATTTCAGGCTGGTTAGGACAGTCCCTTCAGTTTTGTATTGCATTAAAATATATCACAGTGCCAAACTAAGACTTGCTTCTGTCACATATGTATTCTGAATATTTATCCCTCTGTGTTATATAATTTTCATCTATAAATTATACTGGAGACTCTGGTTCTGTATATGACAAATAAATATGCCTAGCAGCATTGATGTAAAATGCAGACTACAACTATACTTGACAATTTTTGCTAATTTTTTTATTTTAATTATTTCTTGCAACTCTGTTGCTGGAACAACAGTTAACAGATTTTTAACACCTTCTCAATTATATGTACCCAACAAAATAACCTTTCAGTTGTCTAACACCACCTAGATTGGGTCAGGAAGGGAGCTCTTCCCCACAGTTCAGTGTTTGCTCCATTTGTAGCACATGAAACTTAGAAAACCCAGAGATGGGGATGGGGGATGAAATGGTGCTGAAAGAAAACTAACAAAGATCATAACTTTCAATTTACCAAAAAATCAGTTTCATTAGCATAGATAAATTCAAAGTGTTCATTTTACTATTATACCAGTACTTGCAGATTGTGGAACAGACATTTAGTCTTGTATTAATGCAAATAATAGTCTTTAAATCAGATTTTCTTCCATTTCACTGATACAGAATACCACTTGCTAAAGTATTTTTAACACTTCCTTCTGTTCTCCTGATTTCTACTTTAATTTGTCCATTAATTTGCAATCTATAATAATTGACATGAAATATTATAGCAAGGATACAGCTTTTGACCTTAAAATTATAGTCATTATTTCAGATAATGATTTATGGTTACAGTTTAGATAGACAGACATAGATAATTTAATTTTGGAACATTTCCTAATTCTTCCTATTAAAACCAAGCTACGGGATTAAAATAAAAAGGTACCTATAAACTGAAAAGCATTTTATTTAGAAAAGGCGAGATTCTTAATAGAGATCATTCTGACTATAATCAATGTATACATAAATAATAGAGATGGACTAATGAGACAATTATTCACTAGGAAAAAAATTGCTTTCTAAGGTATCATTTGCCTTTATTATCTCTATAGATTTTTATGAAATCATTTTAGCAACCAAATATTTTGCATATGCACAATTAGTAAATTTCTAGAATGAAATGTACATATTAAGAAGAGATAATGAAAGTAGATATGAAGATGTGAGTCAAAATGCACGTCTGATTGCAAAAATTCCTTTTCTGAAAGACTGCCACAAGGATAACTTTTTCATATTGTCATTGCCTGAATTAAATTAGCCGTTTTGATTTATTTAAATGCGTAATGCTATTAAGAAAATTGTTTTTTAAGTATCTCAATTCTTTGGATTGAAATAATTATCATTTTTATTGTGATGCTAAGACAGTAATTAGACCTGACACCAGAAAGCTGAATGTAGTGCAATGTTTTAATTTATTTGAAATCTGGGTAGATAAATATAGGCTGATATCAGGTCCTTCCTTTTTCTTTATGGATCTCCTCAGTGCAAATGCTGGTGCCATTCATTTTTTAAAGGGATGCACTGAGCTAAGTGCAGTCTTCTGGGATTATGTGAAATGTGTTAACTGAGGAACAGAGCTGCATGGACTATGTAGTCTTTGTGATTAGGCACCGTTTCCTTTTGGAAGACAGGTTTCTCTTAATACATATAGAAGATGTAAAAGGGCACTGTGCTGTCCTTATAAGGGCAGTGTGTCTGGTTGGTATCTGCATAGAAGCCAGCTTTTTGGGAATGGCAGGGATAAGAAGTCTGTTTCTGATGCCGAAGATGGATCTGAGTAATGGACAGCTGAGTGAGTAAAGGTAAAATAAGGAAATCTATCTTTCTCAGAAATGTGGTGAAGTCTCCTAATGCTACTGAGGGAGCAAATAAATATTGGCAATAAAGAAAGCAAACACAAAAGGCATCTCTGACAGAATTCAGACATCTTTTTACCTTCCATATATGACCTTCCTACAAAACCCATTACCTACATTTTATTAAAAATTTGTACTCTATCGCATTTATTACTGTTCAGCCAACAAAAGTAGCCCACAAGCTTAACAAGTTTCCTGTAGGATTAACTCTCCTGATACTGTGAGAACAATGAAATAAATATGCCTAAGAACTCCACAGCTAATTTCATGTGCTGAAGAGAATTTTTAAAAGATGAGGAAATACTGGAGGAAATGATCCTGAAAGCATTAGTGAGATCAAAATTGGGTAATACTGTTCATCGTTTGGAACATATATTGAGTGTTTTGAAATTAGCAGTGAAGGCAGTGTTAAAAAATGCCTACTCTCAGTATCACACACTCAGCATCACCCTGATCAGCGACTCTAACATCCTTTGCCCTGAACAAGATAGAAATTTCAGAAATACTGGTAAGCAAGTCTGCTGCTGCACATCAGCAAATCAATATTGACTTTACACTAGTTAAGGACTTTCCACTCTGTTTCTCTCTGAGATGTCATTTTCACTCCCTATATAAACTAACACATACAATCAAGAGAAGATGTTGTTAATGCAGCATGAGTGAAAGACTACCAGAGATGACAAATGCATCTAACATATGAGCTAATCTTCACTGTTTTCAATTACTCCAACACAGGAAAAGGGCAAGTTCAAGTTAATCCCAGACTCAGGAGTACCATCAGTGAGGGGCTGTCAGCTCAGCAATTGCACAAATCAAATAGTTTTCCCTCAGAAATATTTCTCTAATTGTACTCAAAAACAAAAACCCCAGACAAACTAAAAATCACATGGAAGAAATCTGCAGTATTATTTGGTTGAAACTATTATTCATTTCTTGCTGAAGGCAAATACCAAGTAATTATCCACCGCCAAATATTTATGATATTTATGTAATGGACCTTATAGAGGAAACAGGTTCTGGAAAAAAATCATTGCTTTGATCCCTAAGATCCAAAAATAATCTATTCAGATGGCTGAGTGAAACACTTATAAAATTAAATCAAAAGAAGAATTCAAAACTCTGACATGGCATTTGCAGATTAAATAGCAGAATGCATGCCCAAAATTGTTTCTCCAGATGGGGAGAGGACAGCAAAGAGGAAGAGGCAACAAGTTATAGCATAAAAGTAACTTGGATTGCAGCAAAACATACCTGGTGAAGATATTCAGAGCAGCAGTGGAACAACTGCACTTTATTCCCTCTCTGCCCTTGGTGTGTCAAAAATCCTTTGGAGAGCCCAGAAGGCTTTTTCCTCTCAAGCATTCCCAAGAGGAAACTCTGGGAGGTGAGGATTTCCAAATTCAGAAAGTCCATGACATTGATATGAACAGAACATTTGTGAATATTCCTATTTGAGGTAAAAGATCAAGCACTCCTATTGTTTGCCACTGGACATTAGGCTGATGCTTTTGCCAAGGAAAAGTTGTCTTGTGGGCCTAGTTAAGAGATAAAGGTGAGGATGACAGGTGCCTGCAAGTGCACAGGCACATCAGTGGGGTTCAGCAGGATGTCATGCTAGCCCTAGGCTTTTCAACACAGTCAGAGATCATAAAGAAAGGAGGGCATCAGTTACATCACAAAGTTTATCGACAATAATTAGCCTGATCCTACAACAAACCAAAATTGTTTACACTATTTATAGAAGACTGCTAAGTGGAATCACTGAGGAATGAATCCTAGGTAACATGATTTCAGAAAGCATTTCCACAAATTCACAGAAGATTGTATTAACTATTATCAAAAATGAAGGTGTCAGGATTCTGAGAAGAATATCACAATGTGCTTCACGTACAAATACTTTGTCCCCAGGTATTACTTAGTGGGAGCTGTCAGCTACAGCACAGTGGGTCATTGTGTTGACTCTGTACATGCACTTCCATGTTCAGCTGCAGTGAGAATAATCTACCAAATTAATCTATAACCAATCTACCAGATTTATCTATAGCCAGTAATCTACCAGAATAATTCTACTTTCGGGACAGCTGTAAAATGAGACACTTTTACACTCTGTCCCGAGTTTTTTCCTCCTTCAAATAGTATTTGTATAGAATATTTCTTTCCTGAATACAAATACCCTTTCTGATCCAAAGATTTTCATGCAAGTGTTGCTACCTCCCAGCTGTAGAAAGATTATTTCCTCCCATTCTGTCTCAGCAGTGAACTATCTTTAGTAGCTTTGACACTGATACATAGAAGTGTGACCTTATTTGACAAAGATGTTAAGTTTGATTCAGTGAAAGCTTAATTAAGAGGACACTTGGATCAGTAAGATCATAGAAGCCTGATTTTTTTTTTTTAAGGTGGCAAGTTTCCACTAAAAGGAATGAGAAATTCCCTTGTGTACATGCTAACTTAGACAATTTCACATATAGAATCAGCAAATTCATTAAACAGGGCACTAGATGTATTTAATTTTGGTCCTCTATTAGCAAGAACTTTTCTATTGATTACAATAAACCCTAATGCACACACATTTGATGAGATAATGCAAACCACCAGTGATTTTTTTAAGATAACTGCAACTCTCAATTATGGACTTAAGCAGTGATCATTTACATGTGTACAGCAATCACTATTTGCTTGCATAAGTTTGTTTTTGTTTTTTTTTTTTATGAAATGACCTATTAAAAAGAAAATTTTGAGGATTTTTTTCTCCTGTCCCCACTCTGGAAAATATGTCAGCATAGCTCTTGCAGTGTCTGTGTTTTGAAATACCTGGAAATCTTTTAAAGTGATATTACAAGTTACTTTATCTAGCATAAAGCATGAAATCAAGAATTAAGTTTTGTAGCAAACAAGGGTACATAAGAAATTTCAAATTCATGATCTCTCAGGGGACTTTACTGCTTTGATTCCATCCAAACCAGTGATCAATTGAGTAATACTTCCATTGTGAAATTTTTCCATAGTCTATCACAACTCACTCCCAGAAAAGTTTTATTTCATAATTAATTCCCCTTTACCCTTAAGTCTGATTTTACTACTTAGGTTAGTTTAAGCAGTGCCTCAAAATTCTTTCTCCTGCAGAACATCAGTTGGTTTTGTTTCTCTGCATGGTTTTGCATGGTTTTGTTTCTCTGTATGTTTCTGGAGATGCTGTGCGAGACCTCCATGTGATACAGATTGCCAGAGTCCAATTGGTTTTAGCAGAGATCTAACAGTTTATATCAGTGGAATATCTCCTCCAATCGATTTCCTCTATTTATGGCCACCATTGAAGTCACATATTGGAAAAGAGATTTATTCCTCTAATCCATGATTTAGGAATAATGTGAAACCACATCTAATCCTAAATTGCCACAAGTGCTATCTCCTGACCTATCAATTTCGTTGCATTTTAAGTCCATATTTTAATTTTGTTTTTTTCTCTTTTTTAAAGGATGTAAGTGAAGAAGGATACTTTTTTATTTGCAGGCCATCATAATACAGTATGAACTGCACTTAACATTAAAAGGTTGTTTTAACTCTTGTGGTGGATCATTAATCTTCAACCAGATCCAAGAAGTCTCCTTATTACATGAATAATCCAGTGTCCCAATATATGCATTTCATAACTGAAGAAAAACAAAGGATAACTGAAAGAGGAGGGAAAGAAAGGGGGGAACAACAGCATTAGAAAACTTCCATAAATGCCTTTACAAATAATAAATAAATTTTGAGTGTGTGAGGGACTAAATACTAAGTTTCAAGCAGACTCTTCCTTTCTCTTTAATCTATTCTCCCTCTCTTTCCTTAATTTCACAAAATCTGAATAGTGAAGCAAGAACAAATTAAGCATTTTCACCTAATTAGGCAAAGAGATTTCAAGCTAATTCATTTTATAACAGTATGGCCTTTTTGGAAGCTGAGTAAAGCATAGTTTTAATAGTCTCCATTTTATCTACTTTTCACTAAAAAAAAAAAAAATTTATTTTTGGTGACTGATATGGTGTCTGAATAGGAGAATTTTATAAAAGCTAACCTTTGACAGGGTGTTTTAGGTGCTTGGACCACTTTCATATTTTATACTTTATGATGAGAGTTACAATAAATAAAGACACATTGCTTTCCAAATTTGTGTCCTTCCCACCTTCCACCACCTTTTTGGAGCTGTGACTTCAATAGTCCAAAATAAAAGCTGGAAGAAACACAGTACTGGTGAAAAAAAATGGTTGGGTCCAGCTGCTAAGCTGAAGGGATAAGAATATCAGATGAAACAAGGCAGAACAAGTTCTGAGTAAGTTTTAAGAGATCAAGCATACAGGCACTGGGCTGGAACAGTGTTGATGTTGACATTGACTACAAGGAATTCTATTTTACAATACATGAACCAGAAATATTTTTTAAAATAAGAAAGTGTAACAAATCCTTTCAATTTAGCCAATTCTCTTTACCGTCTATTAAAGTAATTACTCATATTCTTCCATTATAAAAACTGTATTGAAAGATTTTATATTCTTAAGATGAAACTCTCATGTAGAAGAACATATTAATACTCCAAAGAGACATCAGGGTACATTTTATGAGGCCATTAAATGATGGCTTGTGCAGCTGAAAGCAGCTGGCAGGCCCCACAGAGAAGGTATTAACAGCCCATAAACCACGCCCTGGCCTCTCTGGTGTCTTTGGGAATTAGAGATAAAAAAGTTATCACTAGATGAGATCATGCAAAGTCCTGCATCACTCCTTTACAGACACACAAGTTAATTCTGAGAAGAAAACACTTGGAAAAGAGTGGGTGTTTTTTGTTCTGGGATTTTGCTTTGTCTTTTTTCTTCTTTTTTTTTAATTGATTAAATTGGTTTCAAAAAAAAAAGCCCACTCCCACACATCAAATTACACATGCCACCTTCTCCTACGGCAATGCAACACAAAGGGCCTGCCTGCATTAATAATTCCTGGAAATGTGATAGATTAGGAAAAAAGGGCAGAAGGAATAAGAAGTGTGATTGCTTTTAATCTATTTTTTTTTTTTTCGAAAAATTACACAAGATGTCCTGAAGGCATTTTGCTTCTCTTTCAGTTTTTTTCCCTGTGTTCATGGCAGCACCCCCCTTCTCCACAAGAGACCATCTCTTTGATCGGTCTAAGGAACTATTAGCTGACAGGTTAAGAATTCTTTCTACTACCCCTAACCAAAACATGTTCTTTTCAGAGCTGCTGAACCTCAGGCAATGAAATGTCCATGGGAAAGTAGCTCGGGGCATCACTTTCATTCAGACTGAATCCTGCTTCCAAGCTTTCAAGCAAGGCAGCCATAAGAGAAAGCAGTCATTGCCATTCTGCTCCAGTTGACTGCCAAAATAGCTCCCCTACCTCATATAATCCACATTGCTGGTAGGTTTCCCTTTGCAACATAACATGCTGTAGAAATGATTGTTTGACACTTAAAAACCAAAAATACCACCCCAAAACTGCTAGTCAGCACTTTTCTGTTTAGAAATATAATACATAGCACATTCCTCTTTTTCTCATTTTATGGCTGCCATTTTCCAGGCTTTTATGCAGTATATTCTCTGCTTGGAACCTGATGGCTGTATGAAAGTGGTTCAAAAATAAAACTATATTTCTAGTATCTTTATAAGCTATGTGCTAACATGCTTTATACCAGATGGCACTCTCAGGTATTACTATTTTGTTTTTTTCCTCAGTATTCTAAGCTTTAACATAAAAACATAACATTGTAAAACTGTGATCCAGTCTTGTCACTGTAATACAGCTGGAGAGCGTGTAATCATCTCTAGCCACAGATGGAAAAGTCTATTTTTGTTGTTGCTGTTGTTGTCAAGGTTATGTGATTGTAGGGAGCACCAAAGAGTCCAAATTGATAGAAAGGCTACAGAATGGTTTAATCTGAGAGCAGATGCCTCCTATAATGCAAGTTGCCTATAACAATTTTTCAAGACAGCATCTGAGTGGGAAGGTAATGTTTGATGATTAGTGCTCTCACATTCAAAAAGGCCAGGATCCGGAAACCTAATGTGGAGACACTTGTCAATTAATTGATGTTACTTACTGCAACAATAAAAGCTTTTACAACACCTTAGAACTAATTCAAAGAGGTGGCCCTGCAAATTTAGCTCTTGCTGAAAACTTTCCTCTAACTGTACCTTGGAAAAGTAAAGTTAGACAACTCAAGAAAGCTTCTGAAGTTTTTAGACACTTATTGGCTTGAAAAAAAAATGGTCTCACTCATATTATTTCTGTTGGTTCAAGTTTTGGTGAATTCTTATAAAAGGAGTTAAAAAGTTGCCAGAAACAACTTGCCCCTTTTCTGCCTTCTGCTTTCTCACCAGATAAAACCTGGGGTCAAAAGTGCAAGTGCTGGCTGTCCAACAATGGTGGTTCTGCACTTACTGGTTGGAAGCTGTCAGCTTTATTGAAAGGAGAACATTTTGTTCTCATTTTACATTTGACTGTAGCTATTGACTGGAGAAGAAGAAATCACAGCACATCCTGTCCTGGTGGTCTGTGATGAGCAGACAGGGAGGGAAGGACCACAGCTTTTTACCCCGTTGTTTCTTCTACCACACCTCTGTCCAGCTGCTCTTTCCTAGAGTTAGTCCCACTCAAAACATTGCAATTTCTGCCCCATAGCAAAGATAGCAAAGACAATGTATGCACAGCCACCTGATCTCACAAAAATAACTGCTGTGGGCATGAACAAAAGAGAGGTGAGGATTCCCAAAGGTTGGAAATAAATCTGTTTTCAGTTAGCTGCTGTTGCACTTGGTAAATCATCTCCATGGTCTGGCTCTGAAATGCTGCACCTCAGTGCTACTATTACTTGGTTTGGTTTTTTTGGGTTTTTTTTTTCCCAGTATTATGCAGTTTTTAAGGGACTGTCTTAAACTGGAAGATGTAGCTGGGGTGTGTATTATATCACCATCTGTTAGAGGTGGGGCAGTTACCTTATGTTAATTGGGCAGTGTTCTTTATCTCTTCCACAACCAATCCTCCCTCTGGGAAATATCTTCTGTTATGGGCCACTGAGTGTCACTGCATGGCTGATAAAATTCCATCATCCCATTGGGAGATACTCTGCCCAGGGGGAGGAGCCCAGCATTCCTACCTGGATATAATCTGAGATTTGGAACACGCAGCCTTTTCCCACTGGATTCCCAGAGGAGCAGCTTTCTTCTCCACTGGATTCCCAGAGGAAGACCAGGCCCATCTACACCACCACTGGACCTTCTGAGGAAAACTCCACCCTTCTACAGGATCACTGCTCCAACAGAACCACACCTGTCACTGCAGGAGGGCTGCAGCCACCATTTAATGGGACTGCTGCCAACACCCTGACCCACAGGGTGTCAGGTCGTACTCTGAGTCTGTCAGTGTTGTTTTCTATTACTGCATTTTTATTTTATTTTTATTTTCTTCCCCAATAAAGAACTGTTATTCCTACTCCTATGTCTTTGCCTGAAAACCCCTTAATTTCAAAATTATAATAATTTGGAGGGACGAGATTTACATTTTCCATTTCAGGGGAGGCTCCTGCCTTGCTTAGCAGACACCTGTCTTTTCAAAGCAGGACAGAGACACATTAAGTGCTGTGTTTGTTTTACTTGTATACAAGAATGAATACAGCCTTTAAGACCACTGATGTGTCTAGTGAAGCCTTACAATCATAAAATATTTTCTGGTAGATCCAGTCAAATTCAAGTCTCCCAAAAAGATTTGTACTATTTCAAATACTCGTCATGATTCCTGTGTCAATGAGACTTAGAGTAAGGGACAGGAGAGAGGAAACAAAATGAGACTAATAAACAATAACACTTCACAAAGATCATCCTAGAAATAATTGTTACCAAGCACAACATCTGGGAAACTTCACAGTATCAAAAGCAAAGTCAAAACATTACACACATTGCAAACCTATTTACAGGTATTGCACATAAACAGACACTGGAGAGAAAAAAGAGTAGCAGCAGTAGCAGAGATGTCTCTGCAGCAGGTTTGCAGTCTTGAGCCCTGTTTCCAATGAGGAGGGAAACACAGAGTGTGATTTTTAGGTCCTTGTCACTTTGCAATATGCCATTTTGTACTGAGCCACAGCACCTGCACACAGCCTAACCAGGCTATAGCTGAAAACCTCCAGCATCTCAGTTATGTAGGGGAAGCAAAAGAAGATTCCTGGCTGGGAACCACCTAATTTTCCACTCAGATATGTAAAATTAATTCATTATATAAACTTACATTACATTCCAGAGTCCTACCATCTTTCTTTCTGTTACATTTGTTAAAGAAATCTCTTTCATCTGATTTCTTCAAAATCAGTGTTTGAATACAAAATTTATCTAATTTCCATTGGTAAGTTTCTGTTTCTTTAAGGCACTTGTGCAAAATATGTCTTTAAACAAAGCTAAAACCCTTAAAGAATTTTGGATTAGTTATTAATAACCATGCAAAATGTAAGGCAATGTGACAGTCCAAGCAAGACTGCATGTTAGGCCATGCTAAACAAGCACAGAGATTTCAGTCAAACAATTTCAGGTTTCTCCACTTTAAGTGTGCTTCCCATTAGAATTCAGAATAAACAGAATGACAAAAGTAGGAAAGTATGTTAAATAGATGTGCAAAATGCATGACAGATGACTCTGATGTGGTAAATAAAATATAATAGCCTCAATTGCTACAGATTACTCATTCCATGAATATATGAAATACAAAATAAGAGCAGTGAATAAAACAGCTAAAAAAAAACTCTTTTCAGAATGAAATGCCTTTATAAAATAACCATGAAAGGTGTGGGCAGGAAGGAAGAGGTTTATGTTACAACAGGAGCCTCTAAAGAAGTGGAGGTTCCACACATTGCTCTGAATTGATGGTTTTACCACTGCATCCTGTCCCGTGTAGTCAGTTCAGTGAAATCCCAGAACTGTCCAGGCTGAGAGGGACTTGTGGGGTAGCTCACACCAACCAAGGCAGGCACAGCCAGAGCAGGCTGCTCAGGCTCTGCTGAGCCATATCTTGAATGCCTACAAGGACAGAGAGTCCACAGTTTTGCTGGGCAGCCTGGGAGTTGCAAGGAGGAACAAAGGGTAGGGAAGGAGGAAGGAAGAAGAAAGAAAAAAAAGAGGGAATGAAAAAGGACCAAAATAATTTCTCAAGGTTAGAGAGTGGTTTGCTTTATGCAGTTGTAACCTGATAACTTTGCCTGATAGAGGACAAATCAACTCTACACAGACTGATGTACAGTTTCCTTTGCTTCAACATTATTTTTATATAAGGTTTGCAATATCTTATATTTACATTTACCTACTTGTGCTACAACTAATTTTGTGGCTGACAAATCACCTGGCACTTTGTTTCCTTGGTGATTTTTTAAATCAAGGCATCCAAACAGCCTTATCCTGCTCAGTATTTTGTACTAAGGCTAAGAGAGTGATCCTTCACTGTGGCTGAGGAATCTCTCAGGAAGCTCTTTACTTGTGGAAGCAGCAGGTATTGAAGAAAATCTTCCAGAGATTAAAAATAGCAAAGTAGGTTCTCTATCACTGAAGTACCCCAGAAGAAACCTTTTTTTACTAATCTCCTCTTTATATGAGATCTGCAAAATAACACAAAGCCAAGGCAGGAAGTACAAAAACATAATAATTTGAAGTCAAAAATGATGCAAGTGACCATAACTAGGGTAACAATCAAGGGAAAAACAAATTAATGGTAAGAAGGAAGTAAAACTGCAGAGAAAGTGGAGTAGGTACTTGGCACTGTAGTCCAGTCTGCAGTCATTCAATATCTCCTGCTCACAAAGCCAAGGCAGCAAGCTCAGATGCACACCAGGTCTGTACTAACTAGTACCAGACAGTAAAGCAGACCTGCCCAGGAAATAAAAGCAAACACAAACTCGCCATATGTACTCCTTTTCAACCTTAGCTGGCTACAGACAGAAAATGAAATTATATCCAACGTCTTGGTTTCTGACATCAGGGTTTATAAAGGACACAGACCCCAGAACAAAATCATTCAAAGCAGTAGAAAGAACCTGTGATAATCAGTTAACATAGTCCCAGCACTGTGATTTTCTCCACAGTAAAGCCAGGGTTAATCTCTTGGTAGAGATACAATTCCGGGAAGAATGGGGCCCAAATCCATGAAATAAGCTCCCTCATTGAATGAGAAGACCATTCTCCCCAAACACTCTTTCTTGGCTGTGTTTTCTCTAAGAAATACAAACAAGGAGACACAGACCAGCTCTAAAGTCAAAATACTTTAGACAAGATCCTTTGCTGCACACTCACTGTGGGAAAGGAGTAAGAGAGCAAACAATGAGAGATTTTAGACACACTTGGAGAGTCCTTGTATATTTTGGTGATGAATGACTGTAACCCCCTCTTTAGGACCCAGCAGACTGTTTATTGCCTGAAGCACAAGATAGCATTCCCCTTTCATACTGCTTGTGTACTGCACTATCATACCAATGAAGCTACAATAGGGGCATTGTTTACAAAATAATTTTCAAAAGGCTGTGAGATAAAAGATTATTCAGCATACCAGCGAGGGCATTATTTTGCATAGTTTATAAAATGCATAATTGTGCTAACATACCTAATTGTCAAGCCACACTTTTGGCAAGCAAATGTGTGAGTGGGTGCCAAGCAGCAGGGAATACAAAATGGAGTGAGAAAACAGTTGAGATTTGATGGTATTCTGCCTCCCATCAAAAAGTGCTCTTCCATGAAAATGTATATTATATGTATGAGCAAACATTATAACTAAGACACCAAGAAGCATTCATAAATCTATTTTTTATATTGTCCCTTATTTCTCTGGAGTTACTATTGGGAAAAAAATAGAATAGCAAGATTTGTTTTGCAGTGTTTCTTCATATTGAGCCAGATTAAGGAAACACGGATTCAAAACCATCAGAGGTCCATCTAAATCTTCATCCAAGACTGTTGCTACATGATTTCTGTTTTACATTATGTATTTATGCATGTTTGGTGTTACATCTTTATTCTTGCACATACAGAGGTAGGTGACAGAGGTAAAAATTTCTGCCTTTGTCAGAAGGAAAGCCAAGCCATCTGGATAGTCCTATGTTAAGGCAGCCTATTACTTTAAAAGGGGTTGTCTATGCTTCTTGAAACACCTTACTGGAAACATCAAGCCAGGTTTCTAGTCCTACTTTTTAAGGTTTATTCATTTTTACTCTACCTCACTATCATGACAAACGCCACTCCAGCCCTTTTTTATTCTTCTCCTCTTTGGCTCTTTCAATCACCCCCATTACATCTACACTGGTAAACTGATCACAAATACCCATCAAAAAAATCCCAGGCACTACCTGGGGGAGCAACAACTCCCATGTGCCAGAACCACTCCAAGGAATATGATAACCTTTAGGCAGTGTGGCTGGCCACAGGCTGGCTCAAACCTGTGTGTTCTCCATCTAACACATTAAGATGGATTTTGATGTCAAGGCTCTTGACCCCCAATCCAAATGTAACTGGTAGTCTGAAGCCCCATATAAATTTTGCAGAAATTTAGTAAAAATGTTGCTGGCATGCACATCAGTTGCTGTAGGCCCAGATGTACATGTATGTGAGTGCTTTTATGTAGGCATAAAGGAGCAGAAGCAGAGAGGTTTTGGAGACAGCAGGTAGGACTCATGAGTCACATATGCCACGACCTCTGGGCCTTGTAAATCCCTGGTAGCACAAAAATTGAGACACTGAGAGGAGAACAAGTGAACATGTGCACTTCCAGTCCCCACCTCTCCCATCAGAGATCACGGCACTCAAACAGACCTTTACAAATCTAATTGTTTCAGCTGAAGTTAAAAGTTTTCTCCATATGCTGCCTGTGTGCAGCATGTATGTTTGCACATGTGTGAGTGAGCAGAAATGAGACGTGAGGACAAGGGAGCAGCTCTTCTCCTCTGTGTGTGTCCTCTGCAGGCTCATTTCTGGTCCTCCAGAGCAAACTCCACTGCAGCAGCGTGGCTGTAAAATGCTGGGCCAAGCCAAATTCTCCAACTGCCCAAATATTCTGGTTCTGTGCCAAAGATGCCCAGACTGAGAAACAGCTCCCACCAGAATTTCAGCATTCTGTTTTCACAAAAATGCCAGTTCACCCATTTTCAAAATTCAGAATTCATTACTTGCTAAACATCCTGGTTTTCATTATTATATAGCCACTGATACAGTAATTTGTTTATAATTATGGAAGAAGAAAACCCTCTCTCTCCCTTTAATCCTTTCACCTTCCACAAGTCTAATAAATTTCCCTATCTTTCTGTGCAAATGTCTGCTAAAACATACTGACTTACAAGCAGAAATACATGTTTTGTTTCTCTAACTTTTCAGAGATTTTGTTTTCAAATATCTTTATTGAAGCACTAGAGATGAACTGTATAAATGTTATGCTCATATTCTTTGCAGCATTTCATAAGCATTTAAGTAAGTATCCTCAGAATTAATTTCTACCAAAAATACAACCTTACATACAGAATTGCTGCCATTAGTAAGTGTTGGTTTACCAGAGAAGGGGTAAAGAAGCTGTGAAATATTGGAGTTTAGTGATGTAGTTCAGCATTGCTTGAACTGGATCAGTCAGGAATAGGCTGGTTTCTGTCATCTCCCAGAAGATGCAATTTGAATGGATTTCATTAATTACTTATTTGCACATGTACAAACAACTCTTAGTTCTGTAAAACTAAGAGTTGTTTGTACATGTGTAAATAAGTAATTATGTACAGGTACACTTCACATATTTCACCTATAATTAGTAGTAGGTGTTAGATGAGTTTCTTTTAATGAAACTTTTAGTTCTTTAGTTCTAGTTTGTTTAGTTTATGAAACTTTTAGTTCAGTTTTCTTCTTTTTAGTTCTAGTGTCAGCAGTGCTGTAAAACAGACTATGTCTCCCAGTTTCTTTGGGCTCTTTTAGGAAATTTAAGTGGAGGGGTTTACTAGTTCCGTCCTCCGAGTTCTCATGTAGTAATGCCAGACTTGCTCAAGTATAATCTTTAAAAGGCTTGAGACACATGTATGTTCATCACTTAAGTAATATGTTTAGAATCTATTATTTTGAAATTAATTTATGGCTACATTACCAGAAGCTTTATTTTTGAGCAAGCTACCATATTCATGAAAGCAGAAAAACAACCTTCCCCCAGTCCAGATAACAGCAAAATGAACATGTTCTGTCGTAAAATATTTTACTTCTATTTATAATTAGTGCAAAGAAGTGAAGCTGATCTGGGTGCAGGGTTGATTTGTCCAGAAGGATCCTTTTTTTTTTTTATTTAAGGAGCATAACAAGCCTGCTATGAGAAATAAACAATCACACCAAATGTTCCACTGGCAACCTGTGTGAATGCATCCTATCAGTCAGCTCCTGCAGAGCCGTTCAGTTGGATCTCTGCCCAAGCTCGTACGGCATCTCAGTAACTGACTCCATCTCCAGAAAAGTAATCCTGAGTCCTGAATAATCACCTCTGAGCCCTGTTAGCAGAAGGGTTGAGTTAAGCACAGCTTCAAGTGCAAGCACAGAAGGAAATCCCCAGCAAAGCTGCTAAGCCAGCGGCAAGGCCCTCCAGGCAGAGGAAAGCCTTCCGTGCCCACTCCAGGGCCTCAAGGAGCACTCTCGCCACTGGAGTATTACACCAAAGGAAAACCACTGCTCAACCTGCCTCCTTTTCAGTGGGAAAAAAAGCTGTTAGTGCAGATGGGATTGGATTTGATCTCACTGGCATGCCAAGGGTGTGCTCTGAGAGCCCCTTCTGGACCTAGGAAACCTTAAGAGGCTTAGATAGAACATATCTTTTGGGGGGGATTGTAACTCAAGCAGACACGACGACCAGAGAGACTGGTCTAAAAAAAGAAGGTGGCTGCTCCAGGAGTTTAGGATCCTACAGACTCAGGAAGTGAGTGAGCAGGTTTGTGCTGTCCTAACTTAGCTACTTTTCACCAGAGTCCTTTCTTTCTGTTTTTCCGTAGTCATCTTCAAAGACACAGCTTTGTGACGGTTTTCACAGGGGTTTTCGGACTGGGGAAGAGATCAGGATCTGACTCCATGTTTCAGAAGGCTTGATTTATTATTTTATGATATATATTATATTAAAATTATGCTAAAAGAATAGAAGAAAGGATTTCATCAGAAGGCTAGCTAAGAATAGAATAGCAAAGAATGATAACAAAGGTTTGTGGCTCGGCTCTCTGTCCAAGCCAGCTGGGCTGTGATTGGCCATTAATTACAAACATCCAACATGGGCCAATCACAGATCCACCTGTTGCATTCCACAGCAGCAGATAATCAATGTTTACATTTTGTTCCTGAGGCCTCTCAGCTTCTCAGGAGGAAAAATCCTAAGGAAAGGATTTTTCATAAATGATGTCTGCGACACAGCTTTGGCTATTTGCAAGAGTAAAATGAATACACACTTCTAACACAACAGAAAAAAAAAGTTGTTTTCATCATCATCAATAAAGGATAATTCCCATGGTGCAGCTGACTACACTCTTTAGGTTTACTATTATTGAATTGTAGAAAAGATGCCAGTGATTTTTCACATTTTCACCAGCATGGAAAAATAAAGCTTTTAAGAGAATCACTCCTCAAATCCCCCACAGATGCAAGAGTTGTTATTTGTATTATAGTTAGTATGTTTAATAAAATAGAAATATACCCATATTTCTAAGTGTACATTTGTATTTGGGGAATGTTTTGGTTATTTCAATCAATACTCCTCAAGCTCTCCTATTGCACAAATTGATATGTTTTTTTCCTAGACTTATTTAGTTCAAAAACTTTGCTTGATCACATCACCCGAGAATAATTGGCATCACACAAAAATGTATTCTAGTAGTCCTTACGTGTTTTAAAACAAGTTCAGAGTTACACCTCACTATTGCAAGTATGTAATAGCCACAAGAGTTGAAAACACCCTGTGCTAAATAAACTGTACTGGAGGGCTTTAGCAGCCAAAGCACTGCATCCTCTGGCTCAGCTGACCTCTGAAAATAGCTCTGTGTTGGTGCTATCAGGACAGTCTGACCAACTCTTTAGATATAAAACTTCCTTTGGCAGCAACATAACCAGGCTATAGGCACTTCATTTTGAAAACTGGAGTTCTGTTATACTCAGAACATTACAAGATACTCAAACAAAAGCAGTTACTGAGCTTTAACTTAAATCATAATTAGGAGAGAACAAAGAGCTGGACTAAATCCTCTGGAAAGAATTTAAATAATGAGGCTTGTTGATTTGTTTGAAGAGTTACTGTTTCACTAATAAGAGGACTGATTTTAAAACAAGAGGTTGACATAAATATGTCTCCATTCAGTAATGTGAAAAAAACACAACAGTCTCAGCTTTTTCCCTGGTCTACATTATCCACTGTAGTGCAGTACCTTGGCAAGTGTCCATCCTACAGCACGTTACTCCAAAGTTACCTTAAGGTAACAGGGAATGCTTCTGTTAAAACATAGACAACTCTGCTCCCATGAAAAGTAACAGCCAGGAAAGCCCTTTGGCAGGACATCACATACCTGCATCCCAGGAGTGTGGAGAAAAATAACTTGTGCTTATAGGGGATCTTTTTTCCTTTGACTTTATCCAACCAAGTCTTACAGTATTCAGAACTTCATTTTTCCACACCAGCTTTCCTCTCCCCCTGGAAGGAAACAATTGTTCATTTTACCAGAACTTGTTCTAAGCAAAGTCAGTGCTGAATCATGCTGAAGGTGGCACCTTTAAAAGTGGTTTGACTATGCATGATTCCTGAAGAATTGCTTTCCTTCATGATGAGCTCAAAGCCAGGCTGTTGAACTGAGTTTCTAGCCATTTGCACACTCTCAGGTTCTAAATTGCACAATTTTGCTGCTTTTGACTCAGAAATGGAACAGCAACAACAAGACAGACACATCCATCACAAGGTCACCTGTCACCCACCATATCACACTAACTCTTTTTGGTATCAAGATATGAGTGTGAAGAGAATCTGTAAATAAAGTCTGACAAGTGGGGGTGGGAGGGGAAACTCCACCCAATATGTATTGACAGCTTCTGGTCCCCTTTTTGTCAGCAAGTTTTGTAATATGTATTCTTGCAGCAGACAAACAATAATTGTTGATGATTGCTATACATACCTCCAATCAATTTGCTTTAAATTGATCTTATCAGCTTACGAATTTGGCCAATCAAATATCTAAATGAATAGTATTTCTCAAGTTAAAAATTGGGACCTATGACAGGTATCGAAAATGTATCACAGCCTGCTTTGAAAGGGATGCTCCTATGGCACTGAGAAAAACAGGACGGACTTTGGGGAAAAAGGAGACTTACATTTGAGATTCCAAAAGCTTTGATGAAATCAAAACTCCTCTTTCTCATTTTCATGCCTTTTGGGGTTTTTTTTTGGCTTCTCTCTCTGTATTTACAATATTTAGCATGTGTTAGCATGTATCACATTCATTGTAAAAACTATTTTTGTACTTATCTTTTGCAATTCAATACTTGTTTTGTTGTTTGGGGTTTTTTTTAAGTAGATAATAAGAAAAAAAGAAAAAAATCTTTCCTTGATTGCTTGGTAAGCATTTTATCTAATATATATATGATACATTTTTACAATTTAGAATAAGGTATTTGGTATGAAAACACCCTGAAGGAAAGTAAATAATTGTTCTCTTTGAGAACACAGAAGCCATATATAAAATCATGCTTCTTGTATGCAACAGAAATGACTGACATATTATCAGAATGAACCAATATAGATGAAAAAATTCATCCTCTGGAGATCAACTAGAGGCAAGTACATTAAAAACCTACTTTTTCTCTCTTTTCTTTTTAACAATGTCTTTTTTTATTCCAATGGTTGCTTAATATTAAAATGTAAAAGAAATTCACTTAAGAGGAACCAGAAATAATAGCTGCTCTCCATCTGGCCACATTAATCTTTCATTCTCACCTCCTCAGTAGCAGAGGAAGAGAGGAAAATCCCTTTTGTTTTATCCTGTGGATGAGGTTTATTGGTGCATCCCTTAAACACTCCCAGTTTCAAGCTGGGCCTCCCACTCCAATCAAAATCCTTAAACTTCTGTGCTGGTCCAAGCAAGTTAGGTCCCTGCCATGACTTCACAACAAAATTGCATAAGAAATCAGGTCATCAATCTGTGATGGCCACATTCTGAACACAGTCATCAGCTGGGGTCTCCAGGCATGACCCAGGTGCTACCCTGACCATTTCCAAATTCTACCTTGAAGTCATAAATGCAAAATGCATTTAAAGTCATAAATGCAAAATGCATTTAAAGTCATAAATGCATATGCGAAACTATGGAGATGTCTCTTTTAATCATTAATTTAAGCATCTAGAGCCACCTTGGCTGCCTTCTGAAGGCACTTTTTGGGGCATTTCTGATTGATTGGCTGGAGTGTGTTGCAGGGGTGGTGGTGAGTTTTTCCTATCATCATCATCCCAATTCTTTTCTCATCTGGAAACCTACCTATGTTTGTTTTGTTTTTCAGACTCTTGCAGCTCATTTGGAAGCACTTTCTGGAGCTGAAGTCTCGATTGCTTTTCTGGGACTTCACTGGCCATGGTGAACTGCAGAAATATCCAGAGGCAGAGACCTACAGAGCCTACACCTGTGCAGAGTCATGAGGGCTTCAAGACTCCTCACAACAGTGCCAAGATCAGCACATCAGAAAGCATGGAATAATTTCTTTTTCAGGGATAATTATCAGAAGGAAGTGGAATTTAGAGCTGCTCTGCAGAGTCTTATAGATACAAACTTTGATGTCAACTTTTTTTCTCACTGAATAATCTCACTGTTAAGCAGGCAGAGCCTCTCCTACAGTGCTAGGAAAGATCTGGACCTAAATATCAATTCAACAAGGCTACAGAATTTTGGTAACAACAGTCACTTACTAATATATGAATTTGATACATTTGTTATGGCCCAAAAGAAACATATTAAATTCAGACTGATTTAATAGCAAAATTTGTATGTGTTATACTATTTTTAGTACATAGAGCAAAACCAAAAAAAGGCAACAGCAGCAATACCCAATGAAGAAATTATTCAACAAATATGATTAGAAATACTCTGAGCTAAATTACCAAGATACTAGAATTTAAAACCTGACAAAACTGAGAATTTTTAAGAAATGTTGGGTTATTATTTATACGCTAGCATAGAGCACATCCTTTCTTCAAAATGCCTCCCTGCAAATGTTTCATCAGATTCT
Source organism: Molothrus aeneus (assembly GCF_037042795.1). NCBI lineage: Eukaryota > Metazoa > Chordata > Aves > Passeriformes > Icteridae > Molothrus > Molothrus aeneus. The sequence continues at coordinate 11,035,038 of NC_089649.1, read as the reverse complement.
ACTTGGAGAACAACAAATTCCACAAGTTCTTTGTGTTTGCAAGGATAATACCAGCAAATTTAACATGCATTCCTTAGACTGAAGTAGATAAATTATAACATCATTCAGAATGCGTCAAAGAGAAAAATAACTGCAAGTTTACATTTCATCTATTACACATTTGTTTCCTCAGTGAGAACTCTTTAATAAAAAAACAAAAAATAGACTGCTAACTAAATCCATATCTGAGATTTAAATCTGTGCCTGGAACTCATCTGTGACTTTTTAGTATAGCTGATGTGGTTTTAATGATATCACATTTAGGCAACTGATTAAAAAGGAAACAGAAGGAAGTAATGTTAGGTACTCTTAGCATTGTAATGCAGTCAAAAATTCTTGAGGCAGATCTTTGCAGCAGAGGCTTTGGAGATTGCTCATTTACTCACCTTTCTGTTGGGTTCATGTGGGTTGCCATGGGGAGGTGATGCAAAAAACCACATCCTGATCCCCATCAAAACAATAATTAGCCAACTTTAAAGTACCTTACTGCTCAGGTAAAGTACTGGTGCTTTGCAGTTGCATCAAATCCTTCATCACCAGTGCCTCAGGCAGGTAAATGAACGTGTTAGGTTTATTATACAGTGAAATTGTTTCTGGAAATGCTTACTAGAAACCAAAGACTGTTGAGCACTGAGGACCATATTTCCTGATACCTTCAATGCCTTGTAAAAATTTAATCTCAAAAACTTGGTCATAGATTGAACTCCCCAAGGAACTTAAACTGTAAATGCTTAAGGAATTGATGTCTGAGTTAATTCAGTTACCTATGTCTGCAAGAGCATAAAAGAGAGCTATTTTTAAATGTGCTTGTATGTGAAAGACTGATATTTTGTACATTTTACTAACAATTTTTAATCTTATCTACTCCAAAACACTCTAGAAGTTATAGGAACAAAACTTGCTTAAGATTTTTTTTTTTTTATTTTATTCTAAACTTAATAAAGTTTCACTGGAATATGTGGGAGGGAAGGAAAAAGAGACACCCAGAGAAGTGCTTGCCTTATTTTCCAAATATTTCTTATTTTATAAGCTGTAACATATGCTGGGTACTTAAATAGCCTAAAATCAAAAACACTTCTCACTTATCTTTCTAAAAATGCTGGTCACTGCTTAGGTCTTCATTTCCATTTGTGCAACAAGCCTGAGTGCCAAAAACAAAAATAATACCATATGTCAAAATAAAACTTTAGAAAAAAAGGGGAGTGGAGGGGGATATCTTTCATTAATTTCAATTGAGCAGAGACTTTTTTTGAGGGGGATAATTATGAACATACCTTACCTGGCCAAAAAAAAAGGAAAAACATCTCAGGTAAGTTCTTGAAGCCAGTGGTAATTTTTAATTTACTCTGAAATTATGGTAAATTCTGGCACCTACAAACAGTGTATCCAAAAAGAAATGAAGTACAAAGGCGTGCTGACTTTCTCAGAATTTTTATCAGATTACAATGCAAGTGGAATGTATTTTTTTTTAAGATGAAAACTACAAGAGACAATATTTGCAAAATATTACAGCCATTTCAAACTTAAAATTAGGTAATTAGTTTTCAACATCTAATTTTATGAAAGCCAATACACTTCTAATAGCTAAATATTTTGATTTTCTTCACTGGACATAGTTTTAAGATCTCATCCAGTTAAAAAATCCAAAAAGTGGAGTGGGGAATTCACTCACTGCTTTTTATTTTCTCAAGTTTGGGAATATAAGACGATATTGCAGCACCTGTGATAAAGTAACAAATCCCAGTGAACAACTTCCTAGGGAGGGAAGGGGACTTCTTGTCTGAAAACAAAACTGGTGCCACCCAACTGACTCTTACACCCAAATACTGCCAAGGATGAGGAGACTTGTTCCCACTTGCTCTGGAGCCCAGATGCCCATGCTCAAGCTGCCCACACTGGTGTGTCCCTTGGATGATAAGGAGCACAAAGGTTCAGGCACCCAACCCTGCTTACAGCCAACACCTGCAGGTCTGGGGAACTCCCTCTGTATTCTCTTGGAGCCCACTGGAATCACTGCCCTTCCTAAGGCCAAGCATTTCCTTGCTGTCTCCCTCCTGGGTACCAGAAAAGAAGCATATGGGGCATGGGCAGTGATCATGCCTTGCAGATCAGCTGATAACATGCTGATAACCCCAACAGCCTTTCTCCAGTGTCTGCTCCTCCTGCTGCCCCACACCTGCCCAGAACCACCAGCCCTGCCCCAGCACCCCTGTCAGTGCTCTCTGTGAGACTCTCTAGGAATAAACCAGTGTAAACTCTAGAATAAACCAGTGTAAACCACCCCACACCTGCCCAGAACTACCAACCCTGCCCCAGCACCCCTTTCTGTTGCAAACATCTTTTCTGAAAAATCCTTTCCTTAGGATTTTTCCTCCTGAGAAGCTGAGAGGCCTCAGGAACAAAATGTAAACATTGATTATCTGCTGCTGTGGAATGCAACAGTGGATCTGTGATTGGCCCGTGTTGGTTGTTTGTAATTAATGGCCAATCACAGCCCAGCTGGCTCGGACAGAGAGTCTGAGCCACAAACCTTTGTTGTCATTCTTTGCTATTCTATTCTTAGGTAGCCTTCTGATGAAATCCTTTCTTCTATTCTTTTAGTATAGTTTTAATGTAATATATATCATAAAATAATAAATCAAGCCTTCTGAAACATGGAGTCAGATCCTCGTCTCTTCCCTCATCCTAAGACCCCTGTGAACACCATCACACCTGTCAGAGCTCTCTGTGAGACTCTCTAGGAATAAACCAGTGTAAACTCCAGGGTAGGCATTGATGCTCATCTCACCCATCCCTGTTATCCCACTAATGCCTGCAATCATCTGGAAACAGCTCCGTTTATAGATGAATAGCCTTGATCCAATTGCTACATCTGTTACCATTTTACTGGCAAGCACAAATGTGCACTTTTAAAAGTGTGTTTAAATATCACACTGACTCCTCTTTTCTCTTCCTAGAAGCCCACGAAGCTCCTTTTCTTCCTGCATACAGTTTCAATGATTGCTGCTTGTTTTTCTCCACATACTTTTACATACCCCCTCCAAGGACTGGCACTGTCTGCAGTTTAATAGTGTTTTGAGCCAACTTTACACTTAGAATATGTACTGATAAGCTTTTTATTTTCCTTCCAGAGGTAACCTACAGCAGATGAAAGAGCAATATCATTTCATAAAAATTAAAAGAAATTATCTTACTGACCACAGATCATGCTGTATAGGCCAATAGGACAGATATCTCTGCTGCAAAGAAATCCCAAGACCCAGCACATGTGCTGGTCATCTCTCAGCTCATTGTCAGGACACACCCTGCACATGCACCAGCTTTCCTTTCCAGTCCAGAAAATCTGACAAACAAGAGGCACAGTTCACCTCAGCTGAGCTTCTGCTTCTGGTTAGTTTTGTTTCTATATTAAGTATCACTTTAAGCCTTAAAAAATATATATTCTTGTTTCGTATTTTAGTCCTATTAACATCTCTAAGTTTCAATGAAACTAAGAGAACTCAATAGTTACAGGAGTGACACACTCCTAAGAATAGTTTTTGTCTTTTAACACAGTCTATATTGTTTCTTAATATTGCCTTAGTTGTTCTATGCCATAAAAACCACCTGAAATCAGTCTTAATGGCTATTCAGACCTTTTCAAACACAGCAAGAATTCAAGATATTTGCATTTCTATGAGCACTTAAGTATGATATGTCTACCTGCAAGAACACTGTGTTGTGACAAAATTTATTCATTCCATCTTACCTCCTAATACATCCTCATCACATAAGTTCTCAGATTTTACTCCCCTAGAACAAGAAGTATATACCATTACACGCTTTTTATTTTCACCTGCTTACTCTTTTGGAACCAATAATGAATAATTGCATCATACATCTTCTCCAGTTTCTCCTTTTATTTACAACATCCATAGACTAGAAAGACCGGTAACATCCAGATCTCTACAAAATGAATGTGTACACTGGTACACAGAGAATGTTTCAGCTGTTTAACTTTGCTGTTCTACTGTCTATTCTCAAATGTTGACAGCTTTATTTAGTTCTAACCATTCATATTGACAAAGGGATCAGAAGAATTATATCTTGCGAGGGGAATAAGAGTTCCACAGTTAAGTACCTGAGGCACTTTTTTTCCCCCCACTTGTACTGAAATTATATAACGAACATTTCTAAAGAGTTGAAAGTCTGGCATTGTATTTTTTGTATTTTTTTCCTTTTTATTTTTTTTTTTTATTTTTTTGGGTTTTTTGGCTTTTCTTAAAGTGTCAGCTTGAAAGTAGGGCAGTGGGGCTACCCAGAGGATCCCTTCTCAGGACACATTAGACTTGTGTTGTTTCCCTGTGAAAGTTAATCAGACTAGTCAGTTTAAGCAAACAGCATCTTTTAAACATGAATTTTGTGGAGGAATCTCCTTTGTTTTCTAGGTTACTTAATTCAAAATTAGTGCCTTTTACTGAACTGTTAATTAAGATTGTGGCTTTCTGACCTGTTCTACCATGATACAAAAAGAGCTGTGTCCAAAATTCTAGGGAACTTTTCCATAACATTATTGAAAAATAGGTTTGAAACACAGATGCAGAGTAGTTTGTTGATGTTTACAGGCAGCACCAAATGAATATTTATTCCAAATTGTTCTGCAGCTCTTCAGTTAAGGGGCTCCATGAGCTTTTAGAGTAAGTTGTTTCTATTCAAAAATCTTAATGACAACTGACATATTTGTCTTTGACTATCTCTTCAGTCCTTTTCTTCTGCCAAGGATATTTTCTCTCTGAAATCCTTCATCAATTAATTTGAATACTTAATTGCATAAGATTCCCTTTGCCATCCTCTTAAAAAACCATACCTGTAAAATTCCTTGAGGGATGGTTTTCTGCTGTTTTCCCATTTGTTAGTTTGGTTTCTCGGTGAATGATTGGCATTTGTGTTTTTCCCTAGTTTTCCCTGTACTGCTTTTGGTTCTCTGTTTTCCAGATTTACAAACCCCTACTGTTCTGTTCAGCCCACATTCCCTTCCAGCATCTCATTCTCATACCATTTTTTTTTCCAAGTAAGAGAGAAGCAGATTTAGAGATCCCCATAACTGATTTCTTCCTGTTTTTGAAACAAACAGTATCTTGGGTATGTTCTCAGAACTTGGTGGATTGCAGAAACTGTTCTATTGCTTAGGGAAAACAGATTGAGATAATTAAAATAACATTTTTAAAAGAAAGTAAAAGGTAGAGCTAATGTATGGCTGTTGCTGGCAGCATTTGTGTTCCTCTCTAATGCATCTTAATAAGTTTTTGTGTCTAGTTCAAAGATATTTTCCATGTTGCAGCAATATCTCCATAACCTAATTTACTAACACCATGTTTTTGAAGCAACGGGTAAAAACAATGTTGCTAAAGGGAATTTTTCATTTATTCTAGTGCTAAGAATCTCATTCATATTTTCTGTTTTGTTGGATATGGTATCAGTCTGTTATTGCTTTACTTAAAAGACAGGTAAAAACTATTACATTTCACCGTGTATCAGTCCTTCTGAATAAGAGGGAAAAACACACTAACAGTAATAACAAGTGTCCAGGATGCAAAAAAACCCAAATCTATTGTACTGAGGTAAACATTCTTTTCTGAAAACACTTTTGTAATTTTGCTTCCTGGTACATGAGTCTTATGGTATATGAGGCTTTTTTACTAAAATACTTTTCTTCTTTCTTTTATAAACACATTCTCTTGTTTCAGGAGAGTTAATAAAATATTGCCATATGTTTGCAATCACTGAATATATATCTAAGGAAATTTAAATATTGTGCAATGTCTGGTACCTTATAAATTTCCCTCACTACTCCAACCATCACACAACCTCATCAAAGAGTTCAAGTTAAAGAGTTCTTTGAAAGGCACTTGTAATTTATACAATTCTGATTACCCTGACAGTGTCAAGAAACAGTTTTGGAAAGTCTGCAATTGCTTAAAGAAATGTCAACAGCTTTGCCTCATGGGGGGAGATTGTTTAAGATTGGAAAAAAAAAAGGAAAAGACACTGAAAGAACCATAGAAAACATAAAGTAAACTCATTGCACTAAACCAAGAAGCATTTGATTTTGGAAATTTCTACTTCACTTATGTATAAATGGAAAATCAAAGTGTAGCAATTGTCAGAAATGCATTTGAATTTTCTGCATATTAAATGTCACTGTGAAGAGACTCAAATAATCTTAATCACCTTTACACACAGACATAGACATAGATGAAGTGATTAAAAAAATGCCCAGTGTTGCACAAATGGCAAAGAAGGATCTTCCAGTTCACAACAGTAAACATTTGCAGAAATAACATGGAGGAGAAAGATTTCACATCAGTAATAGTAGATTTGCCACATCAGTATTTTTTAGCCTGCCAATAAAGCAGTTATTAAATATTTAAGCCAAAAATTGTAATTCTACATAAACAATCCCTGGCTTCTGTCAACACATATGTACAGGGTGTTTGTGTTCTCACAAATATTCAGCTATACATGGTTGTAAATTAATTTGATATAGGTCAGTTTAGTTTCTGACTGGAGCTGGTATTTTAGACTGTTTTTTAAGTTATAATTTCACAAACAGTCACTCTACCAAATGAGATCCATCTGCTTTATTCACAAGTTATTTTAGTGACTCTCCAGGAAATATGTTACAGTTCAAAAACCAAAAAGTAGTGGGGATCCAGGAGTGGATCACAATAAAATGCAGGAGTACCAAGTGACAGACACATTTTGGAGAACAAGTTGTCTCAATGTCTCTCACTTTTGATATTCAACCAACCCTATTCTTCCTGATTTCTGAGTGCCAGCTATCACCTGTCATTTACCCAGGTGGCCAACAACTTACTGTGTAATTAATGTAAGTTGTCTGTTTGATTGTAGGGAAGATCTGATTGAAATACTGGCAGGTAATGTTGAATTTTGAGATATTCTGGAAGGGTTTCTTCTTGTCAGCCCTGCTGATTTGACTTCATCACATCACATCCAGGGAACAAAGGTCTCAGGTGACAGCAGCCAATTTCTTGAGCAAGGTATGCCAGGTGAGATAACACACTGCTAGCTGTTAGGTTACCCCACACACAATCTCCTTGCCTTCAAGGGGGAGTAGGAGCTCAGGGTTGGAGATAGCACAAATCCACGTACCTGTTTTAGCCTGGATTTAGATTGATAATTTAGCCTGGATTTCTGTGAAAGACCTTTTTTTTTTTTTTTTTTTCCCAAAGCATAATTAATGCAGAGTGTTTTTTGTTGCTGACAAAGGATTTTACTTAAGAACTCCAGGAATACAGTAAAGCATATTTTGGTCAGCTATGCTATGATGAAGAGTTGAAGCAGTAGCTGAAATATAAGTTTGGCAGGTATTTCTCATCTCTTCCTTGACTGAAAATAAAATCATATCAGAGAATGGTATTCTGCATATCATTTCTTTCCTGAGTGCCTGATTAAGAAGGCAGATAAATCCATACCAGCAGGTTGTGTCTGGTAAGAACCAGACTAAGTTTAGCTGCTGTTCTCCATTCCTTGAAATTATTTTGAAGCCTTCATGGTTTCATATAGAACCCACTTCTTTCTGAGAGAATAGTTTAAAGAGCTAGTTAGATGGAAACACTATTAAAAAAAGGAGAGATGAATTCTACAGCATTTTGTATGAATGTTGACACGTTTCATTTGTGTTTGATGATCATACCTTTGTTCCCTGGACGTGATGTGATGAAGTCAAATCAGCACAGCTGACAAAAAGAAATCCTTCCAGAATATCTCAAAGTTCAACGTTACCTGACAGTATTTCAATCAGATCTTCATTACAATTTAACGGACAACTCACATAGATGGGAACATACATAGAACGTACACTTTTGCCATGAATCTCTCCTAAGCAGTAGTTTGTACCTGAGTTTAGTCAAACATCACATGCCTCAGCATTTCAAATACAGAGCTCATTTTCTAATACTAAAGAATAAATAAAGGCCTAATAATAAAGGCCTCACATTTGCTGTAGTATAATTGCAGGGGCATATGCACTCTGAGAACAACACAAACTATTTTCCTTGCTTTCATTTTAATATACCAGAGTAAAGTAGATACTGAGATGTCTCAAACACAGTGATGACATTTGCCTCATTAGGTCTGGGAAAACTAAAAGGTTTGGAAGGGAGGGAGATGCCAGAAGTAGCATGGGCAATACACAAAGGAAAAAGATGACATAATTGACAAGCACATGAATAGATGCCTTTAATGGCTACATGCACCATCAAGCAGCTTGATACAGCTTGGCATTTCTCTGGACTAATCTACTAATTGACCAAAGGTTAAAAAAAAAAAAAATTCTCTGGTCTTTAGTTTGGAGGGTTGTGCAGTATAGCAATTCTTTTGGTATACCAGCAACACCAATAAATGTTTGTGGAGAGAGAGAAAGAAAGTGAACACCAGTCTGTGGCAGAAATAGCATGGCGGGGGGAATGCTAAAGTTTTGTTCATGCTTACATAAGTCGGGTACTAAAAAGACTCAAAGTAGGACAAGTGTGGGACAAAACACAGATTTTGAGACAACAGGAAGTTGTCTCAACACTTGCACTGTTACTGGAAATTTACAGGATTTGCATAGCACTCAAAAGAGCTTTAGAGGAAAGTAATAAACCTACCAGGAGAGGTAGAGGCTTAAGTTGTTTTTTTTTTCCATACATTACTGCTAAATATCACATAGAGAGCCAATATCACATGTAAGATATCACAAATAGAAAGAATATCCAATGAGAGAAATTAATGAAGTTTAGGAGTAGATAAGCTCTCTCCCCACTACTATGGGTGTGGTTTTACATACCATTATATCATTTTTTAAAGTTTTTTTTTCCTCAATCAGTTTCAAACCTGTCATTTAAAAGTGTGCAAATCTTTCTACAGAAACAAATTCAGTCCCCCTCATGCCCTTCTGAAGTTGTCCATTTGCATAGCATGCTGTTTCAAATGTGATTTATTAGTAAAATACATGCTTTAATGACTTGCCTTGTTTCTCAATTTATAAGCCTGAGTTAATGGAGGTTTTTCCCTGTTAAAGTTTTCCAAATCTTATTGCCTTGTGTGACCAAAACACTGGCCATTAATCAATGCAGTTCACTTAGTTACACCAAGAACTCCCAATTGTTCCAGCATTTGGGCAGGCAGCAGCTTTTTAGGACCAGCCTTAGCTGCCTGCTGCAGAGCTGCACCCAAGATGAGCTGGGATTCCTGTCACCCTCATCTCCTCTTGTTGGTTTTCCCAGCTTTTATAGAGACCAGGGCATTTTAAAAGATTTTTTTCCATTATCAGACTCAATGCATAGTGAGACACAAGAGATATAAAACTCAACGCCATTCCATCAGAAGCCTTTCTATCAAATTTTAAAAATTCTTTACAAATCCATTTCCCACATCCTCCCATTCAAAGTGAACACTATGGGAATAGGGCAGCACAATGCAGATGGACATTTAAGTCTGAGAGGCTCAGATGAGGGTAAGAGGAAGCAGACCCTGTTTACCATGCTCCAGGGTTTTTCTCTCTCTGTAATTCTAATTTAAACCATGCCTTTTTATCTGGAATTCAGGGTTGTGGAAGCAGAGGGAAAAACTCCCCCCCGCTCCATCTCCCCCACCTCATACACTGGGACAATCTTAATGTTAAACCTGCTCTTACTGAACTGTGAGAGCAGCTGTCTGAACCATATCAGCATTTTGCATGCATTGTAAACTCAGGGAAAAGAAAAATAAGTTAATTGAAAATGTGCTGCAGTTTGTGCCAGTCTTGTTCATGTCACCCTGAAAGAATTCCCACCCCTGATACACACTTCTTCAAGTATTTACAGTTTATCTGTGAGACTCAAGACTTTCATTACATAGAAAGCATCAGTTTTTTAAAAATGCCTGGAAATCCAAAATTTCCAACGTTTTGTTACTGGAATAGGTTTGAAAATGAAAGAAGATGGCTATAAAGTAAAATTTAGATGAAATTAATTAAGATTAGTTTGTCATCTTTTGCAGAAGGGTAGAACCAGGTGACGTTACAGAGTACAACAGCAAGAGAAATATTTTTGCTTAACAACTTGCAATTCAATTATTTTTCCTTTAGTCAAATTAAAGCTGCAGTTTCACCACTTCACTGGTATTCCAGTGGTTACTGATGAGGCACTAACAGAGGGTGTATTTTGCACATCCTGTAGAGCACTACAGTAGCCCTTCTGACAACAGATGAACAGAAGCTCAGCCATCTAACCCATGTTACAGAAAACACAAACACTACAATACAACTAAATTAGCCCCTCCAAAACATACTGTCATAAACCATAAGACTCCCCAGGTGACTGGGATAACTGGAAGCCACCTCAAACCACTGCTAGGTTTCCCTAGCAGTTATTATATAACCAGATATTAACCTGTCAATGGATCATCAAGATCTTCCAACTTTTCCTCCTCCTCTTTTACTCTCCCAAGGAAAAGCACCAAACAAATCCTCTAGTAGGCTCTGCTATTCAGAATTTCCCATTCATTAAAATGAACCAACCAACCAATGATGGCAACAATCCTATAATTAAATTCACAAGATCATACTAAAAGTTTTTGCCAGAGGAATGAGATCTAAGAAGTTGTTCATACCAAAACTTCTCAGTAAACTATGAACTATTCTACAGTTATGGCTGGTAGAACTTAACAACTTTATTTTTAATATTCCTCCTAACATACTGGAACATGAAAATATTGAAATATAAAAATAACCTATATCAATATCAAGTTTTCCTGATGAGTCTCATAAAGATGTCCAGAAAAATAAAATTTTAAAAACTTAAAATGGAAAATCAAGTGATTGATTCAGAGGATAAAAGATGTGCAATTCCAAAATGGACTAATGGTTGTCGTTAGCATTTATAGTTTTCCAATACTCAAGAGGAAAAGATTCACTGCTGGAACCATGAAAGACAGCAGTATTTTAATGACTACAGAATAATTACCACATGTAAGTATATAACCAAACTTTGCTCATTTACAAATTGGAGAGCAGCAGAGAAAGATGAATGGTGGGCTCACTTCTGCTTATTAGAGGCTTTTTTGTGTCAATGCGTCAAAGGCAAAGAAACTCAAATCCTGTAGATATAGGTCTCCAGGGAGGACAGAGAGTCAGGGATTTTCTGATGAAAGTTTTTTTTCCTTAAAAATTGGATTGCCTGAAGGAATGTGTGAACTAGTTTAGATGAGAAGACCCTTTCTGGTTCAAAGAGGGAAAGGAGGGGAAAAAAAGCCCATTTTCTCTTACCTCTAAATAAGTAAAATCTGTAAAAATTAGAGCACTTAACTGGAACACAGAACACCTCTCCCAGCTTCATCCCAGAAATCTCTCCTAGACACTGAGCTGCAAAGAAAACTTGATTTTTTTTTTTTTTTTTTTGAAAATAGAATTAAAACAAAGAGGAGAAAGTAAGAGACATCTAAGAAAGCCAGCTGAGTGCTGGTCACTGTGCTCACCTTAGATGTGAAAAATTAGGTCTCCAGTACACCTAATCAAGATAGATTCAGTCCTTTAAAGTTCAAGCAGGTACCCTGCTAGCTTGGGTAATGACTGCCCTGATAAATATAAGAACTAGTCACTTGCTTTTCATAGAGAAGTTTGAGGTTTCATGTGTATAATAATATACTAATAATGATAATAATGAACTCTTGAAAACCAGTAGCAGACAGGAGCACCTCAAGGCTCACTTTTTCACCATCATTGATATGCACACCCAGTGTGAGTCATACTAGAGACTGCACAAGTCCTACAAAACATACTTAAAATTTACATTAAGGCAGCAATTTGTCTACAAGTTTCAAGGATGATTTATGTCAGTTCTGGTTTCAGACAAAACTACTTTTGCTGTCATTTTACTTTGTAAGACAGCAGAGAAGAAAGGGACTGAGGCACAAGGTAAGTACCTCATGTGCAATGCAACCCTCCACATGCAGTCCACTGCTTTCCCCTGCTGAATCCATGGTCCATTAAGAAAATTAAGAAGAAAATCCCCTTATTTCACTACTCCCAGATGCCTGTTTGCTTTTCTTTCACTCAGTGCAGAATACCAACACATGGAGATGCTTTGAAACATTGCCACTGAGGTTTCATTCCTCCCAAATAGACTGGGCCAAACCACTGAAAGCCAAAGGCTGCCTCCACATTGGAGTAGAGAGCAGCATCAGAGTAGTGAGAGGAGATGCTCTACATTTCAAATAGGCTCAGCTGAAGTAAGACCATCATCCTTAACTAGTCTAATTAGGGTATAGGATTCAATTTGGAAAGTAAATTTTAATAAACATATGTTGAGGTGCATTGCATTCTTCTTGAAAAGGCTTCAGAAGTACGATTACACTTTACAGATCTGTGAAAAAGAGCAGATATGCCTCATCTTTGGAATGGTGTTATGTAGAGTTTCTTTCTTCTCTACACTAGCACAAACAACAAGATTAAAAGCATTTCTGAAATAATCCAAGATGTACACAATGTTGTCATTTCTACAGCCAGTATCACGTTACACCTCACACAGCAAAATAATTAGCTTGGGTTCTGTGTTTGAGTGTGTAGAGTTGGTTGTGGGGTCTTTTAAAAAGCACTTCAATATGGATCTACAGATCTGAGGGAGAACATAAGATGCTCATGATATTAGACTAGCCACTTTGAATCATGCCTAATATAAAGAGCTAAGCTTCAAATAGCTTGCAATTTTTAAGAGTTTTCAATGTCTATGAAAAGACAGAATGACTGATGAGGATTCAGAATTAATTGCAATTTGGTGTCCGGACATGCCTGCCCTAAGTAATGCACTAATACCAATAGAGTAAACCCTATCTTTTATTGTACCCCATAAATGAGATTTACTGTTGTGCATACAAAAAATCTTCAGAAAAAAAATATCTATCTGAGCAGTTTTTAATTTAACAGGCAAATATAGTGTTTTGTATCAATATTCTTCTCTTTTGTCTCTACCCCCAACAGCTCAACTCACCAGAAGACTAACACACCAAAAATTCCCTTTATTAGAGTGCTTGCTGACATGAACTAAATTGTCAAATTAACGACAAAATCCTTAGGGAACCAAAATCACTACATGGGAGCAATCCCTGTGCAAAGGAGCTTTAGCTGAAGACCAAAGCAGCTCACATTACTTAATAAACTATTAATGTTACAAATTTTTAAATATGTCAGTACAATGGTACATTATACACATCTCCTTACAAGAATTCCATCAAGCTGAGTTTCTCTGATACTGGAACAGTATTTTGGTACTGTTTCTCATCTTTAGATAGATAGATAAAGTGGAACATTTTAACATCCAGAGTCTTTAATTTTAAATAGATGTTTATGTTTCATCAGATTAAAGTTGGAGCTGAAACATACATAATGAGCTTACTTACTTTAGTCATCATACTTTAATAAGAATATTTAAAAATTCTCAAGAATTCCTGGGTGTGGGGACCATTAATGTGTTACATTTCAGAATTTCTGGATTTTCCTCAGGAGTCAATGTGAATAATCCACTCAACAACAGAGAGAGGGAGGGAGAATGGAGGGATGGAGGGAGGGAGGGAGGGAGGGAGGGAGAATGAGGGAGAATGCAGTAAGATTCGCATAAATGTTAGAATTTTACTTTTGACTACTATTATTTTTTTTCAATTTTAATCCTTTAAAACAAAAAACGCAAAGCATAGCAAACAAATAAATAGAATCCCCCTACCCAAAACACTTTAAAATTTTCCTTCCTCCTCGCTTTCTCTGTCTTACTCTGAAGTGATCTGACTCATTTATATTTCCAGCTCTAGGTGAAATCCTTGTCAAACACTGACAGGAATCACGAAACTACTCATTGTAAAATGTCCTTTTCACATTTTAAATTATTTTGGCATTTACAAGCATGTAAAGTGTTCTTTATTATCCACTGTACAACACTGGGAAGTTACCAAGATGATAATTTTGATCAAAATGTACCAGGTTAAACTGAAAATGAGGATTTTGAAAGAGGAGTTTGTTTCTGTGGTTCTACGGGCAAAGCAGATGCACAAGTAGCAGGACTAAGGGAACCCTTTGATCTCACCTACCTTTCATGTATAATTGACAGTCATAATTTGGTCTCAGGGATGATAGAAAGGCAGCTGAGACATTCTATGAGGCGCCTGTGTACAAGAGAGAAGCAACACATGCTTGGTACAAGCTGAAAGGGAAACACAAAGCTGGAGGAGTCGGCATTGCCGGCGCCGTGGTCAAACACCACAGGGCAGCCCACGCAGCCCTCCCACTGCAGCCTCTGGGTCACTCCTTTTGCCCACACAAGGGAAAAGAAGCTATTGTGCTGAGAAACATCCAGAAGCAGGGAACAGAGACAGGTTTCTTTACAGAGAGCAGGGACAGAGCACAGAGAGAACGCTGTATCCCAAGAAACGCTAGCTGAATAGCCTCATATTTTTTTCCCTTGGTTGTGGGTTTTTCAAAGGGCAAGGAGAAAAGAGAAAGAAGTTTTAATCTAACAGATCTCATGGACATTTTTCCAAGGCAGTAGTTCTGCTTTGATTCATTCCTGGCTGCTTGTGACAAGCAGTGAGAGTTCCCCTGGGCATGCAAGCAAAGGGCTGGAGCGTGAGGTGTGCAAGTTGGTGGCAAGAGAAGAAACTTCTGCCTTCCCCCCTCAGGCCTTTCTGGTTGCACTAGCCCACTTCTGCCTCACCCACCCCGCCAAGAGACCTCTGAAACAGCAGGAAACAGGCTGTAATGACAGTGGTATGGGAGGCAAAGCTTTAGGTTCAAGTAAGGTGTAATCACAGAACCATTAAGTTTGGAAAAGACCTCTAAGACCATAAAGTCCAACCATTAACCCAAAACTGTCAAGCTCACCACTTAAGCCATGCCCTTAAGTGTCACATCAACATGTATTTTTATATACTTCCAAGGATGGGAATTCAAGGAGTTCCCTGGGCAGCCTGTGCCACTGCTTGACCAACTTTTCTGTAAAGAATGTTCCCCAGTAGCACATCCAACTATCCCCTGACACAGCTTGAGGCCGTTTCCTCTCGTCCTGTCACTGGTTGCCTGGGAGAAGGGGCCAACACCCACCTGGCTAAACCTTCCTTTCAGGGAGCTGTAGGGAGTGATAAGGTCCCCTCAAGCCTCCTTTTCACCAGGTAAACACTCCCTCAGCTGCTCCTCATAATGTACAAATTAGAGCTTTTTTTAATTCTCTGTAAAATTAGAGAAATTACATTCTCTCTATGTAAAATTAGAGCTTTTTTTAATTCTCTGGCAAAACTAAAAAATATCTTTTTAGGTAGAGGTGTTGACGTTGGTCCATTAGGGGAGGAGTTGAGACACTGGCCCTTCGACATTTTGGTTACAGGAGCTAAAAGTCAACTCTCACATGCTTTTGAATAAAAAGTCACCTAAGTAGAAATGGGAAAAAGAGTGAAAAATTTACTTATGTGCAGGCAAATTAACACTGTAATTAAGTTTTAGAGTGAGCACAGACAAAACATTCCCTCAATGGGATCGCTTCAGTACAGCAAAGATAGCACAAATCAAAACTTCACAATACAGAGGTGTCCAATTTGCTGCTTTTTTCAATTTGCATAGTTTTTTTGTCTAAAAATAAAAATCTTTAATGCAAGAGTTATTTTTATCATGATTAATTTCTGTTAATCTTCATGCTGGTCTCTACTCTTTTCCAAGTATCACCTTGGGAGACTAGATATTATTTTTACAGGTAGAAGAAAAAAACCAAACTTTCCTTTCCTGTTAAATACCATCAAAAACCACTCAGTAACAAAAAGATGCCTAAATCCTAAACTAATTTGCAAAGAAACAGGAAAATTCTCAGGGTAGGAAAAGGCTCTCCTGCAAGTCAGGATCCTGTATGCCCAATCCTGAGGGAACCCAAAGCATGAGGTCTGAAGTCCTGGATGCCTCTAAATTTTCTCAATGTTTCTACAACAAAAGATTTTTTCCTCATTTTAGACACTTCAGTGAATTATTTCTTTTTCTGGACTTCATTTTATGATAATATTTCCACACTGTCTTAATTGCTGCTAATTCTCTCTTCTGTTGGGATGTATAGCCCCAGGCAAACACCAACAAGCCTAAGGTCTGTAGAAAGATATTAAAACTGTTTTGTGTGAGCACAATTTGCCTTGTGGGAGATGCACTTTGTGCACAATGTGCACAAGTAGCAAACCAAGAAGACTCCTATTTCTAACACAGAATGCTGGTTTAACCTCACTGGGCAAGATTTACCCAGGCTACACTCTGGGGAAAGTCACTTGGGGTCAGAACAGGATTTTACCTGAGTTACAGTGTTCTGCATCCACAGACAGCACAGCAAGAGGAAACTATAGCAATAGGCAGTGAGGTATGTGCTTGGGGAAAAAAAAAAAAAACAAAACATTTAAAAATGGGAACTATGTTGAAAAAAGGGCATTTTTTAAGAGGCCATTAAAAAAATGTTTTAAAGCAAAGCAAAGAGAAGAAGATGAGTTAAAAAAGTCTGAGACTTGACTGCTGTCTCTTCTCTTTACTGTTAAAACAGACATGCAAATGCCACTGAGTGATGTCACATTACAGACCCAGTTTACTGACCACTGCTGTGACACCAGCCCATGCAGTGTTTTGGAAAGCACTGTAAGCAGACTCATGAAACTTTTTACCCTCAGGAAAGTCAGGTGTCAGGATATATGCAGCATAGGGATTTTGTCTGGCTCCAAAGCAGTTTTAAACCTCAAAATCCACAACATATACAATAAATCTGTAAGACAGATGGCCATAAATCCCTAATGAAGCACTGCCAATGTAAATATTGTACAAAGGATAAATAGCACTTAATTACGCCATTGGCAAGCAAGTTGGGTTTTTCCTCATCTTCATTCTGCTCTTCACCAATATTTGAGTCTCTCTCAAGCCCACAGTGTGCACAGCACAGCTTAGTGGTGGCTCCTTGTTCTTCCACTGCTTCTCTTTTTTTCTTTTTTTAAAAAACCAAAACACAGCATTGTTGATTTGAGCATATATGGATGGCACTGTTTTATACATAGAAGTAGAGAAAAAAGTATGAAAAACTCATAAGGGCAGGGAAAAAACCCCAATGATAAACAAGCTACAGATGTTAAAAGACCAAAAGAAGAAAAGTTCAGTGGTTATAAGCAGGGGTGGAGGGGTCTTTAAAACCTTAAATAAAAAAGAAACTATATTCAAAGAAACAAACACACAAACAAACTCCAAAACCAAAACCCCAAAGTCCCACTTCCCCCAGTTTCATATCTTTGATGGTTAGGTTTTTCATTTATCTCTCATTCTTGCACAAACAGGCTAAACCTTTATCTATGAACCAGAAAATCTCCCTTGTAATCTCAAGAAACCAGAGATATTACCTTGCCGAATATGCAGGTAATTTCCCAATTCTCAGTCAGGTGACAAGTCCACAACTTCAATCTAGTAAAAATACCCTTCAGCATCACCTGGCAGCACATTCAGATTGAAGTATTTATTGGTACTGAACTTCTTTTCTCTTCCCATATAGTATATAACCATTGTTTCCCTTCCTTTAAAATCTGCAATTTATTTTGATACACACACCTATTATTGCACACCTTTATTTCTACAGATGTTTTTAAGAATTTGCTTTGTTTTGAAAAAGAAAAAAAAAAAACACCTCAATACTGTATTAGGAGAAAAGATTTTTCTTTTCTGCTTTTAAACTATATTTTAACCCATCCTACAGCTATTGTAAAGTATTATAAAATAGCTGGCACCTTGTAAATGCAATATTAAGCATCTTGTTCATGTGTAGTGGACATAAAACTTAGTAGTTTCATATAGCATTATATTGTCCCTTCAGTGATTTCATATAAATGTGAATATTGTTTTGGTTATGGTTGCCCTGTGTGAATGAACAATATTGGCATTCTTACACCTTTGAGTGAAAGTTTCACACTTAAATAAACCAAGAGAGAATTGTGTTTTGAGGACTAAACACAGCTTTAAGGTCCTATTTCACAGCAGATTCAAACAGATGTAGACAAGCCTCACACTTTTTAACTTTTCCTCTGTAGTTTTCAGCAGTCTTGACCAAGAAACATTGGGAAAAATATATAAAATAATAGAACAACTGGAAGCTTGGTGATCTTGCTGAGCCCACAGTTGCTTGCTTAGAGTTTTGCTTGGCTGAAGGTTGTCCCTAAATAGCCAGGGAACTAATGAATTCATTTAGTTGGTAGATAAATTTTCACCACTGCTAAACTGATTCTGGAAGCATTCAGACAGAGCATTCAAGGCTCAAAGCACAAATCTGTGTATATAACTCTAGAGCTGCGCTCTCTGCTTTTGTGAGAAAGCAAAGAGAGTAAGGGAGTGGGTTTTCCTCAGGGGATTGCTGTATTCCAGACCTGGCAGTCATAAAAGTGTGTTACAAATAAAGCAGAAAAAGATCTCCAGATCTCACCACTATCTTTCACTTTGGATCAGTGCCATTGTATACAAGCAAAGTTACTGAATCCCCTGGCTCATTCTGCCTTGTGACACCTCAAGGCTTTTCTGTTTGCCCATTCTATGGAATGACATGGATCAAAGACCCAAAGAGTACTGAAAACATTAAAACCAATTAACACAAACTTCAAAATCACCAGATTTATTTCTAATTCATTTAGTCATTATAGATTTGATGCGCTTTGTTGCAAGAAGTACAAGAATTCAAGAACACAGAAGCAGTAGATTGGCTATTAGGGTAAAATTCTTCACCAAAATGGTTGTCAGGGATCAGAATAGGCTGCCCAGGAAAATGGTGGAGTCTCAAACCCTAAGGTATCTAAAATATGTGTGGATGTCAAACTTAGGGACATGGTTCAGTTATGAACATGACAGGACTAGGTTAACACTTGGACTCAATCTTCAAGTTTGGAAAAGAGCTCTATGACTGTAAACCACAATTACTAGAAGTAAAAAAAAAAAAAAAATAGAATAAAAAATCCCAAGGTACTGTCATGGTTTGACTGTTAAAAGATTAAAGGGTAAAGAGACATGATTTCTCTGCTGTGGAGAGAAGATCACTGAAAGATAAGCAAGCAGAAAAGAATGGAAAAGAAACAGTGAAATTCAGAAAATTAGTCTCACTGGAAAGCGATTTACTTTTCATTGCTGTAATGACACCAACTTCTGTTTCAGATGCATTAAATATACAAAGCTGTTAGTGTTAGTCATCAGGAGTGACACTACTTATTAATCTTAATAGATTTCAAGTTTTGGAAGTGATGATTAAACTTCTTCACAAAGGATGGTAGGAGACCGCTGAAAACTTCATCTCAAGAATTCTTTCAGTCCAAAGAATTTTGCATTTTTATTTTTTTAAATTTTTTTACCACTAAGAAAAAGCAGAGAGTAACTTTATCTGCCACTTTAAGTAGCAAAATGTCTCCCAGCAGAGCAATGCTTTCATCATCTGGCAGTCATGTCCTTAATGAACACACAGTCAATATTGCCACAATTCTCCAGTGAACACCTTTATGGTTTGTTAGATCTGCTAGCTATTAGTCCTGCTGTCCTCTAGCTATATTTCTCTCTGATCTCCCAAGCTAAGCATGTGTAGGTTGGGCGAGAGTTTTAAAGAAAGTGTTCCTAATTGCCTCCAGTTGCTTCTGGGCTTGGCCTTAGTGATTCAGAGTCTTTTTAAAAAGGTGTCTTCAGTAGAAAATAAATTTGCCATTTTCACCTTGGGATAACAAAGATATAAGATAAATCAAGGAAAGGTAGAAAGAGCACATTGTGATGGAAAGACCCACCTAAGAAAAAAGGCTTCTATCACACCTTCAGATAAATTAGATGAGGTCAGCTTTGTACTTTGCTCCCCCACTGGGAGGGGTTTTTGTTTCCTGATTTTTCTAGATGTAAAACTAAAGCCTCTTCTCTTCTTTGTACACTTACTTTGCCTTAGGAAGGATAACATATGCTATTCATCTTGAAATTAAGGGAAAGGTTATGGGGCAGAGTTTTTCTTCTTTTTTTTTTTTTTAATGACTAAGGACTATAAGCTAATAGGGAAGCAATGCCTTCCTGAAATACGGAGAATTTTTTGATGTTGAAGATATCCTTAGTATTCAAGACATCCTTTGAATAAAGACACCTTAAATCTGACAAGATGATACCTCAGCAATTCTCCCAAATATCCATAATGCTAAGTCCAGGACAGAGAAGCAATCCCCTGCCAGACCCCCCAAACTTATTATGGTTAAAGATTGGCAAGACTGAACGGTATTCCACTTATTCTGTCTAAACCTCCATAACATTAATTAATATAACTAGCTTCTAACAAGCTGTTATTTTATAGCCTAGATTTGACCATAAATAATTTCTCTTGTACAAGTAAGAAAACCACATTTCAGCAGCAACTCCCTCTGTCACAAACTCTCCCTTAGGGCCAGTTCAGGTACCTTTCTCTGCTGCAGTCCTTCCCACTGTGCCTTCCCTTTTCCATTGCCCCATCCACAGTTCTTAAGAAGGATGAGGATTAACCAGCTCCAGGTTTTTTGCCAATGGGTAGAGATACAGAAGGTAGGACATTGAAACAGATCCCAGATTCCCACTCCCCACCATCCCTTCACTAAAGATGGGTTCCTTCCCTGCACTGCTGCCATCGTCTGCTGAACCTTCCTTTTAAACTGAATGCATCAGAGGATGGTGTGGGTTGGAGGGATCTTAAAGATCATCTAGTTCCAATCTCCCTTCCATGGACAGGGACATCTTCCACTCCATTCAGGTCCAATAAAATTGCCATTAAACAAATATACTCACATAAATTCGCCTTATAACTCAAAGCATAAAGCTGGATAAAACTGAGGAGAAAGATAACACACCCGCAGGTTTAAAAGAGAAAAAAAAATCCCAAACAAAATCCAAAAAGCAACAAAAAATATACCCTTCCTTCACCTTCTCCATTAAAAGCTTATTTTATTCCACATTATTACTGTGATTCTGAATTTGGCAGGAAAAAGCCTAGCACCTATATTATATTTCTTTGCATTTTGTTCTGCTATGCCTTGCATATCATGATTTGCAGTACCTGTTAAAAACACAAACATTTGAGATTGTTAGTAATTAAAAACAACACTGCTGACAGGAATAGTCTCTTCCTAATTAAGATGTGCTTTAAAAAGTAATTAAGCTATAAACTATCTTTTCACACGTTAAATGGACATCCTAACTCTAATCACTTGCAATTAAATCAATCAATCAGAAAGTATTTTTGGGAACCACAATCACAGATACAATCAATCTAATTGCTGTGTTTCCCTAAGAAGTTGCAGTGATCCCATAGGAACAGATGAGCAGGAACAATACAAGAGTTAAACAATCCATTTGTACAAACCTGTTCTGAATCCCTGTAGAGTTCGGTCAGCGTATAAAATACAGCCCAGATCAAATCACCTGTGAGTACACTGCTGGAAATCCCCAAAACTTACTTGGCTTTGGTTTCCTCCAATCAGTGGGATCAGAATGGAGAGTGAACCATGGGCAAAATCACTGCTTTCCTTCGTTGAGAGGAGAATTGCATCAGATAAGAATCTCACCTAATTTCTTTCTTAACAGCTTTGAGGTTGTTGTTTTTGGTTTTTTTTGTTTTTTTTTTTTTTTTTTTGAAGAGTGCATTTATTGTCTGTAGTGTCAGAAATGCAAAAAAAGGAGAGGTGCTGCATCCCAGCGAGGACAGGTTGAAAGAGTGGGATTCAGCCTGGAAAAGAAAATCCTCTGGAGAGTCCCTTCTTTAGTACTTAAACTGGCCCTATAGGAAAGAATGGGACAAACTTTTTATCAGGGTCTGTAGAGATATGACAATGATATAATGAGTATAATATATATATAAGGGTAATGGTTTTAAACTGAAGGAAAATTTATTTAAGATTAGATATAAGGAATTATTGTTACAATGAGGGTGGTGAAACACTGGCACAGGTTGCCCAGAGGGATATTTCCATTCCTGGAAAAATTCAAGGTCAGGCTGGACAGATCTCTGAGCAACCTGATATAGTTGATCTCTTCCCTGCTCATTGCAGGCATGTTGGATCAGATGGCCTTTACAGGTCCTTCCAACCCAAACCATTCCATGATTGTATGAAGTTTGTTTTATATTAACTTCAAGCCATATCAATATTTCATTATTTAGATTTTACTGCTTGGTCAGGTACATGTGTTTTTCACATAAGAAAACTCATAAAATGTGTCCTATTTCTGCAATGAAAAATTGTGAACCTTGCTGGCTGTTCAAATAAATTTGTAGATAGATAGATAGATAGATAGATAGATAGATAGATAGATAGATAGATAGATAGATGATGGATAGATTCAATGAAGATAAATGCAGATGAAAGCATCTGGTACTAATATCAAAGTTAGTTGTTTTCAATGCTGCTCAGGACTCACACAAAAATTTCATGCATGCCAAAAATAACTACAGCTTGTAGCTTAAAGATAGTCAGTCCTCATGCAACCACCAAGTCAATTTTTCTCCAGTATAACTTGGCACAGGTTTATGAATGAGGAACACAGCCCATTGCACCATGACTTGCATTTGACAAACCCTGTAACTGAAAGAATTCCACTGCTTACTCTCTAAAACTGCTGCTACCAAATCATCTCAATAGTTAAACACCACCTCCAGGCTACAGATAAAAGATGATGTTGAGAAAGACAGAAACAATTTACAGGTATTTCACATGACAGTTGTTTCAGGCTTTCCATAGGCTCATACTGAAAGTCAGTTGTATTTTGCCAGTATTCCAAGAGCTCTGGTAATGAAACAAATGACAAACACTTACTTGGAAAAATTTCTTCAGTGCATACTCCTGAAAAATAATATATTGTTTGCTGCAACTGTCACCTTTTCTGTGCCAATGATGAATCCATCTGGCTGAAGTTAAGAATTTCATACATAAAATTGTTCAGTGTGCATTACAGAAATGCTATGCAGCACACAAAAGGGTGCACAAAGCCAAAAGTAGAGGAAACAACAGACCTAAAAGTTTTCTTTCTTCAGCAAATTTCATGTTTAAGTTCTTTAGCAAGAAAATAAGTATCAGACATAATATTTGCCTAACTAAACCAAATTATTTATGCAATGTTTAAGATTTTTTTTTTTTGCTGGAAGCCTTACCAGGGAAATATATTTTATAGATCAAGAGTCAAGTGGTTGGTATTCTTAGCATACAAGCAAAAATAGAAGAATGTATATGATGAAATGAGTATGAATTTCAGGCACTGGGCAGTTCCTTTAGTGTAATGGTGTGGATTTCCACTTCATTTCCACAAACGATGGCTCATTTCAGTCCAGGTTTTCTTCCCCAAGGCCTGACCTAGATTGTCACCAAACATGACACACAGCAAATGCAAAACAGAGGAGAGGAGAGAGACCCAATGGTGCAAAGGTTTAAGTCAGTAACAGTTTGTTTAATATATAAATCTGGAAAACTAAGGAAAATTTGTTTCTTGAGGTTTTGGTTTTTTTAATTTGATGATGGGATTTTCTTTTGGGTGTATAAAACATAACCCTAAAGTGTGAGTAAATGGAACACAGGATTTTCCAAGCTAGTCAACACTCCGATACATGTGACAATATTGAGTATTGATTGTGTATAAAACAAGGACATATTCAAATTGAAACACTGAATTTGGGGTGTTAATAAGCTTTAATGGTTTTCCTTTAGCAGGGCTTCATGTATATTACAGATTCCCAAAGCTAATTAAGTCTATGAAGAATGGGAAACACTGAAATGATTCAGAGCATTAGAGAAAGCACAAATACAATCAGTATGCAACAGCTGTCTTTTGGCTCCAAAAGCTAAATTTGGTTGCATCCCATCCAATATATTTGCTGAATACAAAGATAGTAGCCTATTCTCTAAAAAATTAATTTAAAAATTATAGAATTTTCCTTTCACCTGCTTCAGGCTTTGAAGAAAAAAGAAAACAAAGGAATTAGTTTTGAATTGTATTCCATGTAAGCTCTTACTCTGCTTAAGCTTCCAAATATACACCCAGTGACTCTGTAAATTCATTACATTTATTAGCTTCTTACTTCTTAGTCCAATAAATGAGTAGTTTAGCTATCTGCTCAAGCAAGTTTACCTGTCATCTCAATTATAAAATTGAAAAATGTTTTTATAGCAATTTAAAGTAGCTCTAAAGGGATGGTTTATGGAACTAGCAAACCAAGTGTACGAAGAGTGTTATTTAAATAAGTTATGTATCTACTAACACAAGCAGAGCTCAACACAATACTAGAGTGAATGCCTAGGTTCAGCTTTTTCTCTTTAAAAAAATGTCAAGGCAGAAGTGTTGGCTTTTGGCATAGCAGAAGGGAGAGGAGCTGAGGAATAAATTTGACATCTGGATAAACAAATGTGTTATTTAGCCCAGTTAAGTACAGAGTAATTTAGTTATGCTCTGGAGATGACAGTTAATTGTGGGAATTCAGTGCAGCCTATGTAATTTTATGAAAAGACTATAAACTAACACATTTCAGTATTTCTACATATTCCAGCTAAAAGGTCAGTGCCTACCAAAGACATTGGTCAACAGGTGATGTGCTGATTACTATCCACTTTCTTACACATTAGATACCTCTATTATTGTGGAGATACTTAAACTGCATTTTATGGCTGCATTTGATGTTGCAGGTAATGTTATATAATTGTATTTAATACAGTCATAAACCACAGGGTATTCAATTTATACTTTCTAGCTTATTAAAAGTGTTTAAACAATTTTCTGCTTTTATTGCGTTCCTATGGAACATTATGGAAAAAATGCTCTGTGACTATTTTTCATGGACCTAGTGCAGATTCATTTCTCCCTAAGGTCCTGCTTCCTGAGACAAAATACTCACCCTCACTGCTTTCTTTACTTTCCCACCAAAGCTGCAGCAGAGCTGCAGCTTTCCACTCCTGTTTTTCCACTCCTCAGCCACCCAAATTTGGAGGCAAGTGCCTTAACCCAAGTCAGTTTGCTCCAAAATGGCTCCAGAGAAAAACTGATGTAATACTGGTGAGGGACATGGACAGTGAGGGCAGAGGGTTATTGACTGAACTGAACTGAACTGCCCTGGAGTGCTGGCACCAGTGCTGGCATCCCAGTGGAACAGAGATAGAAACCCCTGTACTGCAGAAAAACCAGCAAGCTGGGCTATTAAAACAATTAAAGGCTTGTAGCATCTGATAGAGATGAGGGAGAGAAAAATAGGACTGTGTCCTCTGTGGAAGAACAAGCTTTGGGGAGATCTTATCACTAAAAAGTGAAAAATTACTTAAAAAAACTGAGTAAAGAGACAGTGACAGAGCAGGGGGCAAAAACTGAATTAAAGAAATATAATTCTATGAAAAGTCCAACTTGAGTCATAAGTTATAAAAAGTTCAACTCAAACATTTTAAAATTATTTTTATTATGATGTTTGTTTTCTTGGGTTTTTTTTAGACTGTGGGGGTAGTCAAATGCTGGATCAACTCTTTGCTGAATGCAAAGAGGTTGCAGAGTCTCAGTCTGTGGAGAGATCCAAAATGCAAGAGGGCACAGCACTGCATAGGCCAGAAAGATCTAGAACAGGCTATTGACATATTATCTATCATTGGCAGCATTAAAACTAAAGGTTCCTTATTTATTTTTGGTTTTAGGCATCATATTCTTAAAAAATGGTTTCTGGTGTTTTATTATGCCACATTTTCTTCTTATCCATTGTTTGCATTAAAATAAATAGCTAGATTTTTTTTTTTTTTTTTGCTTAAGCCTCTCAGAACCACTAAACAGTAGGTATTTGTAGGATGTTAGTATCATTTCCAGTTTGTCTCAGCCAAGATCATAACCCAGTTATCTGTAGTCATCACTCACCATGGAAGCCAACTTGGCAGTTCTTCAGAGTTTCTATGGAAAAGGGACTCTAAAATAAATGAAATGGGATGCTGGGGAGAAAAGAAAAAGAACACTCTGCAATTTTAACAGAGATAAAACCAATTTATTTACTCTTCATTGTTGAAATGCAGCTGTAACTTCATCTTAGTAGCAGATATAGTTATCTTATTTTTGAGGAGACAAA
Organism: Molothrus aeneus; assembly: GCF_037042795.1. NCBI lineage: Eukaryota > Metazoa > Chordata > Aves > Passeriformes > Icteridae > Molothrus > Molothrus aeneus. The sequence continues at coordinate 11,008,891 of NC_089649.1, read as the reverse complement.
GAGGTAGACTTCTCATCACACTGTTTCTTCTTCTATTGTAAAAACCTGAAATTCATTGAAGCTCCTGAAAACCAAAATAGAAATTTGTAGAAGGAAGAATTGCAAGAAGAGGAGAAACTCTGGGTTATTTTCAAGAGAATATTTCTGCATGAGTTTCAAAAATTCAAAAATTTTCAAATTCTTTTCAGTCTTGATTTATTGGGGGAGATAGAATCTGCCTTTATTATTTCAACAGCTTTTAACACTGGCAAGAGTCATCTTTTGATTATCATGTTAACACCACCTCCCTGATGAATCAGGGCAGGCATTTGTTTTCCAAATTTATTTCATAGAAATTGCCAGGAGCTCACCTAGGGCAAATATTATTGTCTGACTTTTAGACACTGTTTTAGCATCAGAACTGTTTGACTAAGAAGAAAAAGAGTTTTGCTTCGTCTTACAGGCTTCCTAGGACATACTTTGGTTTCACTTGTGATCAATGTCATGCTGACCTTGGGAAAGCCCAAAATGCATGGAAGCACAGTACTTGGATGTCTGCAGTGAGAGAATGTGCTCCCTTTTCTTTCTTGTTTGGGCTCTGCCCTATTGCACCCCTCTAAGCCCAGAAGAAGCCAATTGACAGTAGCAACTGTCTGCTAGACAGGAACTAAAGCCTTTCTAGCAGATTTTATTTTAAGACATGGCAAAATATGTTTTACAGTGAAGCCCTGGGACACATTCCCAATCTTTTCAGTGATTCCATTTCCACCCTGCAACTATTTTATTTTTTCATAAAGGATTCAAAACAGACAGTGACCTCCACAGGTGGACATTTCAGCTCCAGGATATGCAGGGCAATGGGGCTGTGCCTCTAACCAGCAGAATCTCAAGAGCAGGCTCAAACCATGTGCCACATTCTGGGGACCCACCTAAGAGCAGTGCCTGGCCTCCAGAGCCACAGTCAAATACAGCCGAAAAGACTTCAAAAGAAAACTCTGGAATCTGGTAGAGAAACACATCATAAACTAAATAAATAATTAATAACAATTATTTAATGTTATTTATATGTTGGATGCTAGATATTGTAAGAGGAACAAGCTTCCTCCACACTTTTTAGAATCAAAGTTAGAGGTATTATTTTATTTTGTTTTAAAGAGCTTGTCCATTTCTTAGCCAGAAAAAGCTGTTTGGCAATTTTTTGGAGCTGCCCCAAATGCTGCAGAGACTGTTACAACACAGCATTATGTTGCTTATATTTTAATATAATATGCCATTTGCATTTTACTATATAGCATAGACAGGTAATCCATGCATCCGTGAAAAGAGGCAAACCCAGGGAGCAAAGCTAAAGCAAACCAGCTGGTAAATTTAGTCTGGTTTAGAATAAGGTAAACTACTCTGGGTTTTTATTTCATCCATTACAATGGTATTTGATACTTACATACAGAAATCCAAAACATCTGGACATAGTATGCTCTTCCATTTATTTAAAAAAAACCAAAACTTTTATTTTTTTTCCTAAAAACAGCTAAAAATGGTTTCAGCAGCCTTGCAGAAGGATTTTATGGGGAGTCAAGTGGCAGCAGAGACTTTTTAGTGGAAGATGAGCTATATAAGCAATGCTGAAGTTCTGCTCTGTGGCATACATAAGACTGTTGCTTAGACCTTGTAGTCTCAGTGATCTATTGATCTATCCTAGTCTCAGTAATCCTATTTGAATATTTCTCACCATTTCATTCTGTTCTCTTTCTCCTTCCCTCCCTTGCTGTTGCCCAACCTTCCTGACCAGTCCTCCCATCTTGTTCCTGACCAAGCACTATCCTGTTATGCAACTCTACTTCCAAAACTTGTTTTCATTCACCTACTGTGGGAATCCACAAAATCAGAGGGTTTTGGGAAAGCTGCAAAAGGCAGGCCCCAGAGACAGTAGAACTGTGATTAGAGCTAAGCAGCAGCCATGAGATTGGTCAGCAGAAAAATTATTTAAAAAGTAGAAAAGCAAGGACAAATAGAACAATGGTCTGTGTATTAACGCTTGTCTAGAATAACTCTAGAAAAGTCTAGAATAACTACAGAAAAGTTTATCTAGCAAGATATTAGGAAGGTTGAAGCTTAATAATGGAGCTCTGTGCATTGTGTTTAAGGTTTACAAGCAGGTATTGTATTTGAAATAAGCAAGTATTGTTTAACCAAAGGTACATGTGCTTATAGTGGTTGGATAGAACTACTGTCAATGTGCTTTTGCTTGGTGTGATTGGTCAAAAAACTTACAAAGTAAGTTGTAACATTAAGTTCTTGGTCTGCTGCCTGGGATGTGAGCTGCTGGCATCTTCCCATTGTCATAATCATGTAATGAGACTGATGCTGAAAAATAAAACAGCTCAAGGCATGTTCCCAGCAGTCCCCATCTCGTTTGTGCTCTGTAATTAGCCCCCGGTCGGCGACATCCTACCACTTCCCTGATGCTTAGTCACAAACTCCTAGAAACCACCCAGAAATGCAGATGGAAGGGGGAAAAAAACCTCAAAGTAGCAATATGTCCTCATTTCAGCTGAGATACAGGTAACTTTCTTCCTACTAGCTGGTGCAGTGCTGTGCTTTGGGTTTGATACAAGAACTATGTTGGTAACACATAGTTCTGACAGTGAGGAGGTGCACAAGGAGCTGGGAGGGAGCATGGCCAGGACAGCTGGCCCAAACAAGCCAAAGGGACATACTGTAATGCAGAATATCATGCTCAGGATATAAACTGGGGGGAACTAATCACTGCCTGGGGATAGGCTGGGCATCAGTCACTCGGTGTGTGGTGAGCATTTGTGTTGTACATGCTTGCTTCTCTTGGGTTTTTGTCGCAGACATCTTTTCATGAAAAATCCTTTCCTTAGGATTTTTCCTCCTGAGAAGCTGAGAGGCCTCAGGAACAAAATGTAAACATTGATTATCTGCTGCTGTGGAATGCAACAGGTGGATCTGTGATTGGTCTCATAGAGTTGTTTCTAGTTAATGGCCAATCACAGTCAGCTGGCTCAGACTCTCTGTCCGAGACAGAAGCTTTTATTATCATTCCTTTCTATTCTTAGCTTAGCTAGCCTTCTGAGGAGAACCTTTTCTTCTATTCTTTTAGTATAGTTTTAATGTAATATATATCATAAAATAATAAATCACGCCTTCTGAAACATGGAGTCAAATCCTCCTCTCTTCCCTCATCCAAGAACCCCTGTGAACACCATCACAGGTTTTATTCCTTCTGCTCTCTCCCTTTCACTACTGACATTATAATTTAATTATCATATTACATTTTATTTTCTTTTCAGTCATTGAATTGTTTATATCTCAACTCACCAGCTTTACTTTTATTTTTTTCCCTGTTATTTTCTTTCCCAGTTGGTGAGGGGTGTGAGCAAGCAGCTGTTTGGTGCTTAGTTACCAGCTGGAGCTAAACCACAACATATAACAACACAAAAAGCCAAACATCCTTCAAAACAATAAAAATCCTGAAAAAAAGACACAGTCCACACTCCATTTCAGGGCTGTGTGTTTCACCAAAGGATAGCAGTCCTAAGGTTTCAACAGTGCCTATCGAATGCATCTGAGCACATGCGAATCCCCCAATTTTTAAAAAAGCATAAAAAAATTAAAAATTTTAAATTAAAAAAATTAAATCTAAAAATTTAAAAATTTAAAAATTTTAAATTTAAAAATTTAAAAATTTTAAATTTAATGTGTGCTCAGATGCCTTAGAGAGGTTTCAGTGCCTGTCTAAGGCATCTGTGAACATGTGAATCCCCCAATTTTTCAAAAAGCATAAAAAGTTTTAAAAATTTAAAATTTAAATTTAAAATTTAAAAAAAAATAGCATGGACGCTCCAAGAAGAGCAAAACCTGTGAGCCAGTCCCTCACAGACTTCCTTCAAGCTTCAGCTACCGAAATAATGCAAGAACTCTGCAGAGCTTTCAGCCAGATAGAAGCATATGTATTCTGGTTTTGTTTTTAGGAAGATTTTCTGCCTGTTATTAATAAGAAGAGCTAAAAAATGTAGGAGAAATCCTTTCTGCCATAGCAGCTTGCACTGAAAGAGTTGCAGTTTGGTCACAAAATCACAACTGAAATACTCTTGTGTTGAAAAAAACATCAGGCAGTTTTAGCACCAAACACTACCTCTTCCATTTTATCTTTGTTATTTACTTTGAGGGCTGAGGGCCATAGTTGATATTTAATATTCAGAGGACATCACTGAATCAGAAGTCTTTAAAGGAAAGTTTGAAGCACACTGATTGATCAGCCCTGCCTTAAAAGAATAAATAATGATACAAGGAGAGAACAAGAGTACAGAAGTGGACCCTGGGGGTGTAGCTAGCCATGGCTGTGCTCATGCCTCCCTCTTTTACAGATCTCTTAATGGGGGTTTCTCTGGAGAAAGGGAAGAAAATTTTGCTGCAGCAATTTTTCAGGGTTTGAGAATTTCTCCACTTGCAGCAAACGAGGTTCCCATCTCATCTCTGAAACAGAAAATGGAGTGGCATCACATCTCTGCAGCTACATAATAACAGTTCAGTGTGAGACTTCCTCAGGTGAGAAGAGTCAAAATCAACTCAACTAAAAGACTGCATCCTCTCTGGAGCTCAGGTATGTCAGCCATACGATTGCTTCCATAAGTTAGATGCATTTAGCCATTTTACTCCATATGTCCATGCTCTGAAGGAGCAAACTTATGAAAGTTCACTGATTCTAACTGCTGTAAATTAATTTAAAAGCTTACATCTACCATACTTTGTTGGCTGCAATAATTACACATGAAAGATTACGTGACTTGAAAGCTGGAAGTGTAGAAAATCTATTTCTTGAGTTAGTCATCTAACAGCAGCAAGAGATTATTTTTGGTCATAGAGTTAATTTTAAATTAGAAATTAAGATTTTAGTAGAAGAAAATAAAACACAATTCACTGAAAAACTTATTTTCTACAGCTGCTGGCAGTTCATGTTAAAATTAAGCTACCCACTTGAGCATTCTCACTCAAAAATCATCTTGTACTGAATAAACTCATATGACCTGAATATGTTGCCTCTGCCAGTTTCCAATAAGTGTTAAAAAGCAATAGCCTGGAATTACCCAAGGAGCTTTAGAAAACAGTTCTAAGTGAGAAAATACCTTGAACGACGTTTAAGACAAGTCTAACATGTAAAACATGCAGGAAATACTTATTAATGAAGAGGAGGAAAAAATGAAAAGGAATATTATATCAATTTATAGACAAGATATAGCCCTTGAGAGTAGCTTGGAACCTCTTGAAAAAAAAAGACTTTTTTTCCCTTCTGAAATAAAATGCACAGTTTGGTCACTCATTTAAAACCTTCAATCAAGATAAAATTGCAGATGTTGCTTTACATGACTGGGACATTTTTACCAAATAAAAGAAAAGGCTGCTTTAATTAACCCTCAGTCTATATATACATGGAGGTAGTATAAATGAGTTTTCCCACCATTTAAAGGTGACAGTTCTTTCTTTTTAAATCCTCACTGTTTAGGGACACTCTTTTTTCCAACTGTCATCTTTCCAAAAACAGGAAATTAAGGTTAAGTGGAACATCTGATGTTTAAACCTCATTGGGATTCTCAAAATTATTAAAGCACATTTCCCTCCTTTCACCAGAATGGGGATATTAATGACACCACCACCATTTGGAGCACAAGTAACATACTGCATCACTTGGCACATGAACACAAGTTCACTAGAAGTTTTTTGGCATCACAATACTTTATTAGTGGGATCAGTTAGAGTGCACCTTGGAAATAGCTATTTCCATGTTAGTGACATAAATTATTTTCTAGGAAAAGAGCAAAGAGAGAAATATATTTTAATCTGTAGGGAAGTTGCAGAGTTGGATGGAAGCTCCCTTTTCCGGTGTCTCTATTTTTAAGACTCCTACTAAGACCTGGTACTTTATAATTTCCTTAGTAAGGAAAGAAAAAAGAAAAGGTGAACATAGGAAAATTCCATCCAGGTTCCTGAGAGAAAGGAGGTAGCCTGGGGACTAGAGGCAAGATAAACCTTTTGGCACAAGGGTGATGAATGCTAATGGAAGTAAAGCAATTCTTCATCAATCCAGGTAATCAGCAGAAAGCCCAAAGCACAGAGTCAGCACCAAGGGCTGACACATCAGGTGAGGGAACCAAGCACAGCTATGCAAATGCTCTTCTCTTGGGACACACAGGACAGATGATGGACTTTGGACCTGGTCAGCATAAGAGATTTGATACACAGGATGCTTTGGCAAGAACAAACAGAACTTTGAGGGTTAAATCAAGAATGCAAGAAGATTCAATCAGACTGACTTGCTGGAAAAGAAAATTACATCAAGACTTCTGCAAGCAAGAGATATTGTAAGATGCTGAAGTTTGTTTATGTGATGATAAACCCAGTTGTGGTGTTTGTGAGGTTCCCCAGGATGAAGTGAGAGATGAGAATCTGACTCCTTGTTCTCAGAGGGCTGTTTTATTATTATTTTATATTATATTTTATACTATATATATTATACATTATATATTACATATATTATATTATATATATAATATATTATATATAAAATATATATATTATATAATATAATATAATATATATAATATATTATATAATATATTATCTATTATATAATACAATATGTATAATATAATACATATAATATATAATATATAATATATAATATATATATTTAACATATTATATAAAATATATATTTTATATATTATATATTTTATATATTATATATTTATATATTTTATATACAGAATATATTAAAGTTTATATATATTATATATTTTACATATTTTTATATATTATATACAATATATTATATATAATATATCATATATAATATATATTTTTATAATTTCCTAATTAATATAATATAATATAATATAATATAATATAATATTATATTATATAATATAATATTATATAATATAATATAATACATTATATATTTTTTAAAAAGCTATACTAAATCTATACTAAAGAAAGAGAAAGGACACATCAGAAGGCTAGACAAGAATGAATAATAAAAACCTGTGACTGACTCAGCGAGTCCAACACAGCTGGACTGGGATTGGTCATTAAGTTAAAACAATCCACATGGAGCCAATCAAAGATGCACCTGTTGGTGAGCAATGTCCAGACCACATTCCCAAACAATCAGATAATTATTGTTTTCATTATTTTCCGAGGCTTCTCAGCTTCCCAGGAGAAAAATTCTGGCAAAGGGATTTTTCAGAAAATATGACAGTGACACCCAATCCTCGTAGTAAAACATCATTGGCCACCCTAAAGTAGTATCTAAGCATAGGTATTCCCCAATAAATTTGGATTCTGCCCACCAGTCAGTTGTCCCCTTCTCTCTTCATCGCCAATACCCATCCATGGTTTGATCTCAGTCCATGGAAGGTGACAACAGAGCTCCCCATTCAGAAAGCATTTCCTTACTTATCTCATCCATGTGTAGGCACCGAGGGAGGAGCTGATGTTTAAACAGGGCATCTTTCCAGGCCAGAGAAGCAGCTCAGACTAAACTAGCAGCTTTGCTGGAACATGGGCTGCAAGCAGGCTTGGCTGTGAGCTGGACCAGAAGAGTTTGGACTGCAGATTAGCAGTAAATTATAGAAAAATCCCACGATTTGTCTTTTTGGGGGAAGAGGAGGAGTATGGAAGTGCAAAAGAATAATCCAGTGAAAGCTGCAGTGTTTCAGTTTGGGACAGGATGACACAAATTGATCTTAAATAGAGCAAAATGTGATTTAAACACTACTATCTCACAAAAGATTTCAGTTGTAACTCTTAATAAGTGTTTCCACTAGGAAATGTATTTAGTTCAAGATTCTTGAGAAGTAGATGACATCTTACTTGCCTTTTTTGAAGTGCATTTTTGTCATTTGTGCATTTGGAGCCAGCAGTTCCCTCACCTCTCTCCCCTTTCCATTCCGATAGATGTTAAGTTTTGACTCCTCCCACATCTCCTTCTTTTCAGGTCACTTACAGCACACAGGATACATACTTATATTTTTGATTTAAAAGCAGCACACACATTATGTTTGAGAGGTATTACACATTTAGCATCATTTTCATCAGCACTATCAACCCTTGTCCTTGCTCCTCTTTACTCGAGAAATTAATGCTCAGCAGTACTACAGCAGCACAAATTGCAAACAGAAACACCTCTGAGAAAAATTCCCATCAAAAACAAACGAACAAACCCCCCATAGAAAGCACCCAGACTGTCACAACAGCTGTATGGACACATGTCTGGAAAAGTATTTCTCATAGAGGTCTATATAAAGATAAATAAAGCTTTTTCAAACATTTGCAATGGTGGTCAAGGGAAGAAATCAATTACCCAGGCTCCCTGTAGGGTCAATAATACTTCCCTGGCTTCATTGCTATAAATCCCAGGAAATAAGATAATTTTACATGCTAAGTCATGTTTACACAAGTGCATCAATTTTTGGGAAGGTGTGTGTGTATACCTATATATGTAACATTTTATTAAAACCTCACATGAAAATACACCTCAGATGACAAGGATGAATGCAAAGCTAGAAATGGAATTCAAGTTCTGTTAAAAGAAAGGTTTTCTTCAGGCCTCATTAACCTGTAACCACACCCCACATGCAATGCACACCACAGTCAGCTTTGCCATCTTCAGGTTCCCTCCAGCTAGCACAGCCTGGCAAGTTCTGCATCAGCACCTGCAGGTTCATTTTCCATGTAAGAACACGAGCAAGTGCTCTGAACCCTGGAAAAAGGTGTGGGAGGCACCACCCCTAGCTCCAGTACATGTTTGTAACATGGTTGGCTTTCAAAGCTCTGTGTTTTTATGCCTTCACAGAGCTGTAAAGTCATTTCCTCTCTAAACAGAAATCTGAGTCAGAATTTATTTTTAGACAAATTACAGAAAATCATTGCTGCTCTTGGCACCTAAATGAAGGGGTAGATGTAACCTGTCCTCGTGGCATACAGCTAAGCTCCATAATGTTCAGAGATGCTGTAATTTCACTTGAAGCAATATCCTGGAATTTCTCTTTTCATTTTGGGCACAGGAGATATTGGCCACATATTTTAACTTCTAGGCTTGTTGTTCTTGTTGTTTCTGACTAGGGATTTCTCACAGTGAGACAACATTAAATCTGGGGACACTTTTTTACATGTTTACTTTCAGTGAAATGCATTTTATTTGAAATGCACAATAGCCTGGGTTTCTGGGTTTTCTTGGACTTGATGGATTCAGTTTTAAGTGACAAAGCTCAGAACACTACATCAACTGCTTTCCCCAAGCATGAGAGGATCCCAGAGAAATCAGTTTAAAAGCATGAGCAGGTTTAGGTTCCTTCTGTTGCTTTTTGTAATTGAAACTTATTTGCCCGTATCCATGATGTCTATTCACAGCTGCCCTCTTTCAAAGCTTGAATTAATGTTGATGCCTGAAAAGAATGATTTCTAAGAGAAAAACTCTACTGCCTTTCAAAAATCTGGCATTTACTTCCAATGTCTAAATCTTAACCCTTAATGAGTAATAATGAGTGCTGGAGAAGGCACAAGGAGAATTTTTGATGTAAGATCAGAGGCAACTCAGAATCTCAAGGACACTTGATAAGTCAGAATTTACCTAATAAATGAGCTGCTTTTTTGAAGTATTTTGATTATGTTATGCTTTGCTTTAGCTTAGACTTTCATGACAGTTGAAAGCAAAGTTATCATTATCACAGAAACATTTAAAATGAAATTGGTTTGAAAAACAACTGTGTATGATATTAAATTGTAAATCATTCTAAAGTTTCTCAAGAACAAAAGGTCAGACACATAGCTCATGTAAATCAGTGTTGCCTTTTTGATGTTAATGGCATTGTATTAGTCTCAAGCTAGGATTTGGTCTGTAGTGCCCCAAACTTCAAGTTCAAAAATACTTTCTTGCAAGATTTGCCTTTCTGTAGTTCTGATCTGTCACATAAATTTAGTAGGAAAGAAACAGATACTAAAACAAGATCAAAGAAAGCAAACCTGTAAATCCCAAAATAAATTTTCTCCTTTAAACCTTTCTCTTCATCATTCCTCATTTATTATTTCTTCATTTTAATTTCTACCAAACCCCCTTCTCCATACGTTCTCCTGTGAATGGAATACTCACCTATCAACTAAATATTATGACTTCATCACACTTTACAGGATTTTTTTTTTAAGAAAGTGTCTCCCAGAGTCCAGTAACATTGTGAGTGATGCAAAAGTCGTCTGGAAACTTGAAATTAGATGTGATACAGACATTAGACACTTTAGTAGTATAAAGTGCCACAGACATGCAGACCACTTACTTTGAAAGAATTTCTATGATCAATAGAGTTGCTGAAAAAAGAGCAGCTGTAAATTCATTTGGCATTTGATCTAGTATAGGATATATTAATTGGTGGATTAAGTTGTTCCAAGACTTGCTAAAAAGCTGCATATCTAGAAAGCTGCATACTTTGACCTAGCCCAGTTAAACAGGCTTCCATGCTTAAGTTAGTGTAAAAAGTATGTAAACATCTCAACAGGAACCACAATCCAGTGGAATTGTCTCAGAGATTTGAATGACAGCAGCTAAATGAAGACTCAAAATTTTACAGGAAAAGACGACACAGGGAATAGAAGCACTTAATGGAAAAAAGAAGAACCAAATCTCAAAGCTACTGCCTGTTTTTTCTTATCAAAGGTTTTGAAACAATGCATTCAATGATCTTTTCAAGGAGTGCTTTGCTATAAATTTAATAAAAAGACTTCACAAAACCTAGATGCTATATACCAGCCCTACTCTTAATGCAAAGTTCTGCAAAAAAGAAGAGAATTTCTGATTACTTTGTGTCATCCAAGGCTCATTTTCTCTAGAATCAGCAGACCCATAGGTTTTGTATACAGTAGGTATAAGGAAAGAGAGGAAAAGGGGAAAGAAGGATAAAGAAAACAGTCTAAATAGACTGAATTAAATGCAAGTGTGCTGTCCAAACCTGAATACTGCTGTGTAAAAGGTATGAACAGACAAGAAGGATTACCTGAGAGATGGATGGCATCCCCTTCACTGCTTCCAGTCAGAGGTTTACATTTTACCAAGACATTTGTCAAGGCAGCTTTTATGCTCAGCCTGCAGCCCACTGCTCTTCCCTGCAGATCTACTTCACTAGCTATTCAGACTTCCATTTTATCCATGGAAACTCAGCTACCTTATACTTAAATTGTTGTCAGTTCACATAATTCTCCTTTCAGGACACTTCAGTGCTGCAGCTGTTCTGTCTGTACCTGCCATTCCTCCGACAGCAGCAGCACCTGGAACTTCAGCAGAACAGAAAAATCACTCAGCTTACAAGTTATTAATGAAGGATATTGAAGAGAACTGAATTTAGGAAAGGCCCATGAAAATCACAGCCTATGTATGTTTGAAGTTGACACATAAATACTCTCAGAATGTGCTTCTCCTAATTACTTCTGAACTTACCTAGCCATAGTTTCCCTAACAGGCTTATGAGAGTATCACATAAAGTACTCTAAACTTTACAGCTTCTCCTTGATCTGCAGGGCTCATTACCCCAGCACAGGAAGAAATTAGATGGACCTGGCATCGTTTAATCTCAGAAACTCCACATTACCTTCTCAGTGCCTAAATTATATGAATATTTCACCAGAAATTGAAGGTGGCTTGACTGCAACTCCAAGACCTTTGATCCAACACACCAAGTACTAATTTTAAAGAAAAGAAAAAAAACTAACAGAAAACACACAAAGTGGAAAATTTTTTGCTTCTTTTTCTTTTCTATTCCACTTGTTAAAGTTTATTTGTTGGTTAGTGTGGCTAATCATGGAGTGGTTTATTATCAACGTGGAAAGATTCTCCTTGTGTATTTACTTGCATTCATTCATCCACTGCTGTTTCAGGATCCTTGATCAGGTCCTACTCTTTAGAGTAAGTTCAAAAACTCTTCAGAGATCCTAAAATTGTACTAACCCACAGGGACACCACACAAGGGGATCATATTTTTTATCAATATTAGAATGGCAAATAATATTTTGTAGTGTCTGGAGGAAAGCATTACTTCCTCCCTCGACACAAAGAACATTGCTACTCCCATAGTCCAAGGAGGATTAGGCCAAGAAAAACCCTTGGAATCATGATATTTTTCCTGGGTACAATGCACTGGATGTTAAATGTCAGTCTTCAGGATGAAAACTTGTGGTTCTGACACAAGCTGGCATATATTAGTCCTTCCTTTCTTCCAAGAATCGAATCTGATTTTACTCAGACTTGTTTAATTGTTTAAAAATACCTTCAATTTATTGAGTTAGATATTTTTGCCAGATGCATACCATACAAAATTCCAGCTAAAATAAAATAGCACATGAAATTTGTCCTCCTTTAAAATTTTGCAGAATAACCCTTTTGGGTGTTAAAAATAACATACAAACTGGCTACACGTCAATTACTTATTGTGAAGGGTAAATTAAAGTTTTAATAGCAGAAATAAACTAGTAAGAGGAGGGAGGAGGATAAGAAAAAAGCATTTCATTTTCTTCCTACCTGGGTAAGAAATTTGGCTAGGTAAGTGAAGTAATTCATCATCCATATTTCCAGCACCACCAGTGCTCAGGGCAGCTGTGCTTCAGATCAATTGTTTGAGAATCTCTAAGAAACAGTCATCTTAGCCAAAGAAGTGACCCAAATAATTTCGATGTTTCTGCTTCCAGAAAATGTCAGAACTGTAGCAGCCTGATTTTTACCTCCTCACTAGTATCACTTTTAGTGCTGGGAGGAGCAAAGTGGGCAGTGTACTTGATAATCCTCTTAATACAAAACTGATCTCCAGGTTGCCACTGGTGATGTGATACATAGCCAGTTTCTCTTCTGAAAAGAAACAAACAGCAAGAATTGTCCCAGTTTCTATATCATTGTCATTGTATTGCTGTTCACACACAAGTGACAGAGCATGTCTGTGAATTAAAAACTACAAATATATCTATGTGTGTAATAACCTTTAACAACTTTAACAACTAGTAAGCAGTTTATGAATTTACACAACAGCAAAGGCCAGAAATTTCTTAGTGCATGTATAAAATCTATTTCTCTAAAATAACTGACAATTTTTAAAAGGCAAGAGAACTGTTGCTATGGAACTCCTATTAATAGGAAGAAAAACAAACCCAAGCAATTGTTCTCTCATAGGCTCAAAGTGTCTGTTATTCAATTCAGACTCAACTTTTTCCTCACATGCTGCAAACCATCAAAAGCAATATAAATAAATTTTTTAAACTTGGGGAATTTAAGGCTGATCAAATGATGACTTTGGATAACTGTGTTTATTAAATAGAGAAAAATAAGCACTTAGTATTAAGTATATTCCTCAATAACTCTGCAGGTGTTTTAGGCACAGTTGAAATTTCAGTTATCTAATTCAAGATAGAAAAGATGTACCACTTCTTTCTTCACATGTTTTGTACCTCCTAGCTAATAACTAAATATATTCTTTTTTTTGATTATGCTCTTGGGAGATTAAAGGTGTATGACATTATACTGTGTCCGCTTGTTCAGCTGACACCCCTCTAAACCAAAGTAGTAGAAGCCATATCTTTAAGGTCATGATTTTCAAAGCACACCAAAATTGCTTACTGCATATGTCCAGGAGTACTTCCAAGACACATTGACATCATATGTTTGAATTTCCTCAATAAATAGCTTGGCTTCTTCTTTTGTAACAAAATGGTTAATCAGCAATTAAAATAGCTTTATGGTCAGGGAGCTTACAGAATTGCAAGGTGTGTCCATCATAAATGTTATGACTGTGAAAATTCATATTAAAAGTTTTCAGATATAGTGTTCCCTTAATTTCATCCAAGAACACTCAAAACCTGGATTCTGCTGACAAACTGATTTCTGATGGTTAGCAGAACCATGAGCTTCATGCACAGTGAATCCTCACTTTCCCTCCTACCTTTGTAGCCACATGGAAAGAGGTAAGATAATTATTGTACTTTTCTTTTAGGTCAAATCAAAAGCTCATTTAGCTGTCATGCTCCCTTTCCTTTAAGAAAAAGTAAAAAAATTATAAGCTTTACACACACTTGGATTCTTTTGCAGAGTGGCCCTGGTTAGTATTTTTCCCCCCTCTCCATTTCTAGTCAAAGAACCAAAAGAAAGGCTTTAAGCTCCAAAGAGACATTTGCTAAATGTATTTCTGACCATGTTTTTTTGGAAACACAGCTGAACTGTGAGGTGTATGCTGAAAGGCCTCTCAAATTGAAAGAACAGATGCAATGCAAAGAACTTCAATAACATGTACTGTGGGTCGTGTGGTCTACATAAAATAACAGATTTGGAAATAATTGCTTTTCTAATGGGGTAAGGACACAGTTCAGTCCTGTTCCCCAGCAAACACCCTCAGTCACTACCCCAGATCACTCCCTGCTGGCCTTCACTCAGGGCTCTACTCTGCTCCTCATTTCCCTTATCTTTCAAGGGAAAGCTTGAGATCACATTCACACTTCCATGATTATCCTTGTTGAAAGGATCAGAGGTTTCGAGGTGGCCAATATACAATTATCTTACATAAGGGGAGGCTGAGGGAAAGTAAATGGACCCTCAAGCATACAGAGTTGTGTTCTACCTGCTTTCAAGCAGGTGCAAAAAACACCCACACACAGCTTTTTCTGATACTAAAACAGATCCCTTGGCTGTGCCACAAAATATTTGCTTTTCTAGTGCAAAGAAAGTCATACTTTACAGCGGCAATTTAAACAATAAGGATGATCTTCAGCATAAAGAACAGAATCTAGAAAGCATACACAAGATAAACCAGGATGAAGTGCTGAGTTATACCTTTCCAAACTGTAATATTTGCTCTCCATTAGTACAGATACATTGCAAGTCTTCCTGGCTAAAACACTCAAAACCTGCTGGCTGCTCTGTGAAAATGCAGTTTTAATTTGGGTTCTATTTATAATAATTGTGTTCTTTGTATAGACAGAGAAATTTTACCTTTTAGCTTCTTATGTTTTGCCCTTAATAAAAACTATTGCTGTTGATATAGTATGGACTGACCCATTCATTTTTGTGGGAGAATATTGCATATTTCTGGCAAGACTACAGTGGCAAACATTCACTGAATTTATGTTGCATCTTCTCAGCAAGTATAATTCCTCAGGGTTTAGAGGGAATAGATTCCAGACTGTGCTAAAACTTAATTCCAGGCTACATCCTTCTATTTGTCTGCATTAAACTGGCTATAATGTGGAATTCAGAGGACTGTATATCAAGCTGCCTAAACTGGTTTGAAGTCAGCCTCCTTCTTCAAAATGAGCTTAATAATTACAAAAAGTTCTAAAGAACTATCCAAAGAACTATGTTCCATATAATCTGCTGTTCCCTTCAGTGTTGCTCCATATTTGACTGCCACCAGGTTCTAATCTCATATAATCTAGGGAGAGATGCACATCAGACAGTATATTTGTAAGCAAAGAGTATGTATATGCACATAGTATAAATGCTAAAAAAAGTTCCACCCAAAGTACACACACTTTTAGAGTATTAAGAAAAAAAAAAAAAAAAACAAACCAAAACAACAACAAGAAAAAAATCCAAAACCTAGTTGCATGATGCAAGATAAGTAGTATCAGATTATTACTGAATTAAACATTAGTTCCACTTGAAAAACTAGCTGGTTTTGTCGCTGTTACATTTGTATTCTATCTCACAAAGTATTCTTGCAATTCCAGTTTGAGTTCTTCCTTATCTTCCAGTTTATCTTTAGCATTAAATCAGCATAACAACTGACTGTGATTTCACTACAAATTTCATGATTTAACTCCTGCCTAATTTCCCTGATTTTCGGTAATCAAGTATAAACACTGCTTTAGTCAAAGCATTACATCACATGCTCAATTTTTTTATGATTTTTCTGGAATTTCCATCAAGTTCTTCTCCAAAGAATCTTTATTTCAGACCAAGCAACTCTCCCTCATAAACACAAGCTACTTTCTGTATTCCTGCACATCAAGCTTAACATTTGGCAGCATTTAAAGAGATTTTCCAATAAGCTCACCTAAGAAATTCCATCTAATTAATTTAGATTATCATTGCAGTACATCACCCCTTTTCCCTCTGCAAATGCTTGCAGCAATTATATCATTGAATGAAAATCCTGAATAGCATCAGCAATAAAATTTGCTGAAAGTATCCTTCAGATAAGAACAGTTCTTCATTGTGGCTTTTTGCACTGGAAGTCCCATTTGATCAAGTCCAGCGAGCTGCAACAGCCAGCCCACACTGAGGATCTCCTTTTCTGCTCTTAGGAGCTATGATGACAAAGTATTTTACATAATTCAAATAAAATAGTGTTTCAAAGCTGAGTTAAAGCATGCATCTACTAAATTTACCTGTAGCCTTCCACTCAGTCACACCCTCACACAGCACTAAAGGCTGCTTTTCTCACTAAGGCCACCAACCCTTCACGTCCCTCTCCCCCTAACAATTTCATCACCTTGGGATTTTAACTCCTAATCACAATACAATGCCTCAAGGCTTCTATCACAGATCAGTTCTATTTACTTTTTCATTTTCCCTGTACTTCACTTTAGAGAGAGCCTGCTGAAAACAATAAAAACATCCCACACCATAAAATCCCTTATCTCATTGCCTCTTTCTTCTTTAGCAATATTCTTTCTGCCTTTCTTTCCTCTGACAGGAAAACCCTCTGGAATTGCCAGGTGCTCCTTACCATTATCAGCGAACCATCACTGAAAGCCCCCATCTCCTGCTAGCAGATGTGGGTGAACAGAAATCCAACTGGTGGCTAAAAGTGTTTTATGATAAACAAATTGACTGTGGACATCCATGGGCTTGTTTTTGTAATAAGATAGGCTTTGAATAAATTCATCTGCATGAGTACATTAGTCAATGCAGTTATTATCAATAAAATTGCAGTTTCATTAAAAAAAACCCCAAGAACATCCAGTGCTAATTTCCCATATTACATAGATGAAGATGAGTTCCACTGACTCCTTTTATGCCTTCATGCCTCATATCCCATCAGCAGCAGTTTTACAAGCACCAAAACACCAATGCCAACTTCCTACAGCTCCCAGAGTCATGCAGGTAGTCTTTCTCAGGAAATTTCACATTATTACAGACTTACATCACTCTTTGCTGAAACCTCACCTCAATTCCCCAACCTACAGTTCCTTCATTTGTCCCCCCTGCAAAAATGGGGATCATCCAGGTGGGCAATCACTTTTCAGCTCACCTGAATCCCTCTGTCACACATCAAAACAAAGATTCCTCAGCAATCAGGAAGAAAATCAAGTTCATTATATTTCCTCTTCATCAGTAATCTCCTCTATTTGTGTTTTATCTCCAAGTTGTACATTGCCATATATTCTAGGGTTTGTTAGATTAAAGAATGTCACAGACACATTTTATGAAAAATCCTTTCTTTAGGATTTTTTCTCCTGAGAAGCTGAGAGGCCTCAGAGGCAAAGAAAAACATTGATTATCTGCTGCTGTGGAATGGAACAGGTGGATCTGTGATTGGCCCATGTTGGATGTTTCTAATTAATGGCCAATCACAGCCCAGCTGGCTCAGACTGCCTGAGAGTCGTGAGCTTTGGTTATCATTCCATTCCTTTCTATTCCTGGCTGGCCTTCTGATGAAATCCTTTCTTCTATTCTTTTAGTATAGTTTTAATATAATATATATCATAAAATAATAAATCAAGCCTTCTGAAACATGGAGTCAGATCCTCGTCTCTTCCCTCATCCTGGGACCCCTGCAAACTTCCACAAAAGAAGATTTATTTTCTTGAGTGCAGCTACACCTGGCTCAGACAAACCCGAAAAAAAATTCTTATGCATGCAATATACACAGAGTATGCTTACACATTCATTAAGCATTCTTACAGATGACAACACATGATTTATTCACAGTGAGAGTTTTTTGTTTAGGGTTGTATTCAGCTCTTTTAAATTAGGCCTTTTTTGGTTATTAATTCACTAGATATTACTTGTGGTTTGATTAAATACATGTGCAGGTTAATATGCAATAAAAAGACAGGAAAATATTCATCACATAAGTGTTGCTCACATTCCTCATAAATATTTTATTTTTCTATAAATCTATCATTGGAAAAAAGTTTCTTTTATTTCATAATCTACCTCTGGTTTATGTATTGGAAGGATCAGCTTGTTTATTTACTGGAGGGGTCAAGGAGGGTCAATAGAACTTAAAAAAAAACACAAAAAAACCCTACTTCTATAAACATTTTTCTGGGAAGGAATTACTCTCTTGTTAAATCTTATTTGGAAAAAAAAGTTGGGAAGGAGCTGAGGGAGACAATGAGAGAGCTCTTGAGTGGTTCTTTAAGTTTTTGGGGTTTTTTTAACTTTTTACTTTAGTTTCTTTCTACACAAGTCTGAAGGCCTTCCACTTTGATTGGAACTACCCTCTTTGCTCACTTCTGTACAGAAAATTTAGAAGCCAATAATGAAATTCAAATACTTTGGATCAGCATTTTTAAAACACGGTCATGAAGCTGTATTATATTCCCTTTAAACAGTATGTGATTATAGCACTATTCTTTTACAAATGAACACAAAATGCAAGTGAACAAACAAGCAAATGGACATAAGAAAAAAAAATCAAGAGTAAAACTGTGTTTTCATGCAATTTAATCTGGACTGTCTGCTTTTCTCCAGAAGGGACCATCATCAACATTTGAAAATTCAAAGTATCTAGGCTGTTGCTAAAGCAATAAAATAAGGATAATTTCTGACATAATGAAATTACGTAGGTTATACAACAAGACACAAGTAGTCTGTTTGATCACAAAACACATGGTTTTAGAGAATCTTTTAAAATGTGCTAATTTGGAATGAAGTATTTAATCTTCAACAGTCACTTAAGTATCCTCACATAGTACTTACCACACCTTTCTCAAATATAAGGTTTAACCACTTTCTATTAGCAGGGACAGGAATAAGCAGTAGGAAAATGATAAATTAATATCACTTTGGCAAATAAAGGAAAAGGAATGTTTGGCTGGGGCATTCCTGGATCCATCTATTGCACTTCTACTCTGACACTAAAGTGGGGTCATGCAATTCTCTAGTTACTTAATGTCCACTTCTGTACTTTAAATATGTTATTTCTTATCAGACTGAGTCCTCATGCTCCAATTTGCTCTGAAGAAGCAGAAATTGCATTTGGAAAACAGGATTTTCTTTCCTTTCTTTCTGTTCTTGACACTCACTCTCTTAATTCAACATGTAACATCATTTTGACACAGTGCAGCAGGTAATACTCCAAAATGGAATGCAATAAAAGCTACCCAGCATACGCACATCTGAGGAGAAAGTCTATCATCACAAAAATACTCTTCAATTTCCATTGGCTGCCATTCAGTTTCAAACTATTCACCCAGCTTCACTAAGTCCTCTCAGATCCCACTCCAGAAGTGGCTGCTTACTTCTGAGCATCACACAAACACATTATTTCCTTGCTGACCACCATCAAGTACCATTTTTTTGCCCCAAAATTAATACTTTGCCTGAAAAAGGTTGTTTCTGTTTCATTGCCAAGAATCTCTGTGCCAGTGTAGCATATTAGGAAGGCTTGCATGGGCAAGTGCCCCACCAGAGCACGGCAAGGCTTTGATGCAGCCAGATTGCTTTGAAAGGGACATAAAGCACCAAGAAAACATTCTTTGGAGGACCAGTTTACTACTTCAAAAAGCTGTAAAATCTACAAGGAAAATAGATGGGAGAGTGTAGGATATTTTCCTATGCCACTCATATATTGTCAGCTCTCCCCCTTTATATAATTTACTACCAACAGTTCCAGCAGGTAACAGCTACTGTACTATTAAATTTGTTTTGGAAAATCATTGTGATAAAATGCAAAAAACCTCTTTCTTTGTCCTAATGTCTTTTTGTTATTGAGTCAAACTCTGAACGCCCACATGTATAAAAAAAATAATTTCAGTCAGAAAAATACTTTATTTTCCTTTCTGAATTTTGGTATTTCTTTATTCTAGAAGAAATGGAACCGGTTTAACATACAGACATTTATGTAATTTGACAAAAATTCAGAAATCAAACCAATTTGCTATGATCTTCATCCTCCCATAAACAGAGCAGCAAAGTGTAATTCAGCTGAAGAGATGGGATGAGGTAGTTTTACAAGCACAAAAAAAGGGCATGGAAGAGAGAGCAGAAGTGAAACTGTAGCATGGTTGCAGGGACAAACTATTAGTAGGTGACAATTTGAGACAAAAAAGAATCACAGCTTTTTCTGTTGAAGAACACTGTAATTAAATAAAATATCATCCCTGATATTGTTTTTGTACTGTAGAAAGAATTTTCCAGCAACCAGCCAGAACACTGGTAACAAATTTATCATGTAATGAATTTTGCCTTGTGGTGAGGAATACAGGAAAATGAACAATGATTAAGCACCAACTTAAAGTAGTATATTTGTCACTCTGTGTGAATTAAAAAGCTAGAGAGACACTGCATAGCATTTGCTGTCTGTGTTTTGATTCATTGCATTGTTGGCTCTCTCAGAACTATTAATGATAATGCCTGCTAACTTCTGAAATTGGAAGAGCTAGTTAGGGTATTTTCAGCTATAAGCATCATTAAAGTAGATTTCTGGAAGGTTCAGTATGTTCAGCATAACCTTGGATCACAAAGACTGAATACTTCTATCAGCATCATATAACAGTAAAAATCTTAACATTATTTATGTATATGGCTAGATTTTTATTTTCATAGCTAAAGTCAGTGCCTGCAATGTCACTGGCAATAATGCATTACCATTTTTTATCTATGGAAATGGGAGGAAAATCACATTGACTTAATAGGAAATATTATGGTAATCCCTATATATCAGTTAAGATAACTGTATTTCAGCAGGGCATAAATTGCCACAAGCTTCTTCTGTATTCAGACAACTGTGAGACTTAAAAGCAAATGCCGATATGTTTCCATTTTCCTTGAGTTCATCAGCACAGTGTGCTGGGATTCAACCAGTGAAGAGGAAGACAGATGTGGGTCACAGGGAGTACAGAGACACCATCACTAAGGATTACAAGTAATGCTGCCCAAATTCTGTGATAATGGTGGATGTTAGGTATTACTGCACTGGTCAGGCAGAAAAATCAAAGAGGAGGAAACTAACCGAGGATCATAATCTCATATGGACAAAGATTTGGTGGGGCTGTTGTCTTTGATATGAACTTTAATTAAACCAAAAGTGCAAAATCTACCTACAGCCTAAGGCATTATTTCATATCAGTAGTAAAATATGTGCCTATACCCCTTCAGCAATATACAAATGTGATTGTGTTCACAGGGGTTCTTGGATGAGGGAAGAGACGAGGATCTGACTCCATGTTTCAGAAGGCTTGATTTATTATTTTATGATATATATTACATTAAAACTATACTAAAAGAATAGAAGAAAGGATTTCATCAGAAGGCTAGCTAAGAATAGAATAATAAGGAATGATAACAAAGGCTCTGTCTTGGACTCTCTGTCCGAGCCAGCTGGGCTGTGATTGGCCATTAATTACAAACATCCAACATGGGCCAATCACAGATTCACCTGTTCCATTCCACAGCAGCAGATAATCAATGTTTACATTTTGTTCCTGAGGCCTCTCAGCTTCTCAGGAGGAAAAATCCTAAGGAAAGGATTTTTCATAACAGATGTCTGCGACAAACAAACATACATACACACACATGAAATATATTGAGATATGTATATCCACTGCCTCAACTATGATAACTTCAAGGTTGGAAATGCTTTTTTTTAATGAGAAAGAATGGTAGAAGAGGGAGGCAGAAGTCAATTTCCTGAAGATGGCTTTCCCACACAGAAGAGGGGAAGCACGGCATTGCCCCATAGAAGCACTGGGACCCTTCAGCCTTGACTACAGGTTAAGCTCCCATTGGGTGACACATTGTGTAAATTTCTGAACAAAAAAAAAAAAAAGTTTTTGCCCAGAAAATAAAGTCAAAGACAGCCACATCAGCCTGGAAAAGGATAGCAAAAGCTCAAGGAAGTGATGGATGGTGTATAGCCCAAAATTGCTGGCAGATGCTTTGGACCCAACATGGTGAAAGCGGGGGAAAGAGAGGAGCAGTGGCTGGAGAGTGCCCATGCCATGGATGCAAGGATCCTAGTACCATATTCCAAAGGAATTTTGGGTACCAGAGCACCCACACAGCCTCATCAGGGCACCACAATTCTTCACCTTGTGAGTCTACTCCTCTCATATGTTTTCCCCATCTGTGTATCAAACCATCTTATTTTGTACACACCTGTCTGAAGGAAGGAGCTGATCACCCAAACTCAGATTCAACTGAACATAGCAGAGCATATGTGGGATGGTGCAGGAAATGGAGATTACCATGGAAACCCATCATTCTGCTTTTCATCTCTGTCTAAATTTTGATACCAGATTGAAATAGCCCGGCCTAACTTTTATTATTGGCAATGACTGAGAGGGTTCAGCCATGGTGTCCTCATTCTTTAGTTTTCTGAATATTGGCTTTGCCTTTTTACAACTGGCAAAAACTTTCACTCATAAATAAAAGTTATATATTAAAAAAAACCCCAATTTTAAGTCTAAAATTCTAAAATCTGAGTCAGTTGTGAGAGCAAATTATAGGATTTTTTGTTGGTTTTGTTGTTGGGCATTTTTTGGTGGGGGTTGATTTGGGGTTTTTTTGGGTTTCCTTTTGCTAAGTAGCAATCTGATATACAAGAGAATCAAAAGGCCTCAGGGTATTTTATTTATCAGCCATTGCTTTCTTCATTTAATAGTGCAGCCTAACCAGTATAACACATAAGGAAGGAATCAGAGATCTCAGAGTTGTTGCACACTAATCTCCCTTTTATCAATGTGTGGGGACCATCCTTATGTCCCTGATGAAAGCCAACTTAGACTTCTTACAGAAGAAAAAATGATAGGAAGGGCAGGAAGGGAGGTCAAAACTATTTTGAAAGCCATCAGTAAATATGCAATTTCTTTTGCTAAATATCATAAAATTGATGCAAGGAATATGTCCTCCATATGTAACCATGCTGAAATACATATGACATGTATTATACAAGCATAAATCTACAAAAATATTAAACTTAAAAAAACAGACATAAATGTTTTGATTACCTGTGTGAAGTCAATTTACAAACATGTCCCTTCAAGTGCAGGGGTTTTTGTATTGTTTCTGTGGGTTCACTCCTAAGTGTCTTTTCCTCTCACTGGCTTTCACCTTGTCTTTCTGGTGGGCTTAAAAAGAGCCATTTGTTTGGTGAGGTTCATATTTCAAATACTGTCAAGCATGAGTAAATAATACTTGGCTGATTTCACAGTTTTCTCCTTGACAGCAGAAAGGTTTAAGTCATTTCTTGACTCCAGATGCTCATGCCCAGAGAGCAATCTGAAGTGTCTTATATAAAACACACCTTTGTTGGACAGTGGGAAAACAGATGATAATAATAGCAAACTGAAATGCAGAGAAAAGAACAAATAATAGTTTATTCGAGAAACTTGCTTTAAGGATTAAGTCAGACATTATAAACAAATTATACTCAGTGTTGAATTAACTTGCTTCTTCCTCCAGGAAATCACTGCAATACCTGGGACAGTAATGTAGTGAAAAGCAGAATTTACAAAGCAAAGGCTTTGTTACAGAGCAAACCAACAGGTCTGATTTGCAAGCCTCTCTTTATGCTGAGGTTTGTGCCTCATCTAAGGGGTGACACTGACACTCAGGTAAGAACATAGAATATATTTTAACATCATTCATAAAAATTAAAACTAGAAACAAAATAAGTTCAGATACCAGCCTTAATGTCCTGGATCTGTGTGAAGCCATGTATAGCACAAGCTTTAAGGCAGCTCTGTGTAATTCTATGAGTGGCTTCCTTTATATCCATTCTGAAGAAGCATTCAGCTCTTTGATGCAGAGCAGTAGGTTTCCTTTTCTATAAATGCCACAAGGTAACATGTCAGCTCTCCACCTCTGGTTGCTCCAGATACAGTGTGGACTGGCAATGCTGTCCAGATGACAGTATTCCAAAATATTCTGCAAAGGCTGGGCTGAGCTTCCCTGCATAGGAAATGTTGCCACTGCTGCTGTTTTTCTCCTGAATAGAGTCCCCACTCTATTTCACAAGCAACTGGTAGTCTGCAAAGCACTTGCAGCTGGACAGGAGGCACAAGTGGCACCCCCTCTGCCTGATTTCCAGCTGAGGGAAGCAGAACAGATTGCTGGGAAGGGAGACAGGGTGAAGAGCAAACATGCACAGAGCAATGAACAACACACACATCTATGCAGCAGATCAGGATTCCAGCTTCGTATTGGCCCTCTAGACACAGCTGCAATAATAGACAGAATTTAAAAATACATGAAAGACCATTCACAACAAATCAAAATAAATGAAATCAGTCATGTCCTATTTCCTTGCAGGTTTTGGTTTTAATTACAGGAGGATTATTCTGTGACTAGAAATGGGTAGGAGAATGCATGAGACCTGTGGTTCACATTTCACATGACCATGAATAGGAAGGAAAATGCTGTCTCCAGCCTTAATTACCCTCCCACACTTTTTACTGTGCAAGGAATACAGGTGACTAGACTACCACTTCACAGGCCTCCTTTCTAAGGGATATCTCCCTATGTGACCTGACATTTAAATAAATTAGTCTAATTTAGCTGCAGCTATCACTTTCTTTTGCACACCTTGTTTCTCTCTTTAGAGTGTGAGATTTTCCATAATTGTACCCCAGGCCTTACCTTCTCTCAGAAGATTGGCTCATCAATGGCAATGTTTCCAAAAGCTTTTACAAAATTTTATTTTCTGCTTGTGTCATAACAAACTTATTTTTTCTGTGGAAAATTGAAGTTCACTGACCTGCATTAGTTTCTCTGTCCCCCTGCAGGGCTGCTCAGGTCTCCCACCATGGTCCTTTTGGCTCTGTGGGAGCTGAACAGTGTTAGTGTTATGATGGGTACAGATAGCACCTGGTTTAAAAAGAGGTTTGGCTCTATTTAGACTACTGTACCAAAGATAAGCTGTCTTTCACAAACAGAAACACAATATTTTGGCAGGGCATTCAATCCACCACATGCTGTCAGGTCTCAGGTATATTTGTTGAACCTTTCATCCCTGTAACTGTTGACTCTCCTTAGAGTTCATCAAACTTATATAATCTTTAATTAGTACATATGGGACAAGGAGTTTCTGTCAGCAAGTCTGTGCCCTGTGATCCCAGAATTCTTGGGATATTTGTTATTAGCAGGTCAAAAGGGAGCATCAATATAGAGAACATTGATAAGCCTTAGTTCCATAATCTGAGATGGAAACATCCCCTGTAAAATATTTAACACCTTGTCTCCAATATTTTCATTAAACATCCTATTCTATGGATAAGGACACAACATCCTATTCTATGGATATGGATGTGGATATGGATGTGGATATGGATGTGGATATGGATATAAGGATATGGGTATGGATATGGATATGGGTATATGGATATGGGTATGGATATGGATATATGGATATGGATATAAGGATATGGATATAAGGACATGGATATAAGGATATGGATATAAGGATATGGATATGGATATAAGGATGTGGATATGGATATGGATATATGGATATGGATATGGATATGGATGTGGATATGGTAAGACACAACATCCTGTTCTATGGATAGGGAATCAACAGGAGAAGATGCAAAGCAATTTGGCCTTCCAGCTTCTTTGTGTGAAACATCCCCACAGCAATGGCTGCAGCTGATGGCAGACCACTGGTGCTGGCGCTGGGATAATTCTGAGATCTTTACCAGAGTTCATACACAAACACAATATCCCCTCTTTCTGCCCCATGCATTGGATGGGGAGATGATGGAGAAAGGTAAAAGCAAACCATAGATTTGACACTGGATGAATGTTTCCAAAAAGAATTGGCAGCAGCAGTGCTTTAGGGTTAGGTAGCTGCAAGAGTGTCACTCCAGGAGTGTGAGCACAGTCAGAGCTTTCTAGACAGTTCTATCATGTGTCCAGACTCCAGCTTTTTGCCTAACTTTAGGATAAACATGAATTTTCAAGCTTGTTAGATAAAACATCAAACTGCACCAAGATTTTAAATAGTTTCGAATTTTCTTTTTTTCATTTCTTGAGGTATGATGAGGGAAAAAACGCACACAAGGCTGAGATTTTAATCTCCAAGTGGTTATCTTGATAAGTAATAAATCTAACCTTTCCAAGCAGATGTATGAAGTTAAGGGGACTAATTGATCATGTTGGCACAAAGGTGTTGTTCATTCTGCAAAGGCCAAGTTAATTCACATTGATGTGATTCAAATTAACCTTAATCAGCTACTAGGCTGACTGTGATTTCATTACTGAATATTCTACAATTAGACATCTCCTGTCTTTAAATGCCCCTCAGCTTTATTGCAGCTTTTTTTTTTTTAATAATAAACACCCATTTACACATCAAATACTATTAGTGTAATTGGCTTTAAAATTGACTTTTTTGTGTAGTCACTTTTTGGTTCTGTTTATTCTGAAAAGGTCAAGTAATACAGATTGATGTGATCTAAATTAACCTCAAACAGTTACTTCTCTCAGAATGATATGCTGTCATGGTAGAGAAGGATCAGACAGTTGCCTTCTCTTTCTTCTTTTTTTTCCCCTTCCAGATACATAAATCATATGTATTTCATTCCTGGAGGCAGGTGCAAAACACTTAGAACCCTATAAATCATCTCCATAATAGAATTCAAAAGCAGTTGACTATTCATCAGAAAACTTTAATTCTTTATCCCCATTGAGGCTGTGCAGGTATGCCACACACTGTACTAAAAAATTACACTTTTCAAAAATTAGTTTTATTTTGTTGCAACTAAAAACCTGATCCAAAGCCCGCTTTTTAAAGCTTTCTGCCCTTGTATTCCACACCTGCAGTAGGCAGTATGAACATAATAGTCAACTGTAAATTCATGGGCAATGTGTTTGTGGCATGAAAAGCAAGTTCCTACACTTTATTTCATTTCTTGATGAAAACAATTGTAATTTACCCATCTCTCTCTCTCTTTCAATTCTCTCTGGCTAAGAGTATTAATACCTCTTAAGGCTTCCCTGATCAAACAGAAGGGTACCACAAGTGAAACACTCAAGGAGGGCCATAAGAAACACAAACCAAAAAATGATAAATTTTCTTTGCAGGGAGTGAATTAAATGGGGAAGGTGAGGGCAGAAAAGACAACCTAAAATCAGCTCTTTACCCTGTCCACCACTTACACTCTCTAAGGAGATTTAGCTTCCCCAAAGGCAGGAATTGATGAGGAGACACCTTGAAAACCCCTGTTGGTGATGAAGAAAGGATGCTCTCACCTTCCAAGGATTCCCCTTGGGCACCCCTGAGCTCCCCTGGGTTCCCTCTGAGCCCAGTGGTGGGAAACTGCTCCAGAAAGGATCCAGGGTGATGAAACACTTGAGAGGGCAAGGAGGGACAGCAAGGCCAGCAAATTGTCCTCCTATCTTGTGTACCATCATGTCTCCCACAGCTCTGAGCCCAGGCTACCTAATTGGGACACAGATATATGGAAATTTGACTTCACTTAGGGAATGGCCACAAGTGTCACATCATTTATTGATCAGAATAAATGTTTAATTTTGCATTTAGTTGAAGGCTGCACTGTAATCAATAATTAATTTGCCAGTTGTGGTTATTTTACATGTCCAGTCACCTTTCTACATGCAAATAACCAGAACAAGCACATTATTTGCTCATTCAGCTCTGAACATGAATCTGAAGAATGGTCCATGCTAAGAGATCTCCCTTTTTTTGACTTTGCTCTGATGAAATGCTCACATTTGAAATTCAGCTCTTAAATGTAGGCAAGGACCATGCTTGGTGCCCCCCTCAAAAAATAAAAGGGGCATTTTTTTCATCCTGCCAAATCTTCTAAAACCAGAAGGCGTGTAAAGAGAAGCAACTACATATGCAGCAGAGCAAGTGGTTCTGATGGTAAAGATGACTCCTTAAAAAAAGCTTATTGGATCTCTAGCATTATGGAAAATCCTAACTGTCTGAATAATGCAACAGCTTAAATAAAGAATTGAAAGGAGCTGAAGTTACTCTGGAAGATTTTCCTAAATCTTCCAGCTTTTGGGGCTGCAAAGGACAGCAGAGGTAGCTGTATCTTTGTAATGTTCACACAGCACTTGGATTACTCCCTTAGTAAATCCTGAAGGGAAAAAAAAAAGAAAAGCACATAATATTTCTTTGCAAAATTTCGGGGTAATTAGTGCTGAACATAATTTGTACACACAGGGAGACTCCCATTTTCCTGCCTCCTATCTGCCAGTGCATCTTTTCAAGTGTGCAAAATCTGTAGGGATCTATTGATTTTTTCTCCCCTTGTTGCTCAGTGTGAAATAGAAAGGGTGTGAGACAGGTAATTGCTGATTCCATCCACTCTGCATGTAGGGACAAACCTATTTTTCTTGGCATAATGGTTGAGTCTCACCATATAAGCAATATTTGAGATGCATTAAAGCCACCTAACCATAAAGAAGTTGAATGCTTCAGCGACAAAATATGTATAAGAAACTTTACTTAATATTGACACAATATTTCTAACATAAACACTGAGACTAATTATGAAATCAACCCTAGTCAAAGCCAATTATACTGTGGGTTAGTAAGTACAATCACTACTGCTATTTATAGTGACAGAAATACCATAAGTATATATGAAAGACTATATACAGATGGTGAAAAAGATTATGCTTGGCATAACTCAGAGAGACAAATTAAAATGGATGTCTGTAAACAAACCAGAGAAAGTAATATCACATCACTAAAAATGAGACTGATCTACTCTTTCACTTAAAGCCAAGCTATATCTGACATGACAGGAGCAGCTTTACTTATGTATGTGTAAGTCAGTGTGGATTTCTGGATGGAACCACAGAATAACAAATTTGGATGACAATAGTCTAAAATACTGTTGGTTTCTTGGCATATCTGCCTTTGGTCCTTCTGGAAAACATGAAATATTAGTACTCATACAGAGTAAATTGATTCAAAGTGGTTTTAATAAAGTTTAGTATGTGTTTGGCAATGAGCAAACCTTTGCTACACAAGAATAACCAGAAATATGCAGACTCACACCAAACAGATAAATGGCTTCATATACATTAGGATGTTATCAAGTCTGAATTTTCCATTTAGAAATTTTATTATGCCTACTTACATTTTTGTCCCCCATTATGAACTAAGATTAATTTAACGCCATCAATTTACAAGCAACATGATGTGTAGAGTCAGTTATCACAGTAACACTGACTTCTGCTGTCTGTCATCCTAGATTGTCATTTACAGACATTTACTTTTACAAGATCATAAAATGATCCCAAAGTAGTCTCTTACAGAAAAGCAATACAATATACTGTGGCTCTCATTGTTCTGGTTCCCTAAATAATTTACAGTAAAACTTAAATGGCCATGTTATGGATTGCTGTCAGTGGTTTGCTGTCATTAAATTTCTGTTTATGATTGTGTATCTATATTTGTCAGACCTAAAGTATTTTCTTAGATGTCCTCTGACAGTTGTTTCACCCACCCACCTTGTCCAGCAGCACTTCAAAAACAGTACAAGGAAGGTTTTAGTTTCACCTTAAAATTTCCAATTTAGTATGTAAGGTGAAAGAAAACATTGAAGGCAGCAAAGGTACCTTGTGAAAACCAAAGCTATGCTGGAGATAAACCTTGGTGTTTCTTTTTGAAGGCAAGCTGCCTGCTAAGTGTTCTTGCCTGTGAGTGTTCAAACTGCAGAAAGCTCTGAAGCTGGAAAAATTAAATCCATAGAATGGTAAGTGAAGGGGCATTGATGGCATATATTCAGTGTAATAAACATGTTGTCAGCTGCTATAAGACTGGAAAGAGTCATTATCATTAAAAAGTATTTTTGAATCAACTGTGCCAGAGAAAGTTGAATGTTATGAAGAAAATGGTAAAAAATATTTGATTCCCTCATGTTAATATCTAATAGTCCTCACAAAAGTGGGAACATTCCAAAAGTTTAGAGAGTCACCAATCCTTGAAAATTCTGAAAGAATTGAAAGAACAACTAGGAACAACAGACCAGTCAATCTGATCTTTATTTGATTACAAGTGGGCTGGGCTCAAAGAGCATAGGGAGTGTCTTTAATGGGCTTAGGGATTTGAGCAGTAAATGGCAGAGTATATTGGGATTTTTCTTAGATGTTTGCTTTAGTGTTTCCAAAGTGGTTTACAGAAAAGGTTAGACCCATATGTAACTAATAATCATCAAGGATTAAATGGGAAATTCACAGAACTAAATTTAAAGGATCAACTGATATCGTTACCAACACAGCTATGGAATGTCTGAGGTTGCTTTTAGCTGCATCACTACTGAATGACCTTCTCAGCAAACATTATTTCCTACAGTGATCTTTAGGGTATAAAATCCTTCTTAAAAAATGAGAAAAACATTGACAGGGTATGAGCCTTTCAGGAGAAGGATAAGAGAACTAGTGGTTCCTTATGATCCCAACTTGCATGAAATTTAGAAGCAACTATTTTGTCTGAATAAGGTCTCTGCATCTGACATTTGGAAAGATTTTTTTTTCTTTTTCTGGCCAAAAAACATTAGACATCTGCCACTGCTTCCCTGGTATTAGAAAGGTCATTATACCATAGGCAGCAGGAACTGCTGAACTTCAGAAATCTTTGGCACTCACTAATAGGAATCTGAAAAAAAAAATCTAAGAACTTGCCAAACATGGTGTTTTGAGAATGACAGGCTGGAGAGATGAAAAAACCTCAAAAGGGGATCATGTGAAGTGGGCAGGTTTGTTTATTGATCTTGCAGTGAAGAACTTTCTTCCATAACCAATAATCATAACTTTGTCAAGGGGCTGACTGAATTGGTTGTGTTCAGTCAGTTGTTGGTAATTTACTAATTACTTAGTTACTTATTACACATTTTTTCACCCATGAGTCAAGCTAAATCCAATGTAATTTCTGTCCTCAGGAAAGGAATTGAAACAACCTCACACCCTCTAAGTCATATTAAACTCTTCAAAGGGTCTTGAGGACATTTATCTTCTCTGTCTCATGTCCTTGGGCACACCATCCAATTAAAAACCTAGCCCTTGCAAAAGAAGTATTCAAGACTTGGATCGTGTTGGTTTTTTTTTAAATATAAAAAATAGACATATGCAATTAATTGTATATGTCTATATAAATATTTTCATATACGTATTTGCGAAACAAAAAATCTGAGAGAGCTCTAATAGAAAAACTACAGCAAATTTGTTCCACTGTAGCCATTCAATATCCTGAGATCAAAGTATCACCATATAGCTGAATTCTGCTTTAGAAACAGGATGAGAAGTAAAGAAAATAACAAGTATTTGATAATATATTTGATTAAATTTATGTCTGGATTGTCAGTTGTGAAATATTTCCAGGAGATATCTCTACATGTCTAAAAATGGCTGTTGCAATGTTATTTTTACATTTCAGTAAAAACTGCCTAAGGCTGCTGCTCAAATTCCAAGTCTGACCACATCATGGTGTAACCCCAGTCAACAACCAGACAATCTCTTGCTCAATCCCTTACCTGCAGGATTCTGGAGAGACAATAGGAATGGTAAAGGCAAGAAAACACATCAGTTGAGATAAAGACAGTTTAATAGGGAAAGCAAAAGCCACACACACAAGCAAAGCAAAACAAGGCTTTAAATCAGTGGTTCCCATGGGCCCGCAGGTGTTCAGCCACCTCCAGGAAAACAGGGCCCCATCACGGTGACTTTGAGGAAACAAAGTCACCCCAAATGTCCCTGCTTTCCTCCCTACTCCCCTCAATTTATACACTGATATATAATGATATAATACGGTCTGGAATATCCCTTTGGGATCATTGGGGTTGGGGTCATCTGTCTGGGCTGTGTCTCCTCCCACCCTCTCAGGCACCCCTTACTTCTTCACCAACAGGGCTGGTATGAAAAGCAGAGAAGTCCCTGGCTCAGCAATAGCAAAAGAATCTCTTGTGTTATCAACCCTGTGCTCAGCACAAAGCCAAAACACAGCCCCATAGGAGCCACTGGGAAAGAAATCAACTCTACCCCAGCCAAAACCAGCACAAGGCCTCTATTTGTGATGGTGTTCACAGGGGTCCCAGGATGAGGGAAGAGACAAGGATTTGACTCCATGTTTCAGAAGGCTTGATTTATTATTTTGTGATATATATTACATTAAAACTATACTAAAAGAATAGAAGAAAAGTTTCACCAGAAGGCTAGCTAAGAATAGAACAGGAAAGAATGATAACAAAGGCTTGTGGCTCAGACAGTCTGAGCCAGCTGGGCTGTGATTGGCCATTAATTAGAAACATCCAAGATGGGCCAATCACAGATCCACCTGTTGCATTCCACAGCAGCAGATAATCAATGTTTACATTTTGTTCCTGAGGCCTCTCAGCTTCTCAGGAGGAAAAATCCTAAAGAAAGGATTTTCATGAAAAGATGTCTGTGACATCTATTAACTTGTTCATTTACTTAATAAAACATTGATATACTTGGAGGATGCAATGTATATTAGAAATACAGCGCTTCTCTAGCTGCATCCTTGACAAAACTTTCTTTCTGATGGAGTACTCTCTTTTTCCCTTCTTCATTCCCTTCCTTAAAAATATGGATGCCTATTGCTTAAATTGCCCTGTTTAGGAGTGGTGCTCTCCATTCTCTCTCAGTGCTCCTGCTAAAACCAGGTGCCCCTTCCCCTCCTTCCCAACTGGAGGCACAAAAGCCAAAGAACCTGGATTGAGATAAGAAAAGTTCAATGGAAAAATCAATGACATAAGAGAATGAACAGTGTCAGCAACAGTATTAATAATAATAAATATGAAAATTTAAAAAAAAAAGGTTCCACATGGAGCAGAACCCATGTGGAACCCACAACCTGACCACAGCCAGTGCTGCTCCCTCAGCTTTGGGACTGGCACGCCACTGCTCCTCCCCACACCAGCCCAACTGCTCCGTCAGCCACACTTCCTCAAGTGGAAGAAACCCATTCTCCCTAGACATGCATCCCCTTTGCCTGCCCACAGCAATGATGTGAGGTCCTATAGAAAAGGTGCTGACCATGCCCCTTCCTGGCTACTGCAAAAGTTAACTCTGATCTGGACAGAACCAGGACATCCATCTACTCCTATCTAATTTTTTTTTTTTTTGAGCAGACAAAGCCTTTATTAACTCTGTTCCTTAATCATTACCAGTTTCAGAACATATTGTCTTTTCTGGCCATCATAACTCATTTATGTGCCAGAGAAATTAAAAATGGATTCTGCCAAGACATAAATATTCTTCTTTGCTTATAGATAAATTGATACATTTAATATTACACTGAGTTTTTAACCGATACCTTAATCTAATTAAATGAGCACTGTTCCTATTTTATTATTTAAGGCTGTTTGACAAAAATTGTTTTATTTTAACTACCCCTTGCAGAGATGATTCATGAAATTTGTTGGCATATTATTATTTCTATATGCTGGCATTTATTTATCAGTGGTAGATCTAAATAAGCCCAATAGGATAGGGATTGAGGTAAGAGGAATGAGACGAAGCGGGCAAAATGTCACCTCATTTTATAAATGTTCTACGTATGCTTTGGGGATTTTTTGCCTTAAATATTACTTGAAAGGAATGAATTTTTTTTTTCAGCAGTGCAATGAGATTGTGTTTTCGCTTCATGCAGTAGATATATAGATTGAATATTTGACTTAAATAAAAACCATAATATTACACTATGATTTAGCAATGAATGTGATTGTGAGCACAGGTGAATGAAGAATAAGTTGCAGTGGAAAACTGGTGAAAACTTACCCTGTAAGACACTATAGCATTAAGCATTAAGGCAGCATTTCTTCTTACTCCCTTTTATTTTAGGTGATAGTCCAAAAAGCTAACAGGTTACCAATATATCAACACTCTTTTATAGGCTCTTCCTCTCCCATTTTCTGCAGCCTGTTAGGTGTCTTTTCCCAAAAAGATGCATGGGTGCTGTGCTAATGAGACACACTCAGCTGACGGGAGGGAGCACACCCTGACAGATCCCATTTCTTCATTACCTCTTTCTGCACCACATAATGGCTGCTCTGTTATTGCTCTGCAGTTTTAGAGAGGGGCTTGCTAGGATCTGAATACCACAGAAAAAAATTATCCCTCGGCATTCATCCAGTTTTCACCCTTTTCTATAATTCAGCTCCTGGATGCTGTTAGAGCCTAGGTATGGAGTTAGATGTCTCCCTTGGCCCTCCCTTGCCCACCCAGGAGGGCAACTTTGCTTTTGTGGCTCTAGTACTTTGGTGCAGAATAGGAGCTTGAGCAAATGTAAGCTGAGGACAGCCCTGCATAAAAAATTCTCTCTTTTGCTCAAAATGAGAACATAAACCCAAAAGACAAGTTAGCCCTGACTGCAGAATCTCTTCACGAGGCGGATTCCCCAAAAACAAGTATGAAAATTTATCAAGGTTCTGAAGGCACCTAATATCACTGCAGTCATTGAGAATGATTTTTATTGTCCCTAATGAGCATTTTATAGATACTCATATTTGAGCAGTGCCTGAATCTTTCAAAATAAGAACCAGCATTTTCCCTAGAGAAGAAGCATATTGCTGAATGCAATCTGTCAGCACATCGGGGCTGCTCAGACTCCTACACGCTAGTAACAGACGATCAAGTCCTCTTCCATGTTTCATGAATTGAAGGTGTAAATCAGTTTAGCCATTAAATAAGTCAACATCCCTCTTATCTATCGGTTGCTTTGATTTTATAGATAAAGGTATAACTTCTATTGCAAGTAATTAAAAAGGAATAATTTATTTCACAATGTAGTTTCTATCACAGTCTGCTTCAAGCCTAAAATGAGGGCAACCACTAACAGTAATTTTTGCTTTTCTAATCTATTCTCTCAAGAGAGAAATGTGATTTCACTTTGATTTTTCATTTCCATAACAAGTACTGTGAAGTTTTTCGTATAGTTAAATATAGCTACTCCTGAAAAAAGTGTAGGAACCTGACCCTCTCCTTCTACTGACATGGAAATAATAAATTGCAGATAGCCTTCTCATTTAGCTTCTTTAATGATGAATAATCAAAAGAAATTCCCTTGGAGTTCCTTCAAAATAATATTCTTTTTATTTAAAGGGATGCTTCCATTGAACGACAAAGATTAAAAATAGACTTGAATTCACTTCATTCTAGCAACACTAATACTAATCTCCTAATCTTTTTCTCACTTTAAATGTATTTTCCTTTCTGTAAACCATTTATTGGCATTTTAAATTGTATAAATACAGCATGCCATTTATCCACAACATTTCTGTGAATTTCTTTTGCTAGTAAATCATCAAACAGAAGTTTAAGATAGAGCTTTGTCTTCACTGGTACATCATCGCTGAATGTTCCCTGGTGATTCTAGGCAAGAATCATACAGACATATATTTTAAGATACTCAAATGTGAGCATGTGTTTCATTTCTGCCTTGCAATTATTAACTCTGCCTTCAAAAAAAGTTTAACAGGTAGAAAATATTATATACTTGTATGATGAAACAGCATTATATTTTTGTGAGGCTGTGACGGTGTTCACAGGGGTCTTAGGATGAGGGAAGAGACAAGGATCTGACTCCGTGTTTCAGAAGGCTTGATTTATTATTTTATGATATACATTACATTAAAACTATACTAAAAGAATCGAAGAAAGGATTTCATCAGGAGGCTAGCTAAGAATAGAATAGCAAAGAATGATAACAAAGCTGGGCTGTCATTGGCCATTAATTACAAACAACCAATATGGGCCAATCACAGATCCACCTGTTGCATTCCACAGCAGCAGATAATCAATGTTTACATTTTGTTCCTGAGGCCTCTCAGCTTCTCAGGAGGAAAAATCCTAAAGAAAGGATTTTCATGAAAAGATGTCTGCGACATAAGACAGTACTATTTATAGCACCTTGTTTTCTACTTTTGTTTTCTTAATCTTCTACTTTTGATTTGGGAGAGACACTGCAGACCACGATGCAGATCCTGCTGCTCTTTGCTGTGGAATTTAGGTACTTTGCTTTGTGCTTCTCTTTGGCTGGCCTAATCATCAATTTACCCACTCTGCTGCAAATCAGCATTTTTGCCCTCTTTAAAAATGTCCAGACAAGCACATTGACACCTGATTTACTACATGTAAGATTTGAATTGAGGCTGTGCATGGGGAAGACAGCTGATCCCATAAGCATTAAGGCAGTTGTCAGGACACTGGAAGGATGTGTGAGCACCTGCTGAGCCAAGCCAGCTTGGAGGGAGGATCAGCAGCTTCCAGCAGTGTACAGTGCTGTGTGTGGGCAGCTTCCACACAATCAATTAGATACCCAGGGAGAGGAAGGGTTCAGTTCTTAAACTAGCAGCTTTTCCTTCCTTACATGTTTAATCTCTGCCACGCAAACTCAATTCCTTAAGTATAGCGTGTGACAGGGGGTTTAGCCACAAACGTCACACAAGAAAAGCTTATGGCTCCAGTTCTTAGCCAAAAGAATAAAAAATAAAAGGACACCCAGAAGACCCCTGGTACGTGAGGGTATCTTTTTGAGCAAAACCAGCCTTTTTCATTTTTAAAGCCTCAAGGTGAAAACACAACTATGCTCCCCTTGAAAGTGTGAATGTGGAAAAGCAGGCTACAACTTTCTCAGATCTCTTGGAGTGGATTCCTCTTGATAAATGTTCACCTGGAGGGATATTCCTGGATTTGTAAAGTCTTTATAGTGTGGAGAGCTAGTCTTTCTAAATGTTGGGTTACTTTGATTTTGTGAAGGAACTGTATTAGGAAAAAAAAAAGTATTAGATCTTGTATCAATTGATTAAAACACGCTTTTCCTCCTGAAATAAACCATTACTGAAGAATAGTCCCTCATAATACAAACAAGTCTGCTGGCATTATCTTGTGCTTTCAGCTCTTTCTCTGAAGAATCTGAAGATTCTTCCCTGTTCCTTGTAGAATGGATTTTCCAAAAGAGAAACACCAGTGTCACCCACCTAAAAATTATACCATTTTAAATTTACACCATTTTTCACTTGGCTGGGCCTGCATCTTTTGCTGCTCTCTAATTGATACTTAGGAAAATGCAATTCTGCTTTCTGCCTGCCTTTCATGAACAGGCAGTTGGAGTTTAAAATAAATCCTGTTAAGTTCCAGGAGTGGATGATTGCTTTCTCATTCTTTGTTCTATATATGCTTGTGGTCACTCAATTTATTCTGTCCTTTATCCTTTCTATTTCAGATGTCTTAACACTTATTTTCGTCCCACTTTCTGGTGTGAATTTCCACTTGCTGGCTGGAATTCAGAAACAATGGACCTGAGCAAAGACCTCCAGAAAAAGATTTTTGCCTAAGTGCATGATTGCAGATGCTGGAGCCATGCCCAGACAAAACCCTGCCCATGTTACTCTGTCCCTCCCCGCTGGAAAGGAGTGATTAGATGTGTTGGTGGCAGCTTTTACTCTGCCCCTGATGCCCCAGGACACCTCCCTGGTGGGATCCAGCCACTCATGAGAAAAGGCAAGGTTCAGGAGTGGGGCCAGGGAGCAGCAGCTTGTTTTGTTCACAGTGGTAATTTCACTGCAAAACAGTGATGACAAAGTTCCCCCCATGCTGTGGTTTCCTGTTTCAGTTAAAATTGCCAGCCAGGTGTCAGCCAAGGCAGGGTGTATGGGAAGAGAATAAAAATCATCTAGAGAATCTGTACAGGTGCTGATGCGCAGAAATGTATCTAGAGACAAACTTGATTTATTGGCCTGTGTTAATATGATGCATACTCTTATGATGCCATAAACATGCACAAATCTCCCATTGTCCTTTGGAATGAGACACAGAACCTCTTAGCTCTATTGTTTAACTTTAA
The DNA here is from genome assembly GCF_037042795.1 of Molothrus aeneus. Taxonomy (NCBI): domain Eukaryota; kingdom Metazoa; phylum Chordata; class Aves; order Passeriformes; family Icteridae; genus Molothrus; species Molothrus aeneus. The sequence continues at coordinate 10,970,849 of NC_089649.1, read as the reverse complement.
TGAGTTACTCTGATAGTAGCTATGTTAGTTTCTACCAAGATTTCGTTTGATACAATTAGTGGGATGACCTCTTTCAGATGATAAAACTGAAATTCCAATGTTTTCAAAAGGTGGGTGACAGGCGTCCTTGAGGGATGTGGTGGATGTCAGTCTCTGGAATGTGGGTCAGAGGAGATGAGAGGGTAGAAAAGAAGTACAGCACAGTATAAACTACATGCTGAACAGAATGTAGATCCTTGAGGAAGGGAAAATTCAGAACAAAGCAGAATGAAACTAAATAATGCACCATAACTTATCCTGATCCCTTGGACTAAAAGTAAACAGACTTGAAATCTCTTTTTACCTGCAAAGATTCATTTCTATATAAGTGACTAGGTAAAAAATAAACCAGATTGAAAGCACTTTAAATGCACTATTGTGACAGTGTTCACAGGGGTCTTAGGATGAGGGAAGAGACAAGGATCTGACTCCATGTTTCAGAAGGCTTGATTTATTATTTTATCATATATATTACATTAAAACTATACTAAAAGAATAGAAGAAAGGATTTCATCAGAAGGCTAGCTAAGAATAGAATAATAAGGAATGATAACAAAGGCTCTGTCTCGGACTCTCTGTCTGAGACAGCTGGGCTGTGATTGGCCATTAATTACAAACATCCAACATGGGCCAATCACAGATCCACTGTTGCATTCCACAGCAGCAGATAATCAATGTTTACATTTTGTTCCTGAGGCCTCTCAGCTTCTCAGGAGGAAAAATCCTAAGGAAAGGAGTTTTCATAAAAGATGTCTGTGACACACTATGATTGTAGATGGAAATTAAAACTTCCTCTGCTAGGAGCAGTAGCAGTTTACAAATGCATAACTAGAAAACCATGCATCAGAAACCCCATAGCCAAAGTGGCTGGGAGACTGCTTTGGGAAAAAGTGTTCACGTTGTTCCATATTACTTCTGTCTAAGCATTATGTTATCCAAACAAAGCAGCCTGCACAGTGAAGAAAGTGCAATAAATGCAGTCATGAGTGTTCAATGTCCCAGGCATCTTCTCCACCCTACCTCAGTTGATATTTGCATACACGAGCTGGAGTGCCTGGGCTATCAGCAGTAAAACAAAATAAAAGTCCTCTCTCTGAGAATGTGAGGAATCAAAATGCATGGAGTACCTGAGATGAATTTCAACAACAGGGTTAGGTTTGCAGATGTTCTTGTTTGAGGTGAATTATTTTAGCTCAAAAAAATAGCTTGTGCTTAGTACTACCTTTCTTTCACATTAGAGTCCTCTGTTTGAGGGGCAGAAGGAAAGAAGAGATGTTAGAAGCTATTTACATAGTGAAAAAAATAGAACAGACATGACATAAGAAGGAACATGTACCACACTGAGCTCTCAAAATGTATTCTTTGAAATTGAGGCTCTGCATGGTTATATCATCTTGGCAGCTGAAGTAATACTCTGTGCAATTATCCATATTAGGGAAACTGTAAAAAATATAAATGGCTCTGTTTATAGCTTCATTCTAATACACTGAGTGGTGGACAGCCACAGCTCATTTGGCTGTGGGCTATCAAGGATCACTTCAGACATTTGGATCATGAGAGATTTCTAAAAGCTTTATCAGCTTTCAGCTAGTGGGAGTTGCCGTGCTGAAATCCAAACATGATTTTCAGTTCTTGGACCAACCTTTTATGGGAATAAGACTGTGTTTATAAAAAACCTCTGTGCAATTTGTTTATCATGTTATAATCCCACAGACCAGAGAGTGAATATGAGAGGAATGAGCTGTTGTTAGTATTAGTAACAGTAAAATGTTTTTCAAGGGAAATAATTCCATTTGAATACTGTATTTAAAATTGAAATATATATATGTAAACCCTCCTGCCTTGAAATATATGATATCTATTTCATGCCCCCTATTTCTGTCAAGTAACAGGAGAAAAAGTGGAACAAAATTCAGTCCTGTGTTGTGTATCTATACTGACGTGACTAATATACAGATTTATACATGTTTGGTTTTTGATTACTAGGTTGGATGCACCGGGCGGTTGTGGTGTAAGAAGCAGGAGGGAGAAGAATGAGAATAAGCATCATTTACTGATGTATTTCACTCATTGAAACAAAAAGTAACATAGAGCATCTCTAACATAAGATTGCCTAGAGCAAGCTATGAAGGTAATGTGTGAGCTGAAGACAAATTTGTGAGGGAAATTTTAAATCATCCTTATGAGTATGGTTGCCTTTTTTTAAGTAATTCACTGACATTCCTTCTGAAGAGTATCTTTGAAAACCAGTAAGCCACATCCATCCCTGAAGCCTTGAGTTTAGGGCTTAAATAACAGTTATGATGGTTTATGTATGTTTTACTGACACATATCACCTACACAGAGAAACACCAACAATGGTCAGTCTGATACCTGTGGACAATTAAAAAGAGAACATACTCCCCAAATGCTGTTCCAGTTGGGTGGTGTGTACTCTGTTCAAAGTTACTTCCTGTTGGTGGGTGATTTTAACCCTGAGGATGTAGCAAGAAATAATCATCCATTCTAGGATTTGTAGAAATGCAGATCCCTCACTCTTACAGCATGGAACTGATGCAATTCCCAGAACAACCATCTGTGAATTGGGAACTGACCATTTCATTTTGATAGTGTCAGTCAGAGGACAAGAAATCTTTTCGCTGTTTTGAAAAATCCTCCCAAAATCGATCTCTAGACAACAGCACACAGCAAACATAAAGCAAGACTCAGGAATATACATGCGCACCTTAGAAGAAGGCTTAGCTTGGATTTTACACAAAGTTATTTAAAATTCCTTGCTTCTAAACAGAGACTGAAAGCCTACTATAAACATGCTGGATGAAGAAGATGCGATAAACTCATCCTCAAATAAACCCACCAGTCAGTTCCAAATGGGTTCACTGATGTTTGAACTAAGCACTGATATTTCCTCAATGGGAATTTACCTCGATGTTGTTTCTCTGTGTCTGTATTGTTTAGGAACCTTCCATAGCCAAAATATCTAGTAGGAATCTTCTTCACTACCTCAAGTCACAAGCTTGGCTTGGGCCAGAGATTCATAAAGATAAAGTAAAGATAAAGTAAAACTTGCCTAAGTTTTACTCTTCCCCAATTCCCAGGACAAATAATAATTGATATTAACTTGATAGTAAATTTAAAAACCTTATAGCCCTCTTTTTTATCTAAGGGACCTGGTATTCTGTGAGGTAGTGGGCACAATTTGCATGGCTGCAAATTCCCCCTCCAGGACCCTGGTTGTAAAAGGACTGGAAGCTTGCTTTGTCCCCTCATCGTTGCATGTTCCATAAAGTTTCAACAAAAGCAAGTGCTGACATTTTCTGTCACAGCTGCCTTCTCAGTAATTTGGAAGAAGCGTTTTCTATTTCTCCAGAGAAAATGCTTCAGTCTCAAAAGCTGTTTATTTTGCCTTTTGTTTCCTTCAGAAGGAAATAAAAATCTGTGAGATAAAATGAGTTGCAAATGTAATTGCAATAAATACATCAAAATAAATAAATAGCAGATATTTTCCATTTACGCTTTAAAGGAAACAACTTTACCAGGGCTCCATGACCTAGTAAAAAGCATATTAAAAAACAAAGCCCACAGCAGTCTATTAAGAAAAAAAAAGGCATTTGGTAGCATCTGAAAAAAGAACAGTTTACCCAGCTTAGTCTAAACCCACAAAAAAACCTGTTGGTTGTTTTATTGCTCCTAGAGCATTTTAAGACCCCTAATTACAGTGAAGCCCAGAAGAGCTCATTTCCTTTATACTTCTGTTAAGAAAAAGGAAGAGATTGAAGGTACAGTTTTAGAAGCACGTGGTTAGGCAGTACTGTTGGCAAATATCAGAAGGACAGAATATTTTCTGAGAGGCCATAAACCCACTAAAATGACAGTGAGATTGTACATCAGCAAGCTGTAAGAGTATGAAGGCTGTACTAGTGGGCAGCAGTCCAGATGCTCTGGGATACCACTCTACTGAGAGGGAAGATGTAAATTAAAAGACAACCTAAAGTGATCATTGAGGAGCGAAGTTTCAGAGTAATCCTCACAAAGGTGACACTGAAAAGTTTCAGTCTGCAAAAGCTTTCTTCTTGCTGCTTGAAATGTTGGTGGTTTCCACAGCATGATTATTTCTGTAATTGCTTTGTGTACCTAGTACTAATTTACCCCCGTAGCATATTGACCTTGTACCACTTTAAACTTTGCACAGCTATTAACAGATTATGCCACCACTTTGTAAATCGGTTTTCTGCTAGATTTTTTTCCTTCCAAGAAGTCTTTTGTTTTTCAATATTTGCCCCTCAAGGTATTTCTCTTTATTCATCCCTCTGTTCAAATATACTAAGGGCCTGTCAGGCTGGCTTTTGTTTTTACTGCCTAAAAACAGGTATTAGAAGGATAGCAAATCTAACCCAACAGCAACATTCATGACCAATTTTCATTCAAAGCAGAATGTATTTTCCAATTGCTGAACATCAGTTTGAAGGCTGCAGAAGCATGCTAAAATCTGAACACTCTAGAGACAAATGTCAGAACCAGAACTTGTCTCCTTAGCAAAAGTAAACCTGCACTTTTAAAATCTTTTTCAAAGTTTTGACTTTTCCCTTCTTATTTTCTCATGCTGCTTTCTCCTTTCTTGAAAAAAAATTCCCAAAATTAAATGCAAGCCCTTCTTGCCTCAAATCCTTACTGCTCATCCTAACTCCCATTGCCACCCTAACACAACCACCTATAGGTCCTGGCAAAGGTCAAAAAAGCCTTTTTTGAGATCAAGTGTAAGATTTTAACCTGGGTCAGTTCTTCACTTTTTCCCCCCTGTTGTTTTGATAGATCCATAAGCAGAAATTATGAATCTGAAGAGGAAATGTGGAATTTAAAAGCATGGCTGGTGAAAAAAGACTGTTTCCTGTGCCCATTATCCTACCGAAATAAATGTTAATTAAAACACAGATTCCACATTTTTTTCAACTAAACCAATATATTGAAAAACTAATATTATAAAATATTATGTGTTTGCTTGACATGACATTTTGGATTGGATGCTTCAGAGAATAAAAATCAGAAGAGCAGTAAAATGATCTCAACATAAGCTGATTTATGGTCAGCATATAGTTTTTTGTTGAGTTCATATTGATCTACTTGATCGTTTGCTATTTACTACCCTACCCTCCTTTTACTTCAAAAGGAAGTAAAAGTCAAAGGTTATGAAATGGTGGCAACAAGATACATTTTTAAGACACAATATTTTCCTGATATCTCAAAAGAATGAAGAAACACTGAGATGTTTGTCGTAGAACTGTTTCATGTAGCAATAGTAGAATGTGAGAAACAGGATACAGTGTGGATTATTTAACAGTTGCCAAATAAGATGATTAAAAATATATTCAGCTGAAGACAGTTCTAGTTCAAGTTTCTAAGTGTGTTTTTCCTTGCTTTTAGCTTCTCACATACGAAATATCTTTGGGCCAACAAGCAGGGATTTCAGTGAAAATGAGAGTTCGTCTCAAATGGTGTGAAATATGAGATGGAAATATCTTGTATCAGTGCGTAATGCTCACTGTAAAAATATGAGCTATAAAATTTAATCTTGAATTACTTTATACTGCTAATGTTTTAGCCAATTTATTACAGCTGCACAGTCCTGGCACAGAACACCTTGTTACTCAGAGCCATTAACTCTTCACTGCCTGCGTCACACACCCAGCAGTGAAGGGGATGAGCCAGGTGCAGATTATTTTAATGCTCTTCTGATTTTTATTCTCTGAAGCATCCAATCCAAAATTTCATGTCAATCAAACACATAATATTTTATAATATCAATTTTTCAATGTATTAGTTTAGTTGAAAAAAATGTGAAAAAGATCTGTCTTGTAATATATTTGCTTTCATCAAAGGCAACACTTCTACTGTATCTTACTTAATTGAATTGAAGGGGAAACTCTGTGGCTCGTATCATGGATTATTCACTCTCTGTATATAATTATATAATTCATCTGTATATAACCTATAATTGGAAAAGACAGGGACTAGTACAGGAAATCTCAAACACCAAAGGTCCTCACCAGAGAACAGGTGATGACAGGTTGTCCTGAACCAGCAGTTGTACTGGAATGAGATCAATAGTTGGCTTCTCCAAATTTTCTTTGAGGATCAATGTTATTTAATAATTTTACAGCTACTCTTGGCATACAAAAAATGTTGGATACTAATTGAATTTCTTCATAATACAATGTTGAACTGAATCAATAACAGCTAGACACATATATATATCATGGGGGGAAAAAGGGATGGCACTGGGGATGTGCCACAGGTATAAAATGAGATTATACATTACAGGACACTATCAATAATTTTTTCCTATTCTCTTTTCCAATGCCACAGAAAAATGTAACACAGGACCAGAGAGAAAAAAACTCAGCCACCCTGTATAACACTAATTTTTGTGTCCTGTGTAGCATGGTCAGACAAAAGACAAATGTAATCCATGTATCTATCACACAAAGTATTTCCAGCAGAAATTGCCAAGTGGCAGTGCAGCTATCTAAGTCACTGGTGAATCCTCTGAAACCTCAAGATGTAAAAATTTTACTCCATTTAATATTAGCAAAAAAAAAAAAAAAAGAAAGATAAAAAGAAGTGGGATTTAATATATAGATGAGGACTACTGGGGTGATCAAAGAAATACATCAAAATTGTGTCTAAAAACAATAAAAACAAGAACCTTCTGGCCTTGGCTTTTCAATCTAGCCAAACACCAGATGGGGGTAAATTGACCTACAAATATCCCAAGGGAAAAACAAGAGAAAGTAGAGGCTTTTATTTGTATTAAAGGAAAATAACAGGGTTTAAACAGATCAGCACAAATTGAGTGTGATCAGTTTTAATATGGAAGACAGTTTTCAGTATTTAGGAAGGGGAACAATGATAGTTCAGTGGCTGCACTTCCCAATCTCCCAGTTCTGTGTGTGATGAATGGGGAGGATCTGATTGATGCTTTATACCTTGCAATATAATGAAAATTTGGAATTATTTGAAGAGATCTTTTCTTGGTGTTTTTTTTTTTTTTAATATTAGGACATGATTAAAATTTTAAAAACTTCAATACCACAAAAGAGTTAATTAAACCTCCACAGCAAGGCTGTTATCCACAGTGGTAAATGTTATAATGAGGTAATGCTAGCAATTATACTGTCCAGTATCAATAAATATTCTCAATCACGTGGTGGTGACCTATCACACTGAGGATGTACTCTGGTACTTTTTTATAATGCCTGAAAAACTTCATTTTGCTAATTTTTTTTTTTTTTTACCTGAAGCATTTTCTGATGTTACTGTTTGCAATTTGCTCCTACTTCTATGAAACAAACCCCCTCCTTTTTTGATGAACACATTTCAGATCTCTTAGAAGTTCTTCAGTTCTTAGTCCCATTTCTACCCTTCTTATAATATTTATGGACAGTAAAAATACTTTGAAGAGTTGGGTCCCTGTTATCATTCAGTTCATTCCAAATATAGTCCCACCCAGCCAGAAAAGGCTGCTCTGAGTAAACGATGATGGAATAATAACTGAGCCCATCCATTTGCACTGGTTTCAGTTCATGATTTCAGAATAAGGTAGATCAGTCTGTCAGAAGTACACATAAACATTCTGCTCCTTGGTTTGGATTTACAAGCTCTGAAGAAGTGGTTTTGATCCACAGATCAGCTCTTTAATAAAAAACTTGCTACAGCTGAAATGAATAGAAAAGTAGCAATCACTAGTTAGGAGAGAAAAGACATACATAAAAATAGGACCAGAAAATGTATTTTAGTATCTTAGAATATTTAGCAGATTATTACAGTCATTCTCCTTGGAGCTCTTCATCTTTATGTCCCTCTAGGGAGTTACAGATTGTCTACAGCTTTCCAGTGACCCTACACGCTGTCTAAAAATGACCAGGCCACTGAAATGCTAAAAATCCCAGTCTGACTCTTTCAACAGCCTTTGTAACTCACCCTGATGAGCCACAGCCTTCTTGATCCTGTGCCTATTATTCTGCCCTTTCATTACAGTATTACTAGTCATTGAAGCTTTTTTTAATGAACTAAAGAATTTAGTCTGCAGGAGCACTGCACTATGTTTCATAATTTAGATCTCTCCCATACTTTACATTTTGATCATGCTCAACACAAGGGCAATAGTCAAGTTAGCTTAATAATAGCCAGAAGAAATGCCTCTAATCCAATTGGTCACAAGGCACATATCACCAAAAACAATTTCTTTATAATTAAAAGGTGCTCGCGGGCACAGTGAAAGCTTGGAAGTTGCCCAGAGATTTTGGGGGAAGTGTGTGGATTTTTTCCCATAGACAGCAACCACATTGAAGCAATTTCTGAAACACACTGATAAGCTTTGCCTTTGAATTTACATTAAAGAGCTCAATAGTTGCTACCTGTGAGAACAGCTCATGCTTCTAAACTGACTTGTGTCCTGTAGAGATTAAGGACACAAGGCCTCCAGGAGATTAGCACATCACTTGGTTTAAGTGACACCCAATCCATTTTATTGACATGGCCTCTATCCTGCAAAACAAGCACTTTTTAAGTGAAACATCATGAAAATTTGTGTGGCTTTATGGGCCAGTGTATAATGGCTTTTCATAGGCAATTATTGGCCACTATTGGCAGGTCTGTAAACGAAACCGGCAGCAGTGGCTCATGATGCCTTGTCAGTCCATGCCACCGCATACTAATGCAGCACAGCATGCCCACAGCAAACCTGCATTGTCTTTTAATTTTCCTGGAGCCTCGTGAAGGACTAAGGACTTTAAAGCCCATTCATTGCATCAAGCAGATTATTACCCTGAATTGTTGCAATGTTGATTTCAGAGTGTGCCAAATCGCAAGGCCACTCCAGTCTTCAATCACATTTTGTAATTATTTATTTTCAGCAAGGCGAACTTGAGCCTTTACTGCAAGAAAGAAAATTAGCATGTAGGTGAAGAGCTCTTTCACCTTCTTTTTTAATGCCCTTCCAGTCACAGGGTGCAGCATGGATGCACCACTTGCTGCTGAGTAGCTGCATAGTGGGAACGAGAATAATTATTGAATTGAAACTGTGCACCAGCTTGGGAGATCTGACGTTTCATAAGCCTGCCTGCCAGCTACCTGGATTCCATTATGTTGGGGAAATAGCTTTTTACTAACACTTTGGAAAATAAATTTCCCGTTCTTTTCTCTTCCTTTTGATCTGTAGCATAAAGAGGCTGCATGTTCTGAGGTCGATACGATGCATGAAATGACGCCGTGCTGATGAGAAGAGTAAGCAGCATTAAAGCACACACACATATATACACAGACAGACATTTTATCATCAGGGAGCTCTACAGCAAAGCCATGAACTACAGCTACCTAAAATGCAGTGAGATATGTTAATCCAAAATGAAAGCAAGAAAAGAATGCAATACAATTTTATGCTAAATCGTTTTAGCAGAGGTGTGGAATTATTAAATGTGAAAACTGAATGCAGGTGGCCCTCTTCAAAATGTCTGTATTAAATCAGGCCCCTTTTTTTCTTGTTTTTCAGCACAACAGAACTCTTCATTCTGTCTTTCTAACTCATAACCAAGTATCAAAATTAGAGGCTATACAAGTGGATTCCTCCTGGTTCTGGAAATAACCTGACAGCCACAAGAGCCAGCAGGAACTTTCACAACCATTGTATGCACTGCATCAATGCCACAGCCTAGGCTGGCAGCATCTGCCTGAGAGCAAGTCTTCAGGAAGAGTGGGTAGTGAACTCATATCGGCACAAAACTAAAATTAATCCACCTACACTCTTAGAAGCAAAAGCTCTTTTTTTGTAATATTGTAAAATTCGCAATATTTTTGCATACAAATTTGAAAATTTCTTCCAAGAGTTTTTCTAAACAAAAAAGAACAACTTGTAATTCATCCTTTATGGATGGAAAAAGATGAAGCAGAACAGGAGCATGATGAACCTAACCATTCTAAGTCAATCCAAAATTCTAAGTGACCATAGAATACAGAATATATTGCTTTTTAGCATTAATATTATTTATTTTTCCTTAGTTCCTGAGAAAGAGCTATCCAACTCTTTTTTAGTTTCAAAATTAGTAAATTAACTATTTGAAAGAGTGACAAGCTTGCATAACAATCTCTGTCCAGAAAATACCTTATTTAATCAGGGATTTTAATATCCAGGTCACAGAATTCCTTCTGGTTTTGCAGTGAGTGTGCCAGGCTTCCTGAAGACTGATTAATGACAACCTCAGCTTTCTTAAAGGGTGTGAAAAGTACGATTAGCATTGCATATGAGGGTTAGGTAGTGCCTCTTGCATCTCCTAGCTGCTTGGTATGCTGGTGCTGCAGATCAAGGCAGAATGTCTTGCAGTGGTTGGGCCAACTGGCTGTCCTTACATTTCTAGTGGTTGCATTCATGTTTCTTCATTGCTTCTGTTCTTATTTGAAAGAACAGAATTTATCTCTTCAGGGACCGAGCAATGAAAATCTTGCTTTATAGAGAGGTCAGAGATAAAAAATGTAAGTAAATATGAACTGACAGGAAAATATGTTCCTTTTCTTATCTCATTCCTTTTCTTTTTAATTTCCTTACCACGCTGTAAGCTTTGTGGTATTTAAGAGTCTTTGTCATAGTTATTAAATAACAGAATCCTTTCCTGATTGGCTAGTATGAACATTTTTATCTTTACAACCATTGTTGCAGCATTTGTCCCATTCAAAAATCTCTATTGCCTGAGCACGAGTGCCTCTGACTTAGAATGAACTCATGTTTGAATAGCACATCAGAGCATCTTCCTCATGCATAACTCAAAAGATAGCATCACAGAGTCATTTATGGGCTGCAGGTTTAAGAAAAATAATCATCAGTTTTATCATAGAATCATAGAATGTCAGGACACAATGTGTTTGAGGCAGTGATGCTTTCAAGCACAGAGCTGATGGAATCCTGCACGCACATTCAAAGGAAGATCTCCCTGGAGATGTTTGGCATTTTCCAAAGGAAAGAAGGAGAAAGGAAAGGGAAAAGGAAAAGAAAATGTAGAAAGAAGAATGGGAAGGAGAGAGTATTAGAAAATTCTAATGAGAATCTCCCAAGGATAATATTGGAAAGATTTCCTATGAAGCATTTCAAAATAATGAGGCAAATCTCTATTTGGGTTTGTCTCTTCCAGATCTAGTATTTCCCAAGATCAGACACTTGCCTTTGATGGGTGACTTAACCCTGTACACATCTACAAGCTTATTACAGTAGATTTTTAATTTATTTTTCCTGAGGGGCATCTGAACAATTTTATTCCATTTCTTCCACTTCAGAAAAGAAACAAAAAACCAAAACCACAACAAACAAACAACCCAAAAGATTGGGATTGGGATGCCTTATCTGCTGAATGTGACAAACTCATGTAACAAATATGACTATCACTACTTGAGGTCACCAGGCTTCTGTGATGGCAAATCAACTGAGACTCTTCCTTTCTGGCACAGCTGCACACAAACACAGGTGCACACTCACACACACACACACACACACACACATATATATATATATTTATATATATCTATAACCAATGGGGAAGTAGATATACTTGTCCTTGCTATCTGAATGCAGTAAAGCCATGCTCTCCTGCACCATACTGACTGCACTTTTCAAAGATACATGACCTGGAAGTCTATTTATTATTCCTTACATAAGTCAAAAAAGCCAGCATGGGCCAGCTATAACTTACAGAAGGATAAGCATTAAAATGCAACTTTAATTTACACATTCATATTTAATGCTTTTAATATCTCTTCAAAATTGTAAAAAACTTTACATAATATTTCAGAATTGTAGAAGATTTGTACATATAGTGAGGAAATAATTATAATAATTAATATCTGTCCTTGCTCTATCTCATTCTGACATGACAGGTAGCTTTGAAGACCATCTCTTATCACAAATCCTAGAGTTCACAGACTATGCAAGTCAGGAGAAAATACAGATTTAACATACTTTGCAAATCACAGAAATAAATAAGCATGAAATGCAATGAAATCAGAATCCCCCATAACTGTGAAAAAACCCAGAAATTTTGCACAGTCAACTCGACACAAATATCTCATGTTCACCTTTAAAATATGTCTCACAAATTGAATCCAGAACTGCCATATTATCCACTAACATTGTGGAAAAGTACTCCATAAAACGTTGAATATCATATTTTTGAGAAGGCGTGCAATATTTTTCTTCATAAAATTGTGTTCATCCTGTTGTGAAATTGCAAGGAAAGATAGGGGATATTGATTTAAAGCTCTCAGTAGCAGTCTATTTTCTTGTGGTACATACAAGAACATTCATAGGATTCTCCATGTATTTTCAGGATTAGTTTCCAAGGATTTCTGATGGCCTGGGACAAGCTTAACAATTCCATCTTTCAAGTACTTGTATGAACTGAAATTAAAATACAGATACACACAGATACATGCATAGACACACAAACACAAATAACTAAACAACAACAAAAGATGTAAACCATAGCTTTGTATTGGCTTCCAAATAAAGAGATTTGACAGAAGAAGTATTACCTTAATCTCTCAATTTATCACATTTATTCAAAATAAATTCTCAGCCAATATAAATAAGAAGCTTAAGAGAAAGGAATATTATAAAGCAATAATAAACTTGCAAAGCTAATGCAGAGGCAATTTACATGAAAATTTAAAATCTGCCTCCATAGTTATTATATCATCGTGTAATATTCAAAAAGAAGGATTTCAGGAAAATGTTATTGAAGCTTCAGTGCTAAGATTGAAGCAATAAGGGCTATGGAAGACTCAGAAAATCTTGTCTTTGCAAAGCATTAACAGAGGGACAGAAAACCTGTCTGTGTGATGCCACATTCTCTTGCACTGCAATTATGAGAAGCTTTGTTCTGCAGTCCCCCTCTCTCTCTCTCTCTTTCAAAGACCAAATGCACACTCTGCATTACATGAGAATTACATAGTGCCAGTTGTTATTTATGAAACTATTACACAGATGTATTTGGCAACTATCTATTTAATCAATACCATAAATGTAAATGTTGCTCTGAAATAACCTCTCTAGGAACCAAGGAGAGCTCCTCTACAAAACCACATCAGATAAAAGAAACCATAGCTATAGGGTGTTGCCTACACTGTAAATTAATCTTCTTCTAATCCATTGCCAGGTAAACCTCAGAAGAGCTTGTGAATTAATTGCAGAGCATTTTGATTCTCTTCCTCCCCAACCTATTCTAAAATAGCAAATCATTCTTCCATGTGACAACAATGAAAGTGTTCTATTAAGGGTACAGTTCCTACATACCAAAATCCTCCTTGATTCGTGCAAGGAATACAGAACACAGGTGGTGGTGTTAAAGAGGGTGATATAACTCATTTGGGAACTGATTTCTCTAAGAGCCAGTTTCACCTTTTTGTTGAAATGCAGGTTTGTGGAAGTCACTGCACTAGGTCACTATTTCATCCAGGAACAGCCTTCCCACATGTCTGGGGTGGGATTGCTGGAGGGAAGGTAACGAGGTGAAGGGAAAGATGCAGAAAAGCAGAGCAAGGTCAAAAGTTGGTGATGAATATATAAGAGTTGGGTTTGGTTTCCAAAATCAGTTCTCACAGCTGTGATCCACAAGCATGCCTAATTTAACACCTTATTGATATGAGCAACAGAAATCTATCCTGGGAATAAAAGGGGGCTGATGAATATACCTTCTTGGAGTTATGTGGCATACCTTAAAAATTCCTCTGCTCAGACTGAAACTGTCCTTTACAATTGCTGTGAAGTTAATAGAGGCTGTCATCTTCATCAAATTCATGCTTGGGAACTGCCTGGATATTTCCTTAAAATTCCATGGTGGGAAAGGGGAAAAGAAGGATTAAACAGTAAATAAGGTCAGGAGAAGCAGAGCTATTCAAAACTATTGAGATTTTTCCTCTTTATTAATTTGTCATTTTTCAATGGCATGAACAGGGCAGGCTGCAAGCAAGAGAAACAGGAGCAATGAACACTTTTGGTTAAGATTTCTTTTTCACCAATTATGTACCAATGACTTAGTGATATCTGCAGTCAAATGGCAAACATCCTCATCCAACACAAGGTTACATATCAGATTTCTTATGAAATCTACAGATCCAGTAACCACAATTCCTTAAAAACTGAGAAAGAAGGAAACAGATATGGTACTGCCACAGAATTGAAAAAACTGCAAATAGCTTTACTATAATAAGCATAATAAACTATAAGTGAGTAACTGGTCTGCATAATTTTTTTTTAAATGTCTTTGTTTAGGACTCAAAATAGTTTAAGTCTCCCTTCTGAGCAAATTACTCCCCAGGAACCAGGAGTTTCAGAAGCAAGATTATTCTTTCAATATTTGCAGTATATTAAAATAGTGGGAATCTAATATGCAGCTTAATACAGACCCAGGACCATACTTACTAGCTTGAAATACCCTCTTAATGGGGTAAAACCAAGACAGTCTGGCATCAGAGCAGCAGGCAGCACTGAGAGTGTGGCAAGGGTGTTGCCACAAAACAGGATATTCAAAGGAAGGCTGTTATACTTCAGTTATTTCAGCTGAGGAATTCAGTACGACAAATATTACATTAGCATTGCACCTATACCAAGGTGATAGGAAAAAAGTTCCAAGAAGGACATTGGGTGAGAAAGCTAAAATGGCGACTTTTATTTCTAGTCCTTTCAGCAAAAAAAGGTCTACAAAAATTATTGATTTTTACTGAGTTCTGCAGAACTTTCTCATGCAATTTGTCAAGAAATAAAGAAGATGAGAATTTTGCTTCATTGGGATTTTCAGACAATATTCAATGTGACTCAAAAGAGCATTTGTACCCATTTGAACTCAATTCAATATCCAAGTGATATGGGAGAATTTGTTACTAATGGAGTGAGAAATGGATGTATTAGAAACGAAAAACAGAGAGGAAGGAAATTAAAAAGGAGAAGAAAGTGCTGGTTTAGATATTCTGAAGTAACTTGAATCATCTGTGGTGAGAAGTTTCTGATAAGCTGGAGCAAATTAAATAAGCTATTTCACTTTTATTTCTTCATGCCAGTCAACTCAGACTGCACCCTGAACAGCAAGAAAACCAGCCATAATGGAGATTTCTGTTGCAAATTACAATAGACATGAACCCAAGATAAAATTGAAACTCAGGAATTCCATATGCATCTATAATGATTCTAGAAGATCCTCTAAAGTAATAATTTTATATAATTGTGACTATTTCTTTACTGTATTCTGAGAATATATTAAAAAGCATCAAGTTACCAGTTACTAGTAAATTCTTTAGAATATTGTCATAAGTTTTATTAGAAAAACCTGGAGTAACAGCCAAAGCAAAGTTATTCGTAAAACTACAAGCTCATTTTTACTGTAGAATTTTATAAAGGAAGTCTATTTTTACTGGAATTTTGCCAGCTCAAACTCATAAAATATTAGACTCATAAAGTGAAGCAGATCAAAATCCAACTCCTTTTATGTTCCCAAATACCATGAAGTGAGAATAAGTTCAGGGTCTTATGCTGCTAAAGAAAACATTACTTAGATTACTGGTACCATGACTTGGTATATTTACAAACAAATTGTCTGAGCACTTTTTAAGGGAGATTCAAAGCAAGGAGAGTTAGATGAAAAAGACTGAAAGCTATAAGGAAAAACCAGAATGAAATGATGGCTCACAAAACCAGGGCCACTTCCTGATTACAGGTGAGATCTGCAAGACTGGGTCAATTTTCAGAGACAGATCTGCATCCCCTATGGTGCTAATGCTGGAAGCTGTAGGAGGCAATCACACATGCTACAAAGGTGGATGCTGGAAAGTTGTGAGGGAAATAGCAATGAGATTCAGAACGGGAAAAATGCTGCAATGATTAAAACTTCAGACCAGACCCTGCTTGTTTTCACTTCCATAAGATTACATGGTGTCAAAATGTTAAGGCAAACAGGAAATCAAATGTTTAATATTCAGAGCATTCATCAAACACCATATCTCTAACAGGTAATCAGGGGGATGCTCATGAAGCCAATAAGCTCCTGTCAGTTTCCCTGTCTTCTCCCTGAATTGCTGTTTGCTCTTACACAGGGGGAGAGAGAAAACTTGCTCCCTAAAAAACACTCACACTGGTAAACTCAGCTCATGTGAATATCACAAGCTGTACTACTTTTGATGGTCTTGGTGGAAGTTAATGGGTAATTAAAGATAAATCTCACTAGGTACACTTTTGGAATTTTAGGAAAAAAGGATATAAAAAGAAATTAATATAGATACTGCAGCCTTATACTGTAGCCTTTTATATATATATATATATGTGTATATATATGCAAGACTGAGACCTCCTCCTCAGATATTTTTAATATCTGCAGCTCAAATTCCCTCTTTTTTTGAGAGAAAAAAACAGACAGCAGGCTACTCATATGGAGGTACAATCAGGAGAGAAATGATATTTTGAGATATTCCTCTTCTAGTTGTTTCAAAATTTTGCAACTGATTGAAAATTTAGCTGAGGTCGTATGTTCCCAGTACAAGTTCTCAAGAGATAAACAGTTTACACTTACAGTCCCAATACCCAATATTTGCTTCTTCTATCTTAGCACAAAGGTTCATCTTCCACAATGTGAAGCTCATGAAGAAAAGACTGGGTTGGATCTGAATCACCAGAAGATTCATTTATTCAAAGGAATCCTCAGCTCAATCTTCAGGGCAATTTTCTTTCTGATTCATAAACTTTTCACAATAATCAGAAAGGAGGCTTTTGTGTGAGAATTTTCACAAAAGCAGAAACCAAGGTGACAAAGAAATGCTGGGAAAAGTGTAAGTGCCGTGCTGAGTAAAGGAAAATCAGTCATTAATTTATCTATAAAATTGCATGTTGATACAATTACAGGCTGGTTATACAAATGGACACTTTATAGGTTTCCTTTTCATTTCTGATTTTGAAAAACAAAGAACTTAGACAGCTCCACTTTCCAAAAAAAAAAAAAAAAAAAAAAAAAAAAATATATATATATATATATATATATATATATATATATATATAAAAGAGAAAACAAATGCATCCAGAAAAAGTGGTTGAAATCCTTAACCCCTTAAGGACTTTTTTCCACATAGCACACATGATGAATTTCATAGTAAAAGTAATTGAGGAATTCCAGAAATTTAAGCCTTGCTCCATTCAACACACAAACAATAACAGGCATTAGGCAGGACATAATTGCATGGAGTGATGGGGGAGTAGAAGATTAAAACCCCAAATCCCAGTGTTTTGGGAGCATAGGAAAATAAGGTAGGAATTTCCAGAAAGGGTTTGGGTTCAGCCAGGCTCACTGGACTGAGTGCAGTCAGTCTGCCATGGACCCAGTAAGTTGTGCCCTGTAAGGGTTTATTAACTATGAGGGTTTATTAGCGATGGGGAAACACACACCAAATGCACAAAATCATTTTGGGCCAGGGATAGTTAGCCTGTTCTGAGCCCAGTGAGTTGGAGGATGCACAAGAGAGTTCTCCAGCAGGCTCTCTGTAAGCATCTTATCTCCAACATGGCACATTAGACTCATTCCCAGCCATAACAGACCCAGGCTGCTGGAAAACCTCCTGTCCACGCTTAGACAAAAGATTAGACATGACATATTTTGGACTAGAGTTGCATACCTAGGCTAGCTAGTACTTTACTTCATTAGGTGTCCCACAGCCACTGTTTGAAGGCAGATATTTTATTTATATGGTACATACATATTGCCTTCAGTGAACATTTTATTGGCTCTAAGAGTTGTGAGGAAGCCTGCTGGCCCCAAACCCAAAGGTCAATGGATTTTGGGCCCTACTTCCTCTTCATCCCTTACTAAGTGAATGGATTTCATCTTGTTTTTCTCCTCCTGCCCCTGAGGGTGCTGTCTACTATCAAGTCTGATAAATAGTAGCCAGGATCCAGCACATTGCATAACTTTGTGCCTCTTTTGAACTGTTAGAGCATTTTTCTTTCAAATATTCTGCCACTTTATCAGGGTCCTGTATCAGGGATGAACTTCCAAACTGCTGGAGAAGAATTTCCAAACTGCTGGAGAAGAATAATCCTTCAAATGCTGGTCCATTTTTTCCTATCTTCCATGCCATTCACAACCACCCACGCTTAGGGCAGATCTTTGAAAGACCCTCCTAAAAATCTCTTTTGTAACTCTGAACATGGTGTGAACAGCACTGAGGAGGCTTAGCAGAGCTAGCAACAAGAACATGTTTGCCTTAACATCTAAGAGAAATTCTAAATCCTCAAAAACTGTTATAAAAAACCCAAAGGAGAGAAAGGGGAGGAAAAGCTGGGGAAAAGTATCCTACCCTGTTTCCCACACAGACTGGGTACTACTTAATGGACTTCCAGAATGGTTAATGGATAATGGACTTCCAGAAGCAGTACCCAAGGTAAGGGTAGGAAAGCAACACTGAATGCACATGACCCAAATGACCCTCATTGTCCTGGATGTTATCATGTCATGAGCTGGTATCTCACAGTACATCAACAAAGCAATCCTTATCCTTCTCCCTGCTCTGGAAAAGAGCACCATGATGGGCACACAGTGCATCTACGGAAACATACACAGGCATCTGAACAGACCAAGCAACTTCATGACCAGGGCTCTGGATATAATACAACAAATGCTTAGACAGGATTTATTTCCAACCCACTCTGGTCAAATCTGTTGTTATCTCTTTGAGTCCCACATTAGGGGCCAATTAAGGCTATCAGGGTTTAGGAATGGTACTGCCCAATTTAATGCTCCCACCAAGATTCTCCAAGCCACACTGCTCCTTCCTGCTTCACTCCCCAATCCCTTCCCTCTTGTGGTGGGCAGCAGAGGAGAGCTGGAGACACAAAAGGTAAAGATCACATGTTGAGATAAAGACAATACACTGGAAACAGCAATGACATAAGGAAACAAACAGTATCTGCAAAAATATTAATAAAAAATGTGTACAAAGAAGAGACTGATTCACATGCAGAAATCCTCACCCCAAAGCTCAACCCAAACCTAGCCACAGAATCATAGAACCAACTAGGTTGAAAAAAAACTTTTAGATCAAGTCCAACCTGTGACTTAACAGGACTTTGTCAACTAGACCATGGCATTAAGTGCCACATCCAGTCTTTTCTTAAACAATTCCAGGGACTGGTGACTCCACCACCTCCTTGGCAGCCCATTCCAGTGCCCAATAACCCTTTCTGTGAAGAATTTCTTCCTTATGTCTGACCTAAACTCCTCACTGGACTTGTGTTCTAGACTCTTCACCAGCCTTGCTGTCCTTCTCTGGACACATTTGAGCATCCCAACATCCTTCCCAAACTGAGGAGCCCAGAACTGGACACAGCACTCAAGGTGTGCCCTCACCAGTGCTGAGTACAGGGGAAGGATGACCTCCCTGCTCCTGCTGGCCACACCATTCCTGACACAGGCCAGGATGCCATTGGCCTTCTTGGCCACCAGGGCAAAATGCTGGCTCATGTTCAGTCAGCAGCCGTCCAGCACCCCATTTCTGCCTAGGCACTGTCCAGTCACTCTGTCCCCAGCCTGCAGCACTGCAGGGGCTTGTTGTGGCCAAAGTGCAGAATCTTGGTCTTCTAAGAAGACTTGGTCTTCTTAAACCTCACGCTGTTTGATTTGGTTTATCTATCCAGCCTGCCTAGGTGCCTCTGCAGAGCCCTCCTACCTTCCAGCAACATAACCTTGTCTGCTCCCTATGGCCTGGCCTGGTGTCACCATCATATTTTCTGAAAAATCTCTTTACCAAGGATTTCCTCCTGGGAAGCTGAGAAGCCTCGGAGAAAAAGGAAAACAATATTATCTCATTTGCTTCTCCTGTGTTTTGCGGCTTTTGAATGTGGTTGGAGATTGTTTATCCAACATATGAATTGTTTTTACTTATTGGCCAATTACGACCAAGCTGTGTCAGATTCTGAGGAGGGAGTCACAAGTTTCTCATTAGTACCTTCTTAAGCCTTCTGTCTGTATCCTTTCTCTATTCTTTAGTATAGTTTAATATAGCATTCTTTAATATAATATAGATCATAAAATAATAAATTAGCCTTCTAAAAACATGGAGTCAGAGTCATCATTCTTCCCTTCGATGTCGGTCTCAGAAAATACCACAGGTTGGTGTTGGTGTTACCCCACCATTCCATGTGCTTGTTCAACCAGAAGGAACCCCTTCTCCCCACCCTCAGCAATGACATGAGGTTGTACAGAACAGCAGCCGTGTCCTGGCCATGTTCTTCCTGCCCACTGCAAAAATTTAACCCTGTCCTGACCAGAACAGGCTTGATTGAGTCAAGGTTTGGATGACTGGCAGTTTAATGTCTTCCACTGATTTCCCAAAACCTTTGTATTTCTTACAGCATCACATCTCTGTGGCTAGGTGGTTGTGAACAATCATCTTGGCCATGATGCACAGGATCATAGTTTTTATCCAGTTGCCACACATAACCCAGCAGACTCAACTCTCTCCAAAAAATTATATATAAAATTTGTGAAGAAAATTAAAATTAAGAAGAAAACTAAGAAAATTAAACCTCCCTAGCAATAAGAAAATACCTGAACAGTTTCTTCCTCCAAAGTTGTGTGAACAGTTATGCACACACTGCTGATAAATCGTGGATAGTTAATATGACAACAACTTTAAAAATTGATATTTCTACAAGTTTTTAAATATCATAGAAACTTAATTTGATCACTTTATTCTCTAATATATATGTACACAAACGTTCTTATATTATTTGAATGCATATCTTAGGAAATATCTGCACCATTAAAACAAATAATATGTGGAGGAATATATGAAACACAGAGACATGCCTCAGATTTGTTCAAAGCTCTTTCTCTCTCTGTCGCTACAAGATGTTGTGCAGAGACTGCAAAAGACATATTGCTTTACATTCTGCACATGGGGATATTTCAACATCTAGCCTCTCACACTCACAAATCTGACCAAAAGATTCTCAGATTACTAAAGTAATCTCAGAGCATAAGAGCGTGCAAGTTTTTAAAAGAATTTCTATTTCTTGATGGCAGTGTTTTTTGTAGATGCATGTATACATGGAGGTGTATATGCATATAAATATGTGTGTGTGTGTGTGTATTTTAATTTTTAGTAAGTGTGGTATATAGCATGAACCATGAATTTAAAGAATTTCTTTTGAGACCTGTATTTCCTTTTGCTGATGATTGTTCCTTATCTTAGAGTGCACAGAATGCTGTTGGCTGAATTGAAGCTCCATTGAGTGAAACAATCGGATTCAACCAAGAAGAGAAGAAAAATGATCCTCTTAGTGGCGCTCCTTAGCACAGGAGAGAAGTGCTTACCTTGTGATGGTTATTGGCAGTTTGTACAAATGATAGTGCACAGAGGTTTAGGTTAACCTGTTTACTTTTACATGACCTGAGATATTAAAAATATCCTTATTTTGAAGGGCTGCCAGGCGGTAACTCAGCATGACATATATTCTGGAGGCAGCATCATGAAATGGCATACATTGTTGTTGAATTTTTAGTATTCAGTGAATATTGGTCATGATTTACAATAATTTTGAAAAATCAGCATTTGTAATGGGATTCTCTTATCTCTGAAAAGCATTTCTGACATTCAGTAGAGCATCACAGAATTGATTTATAATTTTTTTCCTGGTACATATTCCAGCTGCATAACAATATATTGACATTCTAACACACTGCCAGTTCTTGCTCCTTAAAGAAGTGGTAACTCTATAACAAAAATTATTGGAAAACTACGAAATGAACAAACAAACAAACAAAGAAAACTTTTCTGATTGAAGCAATACACTCATGTGAAGGAAACTCAAATACATCAGCCAAAACAGTGCAGCTGCAGCTTTTGCATTGCTATGCTTTAATTTGTTCAGAAATCACCTACTTGCACTTCAGTGCCAAATACCTTGTGACTTCAATATTTATAAACACATCTCCAAACCCTTTACCTCAAGTCTCTATACTTCCAAAACTTTCAAACATCTGTGGGCCATTTTAACTTTTCAGTTGGTACGGTGGATATATTATTCCTTGCCTCCTTATTGTTTTAAGTCTGTTGTATCTTCAGGCTGCTGGGAGTTATGCTTGTCCTGTGATACTTTTGTTTTGAGTGAGTTTTGCCTGATACATTTATTATCCATACACTGAATGCCAAATACAAGCTGAATACAAGAAACTAAACTGGTTTGATTTTTGTAGGTTACTGCAATAACTTCATATGAGGGGTTTAAGGGTTTTTTTAATATCTATTCTGAGCCAGCACTATTAAAGCAAGCCTAAAATGGTTTGAATTTCCACCTACATTTAAGAATATGAGAAAAAATTAATTATTTCTGATTCAGGCACTATTCCCCCTTTCTCTGTGTGCAAACTAAGTGAATGCAACATATTGGGTGAATGGCTCATTCCTGAGAACACTGAAACCTAAGTCAGGGAGCAACTCCCTGCTTACCAAATCTGTGTTCACACCATTAAAAATTTTAAACTGAACTCTGAGTGCTCTGTAAATATTGTAAGTGTTGAAGTGGAATTTGGGACACTGGTTTTAATTTTTAAAGTACCCTATACATTTTGATCTCTCTTTGCCTGACAAACTTCATATTTCCTTGCAGAGAATGCAGGAGAGATCTAAGAGCTGAAATTCCTTTTTTTTTTTTTACATGAGAGGGAAGTGTTAGTAGGATATTTTTTACTCAAAAGGCTGGCTTTTTTTTTTTTTTTAATACTGTCTTCAACCAAAATATTGTCACTGAATTCAAATGAGGTCCAGATTTCACACTTATAACCTAAAACATGCCTCCTGTTTCTTAATTTCACTCAGCCCAAATTCATTGGCTGGGAAAACACTCCAGACCATGTAATTCCTCCTAAGAAATGAAATGTAATGTGGATGGAAGAAGTCTGCTCATCACTCAGGAAGCAATGAAAAGTCCACTTGATTACCAAGCTGGTAGTGCTTTATACCCATTGTATGCATTATGGACTCAAACAAATCAAAAGAGGAAAAGATGAACCAGATATAAGTGAAGAGAAATGCAAGAATTAGAACACTACTACACCCTACTCTCTAAGACTGAGGCAAAGTATCCTGCCTGCATGGATCTCACAGAATGCACATTCTCATAGAATGCATAACAAAAATCTCTGGTTTTACATGAGAAAACAGGAGGTCAGCCTTATTGACAGCTGACTGTGCCAAACCCTTGGCAGCAGACAGTGCGTATACAGATTGCTGTAAATGATCAAGGTGTTTGCTTAATGATTTCTCACAGATATTGAATATACAAGGTAGGAATGAAACCGTTACATAATAAGTGTTCAAATTCATCTAATGTTTCATTAAGTTGTTTTTTAATACAGCAGTTTCCATTCTTCCAAGTGGAAGGGGAATTATTCTGTGCCCTTAATCCTATTCAGGATGGTAAACAGTTTTAATGCTCAAACTCTGGTTTTCAGTATATGATGCACTACTATATCTTGTAGTCTTGTATTATAGTGTCCATAACAATAGGAAAATTTCATGTCAATAATAAATTATGGTTTGGTTTTTTTTTTATAATTTATGTCTTTTTCATAGTATTTTCTGGACTGAGAATTAGTAATTTTATTCTTTTTTCCTTTGCATATAGAAATAAAATCATGAAGCCAAAATATTTGGCTGACTATTTTTTGTGTTTTTTTGTTTTGTTTTGGTTTGTTTTTTTAATTACATCTCTCTTTGCAAACTTGCTTGAAAATCAACTCTGTTAGAATTTAGGGGACATGGAAAGATAAAATTTTATTCACATGCAATGCTTATGAAATAATTTCTTATTTACATCTTTCATCAGTATTAAATCCAAGTGAGCAAAATGTCAGGTCTAGAAGGGGCTAAAATTTCCTAGCAAATGAAGTAATCAGTAAATGAAAAATCTTAAAACTTTATCACCCCATTAATTAAAAGAAGCAGTAATGATTCATACAAGCGCACATAGATTTGAACCTTTGAAGCTGCAAAAAAAGGTAAAGAAGATCCTTCAAAAAAATTAAAATTAAATTCAATCAGCAGCAAACTCTGCATAGAAATTGATTTCCAGAATATACTGGCATCTGTCATTCACATCAATGGCAAGTCTCCCATCAGCTTCAAACAGAATGTCATCAATCAATTCCATAGGAAACTCAGATTATCTGAAAAACCATACCTCATCTTGGAGTCCACACAGCTTTCAACCCTGATTTATGCTGCATCTGAGTAAAGGCGTAAGCACATCATACCTAAGTCAAGGTGGCACAGTTCTTTCTTTCTGCAAAGATTCTTCATTAACATACCCATATATGAAGAAATAAAGAAATAAAGAAAACACTTCCATTTCGATAAAATAATCAATCCTTTTCTTCTTGAATCTCAGCCTGCCAGCAATTCTTCATAAGTACATGGAATGACTTTATTTTTCTTTGTAGTCAAATCAGTTAAAGTATCTTGAAGGGTATATCACTTTCTATTTGATCAGTTTAATTTAAATCTACAAGATGCCCTCAGAGAGATCATCAAAGGATTGAGATATTTCAGTAGATTATTCTCTTTTCACTGACAGCAGCTCTAAAAGGTAGTGAACATTATTTACTTAAAAAGAAATGTTTTCCCTAATGCAATGATTGCTGGAAGAATCATTAGTCACAACAAAAGTTCAATGACTCAGTTAAATATATGTCTTATTTGATAATTTATATGTCTTTTTACCGTGTAGGATCCCTTGGGTCAAGTTTATGAGAAACAAAAACGACACAAAAGACTAAATAATATTCAATATATAATGAACATGCAAATTAACTGGAAAATCACTTTCTATTAATTACCAATTTTTACATAATGACCCAATATCTCTTTAGCCTCTCCTAATACACAAAGAGATAGCACACTGTGGATGTTTCTTAGGTGGCAATTACAGCTCTGACTTTCTAGACACAGCTTATTGAAAATGTGCCAGCATTTAGACACTTCTTCAGAGTGGGTTACAGTTCTGCACTGAGTTTATTTTTATTTATTTATAGAATCATGTTATCATTTACAGGGTGAATCACACCTCATCTGCCTGATGTAAACTTTAAGAAAAACTCTGCTCTAGTATCCTGGCATACAAAGCTTGGCATACAAAGCTTGGGATACTCTGTCTAAACACAGAATGAAGAGATTTTTATAATCAGAGAAATTGAGAGAATTCATTTTCTAAACCATCTATGTTATAAACATTCAGATTATTATATCCATCATTAAAAAATCCTCCAAGCCATCTTGAATATAAATATAATTTATATTTATGTTAATCTTATCAGGATGTCTGCAATACCTGAATATGAATCAAAGCACAGATTAAAATGGAAAAAGCTGAATTGCATCAGTACTTGAGCAAGCTGAAAAGCCTGTAATATTATTTAAAATGAGCTGGCTATTAAGCTGAAGTTATTAGATACCTTTTTGAAACTAATTTCCTAATTGCATTTTTTCTTTTCTATAATTTGTTTCATTTAATATTCATTGGCCTTATTGTTACCATCTTTCATCTGGTCTATCATTTGAGGTTCACTGACCATGAGGTTCTTTCCAATTATTTGATCTATTCATACAAATATCTGATTTTGGTACTTAATTTCTGGCATGTCACTATTTTTAAAATGTTATGTTAAAGTGTGATGAAATGTGGTCATAATGAAGTCATGTATTGTGGAATTGAGATACAAGTTCTCAACTCAAAAATCTTGATTACAACATTATGTGGTCCAAAAGAAATATGGTTGCTTTGAAATTTATCAGATCAATTATCAATCATATCATTTCTATATTCTTCAAAAATCTCACCACTCTGGATTTAGAAATAGGCAGATTTTGTTTACATACCTTGCTAACTTGTCGACCAAATTGTTCTCTGTTTTGTGATGCTTTTGTCAACACCACAAAAAGTAATTTTTCATGCCCTCTTAATAACCTTTCTTCTTAAAATATTTTGCCCAATAATAATTTTAGATATTTATCTGATTAACTTAATCCAGCTAAATATAGGCATACATATGTGTACAGTTTTAAAATGAACTTTCTGTTTGGGCTTTTGTGCTGGTCTTGGCTGGGGCAGAGTTGATTTCCTTCCCAGTGGCTGCTATGGGGCTGTGCTTAGGATTTGTGCTGAACACAGGGTTGATAACACAGAGATGTTTTTGTTATTGCTCGTCAGGGCTCACACAGAGCCAAGGCCTTTTCTGCTTTTTGTGCTGCCGCATTGGAGGAAGTTGGGGGTGCCTGGGAGGGTGGGAGGAGACCCAGCCCAGACAGGTGATCCCAGCTGACCAAAGGGATATTGCAGACCACGTGACATCATGCTCAGAATATAAAGTGAGGGGAAGGAGGGGAAAGGAGGGAACATTTACAGTGATGGTTTTGTCTTCCTAAGCTACACACGATGGGCCCCTGCTCTCCTGGCATGGCTGAACACCTGCCTGCCCATGGGAAGTAATGAAACAATTTCCTGTTTTTCTTTGTTTGCTTGCATGGCTTTCTCTTTTCCCTATTAAGCTGTCTTTATCTCAATGTATGATTTTTCTAGCTTTTACCATTCCAGTTCTCTCCCCCATCTCACTGGTGGGGGAGTGAGTGAGCATCTGTGTGGGGCTGGGCTGCTTTGCTGGTGCTAAAGCATGACAGTCTTATAGCTCTGGGATACACTGTCTATCACTAACAGTACTTTTAAGGGTCAGAATAGTGACAGATGACCCCTCCCAGCCTGTTATTTGTCCCAAAATGAAATATGGAAGTGCATTTCTAATTTGTGTGTTATATATGCCAAATATATACAGGTATATTTTTGAAAGATATTTTCAAAACCTATAATAAAGGTATATTCTAGAAACAAGCTCCTTTCTTTGAAAAAAAAAATCCTTCAAGAAACCCCAAATTTCCACGGGAATAGATTGTTTCCAGTTTCAAGGAATAAAATGATACAAAAAAGACTTCTAAAACTAAACCAAAGCTTTTTGGTTTTCATGTCTGTTTGATTTAATTGGTTGAGTTTTGCTTTGATTAAAATTTTACATTGTTGAATTGGGTCTCTTTCTTCAAATAGGAATCTTTTGTTCCAGACCAGGATAGAACAAATGCACACGCTTGAACATATTCCTATCTTCAGCTAGGGATACCCATACCTGTATTTGCTAGGGAGCTTCACCAACCATTCCTTCTTACAGGTTTTATGAGATCATTCCAAACATATGGAAAATAACTTCTAGTGTCATATTTAGGAGGGTTGTTGATCTTTCATCCTGTCATGAACAAACCCCTGTACAAGGCATTGTGTGAGGGAAAGATTTCCTAGAAGTATATTTATGTTAGCCCAGAAGTTTAAGATGTATTTTAAAAAAATACAGGGTAATAACAACACATGTTCATGCTTCTAGCATTGAGTAAATTTCCAGTATGAAAGAAACATACTGAAATTTTAAGGGTGCCCTTCATTTTGCCTGAGAGAAAGAGACAGAGAGATGGAGCATCCATACACACCCCCAAGAACAAAGGAATGGGATGTGACTGCTTCAAGACTCCTGAAGGCAGATTTCCTTTTCAATAAGAAGTCTTTGCAGGAGATTCAAGGTCATGTGTCCCAGGTAATAAAGACAACTGTTTAACCACTGCTTTGTTCTCTAACACTTCCTTTGGCAAATTCAGCCCTGTGGTGACTGAAATAAAACATATTAGGAACTGCAAGCACAAGTTTTATCTTGAAATAAATATGGTATGGACACTTGACAAAAAAAATATTAGTAGTTTGTTTTGACAAACACAACTAAGCAGAATATAACTGGTTTAAGTTGGATTTTTTTAGCCCAGAATGAATGCTTCTCATGCTTATTTTTAAAAAAATTAGGACATTAATCTAAAGCAATGGTTTAATATACATTAGCTGTGTATGTATCTATGCTGTCCAGGATACCAACAAGTGATAAATCTCTTGGTAAAATGAAAATCCCAATAATAAGAATTTATTAAATATTTAATGCTCATAAATTAAGACAAGAGTATTTTTATTTGTGCATTGGGGTCATGCCTTAATTATTCTTTAAAAGCAGCCTAAGAAGTAGCCAGTGCTTCACAAAGTAGCCTGTGATGTTTGTGAGTGACCAGGGCATATACAGCGTGTGACTGACCACCTCTCTTTTGAAGGAAGCCGGCTGGATTACAACACAAAGGGATTCAAAGGGTGGCACTAAGTCTACCTTCCACCTTTATGGCTTTCCAGAATATTTGGCATTCCTCTGCTAAATCAAAATTTTTCTGATAAGTAAACATGATTTCTAACATTTCAGACCCCATGTGTGGGTGAAATGGAGGCTGAAATATTAGAGATCATGTTTACTTATCAGAAAAAGGTAAATATTATTTAGATCTATTCTAAACTTCTTTGTTTACAGAACCTGAAAGATTTGGTTTTCTCAGACATGTTAGCAGGAGCATGCATTATGTAGGGTCACTTTGATGGTTATTTCTGCCTTAAAACATCCACAACATATTGAGTGAGGGAGAAAGAAGGGAATGGCAGTATTTGGTAAATCTTAAAACATAGCAGCTTGCATATTTGGGAACTTCTAAAATGTTTATTCTTCTAAGCAGGAACTTGCACAGAGAGAAGTCAAATAGAATTTAGGGTCTCATTTATTTCATTTTTCTATTAAAATTACTTCCAAAGTTGAGCTATGCATCTTGCATTGAGATAAACATTTTTTCAAATTATGTATCACCATTTACAACTCTGTTTTATTTCCATATGTATGTATATATCATTCCTCTCTATGTGTATAAACATTTCTTGTTTTGCACTCCCCCTCTTGACTTCTGCAGCAAACTGTTGGCACTTTGGCTTGTGAATTAGTGCAACACATGTTAATGCCATCAGACAGAACTTGTGCTACAAGGGGTTTCATCTATTTTTGGATACTCTCTCAGCCAGCATTTCTGACCTAATCTACTTTTGTATCTCTAAGAAAGAGGGGCAAGGTACAACAACACTTGGGTCATACTCATGAATTATATTTACTAAAGTTGAGAAATTCCTTCACAGGCAAAGATCCAATACCCTATTTCCAGTATAGCTTTAAATATATATAAAAAAAAAAAAAAAAAAAAAAAAAATTTCTGGCAGTAAGTTAGTTTGAAAAAAATCACATTATAGACACAACCATTTTAATGGCCAAGTGCAAATTAGGATCAGCCACAGTCTGAAGTAGTTTCTTTCCTAGATTCCTTCTAACACAATCATGGCCATGCTTCCAGACCAATCACAGACCATACTATGAAGTTTGGGTTACCCTTAAAGCAACAATTCTGGCAGATTAGACAGGTAGATTTGGATCTGCTTAGCAGTCAAAACGCAGAGAATTTAAGATGGAGCAAGCCAACAGCTATGTTAATATACAGCTCCAATAACTGCTGGAGATAGCATCTACACTGTACAGATCACTCTGCTTTCTAATTAAATCAGAACTCAAAAGAGCAAGAAATGCTTTATTGAATCTGTAATTTCTATAGATCAAGTAGTCTGCAACCCTTCTTGTTTCCATGGCAATAGGCCTGTCATAGGGACGTTCATTAGCTGCAGCTCGTATCGCTGCAGGTGCACCAACCTCACATTGCAAAATACCTGTTGTAAAGTATAATCCAAATTAAATCCCAAAGCTCTTAATGGAAATGTCTCCATATTATAAAATACCAAAGTCCCAAGAGTGTTCCCAGCTTGTGCTTCTCAGGACCTCTCTGCTCTGGTTGAGTTTTCACAGTGTTTTTCTCCCTCCCTTTGCCCCGGTAAGTCAGTTTGCAGGTTCTGTCACCCACTAACACTTGATTTTTGCAGGAGAAAAATAGTCTTTAGCAGTGTTTCAGCCACAAATGGGGCAATCTGTTGGCTCTCAGCCTCATGCATGGGACTCTTACCCTCAGTGGTAGGCCTTTTCTATCCTTTTTTCAGCACCCTGAAAGGGCATTGCTGCACTATAGTTGTTCTATTCCTAGAGCTTACATTTTAATGCCAAGCCAGGGGTAAGCACAGATCCTTCAGCTTGAAGAATATGAAAAACCAAAAAAATGTACATCCACCTCACAGTTGTCCTTGGCAATGAATTTGGCCATGAAAGCTCAGGCAGTGTTGATGCCTTACTTGCAAGGTGGAAATCCTCATGCTTGAAATAAAGACATCACAACTATCACTTAAAAGAAGATCAAACATGTTTTCCTTGTCTATTCAGATTCACCTAATGGGACTGAGTATTTTCACCAGTACCTTCAGAACCCTGTCAGTCCTGTTATTTTTCAGCTGTTGCACATGACTATTGCTTTGGCAACAATTCCAAGGGAATCACATAAAATATTTCCATTTTAAAATATCATTCCACAAATTTCTTCCATTGCTTAGCATTTCATTCCTTGTAGGAGTTACAGTTACAAAGCCTCCCATTTTAAAGTATTCATGCAATCTCTTCCAGTTTCCCACTGCACAGCATATCGAAGATTTCACTGATCCCTGAAGTACAATTTATGTCTGAATTTCTGTGGGCATAAAGGACATTAAATATCTCTAAGTAGTGAGATATGTTTATTACATCTGCCAGTTTCAGATTTATCAATTTATGAATAATTTAAAATTTTTCAACTTTTCCACAAAAATTTGAGTTATATCCTGGTCTGTAACATATCTACCATGACAACCAGAGTTGATTGTTGTATTTAAAACAGATTTATTCTACGCTCTGGCTCTTATATTTATACAGCACAAGATACAATGACCTCTGCAATGAATGGCAAGACAATTCAAGCGAGTGCTTTATGATACTGTCTTCTGCAAAGCAGGTGTGCTATATTGCTACAGAAACAGGTTGTAATGGAAACCCATCAACTCACCTTCATAAACAGAAACACAAGGTAGTAAATAAATTCAATTATTGTTGGGCCTGCAACCTCAGCCTTTAATTTACTACACAAGCAGCTAGAGAAACACTTCCATCAAATATATTCAATGTTAATCAGAAGCAACGACCTCCTTTGTAGAAGAATAATTTTAAATCTTCTCAAAATTTTATTAATAAAACCTTCCTGGTGTCACATAGGATTATGAAATATAGTCCTCAGGAGACATACTACATGAACTTATGCAATTTTAAAATATAGTGAACGTGTTAGAGTTAAATCACAGAAGTATCCTGCAACACTACTACGCTGCACTATCAAAAGAAAAATAGAAATACAAGAAAGAACCCTCTTCCCTTTTCTGCTAGAAACCTGTAACAGACCCAGTTTCACAGGAGATTAGGGAAAACCAAGGCTAACTGTATTACCAAAATACACTGAATTCCCCATTCTCTCCGTGGAAAGCCCCAAGGCTAAATACCATCTGCAACAGAGAGCAGGGCCATTTATATCTCGCTGATCCTTTGCCCCAGCCTTGGCCCCATCGATGGGCTACTGTAATTAATCCGAATCCCAGGGGAGCTCTGTACTGGACAAGGTAAGTGCAGCCCGTGTCCTTTGGCCACTCTTCCCCTTTGGCATGGCATGACCCTTCCTTCTTGACCTAACTGTGTCAGAAAACTGGATGTTATTACTTCTCTTTGGTGTGATACAAAGCAATAAAGAGAAGTGGAGAACTAAAATTTCTTTTACGCCATCCGCTCAAAAAGATTCAATTATGATAAGGAAAAAAATATGTTCCCAAAGAAATTCTGATGCAGAAAGGTGGAAAAGCTTGCAAATTTGTTAGAAAAAGAAGTAATCAATATAAATGCATTTGTGTTGAAAGACTGAATGCTATTACTTCTCACTGTCTCTATTTGTTACAAAATTGCCTCAGAACAATAACAGTAAACAAAATACTACATCAATAAGCTTTTAACATGCAAATCAGTTTTTTAAATAGAGTTAATTTAATATTTGATTACATTATTTATTCATCATCTACGACCCACCCTTGTGGGGAAACATTACCTCCTTGTTAATCAAAAATGACTTCCTCTTTGAATGCAAACCATATTAGCACTCCAAAGGGACTTTTTTTTTCTTTTGCTTTATTAATATTTTGTATTTTTCCCTTTTTGTTATGCTTAATTTTTTAATGATTGCTGAGCTTTTATTTACTATTTTGAGGTGTGAGTGAAGGATGAGAATTTTGGCACTGCTGACTGGGAGAGAAAGGGGTATGTATGGAATCGGAGTACACCCTGCCTCCTTGCACTCTCTTGGGGCAGGAAGACTGAGTAACATTGGACTTTTGAAACATGTAGACTTATTTTTTATTTGAGGAATTTTCTTAGTGACAGTTAACAGCTCTTTCTTTAAGCTAGCCGAGATGGCACTCTACTCCACAAAAAAGTTGTATCAGTTTGCATTAGGAGGGACCCATGGGCAGGTACAACTCCCAATGGACCAGGTGGCTCAGAGCCCCATCCAGCCTGTCTTAAAGCACCTCCATGGCTGTGGCATCTGCCACCTCTGTGGGGAACTGGTTCCAGTGTTTCATTATCCTCACTGAAAGAAAAATTCTCCTTTTATTTAGTCTGGACCTCCATTCTTTTCTTCTAGTTTATAACCATTAATTCTTGTCCTCTCAAAACAGGCCTGACTGAAAATATCCATCCCAATCTTTCTTATAGGTGCCCTTTAGATACTGGAAGGTTCTACAAGGTGTCCCCAGAGCCTTCTCTTTTCCAGGCTGAGCAATCCCAACTCTCTCAGCCTTTCCTCATAGGAGAGACATCCCATCCTCTGATCATTTCCATGACCCTCCTCTGGACCCTCACAGGTGTAGGTGAAGGAAAGGAAAAGGAAAAGGAAAAGGAAAAGGAAAAGGAAAAGGAAAAGGAAAAGGAAAAGAAAAGGAAAGGAAAAGGAAAAGGAAAAGGAAAAGGAAAAGGAAAAGGAAAAGAAAAGGAAAAGGAAAAGGAAAAGGAAAAGGAAAAGGAAAAGGAAGTTTGACTGGTGCCAGGGTCCAAGGGGCCCACCTGCATACAGCAAACCCTTGCATGTGTGAGTAACACAGAGCTTCTTTTGCAAGTCAAACTAAAGATTTAAATACTGAAGATTTCAACAGCATTTAAGGTCTCGTTTCTTCTTCTACACTTCTTTGCATATAAACACGACAGGCAGCTTCTACTTTAGTAGATTAATACAGGCTACTTAAAAGATTTTAATACAAGCTTAAAAAAAAGTTCATATGGAGACTTACTCTGCCCTTGCTTATTAAAAATATATATATATACATGTTCAGGTTCTAGGTGGATTGGAGAGACTGTTATTACAGCTCACATTATACAGACTAAGAAACAATACAGTATTCACTCTTTCCCTGAGACATGTACATGTTTTCTGTTGCCTGCAGGTCTGAGCAACAGATTCCACACCCTGCAGTAAAATCCCACCTACCACACTGCTTTTGTTTTGCTTCTTTTTATGCATTAGTTGGTTTTGATTACTAGTAGTGACTGGGGAGCCTGTGTAGGAAGCAACCGTGAGTGAGGAGATAAAGATCTACTAGGCCTTGTTTTTACATGGTTACCTCATTAACAATGGGACAAATAATAGGAGGGAGTGCACACTAATATCAAACTGTGGTGATATTTTATGGTAAATTAATATTGGCTTATAATTCCTTAAAGCATGAGAGAAAAGAAAAAAACCAAAACACTTGTGAACTGACAAGTAAATGTTTTAAGTAGAACATTGAATTCTGTACATAAATACACCCTATAAAATATTACAGATCACAGCATAAAGTACATTTTCATCCCCTTGACTTACATGATGTTGTACAACTTTTCAAATTTGTCATACACAGTAAGAAGTTAACTATGTAATTGTTTCTTATTTACTTACCCATTATTGAAATTCTGCCCTCAATAAGCATTTTAAATCTTGTAGAAAATACTATTTTTCTTTGGAAACTGTAGAAAACTGTAATTATTGCTAGAAAGGCTTGAAGGAAAATAGATTTCACAACATAAAAGCCAGTTTTAAAATGTACTAATGAAAGTATGCTTTTATTCATGAAATATTTTATTTGCACATTTACATAGGCATCGTGTGTGCTTGCAATTACCACATCCTTGAATGCAATTTGGAATATGTGTGTTAGACACATCCATTCTGTTCAACCTTCTAAATACTGTAGAAATATAGACACCTTTGGATTTCAGTGCTTGAAACACTCTGTACCTAAATGGCAATATTAGATTGAGAGTCACGCAGCCGCCATGTAACTCTGAGGCATCACTGCACCAAGGCCTAGACATTCCCTGTACCTAAAGCCAGCTAGGATGGTTTGGAGCTCTATTTATTAAACTTTCTCCTTGTTACTAAAGCAAGGGTTTTGTTATGTTCAGCTGTTCCTGTCCATGCAATCAAATTGCAAGTACCCAGGACCAGATACTCACCGCTTTGTTATAATCACTTCTGGGGAAAACCAAAACCAAACCAAACAAACCCAAAACCATTTCATCATCCATTTTTCTAAAATTCAAAATTATTATTACTTCACTTTAATACTTTAATATTTAACATTATTATTTGAACAACTGACAAAGGAGACAGAGGCTTTTGGTTGACATAACTAATCTAAACAGGAGCCAGTCGTTGCTGGACATAAGTAAAATAAGATTAGTGTAGTCTCTCCATAAACAGAAGAGAATATCAGTGTATTTTTTTCAATAATTTTTTTAACCTTTCTTCATTCAAAATAGATGTCTCACTCCATACTCTACTCATGCATTGTCTCTGTCCATATATGTAAAAAACCTAGAGAACACAGGCATTTTAATGAATGAGATTATGCTTGTTCTTGAGAACAGAACCCAAATTAAGATGTTCTATATACACATACAGTGTAATGGATGTTTTAAATGCACATCATCTTTCCAATATGTTATGTGGAATAAACTCAAGAGGAAGCATTAATATATTATGAGGGACATTGAAATGTTTCATCACCTGTTCTGAATTCTTTCCCTTAATTCCTAATATGCAATATTGAACTCTCCCAGAAAATTAATTACACTTCTCTCAAAGTGTTTTTGTGCTTACTTTTCATACATTTTACTTATGCTTGGAAGATATCATGTAAAAAAATTAAAGGCCTTTCTCTTCAAGTTCCCTATTTGAACTCTTATCTATGATTTTCACCTGAACATTTGATCCTGTGATAGAAACTTTACCCAACAGCTTTAGCATTACAGTAGGGATCATAGCAGGTAGTTTTCTTAACTATAAGCTGCCAAACTTTTTAAGAATTACAGTATGCAAGCACCTCTGCCACAGTGCATTGGGAGAAGCATCACCACAAGGTTGAGGGAGGTGAACCTGTCCCTCTACTCAACCCTCCTGAGGCTGCATCTGGAAATATTTATACAAAATATATATATATATGGAAATATTATACAAAAATATTAAATATTTATACAAAAAAATATTGTGTCAAATTCTGGGCTCCTCACTGCAAGGGAGATGTGGAGCTCCTGGGCTGGGTGTAGTGGAGGGCAGCAAAGATGATTAAGAGGCTGGAGCGTCCCTCTTGCGAGGAAAAGCTGAGAAAGTTGGATGAGTTCAGCCTCAAGGAGAACAGCTGGGAAGGGATGTCACCAATGTCTGCCAGGAGGTGCCAAGGGGATGGACCAGAGTCTGCTCGCTGGTGCTGGGCAATAGGACAAGAGGCAGCAGGCAGAAACTGATGTGCAGGAAGTTCCACCCGAACACGAGGAAAAATCTCTTTACTGGGAATGTAATCACACTTTTTAGCAGATTCCCCAGAGACTTTGTGGGTTCACCCTCAGGTGTGGATTCACCTTTACTGGAGATATTCAAGGACCATGTGGACACAATCCTGTACAATGTTCTCTAGGATGAGCCCACATGAGCAGGGAGGTTGGACCAGGTGATGACCCACTGTAGTCCATTCCAACTTTTCCCAGTCTGTGATTCTGTATTCATTCAAAAACGTATCATGTGCACATAAACTTGAAGGAAATTGTGTAGTCAAATATTTAACAAGAAATAACTCCCCCATATTCTTGTCAATGTAACCCAACAGCAAATTATGGTCTCTGCTTGGTAACTTATGTCATGTAGTAGCAGATGCAGAACGTATCTGTGATCAAGCAATGTGAATTGCACCCTGATCTAGAACAATGTGTGTCATTTCTACATATTTTTCTCATTTTCTGTATCATATGACTTGCTTCTCATGTCTAACAGACTTTAGTGTTCTTGCATTAGGGCTGAACAGCTGAAACACTAGAGATTTAGGAATACAGATTGGATTTTTACAATAGGCAATTCCCACATATCTGCTTGTCATTTGGTTTTATTTGCAATTCAGAAATATTTTGTCAGAAATGTTTAAGAAAGTAATTACCTGGGCTGGATAAACACACAACTCAATAGAAGATTATATTCTAGGTCAGCTCCAATATATCACATTTATAGCAGTGTGAGGTGTCAGCAAAATAAAAAAATAAAGGAAAAGGCAACTTCCAGAAAGGAAGCCTGAACAATACACATTTTTTTTTTAAAATTATAGTAAAAAACAAAGCTAAACCCCTCTTTCCAAGCAAAATTGTTCTATTTTTTCCTGTCTTCTGTGACTAACTTGACTTAATTTAGAACATGATGGCTTCCTATGCCAGATCATTGAGGGGTTCCTGTAACAAAAGGCTCATAAGTGTTCACTCACTTTGTCTGCCCAAGTCATTAGAGCATGCTGCAGTTTTCTGTTGGTGAATATTGAGGTCTTGCATACCCTTTTAAGGGAAGGAAAACACAGCTGATACTCATTTTCATAACATACTTTAACCTCTGATGCTGTGGATACAAACTGTCTCCATAGAAATCAATAACCCCAGACAAGAAAGTGCTGAAGGACACATACACTCAGAATCTGAAAATGAGTGAGATATTCTCCAAAAGGAAAAGGAAAAAAACCCACGTATGACTAGGTTGGGGATGGGTTCGTTATTTAACAAGTAAGCAGGGAGAACTAGGAAATGTGTAGACAGGTATTTGGGCCACAAGAATATAAAGTCATAAAGTGGGTTGCATGCTAGTGAAAGACTTTAAGGCTTGCAGCTTCAAGTTTCACTTAGCAACTGGAAAAGATTTCTAGGCTGACATTGGGAGGATGTACCTCTGCTTTCCACAGAAGATGGGATTCTGTATTGCCCATAGAGAAGTTTGCCACAAAGACTGTATGTGTGACATACAAGTGTATCCTTGTGCACTCACCCATCTGACAATTTATTTTTTTCCTTTACATCTTCTGGCTATCAGGCCAGCTGTCTTTCTGAACTACTTTCATACTATTTCTAAATGATATGAAAGGAATAAAAAAAACAAAACTCTCTCATGAACTTTCAATATTTCTTTTTATCAAGAAAATACAGAGTCCAAACCTAGTAATCATTCAGTACCAATCAAATCAGTAAAGGATAAAGTATTTAAAGACACAGAAAAAAAATGCAACAAGCACATCACATTGATCCTCACAGGAATTCCACTGCAGTCAATGGTCCATCACTTTCAGTGCCTTACAATTTTGGAGGAGTGCTTAAAACTCTCAGGAAAAAGAAATGTTTGAAAGGACACACTTTTAAGTCCAGTAAGAGCTCCCTAGAAATGCACTGTCATAAATAAAAATAATTTGAGCTTGTAAACAAACATTACTTCACAGGTTTTTCACCCCAACCGTGAGGCAAAAGATCATTAAAGAAGCTTTGGATGTTGCTGAAGTACAATAGAGAAATTCCTTCTACTGAGAAAATGAATTGGGATATGAATTCACAAGATGATGTTCAGTGCTTCTCAGAGTTACATTTGTCTCCTTCCTTACTTGGCTTCACTAAATTATTAACAGAAACCTAATCTGGCGCCAGATAACCAAACCAAGAACATTTGCTGGAAAGTGAAGTGGTAAAAACAGAGAGGCAAAGGCTGTTAGAATTAAAATAGAAGAGCACAGCTGTTATGTATATATATATGTATAAATATGCATATTTATACATAATATGTATATTAAAAATATGCATACTGCATACATGTGTGCACACATGCCCCTAGATGGGAAAAATAACACGGATCCCACAGATGGTGGAGTACAGGTGAGCATCTACACAAGGTAGTTTTACAGCACCATGATTATCACTTATTTTAAGTGATAACACTCTTAAACATTCTGCACTCACAGTAAATACCAAAACACAATAAGGGCAAACAAACATCTTGCTTCTGGACTAGTACTGCTAACACACAGAAATGTTCAGAAACCATTTCCCCTGAGTAATCAGATTTGTGCAGTGCACACACTGTGGCAGGCTCAGATGAGCACTGGAATGGACACTCAGCTGAAGGCTGGGGACTTGCTAAATTTTTGACATGTGAAGTATCAGCTATTACAGGCAGCAGGGACTGCTCTTGACAATGATTGTAATTGGCAGCAAAAAACAAACCAAACAAACACAACTTCAGTGGTCCTGTTTTCTCCCCCCTTCCAGGTGACAGAAAGAAACCATAACTAAATAATCTGAAATCAATATGTGTACTTGGTCACAAGGAGAAAACAATGTCTAACAGTGGAATGGTAAATCAGTAGAAATTGTATTTAATTGTGTTGAAATATTTAAATGCATTTGGAAACATTTGTTTTAGAATATTGAAAAATTTTGTAAATAGCTGCTGTTCAGTTAGACAACCAAAAGGTACATAACAAAAGGGAAGACCATTTAAAATGGCCTTATTCTGATAAGCTATCTAAAATCTGATTTCCACCTCACTAATTTT
This sequence comes from Molothrus aeneus, assembly GCF_037042795.1. Lineage (NCBI taxonomy): Eukaryota > Metazoa > Chordata > Aves > Passeriformes > Icteridae > Molothrus > Molothrus aeneus. Next base: position 10,931,915 of record NC_089649.1, on the reverse strand, counting down.
TTTAATAGCTCATTTTCTTCTCATCTTCAGCAATTAGTAAAGGTTCTGTGGAAGAGATGTTTATTCATTATTCATATGGGACAGCATATAATACAGTTTACATTTATGTTTCAATGTGTTGGCCATGTAGAACACTGATGGTGCACACAAAACATTAAACACATTTTTAACTTGTGAATTAATAAAATCAAATCTAGTACAAATATTTTTGATCAACTAAGCTGAATCTCAAGGCTCCTTAAGAAGTTTATAAATCTAATTATAGGACTGACTATGGGAGAGAAAAAGTCAAATTTTCCAAGAAAATAAGCAAAAAATTAGGGGGATAAATTTAGAAATAGAACAAATTAAATTAAATTCACTAAATTTTCATTTTATTCTGTATAAATTCAAATTGTCACTTAAAATGAACTTCATAAGTAGGCAACCTTTCATGCATGAAGTTTTCTCAGAGGATTTAAATGCATAAGGAAAACAAAGACATCAAACTCCACAAGAAACTTGGAGGAGCCTTGACTGAAGGCACCCTGAATTTTCTTTCCTTACTTTTAGGCAAAGTATGATGTTGCTCAGAATAGGTAGACATTTACCTCCTGCTCTTAAAAGAACTGCTTTTCAGATTTCTTCCCTCCTTCCCTCTCTCTCCTTCCATCCCTCACCATTCCTTGCCGATTGGCAACAGAAAGAGCCAAATTATAGGTGATTAAAGTTGGCCATAAGAGATGATGGCTGGAGTTGGCCTCAATTTCACTTAAAGAACTCTCCTGAAGTGAACTGGTTTTATAGTGTCCTTGCAATTTTTTTGAGACTTTTCCTTTCCTGCAGGAAATTTCAGGCTGCAGAGTTTACCCGTTTCTTGTTTCTTTCAAGTGTGTGATTGTCAAAACAAAAGCAGGAGTACTTCCAGAGAGGCTGCTTGCTGTTTGTCCTCAGCCTCGTGGAACCTGACCTGAATTCCTGATAGCAGATACCACCAGATTAAGTTAAATGAACTTCAGTATGCAAAGCCTGTTTTAAAATGTTGGACCCCAGTTCTGGCCATCAAGAAGTAATGTGAAGGCAGGGAAGCAAGGTAGGGAGGGTATCCTCATGGCCCTTCTTTAGGGATTTCATCAAATACCAGGGGATTTGTTTTCAGAGCTCAGTTATGTGAATCTGGCAGCACAGAGCTATAAGCCTATTTAATATAGCCCATCTGCTCTTCTGAAACAGGATGATTTGCAGCTTTGTGCTGAACAATAATGATGAGCCACCAATTCTTCTTTAAACCTTTTGGTGTTCTCTACAAAATCTCCTTCGTTGACTTAGATGGGGTTCGAGAACTGAAGGACAACTTCCCTGCTTTTTTGCTTTTTTCAAACCAACCCATGAAAGCAGTCTTTTTTCTATTTAGATGAGCCAAGCAAAAGTACTTTTCTGTTATAAACAGTGGTTGGAAGGGTGAGCTGCCAGGAATCACTAAAATGTTTAAATGTTGGGACCATTTCCTCTCCCTTTGTAGAAACATTTATACAAAAAATATTGTATAGATATACTAAGTCATCAGGCCTTTTCTTTTTTTCTCATAATTCTCAATTGGCTTTATTTGTGTTTCATTTTTAGTCTTTAAAAAACCCCCAGAAATTGTAGAAATTTTTATATTCCTAATTCTTCTGGAAAATATCTTGAAAAGTACTAATCTTATTTACTACTTCAGTCTTAGTGAGGAGAGAAAAAAAAAAGACTTACAAGCCTCTAAACACAGATTCTTTCATATTAACTATGGAACAGTAATTGGCATTAGCTAAATGTTAGAGGCAAAGGCAAACTAAAATTCAGAAGTCCCAGCTGTACATATCATTCCTTTTGCATTAGTCTGGTGCTTGACAGAAAGTCATTCAGAGCAGGCTGGAAATTTCTGACTTTTTATTAGCAAAAATATTGGCACCAAATTGAAAATATACATAATTTTGTATGTAAACACAGTTTCTGTCACACACATATAGACTGATTTGTGCCAGTTTGCAGACAGGTAGGTAGATGTCTGTATTTCTTCCTCTAGTGGAGTTCATAATAGCCCATCATTCAAGGATTTAGGTGATGGAGAACAAGATTTATGAGCAAAGCATGTAAGGTGCCTGGATTTCATACTCTCCTGCTCTTGGCTGTGAAGTTGTTGGAGAGCCTTTAGCCTTGACAATCTTTCATTTCACATAGACAGGTGCAGTACTGAAGATTAACCTTGACCTTTCATGCACCTGATGAATGCTCTCACCACTGGGGTAGTTTCCATTCCTGCCTCTGAACCCAGAGTTCCAAACCCTCTGTTTTTGAAAGGATCATAAAAGGGAAAATAATTCCCCAGGAATTACATCACCCCCAGTTTTTTGCTCATACTGACTTTTTTGTTTTACCCATCAGAAGTTATCAATACTACACTCTTTTAAAATTTATTTAGACACTGTAAGAAGGCAGATGATGGAAAAGTGGTTTTGGAAAAATCACTGTGTGAGTGAATCTTAAATTTTTAGGTGCTTTGACACTTGTAAGGAGTTGGTCTTGCACAGCTCAGAAAGAACACTGGGGATTAGAACCCGGACTCTTAAAAATTCAAACCAGAGGAGCTGCATTAGATCAGACTTTCTAGTGCCGGGAGTGTGCTTAGACACAAACTTGACAGCAGTACAGGCAACAGCTGGAATGCTTCTTTTTAAAATTACATACTGTGCAGAATGGCATAGTTCTTTGATTGAATATTCTTTATAATCCCAATGTATGTGTTTGTCATAAGGTAATTATACAGTGTGAACATCTCTCTGTGCGATGACATCGTTCTTCTAAATGTGCTCAAGCACTAAATATATTATCTGCACTTTCCTGTGTGTTTGGCTGGATTCATACACGCTCACACATCCACATTAAATTCTGTCTGGTTGATACTAATTGCATTAAAAGTAAAGCTAAATGGCAGTGAAAATAATTTGGAATTTTGAGCTTGAAAATGTGGTCTTTTGTTTACAATATTAAGTTGTTTGCATGTTTCTTTGTGCTTAAAGATGTGTGGGAGATTCATAATTACTTATTACCTATGTACAACATTTTTTGTCATTTATTTCCTGTGCTTCTTATCAAGGGACTTCTCTTAGCCCCCACAAATCTATTTTACTTCCTACACATCAATTAGAAATTGACATATACCTTAGCACAGACTGTTACAATACATGTCTAAAGCAAAAAATTAAAATATTTTTTACTACTTTATCACAATTGCTGGCTTTCTAATCTAATAAATTGTTCTAAGTGACTGTGTTGCAACCCTAACCATCACATGGACAGTGAAAGTAATTCACTCAGAGATACTAGAATAAAGAGCCTTAAGCTACATTGATCAAGACTTCACGCCATTTTTGTTACTATAGTGCCTTTGCAAAGATAAGCATGCTTCATTTAGTAATCTTTAATCAATATGCAGCATGCCAGTTAAGTATTTTCTATTTATTACTCTCCAGAGGCACCATAATCAACACCCCAACTACGGTCCCCTCTGGCCAATTTTCCACTGCAAAGGAAATGTGGCAGGGGCAGAAATAGAGGACAGAGGAGCTTAACAGTAGGGGATTTATATTTCCCAGAGCAAAGCTTTGCAGGGACAGCAGAGCTCACCCTTTGACCAGACCCATCACAGTACAACATTTGGCTTAGCTCTAGGCCCTACAGATGTGTCCATACTGTTGTCTTGTTCACCTCTAGATATAGCCAAAACTGTTTATCCACCTATCTCAAGTTCTATAAAAGGTTGGTGCTACAGATTTCATGTTTTCTTAAAAGAAATCAGTTTACTTTTTTTTTTCCCCTAATAATTTTCATCTTTCTTTACTACAGTTCTGGCCTTGTTTTCTCACAGCATATTCCAGTTCTTAAAACAGGAGCTCAGTCAAGATCCCTACCAGGACTGGAAAGCTTAAAAAGGTGCATAACCAGAAAGGAGAGCCTGAAGAAAAAAGTGTGATTTTGAGAAGAGTCTGTCTACTCCTGAAAGTGCCTGTGGGCTTGCCAGTAAAATTCTCCTGCTTCCCATCCATCACTCCCCACTCATCTTCCTGTACCACCATGGTATCTGAGCCACGAACACCAAATGGAAAGAGATGACTTACATTGGACTCCACAGACCCAGAGAAAAATGACATAACTGACAGATGTCTGTGTGCAGTGTCTTTTTGGAGGCTGTCAGAGCTCCTGTCCCAGACTGGGTAAGCAGCACCTGGTCTCTGTAGCACGTATCTGCTACAGGCTGCCCAAGAACCTGCCGGAATCATCCATAGCAGCCTGATTCCACAGGAAGAAAAACTACACAACATCTAGGTCACATGCTGAGACTGAAGGGTTTACTCAGCCTAGGAGGTTGGAAATGCTATGTTTAGGCAGCTCCTGACTTTCCCAAGTTTGCAGTGGGATGCCTAGAACCTAAGACAGAGCTATGACTTCTGTTCTTTGGCAGCAGCGTACTTCAATGCTCTATTGCATCACCCAAGTTCATATATAATTGAGAACTCTTTCTTAAAGCTTGGGCATCGTTACCTCTGACAACTCAACCCTGGATTGCTCACTTTTGCTCAGTCTTATGTTATTTATAACCTGAATGCTACAAAATTATTATTGCACTCCCCATTCAAAAGTAAACCTAGTAGTAAATGTCCAAATGCGGTACAATTTTATTCCATGCTCTGGGCAGCAAACAGAGGCAAACACTGAAAATCATTGATGACATCAAACCCTTTTTTTTCCCTATCTAGCTTAATTCTGGCTATTTGCCTCTTTTCCTCGGTGTGAATAAGAAGCTGGTGGGTAGAAATGAGGAGTAAATACAGGAGCTTTTAGCTTGAGAATGGCTGCTGGAGAGCTTGGTTTGGAAACTTTTGTTTGAGATCGTGTACTTACTCCCTGCTTACCTCTAGCAGAATATATTTACAAAAAGTAATTCACAAGACTCTCTGAAAAGTGAAGCCTGCAGGAATTAAACAGCTCTTCCTCCTCACCATGATATGATTAGCTGTCTCTGAGGAGTGAGTGACGACGTCCCTCCCACTCAGCAGCTTCCGACTGACATTTCACTAAATAGAACTTGAATCTCAAAGGGCTGATCTGTCAAGCAGTTTCAAACGAGAAAAGATCAGGCAGGTTCAGCTTCCTCCCTCAGTTACATCCTCATTTCTAATTTTCACGTTTTATGCTTCATGCAAGTGTTAATTATAAAGATGAAAGTCAACTTGCCTTTCTTCATCCATTCTTAGCACGTACAAAAAAATGAAAGAAGAAGTACACATAAAATTTGCCAAAAAAGCTAAAAAGCTGACTACTGCTTGAGGAAAGTAAAACAGAACTGACGGATGCAACACAGATCATCATCATCATCATCATCATCATTTCATCATCCTTGTCAGCTTCCTCATCTAATGTAGTAGGATTTTGTTATGCAAAATTGCTGACTTTGTCTGACCACAGCTAATGTAAAATCAGATTTTGAATTCTCTGAGATTCTTTATGAGTAAAAAAGTCCTCATGGAAAATCAATTTATATTATAGTTTATTGTATCATTAAAAGAACTAGGACTTTCATACAAACAATAGTGTCAAAGCCTCAAAGCCAACTAATTATGATGATTTTACATTCCTGTGAGTCTCTATCAAATGGAAATCAAATGGAATTTAGGCAATAAAGAGATAAATATTTGAAAGTGGTGTATTTCACTGTAAAAAATGCCCTTATTTATATAGACAAGCATTTCTACAGAAGACAATTAATACCCACCAGGTAGTAATTAATTGATTAGGTAATCAAACTCCTGTGGTATTGGAACAAGAACTGCACATTCCTAAGTAAATCCAGTATTTGCAGGAAATCACAGGATTGTGTTGGTCATTGAGAAGCTCTTTACAAATTCCAATGCAGTTTTGTCCATAACAGATGGCTATTAAGGATGGATTTCCCATAAATAATATGATAACACCACCACTCAATAAGTATAAAATTCAGCACTTATTGCAATTATCCCAAATTTGGGAGATGCTGGTTTCCTTCCCATCTCTATCTGTGGGATAATTCAACACTACATTTTGTATTTCCTTTGATGATTATCATAAGCTCTACAATAAGAGGCATTTTGGACTAAGCCTATTTGATTATTTTTTTAAAGCTCTCACTTTCTGCTGTTGAAACAGTTCCAGATGTTAGAAATAATTACACATTATTAGAGAACTAGAACCTAAACCTCAGGCTGGAAGGCTTTTCTCTGATTCTGGACCTTTTTTCCTGCCTCTTACAAAAAAAAAAAAAAAAAAAAAAAGATAAAATTATTAAAAACTCCATCAAACTCAGTTACAGAGGAAAATTTTGCATGGCAAGATGATGAAAGAATCTGTACCAAATTTCCTTCAGCATTATCTTGTTAACATAAGACTGGCAAGATACAGCAGCCTCACTTTTTGCATGCACTCACAACCATCATGAAAATTCTCCAAAAAGACAAAATTAGTACTCCAGTGCATACTGAAGTATTATTACAACATATTAGGCCACATCCTCACTAACTTTACTCAACACATTGGTTAGAGGTGTATTTATCTCTACACTTTTGTTGTGGGATGTCAAAATAAAGGCACATTTTCCTAAGTCATCAAACACCTTCTTCAAAAGTGATGAAACAATTCCTAGGAAACAGTGTGGTAGTTTTTGGAGACAAAATGCAAGATTTTTTTTTTTTCAGGTAGTAGTATTTCAGTTCATGTTTTGAACTGAAATGTTCATATTTTTGAGTTAGGTGGACAACTAGTTCTTTTCCAAAATGAAAGCTATAGGCGTAATATTCTTCTTGAGGATGGAAAGGAAGCCTGAGTGGTTGTATCTTGAGAACTTGAACACTGTGAACAAAATTCTTCTGAAATTTCTCCATGTGCGTATATATTCACCACAGAGGGTAACTTGCCTTTTTAGAGTAAATCAAGACAAATAGTTTTGTCTAGTTAACCACTAAAGCAGCCTGGGTTTGGGTATGGGGTTATTTTCTGAGAGAAGAAAACAGGGTTTTAGCAAAAATGTTCTTTCCTACGACACACATAAAGAACAACAGCAGAGAAAGGTATTTGTATCCCTCATTTTGTTAGGGCCATGCAAGCAGTGTCAGACTACCCTGTCACAGTCAAGCATGGAAAAGTTACCCAAATGGAATAAGCAGCATTCTAAAAAGTGCTGTAGTAGCTGGCACACAGTTTGTAAACACCTTAAATTTCTATGAGTCTATTGCCTCCATGGACTTCTCAAGGCAAAAGTGCCAAAGGAAGATCTTCAGGGACTGCATAGCTTTAGATGAACCTTTACAATTTGTTGTGCCTGAACTGCACTGACTCTCCAAATATGCAATACACTGGACCAATGCTTTAGGGAATACTGGATAAAGCTGACATTTTTCCACTCCAGGAAAACAACTGCCTTTCCTTAAGAAGTGAAAGAAATAAGAAAAATGTCATCCCTTTATTTCACTACCTTTGTGTGTCATTAAACCAGTGCAGTACAGTACTTTGGTCTCTGCCTTTCAAAAAACATTGCTCTGATCTTTGGCAAGGTACTGCTATCACTGAAAATAGCTGGATATTAGTGGAGGGAAAAAATTGCAATTTGAGATTTCTTTGTGCTTGAGGATTTTTCATGCTGCTAACAATGTTTTGCTTTATTAAAAGGAATGTATCAACAGAAGAATTAGTGCTGACTCCCAGGACAAAATATGGGGAACTGCTGGAGTTGTTCATTCACCACTTCTCCATTTCCCTCAAAAAGCTTATCAGCATCTGAAGACAATTTTTTTAACATGCTGTGTCATGCACATTATGCCCACACAAGATATGAATCATATAAGATTAATGTAATTTTAAAGAAAACACAGTTACATTATATTAAGCCAAAATTATATTTTTAAAAGCTATAACATGAAATATACAAAGCAGCTTAAGAAAGAAAACACCATACAAACTTACCAAACTTTTTGGCCCAATTTTTCAGTCTTTGCAGCCTGGTCAGAATCAATTAAATCCTCTGAGATTTGAAGAATCTCAGAATTATATTCCAAGAGCAAGCCCAAAGAAAGCAATGAGGAGAAAAGTATAGCCCTGTAGTATTTCTGAAAATAGATTGGCATCTTCAGATTCTCTGAATTTCAGAAAGCAAAAGACCTCTCAATAATTCCAATGCTACAGTTTCTGAACATATCTGTCCCTTACCCACAGGAATGCATGAGTCATTGCTCTGGGCAGTGGAATTTTCTTCAACTGTCCTGCAGAGCCAAAATGCCTCACCCACACTCTTTCCTCTGGTCTAACAGGTGTCCCCTACCCCAGAGTCCCCTCTGACACTGCTCCCTCACACAGCAATACTGATGTTTCTTGCAGTGCACTCACTTTTGCCTGAGGCACAGTTTCCATGCTGATCCTGACACTTGAAGCCTTCAATTGATTTGGGCCACCATGATTACAGAAAAGCCACACACGGTCAGTTTTTTTGTCAGTGCAGACTGTGCAGAAACAGAAACTTTACTAAATACACATACATGTGTATATATATTTATGTAGGACATATATATATATACACACACACACACATATATATACATGACACTCATAGCAGCCATTGAGATGCCAATGTCCCAAGGTCACAAATCTTTTCCATTTCTCCCCAGATTTCCAAAATAAACATCCATCCCTGAAACCTATCTCATTGTCCCCTGAGCTTACTGTGCTAACACAACTCTAGGCATCAGCTGCTACTTGACTGACATTTTCTAAACATGAGTGAGATTTTATATCTTGTATTAATTCTTAATGGCTACATGTACTGAATTCAGATTACAGCTTTCAAAGTTTGAAATTAAACCTGTAGTGCATATACAGGCTATCTTCTAGAGGATATCCATAAGGGATATTCTACTGTAATTGATTTTAACTCTACAAGCCATATTACTTCAACTGTAAAAGCTGCTATCAGAACTAAAGGAGAAAAAAAAAGGCTAAATAATGAAAAGAAAATAAAAAAGCCCCACAGCCCTGATGAACCTCTGAGGAAGCATAAATGTATTTATTTTTACCTGGTAGAATAACTCCTATTTAATGGAGGAAAATTTCAACTGATTCTGCACATTAAATGACTACCATGCATACAGTGGAGCTGTGGAGGGCTTTGCTGATTGCTAAACTCTGTGACATAAACTTCTGCCATTTGTAGAAGCCTTTGCAAATCCCTTAGCTAGCTAGATGAGAGAGAAAAAGAGGAGAAAAATAACAACCCAACAAAAAAACCCAAGTCTGAAATTTTGTTTCATTCTTGGTATATTGCTTCTGCATGGTTTTCATTTGGATTCATTACCAAGACATGACAAACTGTGCTATTAAAAACAAAGCTCATCCCCTTATATAAAATGTGCCTTAGCTGTGAGCTTGCTTGGAAAGCATAGCTGTTCTTTAGATTCCAACTTGCAAAATGGAAAGTTCAATTTTTAGTAAGTGTGTCAAGTACTACTATTAAGAGGGAACAATTTGCAAAACTACACCAAGTGCCAGATTTTTTTTTTTTAGAAAATTCACTAAAGCAAGTCATTAGCAAACAGTGCCCTAGGTTTTTTTCCCCTCTTTTATACCTCTCATGAAAGCATTCATCTTAAATGGAGAAGAAGATGGCATTAAAGGGAGGAGTTCCTGAATTAAGGAGAAACAACCATCTGCTTTGAAGACATATCCATGCATGCTGACATGTTGAAAACCCACTTTGACTATCAGATAAAATGGAAAATTCTGGGTTAACTTCTTTTGTGTGTAGAGCTGAAAATTAACATCAAACCAGCATTGAGGGAGGAGCAGTAATTTAAGTGACAGCTTAGAGGCTCCTTCAGTCAACCCAGACATCCTTCACTAGACTTCAAGTACTATTCCTGGGTTCTGCAGATTGTTTCCTAGCAAGTACCATCTCCTATCAGAAATTAGCATGAGATGTTTTAGTTATTAAAGTATTAAAAAAATTATAAAAAGCCCCAAAAACCTGCAGGTTTCAAATGAAAAGTGTGTTTTAAAGTTCAACAGTGACAGAAATTGGTAAAAAGCAGACTGATGGGGAAAGCTACTGTTTTCATTCTGCCGTGAAATATTTATCATGACTTTTGCCCTTTCAACTAAAGAGTGTGCAAATTCGCTGTAGCTACCTGAAGCATATTTTCTCTGTAGACTTCCAGAACCACCTGACATATGCCTCCATTCCTTGACTTTGTTAGGAAGACTTCCTGAAGAAATCCATAACACTCTTCTTATGTACTGACAAAGAGCAGTCCTGAAGTGAACCATTCTCCCTATTGGCATAAAAGTTCCAGTGAGCTCATCAGTTGGCTACTGGTTGGATATTTGCTATAATTGGGGCAGTTCATATGCAAGGCATTTTAGAATTTGATTGAGGGGGGAAGAAGGTCATAAAAGGCATGTAGGAGAAGTGTGCAAACATAATATGAAAGTTTTGGAGGAAAAAAAAGGCTGGCTTTATATGCTTGACAATAAAGAGAATGAAATACTACACAACAGACTGTAATAAATGATAATTTCAGCACAGAAGAATATGGATTTACTTGCTTCTTACCTACAGCAGTGAAACATAAAAAAGCAACCTACTGGCAACTGGAATATGAGTTATTATCTATAGAGATGACTTAGCTAAGGTGAGATAAATAAGCTTTCAGAAAAACAAAAAGAGGAAGAATGAGGTTTCTGAGAGAGAAAAAGCCTTTCAAACTATGTCATATCCCTGCAAAATAAAGTCTTTCATAAAGTTGTTATTGCTTTACCCAGTAAAAAATGAAGATATTTAGATATAAAGAGATGTCCTATCATGTCGTGCCTTTCAATAAGAAGAAAACTGGTGCACTATGGGAGGTGTTAGGGAAACTAGATGGGAATTCTAGTCAGTAGTTTGCATGCAGAGGCTAGATGGAGCAAGGATAGGGCATTTCACACCAGCATCCTGGTGTGATGGAAGCCTTTCAGGACTACTGGGCCTGTGTTTGATTTTTCACCAAACTTTCAAGGCCTAAACTTGATGAGAAAAAACAGAACAATGATTTATTACTTCTGAGTCTACTGCCTGACTCTACCACCAACTCCTCATTGTTTTCTTTTTTTTTTTTTTGTTAGTTTTCCCTGAGATAGAGAGAACTGCCATTTCTGCAGAAATGCCAAATCTCCACTGTCTAAACCAAGCACTGAGAGCTTTTGGAAACACTTTCAGGAAATAGGAGCCACTGGACACAACAGACCATAACTCCTCCAAGACAGCCTTGAGCACCCAGTTCAGGCTGGCCAGGGGAACAAATTATCAGGCCAAAAAGAAAAAGAACAGTCTAAGCATACACTTCATCACCAAACTCTGCAACAGGGGAGTATAGCTAAGAGTAGCCATGGCATTTCTTCACTAGAATTCTGCAGTTTGAAAGAAAAAAACTATCATATGTTTTTGTCTTATTAATGTTTTGTGCCATTATTTGATTTGCTCATTGATGAAAGGATAAGCCCTAAAGGTATAGGGAGTTATAAACCACATCTTACAAAAGGGGAAAAAACAGTAAATTTAGCATTTTCTCAGTATTTTCTCACATAGCATATAATCCTGTGGAAATCTTACTGACTTAAGGAGAGTTTGTATTATATTTTCTCAAGACAAATCACTCTATTTTAACTAATAATAATGAATTAGGAAACTGGTCTGAGATCTTGACAATTATTTTTACTTTGCAGTTGCCACACACCTGGGGAATTCATTGTCATCAGGTCATCTTCAACTGGACTTTGGGAAGGATGGAGAGCTCTGTGATCTGAAATAACAAGTCCTTGGAAGTGAAATATCTCTTGCTAAAACTGTTTTTATGATTTTCCTTTAGATTTTTCTTGTCCTAAGACAGACCTTGGTTTGGAAAAGGAATAGGTGTGTTGTTATGGCATCTATTTTCACAAGTTAAACAGAAATTAAAACGCTAGCAAAGCCCTTGCTTGGAAATGGAAATTCAAACTGCACTGCAAAATACTGCTCCTATGATGTATTCAGAAAGAAGAAGCCTGCATTTTCCAAAATTTGCATTTGTAACAGAAAGATGTCAGCATAGAAAACAAAGACTGTCCAAATTCACGGGTTGATTGAAGGGTTGACAGACACTGATGTAGGGATCCTTCATGATAAAGCAGTGCACCTCTTGTTAAAAAGTCTTTTCAAATACACTTTAAAAGCTGTGATCCACCTTATGTCCTTTGGATTCAGTATTCATTGCTTTTGCAGGCTTCTTTGTAAGTTATGCTATTATAAAAAATTCTCTGCAGATGTGACAGTGTAAGATGTTTTTCTAAACTGCAGAAAAGCTGAAATACAGCTTACAGAAAACAGCCATTAAGTAGATCAGGCACGATCAGCTCAAACATGATCTGTGCAGATTGACACCAGTGAACAATACAATATGCTTGACTAGCTTCTCCTTCCTCCCTTTTCCCCCTAGTTTCTTAATTCTGTCTTATACTTTTTTTTCTGGTGCTTCAGGCAGTGCTGAGCAGGTTTTTTTTTCATGAAATGTCAGTTGCCAGGATATAATTTCAATTATTAGTATGACTGCAAACACGAATGTTTGGGAACTGATGTTTGCATGTGACTTGGGAAGGCCTGCCTGACTGATGAAGGCATGTGCTCATGTCTGGCAGTGTACACAGGCATGCTCCTCGTGAGGCTACTGACAGCGAATGTGACTACACAACGTTTTAAGGTCCTTATTGTCTCTACTTTCTATTTTTATACAATTGTTTATCAGATATGTTAAGTATTTGGAGCTGATTTGCATTTCTATTTTCATTTGCCATGCAAAGGCTTTTTTTTTTCCCCTCTCCAAATCAACAGCACTTAATACTCCTTCTTTTGTCTCACAATACGAATTGTTTGCCTTTCCTCAGGCACTTGTCACATTCTGGAAAGACAAGCAAGTTACTAATGCACTGCTAGCAAGGTGAGGTTGTACACTGCTTTGTTGTGTCAAATTATTTGCCTTTTTCTTCTAATCAGGCAGAATTCCAAGGGCTACAAAAACCACATGTTCTCTTAAGGGGACTTGAAAAAAAAACAGCTCTTTCCAGATTTACCAAGTCACACTTTTTATTCTTCCACTGCCATTGGTCTCTTACGGAAATCAAACATGATACAAGGCAGGGATGCCCCATATTTGTTGTAACAGAATAAGATAAATAACTCAACTACCAGCCTCACACTTCTCACAAAATACCCTAAACCTAGGGTGAGTCACTGACTACACAGTGCCTTACAACCTCTGAAAGTATTAATTTTAAGCAGGGGAGGTTGTGTTAGGGGACATTGATCTTGGGCATTAGAAAAAGGTGTTTTACACAGAGGGTGGTTGGGCACTGGAGGAGTGTCCCCAGGGCAGTGGTCACAGCACCAGCCTAGCAGAGTTGAAGAATTTGGACAATGCTCTCAGGAACATGGTGTAACCGTTGGGATGGTGCTTTTCAGGGCCAGGAGCTGGACTCAACAATGCTTGTGGGGTCACTTCCAACTCAGCATATTCTGTGATTTTTCTCTGTCTAAACTCTTCATGCTCAATTATAATGGTATGCAGTTTTTAAATCCTCTTTGCTGTTCCCTTTTGTCTGTTTGCATTTCCCTTTGCAGCCATTTGCTGAGAAAATGAGAACAGGTTAAGATAATCAAGTGAAATACAGAACAAACAAGGGATTTAAGGTTCTAGAGTTCCCATAAAACAGCTGTTTCTTTCTCTATTTACTTTAATATCTGGATTTATGCACTCCCTTCTTTCAACTAGGTAGGTAGCAGACACAGTCTGATTTAAGTGTTCTTCTCTTGCTGTTTCTAAAATCAGCTGTAAATGAACTGTAGCCAAGGGGAATTCTCTCGGGAGCCTGTGCATTCTACCGCTGGAAAAAGAACAAGAGATGTAAAAATGTAAAATAACCCAGGAATAAAGGAAGGCTAGGACATAACACCTTATAGGAAGCTTCTAGCAGTTAGGAAGTGTGCCTTTTTTGGGAAATATACAGGGGCAGTGGCAGGAAGGAAGCCACATACACTGAGAATCTGGTGTTGCAGAGACCCAAGACACAGCAGGCGCTCCCTTAACAGTACTAATATGCTGAAATGGCAGCCCTGCTGTTCAGACAGAATACAGGAGCACACTGTTAAAATTGCTGAGCTGTCTTCTTAAGATGGTGCTGGTATTTGAAGTTCATAAGGCTGACCTTCAGACTAATATCCCTTCTGTGAGCCAACTCTTGAAGTCACTCAAGATATTAATGTTTGTTTATCTGAACTCTGCTTGCCTACATGTAAGAAGATATCTTTACCATGAGTATTTTATACTGGCCACAAGCTGGATATTAATGTTAAACTGTAATGCATTTTAGAAATGGCTCTCATATTCTCCCCTTGAACAGAAACCTTTAATCCTGACAATCTTCAAACAGAGTGGTGACCCAGAAGGCACAGCCCTAAACCTTCATGGGGCTCCTGCTCCTCAGTAGCTGGTAGGACACAGTGTTCAACCAGACTTCTCCCTTTGTCCCATGAAGCAGTGAAAGAGATGCTTGCAGCATCTCTAATGTGAGATATTTCCTCTTATTTTCAAATCAGTTAGTTTTGAATGCCAAAGAAAGTACAGGATATAAAGGATAATTTCCTTTCCTTTGATTCCTGAGTTCCCCTCATTTTAGCTGATGCACACATCTTATGAAGCAATTCAACATGCTAATCAGTACCACAGAGATTCTGCTCTGGCAAGTCTCAAAATTTAGAAACCTAAAATAATAGATGAGCACCTTCATTTTCATAAAACTGGTAACTGATTGCTTGTGCCTTTAGTGCCTCTTATCTCAAGTTAACAGCATCCTACTCTAACCAGCAACTTTGCTGTCAGCACTATTTGCCACCTAGACACCTAATCCCTTGTTTCTTTTACTTGATCCCAATTGTTTATCATGATCTCTTTATGGAAACTCCAGAGAGAATAACTAAACAATGGAAATCAAACAGGTTTCCTCAAGATTCATCCCTTATAAAGTTAGATAGACTAAGTGGATTTTTTCATTTGGTAACTTTTAAGCAAGTATTAATTCTCATAAATCCTCTGCAGTGCTGACCAGTCAGAGTTTTATTTAACTGTTAACAGGAGTACAGTTAGGCCAACACAAAGCATTTTGAAATTTCACCCTAAACATGTTGGATTAATTTCTTTCTATGAAGCTCCCCAAGTGCAAAGTTCATTGAGTTGATTCCTGTAAACAATCTCAAGGACGTTTTTACATTCTTTCAATCCCTATTGCAGTTTAAAAAAAATATGTCTTTCTCTTTCTCTTATCCTGCTACCAGTGCCAGAGAAATAGTTGGATTCTGAAATATGCTGACCCAAGTCACGTCTTATTCTGAATTTGACATTTTATAGCTATAATATGGAAGAAGAAAGGAGTCTTTGAGAATATCACCAACATGTATGAGAATTCTATTTCAGCAGGATTTGTAAAAGGAATATGAATTTAAGTCTTGCCACAAATTGTATTTCCTTCTGTGACAGCTGCCCTTCACTCTGACTCTTCCACTTTGAAGATTAGCTGAAAGGTCTGAAGAAGGAGACAATGAGCTGCTCTTCTCCAACCACACTTATGTGTCACATCAGGCACAGAGGTGAGTGGATTCAATTTGGGCAGGTATATATATTAATTCCAGGCAAAAAAAAAATTGCTCCTAAGTAAAACTAAATATTTTGCTTGTGGCTTTGAGGCAAGAATTGACCTGTGATTTTATGAGGAAGGGAAGAGACACATTTAGTGTTGTGTTTATAGATGTCCTTAACGCTAGAATCCAATTAGCAATGTCCAGAAGGTAAAAGGACAAATATTTGGCAGGGTGGTGCTTAAAATTTGGATCTATATCTTGCCCCAAAACATTTGCAATTACACTACAGAAACCTCTTTCTTATGTTACCACCAAACCAGCCAAAAATAAAAAATAAAATGTGATTGTACTTACCACTCCACAGACATATCATCAGAGGTTACTCAAGAAATGAGTTTCTCTAGTGGAGAACCTTAGCACATCACTGCTTATGACCTGGTTATTTTTTGCATCAATTTCTTCCTTTCCAGTAACCATGTAAAATGTATGAAGTCACCCCAAAAAATGTGTGTCCTCTATCCAAATAAAGCATCAGTCATATCATTTGGAAATCTAGAAGCTAATTAAAAAATTATTTCTTCAACAAAATTACTTCTGGAGATGAAAAAAAAAACCAAAAAAACAAAACAAAAAAAACCCCAACCCTCTAACAACAGCAAAAAAAATCAAAAACAAAAGAGGTGTTGGCTGATAGAAGCAATGAGGTTATTAGCAGCAGAATCAGAAACACTCATGGTAAAAAAGAAAGAAGATAAATTAAACATTCATATTTTATCTCGGTTTCTGAAATATATGTTCTTAAGCCTACTTTGAAGTACATGATTAAATTCTCCAAAACCTTTTTATCTTTCCTTGATTGCTAAAGTTTGCTATCAGTGCGGAGAGTGTAGCTGATATTGTATATCATCAAACTTGTTTCTTTATCTTCAAAAGTAACATCTAAACTTGTTATGAATAAACATAAACAGGATGCCTGTTCCTCGTTTATTAAATATAAGCTGTAATAGAGAGAGAGAGAGAATGCTCACACTCTGTAGCACAGTGGCAATGGAAAATGTGTTCTCAGCTGGGGATGGAACCTAGGGGATGGAACTGAATATGGGGCATGTAGAGGAATATGGGATCTGAGGTGAAGAAGGAACAGGATGTTGAAAAGGGAGGATATGCACAAGTCTCCAGGGAAGCCTTCTGGTAGTGAAACAACACTTAATTTTTGCATGTTTGTTTGATGGCCTTCAGGCCATCAGGAAGAATGAAGAAACAATGATGATCATTGATAAAGAAGAGTGATACGAGGATAAAGAAGAGTAGGTGGAAACAATGATGATGATGATGATGATGATGATGATAATAATGATGATGGTGGAAGCTGACTCCCTCTGGCCCAGTGACTCTATAGGAAGTTCCAACTCAGAGTCTGGGGGGTAAGTACAAAACACGAGAGAAATGGAGGCACAAAAATAAGCAAAGAGCATCTCCAAAGACCCATAGCAAAATATTCCAATATAAGGAGACATAAATGTATCAATAAAGTATAATGAGCAATTCTACATTGCTGCCATAGCTACGTAATTTACAGAGTTGCCAAAAGATAATAGTTTTGAAGAGCCTGCCAAAAGCATGGTAATTTGCATATAATTGTCAATAATGCTTTCTCATTTACTAGATGGAAGTTTGCTTTCACAGGATAGAGTTATTGGAATTCAATTTGCATTCTCTGTTTTTATGACTTTTCTATACAGTACTGTATTATTTAGAAATAAATAGGGAATTTTAGATGCAGTTTCCCATCTCCTGCCCAAAGGCAAAAAATAGAGAATACTTTTTCACTTGAAACTAATAAAAATAGAAAGAAAATTATTAAAAAAGGAAAAGTAAAGCACTTCTTTGGGTTTCAGTCCATCTTATCCAAACACACTTCTCAAATTATTTATCTATAGTTTCAATGAAATACACATCCTGATTTATTTTGCAGCAAGGTCAGTATTCACCTTTTGATTCACTAAACCCATGGGAGTGATTTTATCATAGGTGTGAGGTACTTTGAAGTGAATTGGATGGTGTTAAAAACTTTAACTCAACATCATATCCTAGATTGGGATAGTGGTTTCCAGTGTCATGAATAAAAATCTTTTTTTGCAGGGGATATGACTATGTATGAAATCCTCATTCTCCTGAAGCCATGGCAATTCTCCCAGTATCTACAACAGCAAGGATTTCAATACAGAAGGTTTGTTTGCACTGCTGAGGGGAGGTTTTATGGTTAACGTAATAATATTGCATGTACAAAATATGTGCAAACTACTGAATCACCATTTGAATGTAGCAGAAAATATTTTTAACTAATTAACCACCATTTTCTTAGTTTTCACTAAAAATTCTCAAAATAAGAAATTTTCTCATTTTTCATATAGCATGGCAAAATGAATAATTGCAATAAATCAAAATAAATATCAATTCTATACATATATACACAGTTGCTCTCTGTGCTCTTTTCCTTTTGCACTGAGAAATCTTGATTTCCTGCATTGACATTCACTTGTGTAGTCTCTGCAATTAAGTATGTAAATTTGAAAACTTCATCTATAAATGATGGAATAGATATTTCTGTAACACTTTGCGTACATAAAACTTCCTGACAGTCTGTGACTAAATGAAACATGCATGCAAATAAAGCCTCTATCTTTGTGTTTGAACTCAGGATTCCATAGCATTCAAAATTTGGGCAAAACATGTTATCAAACAGCAGTTCGGCTTGTAGTCTTCCAGACATCTGATCCTGTATTTTTACCAGGTTCCTCTTAACCAGCTGATCTACCTCAGCTCTAAAATATGTTTTCATATTCTTGTCTCCTCCTCCAAAAGAGAGAGAGAAAAAATAGCCAGTACTTCCCTGATTAGGGCTTTATTTTGGAGTGTAGATTCTAATTTATTTCTCCAAGGCATAACTCGACATTCAAGGACAGCAAAGTCATTTAGATGATACTTCTGACTCTGTAGATAAAAGTGGTGACATTTTGGACCAACACAGGCTTGAGTGCAGTGAGGTATAAGTAACCTCCCTTTGGGAGCTCATCCTGACACAGGAGGATCATGGAACACCTCTGCAGCTGGCAGAAAAACGCAGTGTCAATCTACAGCCACTCAAACAAGTCTCAGAGCAGAGCATGGGATGATCCCCCACTAGCTGGTGGATATGAGCTGCAAAGGAGGTCAAGTCTTGCACCAGCTTTTTAAGATGAGTGGAACACCAGCTCTGAATAGAAAGATTTAATACCAGTGTGAGCAGCTAACTAGATAAAACCACAGGGAAGATATTGCTTTGTAAATAAAACCCCTAGTGCTTTCTTCAAGATTTTTACCTTATTTACTGTTATTCTGCCTCAGAAGAGAAAGAGAGCAGGCCCTATTGAAAACTTATGATTGTATAATATTTCTTTCATAAACAATATCTCTATGCACGGTGCTGCTTTAACATGTCAATTGTAACTTGGATTGTGTCCTTTAATCTACTGTGTGCTGCAACAGAAACAAATAATTCATGAGTAGAGCTCTGTGCCATACACATGATATATGAATCTTCCTCCAAGTGGAATATGTGCCATACCTCATTGTACGATGGTATGGTTTTTTTTATTGCATATATTATGTATTCAAATTTTATTTATCTTTCATGACAAGCTGGGTGCCCATAGGCCACTAAGCATTCAAGACATTGATAACTTATAGGTCTTTTTTCTCCCCCAGAAATAGTACATTTTCTTTAGTATCAGTCAATTTTGTGGAAATATTTGTGAACACTGGACACATTCCATAATTTTTTGAGCATTAAAAAGTGACTTCTTTTGAGAAATCTGTAAATACTGTTTTGAGATTGTTAATAAAAATATTTAGATATTTCACATTAAAATAGATTTAGCTACTATTGAAAAAGAGGGGGAGATAGAAGGCAGTAGGTAGAAAAGGACTATGTGTCATATGCTCTTTGTTTTGTCCCACAAGTTTTTTCTTTAATATGTTACCTCAACAAAAGAGTCATTGCTCAAATATTCCTGCCCTTGGCTGTCCTGCTTGGATATGAAATCTCTTTCTACTATTTTTTTACTACTCTTAGGTTCACCCCTTAGTTTCATCCCTTCAGATGGGCTTGAGTTTTTCCTATTTTAATAGGGCCTTGTAAGTCCATACTGCCATCCCTCAACATCCTGCTCACTATAGACAGCAATGACATGTTCCTGCATCGCAAAAATTTTTTTCTCATCTGTTTCTGTGTTCCTGAGGGGAACTCTGTAACATTTCCTTTCTTTCTCTTCTCCCTCCTGTGAGTTCGCATATTAATTTTTAATGTGTCCTTTCCCAAATTTATGTAGTACAGGAGAAGTCCATGACAGTAGATGAGATCTAGTGCTCGCAGAAGGAAGCAAGGCTAGACAAAGAGGTTTTCAGGAATGAGATAAAACAACAGCAAAAAAATAATACAGTTGAAAACCTAAAGCTAGCTAGACCCAAGAGAGGGATAAAATGTGCACTTTCGGTAAACTGTACAAGCTTTACAACTTCTGCCTCACTCCCACAATGTCTTGGAAACAGACTTGATCATGTGTTGTTTGCGTAGCAGACAGCTGTAACTCTGTAAAGATGCCCTGGAGATCCATTAGGCAGTGTGAAGAATGTCTTTGTGTCTTTGTGGGTGTATGGGTTGAGAGGGATCAGGGGCTTCAAGGAAGCAGAAAACACGTAAGAAAGAAACAGGCAGTGTAGTGACTACCAGAGCATCCGCTTGGGTGTTCCTTATCCACCATTAAATAGGCCAAATTTACCCAGAAAACTTCTGGGTTTAAAGAGCTGTAATTTCTTAATAAACTCTTTTCTGTTTCACATCTTATCTGCATGTTTTTGTTGTTAATGAAATTCCATTATAAACTGACACCTGAAAGAGAATTAGTGTCATCATTACAGTTTCTTGCAATGTGTTAGCATTTAGCTGCACTTCTGTTAATTATTTTTCTTGACAATAAAGTACTGTTGAGATAACACAGAATGGTGTTAACTTTGGCCTTTCTATACAACCAGTCTGGGAGCACATCTTTGCTTTGCCACTTTGGTGCAATCAGTAACCCCGAGGCTGGGAATCTACTGTCCTTCATGCAGCCAGTGGTGCCCACATCCATCATCCACAGCCAGCACCTCTCCACATGAGAAGTCCTCTGTAGCACTTCAGTGCATCCAGGTTCCCGTTATCTTTCACAGAAAACATGGACATGCTCCTGCCTAGTCATGCCAGTGTTGTACACTCAGAATTCATCCTTACACCTACTGGAGACACCTGCAACATGTACACAAAGCCTTGGATCTGGCTCCTGGGTCTCATTGTTTAGGATATAAACTTTGTTGCTCTCCCTTAAAAAAAGAAACAAAACAAAACAAAACAAAACAAACAAACAAAAAATCCCAACAAGCAAGCATCAGATGACTTGCAGCAAAGAAAAAGAACCTGCTTCAAAACAAGGAAGCACACATTGCCTGGTGCAGTTGAGGCCTCTGAGGTTATGAGGGAAGAACAAAGCTTACATGCATGATACTTTTTCAGCACAGCAGTGACCCAGGACACCCTCCCTGTTACTGAGCTAGCACCCAACAGCTTGTTTCAAATTCTTGCCATGAGCTTTGCCCGCCACGTTTGTCCATCATATCTCATGGGGCTAAAGTGGTGGTTTATTCAAGTACTTGCAGCTCTTGCTTTACACCATGGTATAACATATGGGCTGAAAATATGGTCTTCATCTGCTGTTTTGAAATAAAAAATAATTTCTTAAATCTTAGTGGTCCACACTACAGAGATAAGCAGGTAAAAGCTACGATGATTTCCTTATAAAAATGTAAACATTCACTGGTGATAAAATGACTGGTGCTATCATACTTCCCACAGCCTGCACTCCATGCTTCTAATAGTTGGTAATGTTCCTTAAACATTTTAATTTTCCTGCAAAATGTCATAACTTAGAAAGATGGAATGGATGAACATATTAGATAAATCAGAAAACCCCATGGAATGTGTTGCAGTTGGGAAATAATATCATTAAAGTAATTTATTTCTTTCTTTACAGGGCTCTCCAAAATTGCTGAGTGATGAATTATCATCCTCTTCCACTGATAATATGTTTTTGAAAAAGCAAAGATCATTTTGGGATTTATTAGTGTTTGGGTTTTGATTATTTCTTAATTTTTCACTGTAAGAAAATAACATTCTAAAAACATTTTACTAAGAAAAGGAAAAAACCCAGTGTTTTCAATGTGGGAGGGTGTTATAGTGCAATTCTACAATAGGTAATGCCTGTCTAAAATATGGACCAGCAGCTCATGGCACTTGTTAATAGTGGGTACCCTAATGTGTCTCTTTACTTGCCACTTTATGCATTATAATACACTCCATATCAAATTGTACTTTTTAAATCAACAGGATCTTGTTGACTGCTTCTTCAAGACATCATTGATTGCAAAATTCAAATTTTGATTTGCATTTCAAGCATTCTAAATGACATTGAAGACCATGAACTTTATCTGTCTACTCCTTTCAGATGTGTTAGTTCATTCCCATATTGTCAGCTTAACAAAATCACCTCAAATGTCTTTTTCACTACCATACACTCTTCAGATGAAGCTCTTGTATATATTTTTCATTTTTTGGAGGGGGGAAGCATGTTCTGAATTTTTTGTTTGCTTGTATGTTCAGAAAATCAACTCTAGAAATTCTTATGCTTTACAGTTAGATATCCAAGGGTTTAGATCTAAATATTTATGTTTTAATAGAGAAGCTATCTCTGTAACAATGCAAGATGGAGAAATGCTGGAAAGATGCACTTACATGTGACCTCATCTTTGCCAATAAATGCTGCAGAGTCAAAGCTCTTCTTAAAATCTACTAATATGAAAACATTTAACAGGACAGCTGGTAGGGACAAAGTCACAAATGCAGGAGAAGGCTTTGCTTTGACTTTAGGATATTTATAGTTTTATATGGTAAAACAATAATAAATGTTATCTGAGAGAGTTACATGATCAAAATCTAATAATGGAATGAGCTTACTGCAGGATGACTTGGTGAAATAACACTGGGCTAAGGGATTTTATTGTTTTTTTTAAGTTTCAAAAGGACAAGCTTGGGTAACTAGTAAAAAAGATAGTGAAATTAAAGAGTTCCAGTCCTCCAGTGCAGCAGATGGCAGAGATTTCTCAAGGCAAATATTAAAAACTTACTGCAAATATGAAAAACTTACTAGGAATTTCCAGGTTAGGCAACAGGACAAAATATGAAGTTACAGGCATCAACTGCAGAAAGATATAAAACTATTTTCAAAAGCAGATTGAAAACAAGCATACATTTTGGAAATCTCTAAGTGTACAGATCAACTGAGATTTATTAGAATTGAAGCTGAGCTGTAATTCTAGGGGGAGATTTAATAAACAGGAAAAGTTTCTTAAGCCATAAAAGGGAAAGATGAAAAACGAAGAAAGAAACTTGATTTCCACTGACATTCAGCCAAAGTCAATTTAGTTTTAGCCCCCAAATAAAAATACTGCTTCTGTGTTCATTAAGAACATCAGTACTTAACAAAAGAGCAACTGAAGAAGAAAACAAAAAGGAAAGAATATTATTCATCATATTAGGATTGAAAATTGTCAATGGAAATTATAACATCTAAAGGAATGCAAAAAATCCTAAGTACTGAAACGCCTTGGGTTGGGAAATCCAAATTGCCAGTACAGATATGAAATAAAGAAACATAGCACATGAAAAAAGGATTTAATTAATCTATCGAAGTGAGTTGGTATTTATGAATACAGAATAATCAATCTGTATTTAGGAAAGGGGAAAATAAAATGAGAACACATAAAAACCAGTTACTGTGACTGTAGTAGTATTATCAGCTTAAGAAGAACTTCAGGACAAATATTGCTTGGGTGAGAAACAAGATGAGAGGAAAAAAGGATAAGCCTTGAGACCACCATGGATTTGGTCAGAAAAAAACCCAATATGTTAGAAAGATGTGCATGGTTAAGTTCTCTAAATATCTGCTTTGAATGTCTGCTTTTTCTCTTGATAATAGTTTTGCATGTTAATGTTGATATGTTTATAGGACACAAAGCTTAAAATTATTTTCAAAAGGGAAGAGAAAATGAATATGAATACAAATATGAATATGAATAAGAATACAACAGAAAATAATTAAAAATATTTATGTGAAATCAATATTAAAAAAACCCTTTAGTTTATAAAAGTCCACCTATGGCTAATACCATAATTTTCTGATGGAAGAGTAGGTATACATTATGTGACCAAAAATTTAGTTTTGGGTGCAAATTGTTATTTATGAGCTGCAGTTTTGGAAAAAGGCCAATTGCTGGTTCTTCATGAAACCACTGATGGGCCTTAGGCATAGGAATCCCACAAGCCAGGATCCAGCACCTCAGACACAAGATGAAGTCTGTCTCCAGAAAACCCTGTGTGTTTACAGAGGGCTTCAGGACTCTGCTCCTTGAGCCCAAGGTTCCTCCTCCTCTCTGTAGGTACTTTTGTTTTCAGACTTCTGCTCCAAAAAAACCCACCAAACTGTCTTCCAGTCCTGCCTCTTCATTACTCCAGACCTTCCCACACAGGTTCCTTGGCCACAAGCCACAGTGATGAGGCAATCTCATCTTTCATGATCCCTGAGGACAGCTAAGAGCACTTGTCATGCTGTTAGCATCTAAAGTTTCCATCACTTATTATCTATTTCCCATCAGCATTTGTTGTAGACTGTTAGGAATTAACATAGAGTAGCATTATTACTAGGAGTAGGAATCATATCTTTCTGACTAATCAGCTGATGACACGGGCAGGCAGAAGCCAACACTGCTGCCCTCCAAGCTGTACTTTACAACAGAATTGGAGACATCGGACTTGTCCTCTGCATAGCATGACTGGCTCCCACCACAAACACTTGAGAAATCCAACAACTTCCCACCCCCTCCCAAAATCCCACACCACCCCTACTAGGCCTTATCCTAGCCACAACCATAAAATCCGCTCAATTCGGCCTCCACCCATGACTCCCAGCTGCTACAGAAGGGCCAACCCCCGTATCCGCCCTACTCCACTCTAGCACAATAGTAGTAGCTGGAATCTTCCTACTCATCCAAACCCACCCCCTGTTCAGCAGCAACCAAACCGCCCTAACCCTGTGCCTACGTCTGGGAGCTCTATCCACACTATTTGCAGCCACATGTGCCCTTACCCAAAACAACATTAAAAAATCATTGCCTTCTCCACTTCAAGCCAGCTAGGGCAAATAATAGTTACAATTGGGCTAAACCTCCCTGAACTAGCCTTCCTTCACATCTCAACCCACTCATTCGTCAAAGCCATGCTGTTCCTGTGCTCAGGCTCCATCATTCACAGCCTAAATGGTGACCAACACATCCGAAAAATAGGAGGACTCCAAAAGATACTTCCCACAACCACTGCACGCCTCACCATCGGCAACCTCACCCTAACAGGAACACCATTCCTAGCAGGATTCTACTCAAAAGACCAAATCATTGAAAGCCTAAACACATCCTACCTAAACACCTGAGCCCTACTCCTAACCCTACTAGCCACATCGGTCACCGCAGTGTACACGATCCGCATGACTGTATTAGTACAGACCGGCTTCGTTCGAATTCCACCCTTAACCCCAGTAAGATTATCTAAAAAGGAGTGATAGACTGAGATCTGGTAATCTGAAGGATAGATGTATTCAAAATTTAGTAGGAAGAGAAGAGAAAATGTTTTTTAGAAAGTTTTCATTCTTTCTGTGTGTCTCTTTGTACCTATAGCTGTAAGTTAATCAAGTTTTCTTTATTTCTAAGAGCCTGTTTTGCTCTATTCCTAGTCACATCTCACAGCAGACACCAAAGAAAATGCACTTTCATAAAGGCACTAGCATTGCGCCAGTGTGAAACCATAACACTCTTTTGGAAGCCCAAGAAGAAAGCAGTTGCACATTCCTCATGTCTTCAAGCACACCTACCAAAACAGTCATGGAGCACTGTCACACATCCCCAGCATGCTGCTCCAGGCAGGTACAAACAACATGCCAGTCCCTAAAATTTCTGGTGGCTGCACAATCCTTGCACTTATCAATACATTTCCTGCCAGGGGGTAAGTCTGACTAGACACAAGCTCAAGAGGCCAAGTACTTAATTCATGGATTTAAATAGCTCCTGTGCAAAAATCCAGCTGTATTGCCTGGGTGAGAGTGAGAGCAGCAGCCACACACAACAGCTACAAAAGGAATTGGAATAAAACATCCACAGCACCTCAGCTTCTACAAGAATGGTTTGGTCTATCATCACAGGCAGCTTGAACACAACAAAACTAAACAGCTTTATCTGACAAACACATCCTTTCCCAGCTGGTCCCTTTGCCACATCTCAGCAGCTCAGCTGTACCACACCCAGTGAATCACAGAGAACATAAATCAAGCCAATGAGTTCTAACAAATTTACAGATCTTTACCATGAGAAATCTATGGGTTTTTGCTGACAGTGTGCAAACAAGGTTCCCTTATGTACCTTAAGTCCATTTACTCACCAGCTGAATTATTTACTTTTCAAGCTGTGACAAAAGCTTTGGTGCAAGTTAACTTTGTGCACCCGTGCTACAACTGTCAATCTGGAAAGGTCCAGTCCCATAAGAATTGCTGGCAATGGTGAAGGCAATTAAATTGCTGCTTACCCCATGTAGCAATAAAGCCTTTCCCCTGGTAACATCTTATCTCACTTGTCCCTCACATTGGATGTTATCTCTTCCAAAGACTTTCTGATTTTCAGTCTGAACTGTAACTCTACATCTGACCGGTGAGTGCACAGGAATTCTCCCAAATTATGCCCAAATTTTTAACCATGTCCTTGCTTCCCTTGTTGGATTTCCACCTTTCCTTCTGAGGCTGGTTCTCTGCCTCAATATAAGCAGCATGCTGATGCTTCTTTCACCATAATTTTAGAACAAGGTTAGCCTCTTTTTAGGAATGTCAACATACCAGTTATAGAAACATCATAAGGGATAGTTCCTTACAGATGAGAAACCATTAATGTTGTAATAATTGTGTGTATTTACGGCTGTCATACTAAAAACTTTCTGCAAATAAATTAAAGATGGTATTTTATAAGGGCATAGGAATGACATTAGCAAGAAATTAAAATGCAATTCATATAACTGCCAACAAGGTAAAGCAATAATGACAGCTGTGTTATCAATCTCTGACTGTGCCTTATTAAGTAATTTAAATATTTTTAACATGAAGTGTATATTGAATAAAAAGAACATGTGCCAAGCCAAAAATTAAATGATAAATAGGACCTTGCAAAAGGTAGATATTCTGAAAAAATTAACTGAAGATAAAGTTTAAATCAAAACTGAAAGTACATTGCAAGTTGACAAATGATGCAGTTAAAAGTCAGGAAGATCTAATATAGAAGATACCAGAGAGGAAAAAAAGCTGTTCAAAAATGGTTCTTAGTATATTTATAGATCCTACAGTTTAGAAAAGAAAAAGAGTAGACACAATTTATAAACAGAATTGATATTCTGGGCAAGTCTACAAAAAGAAGTCAAATCATATAAAAGTGATTGCGCATGGTAAAAAGCAGGCAGTAGCTTTTGTGTTTGCTGTAATCTAAAATTTAGGTCACTGGACTGAAAAGTGGTAGTCTTATAATATAACTTGTGCTCTGCCTGACTTCCAGAGACCAAGCATCATTTGTTTCAGGGATTTTTTTTATCTGTAATAGAAGCAGTAAAAACAAAATTAAAATACCTGAAGAGCTGCATTTAAGAAAAACAAACATACAATTCATGGGGAAAAAAAAATACAGTTTTGATCTGCGAGGTGTTAATTATACAATCAATTATAATGAACATTTTAAAACTCTCATACAATATTGTAGCATAGGGAAAGAGAAGGAATATTTGAGACTTGGAATACTTATGAGCAGAAAACATATACAACAGGATTAAAAAGAATCCTTTCCGACTTCTTTGTTTGCAATAAAAGATTAGTATGTATCCAGTTATGGAGATGATGCAGGTGGAGAAATACAAAGGCAAAGTCTGGGAACGCCAACAGGAATTGTGGATCTATAAGTCATCTGTGTATAGGTGATAACATAAGCCATAGGAATGCAAAAATGCATGAACAGGCTGGTAAGAAGAAGTACTAAAATGACAACAGCAAACAACAAGACAATAAATGTAACATCCACTGCCCCCTCCTACCTGAGTCAATCACTGAAATGCATGTTCAGAAATGCATGACCCCACAGGAGAACGTTCCCCTGGACATCCAATACTGACGGCAAAGTTCAAGGCACTGTAAGAGCATCTTCTGGGCCTGATCCAGTGTGTCCAGTGCTAATGACAGTTCAAATAAAGCCAGGTCACACAAAACACCCTTTTAATGACATGAAGGTCATTAAAAACTGTTAATAAAATAAATTCACTTGAGTGCCCTGCTTTTATTCCTGACTGAAGAGGATTGAAACACCATTCCATAAGGAATGTGAGAAGAGATGGCTTGGGCAGTACATGCCAAGAAAACAAGAGTCACCATCAAACAGGACAGCAAGCATTAACAGAATTTGATTTCTTCACGACTAGAGCGCTTTGCTGTGGGTAACACAAAGGTTAAACACATAGTAATTTTGACCAAAGCACGACAGATTGTCATCAAATGAAACTGAAGGAAAGTATCCAAATGCTCCCAAAGGTGTCAAAATGTTCCATGTTGTGTTATATCTCTAAAGGAACAACACATCACAAATATTTATCATTTAATTTAAAAGATAAAAGATGACATTCCGTGATGCATATATTTCACAAGTAGTGAAATATATGTCTAAAACATTAAGAGAAATACTGAAGAGCTACTTGTGTGTTACAATTACCTCATTCAAGCAAAACTACAGCACCAGACTCTGTTCCAGCAAGATTCTGCATTCCTGTTAGACTGTACAGTCCACGTAGGTACATTTCTGTGTCCCCATTATCCCTGTGAATGCAAGAACATTTTTGTGAGTCAGCATCCCATCTAGAAGTTAAATTTGTTTATTTGAGTCCTGGAGTATGTATTTGTCAATCCTATCACAGAGGCTGCTTCAGGACAGATGAGAAGAAATAGCTCCTACTTCTACAGGATGGAAGAGCAGCTCAGGACTGTCAAGATCCAAAGGACCTCAGAGTGTTCCCTTCCCCAGGCTTTGTTCTCATGTCAGCTGCAGTGAGCAGAGTACATAATATTTACATCTTTGGAAGATTTTGTGCTTTTCTTCCCAAAGCTAGATGTTCTAACTTCTATTAGTAAAAAGAAGATTGATTGACCTCAGTAAGGGGTGATGGGCCTTGCACAGGCATGAGTTGCAGGGGATGGTAGGGCAGGGGGAACAGGATGGAGGGAAGGAAAAAGCAAAAAAATAGTAATTGTTGAAGAATAAAACCAAAGCTTTCATTTAAAGCAACTGTCATTAATCTGAAAAGAGAAAGAAAATAAATTTGGAATACAATATGTACAGACAGTCTTATTTTAAATGAGTATCTTCAAACTTTTCCATTTGCTGTCAACATCTCTCTAAGTGCTATTGAACCATGGAACCACCAAGTAAATGAAAGCAGGATGTTAGACTGAAGTGGAAGGCAAAGCACTAATGTGAAGGTCGTGGTGACAGAGGAGGCACAAAGTGACACTTGTTATGCAATGGCTCTAAACATGGAATAGTCAACAAAGCCATCATTCTAATAAAAGCTAAGTACTGCCACTGTAGTCTGTGACAAAATGAATTATGACTCACAAGAGGCAAATATTAATGAGAAGCTGCCTATCAGAAAGTCTCTTACTTGACACAACTTTGAGAAGTGTCTCATATATAAACTCTCTTCCAAAGTGTTTTCTAAATAAACATCTAGAAATCATTACACAACAGAATGCTATCTGCATTTAGCTAGCTGCTCCAGAAAGTAGATAAAAAGCCTTGCTTTTACAATTTAAGGGTATTTAATGAAGCACTTGAGAGTATTTCAGATTTCAGTCTGAAGTTTAAAGTCCCTGACAGAATAGTTACCAGTAAATATTTCTTTGTGTGTGTTTCAATTCTGTTCTATTTCTGAATATTCATGTCTCCTGAATCTTGCTGCCTGAGTCCAGACAGATAACCAAGTATCATATCCTACCTTTTTTCCACAGTTGGAAGAACAGAAGCAGGAGAAAACATGACTAAGCTCTTTATTTTATGTAAAATGCATAGAGGAAACCAAAATGTCTTAAGATATTATTATTTTTTTCCATTATTTTCCTTTCCCCTCTGCTTACCCAAGCACCAGGCCATTCAGACTAAGAGAATACCAAAAGAAGTAGTACTTGACAAAAGCTTTCTGAACAACAGTCACTCCAGCTGGCTAAACAAAAGTTGTCTGTGACTGTGCATGTGGTGGAGCTGCATAAGGCAGCCTCCTCAGGGTCTCATTCCCCCTTTTCTGCTCATGTTACTTACCATTTATTCCTCGGGCTCTGAAGGCAAAATGAATCGCAGTTTTCAGAGCGTAGATTTTATTTATGTGCAGCTAGGATTGTGTTTATGTTTACATAAATCCATGGCATTTTATGCAGCTCTTATTTCTAGATTGAGCTGAAACACCAAAATGATCTGCATCTATGTTTACATGGGGCTAGCAACCATAACTGCACACAAGCTTGCACTCCAGGGGCTCACAGGTGCGTGGCAGAAGACAGAACAGGTTTTGAACAGATTTGCTCATTGCTCAAAATCAGAAAATAATTTCTGCAAAAAATAGCTCAGTGGTAGTGACTCACAAAATTACACTGTTTTTGAATATTTCTGTTCACTGATTAAATAAGCAAAAGGCTTAGATCCCTCTGTGACTAATACCCACGCTTGGCACTTCGTAATATTGTACCTCACAAAATTCTCCAGCTTACACTAAAAATTCAGTTCCCTCCGTTTTACAGAATCTATTAATCAGAATTGCTGCATATAGCAAGTAGAATGACTTTTTATAACAGTAATACTCTCTTAGTTACCTTTCTTTCCTAGAAATGGACCTCTGTGCATATCATATGGAGAAGAAAGATTGTTCTGATAGTAAAAAGCCAGAAGAAACACCTGCCCACTAAAGATACTGATTCATGTTTTAAGCAAGTCATACTGTGCTGAAGTGGAGCCTCTATCAGGGCATTTGCACAGATGGCAGCACAGATTTTTAAATTATTATTAGATTATTAGATAATTGTGCTCCTCTCAACCCAAATATAGCCCATCTTAAAACATCTTTTGAGCAGTGCTGCATTATAAATAGGTTCCTGAAATGATCCCAAATAGTATATTTCCTTTAACATGGATGGTATAAAAGGATAGAGAAAGACAAGTAACATTCGCATATGAAAATAATGGAAATAAACCAAAACGGTTTATTAACACTCTTAAAAAGAAAGGCTCCCCAACATTCTATGTGTATATATATGAAATAACCCCCACAAACTTTAGATAATATTTTACATGCTTTTAATACTGAATTTCTGAATTACCAAGATACTCAGAAAGAAAAACCCACATGGTTTTCTTTGCATTGTCATTTGCATTATTCTCAAATAAAGCAACTTTATCTGAGAACTCCATCCTATAATTTCTTGCTTTTCAGTGTAGTGAACAATTAAAAGTGAAAGACTTTACTGAGCTAAACAGAAATAAAAACAAAGCCCCTATGACAGTAAAAAACATGCCTGAAGCAATAGCTTTTTATCCATCTGACTCCCATGCCTCCCATTACATGTGATTAGTCACAAATTGATCCTTCTATATTTATTCTGGTATCATTTTCCACACTTGTGTCTGACAAAGTCTTTTGCCTCCTTGCTTCCCCATGGAAGATGGTGTTAGGTGATATCCTCACCAGTCCATAGAAAGGATTTTGTTACTTTGAAAGCCTGCATTTCATGTGTTCTGGAAAGCATTCATTGCATGAACACCATCCCATGTTAGCAAATTTACTGTCAGCCTAACCTGCCTATGGCAACTACCTCCATCATCGGGAGCACTAGTCCCTGGTGGAGAAGTGGGAGTAAATGACTTCAAAAGTGATAATAGAGGTCGTGCCATTCAGTGGGATGCCACTTCATGTTTTGCTTATCATGATCTAGTTCCTATCAATCTGTTCCTCCCACCTCTTCTCCACAGAAGCTTTGGTGGTCTGCTGCATACTGAGCAGCAGATGTTCTTTTCTTGATATTACATGCAAATTTTTCAAGCAGCTGCACGGAATTGATATTATCATATGAGAAACATCATGACTTTGACTTTCCCTTCTGCCACTAATCCACTTTCCTGCTTTTCTTTGGATCTTAAGAATTTACAACTCTGTAAATAATAATAATAATAATAATAATAATAATAATAATAATAATAATAATAATAATAATAATAATAATAATAATAATAATAATAATATCTATTATTTTTATTGTTGCTGCCACACTTGTTATATCAATTTATCTGTTTGACTGCAGGGCATATAATAATTCTCTGCCTTTCTTCTTTATCTCAACAGCTGATTACAGTATTCTCTTAAGGTCTTGTTAAGTTCATTTATGATTTGTTGACTTAGAGACTTGGTATCTTCTGAGTCAGAACCACCAGGATATCTGGGTGTAAAGCTCCACTTAAATCAGGCATCTTGGAAGACACAATCCTCTTTCAATGATTGTGAGAGACAGATATGTTATGGGTAATGGCTTAAACATTGCTAGGATGGAGCTTTGCCCATTGTGGCCAAACTGAATAAAGAGGCAGGCACCACCCAAGCCCACCCCTGACTGCAGCTTTGGGCTGGGACTTGAGCTGCACAGAGCTCTGCTCCTGATGCAAAGGGATGCAACACATCCAGAGGCTGCTGCCAGACACTGTGTGAAACTTATCCCCTCCAGGAGAGCTACCTGGGCATTCCTACCTGGCCAAATTGCACATTAATCCTTTGGATATTATATTTTCAGGGGTCCTAAACACCAAGCAGACCAGAAGAAGAGTATCAACAGGATGCCATCAGCATCCATGGAGTGGTGGTATTTTCTACTTAGTCTGTCACTCTCTTTCTCTCTATTTCTTGCTCATTTCCTCCCATTTACTGTTAAATAAAATCCATACAATTGACTTCAGCATTTGCACCTTAATTCAATCAGAGGCATGTCTCTAACAATTTTAATAACCAGATTGTAACACTGATGAAGCTGTAACACAAAAGATAGTATCACCCAATTCCTGTGGTTTGGGGTTTTTTGTCATTTCTGTTCCTGTTTTTTTTCAATGTAACAATTTGAGTTGTGAGAAATCCTATTTGATTAATAATTGACTTATTTTTAAAAGGATTGCTTTGATTTTCATGGACTTTCCATGAACTCATAAAAACAGATTTTCTGCAAAAAATATCTTTGTGCAAATCAATCCTCAGTCTAGTGGGAAATGATGAATTTTGATTTTCACTTTGAAAACTGGCAAAATCTGCCTAGAGGAAGCAGCATATATCCACATATTTTCTTATTGAAGTCCGTTTTGAAGCAGGTTAAACACTTGCCAGAGATGATGTGGGCTTAAGTTCAAAGAACACCCAGAATTTTGACCTAACTAGATATAAATGTTCCTTGTTGTAAATGCTGATATTCTGGAGTAAGCATTTTACAGAAGAAAACAACACAGTGGAAATAGAAAACTCCAATACATGTGGTCTAGCAACTTTCTTTTATATTTTTGCCACCACGTGGCTTCTCCTTTAGGTGAAAGGAACAAAACCTTATCTAATTGCTTCAACTACTGTGCCTCCCTGGTGTTAACAAGATGTATTATACAGAGATGGGACATTTCCCAGTGATTGTATTTTCTCTCTGCCCAGATCTCTCTCCATGCAAGTAGAAACAGGATCTTTGTACTGAGCAATCTGCTCTGTGTCCCACATAAATTCAATAATGTAAAAAAAAAGCATATTAAGCACAGAAAAAAAATTCTACACCAAAGAGCTTGCAATTGGCAGTATCTCAATTAAAATCACCTCTCCTTTCTGCATACAAAAACTTTCAGTTAAACAAATGGTGTGAGGAAAAAAAACAATTTATTTACAATTCCCTTAATGTATTCATCAAGCTTGTAAACACTTTGTATTAAACTTCAGGATTTCTCATTCATTCCAGAAGTCAAAAGTCAAAGTTTGGAACTCCAGAACTTCATTCACCCTTTTGTCTTTGCTTATATGTGTATTATAGATAAAACTTCACATATTCTACTACGCTTGATAATATTTTTCTGTTATCTCACTTATGGTCTGATGACCATAGTACTGTGTGTGCATTAGTAATCAATCTCATGGCTTTGGAAAGGCAATGAAATTCAGGAAAAGCCAGTGATGTGGACTGTAAGTCAGTCTCATCAAATGGAGTTTGAACGCAGTGAAGGAAATGATGCATATGTGAAGCTTTCTATCACAAATTTGATTTTTGCATGACAAACTTGTACCATTCCAGCTCTGCACTGTTTGTTTGATGGATCATCTAAGCTGCAAAATACTTTCTTACTCTGATCAAATGTATGCATATTCTAGATAGGTGGTTAGGGGAATAAGGCCCCAAATCTCAAGAGCAATTGGTTAACCAAAGAAGAGAAATACCACTTCTTTTTTTTTCTTCCAGAAATAAATACAAGTAATTGCATGCAATATTTTTAACTTATATTCTCCTATATTATTTATATATTATATATATATTCTACTTATTATTACTATATACATATTCTACTTATTCTATATTTATATATTCTACTTATATTAATTTATATTTATACTGAAGTTCTTACAAAAGTAACTTTTCAACTAATACTGACTAATCATCGGTTACTGCAAGATTTTTCTCAAAGAGCCACTGATGTTTGAGAGAATTTATTAACAGATTTTACAAAGAAAATCCTGGTCTTTTCTGATTTTTCCCTATACTTACTTAATTTCTCTATTTTTATGTTTAACAGAAGAATATAGCTTACACTGTTTGATTAAATATCAATTAAATTACAGAATAAGTTAATAATCATCCTTTACAGGACTAATAATGTTGTATTGATGATCTTTCAGACACACAATATGAATGGTGAAGAGGCTTCTTGTTTCCCTCTAGTAAAATAATACTTGATTTCAAATTTATTGTCTTTTAAAAATTTGTATTTTTCTATTCACTCATAATATATGAAGGTTATTCTAGCAAATCAAATCATCTTTTTGGAATACTTTCACTCAGGGTCGAGTCCCCTAAATTTCAATAGGCTCCAGACTGGTCTCATAATAACATCCATGGATGTTGTTCCAGTCCATAGAGGAGGAAAGCCACTACATCTATTTTTAATGCAACCTTTTCAATTTCTTGTTCTTAGCAGGTTTTTTTTCATATCAATCTGTTTTAGCTAAAAAGTGCTGAGGAAATAATTGTCACTTTTCAGAAACAGAATTCTGTAAAATGAAAAAGACAAAAAAATGTTTAATTTAAGATTGCTCTGGTGGATCATATTTGGAAAACTATTGTTCCTCCCAGGATAATCTTATTTTGTTGCCCAAAGAGGTTTTCTCCGCCCTCAGAGCTTTAAAGGTCTCACTGGTTAAAACCATGAGCAACCTGGCCTGATTTCTGAGTTAATTCTGTGCTGGGGAAGGACAAGAGATCTCCTGAGGTCTCTTCCAATCTGAGCTATTTTACTAGTTTTACCTAGGATAGAATTGATTTCTTTCCCAGTGCCTGCTACGGGGCTGTGCTTAGGATTTGTGCTGAACACAGGGTTGATAACACAGAGATGTTTTTGTTATTGCTGAGCCAGGGACTTCTCTGCTTTTTGTATCAGCCCTGCTGGTGAGGAAGTTGGGGGTGCCTGGGAAGGTGGGAGGGGACACAGCCAGGACAGGTGACCCCAAGTGACCAAAGGGATATTCCAGACCAGGTGACATCATTGTATATCAGTATATAAAGCAGGAGAAGAAGAAGAAGGAACAGGGGAACATCTGGAGTGATGGTTTTGTCACCCTGCTCTCCTGGAGATGGCTGAGCACCTGCCTGCCCATGGAAAGCACTGAATTAATGCCTTGGTTTGCTTTGGTTTTGTATGTGTCTTTTGCCTTCCCTGTTGAATGGTCTTTATCACAACCCATGAGTTTTCTACCTTTTACCCTTCTGTGGTGTTGTGAGGTGAGAGACGAGGTGAGAGATGAGAATCTGACTCCACGTTCTCAAAAGGCTGATTATATTATATTATATTATATTATATTATATTATATTATATTATATTATATTATATTATATTATATTATATTATATTATACTAAAGAAAGAGAAAGGAGACATCAGAAGGCTTAGCAAGAATGAATAATAAAAACCTGTGACTGACTCAGAGAGTCTGACACAGCTGGCTGTGATTGGCCATTAAGAAAAAACAATTCACATGGAACCAATCGAACATGCACCTGTTGGTAAAAAAATGTCCAAGCCACATGCCAAAGCAGCAAACACAGGAGTAGCAATCAGATAATTATTGTTTTCATTCCTCTCCGAGGAATGCATTATTTTCATTCCTCTCTGAGGCTTATGCATTATTTTCTATTTTTTTAGATGTGTTTATGAATATTGTAATTACAAGCATTGTCACCTGAGCACCTTCCCCTGAAACATATATTAATGTGATTTCCATCCATCCTACTTTTTATTTTCTCCTGTTTCAGAACAAAGAAACATGTGCAATGAAGTGTGTTCTTTTGGTAGTCTGCTTTGGACTTATTTATTTGATCTATTTTTAGTATTCCTTTCCACCCTAGTGTTCAACTTGCTATTTAGCTACATCACATCAAAGAAATGCACCTTCTGAGCATACCCAGCCCATTATCAAGACTTAAACAGTTGAAATAAACCTTCAAAGGAAAGTGGTGGCTTGGCAAGGAAGTTGTTGACCATTCTCTTTAAGCTTTTGATAAACCACTTTTTGTCAAGCAAAAATGTCAAAAGATTACCTGTAGAAAAAAGATCAAAACTTCCTCTTAAAATTTAGTATCATACAAGACAGTGGCATGGAAATAAAAAGACAAATGTGCTACAAAAAAGACAAATATTATTAAAATATCTGCACTGATGACAACTACACTTCAGGGTCATGTTCTGCTCAGAAGCTTGTAATGAAGGTTTCATGCAAGCTGGAAGCATAAATTAATTTCTATTGTCTGAGATGAGATCAGACTACATGAAGCTCTAATCAGACTAATACTAAGACAAAAAAATAATTTAAACACATTTTTAAGAAGGGACTATATTGATCAATTGTAGGTACACGTGTCTCCAGGCAATGACAAACTGCCCTGTCGATAGGTCCTGATCAGAGGACAGCTCACAGCAACAGGATTCATCTGATGAGGGAACCTCCTTCAGAGGAATGAAGAGGAACAAAACTTCACAGAGTGAGTCCACAGCTCTTTTTCCCCATCCTCTTCTACCAGGAGCAAGCATCAGGCTTGCTGCCTGTAAAACCTAGAAAAGAAGCTGCATCCCAGGACTAATCCTGAAATAACCAGACATTGTCAGGGACAGACTGAGGCCATAAGTAGGATTTAATAGAGACTTGTGAACTAGGTGTGACTTTTCAAATTAGTTTCAAATTCTGCATCTTAATATCCTAACTTCAGCATTTGTGAGATAATATGATATTGGTCTTTGGCTGACATTGGGGTAACAAGTTCTCTCCTGTTTCATTTCCTTGTTTCATCCTTAGGTATTCAAAGACAGACAGTGGTCTGTGGATTGTAACTACAATGTTCTTTTAATGCTTTGTGTATGATATTCATCTGTCCTGGTTTCTCTTTTATCCTGTCAGGTAGCTTTGGTTTAATAGCAGGTGGCATTTCAGCTCTCTTGGTTCACTAATTTTTACTGAGATACAGGGAAAAACTAAGTTATGCATCTTATTTTCATCTCGGTGCATGTAAATGTCACACAGGGAGTTGAAAATCCAACCTGAAACATGGGGAGAAAAATGTTCCAGCTTTCAGTAATATTTGCATTTTATTTTTACTAATGATTTCATTTTTCACAGTTTTAGATAAGCGTTAGGACAGCCACATCACTGTGATTCATCAACATGAGCCTGCTTTATCATGCTGTTGTATTAAAAGAAACCTTTTGTAATGCTTTATACCTTAGTGGTTTTAAGAGATCAGCATTCATCATTCTCTATCTTGTTGGGCAACACTTCTTGGAGAAAAGCTAGAAATGGAATTGATTTTCCCAACTTTATTAAAGAATCGGTAAAGCAGCGAAGTGTTATTGGTCATGCCTGTCTTGCTGCCTGCTTTCAATTGCAGCCCCTATTGTCATGTGCACAGAAAGCAGCTGTAGGTGCAAACAAGATAGCAAGGAAAATGGCACTTGCTGGAGAACACAGAATGCTCTATTCAGGACCTTTGACAGGATTTGCTCTTGAAATTATGACTGTGCTCCGGTTACTTTATAAACTTATTTTCTGCCTATTACTGAAACACATAAAATGTTTCTCTACAGGAAGGGTGGTTCACAAAAGTGCTTAGGTTTTAGATTACCAGGATTTTCTGCATTATGCAACAAACAGAGCAAACATTGTACACAACCCCTGCAGTCCTTGTTTCCTAGAGAAGGCTGTGTATGCATTATGTGTATAGGAGAAAGTAACTTCTGGTACATTTTTTGCTGATAGTTTAAATTGCAAATTAATAGGCTACAATAAGAAACTTTGTAAATGGGAAAATTCTGAACTCCTGAATAAGAAAATAGGGAATTTAAAAGCAATCCCTGCTGATTCTTTCCTTTTAATTGTTCTTCCCGAAGCAACTTTTGTAACAGTTTCAACTTTAACTTTACAGATTGCAACTTATATGCACACACCAGCGTCTAGATGCCCAGGGAAAATGTCCCTGCACTACTTCTGAAGCTAACAGTGCTGTTCTTGCTCCTTCACAGCTGCTCTTGATCCTTCTACAACCTCCATCTTCTTGATCCTCCGACAACCTCCATCTTCACTCCCAACACAGCCTCTAAAGCGACACGGAAAGAAACCAATAAAAAGTTGCATCCCTTGCACCCTTGTAAAACCAAAACAAAACTCACACTGGATGTTGAGTTTCTGTCAGGAGCATTAGACAGCAGAAACTTGATGTTCTGACCTTCCCATTCAATAGTCAGTACACAAACCCTTTTCTGTGTTAGGCAATTCAGTGCTGCTGCTGTTTAATTCCTGCTATCATGGCAGTGTACTGGAGGCTTAGACACCACTTCTGCTCTGAAAAGCAGGAAAGATGAAAGTGACTGTAACAGTAAAAGCTTTAAAATTTAAGTAAAATAACAGAGATGCTTACGAACTATGAGGAAATAACACAAAACTATTAGGGCAACAGCCTGAAAAGGCAGAATTTCATTTCCTAACTATGGATTTGAGCAGGACGAAGGGGAGGCTAATGGGCAGGATTTGTTGATGTTTCCAAGGTGCTCCTTCATGACTTTTTTGCATGACTGCAAAGACACTAATTACTTCCAGAGCTAGACATTGCATTTAAATAGTTGTATTTGGAAATCTATCATGGTGAACTTAAAATTCTGCTTTTTTCTGCTCCTTTTCTGACACGAATACCTCTACCACATCTTGTGACAGTAATTTCCCTCCCTTGTAATCAGCACTATAAAAACTATACCACCTTGGCTCATCAAAAGTAAAACAAAAATAAAAATTAGGTGGGACTGTAGATGGGATGAAAATTATTTGTAAACCTTCAGCATAAGGATGTTTAGCCATAAGCCAGCTTGAGGATTTCACCACAGATAAAGAACTTACCTAACATGGAGAGTGACTACTTCTCACTAAAGAAAGGGCAGAACAAGCTTGGGAAAACATAGGAAAAGGAATGTGGAAAAATGTCTATAATCATTCAGAGAAAGCTGGGAGAGAGTTAATGTGGTCTAATTTATCAGAATCT
Source organism: Molothrus aeneus (assembly GCF_037042795.1). Lineage (NCBI taxonomy): Eukaryota > Metazoa > Chordata > Aves > Passeriformes > Icteridae > Molothrus > Molothrus aeneus. The sequence goes on along the minus strand of NC_089649.1, from coordinate 10,892,091 downwards.
GAGTATGTGATCTGAGTAGACAGCAAATCCTCTGCAATCACCAGGGAACAAGCAGAAAAATTTTTTCACCATCCACATGGTGCATACACATGATCTTCTTTGAAGTAACAATTTTTAAGTAATTCAGGCCTTTTTCTATACCAACACCATTCTCAGTGTGCTCTTTTGGATGTTCCTCCTGTAAAGGCTGACAAGGATAAACCCTTTATTTTTACTTTGTGGGTAATAATTGCAGCCTTTAGTTAATAAATAACTGCCTTTAGTAACCAAAGTGGGTGCATGGTAACATAAAAATGGTTATCCTTCTTCAAGATGATTGATTAAAAGTATGGCTCTAACTGCATGAAATTGCAAGAACTTGTTCATGTAATCTAAAAAGGGCAAACACAGGATCATAGATATTTTATGGAAGGTGGTTGGAAAATTATTTTCTACCACACTCATCATATGTGAGAAAGACAGTTTTGGTTAAGAAAAAAGGTCAGCTTAAGCATAAAGACTGAACTACTTATTTCAAACTGAATCTGGATACTTTGGCAAAGCTTGGAGTGCTTGGATCCATATTCATATTTAATTTCATATGAGCCAGCCGCAACATTTGAATCCAAATTCATATCAGAACTATAACAGCCTTGGAGGATTTCAGATGGAATAGTCTGGCTTGAAACTATGGTTAGTTTCCAAATGGTATGAAATTTGCTGTGAATTGGGACTTTTCCATGCTTGTGAAACAATAAAATCTGCTTCTTGGGCTGATACGTGATTTTTTTCCTAAAGCTTCTCTTTTTGCAGAAATCTTAGTATATATACCACAAGGAAATGTGGAGAGCTTATCACTGGGCTGGAACGTGGTTAATAAAGAACCTTTACATGGATCTGTGCCTTCATTTCTATCACACATTCAGGAATTTTGCCAAGGTACAAAATGTATGCATCTAGAATACCATAAAGACACATTCTGAGTTTTGTGTACAAAAGATAGGCTGCACATGTAATTACAAATACATAGCTACAATATCTGCCTTTATGTATCAAGGCACATCATGAGAGTATTTTGGTTTTGCCTGAGTCAGTGCATTATACACACTGTTAAAATTCATGCTGGAGTAGTTTCATCTCTAAGCTTTCTCCAGCTCTTGGGCTCATGGGCCTCCCCAGCAATCCTACTATTTCCAAGATTGTCTTTGCAGGACTACCCAAAACTAAATAATGCAAACTAAGAGCATCAACTAGAATATTTTTAAAAACTCCTCAGATTCCTCTCTGTAAGAGTCTCTTTTTCTGGTTAAAAACTTGCTCTCTGAGATTATCAGTCTTCTGATTTCAGAGAGGGAGCCTCAGCCCCTCAGGTCCACAGTGGCAGTGGTAGCCCTTCGGAAATCACAGATGGAGGAACAAAATTTTATTTGGAGAAGGGAACATGCTACAGTCCCATAAAGCTATCTGGAAACAATTTTAAACTCTGTCTGAAAACTATAAAAACTTTTATTTGTCAAAACACATCAACATGAAAATGTATGAACTACTGGTCTGTGGCAATTTGGATGTCATCTTCTGGGACTGCTGCTTTTACCAGAATTTAATTAATTTTATGGTTCTACTGAACTTTTTCTGATTAATATTTTTTTTGGTGTTCTTATGTGCAGTACAGAAGAAAATGCTATTAAGTCTCCCCACCTCCACAGGACCATGGTAAGAAAGCAAACACAGCAGAATGGATGCTCAGTTATTCTTTGCATGTTACAATTAGCAGAATAATTTCTTTTTTTGGCAGCGAATCAGCGTTGCAGATTAGGCCTATAGCCATGGTTATGGAACCAGGAGTACAGAATAGACATCCCCACTTAACCACATGTGTTCCTTTCATATCCTCTGGCAACAAGTCATTTCAGGTGCTATCTGTTTGGGGCAATGAGCAGTATTGGGTTGAAAAACAAACCTCCTTTCCCCAATAACCATCTAAGCTTAAAGTCCTGACTCTAAATGCAAAACTAAATTTCTCAGTTTGGCTGACTGCTACTTGACATCATTCACTCAATGCTATCATGTCCTCATCTCAGGAATATCTTAATTTTTTTCTCCTTCACCTGTAGGCCCGAGGATCAGCCATATCTGGGGTCTCCTTTCATGTCAGCTGAGGAGGCATCTCAGCACAAGAAATCCCCAGGCATGACAATTTCACTCCTCATTTTACTCTTTTTTTCACAACAGGGACTTCTGTTGTTAAAGAAACCTCTCACTTGCCCAAACTTGAGAGCACATGGGAGCAAAAATAGAGCAAGGTTCCAGTATGGGACACAGGTAGACCAGTCAAGGGAACATTTCAAAACCAATGCAGAATGCTATGTATTGCATACTTAGCAATTAAATAAGACTTGACACTCACAACTTGTATCTTAGCCAAAGGAATGGAAATATGCAAGCTCATCTTTAATAAGGACAACACAGGACAGTGCCTCAGCTAAGCCTATTTTAAAGGAAAAGGTACAAGTATATAAGCTGATCAGCTTTTATATGAGTTTTCTGTGCTCTGGATTCTTTAGAGAGTCATCCTTATTTAAAAAAAAATAAGCTTTTCAGAGCATGTGTAGCTGAAATCTTTCTATTAATCGGAATCAATTAGATTTAAAAAGACATGATGGGCTCTATAGAGGCAGGTTTAGCATTATCACGTTGGAGACAGACTGATGCACAGGGTTTCAGCAGCATTATCTAAATATAGTGCCTGGCTCGTGGATTCTCAGAAGCTGTAAGAGATCTCTCTGAAGGACAACAAAGAAATGGGAAAGAAGGGGATTTGCTTCAACTGAAGTGAATGCAAATGGCATCTCCATTCACTTCATCTGCAGCAATCTGACACCTTTTCGTTTCCGTTTCACACAAAAAAATAGGAGATAATAGGGAAACAGTAATGGTATAAGTGGACAGAGCCTGACCATTAAAATGTTTACCATTCCAGCATGATGCCTGCAGATGCAATAAAATTGAAACTGGAAAGGTGTTAGAATTGCTGCCTGTTTCTATTCATTTGAATGGCAGAAACCCAGAATTCTGTTTTATGGTTTCATGTAGAGGGTCAATCCATTATCTTTCTTTCTTCCAGGGATCAAATAGCATTTTTGTGAGGATTAGGTCTCTTTGGCATGCTGAAGTGGAACCAATGTGCAGAGGTTTGAATTTTGAACCTATCTTAAATTGAACTGCTTTAACAAATGGTGAGTTGACTTAAAAATTGAACTTGGAAAATATTAAATGGATTTTTAAAGGTTTAAACCATGGAGATTCTCTTAAAAATGCTCACATAATAGCCCATCTGTGGTCCAGATACATCACAAACATAAATATTATGAGTACTGGAACAAATTAAATAGTTAAAAATATTAAGCATTTTCTGTCTATATGGTAAAAAATGTATAACATACAGAAATAAAAGGATGTTGTGAACTTTTTAAAATGTGAGAGAATTAAGAGAGGTAAATGAGCAAAAATATTACATTCTGCAACATAAATATGGCTTCTAATTATCAATGGCAAGGATATGAAGCAACACTTAGAAAAATGTACCATGGACATTCACTAAACTCAGGATAAGATGATATTGAAGAACTATATTGTTTTTAACAGAAAGATGCATTTTTTTAATTTGAGGAAAAATTTATTCATCAAGGTTATAAAAATTATAGATATAATAAAAAAACCAAAACCAAAAACATCTAGCAAAATAGTGCTTACTTATGATAACTTCAGATTTAGGAAAGAATGCAAATGTTTATTTATTACTTTATAATTGACAGTCTTCACAAGGAGGAAACAAATACTAAAACCAAATAAATAAATTCTGTAGAAGACAATTAGTGAAGAGTTTCAAAAAAGAAAGTGTAAGCTGACTCAGAAGTACTTTTTGAATTCTCATTCTTACCTAGGTGTTCTCTGGAAACATTGCCATACAGCAAAATCCAAATGTGCATTAAAAAATGCCTAAATAAAAAGGAATCCATAGGAATGCAAAATTTTTAATCACAAATATACTTGCAAAATAAGAACTTAAATATAACCAAGTATCAACAATTAGTTGCCTAAATATTGATTGAAGATTAGTCAATAAACTGTTCTCAACTCATGGACCAGATGGATCTGCTTTAGCACCAGACTCCAGAACAGGTTTTAAAGTCAATATCCAACACAATTCACAGTTTGGAAAATATTTTCTGTAGCATAACTAAGCTATGGCTGAAGAGATGCTGTGGAAGAACAGGTCTGTTACAATTTTTGCATTCAGAGTTATTTTCCTGCAGTAAGAGAGAACACAAAGGCCACTGAAAAACACAATGAAGTATTTAAACAGACTGATCTGATATTTTGTCAAAAATAGATGCATAGAGAAGCCTGTATGGTATGTCAACAGAGTAAATAATGATGAGACAGAAAAAGGTACAGAGTCCTTACAGGTGAATATGAATTTCTGTAAGAGAGGTAGTAAGAAATAAAACAAGAAAGCCAGTCTCCTAAAAAAAAAAACCCAAAACAATTAATGTATTTATTTTTAACTCTTACATTTTAAAATTTCAACTCCTAAGTGAGGGCTACTTTCTATTTTTTAAAGCAGGACAAAGTATTTTAGTATTTTAGCAGAGAAATAGAAGATAACTGCAGCTGGTAACAAGCTCTTTTAACCTCAAACTGAGCCAGCACCAGTGAGTAAGAAGACAGAAGAGTATCAGAAATTAACTAAGAAACCAAGAGCCTCACTGAAGCCCAGTTAATACAATAAATTACTACAGCACCTCTCTTAAGTGTTCAGCACCTATAAATAAGTGCAGCCTGAGTATTGGCAATTAATGGAATCTACATTTTTCTTCTCCTTGCTGCAGAAGAGACCAAAAGTGGTCATAACTTTCAGCTCATACAGCTCAAGCAGTTAGCTGTAGGGCATGGTAGACTTACAGAAAAATACTGCAAGTAAGCATCTTCTTTCAGAGCTGGCAAAAATTCATTTGAACCACATTTTTGACGAATTCTGGCAAAGTTCTTCCATCCTTGTTCTGAATTTCATACAGCAAATGTGTAGAGCAAGAGCTGACCAATATAAATATTCTGGTAAATATTACGTTCTGCAGATAGGTAATGCAGTGAAAAAGAAAATATAATATCTAAGGATGTGCACTTTTAGTTATACCAAGTGCTATACGTATTTCCAGTTTGTGCAAGAGAGTATCCTTCAGATATAAATGAGATATATAAGTATCTGAGAGCTGAGCTGCTTGTTTTTCTGCTAAAATAAACTTCACTATTCATCTAATGAGGTTTGCTTTCCCAGAAGAAAGATACTGAAGTGTGTAACTCAGCACAGCAAGGTCATTATTTTTATCTTCAATGAGTCAAGACATTTTTAAGATCTAGAGCAACAATTTTGACCAATTTTTGCATCATCAATATCTAATATGGAAATTAAATTCAAAATCTGCCAAATAGGAACCAACTCAGCAGGCTATCAGGATTTGCCTTAAGAACAATATCAGTAAGTAGAGCAGAAAACAACACCAAAATTATATCAACCTGTCATCATCAAAAAGAGATTTTTTTAAAGAATTTTTAAGAAATGCTGTTTGCATTGGCAGGTAGATTAGTATCCAAGTATCAAACATCCTAATATCAAACATCTTAATAGCAAAAATATGGAGCACAAAAGCAACTGATAAAACACCAGGCAGATGATTTTCATGTATTTGCTTAATTTAAATGAACTTTAAAAATATAAAACTAAAAGGAACTATAAGGTCTCCACTTAGCAAACCTCATAGGCAAATTTCTGTTGACCACTACCAAATATTGTAAATGCTGATGAAAGTGGAATCACCTTGATGAGCCAACTCAAATAATAAAGAATCTTTGCTAGCTATTAATCTTTTCTGAATGCTCAGTTTTACTAAGTTGCTCCACTCAGAAAGGAAAAAATGTGTCTAGTATTTTTGAAAAGTTATGCAATTTCAAGTCTCAGTATCTTCAGTCTTTAAATCTTGTTGCAATTGTTTCTTTGGTTGTTTGTTAGGGGATTTTTTTTTTCCTTTTTAAAAGTTTCAATCTATATATTGTGAAATATATCAGACAGACCAACTTTGGTGTAAACTGCTCTGAACACCTCTTAGAGTAAATATTTATTTATGGTGCTCTGCTGCTGCAGGCTTTAGGCAATTAGGCTTGATTTTGAGCTCTATACAAGAACCAAACTCCTACTGAAATTTGTTTCAGTTCATTCTCCTAGAGAGAAATGGTTTATTGCTGATTAAAGGCTTGAAGACAGTGAAGTGTAAGCTTTATTTGTTCAGCCTTCTTAGAAGAATGAAAAAAATATGACTTTTCCATGCTTTTATTAGATGAGAAAATACCATAAATAAAAAGAAAATATAAAGAAAAAACAGTGTTAGTAAAGAACAAATTTAATAATACTTAGATTTTAATCTCTTTTTAAAGCTATAAAATTATTATTAACCATCTGATATCTGAGGTTCTGAAAATTACATCCCATAGGAGTTGTGAAGGCAAGAGACAAAAGCTCTATTTTGCTCCAAAACTGAGTTAAATTTGCTGGTTTGAGAGAATGTAAAATGTGCTCATGTAGGATAACAGAATGCTGGACTCAAGAGCCATGCTTCAGTGTTTAAAAGCAGGTTCCAGAAAAAACATGAGGTAATTCTGATCTATCTTTATTGGATTGGTAGATGTCAAATGAGCAGAAAAGCTTGCACCCTGTTTCAGTAAATAAATATGTAAATAAACACAGCTACAGGGCTGTGTTTAAGGAGAATGATCCCATTCTCCTTTTAGGTACTGCAGCCCCAAAATTCAGCTGACTAGCTTTTATGAGGAGGTTATCTCAGCAAGCTTTACATTTTAAGAAAGAGAAAGATCACAGTAATAAAAACAAGTTAATGCAGTGAGAATGAACTGCAAAGCTGCAAGAAATAAGAGAGAGTTCTGTCAGGGGACGTATCCTGAGCATAGTGTCAGGTCTCACATCACAGATTTCCCTAAAAAACTGGAGGATAATTAGGATAAGCAAAGGATAGAAACAATCCTAAACCTAAATAAAGTCTCCCTACTATAATAAATATTTTCTGACCAACTGAAAATTAAAACCATAAGCACAATATGTTCAGGGAGAAAAAGAAAATTCTCACAGTGACCAATTGGCTGATTCTTTGCACTAGACCCAACTTTTCCCACAAGACTAGGGTTATTTCCTCTGGGTTGCATATTGTGCTCGTAGAAAAATATCAGAAAGTTTTCCTGGAAAATCAGTGAAAATCAAAATTGTGACCTTAATGCATGAGTGTCTCTGAAAATTCACTGGAAAGTGCTATTCTCATCTCTTCTGTAGAGCTTTATTGTATGGACTGTCTCAACTAGACCCCATGGCTCTCCAAATCCCATTTACTTTTCTCTGGCAAAATGTAAAGGAAGTTTTGAAGGGCAAGGTACTGATGCACCTATTTAAAGTGCCACTAAATCTGATAACCATTTAGCAAATGTGAAAGAGAGTGATTTTTTCTGGGTATCTTTCTCTGTTTCCCAAACAGATGGGAAACAGCATCCAACAATCACTTGCAGTAAGCTAGTATTAAATAAAACCTAGCTCCTCTTAACATTTTTCTCTCCTTCAATATTTGTCTCCACCCTTCTCCCTTCCACTTTGTACCAGAGGAAGAGAAATATGCCCTTCTATTGTTTGCTTCTCTCCCACTGAAAAGACTGCCTTCTAAAGCACAAATATATCTATTTAAAGGGCAGTTACACAATTACAAAATCTGGTTTTGGATCAGAGAACAGCACAATGGATTTCTGTAATCATGTCTTAAGAAGATAACCTTTATAAAGAGGATATAATCTTGGCTCCCATTGAAGACAAGACGTGGAAGGAAAGCATAAAAGCTACAAGTGCAAAAGTTTTTTCCAGCTGTAATTCTGTGGGGCTCAGTACTCAGTTGTAAACAACAGCCATAAGGGGATCAGGAATTATGGTGCAAAATACTTTAGAGAAAATAAATCAAACAAAAAAAGTGGAAGTCATCATGCTGATTAAAGGACTTCTGGGTGAGACTTGGACTCAAGTCCAATGCAAAATGCAGAAAAAATACTCTCCAAATTCCTAAAGGTTTGGGAACAATTTGGACAAGTAAATAATCTAGAAACTACTGCAAATATGAAACACTGGCTTTCAGTCAACTGCAGCAAGCATCACTTGAGAAAGTACAGCCCTGTAGACCACATGATGTATATTCTAGCTTATCTATTTTATTTTATTTCTTGGCTAGGATGTGAAATGACTCTCCAGACATCAGACTACACTGTAATTTCTACTTCATAAGAAATTTACAGTTTCATATCTTTCCTAATGGGATTACCTTAATCATTTACATTTCAGGAAATAACTTGAGTATCAATCACTCTGACTCCAGCAAGAGAACACAGAAAGGATCAAGATGAATCTAAAAGTTGCTTTATTATTAGAAGCTCATTTTTAAAGACCTAGACATGTATTTACAGGAAATCAAAGACTGTCTAATGGACTGGTTTGCTGTGCAAAATTTCATTTTTATTACATGAGACCTAGAAATAATTGTTCTGTTAGAACCATGCACTTTTCTTCAGCACCACCTAACCTGAGTAGTCTTCCATACAGGTGTGTGCATTAAATTGTGTCTGATTTTAATTGCACTCAAATCTAGATTTCAGGGACTATTTTATTGCACCTAAAAGCTGATACACTGATAGCACCGTGGGAAAAAACTTCCATCTACCTCCCCCTTACAAGCAGCACTACTGCAGTTACAACTTGTCTGCCTCCAGAAGGGAGTAGCTACCTTTCATGAGCCATTCAGTTGTCACTTTTACTATCATGCCATCAATATTTTGCCTTTTTAAATTTTTTTTAATACTAGGGATCATCTGATCATAAGCAAAACTCCTAAGAATGGCAAGATTCATACAGAGCCACATTTGTGAACTTTGTTAAAGTAAAATTTGTGAACTTTGTTAAAGTAAAATAGCATTAGTAGAAAAAACCTTTTTTTGGAAGAAAACTGAGCCAGATCTATATATTTCTGAATATATATATATATATTGGAATATATATATATATTTTTGAATATATATTTCTGAATAGATATATATATTCAGAAATATATATATATATATTTATATATATATATTCAGAAATATATACATCTAGCTCAGTTTTCTTCCCAAACAAGGTTTTTTCTACTAATGCTATTTTACTTTAACAGAGTTCACAAATTTATTGGATAATATTTATATTGGAATATATATATATATAATGCAATATATATTTGGATAACCTGCAAAAAGACAGCATTTTTCCACTTCCATTTTTTATTTCAAAGATCATGAGTCTAGTTATATCTGTGTCCCATGCTTGTAAGTGATAAGAATAATCTAGTTATGTGATTTTTTTACAAACAAATGGTAATTAACAGAGAGTACTTTCAGAGTACCCTGATGTAAGGGTACACCTGTTGACAAGACCTGCTACTATTGCCAAAAGTTACAGCTGCTTCCTACTCAAAAGGAAAACTTTCACCAATCTGAAGAGCGTTGCTACAGGACAAGACCATGCAATATCCAATGCACTTGTTTGAAGTTCAATTATAAAATTTAACTGTGTCTAGATAAATGGATTATGATAGCACTTTCAACCCAGATTTTGCAAGTAATTGAAGAGGAGAAAGATAAATTAAGATAAATTAAGTAGATATGAGCATAGGTAGAATTTCTCATCAGTTACTTTTGAAGGATATAAATATGATAGAACAGAGAAAGATACACAGTCCTTTGCATGTGCCATGTTTGAAGTTGGGTATGAGGATTTGTTCAATTTAGTATTTTTTGTGTTCTGTTATCATTCAAGACTTCCCTTTTTGGTCACAAGAATGGTAGATAATTTTGAAAATTCTAAAATAAAAGTTCTAAATCTGTATTACAGCCATATTTCTACCCAGCTTTCCAATACTTTTTCATGGTTGCCCACAACCATGAAATCACAATCAAAAAAATAAAAACAATCAGGTGGAAAAGGAAATGTATTTCTTTTGAACTTCCCTAACCCTAGTCAGTCTTCATTTACTATATTACTACTTTTGGGTTTTGTTGGTTTTTTTTTGAGTCAAGACAGACCTAGAGCCACTAAACAATGAGCTTTGGTTAAAAGTAATAGTAACTATATTTCTGCTACAAGAGAAAAAATTGAAGTGCAGAGTAGCATCAAATGGGAAAAAAACCCCTGATTTTGGAAGAAAAAACATTCCAAATAATAGAAAGTGACAAATACTAAGCAGAGAAGTGAGCTTTAAATTTAATTTTCCGATGAAATTGTTTTAAAAGAAGACTAAACATAAATGTTTTGGAAACACAATTTGTTTTTTTGTCTTTAGAAATTCCTCCAGGAGAATCACTTGCACACTTTATATTAAATCAACTGTATGTGTACATATGCACTGTCTTTACCTATCTCTAAAATACTTAGCTGTGGTGTACAGCCTCACCTTCCTTCCCATCCTCAGGGTACTGCTCTACTGAAAGAGCTGTGAAAGTTTTGACTGAGGGTATTTTTACATTTCTATGTTGTGGAAACTTGGACATGAGACTTATTTAAAGAAGCCATAGTGCAGGAAGGATAGCTGGGTGGGCACTGTAATGAAGCAAAAAGAAAGTGGAGGGAAAAAGCAGTTTAAAAGAAAAGCGAAGAGAGAAAGGAGAAAATAATATGATAAAATATTGAAATAGGGAGTACTGGAAAGAAAAATATATTTCTGATACAAAAAATGTAACAATCCAGAGCATGAAGAACAAACAGAAGAATCAAAGGAGTTTATAAGGAAGAAGAGAGACTCAGTACAACTTTCTGGAAAGAAACTCTCTTGTTTCTGGATCTCACCACCATAAAAAGGGTTAGTTCAGCACAGGGAGAACTTAACAGTCAAAAAATCAGTGGTAGAGTTGTTCAGTGCTGCTCAAAGACAGCCACATTGTATGGAAACCATTAACTGAAGTATCTAATGGAAGATTCATATTAACATTTGACTTTACAAGAACAGAATTAATGTATTTTCATCCACTTTACAAAAAAAAAATCTTATTCCTCTAGTTTCAGATTTAGGGCTGTATTATTTTGGACAACTGAGAATTAAATTCAAGTACAACAGAATTCAGCCTTGTCAACCGTGCAGATAAAATTTCCTTTGCACCCAATAACTTGCTGAGATCTACTGTTCAGTCTTATCAGATCTTCACATTTGTTGAGATTTTATTATACAAAAGAATGAGAAAATGTAGGAAAGCGTAACAATGATTAAATAAAGCATTTGGGATGTTTGGATGTTTGCATTTCAAGCCTTGGAACCAATTTATTTTGAATCTTAAAAATCAGTTTACAGCATTAATTTTATGGGTGTGCTATGCATCATAAGAGGTGGGTGCACACTGACAACTGATAATATTGAAGAACTAACTGAGTAGGCATATTAATAATCTTCAAAAGCTTAGAGTGAATATATAAACGTGAAAGTTTGTAATATATGAAACTGCTGGTAATATAATTTCAAATTAATTTATCAAAATCACTCAGAATATTTTGCTCTTCTCTACTCTTCTCTGTTTTCTCTATATTTAGTATTTTCTTGCAAAGAAGTTTTTTACGAGCCAAAAACATTAGTGAGACAAAAACTACCCCTAAAAATGTGTAAATAACAATAGTTGTGTTCAGGGAATGACCTTTACTCTTTTTTTTCTTCCATCTGTATTCAGATTTTGTTTTGTTTTCTTTTTTTTTTTCCTGAGAGGTATTCATTAACTTCAACCAGCATAGCTTTTCCTGCTCTAAAAAACATGCACAGACAGTTTTCAGTCCTGTGAACCTTCTAAAGTGTGTCAATTGTTAGCATTTGTATTTCATCCCAATGATGAATGGAGGCATTAGAATTCAGCATTAAAATGTAGTTAGGATTGTAATGAGCATCATTAGGAAGCATAATGGCAATCAGCACTGGATCTCATTTTAGGAATTTTTTTTAACTTTATTTGCTCTATGTATTTACTTTCTTTTCTTGCTAATAGGCAGGTAAAACTCTGTAATACTTATTTATATGTCTTTAAACAAACAGTCCTATCTTCTTGTCCAAGAATCATGATCTTTTTAAATCTGGTCCTTTTTTTTTTATTATTTTTTCATATCAGAGCTGGAAAGTCCTTGCAAAAGGACCACCACAGTCGATTCAAACACACATCCTTTGATTCAGAATTCTGTTTTGTTCTTTAAATGTATGCCTGCCCTCACGGAACATATTTTTTTTAATGAGTGAGCCAATCTTGTACATAAATCCAAATAGATGCAACTACATTTTTAGAAATTAATAGTTTAGTACTCTGAGGTGGCTCTGTAGCAAACAATTGCAAAACTGAAACATAATCCATAGTCCATCAGAGTGAATGTCACATCTTTTTATTTTCAGAAGTTTGCAAAATATTTGCTATACTCCAGCTCAGCTTGCTTTATAATACAATACCAACATTAGCAAAATGACTCCTCAGGGAATCCCCCTAATTTGTGAATGTGAGATTTGACTCTCAGGATTAAATACTGATTAAATCCTGTGGTTTGCAGTTCTGTAGATTTGAAATTTTATTCAGTTCTTGCTCAAGCATACTAAGACATACTTTTAGGAAGAAAAATTGTTTCTTCAGTAAGAGTACATTCAAACAGTTCTTACTTTTTCAACTGTCTTTGGGTAGATGGTAGAAAAAATAAGTTAAACACACCCATGGATACTGTGTCATTGAAAAGAAAAAACACTGGGGACAAGGAAAGCAAACTAGATCATTACTAACCAATAAATCACAGCACCTTGTAATTTCTAATACAGTGTAAGTGGGTTCACAGATGAAGATCGCTATTTATGCAATCTCAACTATGCAGTAAACTGAAACTCATGAAAAACAAGGCTAGAACACAAAAATCTTAGAAGGACCTTCAGACTGAATCTGGACAATCCATCTAACAGCTTTTCTGTACTTAGGATATATATATAAAAAAAAAAAACAGAGATTGTCAGCTGCCTTAGAATGGAATAAAAATACAGACAGCTGAAAATATATTGCTTTGGGTGACAAGATCACTCTAAATATACTTGGTCTGTACAGATGTATTACCAAGAAGGTTATTAACCTGATTTTAGAAATATGAAACTTGACAAGATATCAAGGATGAAACTTACAATTATACCATGGGGCTTGAGTAATCATTAACATATTTCTGCAACTCCATCCTGAAAAACAGTCAAAACTAAATCTGTTCCCAGAAACCCATTTTGAACAAACAAAAAACTGGTTTTTTTTTTCTCATCCCATCATTACTTCTCTGTCTCCTAGTATATTTCCTGATGTGAGTGATTTCTAACACTCTGTGCTCACTCATAACTATTTTGTATTCCTAAGGCTTCTTCCCATACTAGCAACATGTTACACAAATAGAGGCACAAATTCTATAATGAAAAAATGAAACAGTCAAATTGTGTGATGAACAGATTAAAGGAACCTGATGATTTATTAAGCAGAAGTACACTAGCTCCTGGGCACCTCATTTTGAATCACGAAGATCACCTGCTGCTTGACTGGCCCTGTGACTCCTGAGTAGCAGTACTCACATCTCTACAACTATTCTCCATTCCAGAATTACATCTTTCCGTCTTACATCCTAACTCTATAGTGGGAGGGGTTTGTTCCCTTGGAAATGCAGGCTAATTCCCTTTTTTTCAGGCTTGCTGATGACTTCTTATGTGCACACTGCAGTGCAATAAAATACACTCACTTTCACATCTGGCATCAACAAAGCAACTGTGGTTAGTCCACAGCACACAAAACAATTCTGTTGAGAACTTTGTTTTCTTCAACACCTTAAAAAACTGCTTTTCATACTCCCCAGCTGCAAAATGTAAATCACCATGAGATGTGTGATATTTGTATGAGTAACCTAAACACCAACTGATAAATACAATAAAGTGTTTCTAAAATTGGTAATCTGGAGGTGAGAGAGCGATGAGTTTGTCTTTTGTTGGTAAATGATCCATCATGATGTCCTGGTTCTGGCCAGGACATGCTTAATTTTGCAGTAGCTGAGAGGGGTATGGCCAGGACCTGGAGGTTATTCTCTACCATCTCAGCTGGGGCCAGGGGAAAGGATCTTTCTCACAGGGAAAACAAGTGTCTTCTGGTGGACACCTCCAGGATTGTCGATCATAGAGCGTTTTTTCTGTTCAATTTTTTGCTTTCTTCTACCCTCTGTCATTAGTATTTTTGCTGTTACTGTTAATTTTCTTATCTCATAGCTATTTACAGTAAATTGTTCTTATCTCAACCCATGATCTTTGGCTTTTGTGCCGCCAATTCTCTCAATTCTCCAGTTCCCTGCCCTGGGGAAGCAGGGAGTCCAGAGAGAGCAGTGAGTGGTTGATAGGGACACTGAATTAGGGAATGCCATTCCTAAACTATGACACATGGTTACATTGTTGAAGAAACAGTTTTGTTAATCACACACCATTTATTTCCAGTTGTGGTTTCAAAACTAAGACAAATTACTAAACATTTTCCTTCTTCATGGACTTTTCTCCATACACATGGCTTCGATTTTACCCTTTCACGCACATTAAATGCCCTGTTGGGAGTCTGGGAAAAGAATGGGTAAGAAAAAAAGAAATTTTAATTAAGTCTGCTGTATGACATGGGCTCATGGCCTTGATCTTCTCCATACCATCTGTCAGATCCCAGCTAAAGCTGTAGGGAAACTCCTAAAGAGTCAGCTAGAGAAAGAGAGAGTTCATTTCTCCTGCAGACTGTTTTCCATCTACATGGTGCCAAGTTCTTTATAGAAATCTGTAGCATTTTCTTTTTAATTTCCTGGTGTGGTCGCCATCCATGACACTTCACTAGGTGTAATGGCTTCTCATTTTATAGTCTGGCTCTTTGTAACATTTCATAAAAGAAGAATCCCTTTTATTTCCCATTTATCAACATTAAAACAATAAAACATTTTTGCTCAAATATTATGTTTTAATTCAGAAATAGCTCAAAAAACATTATAGATGGAAGAATGGTTCAAACTGTTGCATAGTTCCAGGTCTCTTTACTCCACCATCTCTGTACCATTTATTTTCTCTGTCAAGTATGTTCTTGTCCCAGATAAAGGAGTTTTTGAGAGGGGATGAAGAGGAAAGAAAGAGCCATTTGATTTCTACACCTTTAATCTGTCCTTAACACTCTGCCTACCTCTCCTGAGAACCCACTTTTAATATGAAAATCCAAAGCATAGTTCAAAATTAATAATTCTTTTAAAAATTAGATTTCAGATTAAATATATTTTTAGACTAGCTTTAGCTGTTATAATTACAATGATTTTGCATTGAATGGAAATCCAGCTAGAAGTGTATTCCCCCCCCCCTTTAAAAATATGCATACTCTGCTAAACCAACACATTTAGAAACAGCAGTAAAAGAATTTTAAACACCGTGAGTCCAGGCTCACATTGAGCCTGCTAATCTTTAGACTACAATTGGTATTTGTCTGTCACTGACTGACTTTGGTCTTCATTTTATCAGAGTTTACCAGCTATGCATAATTCTATTTTCCAGGAGACTGACCAACATTAGCCCACTGCACCCATCATCAAAGTGTCTTTCATTTTTCAGCAGAGTACTGGGCAGCAGTTCTCATTACAGTGATTTCATTTCCTGCCTCTCTTCCTGGTGGTGGTTTGGGTTTCTCCAAGCATGCCCTTTGTCATCACAATCTTTAAATGATACCAGGCAGAAAAGGAAAATATTCCACTGTTGTTATTTTCTCTGTGCATACACCAACCACTCCTTTGTGCATCTGTTGCCAAATATTGTGTGTTGGGTTTCCTAGGATGTGATCAGAAAGAACATGTGTGTGAGTATTGCATTTGTATGTGAAATAATCCTGATGGATATGCTTAAAGTACAAATTTTTCTGCTAAATTAAATCTTGGGAAAAAACAGTATTTCAGGAGGGGAAAAAAACCACAAAATTGATCACACTGTGGGACTTACCCTTTATTTCTTAGTGTGAAAGAAACCCCTACTGAGCAGCCCCACTGACTTAAAATAAGGAGAATTCTCACAGGATTTGCAGTTGTTGGATCAAACTATCACAGGCATTGCTTTTGCAGTTGTTTTTTCTCCATAAGGAGGTTTTATTTTTCTCTTCCTTCTCCCTTTATAGCAGCTTAACCCCACAGTGAAGTCAAAATCATTTCACTTATGTGATGCCACAGCAAAAATCTGTGCTGCTATGGAAATGAATTTGATGCCACAATTTCAGCAGTGCAACTTCACTGTGGGGATCAAGTATTAAAGGGAGATTGGCTGAGAACAAGGAAGCTTTTAATCTCTCCCATAATTATCAAGTGTGGCAAGATGAATTATGAAGAACAAATGAAGGGTGAATATTTTAATTATTTTGAGTCTACCGTGTTTCAGAGTTTCTGAAGCCCACCATTACTGTTCTCTTTAGCTAGGAAGCATATATAAACACAAAGCATAAACTAAACAAAAGTCCACCTCTTAAGTATTGTTACAGGTGACAATTATGAATGAAGAAGGTCAAAGGAGAACTCCATGTTAACCTCTATTTTCTTATCTGCATTGTAAGGAATTTGTGAAACAGTTTGAATCTCCCCCCCCCCACATAAATTAAATATTTGGGGGACACACATATTTCACAAGGGAAAGATTGTGCTTTAGCTGCAAATCAAAATTTTTGGTTGCTACTGTATACATTATATATGAGTGCAATTTCTCACCAGTCTAAAAAACCTGATTGTACAAAAAGACCCAGCCTAACCAATCAACCAACCAATAAACAGAAAAAAAACCCCAAAAAACCAAGAAACCTCAATGACATAGAATAACATTTTTGTTGTAGACAGTCATGGTCACAGTATAGGCAGAAGTCAAATTAAGTTATTCAGTAAAATAAAAAACAAACTGATTTTCTTTCTCACCTGTAAGAAATCTATATTGTCTAGGAGAGAATACCCTAGAAATAAAAAATAAAACTATACTAAGTTTTCAGTAGAAGCACAGGGAAAAGGACAGCATACACAAGTACACAGTCAAGCAATAGCTAAATTACACACAGTAATTAAAAAAAAAACAAACAAACCACAAATGCCCCAACACCACTGAACAATCAAATTCCACAAAGAGACCAAAAAGTAAGCTGCATAACAGCACATTAAAAAAGAAACACATGAAACAAACATCTAATCCCCAAAAGAAGATAAAGTTTGAATTATTTCTCTGACAGTTAATAAATAAATAAATAAATAAATAAATAAAGTATGTATTTATATAACAAAAACCTCTTGATGCCATTATAAGGACAATTTCCTTTCCTTGGCTTGTAAGCAAATTCTGGTCTAGTGGCAAAAGTGACCCATATGGCTGAAGTAATCTTAAGAGATAAAAAGGCCAAAGGAACTGATGTGCAGCAAACACTTTGCAATAATTGGATGCTGCTTCTTCATTCAAGTTTTTACCAATTACATCTGAGACATTTCATATTTTCAGTTGTTTGATCCAGTTCAAAACTCAGAAAACAACTTTAGATGAGAAAATAGGCAATTTTGTTCTAAGTTATAGACTGATGTATATTAACAATACAAAATTACAAAACACCAATTCTAGGACTGAACTAAGTGCACAAGATGACTTTTATTGATTTTTTTCTTTTCTTTTAATATATATTCCCAGCAGTTAATGAAAGTTTCAGACCTAGGATCTGATTTTTTGAAGCACCATTACAATAGGATCTGCTCCCCCTGCACTGTCAGCCTGCAGGTGGTCATCTTGCAGAAGGAGGGACTTCATTTCATATCCCCTATCTGTGGATGGAATTATCATTTAAGGTTCTATTTTGAGGTCTAATTTGGATTTATCTTTACTCCATCTTTCATTCTCTTGTTATTGCTTCCTTCTTTAGCCATCTTCAGTTCTAATGGACTAATGATTATATTATTCAGCACAAATGAGTTGGCAAATGTGCAAAGTCAAAAACAGAATTAGTTCTGAGCTAAACTGCAGAATAAATATCTTAATTTCAAAGCACAAAATGCAAGTCTAACATTGCCTTATCCCAAACTCAAAACCACAAAAATTACATCATTTACACCAGAGATTAACTGAAGATGTATCAGAGATGCTAAATAACAAATTACAAAAGATAACCACCATGTGCGTACCAATACGAACCCAGTTAGAGGGGAGAGGCAGAAGGAAATCTATATGCTGTTTGGAAGAAAAAAGGAGGATTTCCCAGTTAATTATACCTGCTTTGCAGGAGCACAGTAAACACAATTAGCTTTGAGCATGATATGTGAGATAAAAAAGCAGAACTGACAATGGCATAAAAGAGAGCCTTTGCTTGCCTTGCTTCAGTGACAGCACCAAGCACCCCCATGTCAGCTCTACAAAGAGGAATCGTGTCAACTGCACTCTTTGATGACCACTATCTCCCCATCCAAGAGACATTCCAATTTCTTCCTGCACTAAACCTTAGCTTCCCAAAGCTACAGCTGCCAAATTACAGGCTCCTTTCCACATTATGAATCTGTTCCCTTAGGAAAGCTGGTATTTTCTTATTTCACTTTTGACCTTTTCCTGTAACTGTAAGAGAGGATGATAATTGATCCTATGGTAGAAGAGGAAGAGAGGCTGTTAGGAAATGGAAGTGTTATGAAATACATAAAAATTACTTCTCCATAGTCCCCTTTTTTTTTTTCTTTTTTTTTCCTAAAGGAGAAAAGATTTTTTTTTCATCCAAACCCACCACAGAGAAAGCAAATACAAAGGTGGGGGTTTTTTTTAACTAAAACCTATAGCTCTTATTTACTCTGCAAACCTATAGTAGAAAATTGCAATCCAACAATAAAAGAATGTCTATAACACTTCTCTTTTGAAGTATTTTTCTCTGCATCTGCCTTAGTTTGGAAAGACAGGTGTCTCCTAAGGAAGGCAGAAGCCTCCCCTGAAATGGGAAATGTAAACCCCCTCCCTCCGAATTTTTATAAATTTGAAATTAAGGGGAGCTCTCAGGCAAAAAAATGGGAGCAGGAATAACAGTTCTTTATTAGGGAAGAAAATAAAAAGATAAAATAAACAATGCAGTACACTAGAACAACACTGAGAGTCAGAACACAACCTGACACCCTGTGGGTCAGGGTGTTGGCAGCAGTCCCATTGGAATTGTGGCTGCAGCCCTCCTGCAGTGTCAGGGGTGGCTCTGCTGGAGCAGGGATCCTGTAGAAAGGTGCAGTCTTCCCCTGAAGATCCAGTGGAAGAGGCAGCTGCTGTTCCTCTGGGAAATCCAGTGGAGAAGCTGTGCTGGTGCTCCAAAATCTCCAGATTATATCCAGGTAGGAATGCTTGGCTCCTCCCCCTGGGCTCACATCGCCCAGTGGGATGCTGTAGTTCTTATCAGCCATGCAGGGACATTCAATATCTGTTATCAGCAGATGTCTCCCTGGAGGGAGGAGTGGGTGTGGAAGAGATAAGGAAATCTGCCCACTTAACAGAAGAAAACTGCCATACAGATGGCAAATAGAATACAGTTTGCTTGTCAATCCAGGACAACATCTGAATCAGAGCTCTGTTGGCTTTTTTTATCTTTTTTTTTTTTTTTTTTTATTTTGACAGAGTGTCTTTGCTAATACTGAGTATGTTTTTATGGACAGTCAGATGTCAGTTACCAGGATGTTTAAACAAAAGATGCTTGAACTTTTTCCTCTCATAGATTTGCTGCTGGAACCTGTGACTTTACCTGATCTCCTAGCAAAGGGCACGCAGATAAAACAAGGAAAACATTTAAGGACTTCTGGTCTAGAGTTCATGCATAATTTATTTTAAACTTCTCATTTAAATGCCAAAGTTGTCATGCTGGGTTTTCTATTTGTTTTTTTTTCCCCCAACTTTGTGATGGGTCTTATTCTGAAGCTCCTAAACCTTAATGGGTCTTATTCTGAAGCTCCTAAACCAATTCTTCCACTACACTAATTTTGGTGTTCCTGTCAATCAACCTCACCTTGTGTAAGTGCTGGGCAATGGTAATTGATGTGAAGAGCTGCTCCTCAGTCATCCCTGGGAAAGTAAGCAAACAAGAAAACACGCTCCATAGTGTGCATTTCTCATATATTACAGCTCACTGCACAGTGGAAAATTAATGTTTCTTGACTGTTAACTATAATTTAAGAAATTGTGACTTTTCAAGTCATAAGTGTGAAAAAGCTTTCACTTTAAGGGTACTCATGTGCATAAGCTTTGGCATAAATATTTTGTTTTGTAAGCAAAAGTTAAAATTGCCCCAGTTTGAAGCAAAAGCCATTATAGATTGAATTAATGTTTAATCCCAGGTTTAACTGAAGTTGAAGAAAAAAAATACCAGTAGCAGTAGATCACCTATTTAAAAAGTGTACCTAAGGCAAGGTGTACAAAAGTGTACAACAGCAAGCTTAGGAGAGTGCCAAGACATGCCATAAGTTTGTGGACTTCAAAAGATTGTTTATTGGAAGGGTCTGACTTGGATCAGCCCCAAACAGCATAATTCTCATTTAAATTTTGACTGCTAATTATTTCATACCCACACAAACAGCACTAATGGAGAACAGAGCTTTTCAAAGGCCTTATTTTATTAACAGGATAGCCCAACTTCTCAGTAAGAAGCCTCAATTTTTTTTTTTTTTTACTCCCTTTCAGTTTTTTCTATTTTGCACCAGGCAGATAAAAGAAATCTAATCCAAAAAAAACCTATATATATATATATATATATATATATATATATATATATATATATATATGTCCCTGATCTTTTTCTTCACTGTTAACAAGAAAAATCCAATATTAGTTTATTGCACTTAATCTAAACCTACAAAGTAGTTTCTGGATATAAAAGGTGCTGAAAAAATGCAAAATAAAAAAAAAATCCTCTATTTAATTAAGTCTGTTTTGGAAATAGGAAGTGTTGTTGAATTTATTTTCTTTCCTTTTTCCTTCTTTCCTAGCTTAGAATACTATAGCTATATATTAAAAGGTGATATTTTCTTTGTTCCAGAGAGGCTATAAAGCAGTGTTAAACAGTGACAATCAATCTGAACTTTAGCAATGGAATTCTGCTGCTTCAGCTCTTTCCTGGCCATGTCATTAGCAGAAAATAAGTCCCGAAGGCTTACTTAAAATAAATAAATAAATCTTAAAATGTAAGTGCTTAAAACAAATCTTTACAAAGGTAATCAAACTTGAATTCCTTTTGCTTACACTTATTAATCTAAAAATATTGCTCCTGGAGCGTTCAGTGACAGAAATGTTACACCACCCCTCCCTGGGTTGCAGTCATATTATGCAGATTTGCATTTTAGTGGGTTTTGTGTAGTTTTTATTTTACCTCAGCCACATACAAGCTGGCAGTCTATGAGCTCAAATTCACACAGCTCAGAGAAACAGGCATGTCTGACTTATCAACATCAGCTTGCATCCACTCTGGCAAGTCAGAGCTCATAAACATATTGTGTTACTCCATTTAGGAGAGCATTGAGACAGTCACCATAAGGGCACTCAGATAACCTCCCTTCAGCTCATACATCAACATATGGAAATGGGAAAAAGTTGTGAAAATAGATGCATTCTTTAGAAATTAAGAGACTAACACTAAAGAATAACATTTAGGATGCATTCACATAGCATTCTCAGCAAGAGCTTGTTCTGGTAACATAGCAGGGTTTTGAGCCTACGCTAAAAAACACCCATGAGAGGTAAAATGTTAGTCCAAGTGATTTGGTCTGCTGAGAGATCAGGCAACTTCTGATCCATTTCTGATCCATCCAGCACAGACAGAGGCTGAAAAACACTGTAAGGACAGCTTCTACACTAAGGCCAGAATTCTCAGGAGCTGTATGTAGAACAGCTGATAAAATATGCAATCTTCATGCAAATATTACAAATGTGATTATTTCAATAGTTACTTTCTCAACCTAAATCAACCTAATCTCACACCTAATCTCAACCTAGTCTCAAACCCAATCAACCTAAAAGTTTTGTTCCAGAATTTTGTCTTTCAGAAAAAGAGGAGATGATGCTTCATTTTTCAATTAATGAAGTCTGTCTTTCTTACTTTTCATTAAGTGCAAGGCACCTTAAAACAGATAATTTGCTGTAGATTTAGATCCCAGTTTTATCCTTTGGAAACATACTGTCATGTTCTAAGATCAACATTTTTCAATGAGGTCAGTGGACCAAATTATGTCCACAGTAAAGGAAAATAATTGGATTTTTTTCTCCTACTTTTGGGTGGACTTTGGCCTCTGATAATTGATAAAGCATTTTTTCTTACTCAAGAAGTTTATTTTTCCTTACTCAAGAAGTTTATTTTTCCTTCTCTTTGAGACATATATGCATAGGGGTTGCATAGACATGGTTTGCATACTAAAAAGCAGAAGCACAATACCAGAAAAAATAATTCAATTATATTTTTTTCCACATTGCCTACAAGCAACAATTGTCATTTATCTTGCTGAATATGTTTGCATTTAAATTGAATAGGATGGAAGATACTTTGACACTCTAGACCTTCTTGCTGGGTGCTCACGTACAGAATGAAGTCAGGGTTGTTCAAAACCTGTAGGTTTGAAAGGTTTGAAAATTACTATATATGGGGAGCAAAGAAGAAAACATTCCAAATTCCTTCCATGGAGAGGGTGGTGAGGGTCAATACAGCATATTAGAACCCCTCCTTCAGTTATTTACGTTTATCTTCTAAGATGATCTTCTAAGGAGTTTCATTTCATTAACCAAGGCTAAAAAACTGAAAAAAGACCTTCTTACCCTTGTTTTTCCATACGAAGGAGGGAATTCAACTGGTTTTTTTATTATTTAATTACCATTTCTCCCAGAAGTATATGAACAGGAGGAAATATTAAGTCAAATCTTTCTGAGAAGAAAGATGCATTCAGTTCACCTGCATGAAGGCTGAGACCTGATGTGTCAATGAAGTCCATCACATCCAAGTAACTCCACTGCGCTCAGGAAAAAGCTTCACGTACATCACAAAGGTTCTGTACTAGCCTTCCCCATCCTCCTGACCTTAAAGAGTCTGTCCTAATGAATACAGCCCTATGAATACACATGCACAGGCAGCCACTGTTAGCTCCCTCATTTTCCCTAATTTCCTCCATGCTTGGGTGTATGTCACCACATCAGCTCCAGCCTTTTCACTGTGTGTGCCTCCATGTCTGCTGGGCTGTAATATTAAAAGCCGTAATTACAAAATCAGAAAGGAAAATGATTCATTCATTACAGACAATTGTTGGAGCCTGGCAGTTAAGAGAAACTCTCCACCGTGCTGGGGAAGACCAACTGCATTTCACTTACAACTTCTAAGTCACATCAGAATTTCCTCTCATTTTACCACATCAAGTCAGAACTAGTGTTTGTCAAGCTAGGGCAAAAGTGTAATCAGGCCAGTAAGTGTCAAGTTATGTAAAGAAAAAGAGTACTTAATCAACTACAATAGGAAGCTGGCCTTTGAGGTTTTCTTTTTATTGTAAGCATACCCATTTGGAGTTGTCTTCAGATGTGAAGTCCCAATGAATAAATTTGAAATTATTGCAACTGACATTTCTAATGACTGGTGATCTAGCTACTAAACTTCTGCACTTCTTACCATATATCCAGGGCTTTATTTCTAAACAGAGATACTATTCATGTGCTTACATTTTGTATAGGACTTTAGGCTCTAATCCAAAGCCTGAAATCAGCATAAATTTAACAGAAAGATGCCACTCTTGTCCAGCATATATTCGACCGTCCCTGCTTTTGTTGTATTTGCAAGTAGGCCCTAACAGCCATCCAAGATAATTATCTGCATCTGCACAGCCTGTGCAGAGCCATACACATGTGAGCAATTGCAACAAGAATGAACCCCAATTTAAATTAGGGTGTGGACCTGGAAGTTAAATTAAAGTAGAGTGGCAGGTACCAACGGAATTCAGAATAAAATAATTTATCCAGAGATTTTGATGATATTTCTCATTGTGAGTAAAATCACAATAGGAAACACTCCTCTGTTTATTCATTTTATTATAGAAGGGAGTGGATGTGTCAAGGAGCTGTTATGTCAATGAAATAATGACCTGTCTCTGACAGAAAAGGGTAAGGAATTCAAAGCTGTTAGCATAACTCTGGCACTTCCCCTGAAAGCATGGGTCAAGATTTCAGGCTATGATAATGATCAGCAGAGTACAGATCTGTTAGTACAGTCTGGTTTAAGGAGAGGAAGAAAGAAAGGCAAGGCACTGAACACATCCAATCTGAAGCTGGACTTGGTTTAAAGAATGACCTTACTCCTTTCTTGTTGCTCATTTGGTTAGAGTGACCTAAAACATCCTTCGGAGGAGAAAGAGAATGATGAAAAGGAACAAATAGAAAAGCAAACATGGGATTTTATTCCCCACTCAGTATGGATTCCTATCAATCTGACTGCTGAAGGAATATGGTGAACTGACAAAAGCACTGCAGTATTTTCCTCCTGCTGTGCCTTGTATTACTTGGTATTGTTACCAGTGTTAAAATCTTGTTTTATTTACAGGTACTTAAAGTAGGAACGTAGACAAAGTTCAAAATTAACTAAATGCCACGTAGAGACAGGGAATTAGCTGAAGATGTCTTAAAAAGGACTGATTATTGTAACTGGATTTTTCAAAGTCCTAAGAAAGAAATTACAAGATACAGCTAGGAGTTGGCAGTGATAATCTGCTGGGGTGAGATGTTCCCTGAAAGATATGGAAGAAAAGCACCTAATACCAAAAATTCAGTAGAGATCCATTCTCAAATCCAGTGGTTTTACTCACTTCTTCTATTAATCCTAATGGGATCTATCTGTTTGTTGCCATGAGTGAGAAGGATTTTCTTGTGGGATCAAAATTTCACATAGAAGAACCACAGAACTAAGAATCTTAAACTGGGCAGCTGTGAGGTGGTTTTATTCTTTCCAAGATTTTAAAGGGAATATGTGAGCCTTTGGTATTTCTTAAAAAAACCCAAAATAAACAGCCTGATTTTTTAACTCATCTAGAATTTCCTTGCCAACACATACTTCAGATGAGGCCGTGTTTTTATTTTCTTTTAAAATCTCTCTTGAGGAAGCAGTTCTTTTGAAGCAAAGCAATTATTGGAACCTGAAGCTCATTCTACGATGATCACTTCAAAATTATTGGGATGCTTTAATATAATCAATATTTTTTTTTTAAATATTGTTGGAATTTAAAAAAAATAAATATTTATGTACCTTGATCCACATTTTCACTTTAGAAGTATTAATGTGAAGGATTGTTTTATTCAGTAGAAAAATATACAATATTTAAGAGTTAGTAACCTGAAATTTTAGTCACTTTGCCCTTAATTGATCTTTTTTTAGGTGCTAATTTTCACTGTTCTCTGTAGTACTAAGTAGAATAAGTTCAAGTTAGCTCTGAAGTGCCAGGCTACTTAAATGCTGGTTTCTTGCTGTTTTCCACAATGACTTTTAAATAGTTCCATCATTCTATTAAATGAATTAATCATTCATTTCTTTCAGTTTTTTATTGATTGCTTCCAACTTGGCAGCATTGTGTGCCAAGTAAATATTGCTGCTTAAATTTACAAATTATTCCAAATAATATGTTTTGGTATTTTACATGTACAGAAAAAAAAAAGGCCAACTTTACAATTTTATGCATGTGTTCTATAAATAACTTTCACAAAACTTTTCATATCAAAAATGAGTCACCAAGACACATATTTCTAGTTATTTTCAAGGTCTCTAACTGTCTAAGATAAGCATCCTGTTTTCAGTAGTACGGAATCAACACTAAATTCTCTCTTTTTAGCAGAGGAAAAATGGAAGCCAGCCAGAACTCTTATATGTCTTTCTAGACAAGTAAGAAAGATACAAACAAAGCCACAAAGAAACTTTAAATTTAAATTTATTGTTGGCTTTGTCCTTAGCTGTGCCTAACTATGGGTATGTGTGACAGTCTTCACAGGGGTCCCAGGTTGAGGGAAGAGATGAGGATCTGACTCCATGTTTCAGAAGGCTTGATTTATTATTTTATGATATATATTACATTAAAACTATACTAAAAGAATAGAAGAAAGGATTTCATCAGAAGGCTAGCTAAGCTAAGAATAGAGTAGGAAGGAATGATAACGAAAGCTTCTGTCTCGGACTCTCTGTCCGAGCCAGCTGGGCTGTGACTGGCCATTAATTACAAACATCCAACATGGGCCAATCACAGATCCACCTGTTGCATTCCACAGCAGCAGATAACCATTGTTGACATTTTGTTCCTGAGGCCTCTCAGCTTCTCAGGAGGAAAAATCCTAAGGAAAGGATTTTTCCATAAAAGTTGTCTGCGACAGGTATGAGCAACATTTATTTGTGCTTAATCGTGGCTGACATTAAATTTCAGTATGACTGAAAAATTAAAATGCTCAAAAAGCCAAGATGAGCAACAGGACTGGTTTTGGACTGCACCAGACTCCACAACCCCAGTGAGAGGTCACGAGACTCCTGTGCTGCCTGTTTCTCCACACTGGAGAAAGAGAACTCTTGCAGAGAGCAGAGCTGTTTTTCAGAGAGGGCTCAGGCTGAGAGCCATGGAGTGCAAAGCAACACGCCTTTTGCAGCTTTTCAAAATGACACTGAGATGGTGGCTCTCAAATCAGCTTACAGGAGTAGCGCTGCTGAGGGGAGATATGCAAAGTGAAGATGTCTCATGCATCAGAGACAATTTTCCTCAGATACTGAGGTTTCTCCATAATATACCATTTTTCTCCTCTACATTATTAATTCTGATTATTTATCATCATGGCCATTTCTAAGTAGCCTCTGAGACAGGGCACAAGGGTAACAGCAGGTTATTCCAAGCCAGATTACTTAGTACTAAGCTTTAAAGCAAATCACAGTGCAGCTTCATGGAATTTCTGAGAGGTGGCCATGGCCATCTCAGAACCCCTACATCCCTAATTAACTCTGGGTGAGAAGCAGAAATGCATGATCCTAAGTACCTTTATGAGCTTAGATAAGATTTATATGACTTGTATGATAGGGAAAGCACTAAGTCAGCATTCTAAACCTGCCAAAAATAGCAAACATTATAATACCAAGAAAAAGCACAATTATTTCTAATTTCACGCTGCAAATGTCTAGTAGAGAACATTGTGCTGAAATCTAACAGCACTTTTTCCATCCATATCTTGATTTGGTTATAAAATAGGACAAGAAATATCTTCAAATCTTCAAGCAGAATATAATCATGCTACTCAATATTTTTACTGTCTTTTTTTAAATCATAGTAACATCAGCAAATTTTTGCCTTTTTCCTGATGTCATTATCAATAAAAATTATCATTTAGGGCTCAGACCGATTCTACTGAGCTTGGGAATCAATCTAAAGAGAGCTGGGGAATATGGACTATAAATTGATAATGCTTTTATTATGCATTATGTTACAGAGATGTCACTGGTAAAAAATATGATGGTACAACACACAGTCCAAATATGAAAAATTAAGAAAAAATTCGGCAAAAATATGAACTTTTTTTAGCTATCAAGTCAAGCCTGAGTACAACACAAATTGTATGTGCCCTTCCCAAACATGCAGTTAACATTATTCAAGTATGAAACATGGCACACTTCCATGACTTCCTTATTCCACATTTCTTCCAGAAGCAAAAATATGCATAAAAGAGGTAGCATGACACAAGTATACAAGCATAATGTAATTGAGATAAATGCATCCTTTCAAGACCAAATTATGGACATTGAGCCTCTTCTAAGTTTCTGTGTAAGTTTCTAAAAACTGTGTTTTTCAATCTGTAAAATAACAGTGGAAAGTTGTCACTTAGGCCACTGATGCTAAGGTTCCTTTTTTTCCCCCACTCACTACAGTGATTTGAAATAATCAGAAAAGAGCAATATTGGCAGCATTAATCAATAAATTGAAGGCACTTCCTGAAGTAACTAATATGATACAGCTAACCCTGAAATATCAATATTAGTATATACAATCAAAAATCAAATAAGAAGCTATCACCACCAGTAAACAGAACAAAAGCCATGGCAAAATAACTATGCAAATATTGTTGAAACAAAAGGAAAAAAAAAGGATGATTGAACATTGGAACAGGCTCCCCACAGAAATGTTCACAGCACCAAGAGCCAGAGTTTAAGAAGTATTTGGACAATGGTCTCAGGCACATGGTGTGATTCTTGAGGTATCCTGTGCAGGGCCAGGATTTGGGCTCAATGATCCTGATGGGTCCCTTCCAACTCAGCATATGCTGTGATTCTGTGATAAATGCCATAAAATTATTACAATGAACACGTGAATGGTTTCCTATTGATATGAAACAGCAAATTTGATAAAATCTTGGCTATTGCAGCTTGCACTGTCCTTTACCTGAAGATAAAATGTTGTCCTAATTTCCAACAATTTCCCAGAACCTTTGTAGTTTTTAGTGCCATCTGATCTACTAGCTTATTTAGGAACCTATCTGCCATTAGTATCAGTACTGAAAGAATTATGAAGTGATTGTAGGTGTTGACTTTAAAATCTATCTGCTAAATTACAATGTACCCTTTCTAACAAATGTCTATATACAGGCATTTGAAGTTTGACTATAATATTTTCCATATCAAAGCATGTTTCTATACAAAGAAGATAAGTAAACAAAGATGAGTAATAAGAATTTGAAATACATCCCTCTAAGAACAAAGTCAAGCAAGTTAAAATATTGATGCAATAATTCTAATAAAGACTAGCAAATCAGTTTGATTTAACTGGCGGCCATCAGAGTAATTTTGTTCTAAAAGATGTTAAAGCAAAATTCCCATCTCAGAACTCCAAACAAGTAAGTCAGAAGCTCACAAGCTGTATCTGCTCCAGAACTCTAAATGAATTTGCTTTTCTGTTTGATGGAACTTTTGCAGCAGGGAGGGTAAATAACCTGCCCAAATGCCTGCAAATTGTAAGCCATTAGAGGCAGGCACAGCAGAAAGGTGTCTCTGGAGAAAAATCCATCCAATCCTTTAACAATCAGCAGCCATTGCCACCTGCCAACATCTCTGCATCTTCTAGACACACTTGGGAATTAAAATTATCATTTAGGGCTCAGACTTTCACTCCCCTCTAAGTATCCAAAGCCACCAAGTTTTTTTTAAAGTGTTCACCAAGGACACAACCTTAAGACCTTACAGGTCTTAAAATAAATATTTGGGTGAAAAACCACACACATCCCAGACCTCAGAGGACTGAAATGTGCTCGGTGGGGGAGCCAAAGGCACCCAGACAGAAAGCAAACAAAACAGAGGGGCCCATGGTGAGTTTTAGCTGCTCTGCAGCTTGCAATTTTCCTCAGTTCCACATAGGGCCTGCTGTGGATTTCTGAGTCTCTTGTAGCTCTTGCACTGAATAGTTAAACTTATTTTAATGTAATAGTGTTTTGCTTTTGAAAATCCCTTAAAAATTAATAGCTTCTGGTTTTACATTATGAATTTGTGCTTGTTAAAACCCTCCATTTCTTAAAGATGCAGCATCTCTCACAAATGTGTGAAATCATGAGGGTTGCTTAATTAAACAGTGCCTCTAGCATGAAAGTCATTATCACTCACAGCTCTTGAGTGACTTAGTTCCAAACTCCCTGGGGTCTGTGCCCATTCCCAAGTGGACTGGTGCCCACATTACACAAACCACCCTCCCAGCAGGACCCTGTGGCTGCCATCTCAGAGACAACAAACACAGATTAACTGAGTTCCCCTACTGACTGTGCTGTCAGGCTCAAAATTAGTACTTCCAGAGGAGTCACAAGTAATATTAAAAGACTCCGCAGGAGCTTTGTATTTCACCTGCTCTACGTGTCCTGTGGGTAAGTAAGTGTTGTTCAGCATCTAGTGTGTTTCCCATGGCAATTTCAAGTCTTTATTTGCTTTGGAGATCAGAACCTCTTGCTTCCCCAGTTTGCATCAAGATTTATTTTGAGATGCTTTCATATTTCAAAATTATATCTAACAAGAAACAGTGTCAGGTGATATTTTTTTACTGGTAGGTTTCTAGCAGTTCTATATAAAGCAGCACAGCTGCATGAATGCTTCAGAAATAATGTGCAAGACATATTGCCTTACTTCAGCTAATAAAAATCTGTAATCAACTGCAGCCTCATGAAAATACAATTTAAAGAGATTACACTTTTAAATCATATCTGTGTAAATGAAAAGGTAGCCTTATCCCACTCTACATTATTGCCAAATTCCATTCTTTGTTCAAATTAACCTGCTACAGTCCTGTTATTTTTCAAATATCCATCCATCAAGGATGATACCCAATTAAGCAAAGAAACAATACCTTCTGACCTCACAAACCTGCTGTTATCTCACAAAACTGCCAGAAATATTAATTGATTATTTTATAAAACTGTTGAGCCAACGTGGCTGAACCATTCTACTCCATCCTCTGTATCATCATAAACAGCAACAGCTCTGTGCAAGACCTGTGAATTCTAAGAGCATTTTGAAGACAAAATTAAATGGTTGCACTGCTGCAGCACCAGAGTTATCTAACACAGTCTGTGTCATCTCTGAAAATGCATAAAATGGAAATCACTCACCCTGATTCAAATTATTGTATTCTTGTCAGTTTTGAAATAAAACCCTCATCATTTAATTGTAAACTGGGTGTACACAGTCTAAAAGCTATTGAAGCAAAACCCATGAATTTTACAGATTCACTTACTGGATTAGACTTTCAATTGAAAAAAATTCTCTGTTGAATTAGAGACAAATTTCCCTTCTAGCCAACCTTAAAAATAAATTTTAGTAAGGAGAAAAAAAGTAGCATTTAAAAAAATATTTTGTCCTACATTCTTCTTGTCAAACTAGATATATCACAAGAGCACATAATTGTTTGCTATAATCAGAAATTAAGTAAATTCTTTTTTTTTCCTTGAAAAATCTGCAATCCATTCCTCACAAATAAATTCAGGGTGTCTATATTAAGTGCAAAGATCCTAAGACAGCAAGGTGGTGCCAGCTTTTTGTCTGTTACTGAGAGGTAAAAAGCTCT
This sequence comes from Molothrus aeneus, assembly GCF_037042795.1. Lineage (NCBI taxonomy): Eukaryota > Metazoa > Chordata > Aves > Passeriformes > Icteridae > Molothrus > Molothrus aeneus. The sequence goes on along the minus strand of NC_089649.1, from coordinate 10,860,863 downwards.
CAGTACCTCATAGGATGCTCTGTTCATTAAAGAATATTATTGGTTAGATACCCAATTTTGCCTTCAGTGATAGAAAGTAGATTACAGACAGGTGGATTTTCTACCAGCAGGCACTTCCTATGTACTCCTGTAACAAGTTCTGGGAAAGTGTACTGGCAGAGAAACAATACAACAATCTGTAAATGGGAATATCAGAGTTCCAGCTTTTCCAAGCTATTAGAACACCCAGGAAGCTATATAAAACATGGGATTCATTTCTTTTGCTGATTTCTGCCTTTTTACCTCATGTACAGAGAAGTATTTTAAAGTTTAAGGGTTGTTGAAAATAGTTATCAACTTTGCCCTTAGGTGGTACAGCAACCTCGTTGAAAAATTGCTTTCAAAACCTATTACATTGCTGAGCATTTCAACATTAGTGCACTTGGTCTACAACTATTTTCTTTGACATATATGAATGTACTTTTTATTTAGAGAAATGCTTATTTTCTCTCTCAACACTGTCTCCTTTCTCTTCCCCTCACATGCCCTGATTAATTCCAAAATCTCTCTTTCATTTGTTCTGTTACAGAAGTTCTTCTCCAACCATTTCTCATCTTAATTGATTTACAGTGATTCCAAAGCCTTATATAAAGAAACTAGCTGATTTCATTAAATAGTACTATTAATTTATCAAAGTTCTGTATTAAAAAATAATTAAAAACCCCCCAAAAAACAAAAAAAACCAAACAACCTCTATTTCAACTCAGGGGTTTTGTTTTTATTTAAATGAAATCAGAAGCAATCTCTCAACTGAGTACTCAAGGGTACTCTGAACCTGTTTCTTTCACAGGACACCTTCTTTTAGCATGATGTTTTTTGCCTCCACGAGCACTAGCACCACCTGTAGATTGAGTTTTTACCCAAAGGTGAGGAGTCTGCAGCAGATACATTGCACCACTCTGGCAGAAATAACCCCAGTTCCTATTGCTGCTCCTCCCTCAGAAGGGAAGAACCAGAGACATTCCTAAAGGTTCTCAACTCACTATCACTTCAAGCACTTGTCTCCTATTTTAAAAGCTCAGTATCACTTCAAGCACTTTTTTCCCAGTTTAAAACCCTCTGCCTCAATTAGCCCCCACATCCTTGTTAGGTGTAAGCAAGTAAATAACAGCAGCAATCAAAAAGAACAATCAAATCACTCATGTAAGTGATCTACCAAAGCAGTCCTGAAGAAAGTACTTATTCCCTAAAAGGCTTATTCCCTTCTTCCTTCCTTCTGTACTGGGGAAAGTCCCATACATGCTCTAATTTTATTTATTATTTATTGCTTTACCTTTCTTTTATGATACCTGAGATCCAAACTGAATTCCCTATCCCAATTTATGCTTGGAGGAATTTAATAAACTGGGCCTGAAGGAGAAGTGGGCAATAATATTGTTCTGTTTATTGTTGAGTATTCTTTCTTAGCAAAAAAAAAAAGCAGAGGATAAAAGTTGTGGTCTAGACTTAAATACAGTTTTGTTTGGTGCAAGAGTTGGACTTAATCAAGTTTTAGTTGTGAGATAAAAAATTGGACTTAAGTTGTAGTTGTGTATCTGCAAAACATTAATGCACTTTTACAAAGTTTGTGTTTGAAACCCTCTCTGGATTTTTTAAATAGACTTTTTTATTTTTTGTATTTGTAATTTTGCTATCTCCAGGACAGTGAAAAAGCTATAAAGTATTTAATTTAAGAATTTAATTTCAAAGAGACAGGAGTGTACTTTAAATTATAAATAGGAAAACTGAATGATAAGAAATATCCTTTTATTACTTTCTAAGTACAGTAATAACACCTGCTACCTTGGGCCACAAGATTATTAGCAACAAAAGTTTTAATCATCAAAACAGAAAGATTTTGTGTGCCTGGGAGATGGTTGTTTCTCTGCTACAATACATATCTTGATATTTTGAGCTTTGGCTAATAAACATTTAATAATTATTATATTAAAAGTTATTGTCCTTGGGGCTTGCTTTTGATGTGTACCATATAAAACAGGTGTCTTGTATTATTTTACTGACACTGGGGATTTCCTTTTTGCACAGAGCTTAGAATTATTAGTTTAGAATCCAGTTGCTATCTTTGTTATTGCTTTGTAAAGTTCTAATTAGAATTTGGGGAATCTAAAGGAGCAATATGCTTTATGAATAGTGCTGTGCCTTTTAGATGGGCGATTGCTATTCACTTGCTTTTTCTTGTTTTATGAAGCAGAGGACAGCAAGGAAATGTTCAAATAATCTTATATATTTGATCTTTGTGTTTGGAAAGTATTTATTAACAATAAGAATATGGGATGACAATCAGTATCCACTTCTAAGGAGTTTGAGAGGGGGTGGCATTTATTAAAGAGCTTGCCTGAGCAGGTTCTTTATTTAAAAAAGACCCACTGGTCTTAGGTGAAAAAGGGTAACCATCACATTTTCTGAAGAATCCCCTTGCCCAGGATTATTCTCCTGGGAAGCTGAGAAGCCTCAGAGGAAAAGGAAAACAATATAATCTCATTTGCTTCTCCTGTTCTTTGCTGCTTTGGAATGTGTTTGGAGATTGTTTATCTACAGGCGATTGATTGGTTTCATGTGAATTGTTTTGACTTAATGACCAATCAGTGCCAAGCGGTGTCGGGACTCTGGAAGGAGTCACAAGTTTTCATTATTATCTTTTAGCCTTCTGTAAGTATCCTTTCTGTATTCTTTAGTATAGTTTAGTATAGCATTTTTTAATATAACATAGTATCATAAAATAATAAATTAGCCTTCTGAGAACATGGAGTCAGGTTCATCATTCCTTCCTGCCACGGGGCACCCCGCAAATACAATAAGAAAAGGATTTCTCAGGTCATCAAGCTCAGGCACCTTTACAAGCCCACGTGACACTCCTACCCAGAGACTGCACCATTTCCTCTTGAACACCCATACTGTTGATGCCTTAATGATTTACAGGGCAGTTAAGTGTCTGACCTCAGAGCTATGAATCTTAAATGACAATGCTTTAGAAAAATTTCTGGGTTTTCATTCAAACCTCTGCTTTCTCAAGCAGACAGTCAAGACTGCCATTTCAACATCTAAATATGCAAATGATCCATGTCCTACTTACTAGTCAGACCTCTCCAATATCTTAATCTTTCATAGACATAGCTCCACAGATATTCATTTAGCTCCATAAATTTTTTATAAGTAATCAGTGATTGTGCTTGGGGAACTCTCCCCCCAGAATACACCACAGACTGACTTTCTGTCCCTTCTGTAATGAAGAACTCTGTGTCTCTTCAGTAAGGAAATGAGACCCCAACAGGACTGCAGGTTTTCCATAAGGCCTGATACACTCTCCATTGAGCTATCACATAGTCTCTCCTCCATAAAATCAGGCCTGAGTATCTCTCAGGCTAGAAAGAAAGCTGGTGAAATGCCCATATCCAACAATTGGCTGGCAAAAGGGAAGCATGTACTTACAGATGTGTAAATAATTGATTTTTCAATTTAGCTACTGACTTGAATAATCAAATAAATAAATTCAGAACAATTGACCCAGAATAGAAGTGTTTTGGGGTCCTTTTCCCCCCTTTCATTCTCTCTTTTCAAATACACTGGATGTGACAGAATGTGACAGGCTATTGAGTCTCTCTTTTATTCATTATTGAATACTTAGGATTGATCTAGATAGATGGTTTTTAACTGGTGCATCAAAGAAAGGTCCATATTGGAAAGCTTCTGGCTACTTTTGGGAGGGTAAGATCCCAAAAGGGTGAGTTCAAGTCTATCTTATGAATTAGAAAAAGATCACAGGTCAGTTCCCTAGCCACTGGCTTAAGAAACCAGAAATGCTTCAGTTCAGAATGATGAAACAGAACTATTTTGGCACTTCAAGACTTCCTTTTCTTTACCCAAACTAATTTTCAAATTCAGTTTGGAAATGCAGGGCTTAGTTCAAATAAATACGTACACATTTGCCGCCTGAATAAATCACTAATTCTCGTTTGGTTTGTGGATTTTTTTTTTTTTTCCCCTGGAGAGGGATTGGTTTTGTGACTTTTTCTCCTGAGCTCTTTATGTAATCAAAACCAGATTATCTTCAGCCACATAGGCTATATTTTGGTTTTTTCTTCTCTTTAATGGTCAGCAGTGGACCAAGAATTTGTCCAACTTGAGAACATCTCTTGGCTGTGTTAAGTGATTATTTTGGAATTTTAATCACTGATTTCATTAGCAGGACACAAAATTCCATGTCCTGTTACCTCTGTGAATGGCTGCTCTTTGGCAGTCACAGATATCTTATTCCAGGATCTATCACCAAACATGCTCATTTTGGTTTTTCCTATTTAAAAATAGAAAGCTGGGCTTCTGATTAGCATCTAGATATGGCAGCTACTAAGATTTCCTGCTTCCACAGGCTAGCTAGGTGTAAGTCATTTCAGTATTCCCAGATTCACCTGCACACATCTCTTATGTATCCAGTGTCTTAACCAGAGCCTCTGAGAGTTAGATTTGTTGGAAACATAACATTTTAAATTTGGTGCTCCATCCACTGTGGACTAGCTGAGATATCTTTTGGATATGATTAGCACAGACTGTTGCAGTGTGTCGCCATTTCCTGTCTCACCTATCCCATCCCCCTCAGGTGTGCCAACCTTTCTGCCTCCCCCTGTGCCCTCCTGCCTGGCACCTTCCAGCAAGGTGTTGAGTGATTGGCAGATGCCCCCCAGGCCTGGGCTCATTGGTTTGTCCTAGCGTCCACATCCCCTGACCCTTCCCCTGCTCACACCTGGTTGGCCCTCACCTGTCCGTCCCCTCCCCCTGTCCCCAGGACTTAAAAAGGACACGAGACCATGTGGTTGGGGTCTCTGCTGTGGTTTGGTCTCTGCCTGTCTGGCTGGAGCTGTTACCACATTCAGAAATCTACCATGCTACAATAAACTCTGGATCTAAGCTACATGGCAGAACCCGCTCCTTTTCTCTTCACCGTCTGAACCTTTTCCACCAAAGGTAAACTGAGTTCCTATTTTGCCTGGACTTGTTCTGAGCACCCAGCTGCAGCATCCAGCCAGCCAAAGGCATCTCTGGGGTGAAAAACGCCACAGCTGCCGCCTTTAGTCCAGCAGGGAAGCCAGACAAAGCCAGGCAGGACACACCCCGAAACATTCGGGGCTTAATATTTAATAACAGACAATAAGGAGACTGGAGGAAGGCTTAATATTTAATAACAGACAATAAGGAGACTGGAGGAAGCCTGGGCTGCTCACTCTTGTGTTTGGGTGGAATTTCCTGTTTTGTTTTTTGTTTGTTACATTTCTTTTTTGTGTTTTGTAGTTTTTGCTAACTGCCTTTTGCTCCTGTTAGTGGGCGTTACTGGGAAAAGCCTGGCTCCTTCTCCTTCATTCCCTCTACAGACTCGTGGGTCACACAACTCTAACAGGATTCCTTTCTAAATACTTTACATCACTGCTAACAGCCCAAAAAGAGAAAACAAAACAAAACAAAAACTCTGGTTTTTGATATGTTCTCTAAGGTACAGGCTTCTCTTCTGGTAGAGGAGCCAGAGTTTACAAACAATACTTAAATATGAGTTCAACTTTTGCACGTTATATGCTGCATGGCACTTCCTAGCACTATTATGAGGTCTCATATTTCATGCTGCTCCCATACTAAGAAGGTTGAAGAGCTGCCAGAAGGTATTTAAAGATGTATTCAGGTGTCAGAAGAGATTTAAAGTAATTTTTAAAATCTGTCTAGAAGCAACTAAATCTGTCAATTAATTTTCCTGTTATCTTTTCCTTTTAGAAATGGTTTCCTATATTTCATGTATTTTGATCCATTTATTAATTTAAGCTGGAGCATTTTAGCCAAACAGATTAATGCTTAATGACTAAAGTTGGGAAATGCAATGACTGCAAATGAACAATAAAATATTTGTAGTTCATTTGTTTCCAATGATTTTTTTAACATTCTTGGAGGATGTATACTAATGCTATTACATTTCATGCATGCTCAGAGGCCTCTTCCATAGCTAAAACTGTAGGTGAAACTTATCAACTTTAAAAAATATATTCTTAAATATATTATATATATAATATATTAAAATATACATTATTTTTAATAACTTAATAATATATCAAAATATGTCATATAATGATATTCTAATAATTATATTAAAAATTATTACACATGGTAATATAAATTATATATTTATAATTTATAAATTTATATTTATAAATTATAATATACATTATATATAATATTTTATGAATACGATTTATATGAAATTAATAATATTTTTATATTTTAATAATATATTAAGATATATTATTTAATAGATATAATATATTAAAATATATTATTAAATGTTCAATTATAAGAAGAAACAAATAAAAGTTGTGGTTAAGTAAGTAAAAAGTTAAAACTACCTTTTTAACTTCTCACTAAGTGCCAATTACCATTAATTACCTGTAATTAATAATTATCTGCATATTTTTACTTTGTGGTCACATTTTGTCTTTTTATGGCATGCAAAGGAGTGTGTGCACACCAAAATAGGCTTGCAAACTTCATATATATGAAAAATGAAGGAGACAAAAGAGTTGGGTTATAAACTATAAAGAGGTATAACAAGTTTGTCGTTAACTTGCTACTTCCTTTTATCAACTGTTTGTCCCTAACCACATAATTAACTAAATATAGAAGAAAAAGTTTAAAAAATAGTTAATAAAATTAGGTAGCTAAGTAAAACGTTGTTTTCATATAACTGTCACTCATGTTAAAAAAAAAATCCAACAACAAAAAAAACCCCACACTTCTAGCTAAATCGTAGGATTCTCCGAAATTACACTAACAATTTTTTTTTTTATTTTACTGGTTGCCCTAAGATGGAGAGCTCATCTCTCTGATGTTTTGCCATGAATTTAAAGGTTATCATAGAAAGCAGAAATAAGGAAGTTCTTTGGGGCATGGCCCTAATGAAAATTCTCTGCTGTGCTGCTGTGGTACAAAAGCAATATTTCATGCCTACAAGATTTCAGCCTTTGATTTCTCTGATTCATTGTTGAAGTTCTCATCTTTTTCACAGTATGAAAGTCATGGCCATTCACACATTTTATTCACAGGGAAAGGACTGCATACACAAAAATATAATAAATAAGAATACAACAACATTCACCTTGAGGAGCTGAACTTTAAAATGTTCTGGTCTATAGCAATGCTATAAATTAAACCTGAAAATTGACAAGTTAAGTAAATTAACTTTTATGTAAAGAATTGCTACTGAATTCCTACTGGAGTACTGCATACCTCTAAGTAACCTGACTCACCTTTATTTTGAAAAAAAAAAAAAAGACAGTAAAAACACCATGCACATGCCATGGCCAATGTTTATTATTCCAAAATTACTAAATTGTTTTGCCTCAACTTCATTTAATTGGGAGGGTTTGGTCCTATAGGGGGAAAATTTGCAAAGTCACTGTTGCAATTCAAGTGGTAAATTAAATTTGTTTCATTGAAATGATCTCCTAAGGGCTATAGTCAGTTTGTCAACATAAAGGTTTTTTCCCCCCATTTATATTTAAAACACCACTGCAAAATTAAGTGATCATCTGTGGAACACAACCACTTGGGTGGAGTCTGTCAGTGGGTGCAGTCTGAGACAACATCAAGATTGCCATGACCTCATCTCTGCCTCTTGATAAAGATTATTCAGCCTGCACTCACTGTGGTGTGAGAGTGCCTTAGGTTCCACTCAAACCCTACTGTAAGAAGAGTTGAAAATAAAATAAAAAAAAAAACAAACAAAAAAACCCCCAAAAACAACAAAACAAAACAAAAAAAAACCCAAAAATAAAACAAAACAAAACCAACACAACAACAAAAAAACACACCTACAAACAAAACACACACCTAAAAAAACAATTCTTCTTTAACCAAGCCATATTGTCCAGGCAGAAGGAAAGCAGAGAGCAACTAGAAACTGTAGCAAGCATGGCCTTTTATAGTTCTAGTGAAAACTAATCTGATTTGCAATACCACATCTAGGGCCATGTTTATCTGGGACTGAACAGAAGCAAATTTATATTAATTCTGTCATGGTTTAACCCCAGCCAGCAGCCAGGTACCACCCAGCTGCTCATTCAGCCTCCCGCCTGTGAGATCCTGGAGAATGGGATTATAAAAGGTAGAAAATTCATTGAGGCAAAGACAGTTTATTAGAGAAAGCAAAAGTCACACACACAAGATAAGCAAACCAAGGAATTAATTCCCTACTTCCTGGAGGTAGGCAGGTGTTCAGCCATCTCCAGGGGAGCAGGGTCCCATCACAGGCAATGATGACTTGGGAAGACAGAAACCATCACTCCAAATGTCACACCTTCTTCCCTTTCCTCCCTATTTTATATACTGAGCACCATGTCCTGTCATCTGGAATATCCCTTTGATCAGTTGGGGTCCTCTCTCACTCTCCCAGGCACCCCCAACTTCCTCCAGTGTGGAAGCACAAAAGCAGAAAAGCCTTGGTTCTGTGTAGGTCCTACTGGTCAGTAACAAAAACATCTCTGCGTTATCAACCCTGTGTTCAGCACAAATCCTAAACACAGCCCCACACCAGCCACTGGGAAGGAAATCAACTCTACCCCAGTCAAAATGAGCACAAATTCTTATTAAAGATTTTTCTTTCTTTATAGAAATCAAGTAGGAGAAATGTAGCATTTCAAGAAAGAACCACCGTGGATTCAGGCCTCAAGCTAATGTAGGGATATTTTATTTTAGCCTTTTTTGATTAGGTAGTCTTTCCTAGGGCTTTGCTGTATCAATTTTTTTACAGCTTGATTCTTTCCATCAAAACACATAGAGGGTTTCTGGTTTTTAAAGCAAAGCTTTCTACAGCTTTTTAGTTACACATAGTTTCCTGTAGTGAGCTGAAGCATCATCTCTTTACTAAAATGCTTTATCATTTAGTGAAGGAAACTATGGAGCTGATCCCTTCCCTTCAACTTTGTCTTAGGGGCAAGAGAAGACTGCCATAAAGTCAAGTTAAAAATTTCCTCGTGTTCTTCTAAACTCCTACAACCAGCTAATTAAATCCTTTAAAGATCCTCTAATATGGACACTCAATCCTCCCCTTGGAGGGCTGTTGTTATTATGCATATTCAGAGATTTAAGAAACAAGGAGTTCACCTTAAATGCATTAGGGGGTTAATTAGGTTTTCAGTAAGCACTTCTCTAATTCCTCCTACATGCATAACATTTAAACTGCATCACTGAGGGATTGCTGCCAGCATAGTGACAACTACAATATTGGCAGTGCAGTAATTTGGAGTTAAGGTCATTTGAAGATGACATTAACTCTTCATTATTCACTCATATACAATGCATGTGGCTTCAGGAAGACACTCTGATAGTTCATGAGGATGGTCCAAGTATGCTCCTACCCTACAAATTTATTTTGGTTTTTATATTTTCTGGGTGTCTCACTTTCTTCAAAAGTTTCATTATTTGAATCTGAGCCTTTTGGAGTTTTGCTTTTTGGAGGCTAAGTTCATCAACCTGTACTTATGCTATATTTTTTTTTTAATAACACTAATTTTTTTTAATAATGTGCCAGAAAAACACGTTTTTCCTCCTGCTATCATGTAGTAGCTTTCCTAGATCACTACCACAGTCTCATTGATTCTTTTTAAGGACAGTGGTAAGGAAACAACATTAGTTTTGCCATGAATTACTCATAATAATGGAAAAAGCATTAAAACATGATTAAATATGATGCTCATACACATCCTATAAACCTCCTTCATTTTAATATATATATTTGAAATAGTGTGCAGCTGTTCTACCTGTACCTCAGTATTAGTGTTATTCCTCCATTTTAGGCACGTGTAGAGCAGGATCCAGTTGCTCTTTATTTTGCCATGTTCATGCAAATGCTTACAGATCCAAATAAATTGCTGCATATTGTAAACTTCATAGCAATAAATGTTTGCAGGATCACGCCTTAGCATATAAATCAGTACTTAGTATTATTTTCCCTTAGTAATAACGCAGTATGTCATGTGTGTAGTTTTATTTTGGTAAAGCAGTGGAGTTGCATCAACAAAGGTGGCAGAAAAAAAAAATAGGAACTACTTTCTTCCATACAAATGTTGGGATAACAGTAATATTCTGAAAATAATGTATTAAAAACAAGAAGCATTGTTATACAAGTTACTAAAATACAATTGATACTTAAACTCAAAATATAACTAGATTCATTGCAGTCCTTTTAAATTAATATCTGATAAAAGAATGTAATCACAGTGCAACAAAAGAGGAAAACAAAAGAGACTTGATAAAAGTGTAAAGCTGTTGGAAAATGAGATGTGTTAAATTTCATATTTCTGTGTTTGAGACAACAATGTGTTTTGTTAAACAGCAAAGTCCTTTAATTGAAATAATTGAATGCTAAAAAATAAAAGCTACTGCTGTAGTGTAATGGGCTATCTATCACCTAATCAGTTTTCTCCAGTGTGCTGAGTACCCTTTCATTAAAGTTTGGTATGCCTTCAAAATAAGTCTATGGGTGCTTCAGGAACAATTCTTATAGCTGGTGTCATCTATAACACTTCAGTGTTACAGTGACAGACTCTTTTCTCTGAATGGTGTCTATGTGTCTCATTTCCACAGGCATTTTTATGATAAAATATCTTGGTATCAGCATAATTTACAATTAAAACAGAAATTGTTTTTAAAATTGCCCATATTCTAGTTTTCACAAACATTTCCCAACTTCTTTTCATTAACATTTCCTAACCTTTTCCTTTCTCTTTTTATACCCCAGTGACTCATGATTTTTTTGTTTTGCTTCAAAGGGCAACTTTCAATCTGAAGGAGTAAGAACACCCTCCACACACAGAAGGAATTTATCTTTGTTTTTGAATAGTTGCTACACTCTTCAAAAAGAAATAGATCTGAATTTCCACAATAAATACAGAAATTTAGGTTCAATTCTCTATGCTATGGAGGCTGACTATGAAATAATGATCATCATACTTCAAGAAAGTTTCATTTTCTTTGCTGATTTTACAGCACAACCTTGGCTAATGTAAATGCAGAGACAGAACACTCTGAACTTATGAAACATAAAGAATAGCAATAAAAAAAAGTCACTGAATCATCTTGACATGGCATCTGAGATGTGGTTCTTGCAGATGGAGCAAGAAGCATCATACAAGAACTAGGCAGCACATGGAAAGAAATTTCTCCACAGGACTTGGAAAGTGAAAGCTGGGGAAGGACATGAAAAGCTAAACACATTCTAAAGGCTGAAGGTGAAGCAGCAGCAGCATAGGACTGTGTTTACAGAAAAATACTTTAGAATGGGAATGGGTTGAGCCTGAGGCTTAAATCCCCTTGAGAAGGTAGATCAAAGCTGGTATGTACTTAGTCATGGGACTGAGTACAACACAGCTGAAACAACCCTCACAAAAAGGCTGTGTGAGTATGAAGGTGCATGGATTGTGTGAAAAAATAGCTGTGTTTTATTAAGTATGGGAATTATATACATGGCATATATTATATCAGAATCATGTGCACACAAGAATGGATATACAAGTAGGGGGATTGTGTTAATTGCACTGAAATAGATATAAGGTGGAGTGATCTTGTTTAGAAAAGCCAGCATATGCTGTATAATTACTTTAAAACTTCTACCACAAAGTGTAGGAAACTAAGGCACAGCTGGCCTACTGCTGAGGAAGGAAGAGTCTGACTTCTATTTACCCTTTTTGGAGTTCCATAAACAACTACTTGTCACAGCTTTCAGTCAGGGACAGTCATCTTTATTTCTATGTTTTCTATCACTGTATAATTCTCTATCAGATTTGTCTGTGTTTTCTATTACAGTGTAATTTTCAGATTTATCACCACTGTCTATCTCACATCTGTAACTTCTCAGTCCACTGCACACAGTCCTGCAAGTGTCCATTACCCTCATCTGAAAAACTTACAGGACATAATTCCGTAATTCCTGTGTTAAACTAAATTTGTAGGACAGAGTTCTTGTTTTCTATTATAGTGTAATTCTCAGATTTATCAGCACTTTCCTTCTCAGGTGTGACCATGTTCACAGGGGTTTTTGGATTGGGGAAGAGATGAGGATCTGGATCTGACTCCATGTTTCAGAAGGCTTGGTTTATTATTTTATGATATATATTACATTAAAACTATACTAAAAGAATAGAAGAAAGGATTTCATCAGAAGACAAGCTAAGAATAGAATAGGAAAAGATCATAGCAAAAGCTTCTGTCTCAGACAGGGAGTCCAAGCCAGCTCACTGTGATTGGCCATTAATTAGAAACAACTCTATGAGACCAATCACAGATCCACCTGTTGCATTCCACAGCAGCAGATAATCAATGTTTACATTTTGTTCCTGAGGCCTCTCAGCTTCTCAGGAGGAAAAATCCTAAGGAAAGGATTTTTCATAAAAGATGTCTGTGACCCTCACATCTGTAACTTCTCAGTCCACCGCACACAGTCCTGCAAGTGTCCATAACCCTCATTTGAAAAACTTACAGGACCTAATTCCGTAATTATTGTGTTAAACTAAATTTGTGGGACGGAGTTCTGATCTTACAGACATTTGGTTATGAACATGAAACATTTCTTTCATACTTCAGGCAGCCACAGGTAGGGCCATTCTGGGTTTCTGGGAGCTGTAGGCAAGGTCCAGGTCACTCCTGCACCCTGAGCCAGATGCTGATGCATTAAACAACAATTCTTGTCTGGGAAGGCTCTACCAGGTAAGTGATTAAAGCAGGGGATGAGGAAAAAAAATCTCACATATATGAAAAGACTAATCCACAGGTCATGTGCACAAAAAGGTTAGCACAGACAGATGTACACTGCAAATGCCTTGCTTTCTAGGACAGTGATGTAATTAGCTTTTGCTGCAGCACAGTAATGTGCTGGAGATGTGGTCAGGCATCTCTTTTCCACTTACTAGCTTGACATCTCCTGCTTTTACTCTTGAACTTCTTGTTATTCCATAGCTTAACACCTTGATTATAAGCTGTCCTTTTAAAGTAATCAGCCTTCAAAATTTTTGGTAATTATTTTGAAAGTTTGAGTTTTAAATACTAATGTGCCAAAAGATAAATTTTATAAAACCATATCTGACAAAAATCATCACTTTCACAAAGTAATTTGAAGTCATGCCACACTTTCTGCATATGGACATATAAGAAATATTTATGGAAATATTTTCTCATCTTCATCATTAAAAAGTTCAATTGCTGGTCTTAAGCATATGACATGTCCAAACTATTTTTTTCCCAAATTTGTCACATTCTCAAAATGTTTTTGTGGTTTCCATTTTCCTTCAAAGGGGATCAGCAGATTATCACACATAAGGAGTGCCTGTGTTACTCCCTTTGGATTGCCACAGTTCCTCACATTTATATATTCATTCAGGTCCAAAGCACTTCCAAAATGCTATATATTACCAGAGAGACATGTCACACACTTCAGAAGGATTTGAGGCTGGTATTTCAAATGTGTATTTTGACTTCCAAAGAGGATAAAACTGTATGTATTAAACATTAGAGATGGAGCAGAACTTGAAAGCCTGAACTGTCTCAAAGCTCATGATTTTTCAAGATTCTGGCATCAGTTAGTTTCTAATAGATTAGTAACTCTCTCCAGCCTTGAAGATGTGAGCAAACTAGGGGTTTGTGTGAGATCTTTCAAGAGCCAGGGACTAAATTTCTATATTTAATTTCACCATTTTGGAAAGTTTAGGAAGTTGCTTCTTTTTTTTATTTTTTTTTTCACTCTTGAATTCCTTATTTTTAAAGTAATACTGTTTTTATTGAGTAGGAGAATTCAATGATATAAAATGTTTTTATCTCTTTTTTAATTCACTTTGCACATTGAAAAAGTAGTGTCAGATTCCTGTTCTCTGAGAAGATTTTTTCTCTTCAAGTACAAAAATACCCACTGTACTTTTACTTAGATGTGTAGTCTATAGTAAAGAAATAAAATGGGTGTCACAGAGCACATTAACAGTGCATACAAAGTGGTGAGATTTAAATTAAAGAGACTGAAATAGCAGCAAAGGGCTGATTAGGTCTTCAGAGGTTTTCATCATACTTCTCTAAGTAGGGTTAACAAGGGAATATAGAGACACATTTATTTTGTCTTTTTTGCAATATAAGGACAACTTCATAAGACCCCATATTGTTGTATTTTGCTAACATTCAATAGCTTCATTCCATATATCCATGGGAAACACCAAAATTGTAAAGTTTTAGATTAATTTTCAGCAGCTTTGGTAAACTTCATACACTCTCCTAACATCTCAGCATCAGTAGCTGTAAACCAATGTCTAAATTTCCATATTATATCAAAACAGTTGTTCAAAATATTTTGGAGGAAAGTAAATTTCACATTACTTCTGCATTTTTCTGCAGTTCATAGGTGTCAGCAGGGAAGGAAATTCAATACAGAACTGCTGTGTGGCGCCAGTTCTGTATTTCTATTGATAAACTTTATACAGTATTGTCAGAAGAAAACATACGTCACTTAAGAAGCTTATCAGCAAAGTATAATCTCAAATAAGCAGGATTTATTAATGAGCCTGCCCTACACTGCAAGATGCCTTTCTGCTGATTTAAAAAAAAACTACCCAAACAACCAAACAAAACCCCCCAAAAAACTCCCAAGCCTCCAAACTGAGGATCATATTAGTCAGAACAGAAAAATATCAAAGCAATTCCAGCACAATTTTTTTTTCCTACAATAACTCAATCTCATTTAAAGCAGTATCTTGACACATTTAAAAATAAATAAATCCAAGAAAGTTTAGAAAAGAGAAGCAAAAAAATCTCAAGCATGTGGTGGAGGAAAAAGAACCACTAATGGTGTGTGAAGAAAGATTAAAATAACAAGGTGTGTTTATTTTAGCAAAAAAAAAGACCATGTATAAATGTAAATGTCTACACTTAAAAGGGTGATATACAGAAGAAAAGGATCAATTATTCTCATTAGCTAAAAAAAACAAAAGGGGATGTAGAAGGCTTAGCTGTAGGTGGCATATTTTCAGTTAAACATTTGGACCAAACCAATTTGTCTAAAAACTGATAAGCAAGGTAGGAAAGGGTTGTTGAAAGGCTGTGGTTTAGGCTTAACTTGACATTATTGAGACTAGTTTGCAAATAATGATATATTTTGCAATGAAAATTGGCCAAGGTGTTCTACTAAGCCTGCCCTTCACACAGATTATTCACTCTTTGCAGTATCAACAGCTGCTTGAAGAGAGGAGATGGATATTGAAGGGGAGGTTAATATTGGGAAAAAAAACCAAACAATGGCAGTACAAGATAGAATTAGTATGGATATTTCAAAATTTCCAGCAGTTCAGCTTGAGGGATCTTTTCTTCTGAATCTGTATCAAATCATATGTATAAAATAATAGAGAGGTCTAGTATCCACAAAGCCCACAAGTATAGTTTATCAGTCACAGCATTAAAATGATAAACTGTTCTCAGCTTTCAAATTATGTAAAAGCTGTATTACTAGGATCAGAAACCCTGCTAACATCAGAAGTACCTAATCAACACCAGGCTCCTGATCTGCACTTAATACAGTAAATTATCAGACAATTTGAAGGTTCCCTTGCTGTCAACATTTTCAGTTGCTTGGTTTCCTTGTCAGGTGCATCCAGGTAAAAATATTTTGGTTGTTTGGGATTTTTGGGGTTTTGTTGTTGTATTTTTTTTTTTTTGTTTTTGCTGTTGTTGTTGTTGTTGGGGTTTTGGTGGTTTTTTTTGTTGCTTTTTTTTTTGTTTTTTTTTTTTTTAACAAATGTTTCAAGTAAACTAGAAAAAATGAAGAATAGCCTGATAATTGACTTGCAGCTTCAAGAAGCTGCTCTAGAAATTTACTTTTATTTCATTGGTTACATGAACCGTACATTAAATATAATTCTATTTCTCTGCATTAGAAAATGTACATCAGCTGCTGTGGATGGATAACAGTTTATGTATACTCTTCAGCATTTGCCTAGCTATAAAGGCTGGAATAATTGTCATCTAATTTGTAGCTCATATTGTTCCATCAGGCAACATAAAGAAGATTTTCAAACTGTAAAGGCAGTACTAAAATCATATAAACACACATTACATGAGACAGGGAAAAAATCTTATGGCTCTCCTACTGATTTTCTCTAGGATACACAAGTGTGCCTATCTCATAGAAATATCTTTGAAAAACCTATAAAAACACATTCAACTGTTGTTTGTAAAACTCCAAGTCTTAATTTAGACCTTAAGATGTTTTCTGCTGCTGTTTACAATATGCCAATTATACTTCTCTGAGCCACTGGATGATGCAGAGTTGCATGCCTGACAGGGAGACAGCCAGAAGGCAAACCATAATAGGGATCCAAAGTTTGCTAAATGAACCTTAGCAGTGGCAAGTTACTTTTCTAAATTCTCTTTTTCTCACTCTGGGATAAGGAAGGCAAATGAGGATAGCTACTCTAAAAGGCAGCAGGAACAGTATTGTGAAAACCAGTAACACTTGAGTAAATAAATTTATATAAGCACAGCTGAAAAGGACAACTTAGGAATAGGAATTGATTACACTTTAATGGTAAAGAAAAAGTCTTAAGATGTCTGCTGTCCTCTATTTTGTTTTCTTCCTCTCTACCCTTGTTCTAAAGTCATCAGGATTGATACTGTAGTTGCATATGCAGAGAAAAACACAGGTTTGAGTAGCAACTCATGAAGATTCATTTTCCATTCAAGGTGCCTTACCAAAGAATGCATATTCAATTATTTCTGTTTGTATGCAGTATCACTCCTCACAAGTAGGATGGATTTTCGAGACATTTGCAAATTGCTACATATGTATGCAGGCATATTTAAAGAAATGCTTCAATGCAATAGATTTGTTCCTAACAACAGCAACAAAATAGTCAAAATAATGTTGTTTGGACATGGAATGACTGAAACTATTTTATACAGCTTACTTGCTCTTCTTCTTTTGCTGTTTTAATCTTCACCTTTCTCCCCTCTTCTTTACTTTGCTTCTCCTATAGCTTGCTTCTCCTATTCCATCATCCAGCCACCTTACAGGAAGAAAGCCAATAGTGAACTTAGAGTGCACCTTCCCATTCCTTTGCCCTCAGACACATTTCTGCCTTCTCCTCTCATCTCTTGCCTCCCTTATCTCCAGAACACTTCTCAAACAGCCCTTCCTTTGTTGGAAGCTCTGGAGATGGATGGTTCATATAAGAAGCAACAGGAAATTGTGTGAAACAGCCAATACCATGTTTCTAAAGGTGACAGGTCTCCTGCACCAAGATCTGCCTTCAAGAAAGAACCTAAGAAAAATCTGTTTGTGCCCTGATGGAGCAGTGACTACAATCAGCATACAGTGATAATGACAAAATTTACTGCAGCATTGTTAAAGATGAACCAACACTCTGGTTGCACTCTTGACTCCAATTCCCAGCAAGGCTATTTCATCACCTCTGCCAAGAATGAAACTTCCCCAGTTCGGGATTTTGTCTCAGATTTATTCACCAGTTTGACATTCATACACCTCTGATGATACAAAGAAACTGAAAATAGATGTGACCATGTTCACAGGGGTCTCAGGTTGAGGGAAGAGACGAGGATCTGACTCCATGTTTCAGAAGGCTTGATTTATTATTTTATCATATATATTACATTAAAACCATACTAAAAGAATAGAAGAAAGGATTTCATCAGAAGGCTAGCTAAGAATAGAATAGCAAAGAATGATAACAAAGGTTTGTGACTTGGACTCTCTGTCCAAGCCAGCTGGGCTGTGATTGGCCATTAATTACAAACATCCAGCATGGGCCAATCACAGAACCACCTGTTGCATTCCACAGCAGCAGATAATCAATGTTGACATTTTGTTCCTGAGGCCTCTCAGCTTCTCAGGAGGAAAAATCCTAAGGAAAGGCTTTTTCATAAAAGATGTCTGCGACAAATGGATAACCTCTAAATTGTTAAACTCCTCTTCTTCTTAGTTGGGAAAACTGATTTTAAAGTGAGTACAAGAAAATTTCATCAAGAAAGCAGAAAATTAAGAGGCTGGCTATATTTGTCTTCTCTGAGCTGCCACTGAAACTCCCCCTGATAAATATGTTGTTTATAGATAATTAGTCATCTGACAGATACTTTTTTAAGTAGCCAGTAAACCTGTACTGTAGGTAATTGCTCATCCATAATAGTTTGGTATGTCTAAACAGATGAAGCAAGGAGTATTGTAAACTGTAAAAAAAAGGTAAATTTCATCCTTATAATGCTTAATACACATTTAAAAGACTTGATTTGTAATTAATCATGGCAGTAATGACAAAGTGACAGTAGGTGGAATGCACCAAAGTAAATGTCTTGTAAAGTAAATGTCTTGTTAGTGGCATATTTCTATATAGAAAGAAGAAAATAAATACATACACACATTCTAAACATGAAGCAGAACTAAGTTCAACACCTGCTCCAGAGAAATGTGTTTTCTACATGTTGGCATTATGGAAACACAAATACAGTGGGCAGTAATCATTTTTCTGTATCAGTTTTCTTTCCCAGAGACAGACTGATGATGTTATAGACATCCATGCTCAGAAGGACGAATTTTCAATCAAAGTATAAATAGGAGCATTAAAATTTAGATACAGTTGGTATATCTGGCCATAATCTTTTCTGTGAGGAAGTCACATAACAGTTGACTGCTACTGGAATGCAAAAGTCAGTGCACCAGAAGCTCTTTTTTTTGTTTTGTTTTGTTTTTAGATTTCCTTACTGGGTATAGTTAAGGAGTGCAGCAGCATTTCTCCATACAGAATTTCATTTCTCCATACAGAATTTCAGCTGTGTCAACCCTCAAGAGCTAAGGAGACCCAAATATGTATCTCCCTATCCTTCATCTAAGTAGAAGAGGAACCCAGAATGCATTGCATTATACTGTAAAATGTTCCAAGGCTGTTTTTATCTATCAGAAGTACACTACTTGAGTAACAAAACCAAACGGTTCTTCAGGTTTCAAGTTTCTCTCATTTTATCTTACTGCATCTTTAGAAAAAAGATACCACCAAATAGCAACATATTCTCATTAAAAAAATAAAAATTGAAAAGCCCATTTTAGCCCTCCAAGTATTTTTTACAGCTTCTTTTCCAAATTCTGTCCAATTCTCAACAACTTTAGTGAACTGTATTCCCTGATATATTTTAGCACATTAACTGTGATCTCTCTAGCGCTTCTTCCTACTCATACACTTTTTTTTTTTTTTCTCCCCTACCTGCCAAAACTGCCAAGAGAAGTTATTTGAGTAGATTGATGGTCTAACTGAGGTACACCTGAAATTTTATATGAAAGAGGTTTTAGTATTTACAAGCCTTCCATTTTCTCTACAAGCCCTCTGTCTTTGCACGAGACCATGCCCATAGTTGAAGATGCAGTTTATCTTCATGGCTACAGCTGCAAAGAGTTACTCCTGGAGTTAAGTTTCTTCCACAGAACCTCCCTGACACCAGCAAACAGCCTCTTTTTGTTACCACACAACAGAAAAGGCTAATGTCTCCAAAGGCTTTCAAACTCCAATCTGTTGGTAGCTGATTTAATGCTGCCTTACAAGTCAGCTATGTTTTAATACAAAACATGTTGAGTATTATTGCACAACTCTAACTCAGAATTGCACTGGAACTGGTGTCAGTGAAGACCTGGGCTAAGACCATATGGTCTGTGGTGTATTTTATAATGTTTGCATAACACAGACGTGGTTGGTAGATGCTGGCCAGGGCCCAGCACAGGGTGATAAGTTGTGCCTCTTTGGACTAGCCACAGAATATTTTTCATTTTCAAATATCTTATCACTTCAACAGGATCTTGTAGCTGTTTGGAAGCGAAGCTCCAGGCCTTTGGAGGTGAGAAATTCTTTAGGTACCTGCCCATATTTGCTTACATGCCATGTGGACTGTACTCTTATGTGGTGTGGGTCATATTTTAAATTACTTTTTCATGTTGGGAATATTGCTTGGGTTTTGTCTAAACATATCAAAATTAGTATTGTAACTACACAATAATGTTCAAGATACTGAGAAGTTGTTATAACAAGGGAGAGAACATCACAGAAGTTAGCAACAGTGACATTCTGTATTTCCTCCACAAAAACTTCTCAAAGTATTTTTTAATTGAGACAGTACTGAAAGTACACTAATGGCTTCACTGCAGAGCCCAAACACTAGATTAAGCTTGAAGTCAATATTTTAAAATACAAATTTATCAGGCAAAACATCACTAACAACTGCAGAGAACAGCAAAAGCCAACAGCAATCTTTAACATGTACAGCAAAACACCCAAGCACGGTGCAGACCAAATAAATATTGAGAGCAGATGAACAAACATCATGACCTGAAATCATTAACAGACAAAAATGCCTTCTTATGTGTTCTGTCAATCTGTTATTATCAAACCCTTCGAACCAGAATGCCCAAAAGGACTGTCATGGTCTAACTCCAGCCAGCAGCTAAGCCCTACACAGCCCCTGGATCACTCCCCTGCCCCCAAAAGGATTGGAGGGAAAGGGAGGTAGGGATGTGAAGGAAAGATTTAGAAGAGTGAGAAGTGAGAAAAACTTTGTGGTTTTAGAAAACAGTAGCTTAATAGTTCAAATGAAATAGTAATAATAGCAAATTGTAGTGAAAAGGAAAATAAGACAAACCAAGCAAACAGACAATTTCTCACCACTAAGAACAACCTGATGCCCAGCTAGTCCCCTCTCAGTGTCTCCCCAGCCAACCTTCCCCTTTGTTTTAAATCCTGAATGACACTGTATGGTCTTGACTGTCCCTTGAGCCAGCTGCCCCATCTGCTTCCCTTTCCCAATGTCTTCTGCACCCCCAGACTTCTCAATACCAGGGTGAGGTGAAATGACTCTTGTTCAACCACAGCTCAGCAATAACAAAAACATCCCTTTATTATCAACCCCGTGTTCAGCACAAATCCAAACACAGCCCCACAGCAGCTACTCTTAAGGATATTAACTATCTACCAGCCAAAACCAGCACAATTTCATATCCTGAAATCTTGATGAACATAATGAAAAGTGTCATCTTGAAAATGTCAGAGACTAATTCTTTATACACAATATAAAGGTACATAATTAATATGCAGATGGAAGTAGGCACCGAATTAAAAAAAAACATAGAAGGTATGGGCATATGGAGACCTTTTGGCCTTGCTTTTGTGTGTGTGTGTGTGTGTGTTTCTAGTAGTAATTAGATAAAATTACTATATTTTACAGCAATGTCATAAGGATAATCTTAGCCAATTGGTCTGTAAGCAAATAATCACAGAATCACAGAATCAACTAGGTTGAAAAAAATTTTTGAGATCATCAAGTCCAAACTATCACCACCTAGCACACCCTGTGCAACTAGAACTGACACATCCAGACTTTCCTTAAACACCTCCAGGGGCAGTGACTCCACCATCTCCCTGGGCAGCCCATTCCAATGCCCAACCACCCTTTCTGTGAAGAAATTCCTCCCGATGTCCAACCTAAACCTCTCCTGGTGCATCTCATGGCTGTGTCCTCTTGTCCTGTTGCTGGTTGCCTGGGAAAAGAAACTGACCCTCAGCAGCCCTCACTGCAGCCTCCTTTCAGGGAGGTGTAGAGAGTGCTAAGGTCTCCCTGAGAATTTCAGCCTTTTTCTGCCTCAAATTATATAATCACAGTGCACTGTGACAGACTCTACTGTTTCAACATGGTTGGTGAGGCAATCCAAAAGGTTTCACTTCATCCTCTATTCTATCTGTGGGTGGGAGTGTTTGATACAGCAAAGACAACATGGCCCATATTAGTCCATAATGCTGTCAGGTGACAGCAAAAGTAGGTGAGAAATGTCTCCTAAAATTGAGAACTGGACTCTAGGATTCTTAATTTCTTTTTCATGGTCATTTCACACTTATTTCGCTGAGATGGGTATCACAGCAGGACTGCATGGTATCCTTACAAATTACCATCAAAATTGACCCCCCGAAAAAAAGAATCATAGTGAACTAAAAAACTGGAAAACACAGTCTAATACTACAGATATTGAGGACATGCCCATTCAAGCCATTAGAGATTAATTTCCCATAGACGCGCTTTAATTGTGCATCCTCAGCTGTGTTTTTATTTCATTTCCTGATTCTACTGTCTGAATTGCAAAAGCACTGAGGTAAAATATAACACTAAACTCGTACACTACATTAATTATTGAACTCTGAAACTACACTAAAGCTGGCCAAAAATGTCGGTAAATAAATTAAAAATTGTCTTCAGGATAAGACACAATTGAGAAGTAGGTGCAGGTCAGGCACTGTCCTAGAAAAAATATAAGAAAGGAAAATATTATTTTTTATTTCACTAAAAGATTACACAATCCTTTCTCATCACAGGGTATTGCTGAGACAAAAGATAACAGTGACTTTTATTGCTTAAAAGTGTATCAAACACGTACACATATGGAGTAGGTTAAGGCTGGGCAGGCAACCTCCATTTTAACTCCTCATAAATCTGAGATTGGTGACTTTGCAGCCTGAGGAATGTGCTTTTAACAGCCCAGCACATGTATGTGCATGCAGGTTATTTATGTTATCTATATAATCTCCAGTTCCAACATAAGCCTTGTACTCTCAGGCATTTACAAGAAGTGGAGCAATATGTAACATTTTATACAGAGGTGTTTGGAGAACTCCAGGGAATTCCTGAGCATGCATGTGTGTGGATTTCTGTATATATACACACACGCACTGGTAGATGTTTTTAAATCACAAACCATTAAGCTACATTTAGTAAGATAATTAAAATTTTATCAGTAGTCAAGCCACAGTTATTAGAAATAAAATTTAACAGTCAAACTTATTCCATTTCTTGAATTACCCAGAATATATTTCTTGTTATACTACTAAAATCAGAGATCCCTGGTTTTGTCAGATGCATAAGTGACAATTTTATCTTGTAAAAGCCTGATTGTTGTTTTCCTAAAAAACACCCTTGAAATTGAAGTTCACCTCTCATAATGAATCACAAGATTTGATTTTATATCATCAGTCATCTAATTGTCATTTACCTGTTCAGTTCTGAGGCTATGTTTAAAATGTCAAACAGCAATAATGAGCAGGACCACTGCTTCAGGGCACTAGGCAAAGCAGCTAAAGGTCAGTTTAGATTATAGATTGTTCCATGGCTCACCATGTATTTGCACATACATACACACACACAAATGCAGTTTATAAAATTCATAGCAGAATTTGAGACAAGTCCTGAACTTCTTAAAAGAAGCCTTCAGAGACTGAAACAGGTGTATTTTTTCATAGGTAGGTTTGAATGACAAATATATAAACTCCTATAATTTTAAATTATACTACACATTGCCATTTACAGCGTGGTACTATACCTCACTGTAAATGACAAAGTACAGAGTTTGAAGAGCTCAGAAGTTATAACAACTTACATTGATCTGAAAAGAATGGTATTTTGGGGCATCCTTTGTACATTTGATATGTTTTTCCTGCCTGTACCCCTATGGAAATTAAGGGTGTTTTCCATGAGGTCCTCACCAACCCAGTTTTATCTTTGCCCCATTTTATCTCAGAGTAATTGCAGGTAATCCACCTCTATAGCAGTTTTTTTTTTTTTTTAGTATTGAGGTAAAAATCAATTTAAAAACACTGAAGTCATTCATTAATTTAGAAGTAAACTAACTTCTAGAATACAGAAAGAAAACTCTTCCTATAATAATAATCCAAGAGAGCCCATTTGCCCATCTTGTCAGGTGTCATGTTCTTGTTTTGTACCTTCTAGAAGACATAGAACATATTTGCAGAAAGTGCTATTTTCCACAGCTGATTTGCAAGTTCAGATCCAAAAAAAGAAAGCAAAGGTCCATATTACCATTTGACATATATTGCTATTAATAATCATCCTATGCTACAATAAAATTTTGGGTTCAGATCAAATATTTTCTAACCTAATTGATATTTTGTAATCTAATCTATGATTTTCTTTTTCCTAACCCAGGAAGAAAAAATTTCTTTAACAGCCTCCATCTAAGATTCATAGAAAGACAATGCACAGATCCTGAAAATCAAAGTGTTGCACCAATATGACAGAGGCTTGGATGGTGTTGGAGGTGAAATCTAGGCCTTGCTTCAGACTCTGATCTGTAGATACACACATCTAGTTTCATCTCCCTGTGTTCTCTTTGTGGCCACAAGACAGGAGGAAAAGGACTTCAGTTCATTTCATTTCATTTCATTTCATTTCACCACAGAACTAATACCTCAAATAAAGATGGCTCATGGCATGGTATAGACCTAATTTTTTCCACTGATTCTACAGGAAGTTTTAGGCAACCACTTTCATTCTAGAAATCTCAGCTGATGCAAAATCTATTTAATCAAGAAGGACAAATAAGTCAAAATACGGATACAGATATTTTGTGCAAGTTCTCTCCATCAATTATAAAATAAAATTGGAATATAAACAAGCAGCAGTGGGAATACCAGTGGCAATTATTTTCCCATTTGAGTCCCAGATACCTTGTTATGAACTCAACTATTTTTTTTTAAAAACTCTCAAGGTATAAACATTACATAATCCACATGCTCTTTCTGTCTGGATTCCTCTATAAAAAGTGGCTTGCAAAAAGTGTAGGTGAAAATTTTTAGACAGTTGAAATTATACACTGCATCATTGGTAAGAGCTACTTAACTTATATTTTTATTATTAAAATTATTAAGGATTATTAAGGATTAAGGGCAGAAACTTAAAAGTTATTTTCAGATGGACAAAAACATATTCTAATAACGTTTGGTGTGGCTTTTATAGTTTGTAAAGTGAGGTGTCTGTCAGACAAAAATCTGGCTTATCGTGACAGATCTCACTTCAACAGTAGGACATTTACTGTCAGCTGGGAGATGCCAGAGCAGTGTTAACCCCGTGGTACCAAAATGACAGCGAGACAGCTTGTCCTGTTTGGGTTATCTGATAGGTTAACATACAACAGATAAGCTCTTGTGGGGGATGAGATACCCTGTGATGGTGTTCACAGGGGTCTCAGGTTGAGGGAAGAGACAAGGATCTGACTCCATGTTTCAGAAGGCTTGATTTATTATTTTATGATTTATATTATATTAAAATTATACTAAAAGAATAGAAGAAAGGATTTCATCAGAAGGCTAGCTAAGAATAGAATAGCAAAGAATGATAACAAAAGCGTCTGTCTCGGACTCTCTGTCCGAGCCAGCTGGGCTGTGATTGGCCATTAATTACAAACATCCAACATGGGCCAATCACAGATCCTGTTGCATTCCACAGCAGCAGACAATCAATGTTTACATTTTGTTCCTGAGGCCTCTCAGCTTCTCAGGAGGAAAAATCCTAAGGAAAGGATTTTTCAGAAAAGATGTCTGCGACAATACCCTGCTACCCTTTTGAACGAATCTAAGAGGAGATTGTTCATGCAGCAGCCCTTGGATGGTTCAGGACAGGACAGGATGTGAAAAATGTGATTTACACTGTAGCCAGGGAGAATGGTCCTTCCTGGTCCTTCTTTCCTGGGGTCTGTAGCAAAAAGTACCCAGGAAAATTTGAGAGCAGCACCCAGGGTTCTGGAGTTGAGGGTACAAGGGATGCTGAATGACACTGCCACAGTCTGCCATAACTACCAGGGAGAAAGTGTATGGACTGCCCCAGATAAACCAGTTGTAAGCTTCTGATGCAGCAACCAGCTGGCACCACACCAGCCCTCCTACCCTGGAAGGGCTCTGAGATGGATAAAAACCAGCCATGGACTGAATGAACTTGTGGTGTTGTGACGTCCCCAGGAAGAGGTGAGAGATGAGAATTTGACTCCGTGTTCTCAGAAGGCTGCTTTGTTATTTTATGATATTATATTAAAAGAAATGCTATACTAAAATTATACAGAAATTTATAAATATATATATAATTTCTGTATTATATATTATAATACAGAAATTATAAAGAAAGAGAAGGGATACATCAGAAGGCTTCACAAGAATGGTAATGAAAGCTCGTGACTGACTCCTCAGATTCCGATACAGCTGATGGTGATTGGTCATTAATTAAAAACAATTCACATGTTTGGATAAACAATCTCCAGACCACATTCCAGAGCAGCAAAACATGGAGAAGCTGAGGCTTCTCATCTTGCCAGGAGAAGAAATCCTGGTGAAGGGAATTTTCAGAAAATATCATGGTGACATGAACTCAAGAGACATCTTGGAGGGAAAGCTATTGACTGTGGAAAAGTTACCTGTGATTGTGTCTATATGTATATATAAATATAGCTGGAAGGTATAGGATTTGGGCATGAAACAAATAGTGTAGAATAAGGGGTGGGTAATGTCATGATTCTGGCCACTATGGGGTTATTTTTTGCAGTAGCCAGAAGGGATATGCTTAGGCACAGAGGGTATTTTACACAACATCTGGTCATTTTTTGAGGACAGGTGGTTGAGCATGATGAAAGTAGAAGTTGGGCAACATCAGTTCCCCCTGGTATGGATACTGTAGCTGTTGTTGTTGGTTTGCTTATTCCACTGCTCTTTCCAGTAAACTGTTCTTATTTCAAGCTGTAATCTTTGACTTTTGTGCCTTCAATTCTCCTCCCCAGCCCTCTGCAGGGCAGAGGGAAAGGGGATGAGCAAGCAGCACCTGGTTTGGAGTGCTTTGGGGCAAACATAAATTGGGGAATACCATTCCTAAACCACAACAGTTATCTAACCTTGCACTATATTCTGTCATATTTTACAAGTATCATACAGTTGCAATCAACAAAAAATTAAAAAAATTTAAAAAATCATAGAACAAATCAGTGCTTTCAAGAAAGAAAAAGCCTCAAGTTCTCAAGTTTTTCTGAAATGTATCTTAGTAATTTCAACAAATTACATTGTTACATCATTTAAAGCCTTATTTCAGCAAGACGCAATTAACTCACTGATGACTTACCTGGTTTTGCAAAAAATTAATTACAGCTGATAAATTCTGAGAACCCTTTCACTTATGAATGAATAATATACCCATTAAAAAAAAAGAATAAATGCTTATCTTTCTGTTTTTATGCTGTTTATTAGTGGGTTTGTTGAGGTTCTTTTTTGGGTCTGGGTTTTTAAAATATTCTTCAAGCTCCCAAGCTAGAATAAAATAAGTGTCAGTTTCTGCTACCTGCAGTGGTGGTGCTACATCACGAGCACAAAGCCATCACACTGCCTGACACCATTCATAACAAGGGTAGTCTGTGCTGAGGGGCCCTAGAGTGAATCTGAGGGTTGTGTCAGTCCTGCATTAACCTACACTGACAATTGCATGTAGAAAGCTGGGGAAACATCTGATTATACCTGGCTCAGCCACAGACAGAGCCACATTGCTCAGGCATTAGCTTTTATAAATAATTAAACCTGTAAAAATTGTTCTTTATTACCCCCAAAAATATTTAATTAAAAAATTTAGTATCCTTTCTGAAATTGCACACTATAATATGTTGCCTTCAAAACAGCTGAAGAAACAAAAAAATATATTATTCTCATTCACGTTCCAAAAAAGCAATGGAATGCTCTGTTCACCCCAGATTTCCTGAGCATAAGCCATTCTTCATTTGAACTAAACTTAAGAAATTATTATGGGGAAATACTACTACCCTTCTGAATAATAATAATAAATGAAAACATTATGTTTCAGCATAGACTACTTTTTGTTCTTGATAAATATGCAGCATTAGCAACTACAAAGTCATTACATGTTTTATTGTTTATGAAAGCTCAGGATCGAAGGCAGTCTCAAAATGACAAAGGAATCTGTTGAAAACCTTTCAAAAAACAAAAGTAGTGCCAGGTGCTTCTATCCATCATGTAACTGATAAGGATGGTATTGTAACCACTGACCCAGTTGCTAAATTAGTCTTTAGAGTAAAATGCATTTATAATCAGTTAGAAGCCAAATTCTATAAGAGGAATTAATTATCCTTTATTAAGAAAGGATTGATGCCTTGACTCTTCATTTCTGGAGCCTTTTCCTTTTTATCAAGGCTATTGCTCTTCACATGCAGGTTTATGTGAGCATTTTCATCCTGGAATAGTATTTTTCAAAAATGTACAAACATTAGCAGTCCACAGAACAATGCACCACCTAAAGAGCAAGACTGGTTGAGCTGCACCCATCTGAGAGGAGAACAGACCAAGCATCTCCCTTAAATGACTAAACACCCAAAGGAATCTCTCATTTGTGCCCATTTCAGAAGTGCCTCAGCCCAAATCCCAGTGGCTTAATTATGAGGCAAAGCTGATTCCAGAGCCTGGCTGTACTTTTGGTTACCTCCAAGCCCTGGAATTCCCTTTCAAGGGAATTTCAAATTCAAGCCAATTCCAAGGCTGCAGGTCTGACCCCAGCAAGCCCATGGCCAGACTGTGGCTGGAGCTCACTGCAGCTGGGTCCCACCAGCCTGTCAGCCCCCATCTCCTGTCCTTCTGTCCTGGTTTAGGGCAAATTTGGGAGAAAACCTCCAAAAGGGGGCCCCTGCAGAAAGCATACCCACATGGCCTCTCCCCCCAGCTGCTTCAGGAAGGATTCCTCAGAGAGAAGTGGAAAGAGCCTGTTTATTTAACAGGCACAGCACCCCCCAGCACACAGAATGAACAATACCAGATGACACCGCTCTTTCACCACTCTGAAAAAGACGCAAATTCAGAAAGTCTCTCTTGGGGGTGGTCGCTCTGTTATCAGTCCCTCCGGCGCTGGGGCAGCTGCTGCCCAGAGTAGGCCCCGCTAGGCCACAAGGTGCAAATCTCGGTGTTCCCAGGTCCCAGTCTGGACCAGGTTCAAGTTGGATCAAAAAAGGAAAGGAGAAACAGTCCAGGAAGAAATTTGGACTGTTTAGCTAAACTAACTAATGAGCAGAAGCAAGAGCAAGCAGAAGCAAAGCAGAAGCAAGAGAGAGAGAGCGAAGCAAAAAGCAAAGCAAAAAGCAAAAGCAGCACTGGGTACTGCCCTGTCTCTGTGTCCCGCCAACCCAAACAAAACTTTCACTCTTCAGAGCCAGTCTTAAAGGCACAGAACATAATATTCAGCATAAACAGAGCACATGAATGGGGATACAAGCATCATAACGTCACCCTAGGACACCTAGCCAGGTCTTTCCTTGCTGTGGATCCATGAGGTAACCTGGGATATGTGTCTGGGTGGAGCAGTGTGCCAACTCCTGGCCCTGGAAATCCACAGCATGCAGTTGTTTCCAGGTTCCATGAGGGATGAGGCTAAAGCAGGGTGAATTTCTCCCCCCAGTGCAGTTCCAGACTGTGAAAGCAGTCTGCTGTACTGGGACCTGATTTCAGGAGCATTTCTGAATTTTATCCAGCAGCTATTTAATAACATACGTAAGCAGTTCTGAAAGAGCCTATTTCTCAAAATCAAACCTGTAGTTTGTGGCCAAGATCTTCCTTTTGCTAACTCAGAAAGTCATCTTCTGCCTAATCCCTCTCTTGGCCTCACAAACACTGCACTGCTTCCTTGTTGGGAAGGATGAAAATTTAAGAAGAAAGCCTCACAGATATGTATGTTTAGCAGAATGATTTTTGAATGTAGAATCTGAAGAAGGAAGAGAAATGAAAGTAGAAAGCAAGTTTTGATATAGAAGAAAAGAATTGCTGAGCTAGTTTTAATGGATAACCAAGGAGGCAAAGGGTGTGTTAGTTAGAAGGGGTTTTTATGGCTTAGAGCAAAGGATAAACCCACCCCAAACAAGAAGATGTTTTTACCAAGCAGAGAGATAGTGCAGGCAAGCAAGTCAGCAGATGTTGCAAGTAGAAAAAAGGTCTCAGAATTTTCCACTGCAAGAAACCTGAAAAAACAACTTCTAGCTTAAACTGTAATGTACTAACTTTTAGTGATTGGAGAACAGTAACATGAATATGGTTAATGATAGTAGTTATGATAGGCTATAGATAATAGTTAAGGGATAGATTGGTTCTTCTGTATTAAGATGCTCAGCAAAGAAAATTAAAGGGTCTCCAGGACTGCCTGCAGCTGGAGCTGACAGCTGTAGGCTCAGTCTCTGTCACCCATGACCCTGGACTGCTGCAAAGCCTTGGATGTAATAAACTGCATTTTGGAGAGCCACCTGGAGCCCTGCATCCCTCTTTTCAGCTCCTACACTTGCTGAGGACAAGGTAGCTTCTGCAGTAGCAAGCACTCACTGCTTAGCAGCTGGCACTGTCCCCCAGGGCAGGTGAAAGTCTCACCTGTGAATGTCTTGCCTGGAAGAATGAGCCAAGATCCCAACAAAGAAATGCAAAACTTCCTGGGGAGAACCTTCCCCCAGCAAAGTCTAAAGAATTACTCTGTACAACATCAGTGTATTCTGATCAAAGTAGTCCTGAATCTGCACTTCTTCTTATACAAATAGTTTAATTGTTTCCTGTGTTAAAATCTCCCCATGAATGAAAAGTGAAGAATCAGGGCAAAATGACTCCAGGAATATACAAATCCAGCAGCTGAATCCAACAGAAAAAATGTTTTCATAAACCTGTCAGCACCAGCCTGCAAATTGTTGTTTAAATGTTAGGATATACAGGAGTTACTTTGCTGCTTCTCCACTTTCTTTGTAAAATAAGTCCACAAATAATCTCCACTGTGATGCTTAAAAGCAGTTTATCTCCCACCCATATACTAGTTCTTTGATAGCATTTTGTCACACCCTTCAAAAAGGCTGTTTGTGCTTGATATATGCAAATCCTAAATTGTTGGCTTCATTCATGTCACCTGCTTGGGGAAGTGTATGAAATGTTGCATTCAAAAATGGAATATAGGCATACATTTTCAGCAGCTGACTAGAATAGAAAGAGACCAAAATTACTTTCTTACACAATATTCTACAAACACTAAGCAGTATTAAGTCCTGATGTTCTCCTACGTACAATTTACTGAAGTATTAACTAACAACAACAGCTGGATCATTTCAAGTCAAGTGTTTGTATAAAGAAGTTACACAGGTATGCTGAGAACATAACTATCTCCATTTATTCTGCTTTTAGGGAGTCTCATAGCACCCCAGTGATTTCTTTGAAGCATAAGGAAAAAACAGTAACTACTACATACTTCAATAAGTAACACAGGATTTCACATTTGGACATTATATATTGGTAAAAATATTATATACCAATACATGCACATTAAAGGATAAAACATCTATTGTAAATTTTAATACATATTTCATTCTAAAATGTAGAATTAAAAAGAAGTCAAAACCAGAAACAATTCCTAACTCTTCACACTCGGGATTTTTGCTGTTCTTTCAGTGTACAGTGTTCTGTGTATCCTCTGTCCTTTTCCACAGTTTAGCTCAGAAAAATATATTATAACTGAATTGAAACAGAAATATAGCTTCATTAATATTTACTATCCAACTGTAAACTTAATTCTTTTGTAGAAGTGAGTTTTGGTTTTCCCTTAGTTTGTTTCAAATACTGGCATTCAAGTTTCCTTTACCTGTCAAAGGGGTAGAAAATACATCTTACAGAGAGGTTGCTACATTTGCATGAAATGCAACACTGAAAAAATGAAATAGACTTCAGAATCCTACAACCCCAAAACAGCAAAGGATAATTCAAAACTTAGTTGTCCAAGGAGAAAACAGCACAATATTGTTGAACAGGATAAATGTCACAAAAGTGTGTAAAAGTTTCAAATGAGCAAGTTCATTCCATCACAATATACAACTATAAAAATCTGGGAATTAATTATTTGCAAAGACATTAATCTCTGTGACATACCTTACAGATAAATCTTTAGACCTATGAAACCTGTGAAGATGCCAATGCAGTAAGCAGTTTCCTGCATATGGACACTAAAACATACCAGCTAGCTTTAGTTGTGTCATTCTTTAGAGCAAGGAGAGATCTCAAAACAGATTCAGGTGTGCTTTTACTCTACAATTTTTGGTTATTGACTAGCCCTCTGTCTCATAGCAGCCTGTATTCTTCCAGGGGAAATCAGGTCCTGGCCACATGCTGCTCAACATTCAGAGCACTGAAAATGGAGCTGCAAAAGTGGAAATGTAAGTTGCTGTACTCAGTGATCTCCAGTAACAGCTGACCCAGAATTCCTTGGGTGCCTTTTGTTTCAGTATCTGGTGACATAAAAGATCATCACATCCTGCTACTGATACTGTCTCCATCAGCATCTTGATTCTGTGTGTGTGAGGAAGAGCCACTGGCAGAAACCCAGCACACTGCAGGTGGATGAATTATCTTCAAAACTCACCTCCACACAAGTGGCACTTCACTCTGTTCGTATACCATATGTAAAATGTAATTAAAATCATGACACACCATCAAGCCCAATTACAAGAGGGTTTTTAACTTGTCAGACCACAAACCCAACAGGCAAACCTGGCAACTTGGTGTAGGGCACAACTCTCTGTTAAATTCTGGTTTACACAAGTGGACATCTGTTTGCTTTTTCCCAGGGTGCACATAACAAGGAAGATACTGCATTCCTGAGCAGTGTATTGGAGAAGTTTGCACAGGCCTTAAGCTGTTCCAAAGGTATCATAAGCCCCCTGCACTTGCACTCTGTTTTTCTGCACCTTTTTATGTGTGTCAACACAAGAAAGGTTTGCACACAGAGAGTTGAGCACCGCGGTGACTTGGGGAGTTTGGTGCATCACTAGATGCCTTACTCTGAGAAAATCCTGATCTGCTTGCCAAGGCTGCCCTTCTGGATACCAGGAGAGAATTCACAAATAAAATAAAGAATTCATAGAGCAGACTGCAGGTACTGAGAGATTGGAACCTCTGGCAGGACAAAATTGGCAGCTTTCTTGCCACAGCAGAGCTACCCTGAAAAACCAAACACACACAAAAAGCTACATCACTGAAAATGTCACACTCAATATGTTTGATCATGGACTGCAAATTAACAATAATGCTTCTGGATTCCTACATAAACAATCTAAACCCCTTCTTAACAAGAACAGGCACAATACTCCAGAAGGGAGGTGTATGTAGGAAACAAAAGTGAAGCAAGACTTATATTCATGCTTAGAAGAGCCACATAATATTAAAGACTTAGCAAGTGCTACAGTCAGTGTGTTGTCACATATTTGTGGTAAACTAACATGGGAAGAAATAGCAGAAATTTATCCTTAATGATACAAAAAAAAGAATATAACCTGCCTAAAAGCAGAGTCACTGTAGTAAACTTCAACAAAAGCAAAACAAGACAAACAAAAAAACCAAACACACAAAAAACCCTAAAAACAAAACAAAAAAAAACCAAACCAAAAACCAAAATAAAACCCAGAAATGTTATTATGATTCACTTTGACTTCACAGAGAATTCTAATCAGAGTATCATATACAGAGTCACTCTTCAATCAATTCCCGCAAGACTCATGGTGGGCATTTTAGGGCACTGAGTAATTGGCATAAAGGTGAAAAGAAATTAAATTAAAGGAAAAATAGAACACACAAACACAAAACTCTTCCTCACCCACCCTTCAATCGCCCCGCTGAAGGCAAATCCCAGAAGTGAAATAAAACTATTATGTTTAGACTCAAAGCCTCCAATATATCAGAACTTGGTGAACTCACTTGGTAAGGTTCAAAGCATAGGTCAGCTGACAGGCCTCCCTGGTACATTGAGAATAAAGAGACCCATTAAATAAGACAAAAGACAGTTCCAAGACACAGTTCCAGCACACATCATTTTGAGTGCACACTGTTCCCTAAACCTAATTGCCTGAAAAAAGCAATAATGTGTTAAGATAGCTGTTGCAGGGCCATGGAGCAACCTCACCATCCTGAGCCACCTCCAAAAATCCTGCAGCAGCAGTAGCAGAGGGGAGACAAGGACCAGCAGAGTCAGCAACCAATCCTTCAGGCTGGCATGATGTGCTCTTGCAATAATGGGGAGCATAAAAAGACTTTTTTGCACACTAATGGCCTACCTCTGGGCACACATATGCCCATTTATTTAACAGCTGGATGGTAACATGATAAGCCAAACTGTATAATTTATTGAAGGTAAGTGACACAAGTGGAGAGCTCTAAGGGGATGTAAGCTCACTACTGTTACCTTGGAGAGTTTGGTGACAGAAATTTATTTCTGTGAAATCTGGGGGTAATTAGGTTTTTTTCCTTTTGTAATCTGACCTGGTGGCTAAGACAGTTTTTCATGGGACCTCACCTCAGCTGCTTAAGACTCAGCCAGTTTAAGAGCTGGTTAAAAGGAAAATTAAGTAAACTCCTTCACTTATGTGTGACGGTGTTCACAGGGGTCTTAGGTTGAGGGAAGAAATGAGGATTTGACTCCATGTTTCAGAAGGCTTGATTTATTATTTTATCATATATATTACATTAAAACTATACTAAAAGAATAATAAAAAAGGATTTTTTCAGAAGGCCAGCTATGAATAGAATAAGAAGGAATAAATAACAAAAGCTTCTGTCTCAGACAGAGAGTCTAAGCTAGCTGGGCTGTGATTGGCCATTAATTAGAAACATCCAACATGGGCCAATCACAGATCCACCTGTTGCATTCCAGAGCAGCAGATAATCAATGTTTACATTTTGTTCCTGAGGCCTCTCAGCTTCTCAGGAGGAAAAATCCTAAGGAAAGGATATTTCATAAAAGATGTCTGCGACACTTATGGATCCAAATGAAATGCTATTGGTCCAACAAGCTTCCTACTGCACTTGCAGAACTCACTATATTTGTTCCAGAAGAATACCACATCTGCTACCGTAGGAACTGCTTATTTTGATGGGGCAATAGAGCAAGAGATTGACAAAAGGGGATAATCTGAGGAAAATGTGGCATAAACAAACACAATGAAGCACAGTAAAAGTATTATTGTCATACTGGCCTAACTCCAGTATTTGAAAGCACAGATTGTTGTAGATGAAGATTTTATAGCAATGCATATGAACATATACCCCATGTACTCACTCACTCCTGTATACGAAGGCTAGAACAGGAATGCCCTGATTGCCCCAATACTGCAGGTGACCTTCCTTTTATAGCCCACTTAAATGCAGATGGCATCCTTCCTTAAGCTTTATATTTGAATTCTGGATCACTTAGTAATGCATAATAGCTTTTTTAGCCATTTCCAAACCAAACTTTTTAAGCCAAATATCAGGAATTTTTCTTATCTATCAGGTAATAACTCACTTTCTAGCCTAGAAGTTCAAAGGACTTTTATGTTTTCATTCTCATTTTAACATATACTTGGTCAACACAGCATGCAGATGAAGAAATTGGGCCTGATAGTGGAAATTCAGGATTTCCATACCAGTTTGTGAAATGTTCACTGTGCACACTCCATTTACTTTAGGGGACTGAAATCACAGCATTGGCCCCAGATACGTGATGAGGTAAGGAAGGTGTAACAACTGAAATAACACTGGGATAATTTATAACCTTGAAAATATCCTGCAGTTTTTGTTTTTTTATATATATATATATATTTGTATAGTATCTATGAGACAAAGACTACACTCATCTCAGTACTAACTGATTTCCTGATTTCCATTGAACTGAGTAGTAACTGGATCATTTAGAAGCTTAATTTAAAGAAATTCAATTAAAAATACATATTTCTTTTGTATGGACTATTAAAATAACACAACTTTATAATATAATGATTTTATAGTCATAATAGATAGCCTAATAAATTCTTTTATATTTTTTTAATACAAATGATTTTGAAATTGTATGTGCTTTTTTTGTTTCACTTAGTTAATAACAAATCCCGGTGTAATTGAAGCATTTGGGGGGGTCTCAACAATCAAATGTAATGAAGAAAGTTAAGTATGTGTGATATAGAAAGTCCCTTATGCATTCTTACTTTCTCTGTGCTTGAAGCAGTATTTAATTATGAGTTTGTTTACTTAATAGTTGATATAGGAGCAATAGATTTTAAAATGTCCTTCTCTCCCTACTGCTTTTTCCATTCCAGTTACATTCAAATACAACCGTCAGGAATTTTGTGACACATCCAAAAGCAAATTCAGATATTTCAGCTGTACTTAAAAAACTGATATGCATGTTATGGAAATCTTGCTATATGTGGGGGATAACCTATGGGACTGCTAATAGAAAATGGCATCTTTCATTGCTCCATTGCCAGCTCAGCTCTCTGAGTTACCAGTGACTCTAAGTTGTTACCATCAGCTGAAAAGTGTGTGAGTTGGTGGGGTTTGTCTGGTCTCCTCTGGGCAAATACTCTTGTAGCAAAAACACCCACATTTGGCAATTAATATGCACAGACTTTGTTAGCCTTGCCACAGACGATCAAGAACTTCACTCTTCTGCTTTCTCTCATTCTAAAGATTTTTTTTTTTCTCCATATCAGGGTTAGGCCACAGTTGTAAATATGACAAGTTATTCTGTAGATCCCAATGGACTTATCTGCTCTGTGAATAAATCATAGAAGTGCAATGAATATCCAGGGTTCTCAATCTGTTCTATATAAGAACCAAATTCATTAATTATATGAAAAGAAAGAGACCTAAATGGTGCTTCCATGCCAAAAGTTAAAAAATAAAAAAGCAAAGTTTCATATATTAATTTCACTGCTAAAATTGTATGCCATTTATCAAGTCTTACTTAATTTCAGAGAGTTGCTCTTCCCTGCATTTAAGCATCAATAACTAAAACCTTGAGCAGCTCTATCTCTTAGGCTTTGTTCTTTCTCTACCCATTTTTTTTAAACTCATTTTTCACTAAGAGGTTGCAAAGAAAAACTACCTCGTGCCCTGGTTTTTGAAGCAATACATATTTGTTTCCCAAGTAGAAACAGGCAATTTAATAATAACTGTAACATTAAAGACTTTTTTTCTTTACCTTAGGCTTAGACCCCAAAACTGAATTAACTTGCTAGTGCTTACACTCAGACTTTGTTCCAACATACTGTCATGCTACACCCACTGGCAAAAGATGATTTTAAGCAACCTCAGTTATGTATCATGAGTGGGCACAGAGGAGAGTGCTTACTATGAAGTGGGCAGGTCTCCCAGTGTGTTAATTTAAAAGATAAGAATATGAAATACAAAAATATGAAATACAAAAATATGAAATACAAAAGGTCTATTCTAACTCCTTCAAAAAGCAAGCTTGAAAAATGTACATTGCATTTTTTTATTAGCTGAGGGCAAACCACTTTTTTTTTTTTTTATACAGGTCTTTGATGCATAGCCTAATGCAGGCCTCAGCAAAAAGATAGCAAATCTTAGAATTTATTATTGTCAATAGTCTGCATGACCTTTACTTTAACTGCATCTTGGCTGTCAGTAATAATCCAAGGCTGCACTTTCAATGATAGAATGAGAGATTTTGCATATTGAGTCTCCAGGTCTCCTTGAGAGCATTCAGAAATCACAGTCATTTATTCCTATTGGCAGGGCAAGGTCTGTTAGGAAAGCTCATTCTTCTTTACTTGAAGATGAAGAGTGGAGAAACTCCATTTTTGCCCTGAATCAAGTACTAAACACTGTAGTTTTCTCAAATAAATCAACAATGAGGCTTCTAGGTCCAGGGTCTGAAATCTTTTCTCATTCAGGGCACCTTTTCTCTAATGGTTCTCTTCACCTTTGCAACGTACAATTTTAGTAGTAGATCAAATAGCACTTTAACACAGACCTGGGGATTTTACTTTCTAACCTTTCTTCATTTGTGGTTTGTTTTACCTGACAGGTTAGAGAGTTTGCAGGTTCAGAAGGAATATAGCAAGGACAGGATTGCAAGGGCAATAATAATAAATAACGGGCTTACCCTGTCCCTAGAGATGATTTTAAAACAAAAATTTACTTAAGCTCTATAAGACATATATGTAGCTGTGTAATGAAATAAAAGTGTCTCAGGCTGGGTGCATATTACCCCAGGTAGTTCCTTGCTGCTTAAACTGCCTGGACCAGCCAAAACCAGCCTGAAATTACAGGTGTCCTGGCATGACAGTACATGCAACTGGTATGGCCTTCCTGTGTAATAGTCCTGTTCAACAAGTATGTAAATACTTTCAGGAGATACTGTGGGACACAAAGAAAGAAGAAAACACTTTTTTCCTACAGTGTCTGTAATAAAGATTGCATCTGAGTCTCATCTCTTAAATTCCTCCCCCCACCACGCCACCCTCACCAAGGTTTTGTATTTCTGGCACCACATAGGAGATTGCTCCTGATCTCCACAGGAGCTCTCTTCAGATCCATGAAAAGAAGAATTAAGGCAGGGGAATTAAGTGATTCACCCTTAGAGACAGCAGCAGCATCCCAAGAAGAGTGCCTAGATTTAAGGTCCAGCAAAGGCAGGTAGCTGTTCTCCTGCAGAGTGATTTACTGCAGCCCACTGGGTTCTGCAGGCACTCCATGATCTGTAACATAAGCTTAGTCCCAAATTTCACAATTTGGCATGAATTAATTCTTCCACTAGGGTATATAAAAAACAGCCCCAACTCTTCTCCTTTCATCACCATTTTATGGCAATTTACCACAAGAGAAATTCCAAAGGAAAGAGCAGGCAGGGGATGCTCCAGCTGCATGGGTCTGTCACAACCATATTTCCAGTGAGATTATGACAATACCTTTCCCAAAAAAGTTTATTCAGAAAAGGTGTAGTTTCAGGTCAACTGATACTATTTTCTAATTCATTTAGCCCATTGGCCCAGTGAATGTGTATCCATCTATATAAAGTGGCACACTGTCAACAGGAGAGACAGATAGCAAGTCCTACAGGCACCGCAAATATTTTCCTTCACTCTACTTAAAATACAGAACCGTATAAGACATTTGTTTGGTTTGCGATTCTGAGTCTGGATACAGAGTCTGCAAGACAAAATTGACTCTATTTCATACACAGAAAACATGCTGTGTACTCCATAAGAAAGACAAAGGTGGCATTATTATCTCATGTTCTATCCCCTATAAAATTGGGTTGTAATTAGAACAGAATAATTCCTTAAAACAATCTTTTTGTCCTTCTCCTTCATGTCCTAACATGATTTAAAAAGCCTATTTAGTATCACAGGGTTTGAAATTACCACAATATGCACAAACTGAAGTCTTGCACAACTTTCTTATTTTACTCTCTAGCCAGCCACAAAACATTTGAGAGTAAAAAAAAAAATCCAAAACAAAACAAAAATCCCACAAACAATTGATTCTTGCTTGGCCACACGACTACTGGCAGAAATCCTTGTGTGTTTCCACACCGTCCTCCAGCTTCTTTGTTTGGCTTTCAAGAAGATTCTTGCCAAATCTCTCTCACTGGCGGAGCTCTTACATAAGTCTCTGCAGGTACACTTAACTACGGCATCTGGCACATGGATTGTGAGGAATCAACCAGGTTCCACCACGTGCTTTCTGCTGGCACTGTGGCATCTTGAAAAAAATTCTTTGGAGAAATCCAAAAGAATCCTATCATGCTGAAAACTCCAAGAGTATCCCCACAGAACAGCATCTGTGTAACAGGTTGGAACAGCTTCCTCCATTTGGTGAATTATCAGTTTGCCTCTGGTTCTTTAAAGACTTGATCCTTTTGAGTCCACCACGCTGTTGTGCATCCCTGAAGTATTTTAGTCATTGCTGTGATCTGCACCAGCCACGCACTTACATAAACAGTACAGGGAATCACAGGATTTTCTAGAATCCTGTAAAAATCTTCAAATCTCTTTCTCTTTTCCTGTATGAGATGGTGGGATTTCAACCAGTTTGGACTTACAGAGTATGTGTAGGAAGTTCACAGGGTAAAAACTCTTTTTATTCCAAGCCACATTTTACCTCTTTTTCCACATGGCCTGAATGATGGAACATATTAATTCTACAACAGAACATTTTTTCTGGTCTACATGTAGAGTCATGCCATTAATAAAAATGTATGAATACACCAGAAAATATCATTAGAGTGTCAAATTATTTTGCCAATGGCCTTATGATCTCTTCAAAGATTTGTTGAAGTTATTCTTGGTGGCAGTGGGTTGGTTGTTTCCCCTCCTTGCAACAAAGTGGAAAACCTGCTGATGAAGTATGTATAGCATCTGCTGCAGACATATTTAATATTTTTGTCAGAGTATTTCATCACTTGACCAGAAGTTTCCAAAACAAACACGTGCATGTTGATTCTTTATTCCCATTTCAACCCTTTGTGTTTAAATGCACTACATGTCCCCAGTGTTTCCCCATTCATACAGGCTACTTTTTGTTTCAAGGATCATCAAGATCCTGAGCCCATAAATCCTGTAGCAGAGAAGGACAAATATGACTCAGTAATCCACTTTACAATCATGGTGTCCCAAATATAAACTCTGATCACCATTGCAAAACACATTTAAATCCCCTAGCATTGTCAATGCTTCAGTGTTTTCATTACCAGGTTGCACTAGAAGAGAGATAAAATGCAGTTAAACTTGCCTTATACTCCTTTGTGAGCAGTCATTTTATTTACTAGAATAAAATTCACTTTTATTCTAGTAAATTATTCTAGTAAATTTATTCTTGATAATGTAAAGAGATCAGGAGGGGAAGCAGATGGTCCAAGCACCCCATTTTCAACAAGCCCTGGCCACGGTAATCATAATTTCCAGATTTATATCATTCCTGTAGCAGGGCACAGCTACCTGTTTTTGGCAGTTTGAGATGCCAGAGGTGAAGCTCATTGATCAGATGAGAATGAAGTGGACTCTAAGAGATGATAAACCAAACACCAAGGCACAGCCAGTCAAAGAATTGAAAGAAATAAGTTAATCTTTGTGAAGTACTGTTTAAGAGTGATTTGTTTTGCTGTGGCTGGGCTCTGTTGAGAAAATCTGCAGGTAATTGCCTTTCTTGCTTTCTGTAATTCTTCTCTTTTTTCCTCCTTTTCTGCTTTCTTCCTTGCTCTCTTCTTTGATAGTGAATAAAAGTGAATTTTCATTTTGATTATCAACTTTTGACCACATTTGGGTCTCAGATTTGCTCTGAGTATATTCAAATCATCCCCCTCTCTGTTCATGCTTTAGGACACATTCCTGGATTGGGATGAATTTAAGGTTATTTTTATTCAATTTTAAGCAATTTCTATGGTAAGATACAGGGTTTCATGAGAATGTTGGCTTGGGTTTCCTTAGGATTTGTACATATTTTATGCAAAATGTTAAAAGAAAAATTAATATTTTAAAGTAGAGTTTGGACTTTTTTTTTTTTTTTTGAGGTCCTTTGATGCTCAACAGGACCTTTCCCACCACTTTTCACTGAGTGCTAGGCTGAGGTGCAAAAGGAGTTTGGAGAGAACACCACAGTATTCAATTAAAAAATAAAAATAAACGGCTCATACACCTTAAACCTGGATTCAGGTTGGATGGATGCCCTCCTGTTGGATAGCAAAATCCTTGGAAGCTTTCCCAGCCTCTGGATGAAGGCTTTGCCTCATGAAGAGCACAGGGCATGCAACTCAGGACAGCTGCTGGTGGTGGAGCGGCCCCTGTGAGGGAATGTGTGGTGCCATGGCTCCCATGGATAATGAGTAATTCCAGATGTAATTCCAGGCCATTAATGTCCCAGGGCCTGGCACCCCTTAATGACCCTAAATGGTCGATTTGAGGTTGGAAAATCCCAGTGAAGCTGTTCTGACAAAGCCCACATGGAGAATCCATGTGAGTGTCCTGTGATTGTCCAAGAATCACAGAACGGTTTGGGTTGGAAGCAACCTTAAAGGTTATCTAGTCCAACCCCCCTGAAATCAGCAAAGTCACTTTCCAATAAACAAGTGGTTCAGAGACCCATCATGTTGGCAAAAGCTGTTTGGGGATAAAAATATCCTAATCCTTTTTTCTCCATAACTGAATCCTCCCCCTGATCAATGGAAAGGCTGCAGGTGTGGGAATCACCTGGTTCTGGGTCATGAAAGTCAGGCTTGAAAAATTCAGGAAGAGAAGGAGAAGGGTGTGTGACTAACTCAGTTGCAAAGGAGATGGCTGAGGCCTCCTGCAGCATAACTTAAATCCATCCTTTTCTGGGGGAGGGGAAGATTTAGGAAGAAAGAGAAGACAAAGCCTTTCTTCTTACAAAGCGAGTTGCCTTTTTTTAAAATGTGATTTTCAGCCACCAATGAATGTTTCTTATCTTAATTCCTTAAAAAAAATAAAAAAGAAAGAGTCAGACGACTAAAATTTATAGACTGTACTAATCCTTCGAGTACAGATCCACTCTTTTGAAAGCCATAAATACAGAGTTAAAGAACCACAGGAAATTAGTTCTCTGAGTTATGTTAATTGCTTCCAACCCTCCAGTATCTATCTACACAAGGAAGGAACACAATTTGAAGGAGACATCATAACATATCATGGTTAAAAAAAACATTGTGCCTAATGTTCTTTCTTGTGAATTAAAAGGGGTTTGAACCACTTAAGAGGGAAAAAAAAAGCAAGAGCATGTCTGAAACATGGCACAAAGTATGCACACAGTAGAAACAATTGATTGGAATGCTCTGTTATCTGTCACTTTAAATCCCTCTCTAGAGCAGCAACAAGGGAGCGAAACCCAAAAAAAGCAGCTACAGAGAAAGGGAGAAAGAAAACAACACACTGTGATTACAGTTCTGAATTCATGGATTAGAAAAGAAACATTTCAGTATTAATAGGCTGTCCTCAAACAGAATGAAAATAGGTAAGTAAATGACATTAGGAGAAAAACATTTTGGTAACCATATTTTAAAAGTATAAATCTCACAGTGTAATCAAAAATATAAGCAAGAACACTGTCAGAATTTAAAGCATAATAAGTCTGTTATGTTAAAGTCTTGGGTTTGTCAAATTAACTCTTTATCTGATGCAAAAGAGAAATAATGGTCATTAATGTACTATTCAACCCAGAATGCTGAGGTTTGATTACTGGCCTTTCCCTACCTATATCTCAAGTGTTTTATGGGTTTTTATGAACAGTTTTTGTTGTACCTAACAACCGGTAGTTGATCCAAAGTTTTCCCTTGCTTAGAACAAGAAAAGCATCATTTAGCTCAATCAATGTGAATTCTGACCTTTCTTAGCTCCAATTCAAATGTCCCTGTCCTGCAATACACCTGCATTCAGCTCAGCACTAGGGCTGAACAAGGATAATGATTAGGACTCAGGACAGCATAGAATCATTGAGGTTGCATGGGGAGATGACCATACTCTCTCTAGAAAACCACTGAATAGGTACAATGGGACACTGAGTAACCTGATAGATATGTGCATTGATTTACAAATGACTCTTTGTAAGAGGTAATCGAAATAAATTTTTTTTTTAAAGAAAGAAGGTGTTGAATTTCCTAAACTTCCTATTAAAAAAAAATAAATGTAAGGGGCTATGCAAATCACCTTGTATCTGAAAATACATGAAGAAACATTCATATCACTGAAATAATAATTAATTATTAATTTAATCTAGCCCAAGAAAGCAAAGCTATCTTTCTTCTTTTCCATATCAAAAAGACAAATAGCTTGGAGATTTGGATCACACACAGATTCTGCCTTGCAATATACATTCAAGGTTAATTCGAAAGCCAGCTACTGAGGATTTTCTTAGACAAATCTATATAGAAAGCTTTCAAAACAGGTTTTTAAGTCTCCCTTAACTTGTCATGACTACAGGGCCTGCACAGGTCAGCCAATGGGAATACAGCCAGGTGACTATGGCAGTGCGAGAAATTCAT
This sequence comes from Molothrus aeneus, assembly GCF_037042795.1. NCBI lineage: Eukaryota > Metazoa > Chordata > Aves > Passeriformes > Icteridae > Molothrus > Molothrus aeneus. Next base: position 10,817,132 of record NC_089649.1, on the reverse strand, counting down.
CTCCATTTTATTGCATAAAATAAATGATAGGAATGGAAAAATGTGCAGTCCTGCAGAGAGTAGAACTGAAACCTAAATCTCTGTGCTAGTTTCAAGTTTGTATAGCCGTGATGAATAGAAGACAGTCTGGCATGTCAGGGTTTTCTGTATGACTGATAATGTTACGAGATACTTCCTCGTGGCTGCCTACACAGGAACATTCTGCTTTAAAAGAAAAATGAAGTCTTTCATTTGCATATTCCTCTAATCTTAAAGTTGAAATAACTTAAATGGAATTTTGATGGAACTTTACATTTGTTATTTGTTATAGAAAAAGCATTCATGAAGAAATTACACAAAGGCCTAGAAAGTAGACTTTTTCTTTCCTAGAAGAAGACTAAAACTTAAATATTTCTCCTTTTTTTCCAGTACTCTGTCCCTTCTTGTCCTGATTTACATTGTGACCAGAATGACATGCCAACATTCTCCTGATCAATGGCAGTCCTCCTTCCTGATACTGGCCCAATTTTGGTAGTCCTTATCTGACAGAAAAATCACTGCTGTCACAGCTGAGCTTCAGGACTCTTGTAACATAGAGATTACTTACTGAAATAATACTTAAAAGAACAATGTCCTAAATCAAAACAAGTGTCTGTAGGCTGCAATATATTCAATCTGGTGTACAGCATTTTTGCTTTGCTGTCTGCATTCTCAGTGAGTTCTTTATAATTGTTCTTAGGTTTGAGGTTCTCTTTGGTTGGTTGGTTTTTGTTTATTTTCTCTGATGGTTTTCTTTTCAATGGCTTCGTGAAATCAGTCTTTCATTGCTAACACCTTTTTGTTTAACTTTGGTTAAATATTTCATATTTTAAATATAGCATGTTTATAATTATTTTTTGGTTCTGAATTAAAACAAATGTAGCTGAATGCATTATTCAAGAACAACATCTGATCTTATTTAATATCATGTAACGCTTTGCTTGTTCTTGCTCTTTTTTTTTTTCATGTAGAGGCAATATAGTATGCTTGCCAAATGTGTACAAGTACATTTCTCCCAAACAAGCTGTTCAGAAATGTTATTAGCCTAAATATCTTGTCCTGAATTTTTAAAGCCTGTTTCTTCTAAGTCAATCTTTTTTTTTTTTTTTTGTGCATCACTTATAGTAAGCTATTTCACAAACGTCTCTGCAATAGGATGTACCAAAATACAATAAGGAAAAAGTTAGCCTGCTAAGTTAGTTGCATTATTTCCCCCCCTTGATTTCCAAGCTGCTCACTGAGCTTTCTTGAATCTCTCTCTTAAATATCTGACAACCAAATGTTTTCAAGTAGCTGGATGCCTAGGGATTTATAGTTGTGTGACTTTCCAAGAGTATTTAGGTGTATACAGCAGCTCCAATGACAATCACCAAGAATCACACAATTATGTCCTCCTGAAAATTCCATAAGACACCTTTTTACTTCTTTGAGAACTGAATTTCTTAGTTTGTCTTGTACAAGTTGTGATCCTGGCAGTAAAGTCATACCAGGCTTTCACCAGCACAGATCTGTGCAGCCCCAAGAGGGGTTATGGCAGGTGGGCTTGTCTCAAAATAAGCTGTCCTCCTTTCTGGGAATAGCCTACATTTCTCCCACTGAAAAAGTTAGCTTTTTCAGTAGGAGAAATGTAGGCTATTCCCAGAAAGAAATGTACATACAGAAAACACAAAACTGATTGCTTCTCTACTCTCCATCTCCAGATTCTTCGAGCTGACTCATCCCTTTTCTCTCTCCTTTCTGTTTCAACCAGAGTCTTTTCTTCATTCAGTGGGCAATTATTGCTTCATCCTTGAGTCACTGTTGGAGATGTTCTTCCTCACTAGCAATAATTTTCAGTACACTCTTTGCCCTAGGAAGCATATGCATAATTTCATGTTGGATGCTAAGCTCCTTACAGTATACAGGCTCCTATTTTGTCTCCAGAAAAATGCCTTTTTTTTGTTTTTTTAATATCTCATGGCCCTGTAAATACAGCTGACACTACAATGCAGAGGTTCAATATTAAGAACAGTGGTAGCATAATGGTAAAATTTTACATTTCTAAGTTTGGTCAAAGGATCACTTTTTTTTTTTTTTTTTGGTGAAGAAGAACTACTATGCCAAAAGCTTCTGTAAATACACAGAATGTGCTTTCTTTCCTGGCCTTTTGTATTTTCCTGGCCTTTTGTATCAGGCTGATTTTCCCTGGAAAATTTAAAGCCTACTGTAAATGCAGATCATTTGTTTTCCCTTTGTAAGGACGGGAGCTGTATGTTTGTCCATGAGGCTGAATGCTGGCCTGTACAAATTGTTCAAGTAAAAAAACCATGGGTCTGAATATCATGAGCCTGGAACATCTGTGGCCATATCTGAAGCTAATTTTTTTAATTAGGTGAAATAGCAAGTGGGATGTGAAGCCAGTAACCTTCCCCTACATATCATAATGCTTTATAGGCAATTTTACATCCTGTGTGCTGTTTTTTCCTCTCCATTGATAGTGATTTGGACTGGCTGTGGGATGCAACATACAAATAAACATGCAATCACGATACACAGGGTGTAAATCTGCTTATAAAAGCTGCTGATGAAAGGGGTATCTAAGTTAACCTTTCTTATCCAGCTCATGTGAATAACCTGTTGGTGGGAAGTGCACCTCACAACCTCACATGGTACTTAATTAATGTAGTCACAACCACATTTCTGTTTGGATGGCCAGGTAAGTAATACAGTGAGGGAAGTGTTCTGGTAAAACAGATTATGTTTTTAAATAATTCTGAAGTTGTTACTTGCTTCACTTAACAAGCAATCTGCTGTGAAATGTTAAGACCTTAAAGTTGGGTTAATTAGGTGTGTAGATCACACAACACAGAAAAAAACAGCTCGATGTGTTTACTTCTGAGTCTCAGATTTATGCTGTGTGTAGTAGTCACTAGATGCTGAAATGTTGACTTGATGATTATTTCCCACCATTATACCACTATTTGTTTTTCTCAGTATTTCTTCCTGTAAACTAATTTGGTACAGTGTTTGGAGAAGAGAGACACAAAAGAAGTGCAAACACAGTAAAGCTAAGTTGTTTAAATTTAGAACCGTCTGGAAAACTTTCATTTTTCTTTCATTGGAAAACTGATGGCTTGTAGAAAACAAAAATTATTCATTCAATTCAGTCACCTACTAATTATCCATTCAATTCAATTACCTACTAAGGAAAGAATAAGAAAGGTTTTATAAACTGTTAAAGTACCATACATTTTAAAGTGAAAAGGCTCTGTGCAGGTCAAGAGCTCCTCTAATAATTTCAATTAAAACACAGTTAACCTATAATTAAGAAATAAAAATAAAGAATTAAAAAAATATTTTAGAAATATTCCACAAACTTAGACTGATCAGATTAAACCCATGAAATTTTAAAGAAAATTAAACAAACAGTTGACAACTTCTACCAGTTCTAGGTATGAAGGAACAAAAAATATCAAGAAAAGAGTAATATGATAGAAGAATGTGTGTCTTGCATACAGCACTTCCAAAGATCCTGATAGTGTTTATAAATTGGAGCAAAGAGGGAGTGGTTCAAGGTCTGACTCAAGCTTTGCATCAACCTTTGTATTTGGCTGCCTTCCCATTTACTGCACAGAGAATTTTTACTCAGGTGTCTGCAGTTCTGTATCCCGAGCACCCAGTTTTGTCTAATTTTGCTTCTCCTTTTTCACTAATCAACTTCCTTGCTTTAGAAAAACAGATTCAGGAGCTGTCTTTTCAGTCCCTTTGTGCTGTAACCCAGAAACAAGTATTCCAGAGAGTGTGCATCTGAGCATCTGAGCTGGTGCATCTGCACTACAGCTGGGCTCTACATTTCCATGCCTCCTTCCAACACGTGGGGAGAGCTGGGACTGCAGAGCAGAAATCCAACATGGCTATTTTCCAGTGGCGCCATGCCCACTGACAACACTAAGCTGCTTGGCAGAGGCTTCCAATTTCATTGGAGTCAGGCCTGGCCTTAAAATCAGGGAGCTGATCACATATCTCTACCATCTCACTGGCTCCAAGACTTAGTCATGGCAAAAGAGAATGTGACATCCCCCTTTTTCCATGAGTCTGATCAATCATGATTAACTCTGCTAATTAGGATTGGGCTGCAAAGCTGTAACACTGGTGTAAATGATCAGAACCAGACCCATCAGCCATTTTGGTCCTAATTTTCTCTTTGAACAAATGTAATTTCACTTTGCTTATTTAACATGCTGCTCTCTGTGCTGTCAAAAAATGAAAAGTGTCCTAGCATATGAGAGATGTAAAGCTGACTTGTATTAAAAAGTAAATAAATTTTAAAAAAAACCCTCCCGAGTCTACGAAATAAATCTTGTAAATCTTTACTCTTTGGGATTTCTTGCTTGTACAGTGTTTAGAGTAATTTGTGTAGACAATAATTTGCAGGATGAAGCCTCTCATTCTGATCAGGGGAGGGAGCAAAGCATTTTTGTGATGAAAGTGCTCATCTTTCGGACAAAACATGCAGCAAAAAAAATTTGTGAAAAATTCCTTGATATTATTGATGCCTTCCATTTTATTTAAGTATATATGTGTATTTAATCTCACGGTAAATACACATATATACCCTAATTTACTTAGGATATTGTAATCAGTCAATGAAACCCACATGATGAATTTCCCCAAACATATTATGCAAAGAGCATTCCTCAGAGTTAAACAGGGAGAGTCACTGGTTTTGTTTGCTAAGATTACATGTAAAAAACCACATGGCAAAATTAGCAGTCAACAGATATTATCAAGGGCATCCATTGACTACAATTAGATTACGGAACACAATCAGATGGATACAATTCTAGGCACCTGAAGCATGTACATGATTAAGGGTCTCCTGTTAAGGAGTTTACTTTATGGACTTCTTCATGGGAAACAAACACTACAAATTAGAGATATTTTGAAGGTCATTAATAAATCAGTCAGTAATACAGAATGTTAATCTGCAATCTGTTTTCTTAGCTGCTGTCTTATTCATTCTGCACAAAGAAAAATGCTGCTGATTTTCTTACCACTCTTTCAATGCCAATCTTTTCAGTGAATTGCCTGGATTTTCTTTGGGAAGTCATTGTTCCTCTTCTGGTAAAAGGATAATCCTGTAAAAACAAAGGTTTGTACTGCTGAATTCATATGAAACAAGAAGTAAATGTGGGCAGAGATGACTGGTGTATAATGGTCATTGGGGGCCAAATTAAATGATAGCCAACGAACATCATAGTGGTTAATTTCTGTTTTTGCAAGGTGAAAAAATAACCATACCAACAGGAAAGTCTGTATTCCTCAGAAGCAACTTCGGTCTTTGACAAAGTGTAATTACAGAAATAGCCAAGGGTGTCAGGACTGTTCAGAATAACTGAAGGGCACCATGAAACAATAAATGCTTTTCTTTCACAGCTTGGAAGTTTTTATGGGTAGGTCAGCTAAATTCAACAGTCCCACTGTTTAAGACTTGTTTTCTTGGTTTATCCTCAATAGAAATAGTAGAAATCCTGTAAATTTTCAAAAGGAAAATTTGCTTTCTCACTTCTGTTCTACCTTTGATGTATGTTGGTGGTGTTGTAATTTTCATAAGTCAAATTTTAATGGATTATGATGCACAAACAACTCCCATGCATATTGGATATAAACAATATAAAAATAAAGATAAAAAATTTAATGAACATACTCAGAATGTTTGGGGACAGGGTGGAAGAAAATTAAAAAGAAAAAAAGGAATGGAAAGGATGAAAATTTCACTTCTTTAGGTCATTCTGCTCACTCCAAAATGTGTTTTTGTGTGAATTTCACACAGCTGTTTTTTTATTGATGTAGATTACTTTTTTCATGAATCATTCAAAACCTGCCTTTTGAAGAAGAGGATATGCATATTTTAATGCATAGAATGAATTGTATCTTATATTAGAATAGCAAATTCTTTCAGTTTTTCTCTCTACCAATGTTAAAAAGGGGAAAGCCATATGACTAATTATATTAACAGGAAAATGAGAAACGAATAAAACTGTGACTAAATAAAATGCAGTCAGGAATGTGTTTTGTTAGGATCTCAGTAACTTCTGCAGATTTTAATATGCTATTCTCCATTAATGAAAATGTTTAAATGAGAGAAAAGGGTACTAATCCTACCAATAGGAACCCAAGACAGAGTTTATTTTTCCTCACATTCCTTTTTTTTTTCCCCCTTTCCTGTTTTGGCATTTTATCACCATGGTAAGAATTATAATTCTGGAAATGAAGCACAAGAATAAACAGTAAAACTGCTGCTATTTTTGATCTGGTAATAGATTTCCTATGTGGGCAAGCCATATATGATCTGATTCAGCAACCCTGAGTTACACAGTGTTCACATCATTAATTCCATCAATATTAACAGAGCTGCTCCTGCATGTAAGAGTTAATCATATAAAGGGTACAAAACCGTGCTTTAATTCTTTTTTATCCCTTTTTCCTGGTTTCTTCATGTAATAGGGATATGTCTACTTTAAATGTGTCCCATTTTTAATAGACTGGGTGTTTGATAGGAGTGCATTTTTGTCCATATTTTGTTTCATAAAATGGAACAATGGGTTGTGACATTTATGGGTTTAGAATTTTTGTTTAACAACAGTGTAGATAGCACAAAAAATGATTGTGCTGATTTCCAACTTTCTGGAATTAAATAGCTGTGATTGCCTCAAACCCTTAGTTCTGTTCAAGTTCCCTCAGAAATATTATCTCATTTTGCTTCAGGAAACAAAATTTTTGTTACTGTTTTTTAATACTATATTAAGAAAGCAAAGTCTTGTCTCATCCTTTTAAAACAACACTTCCCGAATGTCTTGTTTGGGAATGTAAAATGTAGCTTTCCAAAATTTAAAAAAAATCATTATAGTTCACGTTTTTCAGCTACTTGCCTTTTCTAACATGAAAAATAACCCGCAAAATGCCTTCAGAAATAAAAACCCTGCATGTACAGTATGAAACAAAAAGATAAAAGATCTCTCAAGAGTAAAGTAGCTGAAAGCCATCATGGGATCACTTCAGGTTTTTTGTTTTCTTATATTTTGAAAGTGTGACATTTTGAAAGGAATGGCAGTGAATGAACTATCAGATAAAGGGATGACTTCACCATTAAATGAGTGTAGTCATTGTATTGAGAAAAAGAAAGCTTTTTTATTTTTTCTCCTTTTTTTAAGTGTGGATAATCTTTGTTATTTAAAAACCTTGTTAAATTTTGGAAGGTAAGTGCAGCGCTTCCCCATTTTCTACCTGTTCTTGGGAACTGGCCAGCCACAATTTGGAAAGATTTTAAATACAGTAAAATGAAAAAGTGCCTATTTCTTTTAAAATGCTTCTATTCTTTTTTGTTATACATTATACATCAGAGTGATATTTGAAGGCAGATTTATTACACACCCTGGCAGAATGCTTTGTACATTTATAATGCAAAGCTTTTATCTAAAGTTCAGAGCATTATTTTAGAAAGAGGGTGCATCGTATCTATGAGACAAGTTCTATTCCTATTGAAAGGTGGCCATAGGAATTGAAAATGTGTGGCAGAATTGATAGTCAAGGAAGAGCTGAAAATGAAACCTGTATCTTTTTGCTTACTGTAGTGCTGCTTTTTCAGCTTTACTCTCCTGATCTAATTGAAGATGTTCCTGCTCATTGCAGGGGGGCTGGATTAGATGACCTTTAAAGGTCCCTTCCAACCCAAAATTGTTCTATAACAATCAAGTCTAACTGCTTGGTCTGAGAGTTATACATAATTTAATACAGTAAAACTAATTTATATTGTAGGCAAATATTGAATCTGTTAGAATTTGGAAATCATAGAATATCCTGAGTTGGAAGGAATCCACAAGGATCATTAAAGTCCAGTTCCCAGCTCTGCACAGGACAGCCCCAAGAATCACAGTAAAATGGTCTTTAAAATATTTAAGCTCATTCTGGTTGAAATTATTTCCTAATAATGCCCTTAGCAGATGAAAAGTTGTTATTGTAAGGAAAGAGTTCTGTTCATGAGAGGAGACTAAGGTTTTTTTTATTCCCATATTGACAATTAGAGACTGGAATTTCCAGAAATAAAAGCATTTGTGCAATCAATCTCCATAATTTAAAATAGCAAGAAGTTTGCCACCCTGTGGCTTTGAAAATGGCATCTAATATGCCTTTCTTTCACACCTGAATTTTCAAATATCGCTTGTCACACTGTGTTTTTATTTTCTGATGTTCCTTTGAAGCAGTTCCTAAGAAGAGTTTTGCATCTGAGCCCTTCATTCTGTGCCCACAGTCACTGCTAAATACAGCAGCCACTGGTTTAGGGCAGGATGCTTTTAGGGCATCTATTGTCTTGTACTTCTGCTGGGAATTCAGCACTAAATTGAGAAACCCAAACTGGGTTCTCAGAGCTCACCAGCAATTTCAGTCTGCAAAGGCATAAACACAGTGCTGATGGAGTCATAGCCTGCTGAGTAAAATTGTGCAACTAAAGGGTTAAAAATGTTTTGATTAAACTTAGGCATCTTTAATAAGTTAATGTTACCTTACCAGATAATTCTTGAATGTTATTAAATCTGAAATTTTCTATGAATAATATTTCCTGAGGCAAAGCAAGAAGTATGTTCAAAAGGTATTTTTTCCACTTACACATTTAAATAGAAGTCACCTTTTTCTTTGTGTACTTCATGACTACTTGACACTTCTTTAGAAAGTCATCCCTGTCCACAAAGAGATATAAAACATTTGTGTTAAAGTCAAATACAGTGATCCTAATCTATGTTAAGGCATTTATTACTGGAACTAAAAAAATTATCAGTATTTCATGAAGTGATTATTGCAAAGGGACTATTTGTGAAGTCACAAATGGCTTTGTATTTAAGTACCCTAATTTGAATTTCCTGGCTGACCATCTTCTGTACCACAAACTGTGATAAGATTCCACGAATCTGCAATTCTGTAGGACACAAATGTATTCTCTTTTTTCCTGTCTCTCTCAGGCCAGCTGTCTTCTGTCAGGCCATACTGATGAGACAGGCAAGGGAATGCCCACCTTGTAAATACTTCTGAGAGATCCTCACAGCTTCTGTTTTAGATTAGGTTTTGAATTTCTTATTAAGTGTGGAATGGTATCAGCATTTGGAGAGTTTATCATACAGGCCATATGGCATGGAAACTTAGTAAATTTTGAAAAGCTGGGAAGTGTTGTCTGAAGTGTTACCAGAGTCCAACAACTTGGACTTTAGCATTAAAAGAGTTGTAATAAAGCTAAGTACTGACATATTTGCATAAAACAGCAGGTATATGAGATCACCAGTTTGTTCTGCACTCACAGCCATAGTGAACTCAACAACTGGAACTCCAAGCCAGGCAACTTCAACCAGGAATACTGTCAAGCGCTTTGTCAGTGAGTGTAATTAACTCATAGGAAAAAAAAATAACTGGAGCTGTGATAATTCCTCGTCATAGTACAAGAACTGAAAGAAATGTAACCCAAACATCACCTGATGGACTTGTTGCCTCTGTAATGTAAAAGAGATGGCTGAGAGGGCCAGAGCTGGTTCAGAGCAAAGGGCAGAGCTAAGCTTCCTGCCACCTCCATTGATACTGGTGTCTTACTTTCCTGTTGATTTAGCTATAATGGATTTCATTATATTAGTAAAAGAAATGTTTTCATTTTACTTTACATAGATGGAAAGATATATGTTCCTCTTTGTGCTCCTAAAGCATACATGTTTTAGTGTTAAAGCCATTGCTATATGCACACTTATTAGCATATTTCCATATTCAGTGTAGTACTTGGAACATAAACTAGTGTCCATGTTCTAGGGAAATACTAGGTTTGTTCTTCTTTGCTAATTTAGAAAAGAAAAACAGTGGAAGATCATAACACATGTAGTGATGTCAGATCCATTACTCCCCCACGGAATCCTTTTTAAGGGACTGAAAAGAATTTCTGTTTTTTGTCACACACACCCATAGAATACATTTCACATCATAAAAACAAATATTCATCCTTCAGTAGTGCACTTATGTCCTTAATAAGGTTTCATACTTGATTTGAAACTTTCAAAACTCTGTGTGATACAGATGGTTCAAATCCCGTTGATAATTCAGTGTCTGGTTAGCTCTCAAGTAGACCAAAGACCTGGTAATTAATGTCCTGAGAGACCTGAAAAAGCTTATGCACACATTTCTGAAAACACTCATATTTGCTGTCAGTGTTCAAACACTTTCAGGAAACTGGACTGTGATTTTGAGCATATGTTTCTTGTTCCCTCCTCAGTAATCAGACCCACCAAGGGCCACATGCTGGCTTGGAGTGAGGGCTAGAAGGTAAAGCACTGGTTAAAGATTATAGTTGAGATGTAGTTTGATCCACTGATGGGTCTTCATATCTGTTGCTCAGATAGATTTAGAAATAGAGAGGGATTTACAAAAAAAAAGAATAAAATCCTTCATAAATGGAATGAAAATTTCCATCCAATTGGCTGATTTTGCAGTATCTATGTACATAGTACAACTGCTTACATTTTAAATATAGAAAAAGTCAAAAGACTGCAGATCTAATAAACAAAACTGCTCAGGTTGGTTTTAGTCATTACTGATATATATGTTGTGTGTATGGATCTGTAGAGGAGCTCATCACTGTAAGCAGAGAAAAACATTTTTACCTCTTAGCCCCTTCCTTTCTTCCCCTCACCAGGTATTATCTTTAGTCTCACAGCTTTTTGTGATACAAACCATGGAAAGTCAGGACAAGTACTTCTATAACTTGCAATTTCCAACAAAAACAATGGCAAGGCTACCACACAGCATGGCAAGGATCAAACAGCATCTGTTATGAACAGGATCACAACTAATGGCAGTGAGAGAGAAATGGAGGAATAGAGAACAGCTCCATTTACATCCACAGTCTGAACCTTCCAATCCAACAGAAGGCATGTTTTGCAGACAAACACAGAATGCCTTCCAGGATGCTCTGCAGAATCCAGTCATACTGACAAAAAATGTTTACAGAACAGTGATCTTGTAGAGAAATGTTTGCAGTACTTTTCAGAACAGGAAAAAAGAAAGTCTTTCCACAAAGACTGCAGACTTTCACACCTTTACATGCATACATGGATCAGCAAGATTTGTAATAGGCAAAGTCTACAATGTCAAATTTTCAAACTCCCTGTGCTGTGCAGCTTGCTCACTGGGAGACTTGTAGGGCCCAGGATCAGATTCACAGAGAGCAGTTTAGGTCCCCATTCCCCGAACTTCCCATTCTGGTCCATCTGTCTTTAATGAAAATTAATAATTAAATCTCCATGTTACTAACACATAATCTCCTTCAAAAGGTACCAGTCACTAGTCCATGGGTCAGATCTGTCTTTCACTTCATAATATATTAAGGCAATAACAATAGTTCAGCATTCAATATGAAAAAAAGTTTTTTGACTATAATTTTTGCTGGCTTTCCTATCCTAAAACCTGATGGCAACCATTTATGCCCAGATTATTAACTGTATCTTCATCTATGCCTTTTCTTATCATAATATATGAAAGTGGAAAATACAGTCTGTAAGTAAGAAGCACGGTATGAAATTTCACAAGTCCTTATCATTTTGTGTCATTATTCCAGTCATTGTATATTTCTCTCTTTTTATTGTAGGAATTTCTTTTTTTTAGTGTGAGGTTTTTTTCTTTACCTTTTCTTATTCTCTTTGATGACTGAAAGTATTCTTCTGTCAAAAATATAAAAAAAAATAGTTTGTGGTCTTTTCAAAATGTTGATTTATATTAAAATCTACTCTTTTCTTTTCTGTTTATCTCCCTCTTTGTTTTTCAGTCATTGAAAGGTTCAAGATTTAAGGTGCATGTATGCACTTTTGAAATTAATACAACTGAGCAGAGCATACCCTGATCTTTTGCCTGAAATTTGGTAAAGTTTGTGCTATTGACACTTCATATCATGTCTTTGTTGTCGTCCTTGGAGGATAACACTTCCCTTATCTTCCCAAAATACAAATTTACTTCTGTACTTCCAGGTATATTTGTTTCATTTTGCTTTACTCTTGCTTGAAAATACATCCCCTTAAAATTCTTTGTGAGGGAGAGCTCAGAGGAAGCCCAGCTGCCTGGCAGCTGTGAGCCAGGGAAGCCTTTGATTCTCAGAATTAAGGACAATCTGATTTCCTTTGCTACACACACAAGAAGCTTTGAGTTCACAAAGAAAATATAGAATGAAAGAAATGAAGGGAGCAAATAAGCAATCTTTCAAGTGTAGGAAGTTTCTGGTGAAGTAAACATTTGGCTGTTTCTTGGCTCACTAAGCTAAATGCAAAGGAGGTAAATTAAGTTAGGAAGAAACTTGCACCTCAGTCCTGTAAGTAGGCAGCCAAGGTTCTGGACTGGAATGGAAAGCAAATGACCTTCAGATAGAAGCCTGTGCAACATAGTTCCTCTTGCACAGCAGCCAGTGTCTATTAGATTTGAAACAATATTCTTTGAAATGTTTTCTTTTTAGCTATTTCATTGATAGCCACAATTTTTTATAATTTAAAAATAAAAATCAAATTATAAGATCTGCCAACAAAGGGTTACATTATTAAAATAATAAAACAATCTAGAACCTGAATATCTCAACTAATCCTTACTTGCAGCAACTGAAGTGTTTCTAAACCATAGTGAATTTTGGTGTAGTCTGAGATCCTACATGGAGCCAGGTGGAGGAATACAGGAATAAATTATCTGCAGATGGAAACAGAGAATGGATTTGCCTACATATGAAAATTAGCCAAATTTACAGCATCTCTAGAATACTTATCTTTGTAATAATGAATGCAAAAATGTGTTGAATATTCAAAACGGGTAAACATGTAATTATACTAAGAATTCTGGCAAACAGTTTTGGAGATTTTAAAGATTCACGTACCAGAAACAGGACCACATGAAGCCTTGATATTTCACTTTAGACGACTCTCCCAAGCATTTCTGCAAACCATAGAGAAATACATGAAGAAATATAAGAACAGCTCCACCAGATCAGAGTAATGATAAGGGCAGTATTGATTAAGGAAAACAGGTGAAACCAGGCACTAGGACCAAAAAATACTCAGCATCACAGTTCAGTGTTTATACAATAGAAGGTACCATGAAAATAAGGAGAAAAGTATCTGGATTCTGAAGGGTAGACAGGAACCTGAAGTCAGCAAGAAAAAAATTCTCATGATCTTGGATTAGCATTTTAATAGAATAAAAAACATGTTCCAAAGGACAGATTGTGTAGATGACACACTCCAGTTTGAAAAATGAAAATGCTTTGCAATTACAGAACACGGAGTTTTATTATCAGCCATTAAAGAAGAAACAAAGTCTGCACAGAATATTCATCAGCACACCTGTTGCATCTATTACTATTATTAGCTCTGTAAGAGTGGCTGCCATTAAGGAAAACCAGGCTAAGTACCATTTAAGCAGCATTCACTACATGTGAATGGAGGGATCCTGAGTTACTCATCCAGCACAAAATACTCATTGGTGGTGTTGAGTTTTAACATGCAAAGCTAGAAAAACCATCCAATGACTTCACAAACTGTCTTGTACTTGAGACTTTGTGGGTACCAATCCAGCCCCATCATGTCCCTAGTGAATAATGAACCAATATATGGAACAAACCCTTCATATGGAGGTATGTCTTTGCATAATTCCATACACAGTGATATTTACATTTGTCTGTGAATGATATTTAGCCTGTTGGACAAAGTGGTTTTCACATAGGGACCGCATCCAAGACCATATAATCAATGTGAAAATTCTGTAACAGATGTCAGTCAGGGAAAAGAAGCTATGTGGAAATAGAATCGATGGAGTTGATGGAAACTGAAGAATTTTGCTAACATGAAGACAGTTTTGTGTTTTAAAAGATTTTGACTTAACATTCAAAATACATGAGGGACCTGTGAAGACATATGTGAGTCAGTATACATAAAGAAACAAGACAGACTTTATGTTTAGAGACAAGAAGAAACACAGAAACTGAACTTGGAAAACTCTGAATGACTTTTTTTGTCCTCATTTTTGATCACTGTGGCAAATAATTATGTAAATCTGTGAAGAATTCTGCAGAGAACAATAACTGGAGAACTGACATCTAGAAACTGAAGGCATGGGCTTTCCATTTACAGTGCAGACACACAGGCCACAAGATGTTTTATATACATAGGATAACTTCCAGTATTAGATGCTAATTTAAGGCACATTCTCCTGACTGGCCCTAAACAAAAGGGGTAACATAGTTTAGGGATAAAAGTGCAGCAGAATTAACAAATAATTGTCATGTAGGAAGCCCAAGAAATAAAGAAATTCAGAACTGATATATTGTTATTTTCTTTTCTTTTATCTTTTCATTTAAAGTGGCTAAAGAGGGCTTTCTTTGGCACTTTCTTTTGCTGTTTTTTGCACCCTTTGTTTGATCCTTGGCTTTTGCTGAGTATCAGCACATTTCTCCATCCCTTCCCTAGCTCACAGTGTATGCATCCCCATACTTCCCTGCAGGAAATAGTTTAAAGACATAAACAATGGTATTGCTGTCAATATGCAAAAAGATAATGGTTATTCACCTTGATCACATGAGTAATCACAATGACTACTAAATCAAGTTGCATAAACAAAGCTTGGCTCAATCTTTCATTGCTGATGGCTTGATCTTTATCATATCAGACAATACCTAAGATGTCTAAGCTGGGAGAGCTACTAAAATTGTATAAATTGTGTAAGAGTATGAATGGAGAGAATATAAATAACCATCTTTACTGTATTAGAAGAGTGGGACCTTGAAAATGCTCGAGAGAGTTTGCAATATTTCATTGCAGCCAGTTTTGGACTGTTCAGAAGATTTAGCTATAGACCTTAAAAGAAAACTATTTTCCATTTGTCTAAAAGCCAGAGATGCTGGTGTTTTAATCAAGTATTTTTTGTGTCACTGGTATTAATATGAAATATGCTTTATGCTCAGCTACCTTCCTGGTTTAGAACCTGTCATTACTTGTAGTTAGCAGGGCTGCCTCCAGTTATGCATCCAATTGTGCCTGATATTCAAAGAACCCTGTTGCTGCCTTCCCAAAATCCCTGCCTTTAACCATCACTAATTTTTACTAATTATAGAAGTATTATAAAGGTTTGTGAGTCTCAAATCACAAGTGTATTTGAAATAAGAATCCTTTTTCGTATCTTCTCCTGTAATATTCGGTCTTTATCTCTGGGACTACTTGGGGACCAGCAGGTTTCATAGGAATCTGACTTCAGTGCAGGAAGGATCTTCAGTAAAAACATCCTTCCATTTTTGGTGTCTTGTTAAATAAAAAAAAAAATGAAATGGCAGCTCATAACCTGGGTTTCTGAATCCAGCAGAGTACTAGCAGAGGTTAAGGAATAGCCAAACTGAAGACCTAACCATCTAGCAAAACACAACAATTAATTTAGTACAGTGTTTTCACTGTCATTGTTGGGTTTTCTTTCAAGTGTATTTAAGCAAAAAATAGCATGCAACAGAGATTTCAGAAATACAAATTTTATTGAGATTTATTTTGTAGAAAATTTTAATACAAGAGATTAAATACAAAGTCTTGTCAAGTGAAAGCCTGTGAAACTGAGTTCCAATCACTGAGCAAAGTCTGATGGAATTGCTAATTAGATCACATATTTCTCCTTAGCTGTAGAACAAGGAATCACACCAATGACTCCACTTTTCATCTGCAGAATAAGTTTTCAATCCCTTTTGTAACTGGTTAATACAGTACAAGGTACAACTTCCTACTGATGCTGAACAGAAACATTTATGTATTTATAAGCTAATATATGCCTGGGGAATAAAAAGCCTCCAACTTTTATTTTTCCAATATTTATCATCCATTGAAAAACAGATGGTAGGAGGTGAGCCAGGTTATCTCAGACTTCTTGTGATGGGTTCAGTGGCAGAGACCCAAACAGCCTGGTATGCAGCAGAATACCTATCCCCACTGGCAGCCAGGTTTTGGATGGTTTTTTTTTTTTCACTTAACTCCTTTTTTCTGCTTGGAGCCAATCCAGCCCAGTTCAGCTCTTTTGTAGGAGCTGAGGAACCAGTATTGATTTCCCATTTAAACCAATCTTGCGTGAGCCCACCGCTGCCTCCCTCGCTCTGAATGCGGGCAGCACTGGAGGAAACCAGCTGCAGCATTTTCAGCAGGCAAAATTGCTTCTTCGAGCTGGATGTGAGCTGAGTTGCAAATTAGAAAAATAAAAAAGCGAAAATGGCAGCATAGATAGGCTTTCTTTTCAAGTCTGGTACGCATTCAGCACTGCCTTCCTAGAAAGGATTCTCAGAAAACAGGGAATTTGCTTGTTAGAGCGAAAGGAGATGATTCTTATCGTAGGCTTCAGTGCAGTTGTCAGCCAAGATAAAAAAATCCTTATACCAAAGTGGTCTTAGAACAGTGAAGCAATGAGGGCTTTCAAGAAAAAATCAAAATTGTGGGGTTTTTTTATGAAAGTGTGAAGATCTGTTATAACTGTCTTTACTGAGTGTTTATGGATTTAAGCTGAAGACTGCAGTGATGCTTGGGATTCTCAGGCTCTGTATCATGAAGGTTTTGCTACCAGATTCTGAGTTTTTCAGCCAGCATCCCTTGAGATCAGAGGAAAAAAATATATATCTCCAGCATGGATATTTTTAGGGACTAGCAGTGAAGTTTTCCCACATGCTTTACAGAATAAATAATGCTAATAACAGTGATGCAAACTTTCCAAAGTCACTCAGCAATGACCCTCAAATATCAAGATGCAGTTGCTGAAAATTGGAACATCGTTTGGTAGAAAATTAGCAGTAATACTTCCTGAAGTATAAAATAGAAGTCAAACAAAATTTTGAATTGGGGATTGGAAGTCAGAGGGAGAATATTTGACCCCTACACAAAATTACCAAGCTACCCTAAAAATGATACTTTTAAAGTTCTCACTTAAAATGGCTTCACAGCTCTCTGACCTAATTCACTCACTCTCTGTTCTTAGCTGTTCACAGTCTCTAAAACGGGAATCTATATCTGGAGTTTGTCAGGGACAAATTGTTGGAAGCTCTTGCATGGAAACAGGATACTTCCTTCTTTTCCTGGCATATCTGCAAAACACTTAAGGGTAACTATCCCCAGGCACTCCTGTTCCTGATTTTGGTGGAGAACCAAGCCACCAAACCCAGGTCATGACTGCTCCTGCCCCACATAAACACCAGCAGTGCAAGGAGATTGGTCCACTGTGATTAATAAAGACTGAAAGAACAATCTGCAGCAGCCTGATGGATGGAGCAATTTCAAACTGTACCACGTGGATGTAAGGAACCAAAACCAGCAGCAGCTTCCTGACCTGGCCTTTCAGGCTGTTTGCAGCCTTATGAACTGTGTGAGCTGCTGCTACACAGAGATTTTGACTAATGGGGAGAAAAGACCTGTTTTGATTGTTTTTTTTTTTCCCATACAGAAAGCAACTGGCAAAATGGAGTCCATTAGGATATTATGAAGCTTAGATGTCAGCAACTATATTTTTTAGTTAAATGTTCTTTGCCAGAACTTTATGCAAGAAGATTTCCCACGAGAAAGAAACTGAGAGTTAGGTGGATTATTTTCATGTAGTGGAATCAATAACCTGAGTTTCCTTGGTGAGTGGTCAGAAGAGCCAAGGTATTCACACCAGGGAATAATTAGCAGCCTAGGCTGCTGGTTTGATTGATGAGGCTGCTGAGTGATTATTTCTTCAATTTTCTCCAAGTTCAATTCTCATAGACTAGGGTCAGTGAAAAGAGAAGTTAATTTTATATTATCAGGTACTGATACTCAGATTCTTTCTGTATTTATTAATATATCTCATTTGCATTTTCAAAGAGTGATCTGGAGGCGCCGCTGAGAAGGTAAAAAAGACTTTACAGGGATTTTTTGTGGGAGTTTTGCTGAATTTGTGGCAGCTGGTAGACTTCAGGAAGAATGACAGAACAAGTTCTGCCTAGCAGAAAAAGCACGAGGAGGAGGCAATAGTAATATTTGGAGAGAGTGAGAAACTTGTGGAAGGAGAGATGAACATCAGACCTTTATTTGAGATATAGTGCCCAGTGAGAGAGAGGAACAAGAGCAAATGTCAGCAGGAACAAACCAACCTTTTGCTTTTTAATGTAGTCATAAAAAACTTACATGCGGATAAGGAATATTTTAAACAGTGTCTCAGACAGGAAATGTCATTCACATCTACTGGGAAAAAAAAACAGAAAAAAACCAACCAACATAAAAAATCCCTGCTGCCTGGGGCAATGCTAATTCTTTAATGTGATGGCATTCCTTTTCTGTGAGCTCTGTAAGCTTTCCAGGCTGCCAAGCATGCTTGGTGCCCATGCCTTCAAGCACTATTCCTGCAAGGTTCCTGAGTATATTTTCATGTTAATGGGTTCTTAAGTCAAGCATCTCTGGCAAAGCTTCCTAAAAAATGAGTGAGAGCTCATGCAAGGGACAATGACATTCTTTAATATTTACCATACTAAAAATAGCTTTTAAAAACAATACACGGCATACAGAATGTTCTCCTTGTTCCAAAATGGTTGTTTTTAACAGCATTTGATGGATTCAGAGGGCTCTTGGTAAGTACTGTTCAGATATTTTCTCTATATATTCCTTCAGTACTAAAGAGTAAATTGCTTAATACGTAACCTTGAGTAAATGTTTCCCAAGTTACATTCACTCCCTCTTCTTGATATGCTTTATTCCTGCCTGAGTATTTCTCTCTTTTTAATACTTTCAGCAGCCTGGATTTATGAGCCTATGAAAGCAAAGAATAGAAATCATCTTCTTCTGAAGCCAGCTGCACTGGTGAACTTAGTGAATATCTGATCAAGCCCTGAATGGTGACCGTGTAAAGGGTCATGAGAAACAGGACATGTTTCTCATGAGAAACAAAATAAGACAAAGCCACCTTCATTTCCCAGAAACTTAGGGAATACCAGCTTTGCACAAAAAGAGAGAAAGGGCAGAAGAAGAAAATTAGGGAGAGTGAACCCACAGTTTGTTTCATTTTCCATTCTAACATCACTCCAACTATAAAGAATGACAGTATAAATGATCAAACAACTGTTTGCTAATGCATTATAGATAGTCATACACAATATGGCAGCTTTATCCTTGTATATTTACCCACCATGAATGCAAAATATACTAAGAGTGACAGGTAATGTAGCCAAAGCTTCTACTCTCTGTAAGCATCTGTGTACAATGAATTATAAATGAGAGTCTTGTGTCCAAAGGTAGCAAGTAATGTAGATAATGCCATCTGAGTAAATGAATAAATGTGAAACAGATGCTTTTTGCATTCAGGGCACACAGGTACAGCCAGGAAGCCACCAGTACAGATTATGGATGCTGGTGAGACAGCTGTTGTCTGCATTCAGTGCCAGGTGCATTCCTACCTGGGCTGCATGGAGACAGTTAAAAAGGCCTTTCTCTCTGTCCTTTTTAACAAGTTTCTAGATGGATGAAGTATTTTCTTACGTAGATTCCTCAGGTGCTTGGATTCCCCAAGGCTTTCCTAAAAAAAAAAAAATCGGCAACATTATTAAGAGAATCCTGTGTAAGAGGTGGTGAAATTAATAATTTACTTTAAAACAGCCATAAAATAGTTTTTCTTTGTTTTTTATGCAAGTCTCTTTCAGTCTGCCATTATTTTTCATATCAAGAAATATTTTACCTCAAAATGAGATTGCATGTCTTAAAAAATTACTGCTAGAAGAACATTAAGAACTTTTTTTCCTTACATGTAAATTTACTTATTTTATAAGCAGAGAGACAGGAGCTCGGACTCCAGCTAGGGAATTAGAGCATTCTTCTTGTCAGTACAGACAGCTCCCTTGATACCTAAAAGGCAGGTTGAACTCCCCAGGTAAAATATTAAACCTAACAGTCCTGACAGTTTTTACTTGTGAGATACAGCTTCTGCTACTCTTTAAGTTCAGAGAAGTTCATAAGTTTATATTGCTCTAGCATCTGCTCCTTTTGTGCCTAACACCAGAGCTGTGCTTTGTCCATTTTCACATGTGCCAAAGAAAAACTTCTGTCCTTTTCATCTGGAAGCAAAAAAGGGTCTCAGACCCATTTCCCTGCAGATTTGTCATTCATGAGTTACTTGTGTCATGTAGGGTTGGTAAAACAGTGGTCACCAAGTGTGGAATGAAATTCTGTCCTGATGCAATTTTAAGAAGAAAATGAGCAATTGCTGTAATAAATATGTTTCTTGTTTAGCCTGAGTACCTTGAATTATACAAAACTCTCAAAAGGAAAAATGTCCAGTAAATATCTGTGCCTACTTTACAATGTAATTTCACTGCCTCTCTTGCATAACTGAGAATTTCAGAGATTAGAAAGTATAATCAGAGATTCATGTAAAGTTTTGGAAGAGCCTGACAACATACAGCTTCTCAGAACTTACTGAAAGGTATTTCTACCCTTAAGAGTATTTATGCAAAATTACCAAGGTGGTCATTGCAGTAATTTTACAGCATTCCCTCAGAAGTAAGATATTTTTCTTGCACACCAAATAACCCTAATTCTTCAAACTTTTTGACACATGTGTGGTTCAGTCAAGAAGGGGGTTTGCCTGCCATTGCCAGATTTGGAATTAATTTTGAGACCAATCCAGATTAATATAGATAATATCCTAAGAGGAATTCTGCATTTATACAGCTGTAATAGACAATTGAGATTTGTAAGGCAAATACAAAGGCTGAAACCAGAAGTGCAGGTCCCACCCTCTACTTTCTTTTTTTTGTTTGTTTCATTTGCTCCTGTGCAAAGAAAGCATAAGACGCAATTATTGTTCCAATTTGACAAGTCTACATCCCAGTTTTTCACTCTGTTTGCAGAAGTGGAAATGACAGTACACCTCCCTTGGGTGAGAAACAGTAAAATAGATGCAATCCAACAGGGACAGCCACACCATTCACTGTCCCTTAAATACCTATTGCTGCCATTGAGGCATCCCAATATTTTTAACCTTGTAAATAAAGCAACTCCTTACAAGTTACAGGTTTTGACTCAAAAAGCAAGCAAAAATCAAACTATGCAACTGTGAAAGCCATAATTTTGCTTCCCAAACAGCATGATTTTATTTAGAGTTATGGAATTTTAACCACAGAAATGTCAATAATCCACAGGTGGCTTGTTCCTATTTTTCTCATGTCCTTTCTTTCAGCAAGTTGCCCTTGCATTTATTTCAGAGTAAAAGTTGAGGGGGAAAAAAAGAGACTTTGGAGATTTTTAAAAAGTTTGAGGAGTAATTTACAAAAGTGATAGTTTCTGGTAATGAAGGTTGCTACCTTTGCCCAGGTCTCTCAGTATGATAAAATTGTTTCAGAATGTTAATTACTGAATAATCAGATTTCCTTGAAAATGAAACCTAAAATATTATATTTCAAAATTATCTCAGACCTGTAGTACAGTCAAATCAACAATTACACTAAAAGAACTCATGCAGTCTTCTCTTTAGAATGATACTCTATTATCTCAAGAGAATTAGAAAAATATCTATGATACATTACCAATATGGAAATACTCATCCCATTGGCCTCTATTATCCAAAAGGAAATGAGAAAACACTTCCATTACATTTTGCAGTGATCCATGCCTTTCTCTTTTGAAGTCAATAAACTATATCTTTCACTGTAGCAATTTGTGCATATGTGCAAAAATGACCTTTTGCAGTTTGGCTGCTGGGACATGCTGGGAGAGGTGACACAGGAATTGTAAAAAGAGTTGCAAACTAGTTTGTACTGCCAGACGTGTCTGACCTGGGTTGACTAGATGATGCTTTTATCCCCAATTGTCTATTCTGTTTATGATGAATAATAAGTTTTGCACCTTTAAGCCTTGTTGCAGAGAGTGAAGGGGGGAGAGAAGAAGCAGCAGTTTGTTTTCAGACACTGCATTCACTCCTCTACATTCCTGCTCCTGGACTGTGTTGTCTGCAGATGGACAGACAGCAGAACAGAGGTCTCTTTTGCTTTTAGTTACTTTTAGCTAGCTGAGGCAAAGAAGTTCCCTGGACTGTGGTTTTTTTTCCTTTTTTTCCCTTTTCTTTGGAGCTGTTCAAACCTGCTCTGGACTGAACACCCAGGGGAGAACCGGCAGCTGCACCTGAGGCCCACCGGGCTGGGCCGGGCCTGGCCTGAGACATTTCCAGCACTGAGGGACTGATCAGAGACTGAGTGAGTTGAGGGGACTTTCTGAGTTTGTCATCTCTTTTGGAGCAGCAAGGGGTTTTATTGTTTAATATTGTTTAGGTTTTATTGTTTAATAAACAGTTTTTTTCCGCTTTTCTCTAAGGAGGTATTTTCTCCCAGACCAGCTGGGGGGAGGGCCCAATTGAATCTGCTTTCCTAGAGGAGCCCTTTGGGGGTTCTCACCCAAATTTGCTCTGAACCAGGGCAGTGTCCTACCACAGAGCCATCAAATGAGGCCTGCAAAGCCTTAGTCACCCCTAATCAGTTTAATTGAGGCTGATGTTCAAAGTGTAGAAAAATGTTGTGAAAATCAAGTCCCTGAAGTGATTCCTGGCCTCTGTGGGAGCAGGGTCCCCTCTATCCCATCATATCACTGCACACAGCCCATTGGAAAAACGCCTCAAAATGAACAGATCCATGGAAGAGAGGGCATCTGGGGGGCACTCAACACTCACTGCCTCTTCAAAGGCAAAAAAAAAAAAGACTTCAGAAAAAAGTACTTTGAAACTGGTGAAATAATCTTCTGAATAAAGCACCAGTGGGGAATATCCACAGTCACTGAGGGCGGCATGCTGCTCGGCGTATCAACAAAAATACATTTGGCCTGCGGCAATGCTGAGGGCAAACATATCCCAGATGGACTAGAGAGGCCCAAATACCTTCAGAGATGAAAATTTAATTAGAGGAAATGTCACTGCAGTGAACAAAAGATTGCTTTAGTGATTTTTCATCATTGTTTACTACAAGTGAAGTATAGTTTTAAGTGGTAGGACAGGCTAAGTACAGGAATGTTCTTAAGCACTGGAATGGATATGAAAGGAACGGATGTTGAAGGTCAGAGAATCATCTGCACTTGAGCAATGATCAAAAGGAGTTACACCGTCAAATATTGGCAGAGAGCAATTTTTAATTGCTTCAGTGATGGTAAAAGGTGATGAAGGTGGGGCTTTCAAGCCCCTAAGGTGGAAAAAACTGACCTCATTTTGTTTATTGGGTGAGGAGTTTTGATGTTTTGCTGTTGTTACTCTGGCTTTTGTGAGATTTCAAGGATGATAAAAGCTTGGGTCTCTCTGAAAGAGTCATCTCTGAAAATTGAGATTGCTCACTGCCTCCTTCCCTCTTTGATAATCCACTGTACATTATTAATTCTGATTCTTGCACAAGACAGGGAAAAAACAAGACACGACTTGTTGCAGCACAATCACAGGGAATCAGCCCCCTTAAATGAAAATATCTGAGTTCTCACATGTGTTCTGAAAGCTGTTTGGGATAAATTAAGAGAAAATAAGACAGAGCACATCATAATATACAATATAAGGCATTATAGAAAGTCTGTCAAACTATAGCATTTTCTGCATTTGGATTTTACATCTTCAGAGTGCAAGGCTGAGGCTTTAGTATGTTAATTTTTGGATCTTTTTTTCCATTCAGCCTTCATTCTACATTTACTGTTGCCCCCTTTATCAAAACAAAATAATCACCTTAATTGAAAGAATGCACATCATGATTTTCCCATCATAGTACTAAAACAGTGCTACTTATAGAACTCTTTTTATTTGCTATTATGTAATAGGAATTACTTACTATTGTAAGTTATAAAAATAATAACAGAAATAGTAATTAACATCAAGTATCTTTCACAGAGGTAATTTCAAACTTTCACCAGTTTCAGTCAATCTTAAGGAGGTCTCTACATGTAGACAACTGGCGGGGAGATTAATTAAATCGGGACACAATCTAAGTAAAAAATGAAGAAAGCATGATACAAGTATAATTACATACAATTACATATTGATCAGTATACTTAGTTAACAAAGCCAATAAAGACAATTAATTAAGTTAATAGGACTGGTTTTTTATATTAAAGCTCTCCTATTATTTATATTTTTAGTCTTTTCTAGATCCCTTAGATTATCTCATGTTGTTGTGAGTTTGTTCTCCTGACTCAGATACAGCTATACATAGATGGATTCTTTTTGGGTAGCAGATACTGTGGAACTTGAGGTCTGCTGAAGAACCATCACACTGATTTTAGCAAAGTATGGATCAGGCATCTGGAGTACCTAATTTACTTACTAAGTTTACCGGGAAACATGTGCCTTAATTTCAGCTGATTGATTTTGGTGTCTCTTTGTGCTATTGCTTGTTATCACCTGTTACTCACACTTCTATATTTAAACCCAAATAATCTCCCTGGATATTCACTGCCCAGAGGCTCTGTAGTTTTTCTGGCAGTAAGAACTGGCTTTGTTCTCCTACACTGTCTTGTTAGTTCTTCCTCTTTTCCTCATCTGCTTCTTTCTTTCTTTCTTTCTTTCTTTCTTTCTTTCTTTCTTTCTTTCTTTCTTTCTTTCTTTCTTTCTTTCTTTCTTTCTTTCTTTCTTTCTTTCTTTCTTTCTTTCTTTCTTTCTTTCTTTCTTTCTTTCTTTCTTTCTTTCTTTCTTTCTTTCTTTCTTTCTTTCTTTCTTTCTTTCTTTCTTTCTTCCTTCCTTCCTTCCTTCCTTCCTTCCTTCCTTTCCTTCCTTTCCTTCCTTTCCTTCCTTTCCTTCCTTTCCTTCCTTTTCTTCCTTTCCTTTCTTTCTGCCTTCCTGCCTTTCTCTCTCTTTTTCTTTTTAGCAAATACAGCTCTACACAAAGTTTAATCATGTGCAGAAATTTGTTAGATTGATGCCAAAAGACCTGCCCAAAGGCAGGCTCTAAACACATTATTGTTTGAAACCTGCAACAGAGAGTCCAACCAGCCTCTGATTAGGCAATGTGCCATACTAAGCAGATATTAATGAATCTTGGCAACCAAGTATGAGAAATCAGTTTGCTTGCCATCCTTTCTCTGTTACAGATGGTTATCTGGAAAACAGTCCAAACAACAGAAATAGACCATATGTAAAAAAAAAAAGCCTCCCTTTTTTATTTTCAGGTTCACAGACTATCAGCTTAAGATTGCACAGTATATATTATTTTTATAATTCAAGATGAGCAAGTACATCAATATCCAAATGCATCCAAATTGTGTGACACTGAAGAAACCAATACTTTGCTTTATGGGACTCTGATTCTATTACTGGTATTAAGTACTACTGGAGGATCAACACAGATTCCATCTACAAGCTGAAATGACAAATTTCTTCTGTATCTGTCTATCAACACCCATAAAATGGAAGTACTGAGATCAGTTATGCTGGGAGAAGCAAATAAATAGATGTTTAAAGAAATATACCACTAAACTAGGTTAAAACTGGATTACATTACAGAGATTCTGAAGAGGTATTACAAACACAGTAATGAATAGACATGTATTTTGCTATTCTAGCCTTACCAAAAGACTAGATAATAACTTGATCTTCATCTGATCAATTGCTAATAAATCTATCATCAGCTAAAATACAAATCTAAAGGGAAACTAAGTCTCACTATGTCACCTTCTTCCTCCACTGATTATCAACAGAGTAGATCATCCACTAAATACACAGTGATTATCAACTGAGGTCAGTGTAGCACCTGAGACAAGCTGTGAGGCAAAAAAACCTCCTTAATCAGATGTGGGTGACACCCTCTGCAGAGACACAGGAAATGTAAACATGGGTAGAAATTATCTGTGTGTATCCCATATGTAATTTCCTAATGCATTTCTTACTAATTATTTTTCTGTAGAAACATTTATGTTATTTTCCAAACAACTGGACTAGAACAGAGAAAAAAAAAAGCCTGAGAGCAAAACAAAAATTCATAAAAAGTTAAAGGGTGACTCCTTGGTAAGAAAAAGAATTCAGAGATGCAAAATATTTCTATGTTTTTTTTATGTAACTGTGGAGCTAGTTGCATCATTTTTCAAAATATTCTAATGATTTATGCACCACATGAACCATTTTGTGATGCTTCTACTCACAGTGAGCAGCACCTCACTTCAAAGTATTTGATCTGAATTCATTAGGAGCACAAATGGTGGTAGGTAAACAGGAAATCTCTGCAAAATATCACTGAATAAGTGAAATTTCTCACATTATGTACAAAGCCGGAAAGAGGTGAAAGCCTGGTGCAATAGTTTGCAATGCAACATGAACAAGAATTTTATAATCCTGCCATAAGGGCCATATCCTAAAAAACCTTGTGAGTGCCAAAACCAGGATGTTTGAGAACTTTTGGCATGTAAGTCTTCACTCTGAATTAAACCCACTCACCATCTGCATGAGTCTGAAGGTAATAAAGTTCACTAGGTGCTCTCATCTACATTTTTCACAGACCAAACTCTATCTTTTCTAAAAAAAAATACATGAATGACATTTCCCCCTCTCATTTTTAGAGAGGAAGCATATTGAGAGTCTTAGCATAAACTACAATGTGTTCTACCTGGTGTACAATTCCTTCAGCACTGCAGAATTTTTATTTTTTTCTTAATTTCTCTTTTCATTCCTGAGTATGTCATCCCAGGTATATTTTTATTACATTGACTTTATCACCTTTACATGAAAAAAAAATGTTAAAAGAAGAGTGTACTAATCTGCAATGAAATTCTGCAATGCATTATTTTGGCTTTATGGACTTTCAACTGGATAATTTAAGAATACAAGAAGTAAAAGCTTTTCATCATGAGAAGACACTCAAGAACAGGGCTATGGGCTCAGAAAGGTTTCCTTGTTTTTTTATCTTCCACTTCAGAGGAGCAGAGCCTTCTGTGGTGATAAAAAGAGGAGGAAAATATTACATGCAGCAGACAACTTGCTTATTTGATATTATATGCAGAATTCCATATGTTTTCCCTGTCATCTTCCTTGGTTTTTAGATTGGTTTCTAGATTCTAACCATGAGGTGAAGATTTTTCCTTTATGTATCTACAGCTCAAATCTGTACATCCAGAGAACCTGGAAAACTCCAGTTCTGGTACTGTTTCCTAGGAGTAAGAACAAAACCATCTAATAAAGACAGAAGTGCTTAAATATGCATAGTGA
Organism: Molothrus aeneus; assembly: GCF_037042795.1. NCBI lineage: Eukaryota > Metazoa > Chordata > Aves > Passeriformes > Icteridae > Molothrus > Molothrus aeneus. The sequence continues at coordinate 10,789,904 of NC_089649.1, read as the reverse complement.
ATAAATCTGATCCTAAGAGAAAAATTTAATGAATCCTACTGGAATAATTTACTCATAAATCCTTTAATATGAAATTCACCTGTAACCCAAGCACTGACACTGGTCTGGACTGGAAGAACATAAACCAGCTATGCCAAAGTAACCAGAGACCAAATAACTTCTAACAGCTAAATCAGAGGACTGAGCTTTAGAAGCAGCTCTTCTGTGGCTTCTCTATGTGTCTGTTTTAACCCACGTGTTAACCTAAAAAAATTACCTTTTGCTATCAAAAATATCTTTGGGAAGCTTAATATTTGGATAGCAAGTTGACTAGCTCAAGCAGAACATACTACCAAAGAGCAAAGTCTTGTTTCATACCAAATAAACATAGTTTGGCACAGATTGAATCAAAATGCAGTCCATAATTTGAAAATGAACACTAACAGAAACCATTGGATAATTTTTCTTACACTGAGGGGAAGAAAGTTTGTTAAAAATGTCTTGGCAGAAGTCATACAGGAAATCATGTCACCTGCTCCAAAGAGCTTGACAGAAGAAATGAACATAATTGTGGGCTGGAGAAACTGGAGTCTATTTTTCACACTGACAAAGCTATGCCCCCTCCCCCAAATTCCTGGGTTTGTTTCCTTTGTTGTAGAAAATGGCATGTATGTCATCACTGAAAGTTAGAAAACACATTCTTTATGAAACAGAGAGAGAAAAACTGTCAAAATATAAACAAATGTTTGTATAGAAATTCCAGGTATCTAGGGAGCAAAATGATGAAACAGAATTAATGCTGGAATGCATCAGGCTGAAAGTTAGAGTTACAGTGCCAGAGATATGTTGGAGGATGAGTTTTAATGAAGTGGAGTACTGAACTGTGTGCCCTGAACAGAAGAATTAAAGCACAAAGTGATGGTGCAGAATTTACTGAAGGCTAATGGTGTGAAGGACTGTAAGAGGCAAAGAGGGATAACATATAAAAGTGAACCTGCCACTGTGAGGATCTGTGCAGAGAGATTTGTGTACTCTTAAAAGGAATGAATACATTCCTTGTGGACAACTGAGCTAAGGAAGAGAGCATGAGAAATGGGAAACAATGGGATGGAAATGGAAATTACTATGATAAAAAGAATAATAATTTAAGTAGCTGTTTGTACTGAGGTAAAGGAATGGGAAAATCTCAAGCCAACAATTCTGAGAGAACTGGATTGCAGGTCCAGTGATGAGTATCCCAAGCAAACCTATCAAGGCATTGAAGAATCTCAGTAATACTGAAAATGTTCAAAAAAAGAAGTGTTCTTAATGTTTAAAAAGAACTGAAGATCATGGTATTGCAGCCTAAAAACTGAACATCCATTGTAAAAAATGTGAATTATTAGAGGAGAATGAGAAATAATTTATCATTGCAAACATACAAAAAAAAAGGCAAAACCACAAAGAAACATGTGAGAACGCAGAAATTCTGCATTAACAGAACACAGAAACTGTCATGCATTTGGGTACTCTTAGTGTCTCATACAATAGTATGTGACAAAAATTAATTAAAACAAGGATAAGATTTAGCTGAAGATAGCAAGGTGAACAAGATGTTATTTAAATGATAGCATATTAGTATATATTAGCACACATATTAGCATATTAGTATATATTATTAATACATTGTCTGTCTATATACCCAAAGTAAATGTGGTTACTTTTAATTAAGGCTGGTTTATCCTACCTAAAGTAGCTAATACAGCTCTGAATTGCTTCTGGTAGCTCTCTGATTTCAACCTGTGATGATCTTGGTTCTAGCAGTCTCCTTTTCCATATCTAATATTATTCTGCTCGCTGCTTTTTCTACTTGTACAGCTAAAGCTAAACTGAGTACAAAGTAGCTTGACTACTTACTAAAGTTCTGGTATTTTCTTACATATATGCTTATCTTAATTTCTTTTTATACTTTAGTAATGTGTAGTACACTAAGGTTTCCTAGAAGAGGTAAAATCAAAGGTTTGTGCTGTTCAACTGAACATGTCAAGTAAATGAATTTTTTCTTGGACTGTACATTTAAATCAAGTGTCCATTGCCAAATTTCCATAGAGTCAGAAACAACCTTTTCCCTCACTTAGGAAATATCACTAGTGCCTTACTTGGACTTGCTGCCTTGCTGTGCTTTTAGTTTTTAATGCTGATTGGAGATGCTTTAGGTTTGCTGGAGATAGTTCTCTACTATATTTTGAACAGATACCTTCTATAAGATTTTTTTTTCATGTGCTTCACCAAATTCTTTCATGTCTCTGGCACTTGCTTTTCTGCATGTCAGAATCTCAGCCTTTTTTTCGGCATCAGTGATATCAAACATCTTTTTTCAGTCTTTGTTGTTGTCTTCTAATTTCTCTATTCAGCCAATCTGTTGCACTCACTCATGGCTAGTTAAGTTTTGGGTTGGGGTTGTTAGTGAGGGAATGAAGTAAATCAACTTTTTGCATCTCAGCAATGGTTTGAAGGTCCCCCTGGTTAACTGTATGTGTTGATTTACACCATCTCCCAAGCAGCATTTAGATCTTCCTTTTCCTACAGTATCAACAGAATAGAAACCAGTTATTCACATCAGAAATTTATTGCTCTTCCAGTAGGTTTATGTCAAGATTTCTGCAACTCTATTTTTCAGACCACAAGTCTCAAGAATTCAGCAATCTAAATCAATGTAGTACTTGGACAATGTCCAGCCCATGGTCAAGCCGACTCCAAAGAGCCAGGATGCCCATGAGAGCCACCTCCACTCTCAAGAGAGACAGGCAGCATGTCCTCCATGGACAACCTAGTTCTACTTTCAGCTTGCTGCCTTTCCCTCTGAAGGGATGTGGCATCCTTTAATTTTTTGGGGTTTTTTCATCCCTACTTTATGGCAAGTCACGAGAAATCAGAAGCCTTTTGTGAGAACCAGAGTATTTGACTGAGTAATCATTCACAAATATCTTCACTTCCTCTAGTGAAATAAGAGTATAAATAACCACACCATGGTGCTTTTTTGTCACAATTTGATCACCATCTCAAGATGGCTTGCTGTGGAGTCATTCATGGCAAAGAGTTGCTCTACTCTGACAGTAGCTCCAGAGAGCAGTGAGTGCATTGCCAAAGTGAGAAAATGACCCTCCACAAACCCCCTCCAGTCTGCTGTACCAACCAGGCTACTTCACAGACATTTTACCTTGTCTTTTTTCAGTTGTGGCTTTCTCACCTTGTTTAGATGTCCTAGCTCCCTTTTCTTTTTCAGTCTTTAAATTCAGTAGTCAGGACAGAGCCTTAAAAACAACTTAAATTGAATGATTTTCTGGAAATGTATTCCTTTGCTTCTGCAGCGATGCACACATTCTCGGCTAATTAATGTCAGAATTATATTTCTGTTCATGCTGTTGCCAGTAAAATGTGTAGCAAACATCCAAGGAATGTGGTGTACCAATGACAGCAACCTTAGCAGAGCAAAAAGGCAAACTGAAATTGCACAGGTGGAGCAGCAAACCAAAACCTCAGTGGCAGAAGCAAAGAGAAAAAAGGCATATGCTTGGAAATATTACATTTATGCTTTCCATGAGTCTCCCATGGTCTTTTAAAGAGAGCTAAAACATAGCTACACCAGGTGAAAGATAAAAAAGCATTTTCTCTGCAGAATAAGACTCTTCTCTAGATGAACTCACAAATAAGACACCTGTCCTATTAAATTTCATAACTATTTGAGCACTGCCATTTGCAAATGAGTGATAGAGAAAACCTCAAGCATGTTTCCTCTGCTAGAAAATAATTTACATTGACATTTTCCTTTGGTTTTAGAAAAGAAAAATCACTCTGATCGTATTACTTGGGTCCTAGAACACACAGCAAAGAATCTGAGGCCTTTGCTTTCCATTTACTTTGCCCTCAGGTATTTAAAACCTTCTTATCTTCATTTCAATTTCCCCTCTTTCATTTTTACTTCACATTTATATAACTTTCCTTCAAAGCTCCCCAGTGCCTCCATGTCATCTCAGGTGTTTATCTTGCCAGTTCCATCACATAAATTGCTTCCAAATTCCATTGCAAAAGCTGCCCACCTAGTAACAAGAAATTAATTTTAAGTGCTTTTTCTAATTTTGAAGAAATTAAATGGAAATACGTATTTCAAAGCATTCATGACAGGCAGACTATCAATCTCTACATGCATTCCTTGCAACTTATTTTATGTTTTCAGTGTGTGCTTCCAACATCAGATCAAGCTTTGACAAATGGATCTTCAACAGTTTACTTCTCCTAAAAAAAGAGGATAGGAAAAAGTTGGATTATTTTTTTAACAGCATAGAGGCTATATACTGAAACCATATGTGCTGTTTCTACTGGGGAATATGTAAAGATTCCTTGGTTTTAACTGACATTACATACACCATAAAACATTTGTTTTTCTCTGTGAATATTGACTCAAACTAGTTGCCTGTACAGACTCACGTTTATTTTTTCATATTCTATTTGTTTTGTAAGGAAATCATGGAAAAGCAAACATGTCTTTGTTGTGAAAATAAATTATTTTTCCCTTTGCATCAATAGGAAAAGATACTTTGAACAAATCTGCTTTTTGCTGATTTTTAACATTTTCTCTGTTGAATATACAAATTTTTAACATTCCACAATTGAGTAGCCGTTTGCAGGAAAAACAATTAAATTTATAATTAACCTCAAAATTGTAATATTTATGTGAAGGAATAATAGAGTGGGTTGCATATCCAGCTGCTATACCCTGCACCAGTGAATGGCAAAGCATCCTTTGGAGCTATTGCAGGATTATTAAAGGGATATTGAGAAAATTAAAGGGCTCTGATCTGTTACATTTATGAGTCCAAGCTGCTCCTTTAGGTTGTTGAGATTCATCTAGCCATTGAATCCTTGTTTTTTACATCCCAGGTGCAATCCCCAAGCGCCATAACTCCCATGGTTTGAGGCACAGAGAGGCTGGGAGTGGAAGAAGCAAATGAGAACACTTACTGGAACTTCTCTGCTTTACAAGAAGTTTGGATCTGAACACTCACACTTAGCACCAACTTGTATGGCTTTGATCACTTCCTCTGGATTCAATATATTCCTCTCAGGATTTATATTTTGGAGGTTAAGTGCTAGAGATCAGAACCTGGGGTAGTTCAAGGCTATGTGAAAGGTGTAAAATAGTCTTTGAATATGAACATTTTACCCTGAATCTCCCAGCCTATGAAATCCTCCTTGCTCAGGTAACATGAAAAAAGATCTCCACTCATTCTCCATTCTTCCATATTGGAAGAGTGAATCATGTGACAAACAGAAATCAACAGAAAATCCTGGGGAAATTAACAACTTTTCAAAACATTGATGACAGCTCCAGTCTGAAGGCACTGAAGCAGTAAATATTAAGTAGAGGAAGTTAATCTCTATTCACAGCATTCTCACAAATTAAAGATTAAAAACAGGCAGTGAAAACTTACCAGCAGTTGCCAGCTCATATTTAAAACGCTGTCACATCATAATGTCACCACGCTCACCCTATAGAAAACTCTTGCTTATTTCCCCTTGCCATTTATTCACCTTTGTGGCAGTAATTAGCAAAGGTCTCTGATTAACTCAGAGAAAACTGAAGATATAAAACAGGAGCATGAAGTGAAATGAAATTTCTATTGTTATATTTTAGCTTCCTCTTACATTTCACAATACAAATAGGAATCAGAAAAAAAAAAGTGAAGTTTCTCTAGATTCTTTTTAAATCTTTCCTCTTTGTTATAATTTTGTATTTTCCATCTGAAGTTTTTGTCTACCTTTTGTCCTTTTTCCATTCAGTTGCCTTTGTTCACAGCAATTTTTTTCTGTCTAAATATTAGACTATGAATTTCCAAAGCTAGCTAAAAAGCTCTGAGACATGACTTGAAGCCCCTTCTCCTGTGGATTTCTGCATCTATTAGTTGTCCTGATACAACTATTTTTAGAGCATTAGTGAAAGGATCAAACTCAGAAAAATAATTTCAAGAGAGGTTATAGTTATTTGTTTTGGTCCAAGTTTAGCCATATAAGCACAGCATAATTAATTAATCCAGCATATTTTAGGAAGGCATGTTGGAGATTAAACAAGAAGGAACATGAAATCAGAGATGGAATATGCCAAAAACTTCCAAAACCAGCTTTATTCTCAGAGATTTTAACAGGGAGTCTCACTTTCCAATTTAACTGCTTCAAGTATGTACTTAACTCTCTCTTTTGCTGCTTTTCCTGCCATCCCTGGGACTTCTGTGAAATGAAACATTTAAAAAAAAGCCCAACAAACTATGCAATTTACAGGAAACAAATGACTTGTGATTCATAGCCTGATATCCTGCCTCACACTTAATTGATTCCAGTTAGGCATAGCAGGACAGTAGTATTCTGCATTTTATGGCCTTATAGAAATGTCAGCCATCTGTTTGCACCTGCTGAAGTTGCTGGGGATAAGCACTACAAATCCTGTGAGCATCTGGGCCTGGATTTCCAGAGTAAGAAAAGTGGTTTTTCTTGGTGATTGTCAACATGAAGGCATTAATAACAAATGTTAGAGACAGGTTTGAGAGGGAATGTTCCCTCCAATCCAAACAACCTGATGACTGTCATCTGAACCTAACCTTCAGAAGGACTGAACAGACATTTATTTCTTGCAATTTTACTTTTAAGCTATGGTGGATGAACTAAAGTGTAGAGTCTGTAATACTTGGGACAGATGGGAAATTAGCATGTCATAAAATTCATAAAAATGTGGATGATGATGTTGTATGCCTCAAGAAAATAATTACATAATGATTGCCTCCTTTGAGAGTAGCAACAGACTAGTTAGAGAACAGCCAGTTCTCTGATTTACCTATTAGTAATATATTTAGGTGTTTGATATCCTTCAGGTAAGAAAAATCCGACTTAGGAACCTTGTTTCACATATTTGTTCTAATTTAGAAGCTTATTGTTTTCTCTCAATATTTCTTAAAGTGGTTAGAAAGTTGTACAAAAATATCTTTTCCTGATAGACCTCATTGTTTCTATACAGCCTAAAAGATGGTAGGGTTCAACAAATTCATTAAGAGTTTTGCCTTTTTCTTTAGCAAGCGAGATACTGAGTGCTAGAAGATAACCAGTTATGTGTTTTCTGGCCTAAATTAAAAAGAAAAAAAAAAACCAAAAAATCAACCAATCAACCAAACAAACAAAAACAACAACAAAAAAACCACAAAAAACCCTAAAAAAAACCCCCAAAAACCCAAACCAAAACAAACAAAAAACCCCACAACACCAAAAAACAAACAGACAAGCAAACAAAAAAACACCCACAAAAAAACGCACAAAAAACCCCCAAACAAAAACAAACAAACAAAAAACCCAGTTAGGTACAGGCTCCTAGGTATAGAAATATAAACAACTAAAGATAACTGAAATTATTGGAAAATGTTAGTATTCCTAATTATTTTAAAAATACACCTTCTGGTACCTTTAAAATGTACCAGAACAAAAATTTAAAATGCAAAAATAAACCCTTTTGGAATATATATACAATAGCATTTTTATTTACTTTCTACTCCAGTGCATGTCTCAGGTTTTTGGAAGCAAGTCTAAAATGATGGAGCTGATGCTGGAGTTTAAGGACCTACAAATTAACTCATCTCCTGGAAGAAGGATCTTGGCCCCCTCCTGTGGGACAGTTTAGATCCAACCATTTTACTGAACTGGACCAATTCCAGAGGAGATATTCCTTCTCCCCTGCCCACTTTTCACAGGTGAGCTTTAAAGCTGTAGAGATGAAAGCACTTAATTTGCTTCACTGCAAACTTTGTCTGGTTGGTTCAAATCAATCTCATCTGCAATTTAAACTAAAGAAGTAAGCTTTGCAATGAAACAAATGATCAATGTTTATGGAGTTCTGCCTGGGTTTGCTGTCTACCAGCTGTGGGGAACTATCCAGTACCTGAGAGACAGTGGAAGTTGTTGAATTGAGACATAGTGAATGAATCAGGCTTTTTCTCTAGCATCCACAAGGGTTCTGTCCTTGTTCTGATGTTCAGATACTAAACTGCAGTCTGGTAATCCTTTGATGTGCTATGGAATTATAAATACCTGCAAACCCGAAGTTTAAGGACACTTCTTCATGTGAGGGTTGTCATTAATATATTATGAACTGTTAGCAATGGAAAAAAAATTATATTTCTTTTTCTGAGAACTCTTCTGTTCTAGGGCAAAGATGATCATTATACCTTTTGACTAATTCAGAAAGTTAACATAACACAGAAAAGACAGTGCATTTGGCATCTCTTTTGTGTAAGAAATTCAATATTAAAAGCTGCAAAGAATTAAGTAATTCTCTTGGGAGTGATAAACCACAATTACAGAGAAATGCTACTGCAAAATAAACCTGGAGAAAAAAAGATAATGTTAACAGTATAAAATCTGTTTCTTTGCAGTTTTAAGACTTTTATTTGGGAAAAGAGGAAGTTTCCCTTCAAATATTCTCCTTTTGGGAGGAAGGAACGCCTTCACCAGTTCTCAGAGAAGCCCTTGCAGTGGCTCCAGTGAAGCTTGCAGTAGGCTGTCCTTGGATGCTGGCTGTGGGAGCAGTAACAAATATCCACCTGCTTCTCATCTGCCTACAACTATCCATCATTCCAACACAATATAATCCATTACTAGATGAACTCAAATAGCAACAAGTCACCAAAGGCAGGGATAAGGAAAGCTGGCTGGCTCAGCTCAGATAGCACAGCTGAGGATTAGAGAGAGAGAAAAGGAGTTAAAGTAGGCAAGGAGGCAACAAAGTGTTTTGATCAGGTAAGCAAGTTATAAACCATGAAACTCAGCTGGCAAAGGGGACAGTCAGAAGTACTTATCTGCACCAGTGCAGTCAAATTAAGTCAAAAAGGTGTAAGGAAAAGGAGGATTTGGGCAGTGGGCATTGCAGTTCGTGAAGGCACACCCAAGTCACAACTTCATGAAAGTAAAAAATTTCTGCATGGGAGTAGAGGCTCTCAAGGCATTTAAACCACTACAGCTCTTTTCAAAAGGAGCATGTGGCTATTCCCTGAAATCTGACAGGCATAATCAGAAGGAGGGGTCATCACATTAATGATTCAAATAAGCTGTCACTAAAGCTGAGGACTGTCCCAGCACAGTCACCTTATATACACAGGTATATAAACACACCCACCTCAAAGCTTTCCTGAAGATTGACAGATTCTGTCAACTTTGCATGCACAGATGACATTCAATCCATTATTCCAACCAGTTTCCAAAGCTCTCAGTCATTCAAGATTTATATCTTAGCTTGCTGATGGAATCCACTTTATTTCTAGCAAAGAAATACTGAACAAGGAAATTGGAGTTAGGCAGTTCACAGAAGTATGAACCTAACTCTTTGAGGAAAAGATTTTGTGCCATATTTGCATTTGTCTGAAAAAGTTCAAGAAAAGCTATTTCTATGCCCATTTACTGGTACAATCAATGCAATGGAAGGCTGAAATAAGGACTACAGGATGTCTTTATGAACTTTTTCCCATCATATCTAGGCAATAATTACTCAAAGACTATCCTCATATCACACATTTTCAACAAATAGTTTCTTTCAGGAAAAAAAATTTACTATTCAAGGAACTTTTATGTCAGTTACAACCACATACAGTTTTCTTCAGGAAAATTCTCACTGAGTCGTGTCAGCTCCAAACAGTGAAACAAGATTTTCAGTACCCATGACTTTTCAAAGCTCAAATATTTAAATGTTCTATATACACTGGAAGAGCATAAAATAAGTAATCCTGACCTAATTATAGGTTCTTAATTTAATTGTTACTGAGAAACATCACAGTGGTTTTTTATTATTTATATTATTAAATAATATTTGTTTATATTTTTATTTAATTTTTATTATGAATTTATATTTATTCTTACTTATTAATATTTATTATTATATTTATTATTTATATTATTAAATAATATTGATGTAACTTTATTTATTTAATAATAATTATATTATTAAAAATATTTCTTTGCCTCTTCTAAAAAGGCTTTAAAAGCAAGACTGAAGGTCTTATGAATTCTTTTTTCTAAAGCCTTTTTTTTTTAACTTCCATGCAGGATGATACCTCTCAGCCTTTTTGTTTTCTGGCAAGACTGTGCAGCAAGGTCACTTTTTTTCTGTGGGGAGCACACAGATGTTCCACCTGTCATGGCATTGCTAGGTGACCTCTGATCACATCAAGAGGCCAGCAAGTTGCTCCACTGCCAGTCTTTCTCTGAACATAACCCATGGCCAGGGTGATGAACATCATGAGAAATGCACAACTCACTAAACTGGAAATCAACAAGTCACAGAATCACTGATCCTTATGCAGGGGAACAGATATCAGAATTATTATGCTGGCTTTAATGCTCATTACAAATTCAGCTATTTCCCATTACTCTAGAGATACAAAGGGGAGAGTCTAAATAAAGTTTAGCCCCTTGTAGGACCCAACAGTAAAATCCTTCAGCTTATTAAAAAATTAATTCAGTTTGGCATATTCTGTCTGTGTTTAACCCTTCTAAAGAATTCTTATGTAAAGGTCATTTTAAATTTCTTAACAATATCTCCCAGAACAGACTATTTAAGAATGACAGAATCTCCAATACGTAAAGCCAATGAATATATGCAATATATGCATGCCACTAAATTTAAGCATTTGTATTAGATTTAAAACAAACAGGCAGCTTACTAACCAGATCAGTACAAAAGCAGTTTCTGTAATCGAGTTGGCACCAGTTCACAGAAAACATAATTTGAAAAGGTTCACATTTAAATGAAACTTGCTTTTCATGCTCAAATGTCATTTCAAACTGCAAAAAATGAGGTATTAACCCTTCATTCCCTTTGATTTAATGAAACTCAGCACTGAGCTTGAATAACCTTGACTGTACTTCCTCACTGCAATACAAAAATTAAACAAAAGACCCTGTATTGCAATCACTTAATTCCAAGAAATATCGACTAAAAGAGTATGGATTAACTACAATTTGCAGTTAAATTTGTGCTTTTAGCCTTCATCATGGGTGGGGCAATCTAATCCCTGACTTTATCAATTGTGTCTTCAAAGATGAGCCACTCACCCCGTTCCAGCAGTTTCTCCCCACATTTGGGGAGCCAGACAGCTGGTGACTCTCTTTCTCCCCCCAAAAAAGGAGCCAAAACCTCCCAGCAAGGGCAGTTAGAAGCTCTACTTCTAGCTCCCCTCCTTCTGGATCTGAATGGAGGACAGGATTAAGCTTCAGACAATGCTGACAAAACTATTCCAAATACAGAGCTTTTCTATCCCACTGCCATCCAGAGGGACTTGGCTTGTCCAAGGGAAAATGACCCCAGTGGGAGTCCACAGGGAACTCACATGTTCATCCTCTTTTTCTTACAATCAGTCAGACCACTGGAAAACATGCAGATCTATGCAGGCACATAAAATGTGTGTAGGTGAGTGCAGAGTACATATACACAGAGATCTATCTACAGACATAGGCATACATGCATATATATATATATATGCAGATAGACACAAACTCATGCACATTTGTGCCTGTCTCTGATTTGCCTCAAATTCTGTCTTTCTGTAAAAACTAGAGAAGGAAATGTAAAGCAGCTTCTGGTATATACATTTACATCCACACACACACAAAAGAACCCCATATATACACATATATACACAGCATATTGATGCCTGCAGGAATGGTAGAAACATAGCATGATTTGTATCTTTACTTTCCACTTTGCCCCATAGGCATCTGGAGCACTGGACTCAAAATCTGTCAGGAAGAGTGGTGTGATACATGTCACAGTCAAAAGCAGCAGGTATCAAGGGACACAGAGATTTATCTGTGCAAAATTGTTTGCAGAGTTAGAGGTAGATGGGTTTTCTGTGACCTGTAATTTCCAAAAATGGAACTGAATAGATCTCACAGTTTCCTCAACACTCTGATTTCTTTTATGGGATGCAGAGCTTGAATATTTCTAAAACCACCACCAAACAGTCTTACTGGGTGCTGTCCCAGTGGCAGAGAGAGGTCACACTGACCTGCTGTGAGCCACTTTGGTTTCACTCAGTGCCATTTGCTTCCACAGGCTCTCTTCATTCTTCAGAATTGTCTGCCTGATTTTTTTTTTTTTTTAAACAGGATGGTACTTCTCATTAGTGGAGCTTTTGAATTACTGAAAGGCTGTGTAACATTTAATTAGTCTTTATCTTTACAAGTAATAAAATGAGTACCTTTAGGTAAAAGAAGGCAGTCTCCGGCGTGCCTCTGGATAACAGCAAGTTTTTGATTTTTATTCAAACAGCTATCAAACAGATTATAATTTTAGCTTCATTATTTGGCTAATTCACATTTCCTTAAAAGACACATGAGAGTGGGTTTATAAATATTGCAACAAAGAAATTTGGAATCAACAGTAAGAGAGGTTTCGAAGCTGACAGATCAGAACAATACTTGTAAAAATACAGTTTGTATTACCTGTAAACTGTTTGGTGTTAGCTAGTTTCATCTAAATAGAAATATTCAAAAACTTCTGGTGCTTTTGTAATTTATCTGTTGATTATTGACGCACCACATCTTTGTTTTGATTCATCTTCAGTATAGTCATATAATTTTCAATAATTAGAGGTCTCCTTTTGAAATTTATCAATGTTTTAGACTTTGTCAACGAACCAGACTGCAAAATAAAATAAAAAAACCCACAAAAAATAACATAAATTTTAGTGTTTCAAATTCAGTTTAAATATAGTATCAAGACTGGCTTCTCCAAATACATATTTGCTTATTATTTCTCAAAACATCAGTGTAAAATTTTCTCTCTGAAAATCTATCTCAGATGTAATATAAGCTAGAGTGGTGCCTTTTGCCACATGAGAGGTATTTGTGATGTACATCAGAAAGCAAATGATCAGGAGCAACTTCTTGTTTAGAAGTTCTATGCACTTCATGCATAGAAGTAGTGAAGAACTACTGTGCTACTTGGCAGGTTTGGGGGTTTTTAGGGAGAGACACCCGTGATAGACATCCTGGTGCACTTGCTGGAGGTTCTGAGTGCATAACGAAGAAGAATTTCACTGCACAAAATGTAAACAGTTGTGTGAATCAACACAGGCAGGTGACCAGGACAACCACAAAACCATGGCTGAAATGCAAAGAGGAAAGAGCAAAGAGCGAATTTATTTCATGACCTCACTAACTGGAGGATCCCAAAGCAAAGGTGGAGACCCAGGAGTGGGAACATCCTCTGTGGTTTCCTCTGTGTGTTCTGTGACCTCTGAGCTTTTATCTCTCTCCCAAAACAGGGAGCTTAGCCGTGTCCATCAAGTCCTCCAAGTGCCTCCAAACACTGATGTTGTCTCTACATTGAGATTTTACTTCCCAAAACAGAGGACAAAGAGCAGTAGGTGCAATGTGTGGGGTTTCCCACATGGATATTTTTCAGACCTTGGCATTGCCAGCTGCAAGGTCACCTGAGGAAATCTACCCCCTCCTCACCAGTCTTCCTCTTTTAACCCTTTCCTCCCAACACCAATATGTGTGGTGCTTGAGTTTAAAACTGTGACCTATTGAAAATGTACATTATCTAAAGCAGACTGGGGTAATCTCCCTTTTTGGGACATTTCCCTAGAGCCACACCACAGATCACAAAAACAAAAACCAAAAGTACATTTCAAGACACAGTTGAATACACACATTACTTGTCCCTTGGACTCAGCCATACTACTTCATAATTCTGACTGCAGGATTCTCCAGTCTTTTAATGATCAGACTGAATAAATGCAATTAACATCCACTTTATTAAGATCCACATAAAGTGGATGTTAAAAAAATTTGATCTTGTCTAATTCAAGTTTTCAATGTATACACTGTTTATCAACCTGCAAATTTGCTTCATTCAACTAGTTGGTGCAGAATAAATGCTACTTATTAAAGTAATGTGACATGAATATTTTGTGAGTGACTAAAGCAATAACAGATCACTTGTATTTCCAATATACTAAGATGCCACATGGAAAACAAAAGGATTTCCAGAAAACCTTTCTGGTGACATATTGAGGTCACTGTGAATCTGTTTCTGGCAGCACCAGGATAACATCTGAAAATTCCTAACTTATGGGTGTTGTGGAGAACAAAAACGACTGATCATATTAAATGATTCTTGTGGCTAGTTAAGCTCATCTAAGTACACCTAGTGATGCACAGCATTGCTTATCATTGCTGCTCATTTTGGGCTGCTTAGATGATAAACACTTCCTCCACCCTCCTGCTCACTGAAGAACAGTTAATCTGTTTGAGTTCAATCTCTAGTATCATTTTTGGGTTTTAAAAGTGACCTTCCATTTCCTTTTTCACTACTCTTCTGATCTGTCCACTTCACTGTTCCCCTCTAATGTCAGTGCAGTCCTTAAGGTTAATGTTCCTCAGGATAGTAAAAGCAGAGTGTGTCATTTCAGTTTCTTCAGGAAAAAGGAAAAATTGAACTACAAGCATAGAAAACTTAGTTATGTTGCTTTCTGTTTGTCATTGGACAGCTTGTTCATGCACACAGAAAACATCTCCAGCCTAAACACCATTCAAAAATGGGAATAAATCCCTGATCTCAGTATTTGTAAAAATTTAAAACATGAAAGACAGCTCTGTAGTGCAAAACAGGATTGAAATTAGTATTTTGTGTAAAAAGAAATTATGTCAGCCTGGTACGTAATAAATAAAATACATGTTAGATAAAAAAATGCAAGTTAGTAGTATGGCATTTCTTGATCTAATTGTAGAAACATTATAAATGATACAATTTAATTTCGTTTCTAAAAAATCTCTAATTGCTATAGTTCTAAATGGAGAGACTTGTGTAAGCAAAACAAATAATTAGTCTGTAATTCATACATGACCTGGAATAAACAAATAATGGTAATGACAAGTGGAAAGACATAAATTATCCTACAGGGTTGACAGCCATCTCCCCACCTTTGGTTTTAATTTGTTTTAAAACTATGAGTTTACATTCTAAATGAAAGCAACAAACTTTGGTTGGTTTTTTTTTAATTTTTATTTCTTTTATTTATTTTTTTCTGAGAGTGGAGTGACTCTTAAAATGCAACAATATATGCCAAGAAAGAAGCCATCAGAATAAAAAGGAATTAATTTTCCCTGTCTCACTGTATTCACTGGAGCAGCCTCACAACAATTTATTCTGCTGGGGTTTTTTCCCTTCTCTGGGTTTTACATTTACACATGAGTTCAGCATCTCTCTAGCTGATGAAAACAAGAGCATAAAAAGGGAACACTTTATTTCTGTTTGAACATGAAAGGTCTGTGATACATGGCTGCTTTTCCTAGCATTTGGTCAATATCTGCAATAAACAACAGCTGGCAGTTTTTTGAGAGGGTCCAGCAGGCTCTGTGTAACCAGGATTTGATTGCCTTTAATTTACACCTATAATAAACTAGTTTTTAATCAATAGAAATGCCCAATAGACTTGGTTTTTGCTTTTTTCCTTTTCTAGGCAGTCAGGAGATAGGAGGAAATACTTTAATATTAATAACATTCGGTGTATATAAATACAATTTGACCTAGGTAAATGCCAAAATAAATTTGAAAGCAGGAGCAACAAACAACTTCTCTAAAGGTATATTGCAGCCAGTGTTGTATCAATTTTTTTAGATGTTTTAAATTACTCTTTTTGTGAGAGCAAGGGGTGTAGAGGGAGAAAGAGGTCCATTATTCCTTGTTTGATCAAGGTTTGTTACTTTTCCAGTGCCCTTGTTCTCATAATTGGTTAAAGCTTTTAAAAAAGAGGCCATTATTTCAAATTTTATATTGCATAAAGCAGAATAACATGGAAAACTCTGATGAAAATGGAAATTGGTAAAGCAATTTACAGCTGGAAAAGGTGTGAGAATATCAGCTTCAGACTTGTTGAACAATATTAACCACAAGGATCTCAAGAAATCTGCCTTTTTAGCAGAAAACTGCCTTTTTGGTTTAATATGGCTCAATGTAGTCAGAAGATGAGAGACAAGTTCTCATGAACAGAGAAGGCACAACATAATTTTACAACTAATTATTAAAAAGAAGACACAGAAATACAATTACTTGCTACCTTCACCTTAGGATCATTACTGCCAAGGTAGACTAATAACACAATTACTTTCATAAGAAGTTCTTATTTTGCTGAATTAACAGAAACTGGTAGATGTACAATTTAATATGCAAATTAATAAAAAAGGGAGTTGTAGAATTCTGGCGAGATTTCCCCTTTTATTTGTGTGTGCTCATTATTTTAAAAGGAATCTAGATACATATCTTGAACTTAACTAACTATTCTTTCTTTCTTTCTTTGTTTCTTTCTTTCTATCAAGTAATGGCTTCTCATCGTAATTGCTACAAATTGAGATTTCCAAAATTGCTGAAGGGAGTCAGGTGTTCAATTCACTGTGAAAGCCAGAGGGAGAAAAGTGTGCTACACCAAGTCTGAAATTCAAATGTTCACCCTCACACTGTGAAATAAATGCTACCTGGATTTTAATTAACCCTTTTTATTAAAGGACCAGAAAGCATTTATGAAATCTTTCATATTAAAAAAAAAAAAATCTTTGGATTTTTTTGGTAAAAAGACATTGCCATCTAAAAGGTTGAGATTCTTTTGGTATTTCTTGTATATTAATCTGTCTGTTGAAGACTTTCAGTATTAAAACATTACTTTAGAATATTTTAAGGATATATACATGTAAAAAACTGAGGTATGGCATATAGTTTTTAATTTGATATGACACGAACCATACTGTGTTTCAAAACAGATTTCAGGTTCACTGTAAGCTACTTCTTCCATTTGAAAGGTTTTAAAAGTGTATTTTTACTGTGCATTAGTGAGAAAAACAAAGAACAATAAATAGTTTTATAAAAAGGTAATTGTGCAACTTTGGGACAACTTTGGATATATGAGGATCCAGTGTTACTTCAAGCTTAGAGGATAAATTGTTATGTGAAATATGGCATTCAGAATTTAGCCCTTGCTTTCCTCATTGGACATTTTTCATTTCAGTATTTAATTTAATTTTGTTCATTTAAAATTGGAGCACATGCTGAAAGCTGATTTTCCTATATTCCAGCTTGAATTATTCAGCTACCAAGCATAAGTAGACATTTCTCTTTTCCATTAGGAGAATACCTAAGTTTGACCTGAGGTCTGTAATGTCAGAAGCTTCATTTTTTTTGGTATCGGCTGATACAAAAAAATACCAAAAGCTCTGTGTGTGTCAAGGTTCTTGATAAATTGTCTGGAGATTGTTTTAAATGGCCTGCTGTCATTCTGACTGCTGTTTTTACTGTACACCTTCCAACAGGAAATGTTCTTGGAAAGCATTGCGTCATTTCATGCCATTTCCTTAAGGCTCAGGTGTCCATTCCAGATTACTGAGAGAGGATAGACTTGGTTTTTGCTTTTTTTGGAGAACTCTTCTGGAGGTAGGGAGGGACTTGTTTTCTCTCCTTAAGATACATGGTATAGTGCTTTTATAAAACAAACCTGGAGGAAGAGGTCTTCTCTATTTTTTAGTATTTTTCTAGACAAGGCCCAGGACTGAATTGAAGCTGGTTCCTGAAGAGATTTTTTTTTTTTTTAGTCACCACCCTTTTAAGACCATGCCTGCACAAATATGTGGAAGCACATACAGCAGACTTGATGTTCTGGTTCTTCCTTATGTCCTTACATGAAAATAGTTACTATTACTGCATTTGTAGTGAAGCTCAGCCTTGGGTAAGGCATCTTTAAAAAGATGTAGCCATGTGCTGTAAATCTGCTCAGTCTTCTCTGAAGTTTTAATTAGATATGCTTAAAAGTCAACCTATCAATACCTGGAGATTCTTCAGAATAAGAAGGAAGTAAGGTGTCTTCAGACTTTGGCAGTAGTTGAGCTGGATTTTAGGATTACAGTTATGTGTCTAAGATTCCTCTCCAAGAATCAAGTTGCTTCTTTTCAAAAATTACTACGTGGAGTATCTGGCCCTACTTTACACCAAAAAAAAGAATTTTGTGGAATATGCCCATTTCAACAATGTGTTGAAATTGATGAATTTCCCCAGCTGGCATTGGTAAAGGTTAGAAGCAGTCCAATCAGATGGGATAAATATTCGATCTTACTCTGCCAGATAAAGTGCATGTCACTGAGATTTGTGCTTCCAAAACTTTGGAGAAGTACTTCACTTATGGAAAGTCTGGCACTGTAGCTTCCCCATCCCATTCCAGGTGTGTAACATGCACTGCCTTTCTGCAGACTCATCATCAGACAGGTAAATAAAAAGGTGACAGAGTAATGAGAATTAAAGAATGAAAGTGCTAATAATCCTAGATAGACCCAGTGTCCTATCAGTGCTTAGCAACATCATTTATTTAATGAAATGAGGAATACCAGTGCCAGAAAGGCAAATTTAAGATTAACAATCTGTTGTGAGAAAAATTTCCCAGGTTTGCAGCTTTTCAAGCTTTTCAATAGCCACTATGCTCAGATATTTTTCCTTTTTCTCATTTTTGGTATATATTTTACTCCTTCACTTCACTGTGACTTGATCCTGCTGGATACTATTAGAATTTTCACAGCTGTAGGATATTTTCAGGCCAAAATGACAATAGGTGCAAAACTCCTCTTGAATTTTCTCCTAGTGTTTTCAGTTGTCATGGGATCAGGCCTTAGTAGACTAATATTGTTGGACCATGTATCCTTGGGTGCCAAAAGGCTAGATCCTGGAAAAATGATCCTAGAAAAATAAAAAGATCCTAGATCGCATTAATTAAGGGCAAAAATCTGAATTTCTGAAAATAATTCATGTTGCTGAAACTTCCATCAGGTTAACAGGCTACAAGGATACCTACAAAAAGACCTCATCTCCCTCTCTGGGCCATTTTTCATGCAATTGACCATAAAATAGCTGAGAATTGGAAGTTATGGGGATTCATTAGTGGTAGTAGGACTGTATTAATGCACTACTTCTCTTCAAGCTAATTAGCCCTGCTACACACCTTGAGTACTGTCCAGGCATAAATAACTGCAAATACTTATTCCATATGAAAATACTAGTAAGTATGGTAAAAAAAAAAAATCACTTCAATGTATCCCAGAGTCTTCTTTCATATAAAATCCTGTGTCTTTATCATGGAGTTCAGGCTACCCTTGCTGAGATCATATCTGTTACTTAAGAGCAACCAGGGAGTGCCAGCTACCTCATGTATTACCAGCAATCTAAGAAGTAATGTTCTTGTCAGGAGGAGCAGCTGCTCAATTCATCTTACTATGCCCAATCACAACCTTGTATAATAATGCAGGGCTCCTCCAGAGAGGAACAGAATGTTTCCTTTTGTCTTCATTTGCTGTTTGCCATTCCCCCCTTTATAAATAATATGCTGCAGTTAGGAACCCTCACGCTGGTAAAATTAAAAAATTGTTTTCTGTTTGGCATCCAAGGACCTGCAAGGAAACACGAAGAACTGGAGCATGTGACCCTTTGCAACAAGAAAAAAGTTGAAAGCCTGCAGTTTGGGCTTGGCTACTAATTTGCCTTTTAACAAATGACACATTTGTCTTCTATCACACATGCACTGTTCCTTGCTCTGGTGGTGTCCCTGCAATACCCATGGGGAACCTACAGCCAGGGAAGAGGGGACTTTGTGATAATATATCTTACTCTGAGTATGCAAAGCTGCAAAGGAGGCTGCTACAACCCTGGCAGCCTCCAAGGAAATATTATTCATTATGTATTTACAGTTATTGGATTAAAACTCTGTAATGTGCTCTGTTCAATTAATAATAATACAGAGCAGAATGAGCTATGAGATGCATTGTGCCTTTTAAAAGATCTAATATAAGAAAAGACAAGCAGTTTGTCCTAATGAATGCATCTAATTGGTGCACTTTATTATAAAACACTGGAACAGCATTTTTCACGAGGCAGTTCTATTTGTAACAGGCTGTCTTCAGCACGTCAGGGTGTAATAAATGTGCTACAGACTAGAACTGCTGATTAGTATTTCTGGAAGCCCAGGAAGTTAGTAGAGATTATTTGCCACTGCAGAAAGACCTTCCAAATCCTTTTGGAGGGACCTGCAGCACTGTGATCTATCAGGGATCACCTCTGTGATTGTCCTTTTGGAGCCAGCCCACTGGATATCCGTGTGAAGCCGTGGTACCTGAACAGCCAAAACAACAACAAAAAAAATTGCTGGTACTTTGTTGTAGCCCTGGTGACTTCCACAGTGCTGATATATGAAAGGGGTTTTCAGTAAATACTGCCTTCAACACGGCTTTCATAGCAACAGCTGGAGACAGAGGTATGGTTTATGTATGACTGTAACTCACTGTCCACACCAGCCTTTGTTCATTTTTGATGAATGTAAAGAGGAAGAAAGAAAGGATGCACATGCAAGATTTCTTTTGAGGTATAAGAAACAAAAAAGCCCTAGAGGCACTTCTAAAAACACACCTTAAAGCCTTAGAGGAAAACAGTCAACAGTGAATATTCCTTTGGCAGGACCCATATTCAGAGTGACATGACAGCATTCAAGCAAAGCAGTTTAGATAATACCAAATCTATGCAGAAATCAAATCTATGCTGAAGAAATAAAAGACTATGAAAGGAGTGAGCTTTGACTCAGAGTTCTTTTGTTTTCACTCTCAATAAATAACAAGAAGTTCTTCAGGCCTTTAAATCCCAGAAAACTGTACCAGTAAATGCAGTTCATTTTATTTTCATGTTTTTGAAATAAAAGATAGACAAAAAAGCTTCCATTGGAAAAATAAACATGCTCTCAGGTGCAGGAGCCACTTCAGTCTTTCAAGGATGCCTTTTGGTCTCATCAGTAGCTTCGTTTCCCTTGGTATTCACTGCTGAAAGACACACCCTGCATTTCTAGCTGGGGCTGGCAGTCCGTTAGCCTCAACCTGGGAATGTCTCCCAGCTTTATGGTATTATTCAGCCTAACAGCATTAATCTGCCTTAATACAGCTTCCTATAATAAGATGGATCCACCCCATTACTTTTACTGATTTATCTGAAAGAACAGAGGTTTCCACCCTGGCTGCTTGGGCATTGTCCTGGTGTCTGTAGTGCTCAAATCCTGCTGATTCTGTGTAATGTGAGAGAATAAATTATACAGCCATGCAGGGAGAGTGTGACTGTGTATTTACCTTCATTAATACTCCTGTCCCTGAGAAAGGCAACTTTATGATGAGGGAGTAGTACAAATGAGGTCATGGGTTATAAGTAAACACACTTTGTATATCTATTACTCTTAGGAGTCAAAGACAGAAATGCTCAAATAAGGTAAAAGGATAAAGTAGCCTTAAGGCTACGGCATCCCTTTTCCCATCACACAATACACAAACTGATTGGCCTCATTATACTGTTACATTTCCACACCAGCCAGTGCTGACAGACTAAGCCACAGGTGTTGGAATTCAGGACATCCCCCTGGCTGTCCTGGATTGCCCAAACCCCTGCCAGGGGGCTCAGAGATCTTGGCACAGAGCCCAAGACAACTGTGACTTTGATTATGACCCATGGAAAAAATTACCAACCTTATATGAGGATCTGCAAGCCATGAAAGTCTAAGTAGAATAATAATTAGTTCATCACAGGGTAAAAAATAGATTTTTTTGGGTTTTAGAATGGGGGTTCAGGAGGCAAGGCGGAGGAATCTGGGCGTGTCCAGTCTTTCTCCTTCTTCTTCTTCTTGGCCTCCATCTTCTGCTGTGATGTTGGCACTTTTGGGTTGGTTTAGAGTAGAAGCTCACTGTCTAACATAGGTGATAGGTATTGGGAAGTTATGGTAAATAATGTACATGTAGTTTTTAGAATAAAAGACAACACTGCCCTGAGGGCGGCCAGTCTGCCTCTCTCTGTCCTGCTGAATGGACCTCAGCAGGCCAGGAGAAAGAATTTTCTAGATAAGGAACAATAAACAACCTTGAGAACCAGAACTGAAGATCTCTGACTCCTTCTTTAACTGTTGGGCTGGGAAAAGAGACTTTCTGACACATCTTGGGGTCACTCTGAGCAGTAGAAGTCCCGAGACACGGGGAAGCAGGGTAGCAGTTCTGAATGGCATGCGCAGCCCAGGAGCAGGCTCTGCTGGCACTGCCAGTGCTATGATGTGGTGTGTATGATGTACAAAAATTGCCCAGGTTGTGGCTATTTACTCATCTCCAGTTTAGATTTTGGCTAAATTACCTCATGCCAGACTTCACTTTATGCTGAGAGCAGCAGCATCAGGTCAAAGTGAGAGTACCAGATAGGCAGAACAGGTGGCCAGAAAGAGCTGAAAGGCCACCATGCCCCCAGCAACCACTATGCTTTTTCTGGCAGTGTCCCCAGAATGCACCAACTTACAGAAATGGGGTAGACCAAGCCTCCAAGCCTGAGAGTATGAAACATCTGTCTGAAGGTGTCCCCGCTCATTACAGAGGGTTGGGCTGCAAAGGTCTCTTTCAACCCAAACGATTCTTTGGCTCTATGATCTTACCCAAAAAGCTTTTGAAGTGGATTCAGCTGCAGCTGGATTGCTGAGGTTTTGCTGCTTCCTGGTGTGATACAGGGGATGCCTGCACCGTGATGGAAGAGGAAGGGTCAGCACTTTCTCTGTTAGCTAGGCAACCAAGTTTTTCTTTTTTCTCACAGGCATATGATATCAAGCAATGAAATCTTATGAATTCTTCACTTGAATAAGTTGACCAACATGATAGATGAGTCTGGGTAAAAGGTGATGGAGCCTCAGTTTGTCATGTTTGTTATATTCCTTAATAAGCTAAGGAAATAAAGTTGAAATCACAGAGTGTATTGTCTTGTAAATTTGAAACAACTGAAAGGACCATGACACAGGGAAAGCTGCATGCAAATCCTGCTTTGGTGCCACTCAGTCCTGGCTGCCCATCCTGGCCTCAGGATAAATCAAAGTGTAATTGATGGAGAAAAATGGCAAAAACACATATATTTCACAGCATCTTTACTGTATTCCTGCTACCCCTTTCTGCCCAAGGGTGGGTATAATTGTGGGAATAATTATGTTGATTTCACAGGTCCAAATAACCCTGAAGCAGTGAGCCAGGCTGGCTTTGAGACAAACTCTACAGTGTATGGACAACTCTGGCTTTCTGTATCTTCTACCTCAATATCTATTGCCTGCTTTTCAGTCTATTACCTATGAATATTGATCCTGATCTGTACATATGGTGTCCCAGGTGTCTGTGGCCACCTGTTCTTCCACCTCCATCCCTGTTTAAGGGCAGCAGCCAGGACATGGTATGCCAGAAGGGTGAAAGGGAATGAGTTTGGAAGGCTTTACCTTCATGCCATTGTCTATTCGTGAGACCATGGAGCATACATGAAACTACCAAACATTATTTAATGCTGTGCCCCCCCCATGCTCAGAATAAAACAACAGCCCTTGCAGATGGTTTGGCATCACAGGTCCCTCAGGAATCTTGATTTCATGGGGGAAAGAAGTGTTTGAAAAAATAAACTCTTCAGGAGAATTCTGAAATTCTTTGGGGACTTCAAAGACCTGACTGTGCAATAGCTGGTGTATGGCCTCTTGACATTCAACAGACAGCAAGGAGAAAAGCAAATGAAACCCAAGAAAAACAAGAACAAAAGCTTTCTCCTTTGTGCCTTTGATGACAGGATATGAAAGAAATTGTGAGTTTCCTTTTTAAAAACAGTGATCTTAATTAGGATTTCTTACACGCTGGAAACAATCTCCTTAATAGGTCAGAAATAAATTAGAGTTATTCTACATACACAGTCAAAACACAAACTTGAATTAGCTCAGCCTGATGTAAAATATCTGTGTATCTTGTAAATCAAACTCTATCGTCTAAAGGCAGTTTATTTTGCCCTGCATTTTCAATTGATTGAGCCTGAACTGAAATGTTCCCTTTTGGGTCAGAGGCTGGGATTGGCCTTTTAACTTGCTTTGCAAGAGCTTCCAGGCCTGAACTTTCTCAAGCATAAATGTCAATACAGTAGTCAAAGTGTTTGGCTTATTCCAGTTAAGACATATATGTATTTCCATATATGGGAAAACATAAATGAAAAAAAAAAAATAATCCCCAAGTTCTGTTTATTATTAGAATATATACCAACATGCAAAATAAACTAAAACATATGGGGGAGATTCCTCTACATGTTATCTCTGGAATACACACTGTACTGCAATTTCTTGGAACAAGCACATAATGCATAAATATTTCTGATGGTAGCTTATGAAAAGGACATGCATGGTATATGATTATTACAAACTAATTTTTCTGCCTCTGAAAGGTTCATGATAATTTTTTTTTCCTCAGTGTTTCTGAAGAAAAATCCAGGATGTAAAAAGATATTTGAAATATGTGCAGAAGGGTCAAAAATAAAATGGAAAATTATACATTGGAAATAGATGAGAATTTTTAGTAAAGGAACTATTATTTGCATTTCAAATATTTTATTATCCCTTTGGTTTGAGCTAAAATTCAGGTTGTTTTTGCCACAGAAGGTCTTTCAGAGCCTGCACAAATTTTCTCTAGCTGAACAAAGGAAGAAATGAGTAACAGAGGTGAGCATGTGCTCAAATTTCCAAGTCTCTTGCAGTCATCACTTTATCCCAAAACACCTTAGTGAACCAACTATACTCTTAAATTATTTCTCCTTAAACCAGCAGTGTGAGTTTAAAATGTACCAGCACTGCACATCAAAGTGCTAAAATAACCACTTTGAATGATTTCCTTTTCCCTAAGAAAGAGACAGGGGTCCCTTGTGCTCCAGGATGACTCTTCCACATCCCAAATTTCTTGTTTACTGAAATGGACTTAATACATTTTAAAAGGACTGTAAGATATATTTCCTGGTAAATTATAGGTCTTGATTATTTGAAACTTCATGAGCCTTGATCTTAATTTTTTATAATATCTTTGCCCTAATTAGGATTTTTTTTCCCCCATGATCCAAACATGGTCATTTTCTTCTGTGTAAGTGAATGAAAATGAACTTTTTTATTTCAGAATTTAATCATTTAAATTCAACAGTTCCAACACAGTCTCCTCACAGGAGTAGTGAAAGTGCCAAATATTAAATATATTTCATAGCTAAAGTATTTTGCTTTCAAAAAGTGAAAGCTTCATGACTATATCATCATACTGTATGGATTATTAATAGAATTTTACAATTTTGGACTGGCTGGAGTGCAGGGCTGAGAGCTACCCTCTGTTCAGGATACTAGATATAGTTAAGTCCCATGTGGCAGACAGAATGCTTTTGCCAATATACTTTATATAATTAATTTCCATATAAATTGCTGTGCATAATAAAAATCAAATTCTAAACTTACCTATTAATTTTTGGTACAATTTGAAGAGACAGAAAACATTCACTTTAAATTGTATGACTGTAGATGGAGGGAGAGAGCTTGATGTCTTTGAATCTGCAAAGAAAAAAAAAAAGGATTTCTGAGAATTTAAGGGTGTTTAATAAATATTTGTCTAACGCCATCCCAGAAACAGTCAAGCTTCTCACTACAGTTTTCATTAGGTGTTTCCCACCTTACAGCATTTCTCCTTTCTGATTGTCAACTGTTTCTGTAAAAACCCAAGCCCAATTTCCAAGTGTTCAAATGGGGAATAACAGGTTATTTTTGTCACGGGTAGCTTAGTTTGGATTCCTCAGAAAAGCATCAATGTCCAAACAGTCCAGTAGTGGGGAAGCTGAGGGAGTAAAGAGAGAAAACAGCCAGTATTGGTTCATGCTGCCAGCTGTTCATACATCATAATGGAATTCAAAGGTCCCTAAATGTCCCTAAATACTGGCTCAGTGCTGTTTGATCCATGGCACTGAGGTAATTTTTGCCCGTAAAGAAGCCTGGATTTGTGTTACTGAGCAGATGAATGGCACCACAGCAGAGCCAACCTTTGTGCTGGGCTTCCAAGTAAAACTGGTGCACCTTTCACAGCATGAAGGATCAGCTTTCCCAGGCCCTCGTGGTGTCACATTCATATTTTCTGAAAAATCCCTTCACCCAGGATTTTTATTCTGGAAAACTGAGAAGCCTCAGAGAAAAAGGAAAACCATATATCTCATTTGCTTCTCCTGTGTTTTGCTGGTTTGGAATGTGTTTGGAGATTGTTTACCCACAGGTGATTGTTTCATTGGCTTCTGCTGTGAGTTGTTTTTACTCATCGGCCAATCAGGGTCAAGCTCTGTTGAGGCTCTGGAGTCATGAGTTTTCATTATTATCTTTTTAGCCTTCTTTGCTCTTTCTACAATACTGCCTCCCTCCTGTTCCTGTGTTACTCTCAGTGCAAGAGTGACACGTGGCAAAGCTCTGTATACACTCAATATGAAAATATATAAGGCTATAAATAGATATAAAGATAGATCTCTGCCTTTCCTATACAATTATTCATGAAATCACTAAGAAGGTGATGCTATAGGTGTGTGTGCTTCTGAATACAGCAGGTATACTCTCACACCAGTGAAGCCCATATTCTTCTGAGCCAAAAAACAGATGCCTGAGCCTGCTTCAAAGCCCATGGCCCTTTAGAACTCAGACACTTTCAAAAAGAAATCTCTCCAACACCATATCTGCATCCACATCAATGCATGTGTACACGGAAAGGTTGTGTATCTTCTCAGGGGTGCCCAGCAAGAGGGCAAGAGGCAAAGTGCAGAAACTGATGAACAGCAAATATGAAGAATAACTTTTCTGTTCAGTGACTGCATACTAGAACAGATTGCCCAGAGAGCTGTGGAGTCTCACTGGGGGTATTCCAGAACTGTCTGGACACAATCCTGTGCCATGTGCTCTTGGATGGCCCTGCTTAAGCAGAGAGCTGGGACCAGATGAGCCACTGTGGTCCCTTTCAACCTGCCCCATCCTGTTGTTCTTTGAGCAAACCATAGAGCTCCTAGATCGCAAATGGGGAGCCCTAGAGGGTCTAAAACACTGTGGGTGTCACCTCACTTAAGCCATAACTCCCAGTGGGTTGTGGTGGCTGCATCCAGCTTACTCTGGACTTTGAGGGGTGGATGGCAACAGAGTAGTCAAGGGCTGTCTGGAATGGTGACCAGACATCTTGCTGCTATGCAAATATGAGTAAAAGTCAATTATCTTACTCTGTAAATAGTGGACAGCCCCGGGCTTGCTGAGCTCCACTGCACAGCAGCAGGCTGCGTGCCAGGATCTGCCCTCCAGCAGGAATGCCTCCCAAGGTTAGTCCTTGAGGCTGAGAGATGCTCTGCCACAACAGATTCTCTGCAAGTGATTAATAGCATGCTAAGCTTTGAAATCTTACCTAAGTGATATAAAGTATTGATTGTGCATATATAATCCTTTAGACATAAACCACTGACCGTGCCTGGGAATAAGAGTGATGCACCCAGCCTCCCCTCCAAGACAGAGTTTGCAAAAGAAGGCTGCACTTTTTGAGCCTCATGGCTCAAGAGGAGGGTCTCAGACAGTTTTGTCTGACCCTGTACTCCATGCAGGAAATAGCAAAGCATATCTTGCCACTAAATCTTCTCAGACCACTATCAGATTTACTTCTGAACTTGGTTAACTCCCTCCTTTCTACCAATAAAGTGTATCGTGACTCCTTTGTTGTGAGTGAAGTCCATGACTCCATCCGTGACACTGTCACATTGTTTCATAGGAGTTCAGAAACTGAAATAACCAGGCTGTGTCTTCTTCAATTATTTATTTCTCATCTACAATCACTTCATCTCCAAGGATATGAATGTGATATTACTCAGCTGTTTATTCCTCATAAACCATTTTACTACACTTAGGTACGTCAAATCAACATAGAAATCTGTAATAGGCTTATTAAAACAGGTCATTACAGTCATCTTATTGCTCAAGATTGATAACAGGACTAAAAGATAATAAAACATGATGTTTCAAAAGCAAGCAATAAAAAAGTCACAAAAGAACAGAATAAAAATTTTATTATGCAGTGTCAGGAACGTAAATAGTTTCAAAAGTGATATTGTCAGGCCTTTCGGGACCTATCTCTTGGGGCAGTCTCTTCTCAAAAAAAGACAAAATAGAAATAACTTCACAGTGCAGACTGATATTTTATAAGAAAAGTGCAGACAATATTCTGCTCAATAATCTATATTGAATTACACCAGCTTAAATATTGGACAGCAATTCAGAAAATATACTACAGAACCAAAATTTGTTCTACCACAGGAATATATAAAATTTGTTTCTTTGGCAAGTAACATCCTGACACAGCTAAAATCACTAGTACATCTATACTCTGAAAATCTTTTTGTTTTCTGTTTGGGTT
Source organism: Molothrus aeneus (assembly GCF_037042795.1). NCBI lineage: Eukaryota > Metazoa > Chordata > Aves > Passeriformes > Icteridae > Molothrus > Molothrus aeneus. Next base: position 10,761,581 of record NC_089649.1, on the reverse strand, counting down.
GGTTGTCAACACTTTGGAAAGACTCCTTTTCCATAGAAGCAACATACCTCTTTTTTATTGCACAGTTACGTTCCAAGTTTTATTTACAGAAAAGTCTTCCCAGCACAAATATTTATGCACAAGATGATGACATTCTGTTTCAAGAATATCTTCACAGGGGACTTGGAAATGCACTTCCTGGGAATATTTTGAAAAGCTGAATGCAGTCACTTAGCTGCTGCAGGTCTGTGACCTCTCTGGTACCTGCATGCATGTTCCAGCTGAAGTGAATCTGGAATTGAATAAAAATTCCTGTGAAAAGGATCTTTTGTGACCTTTTTTTAAAAAAATTTGTGTCTAAATTCCACTTGCATTGTATTTTAGTCATATATGGAAGTCCCTTTACAAATCTGACCCTTGTGTAACAGTCAAGGCTGCCAATTTGTTTCTAATATTTTCCATTTTTTTCACATTCAGCTATATGCAACAAATAATGAAGATAATTAGTTTTGGAGTTCAACACTTATCTTCACCATCATCAGTAATAACAGAGCAATTGAACTATTGTCTGTTTTGGCTGCTGACATGAATAACTGAGATTTGAAAATTTTTGCATTGAAAATTTACTTTTAGAGAAAAAGGCAGTTTTAATTTAGGCAACATATAACTTCTTATAGCAAAACAAAAGCAGTTTTGAATTTTGAAACTATTCCAAGTTTTCTGAAGAAAAGATGGCATTCTTTTGCAAGAGAATATTATTGCAATTATTTTTTTTTAATGTTTATTTGGCTATCTTTCTTTTCTAACTGTACATAAATATTGCTGGAGACAAAATGGTTGCCCAGCTTTCCCACCATAACAATTCCTACAAATGCTAAGCAATTTGAAAGCTGTCATTTCATAACCTCCATAAGTAAGACACTAAATCTTTTCCTGCTTTGTCTTTAAAGATTAAACTTCATCATTTTATAAATTGAAACAGGGACCAAACCATTCACCTTCTCAAAACTGTATATGGTAGGGTACTAAATACATCCAAAAAAGTGAGCAGAGCTCCAGTCTGATGCTGAGTGAGTTGCTTTAAAACAAATTTTGCCTTGCTGGTCTTTGGTTTATGATATCTGGTTGAAAGATGACATATTGTTGGAAGTAGTGATGCATAAGCTCCACATATGCATCAGGAAGTAATAATGATTGTGGAAAGTGGAGATTGAGTGATGAGCCTTTGGCTTAAGATAGTAAGTTTTTGATTAATTAAAAAGCATAAAAATATATTCTCTTACACACTGGGGATTTAGGGTGCATTTTATCATTCAGAGGAGCCAACACTTTGCAGGATTAGGCAAATACCAATTCTGCAGCTGTTATTCATCAATTTTTGCAGATACTAGATAAAGCTAAAGCAGAGCCTCACAATCTTAATTTTTTTTCCTAACTCCTAGGCCTTCCATTTTTCATCTTGACAGTGTTTCTTTAGAGAAATGATACAGTATAAACACACCTTCTGAAGGAATTAAGAGAGACAAATACTGAGAAGTACCACAGACTCCCTACATTCTTGCCTGAACAGAGCACATCCACAAATAAAAGGAGAGGGAAGCTTGCTGCCCTTGGATATTCCACGTATCCCTTCTCTGTGAAGCAAAGGAGCCAAGAGCAGCAGCGATGGAGATGAGCAAGTCACTGTCAATTAAAACAAAAGGGAAATGGACCCACAGCAAAATTTTTGGTGCAGATATTAGAATAATTTTCTTATGTTGTCTGACTATGATTCAGGCACGCCTGATATTTTACCAGAATGTAGCATCCTTTATCTGATAATTTCAGTGTGCTTTACACATTAAAAGTGCAATTAATAGAATATGTACCAAGCAATTAGATGACCTGTTGTGACCTTTCAATTTACACTGTGACAAAGACACACACTTGGAATTCAGTAGACCATTTTCTGGCATTCACACAGTCAGTTTAATGGAGCTTGGCAATATTTAAATCAAAAGGGGAGAGATGAAAGCTAATTAAGGCCAATATACTAATGCTCAAATAATTTGTTTTAATAGAAATTAAAAAGAAAGGGGCAAAAAGAATCCACTATTACAGGGAGTGAACATATTTTTTCTCTACTAATTTAAATGCCACTATGGGATAATTTCAGTCTTGGCTTGTGCTCATTTTGCATGACTTTTATTAACATGAATAAGAATACTGAATCTATCCAGAGTAGATTGGAAAAATGTACCACATTATTTTTAAACACAATTGAACACAACATAGGCTCTCTCTTTGCATTTAAGTATCTCAACTACACAGTAAAAACCCTCCCAAATCTTTGCATGGTTCCTTGGTGTGCTAAATACTGTATTGGAGGTTAAAATGCCCTCGAATAAGGAGCAAATGGTCATTTTCAGATGAAGGTGCTCTTATGCACAAAAGCCCTCCCTTTCCTAAACGCCATCAGCACTGCACTCCCACAGGCACAGGCAGGGCAGGGACCTCACTCTGTACTTCTCCTTTTCATCCACATCAAAATGAGGAAAAACTTCAAGAAAGTCAGTTTGTGCCCATGGCTCATCTTACCAGGAAACGGCAAGAAATGAGCAGTTTTGGTTTGTTAGAGAATGGCACTCTTTTTCAAAATTCTTATACCTGCTTAATAATTGAAGTTTATTTTGAAGTTTAAAAGACATATTGAGGTATGCTGAGAACATCTGTGCTGTATCCCAGGTTCTGATGATGATACAAAGAAATATTTCAAATTCTGCTAATTAATTCATTCATTTGAAATATGAATTACTACAATGATAGTAGTAGTAGTGTGCCAATTATCACACTTTCCTCCTGTTTTGCCAAATACAGATGAAAATCATGAGTAACTGAAAAACTAGAATTTTTACTTTAAGAATTTGCCATCTAATGTTCAGTCTCAGATATTCAATGACGTTTTCTTCTCTTTATGTAGTCTCTACACAAATCAGACTGCCTCTATGGACATACACTTTGCTAAAAAGTCGTTTTCTTTCTTCCAACAAGTACCTATCACAAATGCATACGGTTCACTATTTGCAAAGAAACTCGGTAAAAAAAAAGTCACTGTGTTATTCCACAAGTTTTTAATGATAACCTTCTGCCAAAATTATGATTTGAAAACAGATTTAGTACCATGTACAATTTATTAGGGACAGGAAAGTCTTAGAACACCAGCACTGAGCCATGTAGTGAAATGAAAAGATGTTTCCTTTTCACCCATTCTGCCTCTCTTGAGTTCACTTAGGGCTCAATTATGCAAGTCAGTGACAAAGCTGACCCTTGACTCCTGTGTGACAAAATCCAGCCTCACAGAATTTCCTGTTTATATTTGTGACCTCGTTGGTATTCCTGCCGTGTGCCCACGAGCGCTTCCTGGGCCGCCTGCACGCTTTCAAAGAGAAGGTCATGGTTCTTTCAGGATCATCAAACCATCATGAGTGAACCATGAATCAAGATTGAAAACATGAGGGGAATGTTCTCCTGAAAGATAAGGAAACATGTAATTTCTGCAGCGCAAGTCAAATGACTCATCTCCAAAAGGAGCATCGTCTTTCTAACCCTGGAATGGCAGCCTGCAGATTTCTGTGGCAATTCTGGTCCTCGCTGAACTTTGATTAACTCAGGACAGCATGAAGTACTTTTGTTTTTTGGCTAAGGTCAGGCCAAATATTTCTTGTCATCAGCTTAAATAAAAAGATCTCTTTCCAGACAGATCATCTCTCTTTCCAGAGCACACTGCAAAATCTGATCCAGTGTGATTTTCACTGAATTGTATGCTGATATTTATGTGGATTTGTTTAATAGGGTGTTTTGGAAGGTGAAACTCATGTGCTGAAAATTTAGGAAAAAAGTAGGATTGGGAGCAATCAACAAACAAGCACTTACTATTTTCTTCTAGGATTTATATTTGCCATCTATGTCTTGAAAAGTTGCATACAGGGTTATCTAACTGTGCTGTTTGAAATATAGTTTGTTCTTTATTAATCTGACTTCATTTCCTATGGAATGCTTCAACTGAAGTTGTTCAAATAATTATTCTAGTGGTAAACTGCCACCAGATTAATTATTTGAACAACTTCAGTTGAAGCATTCAACTGAAATTGAATTAAAAATTTATAATTTCAAAAATTATAAAATTTAAAATTTAAAAATTACAAATTTTATATTAAAATTTATAACGGTTAGAAACTCTATAGTCTTACAATATTGCATACCCACCCCGGGGCAGAAAGAAATTAGCCCTATCTTGATGAAATATGCTATTTTTATTGCACATAAACCCCTTAAATGTTTTAAAAATGTGTCTATCTTTTCAATTCTCAAAGCAAAATCTGACATTAGATTAAGAATACTAGTATTGAAAATTTGACAGTTAAAGATATATTTTAACAATTTTCATTTTCCTTTTGGATAATATATAGAGTAGACTCCTAAAAGAATCTAAAAAAATAAACAAAAAAAAAATTAAATTCTGAAAAGCCATAAGAAAAAGTACCAACAAAAAGAATTCCATTTGCTTGCTCTGCAACATATCAGACTACAGCTATTTAAAGAAGCTTTCAGAGAGGGTGGTGCTTATTTATAATCCAGAAGAGAATCTGCTGACTGAAAGCAACAAATACAATTAATTTGAACTGCAACAATAGCTGAGCTAGATGTTACAGGGACTTCTTCCTAATAAGACATAGTAAGATAATAGGGTAGATTCCAGGGGACATATGCCTGGGGCATTTTGGAAATCTCTGACATTGGAAATTCATAGAAGGAAGTTAGACAAACATCTTCCAGTAGTCTGTATCTTCAGGTAATAGTAGAATTATCAGAAGTAGAAGGAGTTGCAAGGGATCTTGAAGATCTTCCAGTTTCAACCTTCCAGTTGTGGGCAGGCACATCGTCCACTAGGCTGAGAGCCACATGCAGCCTGGCCTTGAACAATTCCAAGAAAGAGGCATCCATAATGTCCCTTGGGCAACCTGCTCTAGTGTCTCACTGTCCTCACAGTAAACAATTTCATCCTAGCATCTGACCTAAACCCAATCTGTTTCCCCCTTGTCCTGGTACTACATGCTCCCTTCAGGTACCGGAAGGTGCAATTAGGTCGCCTCAAAGCCTTCTCTTTTCCAGGCTGAGAAAAATCAATATTCTCAGTTTTTCCTCATAGGAGAAGTGCTCCATCCCTCTGGATTAGTTAACCCCATGGCAGCCCCTGCAGCTCTGTCTTGCACTAAGATTTTTATGAAGCAGAAAGAGCTGTGGCAAGCCAAAATGAGTTATTATCTAAAAACACTTCCAGGTCTTTAGAAATGCTTTAAACATTCTTTTTTTTTAGAGCATCTGAAAAGGTTTTGAGGGTTTTAGAAATACAACACAACATCAGGCTTATTCTTGTCATTTTAATAATTGTTCTTAAGCTTTTGAAGGTAAGTGGAAAGACCAGTAGTTACTCTGGATGGTTTTTTCACCTGGTGCTTCTCTGCTGTTTCAGGTTTTACATTCTCCTTGTACTTTGCTGCAAAGAATACTTTTATTAAATACTCTACAGTGCAGTTAATTGTATTTTGAGACCTTGAAGGCCTTTCAGACATTTGAATAAACTTTTAAAACTCAAAATCATTTAAAAAATCTCTAAAAATAGCAAAAAAAAATCTCTTTCACTTACAAGGCACACTCATGTTTTCTCTAGTTTAACACAGGGTTAAGGACATCTTTTTGTTTGTTCTTAAACTGAGTCATTGATGCTTGAAATATGCTCAGCAGAAGTCTCCCACTTGGCTCTTAAAATGGTGTTTTTCAAAAAATGCTTTCAATGTATATTCCTGTTCTTTGATGGGAAATTTTTTTTATGGCATTTGAAAGAGACTCCTGAGGTAAGTACTATGTGTAATATGAATTATCAAGCATTTTTTGTCGTTCTGTAAATTCTTAACTTTTTTTTTTTGCATTTGGCTGTTGTTTGGGCAAGGTAACAAAGCCATTTCACCTCTCCTGCTTCCCATGAGGTGTCTGAAGAGCATCCCCAGAGCGCTGCAAAGCTGTGAAACCTCTTTGAGCCAGCACTTCAGCCCTCCTTGTCCCGCTGCACTTGAAAACCTCAGGGAGAATGTGTCAGCACACGTGCAAGTCATCACAGAAAGAAGTAAGAATCAATTTTGGTTTTGCTATCCTTTTTTTTTTTTTTTTTTAAACTAGTCAGGTGGCAACCTTACTATTCTGCCAATTTACAAAACTGGATTGAGGAACCAGCTGTGATCTCTCAGCCAGAAATCCACATTGGCAGCCTTTGGCACCTGTTCCTGGCCAAGCACTAGCACAGGGAGCACTCTTGAACTTGTGAGGGGGTGGCCTGATTACAGTAAGCAGCTCTGACAAAAACTCCACATTGCATCAAGTGGTGTCTGGTCCAAGAAGCCCTCAAGGTCAGCTCAGGGGAAAAGATCACTTTTTCTCTTTGCAGGTTTAAATGTCTATTTTATTCTTTTTCTCCAGAAAAAAACCTCAAACAAACAACTCATTGTTTAACTATTCATATTTATTTTTTATGATTCCTAATGTTCTTCCTTCATTTCTGAATGCACACATACATGGCACCTGGCTGTGTCTCCAGCAGTTCCAAATTTGACTTTAACCCACCTGCTGCCATGTGAATGTTGTTCCCAATGGCATCCCATGGAAGTCACTGTTTCTACAGTCACCTTTCTAAAACACTGGTCATAATGGTCGAATTTTCCAAGAGGAGAGCAGCAAGATAAATGGATTTCCTAGTTCTATAGCTGGATGAAAATAAAATTAGCATTTAATTATAATTTTTACACATTTCCATCTCCCATCACAGAAAGATTCTGCTGTTGTGTCTTTTGCAATTCCATACCTTCTCCTACTGATGCTGCACACAAAACATTTTACCATTAATTCCACTTTCTCTCTCAATTCCTAAATGCAACTAGCTTTAATTCAACTGAAGCTTTGTATTGTTTGATTTTCTCAGTTCAGTAGGTAACTGCAGTTATCCTATTCAGATCAGAAGCACTAATATTGTGAGGTTGAAAGCTGTCAATGATATTTCTGTTTGATGTACAAACTTTCAAAGCCTCCTTGAGGAAACTGTGCAGTCTTTTAGTTCTGAAAATTAAATCTCTAAGGGCCATGACAAATTTGATATACCAGTGGAAGGCATCATCTAAGGTATGGTTTAGTTTTTTTGATATTCATTAACCCTAGCCTTCATGTATTCAAATTATATATATATATATATATGAGATGCAAAGAATGATCTGCTTTGTTTTGAACATCTTCAGAAGGCTGTACACAACTATGCATTTCTATTTAGATGAAAAGTCACCACCTTATGAAAGAATTGGTATCTCCTCTCCTCTCCTTTCCCTCAAATTCTCCAATATATAAGGGCTTGTATTCTTCTATTGACTCCTTACCAATTTTTCATTTTGGGGTCTGTAAAATTTGTGTCTTTTTATCTCAGTGGAAGCAAGTTCAGGTCTGTTTAGTCATATTCATGACTTACACTTCTTTAGCCGATCTGTTAGGTGGTTTGTAAGAGACTATACCTACCAAACACTACTGTGGCAAGTTACGTTTTTCTGATTTACTCTCTCTGATTCTGTGGTTTATTAAAAGCCTCTCACTGCCCAGGGATAATAACATCACTGGCTCAGATTAATTCTTCTTGGTCTTTAGCCAGTCAACCGGCTAATTTTGTCACTTGGCTAATTTAGTGATGTGCCAGCAAAATCCATAATTACAGCTGAAAGTATTCTTACTTCTATTGCTTGCTAAGCTAAGGTGACTCCATGAATACCATGTGCTACTTCTGCCCTTCAGTCCAGAAGAACATCTTTAATAAAAAATGTGGAAGTGGAGCCTATCATCTATTCATTTAAAACTTTTATTGCTTTTGTTTTGCTCTAAGCAGGACACCAGGCCATATCCTACTCTGAGTTACTCAGGAAAGGATTTTTCCCCCCTGGTTAGGAGGAAGAAGACTGCAAGAAGACTGTTTTAGACAGAATGTGAAATCCAGATGAGTTAAATCTCTGTTAAATGTGGGAAGAGCATGCCTTTACATATGGTGACATTACAAAGATGTCATACTTTGTGATTTTGATGTTCTTCACAGGAAAAGTAAGATTTAAGGGATATTTTACTAAGCTTTTCCCTATTGTTAAATGAGTAAAAGTTTCCAATAAAATCTTCCATCAAAAAAAAGAAATGTCATTTCCATACAGAACCTTTTTTGGAAGACAGGATTTAAAAGGCCACAGCCCAGCTATGAACCTCATTAGGGTGTCTATTGCACATCAGTTTCACCACCTGTTACTGTCATATTTTCTGAAAAATCCCTTCACCAGACTTTCTTCTCCTGGGAAGCTGAGAAGCCTCAGAGAAAAATGAAAACAATAATTATCTCATTTGCTTCTCCTGTGTTTTGCTGCTTTAGAATGTGGTTTGGAAATTGTTTATCCAACATGTGAATTGTTTTTACTTAATGACCAATCACAGACTGTGTTGGACTCTGAGGAGTCAGTCAGGAGTTTTTAATCAGTATCTTGTTAAACCTTCTGTCTGTATCCTTTCTCTATTCTTTAGTATAGCTTTAGTATAGCATTTTTTTATTATAATATAATACCATAAAATAATAAGTCAGCCTTCTAAGAACATGGAGTCAGATTCTCAATTCCTCCTTCATCCTGGGGACTCCGAAAATACCACAACTCCATGCAACCTCCCTCTTCACCAAAAATGGTTGCATTTAGGACTGAGATATTTCCCCAAACATCATTGTTGCAGGCTTTCCAATTGAAAATATTTAATACAAACTTAGCAACCAGTAAATTAAGAGCATGGCTATTTGTTAGAATGCTCCATGATTTCCTTATGACCTGATAGAACTGCTCAACACTTTGAGCTGGCACCTGCCAACTTCTAGTAATCAAAACCAAGCCTCCAAAAAAATTCAGCTGGCTTAAAATATAGAAAACATGACAATATTTGGTGGCTTTTTTTTTCTTTTCTTTGTGGCTCTGTGGATGATAATTCCTCTTTGCCCTTCTTAGTAAGTGCAAGCCTAAAAGAGAAGAGGCAGGCAAAAAAAAAAAAAAAAGGAAGAGTGTCTGGGGAGGAAGGACTGGCAGGGAAGATCTCTCAGCACGAGCCAGGAAAGCAGAGCTCCTCGGGCTGGAGCCAGAAGCAGCAGGTTTGGTACAGAATTAATCCCTGAGTACCTTCTGCTGCCACTGGAAGTATTATGAAAATGCTAAGGGCTGCACATGTTCACAGGCTGCTTCCCCAGCTGCTTTGGGATTAAAACCTAGCTCCAAAACACGTGGGATGCTGAAGCATGCTATGTCCACATCTGCAAGAGCAGCCCCTGGCACTGGAAGGCTGGAAAGCATCTGGGGGAGGGGAGCAGGGAGGGCTTAGGACTCATCAGGGGTTTGGCAGCCTGTCATGGGGAGCAAGAGGGGTGAAAAAGGCCCCACAGAAGGGGGAAGCAGAAATAAGGACCAACAGACAACTAGAGAGGAGGGCAGAAAAGCACCTAGAGTGTGAAAAGGATGAGCTCCCACTTGTTAGCATTGCTGACTCCCGACTCGATTTGGAAGCTTAGCTGTCATTATGAGAATTGGATCAGAAACAATTTGGGAAGATGATGATATTTACTTGCCAAGCCAATCCCTATTGCTTTTTCTCAGTGCCAGCTCCCTCAGCTCTCAGAAATAGCCTTCTCTAATTTTCTTTAGGCTGGAAGCAAATACCAATTCAATAGGAGACGTGGGCTCTCAGCACTTTTCAGGAGTAAGTATTAGACACATGCTGAACTTAAACACTCACACGTAAGTCAAGATGGTTTGTTTCAGTATTCTGCCTTCTCTGGAAAACAAATTGTTGTAATACAAAACCGTGCATCTCACTTTGATAGTTTCTTTTATTTATCCATGCTGATGCTCCAGGTAGTTCTATTAGGCAGAATTTGACACAGGTTTTTATGGCACATCATTTCTGGCTGAGCTGTGATTGAAGTGACGCAGCAGGCTTCCAAAGGACTCACTGAGGTACACAGACTTCACACAAACTGATTGCGAGCGCAGGTACAGGAGAGATTTTCAGTGACACCAGAAGCATTCATCCTCTTTTAGCAAGCCTTGTGAACTTGCCCTTTCTGATTCTGCCAATTAGGAGTGCTCTCTGTGTGGTTTAGCATGCTCACCACCAGGGATTCAGATTCTCATCACAATAACAGCGATGCTAATGTCAAGTAAGTACATAAATAAATCCAGTGAAGCCTTTATGGTATGGTTTATGCTGCAAACAAACCTGCAGACTGAGTGGATATTCTCACTGTTTCCCACTAATTGTTTTCTGTCTAGAAAGCTTTACATTATTCAAATAATCTGTTCATTACTGCAGCACGTGACTGTATCTACAGATGATCCCAACTCTGCCTGTGGTCATTTACAGGATTTTACTGGTAGGGAATCAGCAATGAGATTTTATTACAGATTTGTTCACAAATGGCAGAAGCCCCATGCATTACAAGTCTCTAAAAGCAGAGGGATATATACAGTACTAGTAGGATCTTAGTATATTGACTAAGGAATGTATTTTGCCCAAAAAGATATTTAAGTCTTTAATCTTAAGTACATGTTTTAGTGCTTAGTCTTACTGTCTTCTATAGCCCTGAGTCATGTATTTAAGAAAATATCTTGATAAGTACTGTCCTTTGCTATGTCAGGCAATTGAACTAATCACAGCTACTCCAATTAAATTAATGCACTAGGTAAATGGCACTTACCTTTATGAGGATAATGAATAGAAGAAGAAATGTGTACTGGAAATAAAAACTGGCTAGCAAACACACTCTGTGGGACAACTTGTGAATGAGGTCTCACAATTCTGTTGCTTTTTGGTTTTATTCATGTTCTTCAAAATACATTATGTTCTAGGTAGGATGAACATACATCTGGAAATGGCATTTGTCAAGTCAGAAAGGACAGGAAGAAAAAAGGGTGGGGTGGGAAAATTTTACTGCCAGTGCAATGTTTCATGTAATAACTGTAAGCAAATCTAAATCACAGACAGGGTGTAACAAAAACCAAGGTGGGGAATGAACTGCACACTAATCATTTCTGCAAGGAAGAACAATGATTTTTTTCTCTTTCCCCACCTTTTTCATATTGACATCAACATATCTTTTTCCAGATAGCAATGCTTTTTTTTTTTCTACATTAAAAAGTTTCACTGGATTTGCATATTTGATATAACTTATGCAAATAACATTTCTCCAATAGTCAATACATTTTACCTCTCAGATAAGGAAATTATCTAAATCTGAGTATTTCAAGCTATAATATAATCAATGAATATTCAGGCACAATATTTTAAGGAGTCTAATTAGAGACTTCTAATCATACTTTATTGTTACCAGCCAAGCCCTGCCAACTAGCGTTAATGAAACTCAGACTTCAGATGGTTTACTATCAACATTGGAGTATGCAGGAATTAATCACCACAAGCAGCCTACCTACACAATGTCCTGGAATGCATCAGTAAACTCCTAGCCCAGCAGAATTCTGTATTTTCACTCTCCCAGTGGAGTCAGTGGAAAGTAGTCTTCAGGATGTTTATCTTAATTTTATCCCCCTTCCCTTTTTGGGTGAATTTTAACTTTCTGTTTCCTTTCCCTCTGCTATATTCATTTGTATTCTATGAGATCTGTTCCCCTATTTATTTCCTTCCAGCTCAGTACCTTGATGCTGCAGTAATAGCTCATGAAACCTGACACAAACCAAGAGAACTTTAGGAAACCAAAAGACAAAACCTCTATGGCCAAACCTCTATGGCTCCAGTTTGGGGTTTGGGCTGACAATGTCAGTTGTACTTCAGGATTTTCTTTTCCAGCTCCCTTAATCACTCACTTTCTTTCTCTCCCCCACCCCACTTCTCCTTTTTCAGTCTTGTTATTCTGTCTCCCAGCTTCTTGGTTATTTCACTTTCCTTTTTTCTCTGCTCCAATGCCTTTCATCTCTCCTAAACCACCTTGCAGTTGCCCAGTCCAATTCCACCCCTCACTGTTCTAACCCTACTCCATCACTCCCCTTTTCCCTCACCTTGCTTTCACAGTCTCTTTGACTCTATCTGTGCACTTAGAATATTTCCTTGCCATCACTCTGTCAGCCTTCAGGCAGTGTGTACCACTCAGATAGCACCTCAGGTGGCTAATTTTGCAAAAGAGGACATACTTCCTACTCATATTCAAAATCCCCATAACTGGGATGTTTTCCACTGCAAGAGTGACAATAGAGGCTCCTTTAGAGACAGCAGAAGAATTTAGTGGTTTGTTTGGTTTCCTGAACAAAACAATCTCATTGAATAGTTCTGATAAATCATACAAAGCTAAAACAGACAAGTTCTTTATGGGAATCAAAGACTTTACTTGCAGGTAAAAGGCAGAGATGTGTACAGCTGTGGCCTCATTTTATTTATTTTGTAGCCTTTTTGCATTCTAATAAAGAACCAATGTGAACCCATATTCCACTTGAAAGATTGTGAGCAAAGATGAGAAGAAAAAAAGGAGAGGATATAAATGTAAAATCAGTGAAACTATAAAAAAATTTAAAAATATCTGTTGCTTGTATGCAAAAGGATCCTCTGGAAAGGAACATAGTAAAAGAGAACTACACTGGCTCTCCAGAGGGGAACAAAAGGAAAAACCTGAGGAAAGACAAAATAAAGGTGCCGCACCTGCAGGAAGGAAAGTGGAAGCGCAGCCTTCCAGTAACTGAATGTTCACTTAATCAATTACCTGTAGCTGAAAGAGGCAAGAACCTGGCACTAAATTAATCCATCCAACCCCCAGATGGGGGCTGTAGCACCAGCTGTAACTGCTGGTGTGTCCAGAGAAACCAAAGCCATCCAAAGCAGCTAGTAGCTCAATTTCCCCTGCCTCTTCAAGAGGCTGTGGTATTCTTTATTTTGTGTCTTAAACTGTTGGGTAGCAGGTGGTATGTGCTGTTAAGCTGTTGTCACATCTCATCCCAAAGCTGCTGGTATTTCACTGACTGATAAAGTGTGACCCTTTAATTCAAAACTTCAGGGACATGTATTGATAGCACTTTATCCTATTAGGCAATCTACCACTCAGAAGAAGATACTGTTCATTATAAATAAGGTTATCAGAATCTGGCCCACAGACTAGTGAGGTAAAACACATTACTATACTAAAAGTGTTAGTTTTATTATCAGTTTTGCTATGCAGGTATTGACAGGTTGTTGTGATAACACAAGAAATCCAGCACTTGACAAGAGCAAAGAAGAATTACAGAGCAGGTGCATACTGCTATCACAGGGGTGAAGGGAACATGGCTGCAAAGACTTCAGGTAGAATCTTTATGTTGTTGGCAGAGATAAAGTCTTCAAAATGACAGAAAATAATTGCCTAATAAAGAGTTATAGTACTGCCCTAAGCTGCAGAATGAAACAATTACCTTTATGTAGCTCCTCGTCTTCAGAATCGAAAATCCTCTTTGTTGTTCTCTCATCTCTCCCTTGATCTTTGAAGACTTTTCCCTGTATATTTAATAAGTATTTTTTGTTTGTTTTCACTCCCCCCAGTGCTTGCTCTCTCTCTCTGCCTCCCTGTGACTGGCTCCAGCAGTGTTGCTACCTTTCTGACTGTAGCATCTCGTCGTGGTCCAGATCATTGCAGGCATCTGTTACCCAGGGCAGCTGACACATTAACCTGCAGATGCCCCCGTGCTCTCCATTATTCTCACAGGTCAGCACAGTTCAGTGGTATCCCGTGATAGATGATGCAAAAGGAGAGCAGATTAGAGCAACAGGAGACAGGAGAATGACTCTGAATCTGATTAGTTTAGGCAGAAGGGATTTCATGTGATCCTAAGATGCAGCTGTAGTATAAAACGAGAGCTACTTCTCCATGCCTGTCACAGTGACTGCAAAATCCCAAATGAGCAGAGACACTGTGGGCAGTTGCTCATTTAATTAACCTGCCCTGACTATCAGGTTCCAGGGTCTAATGTCATTTGATAGAGTTTTCACTTTGCTTCTTAGATGAGATCACCCATGGAGACAGTGTATAGAATGGATCTAAACTGTATTTCACATAAGAGCCCAAACTCAGCTCACTTCCAAAACAGCCTGTGTGTCTCTATTTATCCAGAGTGCAGCAGTGGAGAACTGAAAGCTCATGTCTTTGCTGTTCAGTATCATGGCTGCAGTCTCGGGGGTCTCTGTGGTCAGGACGACCCTGAGATGTGTCAGAGAGTCTCTTTTCTTAGCTCAGTAACTGAAGGAGGAGTCAGGATTCTTCTGTTCTGGTTTTCAAGGTTGTTTATTTTCTGTTATCTATAACATTTTTTCTTTGACCTGCTGAGGTCTGTTCAGCAGGTCAGTTCATGGCACACTGCTCGTCTTCAGGGCAGTGTTGTCTTTTTATACTAAGAACTACATGTACTTTATTTACAATTATTTTCTAATACCTATCACCTATGTTAGACAGTTCATCTCTACTTTAAACCAATCCCAAAGTGCCACCATCACCTAGAAGATGGAGGCTAGGAAGAAGGAGAAAGAAGGACAAGGCACGCCCAAATTCCTCCATCTTGGGACCCCAAGCCCCCATTCTAAAAACCCCAAAATTTTACTTTTCACCCTGTGACAAACTATCATTCTACTTAAACTTTTGTGGCTTGCAGATCCTCATCTAAAGTTGGTAATTTTTTCCATGGGTCAAAATCAAAGGCACAGGTGTCTTGGGCTCTGTGCCAGGGTCTCTGAGCCCCCTGACAGGGGTTTGGGCAATCCAGGACAGCCAGAGGGATGTCCTGGGTTCCAACACCGCAGCACCTCTAGTCCTCAAAATAGCAAATATTTCCAGGTGTGCCCTAACAGGCTAAGGTGCCTCAAGCACATAGTGGTGAACACAGAGGCTGGACAAGCAGTGAAGCACTGGGGACACAGCCATCAGTCTTACAGCCTAAGTTTAATGTTGGAGGGTAATTGCAGGTTCAAATTCCTAACCTTTTTTTCCTAAGGATTTTTAGAATACCATGCTTTATAAAATTTTGAGACTCTCACATATATTCATCTACCTCATATGAAATGGGAAGTTTCATATTCTGTAAAGTTAAACAAACTGTGAGTTTAAACTCCCTGGTGTTGGGAAATAAAGCATATTAGCCAGTTCAGTCCCCTCCCAATTGCTACTTATGCACCTTTAGTGGATGCAGCAGCAGAGAGTATTTCCTAAGGCTACACTATGGAAGTCTTAACATTTCCAATGTATATTGTGTTCATATTGTGTCTTTTAAAATTAAGAGCAGACTTGCAGAATAGTTGCCACTCGCCTCATCTCAGTGAGAGTTTTTTTTCACTATTTTCCTGATTAGAATAAAGAAAACAATGCAGCTGAATGAAGAATACAAAAATAGCCTACAAAGCTTTACCCTAACTTACTCAATGTTTATTCTCCATTTTTAAAATATTGATAGGATGATAACAATTTCCTAGTATATTCATTATCACCTCTCTGGGTAATTTCTTAGAGTATTTAAAATTCAGTATTCACTCTGTACAGTTTGCCACTGGTCAGTCAAAGCACACAGCACCTTTTCTGTTCTCTGACTAGCAGATGGAAAAAAAAAAGAAAAATGTTCATGGACATGTAAAAAAAAATAGTTCTGCACATGGTAACGCCCACTTGGTAAATTCTTCCTACAGCTACTCATGAAAATAACATTTCTATTAGAAAGATGATTGACAAGAAAAAAAAAACTAATACAGTGAACCGGAATGCATTAGTTTTTGAAGAAATATTCTCTGAAAGTGATATTCAATATTGCTCCAAATTAAGAAAACAAACTTCCATGATATTCAAGGGAGAGGTCTGGCTCTGCCTATCAATGTTCTGTGATAAAGGCAACCATTGTACCTGATTGCCAGCCAAATACCAAATTTTCCCAAGGATTGGTTAGTGAACTAAATATGGATTACTGACTATTCAGAAGGTTTGAGGTGGCTTTTGTTGCCACACACAAAAAATATTAGAAAGATTACAATAGGAATTGGAAACTTTCCAGTCAGCCTTTTTGTGTCCTACTATGCTTTGTTAGGGATTAATACTTTAACCCTTGCAAAGAGAAGACAAAATGCCAAGTTATGTGAACACAGAAGCACAGTAAGGAGCAAGAAGGTCATAGATTCATAAAGGCTAAAGAGAAAATCTTTAAAATCTGAATAATACAATTCTGGGCTCATTGATTTTAATGGACTTTGGATCAGGCCATTATTTCTGTTGTGATGACAATATCTGTATAATAGATTCATTTTCACAATCATGACAATGAGTTACTGTTTGATAAGTGCTTTTAATGTTAAAGGAAAAAAATATGTCAGTAATTAAAGATTATCCCTTGGCATTAATTTTATAAAATGTGCCATAAAACTCTTTTTCAAATTAAAAAAGAAAATCTAGGCCAATGTATTGCCAATGAAGAACTTGGTATGAGTTACAGCCCTGCTGAAAGACAAGGAGGAGACAGCTCAGCTCCCTGTTTAGGTTTGACCCCACAGTGATCCACCTTTTCTCAACAGTGCCCTCTCAAAGTACTTCATCCAAAAATACCTTTCAGCTTCACTGCAATCCAGATTTCTAGGTCTAACAAATAATATTTCTATGCCAGGCAGATAGTACAAAGGGCTAGTATAAGAGCATTTACCTCTTTGTCAGCCACTTTTGATCGATAACAAATGAAAGACATGTTTCTTGGGATTTAAACTTTTTGTCTTGTTACCTGAATTTATAATGGATAGAATTTCAACCACCTGATTTATTTTTGTGAAGAAGGAGGAAAACATGAATCTCATTCCATAACTCCTCTAACCAAATAGGAGTGCCTCTTTCCTTCATCTAAGAACCACTGAGTGAAATGCTTAATGCAAGTCAATGCAATGTTTAATGAAAATCAAAATGGCAAAAAACCAAGCAATAAATACATTAAAAAAACAAAAACAAACAAAACAAAACAAAAAAACAAAACAAAACAAACACACAAGAAAAAAAAAAAAGGAACCTGAAGATCTTTGCTCTAAGAACTATAAATGCCAGAGAAAAAGTCAGAAAAATTTGAAGGCAACTTTAGAACTGTTGCTGGTCCTATTATATCTGTTTGGCAGAAAAAGAAAAGATTTGGACATGAGTATTCACTGGTACATGACCTTTCTATGACATCATCTCTCCAAGGCAGGATTCTGGTCAGTTGCCTCCAAATCCATTGATCCTAGTTATGGGATTGTATGAAGACGCATTAGCAGGTTACAATTTTAAATGAGATTTAAAATTTATGATGTCTTGGAGATCTCTCTGAGATTTTTATATTGCCCTGCCTCCCAAAGCAAAACTCAGCCAAGGGATGGAGAAGCCACCAGCCTGGTTTGGGATATTGGTTGGAGGAAAGAGACATTCATCTGCTAGCAGGAAGCTCAGTGGTCTTTCCTGGGTAATTTAAAGACTGAGAAACCTTCTGAGGAAGAAATCAAATCTAAATCAATTCAAAATTTTACATCTACCTTACAGAAGCGAACACAGGGCCCTAAATCCAGATGTTTTCCATTAATGCAACCAAAGGACTTCATCTGACAGCTGGATCTCAGTGAAAAATGCCTATGAATATAAGTAATAGGAAGTTAATTGTGTTCATTTAAGTAATATGAAGTGTTGATTTAAGTAATAGGATGATAAAATCATTTGTGCTTGTTTTCAGGATGATTTCAAAGAAACAGGTACAAAAGAAAGCACCCTTTAGCCACAAATATAAGGGATTTTGCTAGCACTTTTTATGCACATGAACAAAGATGCATATATCCATATATTTTTCTACATAAACTCTTATTGCCAAGGATGGAGAACAAAATTAGTGTGTAGGCTGTAAATCAATGGCCATTTGCCATTCTTTTAGTCTTGAGCAACTTTGCATGGATTTAATTACTGCTAACTTCAATATCCACAAAATACTGTGGAAAGTTATTTATTTTCTCTTTCTCAGAACTCAGAAATGAAGATTTCCACATCTGTTTTTTATGGTGATTTATGTAGAAATTACACAGTCAAACGACAAAAAAATATACACAAAATAAAGCACATGCAGTATAAAATATAGGATATCTTTTCTCAGCCTAAGGAAAAATGACAATTTTCCACCAGAACTAGTGAAGTAGAAATTCTGATTTATTGATCTTTGAGGTCAGATGTAAATATTTTCAGTTGGCTTGTTGATTTTTGTTGTGCTTGCTTTGTTTTCTGTTGCCCTTTGTGAATTTATGGAAGGTAAGGTCAAAGTGCTAATGCATTAATTCAGTCAGTATTAAAGAACCCATTTTACATCTTTTTGAGCATCCTTGGAAGCTGACATTCTGTTTAATATCTGTATCAGTCATCTCTGGAAAACAATGTCATGGTAAAACTTTAAACTATCATATGATAGCAGACAGTTGTGGTCCTGTTTTTTACTTTAGCAGAGTTTCACCAGGAAAGGATAAGAGGAGAAAACCCTGAAGGGGAAAGAGATAAGTTTGCTTTCTTGAAAAAAATGTCCTTTATTAAAGACTCAAGCTTCAACAAATCTGATGGAATTAAACTTGAGCAGTGTGAACACCACTATTTTTTATGGCTAGCAGCAAGTTCTACTGAAAAGCAGGTGACTAGTATAATAGGCTTATATCTGATATTCTGCTTTTTGCACACCAAGGACTTCATTATCAGAGGCCATGTAATTTTGAGGGCCCTTTTCCTGTAATTTTAGTCTTTTCATGCCCAAATCACTAAGTCCTTTCAAAAATAGTTGCATGACATTACTGTATTGTAATCCTTAGGTACCATATTAAACAAAAGCAACATTATTACTTTTTTACAGTTGGTAAAGTGAAATTATCTCCATATTTCCAAGATGTTTGTTTTGCTTAAGTGCTTGGATTTGCAGTTTCCCACAAAAAAAAGAAGAAATACCTCCTGAGATATGACTGTTACTTCAGTAGCACTTTATTAAACACATTTTATTAAAATTAATACAAAATATTAAAATGTATAATACAAATTAATACAGAATATTAAATACATTAATACAAAATATTAAATAAATTAAAAACAAACAAACAGAATATTAAATATATTAAATACATTAATACAAAATATTAAAATGTATTTCATAAAGTGTTACTTCAGTAATACTTTATTAAATACCTTTTAATATTTTGTGTTTGTCTATATACATGTATATTTATTTATATTTCTATTTATGTAAGCCCTATAAACACATAGATTTATAAATCAACTGTATTTTGACTCTATTGTGCTTCTCAGACCATTGATTCAGATTGAAAAGTACTACTTGATATTTCTTAGAGTGAAATCCATCGTTGTGTGATGGTCTACAAACTACTTGAGGCTCACTTATTTCAGGGTTTAAGTAGCACTTTGGTGATGCATTGCCTTGTACAGATAGAATTTTACCTTTAAAGAGCATCCCACGTCTTTTCTTGTGATAGTTTAACTGTGCAGTAGGACTGTAAGGGTTTTGTGAGATAATACTGGAAAATTTGAAGTTTCCCTCCTTCTCAGTTATATACACTTTTATTCTGAGTGGATCCTTTTTCTATTTGAAAGAAGAAAAAGAAAATGTTTAAAAGCGAACATAGTCTTTTCTTTTTCTTTATATTACCAACAGTGCTGATAATACAAATCTCATGAGAAGTGAGGTGCAATGTGATG
This sequence comes from Molothrus aeneus, assembly GCF_037042795.1. Lineage (NCBI taxonomy): Eukaryota > Metazoa > Chordata > Aves > Passeriformes > Icteridae > Molothrus > Molothrus aeneus. The sequence continues at coordinate 10,741,777 of NC_089649.1, read as the reverse complement.
TGTAAGGAAGAGCATCAACCATATATTTCCTTAATTTTGCTATTTTGCATTCCTGATAGTAGAAATATCATGTCATTTTTCAGGAAACCAAATACAGGAACATTCCAAAAGGTGGCTGATGCACACAAATTTATTATCACCACAGCTGGGCAGAGCACTAGATTTTCTTTTTTCCTCAGAAAAAACAAACCAGCTTTTATCTACAATCATCTTCAAAAAATACTGAATAGATCCTGTAATTCCCAGGGTATAGGAAGTTGAAATAAGATTAAGATTAGAGAAATGTGTGTGAAAAGGCACTAATTGAAGAACAGGAGTACTGAGAAGAAAGGATTAAACAGATTATAAATCTAATTTATAGGGAATTGCTTCATGTATGACTGTGAGTTACACTGAATGAACTGCTATGTCGTGCAGAGGCTTCTGTGATGGCTCAGCAACTCTCAAGACAAAGCAAGAAAGCTTTTCCCTTTTTTTTTTTAGTCCTGAATGTATCCAAATATTGTGCTCCTAAGTGATGATATAAGAGGAAGCCTGGTAAAGTGAATTTTAGGTAACTGTCAGAATTTATTTCCATAAATATAAGGCAAATAGTTTCAAGTCCAGATGAGCAGTTTCATTACCTATGTAGCTTTCTGTCTAATGATCTGTAAAGCTCTATAGTTTTTCTACCCTGTGAACATTTAGATATCAATAAAATGTCTTGTACTAGTTCTAAAATTCATGGGTATATTAATAATTGTGGGCACAAGATCTTGATGAAAATAGGTTTCAGAATTTGACAGCTAGGGGTGTTTTTGAGAAAGTGTCTAGGACATCTTTAAAATTTAAGACATTACCTGAAAGAAGCAGATTTCATTAAAGTCTAGATGCATACTATCCTAAAAAATATCAACTGCTAAAAATAAATAAATGACCTGGGAAACAGTGAAATATAAATTCCATGTACATATACACACCTGCAGAGTAGATAAGCAATATTTATTCTCACTCATATATAAATTTTAGATAAACTGAAATAAACATCCCATGTCAATTACAGATTTACAGATACTGCACTTCTTTCTTTTAAAAGATGATTTTTTTTTGCAAACCACGCAGAATGAGAACACAGAGTCACTCACAGAGAGAAAGCAGTTGCAGAAAATACCCACACATGATTTATTTCAGCCTATTTCATATAAGCCAGAGGGTAAAGCTTGCTTTCTCTCATGGCTACAGTGTTGCTGCTGGTATCAGATTATCAGACAGAGTAACAAAAATTCAAATCCTGATAATAAACCAAATCCATCCATGGCATTCCTATAATTTCCACACTGGGTAGTAATAAACAGATATTTACACTCAAATCCTTCCCAGTTACTTATTGGTTTTGCTTGACAATTAATCCTTGATTTGGGCAAGCATGCAAAGAACCAAGAAAAGTAAGGAGCAAGTATCCAGACTCTGGCTCAGGTTAAGACACTGTGGTGGATAATGATGGTTCATATGTTATGAAAGACTAGAATAATTAATTAAACCATTAGAAAACAGACTCATGAACATACCATCTGGAAGTGTTATTAGATTGTGTGCCTAAATTATTCCCCTACGCTTAGCACAAATCTCCAAGAGTGGCAATTTAATTATAGAGAGGGTAAAAATTAAATTCCACCAACAATTGGAAGGCCTCCTCTCCAGTACTGTAGTGACAAATCTTAGTAGTTGATGAGTCTATTTCTTATGCCATAAAGATGAAAGCAAGCAATGGCCCCAAGCAGCATTCACTAGGCTGCTTCCCTGTGAAAGCTGCCTGATGAAAAAGACCTGGGGGTGCTGAATCTACTTCAATCTACTGAATGAATTAATATTTCTACCACAGTACTATTAAAAGTGCAATGGTTGCTAAGTGAGGTTGCAGAGGGTAATGAAGAAGGACATGTCAAAACCTGCTGCTTCACAGTTTTCACGCCTGCCCTCCAGAAGAGTTATGAAAGTCAGCCCACTTTCCACACCACAAAATGGATGAATGGACACCTCAATAATAAAAGACATCTCAGACTACTGCCAGAATTCAAAACAACTTTAAACTTGCTGGGTATTTGGAGTGCTGCTGCTCCTCTTTTGGATTTTTATTTGTTTGGTTGATTGGTTGTTTGGTTTTTTTTTTTGTTTTTTTTTTTTGTGTTTCAATACATTTGTGTCTTTGCCCTCCCTGTTAGAAGTCAAAATGAGAAGCAGAAATAACACAGTTAGGTGAGAAAAGTCAGTCTGTTGACTGTTTCAACCTGATTTTTCAGATCAGAGTCACAGGCATTGGGTAAGTACTGGAGTGCGTTCCAGAACTTTTCAGGTTTCTTTATCAAAATCCACAAAATGGAAGAAACCAAAGACTAAAGCTATTATAATAAGAACTGGAACACTCACATGTGTGTTACTCTTGTAGAAGGGCTGTGATTTGGGACTTTTTTTCATATGTCAGTCTCATTTCAGGGGTGGTGACTTAAACAACGAAAAGAAAACCACCATAAACAAATGTTGTTTCCAAATGGCATTGCCTAGATGCAATTTTATTAGGCTGAGGTTATAGGTGGCACTTCAAGCCCATCCTCTCTTTTCTTTTTACTAGAAGGTACATTTTTTTACCAGGGAACAATGGGGAAACATGGTTTTATAGTACCCTTGCTTGTAAATATACTTCACTGTATTCCTGTATTAATTGTTGTTTCTGAAGATTTGGAAGAACTAATTCAGTGCTATAAGTCACTCAGAAATAATGAAGGAATTTCACCAGTAGTGTAAAATTTTTAAAATATCAAACTTAGTTTTTGCAGGTCCACATTTTCTCTTATACATATTATTAGTTGTTTCAGATTAAGTGTAAACTAAAAATATTTTGGTTGAATGAAAGGGTATTTCACTACCTGATTTAAAATACAACCCACCAATTGACTTGAACATATTATAAAAAATTAATTGTGTGAGCCACAAACATTTTTAGTGAAAACTTTTCAAATTTTATGTAAACAAGCCAAGTGCTAAGTGAGCATTCTGCAGAAATGAAGGTATTGTTTTTTTGAAATGGAGGGGCTTATCTTGATTCCCTAAATAATCCCAGTCCAACAAGTGCATTAAAAACCCATCTACAATAGCAAAGTGTTGAGTGAAGAGATGGAAGAGTGCAGGAGAGCAGTGTGTGTGCAGACAGAGAATTGTTAGCCTCCCCACACTGTACTGAACAGATTTCAGCAACCTAAAAAGTCCAATTTGATTAATGGTGTGCAAAAGCAGAACAGAGCAACAAAGACCCTCTTTCACAGACAAGAGTTTGTATAATTGCACCTCAGAATGACTCCCCTGCAACTGCCCCTTAGAGCTGGGTCTGTTTGTTTACATTTGCTGGTTGTTTTTTAGAAGGAGCTCTAAAAGGCATAATCACAGCAGCAACACCAACCAATGCCATTAACTCTGCTTTGTAAACCCTTGATGCAGCTCTGACACTCAGTCTTACTAACTACATAGTAGAATTTAAGCTGGATCATTTAAATAATGATAAAGCTGTCAAGACTGATGTGATTTTCTTCTTGAGCAATTCACCTTCTATTAGGGGTTTTATTGTACTTTATAGTGGGCATCTGTAAATCTGAGGATCAGCTTAGCTCCCTAATTTACACCCCTTGCACGTACTACATGGTTTTAACTGACTTACTTTAGAAGGATTCACAGTAGTTGCTAGGAAACCTTTCTGTGTTCTTTTCACTTCTTATATAGCATTAGCTTTTCAATTGATAAGGCTGTACCTTTAGGTACAGAGGGATTTAAGCAGAATCAAACAATGACAGTAGGACTGCAGCATAGATAAGCCAAAAAAAAAAGGCGGGGAGGGGGCGTGCAAATCCTTGTTCTTTGTACAGGTAATACAGAGGATTAGAGCAAAAGAAAGGACACTGCACATTTCCCATGAATATTTTTTAAAGATATTCTGCATCATATTGAGGAGAGCTGCAAAACAAAACTTCTTACTATAGTTTAAAGTTTATAAATTTGTAAATGACTGAAGCAGAGAAGCCATTTCATTGTGATGCATTTGTTATGTGGCATGTCTGCCTGGGGATAATTTCAAGTGGTGATATTGTAATGCATTTTTCTCTATGAGGGAGGGATAACTCCCATGCAGCTTTAGGGAAGTAAATGTTCTTGCCAGAAGTCTCTCTCTTGCAAACACATTTCCCCCAAGATAACACAGTTAAGTCATACTTTCTCCTGCTGAAACAGCCTGATAGATGTCCTCAGGTTAGCAGACATACAATGCTATGTGAGAACAACATAGAGACAGGTAGAGACTGGAGAGATAAAAGAAAACTTTACCCTTATCTACTGTAAACTGCATTATCTTACTGCTTCTCATCTCTACTGGGATAAAATAGCCTCTTTTTCATTAGAAACCTTTTCCCAATCAATTCAAGTATACAAATACATATCTGATGCACAGCAGTAATTATAATACATTCATATGCAGATTTTCCACTATGCTGTGTTTTTCTTCCCCAAAGAATCCCATCTCTTTTCAAAAGTTTCAGATGTTATTTCAGTAGGAAAACTGTGAAGAGCCCACGACACTCCTCCACCTGCACACCTTCCTGTTCCCACCACATCCAGGTGCCTCATTATCCTCAAAGCCTCTTGGTGGAATTCAGCCAGGATCCTGGTACACTCAGGAGTCTGAACAGCACCACAACCATCTTTCAAGATGTAGTAAATGTATAAATAGTGTATAAATAGTGGAAGATTTTTTTGCCTTCACAATTGAAAGAGGAAACATAATTAAAATTGTCTTCTCTTTTTTTTAATCTGGGACACATATAAAACAGTAAGTGTCTGTTTCTATAGGTATTTGTTCGTTTTTTTTCCTTCAAATCTAAAACAGCTTTTGTTTGTTTGTTTGTTTGTTTTCTTATCCTATCTCATAGAGGTTAGAGAGTTTCATAAGTTTACAGACTCACTTCCAAAAGGAATCTAACTTATTTCTTCTGATACCATTAACTAAGGTCTCTTGGGTTAGCAAATCTGGGTTTGAATTAACACTGTCTTGGGAAGAGTGAGTTTTTTTAAACACCTACTTTCTACAAGTCAATATGAGAAAGAGAGAAAAGTATTCCCCAGCATCTTGCTTTCAAAACAGCCAAATCAGAGAACATAAAATCATGTGAAATAAGAAGGCTATCATATCTTTGGTCCTAATATGCCTGAAAAAATAAATATTTCAAACAATAAGACAAAACCACGAATAGTATTTCATGAGTGAGTCTAAAGTGAAGAGTGAAGTTTAAAGGCAAGAAGGACAGTGAAAGAAATAGGGCTACACTCTATAGATCATTAACATCAACCAGTAATGCCTGTGCCAAATCCATATCAGCCTTCCTGAAAGGTGCATTTCAAATGCAAACATCTCAGAGGAATTTGAAAGCACCCTGATATCTAAGAGAATCTGCCACCTCCAATCATAAAGAATATCCTTTCCATTTTAAGCATTCATCAATTCTAATTGTGGGTTGTATGTTAATGTTTTAGTCCTTCTCTTATTATCCCTTTTCCCACTTCTGCTGAAGAGTCATTAAAGACTCTTAGTACTCAATAGTGCCTTAGCATCAAAACATTCATATATATACTGCATCTAAATAATCTCTCAATACTTTTTGAGTCAGCCAAAGAAATGGGCTTTTAAAAATCTTTTGTTGAAAGGCACTTGATACAGTCTTTCCTCTTCTTTTGTAGCTATTCACTAAAATATGCTTTGTTTGTAACTATTTTCTAAAATACATTCCGTCTTTTAATGACCTTTAGAATAGTGACAATAGTTTGAGATGCAAAATGGTAATGTCAGCCTCTGAATAATGCAAGTTAAAAGTCCCACCTCACTTCCAAGACAAACTCCTCATTTAAGCATCACAGTGCTGCAAAACTCCTTTAGCCACAAGATGAGACAGAAACCTTCCTATTGCTGTTGTGAAAGGAAGGCTAAGTTTTAGAAGAGCTTGCAGAAGTTGAGTTATGTAAGACACCTTTCATTACTGTGTAGCTAAGTATTCAAAGGCCTTACTCTGGTTATTACTTCTCATTGAGGTGTCTCTTTCCTCTTGAAACAGAAGAACCAGCTGAAAAGACAAAAAAGGAACAAAAGGACCTCCAAAGCAAATAAAACCAGCAATAAAATCCCCAGATTTTAAAAGAACAGCTCTCCATGCAGGATATGCCCTTACCAACTCTCCCAAGGGTCATTCTGAAAGTGGCAGAAGAAACACTACCACACAGAGGCTGAGTTCCTCCTGTATCATCACAACTGACTTTGCACTGGATGTTTTCTCTTATTCTTCTGTGTATTTCCAAAATGTCATATGAGTTATTTTACATATCATTGATTGATGTTGCTAACAATAAAAGAGAAATGGGGAAGAGGATAAGTGGGCTGCAAACATTATTGGAAAGATTCAGAATAGCTCTTCACTTGAAAGGACTTTTTATCATCCACAGATGGAAATTTAGAAAATAAAATTCTGAGGAATAACTACTAAAGGCTACTTTCATATTTTGGTTAAATATTTTTAATCACATTGACCTGAAGAGATCACTGATAAATAATATATAGATGAGTCTACATTTAAAACGCAGAGAGACAACAAAAATTCCCACCAGAACTGATGCAAAACAATATGGAAAATCCAAATCATAACAAAAGGAGAAGTAGGAATTAATATACCTAGAATAAAATTAGCCTGTTTCTCTTTCTAAAACAGAGAGAAATTGTATTAGTTAAAAGCATACAGGAAAGATATCTTTCACTCAGAACTGTGTAATGTTGCAAAGCACTCTGAAAGTACACAGAACTAGACTGGACTAGCTCTTATCTGCTTTATTCCCATCTTCCTTAGAAGGAGGTACACGAGGCTATGAAGTACCATATTCCTCCAAGAGGAAATCCCTGAGGAATGTTGCTGTACATCTTAAACCAGCAATGATAGACAAGTTACTGTGATTTTGTATGGAACTAGCTTAGGTTATACAGGTTATACAAGAAGAATCCAGAACCCTTGCTATAGAGCTGATTGTTTTTTTATCTACTAAGTGTAAGTAAGTTAGTGTTAAAAGATCAGGGGTGATGAAGGAGACTAAATGTTCAATTTCTGCTTACCAAAACTACATCACAGATTCCATATTTTGTTTTGGGGCGGTTTTTTTGGATTTTTTGGGGGTTTTTTGGGTTTTTTTGGGTTTTTTTTTTTTTATGTTGTGTAGAAAAAAATAGTTTAATTAAGTCTTAAAATTGTGCTTGAGGAGAATATGACTGCTGGACTAGCCTCAGTTCCACATTCTCTTCTTCACTCCCTACAGTATCACACACCAAAAAATGAAAACAATACAGAAATCATATTCTTATGTATGATGATAGCTCTCACTTGAATACTCTACTAAGTGCTCTCATTCAGCCAGTCAAACTATTTCTATCAATACAAAGACATATTAGTGAATTAAATGTGTAAAAGATGCATTTGAAATCACCAAAGTGCAGCAATCCCTTCAACATTACAACATGTATGCTAGATGAGTTTACTAAGCCATTAGTGGGATTCCTTCACTTCCAAATGCCTTTTTTGACTCTTAGAATCAAAATTTATAATTTTTCTTTTATTATGAGTTTCTTTTTTTATGATTCATTCCAATTTTTAGGAGCACAGCTAAATGGGGAAGAGCATAACTTTGATATGGTAACTCTTCCCTTTTGTAGTTTTTAAACCTCTAGCAACTGCTCAGCAGATTTCTCATCTTTCATAACTTCCGCTGTACCACCAATGAATTGGTGGTGAATAAATTGAATGAATGAATTAACAGAATTTGGAATTTTTTTTTGCGTTCTGCTAGAGTCTCGACAGGTAATATTGCATTCCCCTCAGTTCAAGGCTGTCAGATATTAAGTATTTTCACCCTTCAGAGAAAGGAAATAGAGACAGAAAGGCTTCTATAACAACCAGAGATTAAAAGCACATAGAAAGAGACTGTTAGCATGTGTAAACTATGCTTTCTCTGCAAGGGCAGTGCTGCTTGTATGCCTTGGTTCCCTCCACTGCTGCCTCACACCAGTGCTGCTAGACTTGACTTGTAAATCTCTCCACCACCAGTTACCTAATGACTAAGGTGCAACACCTTGTATCCACCCACAGCTCCAAATCAAGGCCAAACAAAGTCCTACTGAGATGGCTGAAAGATACTGAAAGAAAAAGAAATCCAGTTCTCATATCCTAAATCCCATTTGTGATCAAACTGCCCTTCCCCTCGTGAGCGTTTCTTGTCAGTCCCTGCAACACAGAAATATTCTCATTCTCAAGTGATGCAAGGACCTCTTGAGTTTTCATTTCATCTCCCAACCACTGTTGCCTCATCCATCATACTCTCATGATGTCTTTGTAACTATACCAAGCTGGAGGTTTTCTCATCCTAAACAGAGCAACAAGTTGAAAGACAGTTTATACAATATTTTGGCTTTTGTAACAAAAAGAGAATTCCAAAATAAAATGCAAATGCTCTTCCTTGTCTTCTTTCCTTCTTTCTCTCCTCCCTTCAATGACCAGCTTGCTTAAGCAATTCTTTCCAAAAAGACCCTCATAGTATGTTTGCCACTCTCCAACTCTGTGAAGGCTGGCAAACCCTCCACAGCAAGTCAGAAGCAATCTACCAACACTGGTCTACAAATTAAAAAAACTTCTATGGCCTCTAATTTTATAACAGCTGCAAAGACACCTCTGTAAAGGTGTTGCTGGTTCTTTCCTCTTTAGGCTGCTGGGCCTGACAGGGTATCCATGGAAATGCTTGTGTACTCAGAAATAACTTCTAAATACTTGGCAGGTTGCTGAGAGTATCCTACAAAAATCTGTTGATGCACTTCCCCAGACAGTATCCCTTTCATTGATCTCAAACCTTATATCAGGCTGTGGTGACATACATGGTAAGCATTTGAAAACTGATGATTAAACAAGTTTGTTTTCCTATGCCAAATGTAGGCTTGAGAAGGAAACAGCTTATATGGGGAATCAGGTTTGTTTTGGATCGATACGCAGTAAATTGCCCAGTGCTGATTATTTTGAACAAATGTGCAGCTCTACCCCATATAATAAAAATCTGGCTGCCTTTTCTTACTCATGAAACTCATAAAGGTTAAACCTTTTGCCCGAAGGAAAAAAGATCCTTTTCATCCAATGAAAATTAATAGGACTGAGCATCCCTCCCCTTGCAGGCAGCTGTAATTTTTCAGCTAAGAGGCAGAGAGGTCCAAGAAGAATTGATGATGGAGAGTTTTTGTCACCACCATAAACACATTTTAAAAGCAGCTAGCAGTAGGCTCACTCTGAGAATTGCACATCTGAGGCAGTGCCAGTGGTACTTAGCACAGCTGCTCGTGGCTGTGAGCCTAATTCAATGTTGTTTGTCTCAAGATTTTCCAGTGGACCAATTCAAGTGGCAGCACACAGCTGATGGGCCATATTACCATTAACACCTCACCTGCAAAATACATAATTACACTCAAATCTGCTGATTAGAAGCAAAATACAAATGCATACTAGTGGTTGCATTTCACTGGTATCCATGCCACTGAGAGAGGAAAAGGAGTGGATTGTTATCTAGAAATAGTGCCACATTCTGCCTCTCAAAAAAAAGATTATTGGTAGCTTGTGTAGGTATTAAAATTTCATACAATCCTTTTTTGGATGATGGTTCTTTAAGGCTAGGTAAATCTAATTCTGTTTGTTTTCCACATATTTATTTTGCATCTCAATGTTTTTAAAATATATTTTTGTGATGCTAAGAAAAGGAAATCTTCTGATTAATTATTTCCTATATATATATATATATATATACACATATATGTATATATTTAAGTGTATATTTATATATGGAATGAGCCAATAAATTATGTGATTAGAGGATGTTAATTTAATATAGCGTAGGTGCTACTCCCATGCCAATCTTATTTACTGGAGCATGTTTGTTCCAGATTTATTTATTTTTAATAACCAGTGTTCACTTCAGAGTGAAGTTTATGTTTGTATTAAGCTAATTTACATTCATTTGAAAGTGCTAAATCCAAGCCATTTCCTTTTTTCAGCTGGGAATACAGTCAAGCACAGTCACTGCCAAATAACTATTGGGAAAATATGTTTTTATTATTGTTGTGTCTTTAGGTGATTATATGCAGTGACTGATCTGAGAGCTCACTGCAGCCATTGTTATTGCAGTGAACAACTAAGCTTTGTTCTACCAGAGCAGGTAATAGCTAAAAAGCTCCCAAAAAACCCTTAAGCTTTGAATTTAGGAATGTTTTCTAAAGTTTTCCTTAAAACACAGCACCATAGAATAGGTAAGGTTGGAAGAGACCACTGAAGGCCATCTAGCCCAACCTCCCTGCTTAAGCAGAGTCCTTTACAGCACATTGCTCAGTCCAGACAGATTTTGGAAATCTCCAGAGAGGGAGACTCTGCACCCTCTCTGGCCAATCTGTTCCCAGTAAAGTTCTTCCTCATATTCAGGTGGAATTTCATCAGTGTGCATCATTTCCTGGCCATTGCCTCTTGTCCTGTTGACCAACAGCACAAAGCAGAGCCTGGCTTCATCCCCTTGACATCCTCCCTGCAGGTATTGATAGACACCGACAGGATAATTTGACAAGTAAATATGCATCACACATATATGTCAAACTATGCATCAAATATAAATATTTGATGAATCAATACACATTGATAAGAATTCACTGATAAAATAACGCGTTTATGTAGCATAATCCATCAAATTGCCATCCACAAAGAGGCATGAAACATAGTTTTGGTTTTCTAACCTTAAAAGTACAAGTAGATAGTCTAGGGCTATTTAAGTTTTCTAAATTCCATGTTTTGAGGTTATCTTCTTGAAAATAATGAATTCTTACATTGATAAAACTATCATTGCTTCAGATATGCTACCCCAGAAAGGACATAACCAACATGGAAAACACATATTTTACTAAAATTATATCTACTGAACAAACCAAATCACTTTAAAGAGATTTGTGACAAAAGCAAAGCTTATAAACTTATTTATAGAGATGTTGAGAACTTATGTATGGCCCTTTGTGTCTTCACATTTCTTCTAGGAAGGAGCATTCCTCTGAGGAAAATGGTGATCTGGATGTCTAAGGGAGTCTGGATGTGTTGTAAAAAATGGTAAAAATTAAGCTTGGCTAGGCAGTCATATAGTCAGACTACACAATCTAATTCTACTCTAACAATCACAGAGACTCCTAAGCCTGCGATTCTTGCTGAGGGAAATATAAGGAATAGGCTTTTTTACCTATCTGTGTCACCATGATATTTTCTGAAAAATCCCTTTGCCAGGATTTCTTCTCCTGAGAAGCCTCAGAAAAGAAATGTAAACAATAATTATCTGATTGCTTGGAATGTGGTTTGGAGGTTGCTCACCAACAGGTGCATCTTTGATTGGTTCCATGTGAATTGTTTTTAATTAATGACCAAACCCAGTCCAGCTGTGTTCGGCTCACTGAGTCTGTCACAGGTTTTTATTATTCATTCTTTTCCAGCCTTCTGATGTCTCCTTTCTCTTTCTTTAGTATAGTTTTAGTGTAGCATTTCTTTTAATATAATATAATCTCATAATATGATAAATCAGCCTTCTGAGAACTTGGAGTTAAATTCTCATTTCTCACCTCATCCTGGGGAGCCTCACAACACCACAACAATCTGCACTCCATAACAGATCAGCTGAAATGTTTGAACCTCTTTCCCTCAGTCATTTTAAAACCTGCTGCTCATACTGGGCTTGTCTGGCCGGCTGTGCTTGGGGAACACACTGCTTGCTGCTGGCAACACCTCAAAGAGGTTGGGTGGAAAAGCTTCTCCTACCCTGCCTCCCCACTGACGTCATCCCTGAGCCACAGGGAGCTGGCCATGGTATTCTGCAGGTGGGACACTGCTAAGGACAACAAAATGCTTTTGAGATGTGCAAGATTTGGAAATAAAAGCCGGTTCACTTCTCTGCTTTGTCTCTTGCAGATGTCCTATCCCCAAACTCCAGTAACTTTTTGGTGACCCCAGTGCAAGGAGGAAGCCTCCATCAGTGCTTTGAGGCATGTTCTCTACTCCACAAGCATGGGTTTATTCACTCCCTTTCTAATTTTTACAACATTAATAGATCTCTGAGAGGTTTTTCACACTTAAATCTCTTACTTTGTCAAACTAATTAGTGGTGTTTTAATAATTTTCACATCTCTGTGCATCCATATTCTCACAGGTTGCTTAACAGAGTAAAAGAAAAAAAAAAAGATCCATTCCATAAAAGAATGGCTCCTTCCCTGACAAGCTTGAAGTTCAAGGAAGCAGCAGCTTTACAAACTGTGCTATAAGAACTTGTAAATGACACACATTGAATTGGTAACCCTTACATTGCACCCACATCATTTCTACATCAGCTCTTTCTTTGATAAACTGATCAACAATTCCTTTTTAATAAACTGTCTTCTTGAGAACGTCTCTTACCTTGATCAAATAATTGACAGCTCTTTTACACAATTTGTGTATTCCTGCAAAGTATGGTATCACAAGGAAAAAGAGAATGTCTTAAAGCAACTTAGGTAAACAAACAAGAGAAACAACTACTCCAAGGAACTGATTTTACCAACAACATCCTTTTGTAAGGACACTAGATTCCACCAAGATTAAAGTGAAGTAAAGCACTATGATAAACATTGTTAACATGCAATTTTAAAGCCTTAGAGAACAAATTACTAAGCTAACATGTTACTGTAATAAGATAAAATTAGAAGGGTATTTTAAATTTCTTAATTAGAAATTAATTTTAAGAGAGAATCTGACCAAGGATTATGACTCAGACCTTTGAGAGAGCTCTGTATTTAACCTCTTGAGTGAATTTCAAATAATGATTTATTGTCTGTCACACAAATTCTGTTAGCAAAGTAAATAAACTGCATATTTTTAAAAAAAAAACCTCATCTATTATTCCCAACTCTCAAAAGTCTTTTTAATTTTAAAATGAAATATTCAGGAACTGCAGAATACTGCCTTTAAAAATGCATTTCAATGTACTAATAAGATAAGCTACTGATTACACTATCCAGGTGTTCAGAACTGCCTAGACACCTCCATGGAGCAGGGTTCTGTGCTGTATCATCATATTCTCTCTTTTGTCAGGCTCATTTTATTCAACAGAACATTTCAATAATGTACCAAAAAAAAAAAACGAACCCAAAAAAAACCTTTTATGTTTCTCTTTATTTCATTCATTGCTGTTCTAATCCACACCAGAATTACAGTTTTTATCTGAAGTTGTTATGTGGGAGGTGATGAAGGGCCCAATGAAGCTGCTTTATTCCCTTTCTTCCCACTTGTGGTAACAGGTCATGTTGGGGTTTAGCTGGAGGGAGAATCTGAGCAGCGTTTCTTTAACAGAAAAATTACAGTGCCATAGCTGTGCTGATATAACTCCCCCATGTGGATACTCTATTCTAAGGATAAAACATATTTTAGTCTAGTGTAATTACTTTGCTTTTTAATTCTATCTGAGCAAATCCCTCCGAAGGGAAGCATATCAAGATATCTACAAAGCTTTGTTTCTTCCTGCAGTCCAGCTCCCTCAGGGGAGGATGAGATGTTGGGACATCACCCAAAGGAAGAGCATCATCTGCCACCTAGTCCAGACAAAGAGCCCTCTCCAGGGAGAAAAAAGGGGATTGAAAATGGGGTACCATGAAATATGTCAATAGTGCTGGGTAGGTAGAAGACACAATAGATCTGTCTGCACGTGTTTGCCAGTGGAGAATTTCTGGACTTGGAAACTGCTTCTATAATTTCACTTTATGTATCAAAAAGACTTTTTGCATTAAAAAATTACTAAAAGGGCTAATTAATAGAAGTGAAAAGAAATAGGTATGTTTTAGTACTTATAAAAGTCTTTCTCTCTTAGAAAGACTGAAACTCTTCAGTGGTGATACATATAAAAATCACTCTGATCTAGAAATAGCATAAAAGGTTTTCTTCTGCTGCCATGATAAATAATAATAGTGTGGAAAATCCAGAACTGCCTGATCACACGTCATTCACTGATCAAGGATACATTTTGCATTATCAGCATGGAAAGTAATGCTCTTTGTTAATAGCAGAATGCTTACCGCAGCCTGAATACAAATAGTTATGTCCAAAGCACCTGAACTTTCCAAATCACCAGGACAGAACTATTTTTAGCTATAAAGCTATTTTATAGCATTTGATTTTTCTTAGGAGTGCAATTTTTAAAAAGAAAGTGCCTTGGTAACTCTTTTGCAGCTTTACACTTCAGTTACTAAAGTGTCACAGATTTTAGAGACCATCTGAACTTCCCCTTGGAAGGTATGAAAATACTCCTGGATAACTTCTAAACAATCGACTTAAAGGCAGACACAGCTTGTGTAAATCAGTATCACTCCACTTAAGCTAATGGAACTATGCCAGGATACCAACTTTCATCTGGCATGGTCTATTATTTGCTTCCAACAATTCTTTTATGGAGTTAGAGAACTAAAGGGTTTCAGAAGAGATCTTTCTGGGTACTGTCTGACCTCCTTGAGCCTGACTGATGCTTTAAAATAGAACTTCAGCTGATGAACCAAACACTGCATTGTATTTCCTCCCACAACAACAATCTGAAATAATGATCTATGGGTGCTTACTGTTGCCAGCACTTTTTAAATGTTTCCCCTGGTGCCTCAACAGTTGAAATCCCAGGAAGTTAAATTAGCTTGCAAATTTGACTGAATCAACACCTGCTCATCCAAAACATATTTTAACTACAGGAAGGATTTCTTCACTCTCATTTGGAGCAGCAAAAAAAAAAAAAAAATCCCACCCAAGAACACAGAAATCAGGGCCAATTTCAAGGCTCTGCTGGAATACAGAACTAAGCCATAGCAAATTGTTGCTGTTCCATCCTGTTTTCTGTGGTTCCGGTACACAAGGCAAAGCTAGGCTAGCAGTAAATTTAATATTTGCCATGTTTCTCCTCAAAAACAGGCAAATCCAGCCAAACATTTTTCTCTCAGGATATGTAAAATTAATTGAGAAGCAGAAATTAATATCACAGTATCATTAATAATTTCTGCTTCACTTTTGTTTTCTTACATGCCATTTCATTCATACACATAATAGCGTGTATTTTCATTAATACATATAATAACATAAAGCTGTGGGAGATGGTCAGATTTACAGACCTGGTGAAGAGCTGGTGCTGTGCCTCTCTACACATGCTCAGCTGGGGTTTTTCCATCCATGAGAGTGGCAGCTGATAAGCCCCAAGACCATGGCTGGAATCAAGGAGGGAAGGAACTTGCACTGTCTCCTATGCACCAAGGAAGTGCCATGGCAAATGGGATTGTGGTAGTTTTGATATCAATCTCTCCCTCATGAATACACAGTTTTAGCTGTAAACATCTAAAAAAAGAGATAAAAACAGAATTTCCAGCTAAAACACCCAGGAAACAGATGTTTTGTTTGCCAGGCAGCTCTAGCTGCCATCATTTCAGATGATACTTGGGCAGCTGCATTTGAAACACCTGAGTAAACTCCAGGGAAGGGACCACATATGCAAAAAATACAGGTACAAGAGCCTTAAATGCATTGTGTATTCATCTGCCATGCATGAGTACCAAATGTGTTCTCATTCCTAACTTAGGAAACTGCATGGAATTCCTTAAACCCACACTTAGGTGAGGGCAGAGGTTCCCTGAGATAGCTGGCAATCATTCTGTCACTGTGGATCCCCAGTATCACAGGTTCCAGGAACCCTCACATCCACCAACACATTCCTGACTGGGTTCACCTTATCTTGAAAACAGTCCCTTGATTTTAAAGTGATTCACTGTTGTGAACGCTGTTAATTGGCTTTATCAGCGCATTACCATCTCTCACCCTGGAGAAGAGAAGTCATCCTCCCTAGAAATGAATGACAGGAAAGAATGAAACTCCTATACACACAGAGAAACAAAAAAAAAAAAAAAACAAAAAAAAAGAGGACCAAAAAAAAAAGGGATCTTAACTGAAGATAACCTTTAGTTATTGATAATAAATATCTCAAGCATCTTCACAGAAGTTTCATCAGTGCAGAGGCACATCCATAATTATGCTACAAACATATTCTGCATCCATATATATACACAATATATTCTGCATCAAATATGCTCTGTATCCAAAAATGATGCAATATTTTTACTCAAAATTTTGCTGCTGCTTTAGTTTTGTGGCAGCTCTTTATGGAGCCCTGCACTAACTACTGTCAAGGGAACTCATTGTATTTTTTCCCATGTAGAAGAGGGTGAGGATTACACTAAGACTTTAAGAAGAGGAGACATCACAAAGAAAAAAGGCAATAAGGAAGAGACATTGGAAAAAAATAGAACATCGATAATCTTGTAGTTCTCAGCGTTTTAAATCAGTCAAGTAAGGATGAACAGTAATTTAGTATTCTAAGACCAAAAAGAAGTGAATTTTGGAGGGCTGCACGTTACAGAATTAGAGCAGTCACTTTTAGTGAAAGCTTTTACAGTCCATGTCAAGTTTCTGAAACAATTTAATAGACAATAAACAAAAGTTCAGCGTTTCTTAGATTTAGACTGTGTCAGAGCAGCTAACATTGTGTTAGGTGCTGTGATGCTGGGAAGCACAGTCACAGGGCTGGTATGAAATCTCACTGTGAAGGGAACAAGAGTAAATAGCCTTATGCTGATGATGCATTACACCAAGAATCACTAGCTGAACATCAACTTCTGATCAAGTATCATAATAGGGGTAGAAATAAAAGAGAGGGCCTTTGTTTTTCCAGGCCACAACTGCAGCACAGCATCCCACTGTCCCATCACACTGCTAACTGCAGCTTTGCACAGGCACAACACAGACACTGAACATCTCCATCATGAGTACCAGAAATAATGTTTAACTGTCCTCAATGAAACATACTTTTTTTTTTCTGATTGAGGACTTCAAAACACTTAAAACCCCCAAATAGTCTATTGTTTCAGTCAAGACCAGAGAACAGGGCAAATGTCTTTTTAGTCAGAGGAACTGATCAGATGATCCTACAAAGGATCCTGTTGTCCACATAAAGTCACCTGGCCAGTGATGCACACTGACTTGGGTGATTCAGGGAGAGCACTGCACCTGCCCAGGTTTCTTGTACAATGAAACCTTGCTGGGTTTACTGTGCAGCAAACAGATTTAGTAATGAGTCACAGTGCCTCCATCATCTGTCACCAATTTTCAGTCCCATAGTGTAAGAACTTCCATTGAAACACGTGAAATTTGAAAACTGTGGGAGACAAAAATGTGCAGTGTAGGGATGCCAAACTGTGCAAGGGTCTCCTAGATGTTCCTGGGACAATTGCAAGGGATGCAAGCTGGTATTAGACCCACAGTGCTTAAGACAAAAGACAACTAAATCCCAAATAAAAGTTCCAGTCATGGAAGCTAAAGATAGAGTTAGAGAATAGTGACATGATGGAGTGACAACTTGCCCTGCAAAAAGGGAAGAGAGTGTCAAAACTGACACAGGAGCTGTAAGCCTGAATGACAGGGAAGATGCTGAAGCTGCTGATGGACGAGCAACAGTGGATGTCAGGAAAATAAGATGCACCTGTGAAAAAGAGCTAGATCTAAGCCAGGGTACAGAGTGCAGCTCAAACAGAACAAGAGCATGGGAAGTGTAAAACCATGTTAAAACCTAAGGTAGGAAGGCCTTCTCCAGGCACCAAGGGAGAGAGGAAGAGAAATAGAGGGAAAATTTTCATATCTATTGAGAGAAATTCTAATAGCAGAATTTATATTTTTCTGTCTTGAATTGTTAAATCCATTTTAGATAGCCTCATTTAAAGAGACAGTTTTTCCATGTACTGGATTCTTGTCAAAATTATTTCAGGACAGCCAGACACCAGGGTAACCCACAGTGAAGTCCTATATAGAAATGTGCTTGATACATCATTGTGGTTTTTGTGAGGGTCCCCAGGATGAGGTGAGAGATGAGAATTTGACTCCATGTTCTCAGAAGGCTGATTTATTATTTTATGATTTTATATTATATTAAAGAATGCTATACTATAACAATACTAAAGAAAGAGGAAGGATAGAGACAGAAGGCTTAACAAGAATGAATAATAAAAAACTCATGACTCCTCAGAGTCTGACACAGCTGATGGTGGTTGGTCATTAAGTATAAACAATTCACATGAAACCAATCAAACATGCACCTGTTGGTAAACAATGCCCAAATCACATTCCAAAGCAGCAAACACAGGAGAAGCAAATCAGATAATTATTATTTACATTTTTCTCTGAGGTTTCTCAACTTCCCAGGAGAAAATCCTGGGGAAGGGATTTTTCAGAAAATATCATGGTGACCCATCATAACATATTAGCACTGAGAAACTGGATGGTGATACAGCTACACCGACCTATGATATCTTAGCTGATACTCCAGAGGCATGTAGAGTGAATTCTGAATATGCTCCTGGGAGATCTAAACCCTATTATGGTAGGCATCAGAAACAAAAAAGAGAGGTGCTTAATCTGTATCATAGTTTTAAAAGTGACTGAAACATAGATGGCAATAATGGAATTCTAGCAGCATAGGGCTCAGTGCCCATGTCCCTCCTTGTGAATACAAAACTTCAGGATATAGAACTGTTCAGCTGTGGACCTAATGTTAGACAAACAATAGAAAAGGAGCAGGAATCCCAAGAAACATGAATCACAGCATGGTTGAGATAACACTGGGGTTGGAAGCTGTTAATGAAAATTATCTTTTTGTGAGAGACTGGAAAGATTGATGTCTTGAGACATTTGAGGTGTATGTGTGGGAGGGAAGGGACAGGTTGGGCCTTGCCCATGTGAGGCAGTGCCCTGCCCCATGCACCCCAGCCCCAGAGCCTGTATCCCAGCCTGGCAGGGGCTGCCCATCCCTGGCACAGCACAGGCAATGCTCCACACCCACCTCTGGAGCCCCTCACCCAGCTCCTGAGTAGCAAAATGACCCAAAATCCCACCTGGGGGAAGGGTATAGGAAGGCCAAGGGATATTTAAGGCTGAGCATAAGTCTTGATCCTACCTACTCTTGTAGCTTCTGTCATCTGAACACTGCTGGAAACCAGGAGTTGGTAGCTATATGTCTGCTTTTCTATATCCTTTCTGCTTTTCTCTCTTTCTTCTTCTAATTCCCTCTTATCAGAATTTTTGAGTAACTTAAACAGTCTTAGAGTTCACTAAATTGAATAGGCAAAGTTAATGCTTTGAGAAGTGTTTTGTGTTGATTGAATATTTCAATAAACCTTTTGCCAAAGTTCTTTGATTTTCTAAAGTTGCCAGTAAAGTCTTTGTGTTGTTTTGACCTCTTGAGAATATCCCTAACATCTCACTCAGACTATATGAGCAATTGTAAAGCCCTTTCTAAAGCCTCATTGAGCAAGTTTGTTTGGGGCCTTAGGTTGTTCCAATATATTTATCTTTCAGCTGACAACAAATTCCTTCCTAACTTGCATTCATTGCACCCCTGACATGTGTTTAGTTTTACTTTCTGCTTTGTTCTTTCTCAAGTGTTAAAAGGAAAAGGAAGAATACTTGAAGTCTGATGGACATAAACTGTGACATGCAAGTCTGAGATCTGAACTTCAAAGCCTGACTGCACAGAGGACAAATGCAGGAAAAGTGCTAAAGGAGTGAGGGAAGTGGGTGTCTGATGAGGAAGGCTCATCAAAACCTACCTTAAAGTTCAGTAGGAAGTCTTTCCCTGCTATCACTAAATGACTGCTCCAGAATGCTGGACTGCCAGAATTCTCCTTTGACTCTCCACCCTGGAGTTCCTCAAGGCTTTTAAGATCCAGTGTCCTTTTTCAGGTCCAACAGATTAAACACTAATGGTGCTCACTTAGCCCCAACAGTTGCTAACCTCCATGAGGCAGCTGTCTTTGCTGGTTAGTTTATCTTTCCCTTTCAGATATTACCACAACTCTCTTTTAAGTTATTATTTATCTTTTTCAGCCTGAGGTTCATCCTAATAGCTTTTTTGCTTACAATAAATTCTAAATATGCTAGAAATGAGTATTTTCAGTTTACTTCACCCAACTGATTTCTAAAATTTCTTTTTTTTTTCCCTTTCTTTTGCATGTCTTTAAAGTGAAGCAATAGACTCATCTCTTAACCTCCATTTTAACTGAATTATTAATCAGGCCATCAAAGTTGTTTACAGTTCTTTGTGTTTTGCATTTTTAACGACTGATCTTCTACAACATGCTCATTACTTTCAAAAATTTTACTGGTAAGGAAATCTATGCAAAAATATGTCTGCATCCCACAAATACTTATAGTATTTTTCTTCCCACCAGCACCTGGAAATTACACAACTCTTGGGAGCATTTATCCTTGTAAACAACACGGAGACTTTACATATCTAAGCCTAATACTTGCCATATGGTGGCTGGAAAGGTGACAGGAGGGTTTTTTAGTTTTTTTAAAAAAGAAGAGAGGAAGAAAAGAGAGGCAAGAGCACAGCAAGGACAATGTCAGAACAGCTGCTGGGAAAAACAGGCAGAGGAATTGGGGAGAAAGTAAGAAAAAAAAATGTGATAAAAGAACGCATTGAGTAAGATTTCTAGCTGGTGTCTGTTCCAGGACTGGAATGAAGGGAGTCTTTCTTGTAATTCTCTGTAGATCAAAGGCTGTTAAAATCAATGTACAGGGGAAGAGAAGACATCTCATATGGTACTATCCTTAGACAAAGGATATATATTCTATAAATCTATATTATATTTTTATATGATATATAATTACATTATATATGATTATATTATAATATATAAACATTATATATATTATATATTATAATACACATAAAATATACAATTTATATATCATATATATTATATATATAATATATATATAATATAATTATATATACAGTTATATATAATTATATACCATATATATTATAATATATTATCTATATTATATAATGTAATTATATTTTAATATATTATAATTTATTTTCTAAATATATATTCTACAAATTTTTGGCCCATTTTACAAGTGCATACTAAGGCACTGACTTTAAGGCAATCCTAAAAGTCAAGTTTACTCAGCTCTGCAGTACCAGCCCAGCAAGACTACACTCCTGTAGGTCAGGAGAACACAGCTTTCCTATAGTGGCTGCTACTAAATATCCCACTTTCTCTTGAGGAGACTTTTCCAGAGAGTTTAGGCACCAATTGCCACGTGGGAAGGAAGGATTTTTAGGCAGTTTGTGATTACTAAATACAGGTACACTTGGATTCTATCAGCCACATAGCTATATGTGTCTAGACTGTCATGAGCTTTGGCTTTAGCCCATTACATGCCCTAGTCTCAAACACAAGCCTAGAGTGGAAGGTGAGAAAATAAAATTAGAGGAAATCTTATGTAGATCCATTAGAGGTTGTATAAGTAGGACAAAAGACAGAGTTCAATAGGCAAAATGATAAAACAAGCTGATTATTAAAGAAAAGAAATTTGCAGCTAGCCGACCATGAAGAAAAAAAGGCTTTTAGAAGTCCCACATCCTGAAAAGACTACGACTGTAAGTGAAGGAACTGATCCAGAACTACAAATAAAATGAAAAGCAGCAAGATGAGGCAAGGTGCAAAGCTAAATAAAAGCTAAGTAACAAAAATTGAAGGGAAATGGCAAAGAGCAGAGAGTTCCTGGAGTCAAACTCATTGAAGAAGAAAGAAAAAAAAAGACAGCTGAAACTACAATAGGACTCTGAAATATAAGAGAGCCATCATTATTTATAAGTGTCTGAGAAAGGATAGAAAAAGAAATGAAAATGATGCCTGACCTACTATGAGAAACAGAGATCATATTAATTCTAAAAGAAAGGAATTATCTGGCTGTAGCTAGGCAGTGCACTAATGGGACTGGTACAATTCATCTTACGTACCCATTACTATGAGTAGTATCTAAACACAGGTACTATTGTACCTATCTAGTGCAAGACTACCAGCTACTCATTTAACTCATATAATTTAGTGTGAATGTGCTAAAACAATCTCAGATTCTTTTGAAGAAAAAGCAAACTTAGCCTGCAATACTCTTCTTTATATATCTCTCTGGGAGAGACCATTTTATCAGATTTGTCTCAAATATTAATTTCTATACAAATTAGTTTCATGGAAATACATTTAAGTGAAATATATTTGAGAGGAATAAGGATTATTCCTCCTCCATCAGAAGGTAAAATATTTCTAGTTTTAGAAAAGATAAAAAAAGTATGTTCCAAGTATTGGAATTTGAAAGTGAAATGGACTGTAATTGACTATTCCCATTTTTAAATGGGAAAAGTAGGGATAGTTATAGCAAAAATAGCAGCACAATATTTTGTGTTTACTTTTTAAATTTAAAGAATGTAATTTGCTAGTTCCAATTCAGTGTAAGTAAAAGATATTTACATTAAAAGTATGAGGCTAAATTGCTATTGCAGGCAGATAAAAGTCCCACAAAGTCCTGTAAATACAGATCTTTGCACACTGCCCATGGAACATCTCCACTGGATGGCACCTCTTTAAGTCAACACTCTGTGCACAGAGTAGGATGTTCAGTCACTGGAACTTCTCAGCACAGGTGGGGAAGCTAGATTTTTTTTAATTAGATCCCTTCATTATTTTTTCCTAGCCCTTTTTTTCCTAAGGTGGATTAAAAGACCTACAGCTATCTCAGTATGTGAGTAAAATATAAAACAAATTAGGAAAGCTCATTTGTCAGATCAGCCCCATCTCCCAAGCCAGGGAGTTCACACCACAGGCTTGGGTTTCTGCTTCTGAGCTGTCAGCAGACAATTAAATGAGGCCAAATGTGAACTGAGCACTACAAAATAACTGTCTTTCACTGGTTTTCATTCCTTACTTCTAAAGCACAGAGCATAGACCAAGCTCCACGTCAAATTAAAATTTATATGTGTTTTATCCTTTGTCTTTGCACAGAACTCTTTGTGTGACCTACTTGGTATATGTACAACTCATGACTCAAAACATAAGCATTACATGTATATTGCTATGACTCATATCAATTCCAAAATTTCATGGCTACTTCAAAAAAAAAATTAAGTAAGATGCAATATATGTTTCAGAGTATTCATGGCAGACATTTTTGCAGAATTCAGGTGCAAAACTGTACTTCCTTTTTCTAGGTTTTGTGATAGATGTGTATTTTATCTGTCTATTCTATGGTGCAGCAGAATGATAATTCTTCATGTGGCTGTAAGAGCCCTAAGGAGTTACAAACACAGCCATGGTCAGAATGAGGTCAGGCTATTCCACATCCCTTTTCTCTAGTACAGCAGCAGGAGGAAAAACATATGGCATAACAGACATGAAGTCATATTGCTTGTTCTAAACATAGTTTTCTATTTCTGCCACATGTGGAAAGTTCCATGTGTAATAAATGTCAAGAGACCTTGCATTGCCCCAAATTTTTGAAAATGTATCCACTTGTTCAGGCAGCTGAAACAGGAGGGACACAGACCACAGCCTGAGCACTCTCACACAAAATCAGCCAAAGATTTGTATCTCCCTTTGGGCTGCAAAGAAATCTACTTACTCATTCCAGCATACCAGAGAGGAGAACTATAATCAGATGTGAAGTGCCTCCAACTGTTTATTGACACCACTGATCATGTAACCATAATAAGGTAGGATGGCCATATTTGGGCTCCTTTTCTCATTGCAGGATCAGCCATCTGAAGTCATCCTGAAGGTGACACTTGGTGCCAAGAGTGACAGGAAATGTTACAACAGGCTGAGGTGTGTTGGGAAGGATGAAAGTTTGACAAGAAAGTCTCACAGGTATGTGTGCTTAGCAGAAAGATTTTTAAATGTGGAGTCTGATGAAGGAAAAGAGATGGAAGCAAGTTTTGATATAGAAGAAAAAAAATTGATGAGCCAGTATTACTGGATAACCAAGGAGGCAAAGGGTGTGTTAGTTAGAAGGGGTTTTTATGACTTAGGGCAAAGGATAAACCCACCCCAAACAAGAAGATGTTTTTACCAAGCACAAAGATAGCACAGGCAAAAAGTCAGCAAAGTAGCAAGTAGTAAAAAGGTCTCAGAATTTTCCACTGCAAGAAAACTGAAAAACAACTTCTAGCTTAAACTGTAATGTACTAACTTGTAGTGATTGGAGAACAGTAACATGAATATGGTAATTACAGCAGTTATGATAGGCTATCGATAATAGTTAAGGGATAGATTGGTTCTACTGTATGAAGATGCTCAGCAAAGAAAAGTTTATAATGCACTGTAACCAAAAGAAAAGTATATAATGCACTGTAACCAAAACCAAAGGGTCTCCAGGCCTGCCTGCAGCTGGAGCTGACAGCTGTGGGCACAGGCTCTGTCACCCACGACCCTGGGGTGCTGTAACATCTTGGATGGAATAAACTGCATTTTGGATACAATAAACTGCATTTTGGAGAGCTGCCTGGAGTCCCACATCCCTCATTTCGGCTCTTACAGAGGTGCAGTTGGCATTTCTGGGCTGTCCCAAGCTTAGCCCTCCTGAGCAGAGCTGGTGAGACAGCACAGGGCCAGGCACAGCCAGGTGACCCCACCACAAGGTCTGGGCTTGGGTTCCCAAGCTACATGGATTTCCTCAGCATGCAGAGATCCCTTGGCACACATGAACAAACATGGCTACAAAGTGAATTATGGCAGGCGCTACACGGATTTGTAAGAGATGGGGTGTGAGAATCTCCTTCAGCATTCTAGTTCTGAACTTGGAGAGAGTGTTTCGCTTGTACTAGAAACTGCTTATAGAGAGCTAGGATCACAAGCCCATTTATCATTATACTGGCAACTGCTCCCTTTGCATTCACAAGGAATGGGGAGAGCCTCACCAGAAAACGTGCTGTGCCTTCTGCAGCGTCCTCTGGAACAGCACGGCCCTTTACTCATACTCAGAAAAATGCCTTAAACCTCTTTCATATTACATATGCTTCACTGGGAGCCTTGCACAATCATTCAAGAGGAAAGAAAAATAATGGGTAATTAAAGGCATGGTCATATATTTCTTTAAAAATTGTTTATATATATATATATAAACATCTCAGAGTACTTTTATTGGAAATATCATTAGTAAAATCACAACTTAGTCATGGAACTCCACCCTCAGGTGAAGTTTTCATTCACTTCAGTGGTGAAGTGAATGAAATATATATATTTTGAAGTGAACGAAATATATATATTTATAGCCTATATTCAGGCTATATCTGCCTGAGTAAGGCCACAGGATTTGGATTCGATACAAATCAAGGTATGAAATATTCCCTCACCAAAATAAAACTGTAAAACAGCTGCTGCTCTACCACCATAACACCATTATTCTAAGTGTGTGATATTGGACTGCTATTATGCCTGATAGCTGCAGGAAAAGCAGTGCACTATGCTCCCTTCTCCCAACACAGATCTCTGCAGGTAGTTTTAATGGGGCTGTTAATAAGCTGGCAACCATCCCAGCCAGATGTAGCACTTTTGAACATTGCCCTTACAGCTTTGTCAGAACTGTTGACACGGCGTGTCAGTAATGGAAAATTGCCACAGCACCCAGCAACCATCTTCATTACATGGAATCACATTGTTAATCTACAGCCAAATGCAACTTGAGGCGGAGAGGGAGTTTAGATTGCACCCATCTGTATAGTATCACTCCAGGTGGCAGGTCGTTCTTCAGGATTAGAGATTGAATCAGTCTTTCCATCATCAATAAGCCCTGCTCCACAACAAGAACCTGTCAATCCAATATTTTACTTGCAGCACCGTGAGGACCGCACAGCATAGTAATGAAATTTCCCTCTAAGTAGACCGTGGGGATCTATATCAGAGAGATACATCTCTTTAAAAAGCTCAGGAAAATCAGACAGTGTGCTGCACAGTCTGGACAGTAACTCAGTTTCCAGCACCACCCTAACTGTTTTATCTGTTTGGAGGTGAGATCTACCAGATAAATCAGCATTTTAATGCTGATTATTATTCTTATTCTTATAATATAATCTTACTCTTTTGGTAGAAATTAGTATTTGGTAATTATTTTCCATTTGGAAATGTTTGACAGCCTCAGAAAAGACTTTCATTTCTGAAATGAAACAAGCTTGTTGATATACAGCTGCTATATCACATAATTTTCTCCAGTTATTACAATTACAACCTAGGCTAAAAAAAATTGTTTCATATTACTCTTTATTAAAACTTACTGGATATTATATATAATCTTTTCAAAATGCACTTTAGGATCTTCCAGAGCCAACTGGAATTTCCTCAAAACCCACTTGCTACTTGCAGCAGGCATTTTGTTGCACTGAGAAGTCTTCCGCCCCCTTAAATTACCCATTTTCTCTTATGTATGTATAATATACCTACAACTATGGCACTTAATCACCATTTACAGGAGTCTCCTTCCTGAATCAGAAGTTTACATCAATACTTTAGGCATTTTGACTTTCTGATATGCTTATTTTTAAAATATATACAAAAAAAAGTATACATGCATACTAGCTGCAACACATATACATTCATTATTACAAATGAAACTTCATAACAAAAATGTCATGAGTGCAAAATTGTCATGTTGTAACAGGCATCTAGCTCCTTAAATGTATATTATATGTATTGCATTCAGTCCCACTTTGATTATGGATTGTAAATTCATCTCCCCCATCTTTTTTTTTATAAGTGGTCAAGTTTTAACTGATAATGGTTAGTTACAGTATGTGTTTCAAAGCAGATAGAAATAGGAATAAATTCATTTTCTCAGTTTTGCACAATCTATTATTAATTTTTGTAGGTTATACATTTGTTAAACACTGAACAAGCTCAAGCTAACAATTATGATCATTAAACAGAAATGACTGTGTGACACTGTCACAGAAACTGCTGAAAATAGGAAAGCAAAGTGGAAGGCATTAAAGCTATGGAGATACAGGAACAGAAGACAGACTCTAACCCCTGTTTTCTGAAGCAGTAAGACTGGTAGAGCTATATCCTAGAATATGTCTTTTACCTCAGTGCATCATTTAGTTTTGGCTTATTGCTTCCACAAATACAGAAAACACATTTGTTTCCAAATATAGTTTCTTAGGAAACAGTTAATTTGATTATTATCAATGTACTACTGTTGTATTCACCCAGGGAAAAAAACTAAAAAAGAACACACCAGCTTTCTTTCCTGAGATCTCCTTTTTATCCTACTGACACTGTGTTTGGATTAATGATGCTATTTCTTTCCTAACTACAAGGATTACAGTCCAGTACGTATGGAGTGGGCTCTGCCCACAGGACTACAGTGCAGTAAGTTAGAAATCCCTGCTAAACTAAATTTTGTGGCTCATGGAAAAGAATATTTGTAAGTACTACATATGTGGTACCTGTAAAACCCACCCTGAACTGAGAGGAATGCAATGATTCATTTCTTCATGCTCTGATTCTTCAATGAGAAATATCAGATTCAATAAATTATCAGTATGGACTTAAATTTAATCTGAAGGATCAGGATGGAAATATGGAACTTTTCTCTCATATTCTTCAGTCATTTTATCATTTATAAAATAAGTCCACATCCTTTGCTATACCCTGTTATTTTTTCTTGGAGGCTAACTAACTTGATGCCATGAAAGGCAACATCACATGAAAAGAAATGCCTCTGCCTCAGAAAAAGTTTTCTGTCTAGAACTCAAATTCCTCTATTTATCGTCAGACCCCGAACAGATCTTTTCTGATGACCTCGGTCTTGCTTGGAAACACTTATAAGAAAATAAAGGTTACATTTATACTAAATTTACACTACAAAAAATGTTCTCTAGCATCAGAACACCTGGTACAGCTCAATTGCATCTGCATTTCCTTTGGGTTTGATTTCATCAATAAAGGATTAACTCTGTCCAAGGTGTACTGCAGCCCACACTGTTCAATGTTTGGCTTGAGTGCCTTTGGCCCCTTTTGCTCTTTTGTTACACATCCCAAAAAAGGGGGCTGTTTTTCCTGTTCAAAACATGCAAAACAACAATCCTGGCACAATCTGCCAGAAGGTTATTTTTTAAACAGGATGCTGAGTCTATATTTTGTGCCATGGGCATAGCATGTGACATACAAAGATATTTTAGGGTGCAAGGCTTGCCAAGATAATGTGGGAAGACCATGTAAACACTAATTTTAATACCATTCTTTGGGCAAATGAAACTTCCAATGCAGACAAAGAAACAGCAGAAGGAGCAAAAGTTAAAATTAAAGGACACGAAATTGAAATGAACAGGCCATGTGTCATACCCCAAGGGATTTTGGCTCAATGCTACAAGCATCTTCCAAGAAGATTAAGCATCCATCATTAAATCTGGCCTCCCACTCTGCCACACTCAAAGTCAAAGCATGAATTCTGTTATTGAGTTTCCAGGGGGGAAATTTACCACCAAACTTTCAGAAACACCTTCGCATTTCTGGTATTTTCACATTGCCTGGGAGCCTGTTGAACTTCTTGCATCAATTAGAGAAAGCTTAAAGTTAGTCTTCTGGCTTCCACCTGTCCAGAAGAGCCAGATAATGGACCATTCTGAACCTGCCTGTAACCCCAGAACACCTCTCAAGTAAGGAGTATTTCTAAAGGCTTTTACCCTTTCGTGACCTCCCTATATTACCAAAGTGATGTAATTTGCATGAGTCCAATGGAGACTTAACTCTTCCATGTGCATTTTAAGCTGGTGGATGCAGAAATGGTCCCCACTACAGTCCATGGTGGATTTATCTGTCACCTCAGGCCTAATGAATTTCTCCTCTCACTAAGCAGCCCTGGAGTGAAATTTTCTAGTTGTATAACTAGAATGAAATTTTACAATGTATGCTGCCCAGTTACAGCAATTTAGTGAACACACATGTTTAAATGAAGATAGAGGAAAGGTAGGTGATTTATGTAGAAAGCAGCACCATCTGAGAAATCATTTTAAAACAATGATTACAGCCATATGTGTGGAGGCATAGTGAAAGAAATTGACTTATATGGCCAGTTACAATATATTTCACCTAATGGAGGAAAAGCTGAGTCAATGAACAATTTTGTATCACCGTTATTGCAAAATGATTACAGCCCCCTTTATCACAGCTGTACAATATGCTGACTGAACAGGAAAACATGCAGCACACACAGTGTAGTGATTTCCACCACCATATAAGTAAATGTCAGACTTGTTTCATCTATTCAGTGATTTTCTTAATGAAAACGTCAGCATCATGCTGGCATTTCTCTCCTTTCTTTCAATTCCTGCTCTCTTCTCTCATCCACTATTTGAACTTTGCGTGCACTTGGTAGCTTGCCCAAGGTGCTGTCACACCTTCATTGCCCCTCTCTAAGGATGGTCTTTCCCTGCCAGATTCAAACAGGATCCTTGGGAAGCAATTGCAGGGCCCTATTCCCAGTACAGTGACGAAAATCTGAACTCCTCAATACTTCTGGTGACTTTTCCCTTCTGCACTGAAAAGACTAACCAGTGCTTGTTTACCAAAATTAATCTCTTCAAATATCATCCTCTAAGAGTAGTCTAAGACTTAAGAGAAGCAGGCACAACTATTGCAGCAGCAGTGCAGAAATACCAAGACTAGTAACTGCTGAGTGAGTCAGATGATTGGTGGAATTACGTTTTCTCAGCACAAAAGGAAAGCAACGACACACAATTTGAATGCTTTACACAGGACAGTGACAAATAGGAATAATGTGAGTTTTATAAGATAGGAACACGCCACATGTATGGCATATAAGATAGGAATATTTTGGCAGCAGCTCTCTGGCCACAGAGAGCAGAACAACTTTCCCTAGCCGTTCTGGAAAAGGCTGTGAGAAGATCAAAGCAAAAAATGAGAAAAAATTCTTATCTTCCCTTGCTGCACCTGTTGTTGTGAACATGTGGAATGTGTTATGGAGATTTGTTTACCAAAGGGTAGTTTCTTAATTAGCCAATGGGGATGATGTTTGGATTGGAGGACCAATTAGGTCTGGGTGTATTGTAAATGTCTATAAAAGCAATGGGTTTCTTAATAACTATATATATATTTTTCTAAATTTTAATAAATTTAAAATGTTATTTTACAATATATTTGAAATTTTAATTTTAATATTATTTTATATTTTTATAAAATATAATATATATTTTGTATATGTATATTTTGTATATATATTTATATATTTATATTTTATATATATATATATAACAAAGGGATTGATCAGCCTTCTGTGACTCATGGAGTCAATGCCTTCTATTACAGAGCTGGAGGCCTGCAGGGACAGAAAATGGCATATATATGGCATATAAATGCCATATTGACCAGTTTTGGTCACCACAATACAAGAAATATATTAAGCTAAGAGCAAGCAATGAAAAGAGAGCATCAAAGATGATGAAGGGGCTTGAGGGGAAAACATATGAGGAGCAGATGAGGCCACTTGGTCTGTCCTGGAGGAGGCTGAGAGGAGACCTCACCACAGTTACAACTTCCTTGTGACATGAAGAGGAGGGGCAGACACTGATCTGCTCTCTGTGGTGACCAGTGACAGGACCCAAGGGATGGCCTGAAGTTGTGTCT
This sequence comes from Molothrus aeneus, assembly GCF_037042795.1. Taxonomy (NCBI): domain Eukaryota; kingdom Metazoa; phylum Chordata; class Aves; order Passeriformes; family Icteridae; genus Molothrus; species Molothrus aeneus. The sequence goes on along the minus strand of NC_089649.1, from coordinate 10,711,086 downwards.
TGGGAGGTTTAGGTTGGATATCAGGAAAAGATTCTTCATCCAGAGGGTGGTCAGGTGCTGGAATGGGCTCCCCAGGGAAGAGGTCACAGCACCAAGCCTGACAGAGTTAACAAAGTGTTTGAACAACACTCTTTGGCACATGGTGTGATCCTTGGGGATGATCCTCGGCAGGGGCAGGAGCTGGACTCGATAATCCTTGTGGGTCCCTTCCAACTCAGCATATTCTCTGATTCTGTGAAAATCAGGCCATGTTAGTTATATTTATAGTACCATGTTGCACAGAAAAGACTTAATAATACTCTTGAGCTGATAGCTGCCCTGAAAGATCAACATTTCATCTGGATGCCTATTGCTTCCAGTGGAAATACAAATGAATCATGGTTTAAAGAGGAAATAGGTTCAAATAGCTGAAATAGGAAGAAAAAAAAAAAATCTTTTTTTTTTAATACACATCCTGATTGTGCACCATTTTTCCTGGTGATCTGAGGCAATTTGTCTCCACTGTGCTGTGCTTAAGAGCCTCTTACATGTATTAGCCAACAATTGACCTCATAGCAGAGCCAGCAAGGAAGGGCAAGGGTGTACAATAAATTCTGGAGTGACTTGAATAAGGAATTAGCAAAAGTTGACCAAATACAAAGCTTCCTTCCTCAGCAGTGCCATTCTGAGGGTTTGTTCTCTCCTTCCAGGCCCTCTACATTCTCCAAACTAACCTTCCATTGCAAAAGCTCCTTCTTCTGCCTCTTGGAATGAAAAGACCAGAGGCAATTACCTTTTCTACATCATCCCCCCATTTCTTTATGATATTCTCTGATACTGTCTGTGGGTTAAGAAAGGAATGGGCTAAGTGCAAGAGCAAATAGTTCATAGCTAGTGGATTTCACAAGGTTCAACAAGAGCCAGACCTGTCTGGGCTACACAAGTACCCTTGCTGATATTGTGCTATGTCAGCACGTTGATTTATCTACACACAGAAACACAAGGAATTCCTGCCTTGGGAGGAATTACCAGAAGCAGTTAAGTCTAAACTAAAGATAACCTGTTTGGGGAACAGAATTATCTGCTATTTAAATCCCTTTCTACACAGCATAACAAAATATATCTCATTAAAACAGCTAGTTTATGAATTTGACAGGTTTCTTCTATGCCACAATCTCTTACTGTAAGTTAGGTTACCTATAATCAGCTTTTCCTCATGAAAACATGGCAAAAAATAAGTTGAAATGAGGCATACAGCAAAGTATTGAACATAAAAAGTAGGATGAAATAGTTAAAGCTTTAGCTAGATATTTTTCACTTTTATCAGTTCACTGGGTGCTGAGAAAAATAATGTACAAAAGAAGGAAAAGTATTTCACATGCCATAGGAAAATGTTCACATTCTGACAAAAAGAGAGAGCAAAAGGGTCAGAAGTCAGCAAATGACTGCAGTAGGATCCTCTCTGCCATGGACCAGATCAGCATCTCTGAAGTTTGGAACAGCAACAACTTCTTTAACCAACTTTAGACACCTGTGATTGAGATTTTTGGCCATGTGCTCTGTACAAAAGCATAATCGAATGACAAAGTTCTGCAGTAATAAATGACTCCATGTAATGGTGAGTGCTACAGAGCAGATTGCTTATTTCTGGGAGTGAAAGATACAGTACTTGTTCAAGGATAATCTGATAATAGATCACAAGGAATTCCAATGCCACAAAAGACTAAGCAGAGCCTTGGGATTTCACCAAGAAGAGGGACATAACTAACCTAACACAATCTAATGATGAAGGAGATTCAGTGCAAGCTGATTTACTGCTGTACAACCTTCTCTTGTCTCGCCTCATCTTAAGGAACTGAAATGTTTTCCATAGCAGGTCATAAAGGCTCTGTTTTTCCCTGCAGCAAAAGCCAACAGGGCTTCCTTTACTTTGTAGGAAGGAAATCTGCACAAGCACTCCCAAACTATGAAAACAAACCACTTCTTTCAACTAAACAAAATCAGTGCAGTAATACAAATTCCCCATGTCCTCCATGAGAAAACATTCTTTATCAAACCCTGCAAAAACAACATTAAAAAAAGATGATCTGGTTGTAGCACATCTTTCAAAACTATTAGTTTTACACCAGCTCCTATTTTGTTAGATAGCATTTGTTTGTTTGGTGGGGCAGGCTGCACTGTTGTGGTAGAGAATTTTCCACATTGGGAAGTTTTCATATGAAATATTTTCTCTTTTTATATTGGTAAAACTGAGTTGGTGGCAACCAAGATTATCACTTGGCTAAAAATATATATGAGGAAAGGCAAAAGGTGCAAAGCTTAGAGTCACAGGAAAGAGAGAATTTGAGCTTTCTGCACCTTCCAGAAGAGGAAAATGCATAAACAGTGGATTTTAAATAGGAAGTAAAAATAGGGAGAATAAAGCCATAGTCGATAAAGAGAAAAGCTGAATTCTTTTCACAAGTGATATTTCTACAGAATGCTTTCAAAGGAAAAGAATTTGAACACACAGTTTTCCCTCTCCCTTCAGAGTCCGGGACCATTATTCCATAATGATCAAGGGAAAAGTAGAAAGCTCAAATAATTATAAAATAGTAAGCATCACCATTAGGCCTGGATGGCCTTTTTTGTTTGCCAGGAGATATGTTGTCACTGGATTTAATCAATGTCCTATTTCATTCAAAATAAGCAATTTTGCTTCCTACTTTAGCAATTTTTTTAATTGGAAATTTACCAAAGCTTATAACCTTAAATTGATGGATGATCTTTTTAAAGCTGCATACTTGGCATAGTCAGCTATATAATGCATAAGGGACAGAGTTTTTTAAGATTGAATTAAATATTATCCAACCCATACAGACAGACAAAGTTTTTAGTGTGTTGTTACCCAGGAGGCTTCTCTAGTAGTCACTCTTGCCTCTGCACTAAAATTTAAATAACTACTGGGTTATATTTTTTAATTCAAACTTGCTCCTTCCCATCTGTTATTCTGTGCCAGAGTTGATCAAGACTACCTGTATGTGTTTTGCTGTGGAAAAATGAAAAAAAAAATTAATCTATTACTTTTTCTTTTTCATCCAGTTCAAGGTACAAATAATTCAGTTTTATTCAGTTTTTCTTCCTCTCTTATCTTTCTCTTTTCTGGTTCTGTATAACTTTACATACTTTTATGCACTTTTATTTAAGGAGTTTTAATGACTGAGAAATTTTTGAAATAGCTGTTTCTACTGCAACACATTAATGAAGATTGCCTATGGTATTTTTTCACTACACTAATTGTTAATCTGACTAACAGATCACTTGCTAATATAAGTGTCTTATTCTATTTGTTGCTTGGAGCCCCAAGTTCTCTTTTAAGATATTGTAGAATTACCTATGAGCAATCCTGTAAAGTTTCAAATATAAAGTTATTAACATTTAAAATAGATACCCTTAAGTAGTTAGAAGAAATGATTCTATGACATAAGTCAAGTAATTTTAGCAGAAATTAAGGAAAAAGAATTTTTGAAGTGCCATAATTTTCATGAAAAGTCCCCATATTTGAAAGAGATTGACTGAGATCTGCACTTCACACATTCTTTTCCTCTTGCTTAAGAGGTTGTGCTTTATTCATTTATAATAATAGGCCACTTTATAGGGTATTATTATTCTCAGGGAATCATTCTGAATGAGAGCATAGTGAGGACCTAACAAACCATGAGTTCAGAATTTGAAAATCAGACAGGAAAATTTATTTGATAATATTTCTTAACCAGGAGAAAAGTCTAAAGTACTATTTGAGAACTTTCTTGATTACCATGTTCTCAGCCTCATGGCTGATTCTAAGCCCAAACAGCCTGAATGACAACTCATATGCTTAATGTTAAAATAGCACTGAAGTGCTTTAAACCAGGATCTAAATATTTCATACAGACATGATCAGAAGCATGTATTTCATCTTGGACAGGAAATCACATTCCATTTACATACCTCCTTGTCTTTGCATATATGGTCTGAAGTTCAGAGCCTTAAAAATGCATTTATTTCAAAGGGTGCTGGATCTGGCATTAATGAATAACTCTGGCTGCAGTAATATGCTATTTGAAAATATTTAATTGAGGTCTGAAAAACTCCATGGAATACCAAAGCAATTTTCAGTACACTTTGACTAAATTCAACGGCCAAAACTTTGAAAAACTTCTGGGTCAAGCCCTAAAAGAGCTGAAACTCTTTTGAGAAGACTTGATGGTACAACCCTTATTGCAAGAAAACTAACCCTTTTAATAAGGGTACAACCCTTATTACAAGAAAACTAAGGTCTATTTGTGGCCTTCCAACTACTTGAGGGAACTTACAAGAGAGCTGGAGAGGGGCTATTTACAAGGGCCTGGAGTGACAGGACAAGGGGGAATGGCTTCAAACTGAAAGAAAGTAGGTTTAGATCACACTTGAGGAAGAAATTCTTTACTATGAGGATGGTGAGGCCCTGGCACATGTTATTGTAAATGCAGACAACCCCAATGAGGGGAAAGAATGATGCATCTGACTCAATCTTATCAGGAGGCTAATTTATTACTTTATTATACTATATTATGTTAAAGAATACCATACTATACTATACTAAAGAATACAAAAAAAACCAAAAAACTTACTAAATGTTAAAAAGATAATAATAAAAACTCCTGACTCTTTCCAGAATCCCAACATAGCTTGGCCCCAATTGGCCAATGAGTTAAGACATCTCACACCAGAGTCCAATCAAGCAATCACCTGTGGATAAACAATTTCCAAACACATTCCACATGAAAACAACACAAGCAAATGAAATAAAAATTGTTTTCTTTTTTTCTGAAGTCTCTTGTTGCCTTTCTGCTTCCCAAGAGAAAAAACCCTAGACAAAGAAATCATGTTCAAAAATGTGAATATCACAACATGCTGCCTGGAGAAGCTGCGGATGCCCCATCCCTGGAAATGTTCAGGGCCAGGTTGGATGGATCTTTGAGCAACATGATCTAGTGAAAAATGTCCCTGTCCATGGCAGAGGGGCTGCAACTGGGTGATGTTTAAGGTCCCTTCCAACCCAAACCATTCTATGATTCCACCTCTGGGGCTTATACTGAACACAGTCAATAAATTTGCTGCCTTGGAAGCAAATATTGGCTATAAGCAATACTAGCACACTACTGCAAGTTTTCAAAGTTAATTGAATCAGCATATAAAAATGTTTTCCCTGTGTAATAAATCTCACTATAATCAACCTCTCTATGGCAGGCACTTCCCTATGATATGCAAATTTCAATTATTTATTTAGAATATATTCAGCATTTTCATATGACTCCATTTTCTGTTTAAAAAATTTGGGAGTTGAATAAAATAACCAGCTCTCCTTTGGAAAATGTTATTAACAACATTGAATGCCAACATAATAATGGAGCTTTTCAAATTATCAGACTACAAATGTACTTTGGAAGTGAAAAAAGGATTTCACTCAAACTTCCTTTAGGATCTTCCTGGTTAAATCTGCTATGCTGACTTCTTTACAATACACAACACAGAAAGAGATAAAGGTTTAAGGATATTTTACCTATTTTTCCCCGACACAAGAGAAAAACTGAATGATGTAATCATTATCTATTTCCATTTTAAAGTTCAGTCTCAATGAACTCATGCTGGATTTCCAGGTGTAAAAACAGGAACACCTTGAAGGAGAAATACAGGCCACTGACAAAAATGTACTAGTGACTCACTGATGCTATGAATCTGTTTCTCAACCAGTGTTGCTAAACATTCTGGAGAAAAGCTAGGTGATCTTATTCAAGGTAAAAAAATAAAAAAGGAAGCACCAGAAAACAGATGTTATCTAATGGAACTTTTCCACAGTTTACTGAGTTTCTCATTGTTTCTTGAGAGACAGGAAAACATGGCAAAAAAAAGTCAAATGTAAGCCACACAATGAGATTGCAAGTTACAGACAGAGGTATGGAGTTCTTTTCATTCCCTGAGCAGTAAATGATTCCCCTCCATCAGAGTTACTGTTAATATAGAACAAGATCACAACTTGTCCCATGGTTAGTTATTATTTAAATTTGTACAAAGCATGTTTTCTTTTGTGATTCTAATCATGTAATCTCACTAGGAATGAAAGGACTTTCATGATGATGGCCTTCTCTTAGAATTGCAAAACTCAACCTGTGAATTTCTGTTCTTTTGCCTTTTTATTGTGTTTGCAGAAAATTGTATCGAATTTATGATCTGCATTACTTCAGTGCAGACTAGACAGCCGCTAAAAATAATTTCTAAAGGAGCATTAACATTTAATAAATTTTTCACGCTAGTTTATTTTTTGGAATTCACAAGGATAAATTAAATTTATATGAAAGAAAGAACTGAAATATATGAATCGCATGGTGAAAAAAATGATGAGTAAAACATACAGCAGGAAAATGAAGATTTATAATTAAAGTAGATTAATCAAAAATGAGGGGTGTGTAATTAAAAAACTTATATACAAAACTTTTATATATAGTCAGTGTATATACACCTCCAGGTATCACAGGAAGTTTGATTACAGACAGGTAAATGATGAATTCTAAACTGTGATAGAAGGATACATCAAAAAAAAGATATTTGAAGGTCCATAAACAAACCCTAGCTAAGAATTGTTTGATGCTAGATCCAACTATCAGCATGTGAATGATTGGTGGCACTCATCACAGATATTTCTCCTCTTTTTTCTTTCTGGCCCCTTGAATATTTAATTTCACTATTCAAAAGAGAAGAAATTCAAAAGTAGAAGTAATAGTAGAAAATCCACTGGACAAAGACAGCAGGCACACAGAGAGTGTAGATTTCAATCTCCCCTGATCCCACCCTTCTGGCTGTGCCTCATTGTGACAGACATAAGAAAAATGAGTAACTGCAGAAAAGGAGAGTCTGGTAAGGATGGGAAACACCATCTGAAGTTGTTCATACATATTCTTACCATCAGCATTTCCTATTAAATGGAGATAATGGGTTCTCTGGATTCCATTCTGAACCTTCCCTTGTCCAAGGGAACAAAGACAACTAGTAGATTTTTGACCTGGTGATTGGTTTTTAGAATGGTTACTGCCATGTTTGATGCCATGCTGCTGAAATGCCATTGGATACGTGTGTCCCTTGGCAGCACCCTAATCAAACAGGAACCTCCTTCTTAACTGCTGCAAGATAAGAGGAATTTTTGACTGCTACTAGAAACACATTCTGACAACACTGTATGGACTCTTAACTCCTGTGAAAAGTCCCATAAACTATTTCGGAATACAATCCCTACATTCAATTTGGCAAGGACTACAAGAAACTCAGGATTCTAGTTTAAGGTTGGTAGTATCTCTTTCTCTGCAGATGAACGTTTTGCCTGTGATTTTTGCCTTCATAGAGGAAATAAAGTCATTGTTTTTGTCTGCCTTCTCTCTTTCCAAACTAATCCAATAAAATAAAAAGTGTTCTGGAAAGCATGACTCCTATGAGAGAAGAGTACTCTGACTTTGAGGGAGAAAAAGTGTCTGCATTAGGATGATAAATGACTGACAATAATTAATTGATCAATTAATTGATTTTACAATAAAATTCAGTATTAGAAGTAGTGGCCTTAAATACACCATGACTTGCAGTTTTATCTGATAACTTATGCTCCATCAAAATCCACACTCAGCAGTTATTTATTGTGCAAAGTTCCAAATTGGATCTTCTGCTTCTGAATTAATTTGGATCTTAAGTATTTTGCATTTGTATTGCCACCCAAAAGGGTTTGTGTAAAAATCATGTTTAAAAAAGGGATATACAATATTTACAGTAGGAAAATGCTTGACTTTCTATGATATTAAAAAAGCTTAGCAAAAGGGAACAATGTTCATCATCTAAATGTCTGCTCTAGAAAAATTATTCCTAGGGTAATTTCAGGATGCTGCTCTCCCTGGATTCAATTTATGTTCTGCATCTACAATAAAGGGCAAATGTCTCTGCAGTTCCCTGCTGAAATCAGTGTTGGGCTTGTACTTCTCAGTCTCACAGCTTGGAAGAATGCCATTGCAAAGGAGCACGGAAAAGGGAAATGAGCCACCGCAGAGAAAGTCAAGAGTGAAGATGCACTTCAAATCAATTTTGCCATGAAGTTGAGCTCTTGTTATGTCTGCTAGGAATGGATTTTAACAGATAGGAGAGAATAACCTCAGGGCTACTATTCTCCTAAACACACACGTTTTGGGGTTTTTTCCTTTTTTTTTTTTTTTAACTTTTCTGGGAAAACCAAAATGTTAAAGATTTTTAAAACATGTATTTTTCAATGGCGCTAAATGTCTAATTTATTTCCACAACATTGGTTCTATCTTGGAAAAAAGATGTTTTTTAACCTATGAAGTGTTGTAAACAGATTATTAAGATGGACTTCGTTACTCTTACTGCTATGTTGTAATGGTGGAAGAGATGATGGAAGAGACAAAAGAAGCATCAGTCTGATGAAGTATTGGAAAGAAATTTGAAATAGCATTTGACAGCATATCAAATAAAGGGCACAATTCAATAAGGGACCACAATTCAAACATTTAGTAGCATATAGAAAACCATTTTAAAACTACTAATATATGTTTTTATAGGTGCTATCCTACTGCACAGGACAAAAACTGAGGAATAAGATTTCAGAATAGATGAAAAATCACAAGAATTGCTCATAACCACTCTTAAGGCTTGTCCACAGCTAACTGAAATATAGGTCATAAGACTCAAAAAGGAAAAAAAAAGGAAAATTCAGCTTCAAATACTTACCATAAACCTATCACTACAGTTACACACATCAGCATCTTTGAGTTCAGCTTGCAGCAGCAGTTAGGTTGGCAAAAAGAGAAAGCAAAGTTTGTTGCTACAAATTTCTGGATTATTGCTTAAAATATCCATGTCTGCAGTCTGGTTTAGAGCAGCTCCATGGTAAGAATGTATTTGGGATTTGTTATCATTTGGGCAAGCATGACAAGATAAGGTCTTAACAACTATATTTGAAACATGCACAAGTTCGTTTACACTGCCTGCAGTGCTGCATTGATTCCTATCTCCTTCCTGAGTAATTTCACTAACAAAAGGGTCATAGCAAATGTACACAGAGACAATAAGCCTACAGACATTAACTCCCCCCTGCTCCCCAAAGTCTTTATATAACAAAAATTGTGAGTGGTTGATTGTGGCTTAGATACATTGCCAAAGGAGTTTTCATCGACTCGCCGTTTATTCACATTGCAACATTCTCAAATTCTCTTCATCTATTTTTAGAGACAGATAATAAACATTTATGTGATCAAAATAAATAATACAGGACTACTGAAACATCTCAAAGGCTTTGCTATTCAGAATGCCACCAGCTCCTGCCAAGGAAGTACACTTAGCACTAGCCACACTTCAGGTTTCAGCCACTTATTTTTGACATAATGAAAATGCCTTCTCTCCGAGTACATGGCCACTCTTCCTCTCTTACATCAGAGTCTACAAGCTATTGAGGGTAAAAGATGTATGAGCCTGTTCAGCCAGAGAGCCAGCAACTTAGTCAGTATGTTTCTTTTTTTAGTATTTAATATCTTTCCTGACTGCAGCAGATTTAGTGTGCTTGGAAGTTAACAGTGAAGTATTTGGACTACCACTGTTTGAGCGACAGTGACCACTGAGAAAGGACAGCAAATCAGAATTTTTGCTTGTTCTACATTGTTCAAGAGACAGGATAAATGCTTTTTTTTAAAAAAGAATTCCACACATCAGGCCACTGTGAACACACATTGCTGCTCAGCAGACATGTCTCTGTAACCACAGCTGCTCACATTCCTTTGTGGATGCTTACAGCCTGCAGACTGGAAGTTCTAAAATGAAGATGAAAAGGGAAAAAAAAACCTGGATTCCAGATGATCTGACTGGCTTCAGACTGAAGAATCTGAGGCAGCAGCTGCTTAAATCTTTGGAAGGGGTTATCTAAATAAACCTGAGGGATTAATATATTACACCATTCCCAGATAACCTATCAGCAAAGGCACTAACTAAGAGCTTGGAACACGAGTAGAAGCATTCACCACTTCTACTTCAGCAGCCCAAAATCGCAGCCAAGCCACATGAGAGTGCATACTGACATCAGATCAGTCCTTTCTAAAGATCTATTCAGAACTGCATTGTTTCCTGCAATCAGCAGTTTTAGGCCAAATTCTGTGAATCCCACCGACCTTGTCTTTTATCAAATAAAATGTGAAGCACTGGTGAATTGAATGGAAACTTTAACTAAGCTCAACAACAGTTTAAGCATTCCATGCTGGGATATGCAAAAGAACAAGGCTATTCTGTAAAAGTACAAGCAGACATGTAGCAGATTAGATTGTCTGTACCAGCATCTCTGAAATTCAATCCTTTCTTAAATCATTTCAAAGGCAGATGGACAATGTTTTGCCAAGTCTGCAATTTGGTGGCAATGAAATTGCCTCATGAATGTGAAGTTAGATGACTACTTAGAATTTCATATATTTGTGAGAGAACAGAGGCAGAATTATCTGAGGTCTTCTAAACTGCAAGAAAAGAGAGGAAATTGGCTACATGCTGAAGCATCGACAAAAGGACAAGTTGAATCTGTTTATAAGAATGCTGGCAGAAGATTTAAGTGCCTTACAATTTCAAATCAAAGGCCTGCAGGTGGAGAAAAGCTGGAGAGAAAAAAGAGAAATCTGCAAATACACTTTGCTTCTGATATGAGATAGAAAAGTAGAACAGAGAAACTAAAAAAAAGGAGGAATATCAGGAATTTTTATATAGGTAAGTATTTCTGACTCAAATTTGCAAAAATTTAGGAGATAATGGGGAAAAAATTACTATGGTAAATACATTTGAAAGAATCCCCTGGCATATGAAAAAAAAAAAAAGAAAAATTACAGGCTATTTAGTTTTGAATGATAGTAAGGATATTTAAATACTTAGTGGTTGTGTTTTGGTTTGATGACTTTGTTAGGGTACTTGCAGTATAAGCTGTGAAAGCCACTTGTAGTTCACTTTGCAATACTACCTTCAGCTGTCTTCTCCAGGGTTATATTTAAAGGAGAGGCTTTATAACAGATTTTCCAACAGTTGGTTTTAGTTTGTGCAGAGAGTACCTGTGCAAAAGATGGCAACATTGGTCGATAACAGAGCTAAAATGTACTTCTATCTTTACAATGATACAGAAATCTCATTACTCTTGGTATGCTGTGCTGGGTACTTTTCTACAAGGGAGACAGGGAAAAGAAGGACTGTGACCATGTTCACAGGGGTCATAGGATGAGGGAAGAGATGAGGACCTGACTCCATGTTTCAGAAGGCTTGATTTATTATTTTATGATATATTATAGTAAAACTATACTAAAAGAATAGAAGAAAGGATTTCATCAGAAGGCTAGCTAAGAATAGAATAGGAAGGAATGATAACAAAGGCTCTGTCTCGGACTCTCTGTCTGAGCCAGCTGGGCTGTGATTGGCCATTAATTAGAAACATCCAAGATGGGCCAATCACAGATCCACCTGTTGCATTCCACAGCAGCAGATAATCAATGTTTACATTTTGTTCCTGAGGCCTCTCAGCTTCTCAGGAGGAAAAATCCTAAGGAAAGGAGTTTTCATAAAAGATGTCTGTGACAAAGGACATTCCCAGATATCTTCTTGTTTGCAACATCAGCATCCCTGCAGTTACTAAACATTAATAAGAGCACACAAAAATGGCAGATCAGTTCTGAAGAAGTGATGAAAAGCCTAAAAACCATTTTTAATAGGACTCAGACTTCTGAAATAGATATGACTTTATATATCTGACTTCAGCTCTGTGGTCCAAGAACTTTCTGTTCATTGTCACTTTAATAATACGGCTTTGCAAACACTTGTCTATCTGATTTTGATTTGAAACTTTATTTCTGTATTTACTTGTCTCAATTTCACCCTGTTTCAATGCCAGCAGAATAAGAAAAAAACGACAGGATAATGTTTAGGTTTTTAGACTCTCATTTTAGAACTCAGAGCATGTTCACACACCCACTCATGGCATGCTTGACCCCCAGGTTTAACCCACTGCCTCTTCAAAAGTCTCTCAGTGGTTTAGCTGACACTCATCTTGGGTAACAGCCTCATGCAGAAACATGTGTGTTCAGATCCACCTCAGCCTAACTGCAAGGAATCCAGCCCCCAGCTTCCCTCTGAGATGCCTCAGCCAGAAAACAAGGCAGCCTGGATCAGAGCACTACAGAATCAGAATGCTGCAGTCTGTCCTGCAATATCTGGACCTGCCTGCTTTCATCATCCTCAGTAGGCAGAGTGATCACCGTCTGGTGATTCAAGAAACATCTGTGACATATTTTTAGAACTTTTTTCAGTCCTCTCCATTTGCTTTCATCACAATCTTTTGTCTTTACTCCCTGCTACTTACCTATTGCAAAACTGAAGCAGTAACTTCAGTTTTGCTAGTCTCTCATTTTATTTTGTCTTTTAATCTTTGCCTTACTTTCCCATCCTCTCACATCGCAGCACAAACACACTTGTCCCACCCCCCCCAGCCTCTTTAACTACCATTTCTCCTCTCTATTCAATCTCTTTACACTCAGAAATAGCACTCTGTGTCCTGCCTTGAACTGCCAGCTCCCTTCAATCCAGCTAAGTAACTCTTGAAATCAGTCCCCTTTTGGCTTCTCTGACTCTGCACTATGATAATTTTCTCCTGCTGTCTTTATTCTACAGCTCTCTCTAGATTTTATTGTGGCTCTTGGTGGGAAATTCAAAATACATATTATTTTGTCTCCTTCACTCTTGCCTTTAAATTTATCTCAGGCTACCCTTACCTGCAAATTTAAATTTAGCTACTTTTTAAATGCAACTAACAGCTCTACCTCAGCATCCCAGACCCATTGCCCCCTTGTCTCTCTGACATTTTTTTATGAGTGACCAGCTATCAACCTTTTAAATTCTACAAAATTAAAACAGGCATCTTGATATTAACTTGCACCATTTTTTAATCTGACTGGCCAGCATTTCACTGCCATGTTTGTTTATAAAGACAAAACAAATTTGGTCCCCCCCCATTTATTAAAAGTGCTGCTGCAAAGACTGGTCTTCTACTACAAAGTTGTATCCATGTCACCCCTCTCTTTTCATTCTTGTACTACTGTGTCACTTTTTTGTATGAAACACAATCTCCTTGTGTTTATTCCTCATGCCAAGAACATCATGGCCCCATCCAATCCCCCATTCAGCAATTTCCAGTAATTCAGCAGCAGGAACTCCAAATGACTTCTCGGCTCAGTCTCCATATTTTAACTACTCCACCTCTCAGGTGACAAAGTAAAAAATATCCCATCATTCTCCACCCCATTCATGAAAAAATCCCCCTTATTATGAAGCCTCAGAAAACCTGAGTGTGTCTTGTTAAGGTCTGTGAGTACAGGATACCTTGACTGTGCTTGTGCACTGCACTTTTTAGCAGCTGGTATTTCATTTTACTCTTGGATCAGCTTGGCAGGGACGTTCCTTCATGCATTGATGCAAACTCCCACATTTATAATGCTGTGTAGGAGTGTTCTCATAGGGGGGACACCTGGTTGCAGCTCCTGGTTCATGCTCAAGGCTGGTCCTTGTTCATGTTCAAAGCTGGTCCTAAAACGTCTCATGGGAAGGAGAGGGAGAATTATAAAGAATTGTTGTGGTGATAGAGGCCTTCATAAAGAAGATCCAGTCTGGAAAACTGACACAAGTTGCAGAGGACAAAATAGAGAAGTCAAGTGAAGAATCTTTTCACCAAGAGAAAAACTGGATTCCCAGAAGGGCTTCTAGCAAAAAGTCACTTCACTTCTTCTTTTTGCCTTTCTCCCTGCCCTAGCCTTGCAAATGTGAGTTGTTCTAAAAGCAGGAGTCACATTCATGTTCACAGGTTGAAAGCCATGGAGAGCAATGCAGCATCTATTGTGATAACCAGAGAGCAAGGAGAGGAGTGAGGAGCTAACAAACCTATTTCTCTTCTAGACATATGTATGTATGTAAATAATTCATTTTGATGGCTTTATTCTAAACTGATGCACCTATCAATACCATTGCTGCTATTCCAAGCAACTAAAAAGTCTGTCCAATTCTTTTGAGTGTAAATTTCTCTGACTCTTTTGGATTTGCAGGATCAGTGTTACCTCTTGAGTTGTTTGCCATTTTGAACTAAAAGCTTAAGGTATTTTTAACACTCTTTGTGAAACAATATTTGCAGTGAAATGGTACTTGGACAAGTAGTAGAAGTATGTCACAGAAAGCAAGAATGTTTATAATGAATTACCTGATTTCTGTCTTTTGTGATTCTGCATATTTAGCATCATTTGGTTTAGGATTAAAGACCAGCAGAAATGACTGCTAAAGACCTCTAAGTACATTTAATCCTATTTTATACTGAGGCCTCTATTGAATCATGTATTTTAAGTTACACTCATGAGAAGTGCAGAGAAATGCACACTGAACTGGTCTTATATAGCAGTTAAAAGCCTTCTTCAAATGCTAATCATTTATAATTAGTCTACTTCAATTAGTAATGAACAAATTGCCCTCTCCAAGAAAAGAGAATATATTCCATGTGCTGATTAAAAGGGAAGAGTGATCTTCAAATTCTGAAGCAAATGATTGATGTGAAGCAAAACTCTCTCACAATTTTGTTCTTTTAACTCTTTGATGAACTGATCAACAAAGACAAGTTTCCCAAAAGTCTTAGAAACATTATTAGCAATTCACATAAAGAAAAGCACATCTGTGTTCATACGTTCTCACTTTAAATACATCTGTACTTTAGAGCTATTTTATGCCATTTACTAAGCAGGTGTTATATTTCCTCTTTTTTTTTCTCAAGGAATCAGCTTTTAATGGGCTACTTTCTAATGTGCAAAATAAAAATCAAAAAGCAATTGGCTGGTTGGGAACTGATTGTTAGGCAGTAGTCCCAAAAAGCCTTTGGGCAGGAATAAAGGCATTTTACTGATTCAGTACAACTTCAATCACTAAAGATTACACAGTTTAAGAGAAAATATCTAAGTTGAATTTTGATATAGGACTCTTTCACTTGCTCAGTGTCTATTCTAAATAGCCCAGGCAGTGTTTACCAGAAGAGTGGTTTTGTTTAGTCCTGTTGTAGGATTTATTCAGCCAATAGTGTACTTCAAGCATATGCAAATCAATAGTTTTGAAACACCTATTCTGAAATGGGGTTGGGACAAGGGAAAGAAAATTGGATAATTCATTCAGAAAGTAAGTTTCTGCTTTCTGCTGATATGCCAGCTGGTGAATTACAAAAAATCAATGTTCAGTTCCTTGTGTTCTGTTAGTAGGTGTCTTGCTTCCATGTGTTTGGAGTGGTCTTGTATAACTGGGGTTTTGTTCATTTGTTTTGGTGGCATTTTTACTTTATCAGGAGTGTGTGGGGTTTATTAAATGAAAATACACAGGACAATGCTGCATGTTAAAATGTAGAGAAAACCCTTCTCACTGATATGGTTGTGTAGGCAAATGCTGTAGGACTGGTAAGGAATATATTAACAAAAATATTGCAAATAGAAAAATGCAGACCTGACAAAATGAGATAAATTTCTTAAATGACAAGTCTGTCTCAGTAACAGCAGCAGAACAAGGGAGAGAGTTTCTCCAGTGAAAGTAATGGAATTTAACTGAGATTTCTAGTACTTCATTTTGGTTTTATCTTCCTTTCACCAATTAAAGCTCTATGCAGTTCTTCCCCTAAGGACCCATGACATGGTCTCTGAAGGAGGAGGTGGAATTCCTTCCAGCCAGTTTCCACAGGCACTGCCTGCCCTGCATTTGAGAAGGCAGGTGAAGGCACTGAAGCATTGCTTGGGATCTGATATAAACTTTAAAGCATTAAAATACTGTTTTATCATTTGAAAGCATGTAGATATGTATGAAATTGTAATCACTGTCCTCTGTATGGGAATGGGGAAAATGATGTCTCACATTACACCAACATACAGCTAGAGCACTAATTAATTTCCTGGTTAAAGTTATAGATAACTCCATCAAATAATTAGCAATAGCTTCATTGATAATTTACCAAGTATCTGGAACTCAGACAGCAAAACATATTTTCTCTAGAAGAATGGTTAGTTTCCCTGTTAGTCTTCTGCTTCTTTAACTATCAACTATATTAGTAACCTTATGGGGAGTTCACAGCAACTCCATAAATGTTTTATCACACTTGAAGAATGATCATTATCCCATAAAACATCAGTGTAAGCTGCTCTCATTTCACTCACTGAACCTTTTGTCTTAATTCACTTGAAAACTTAATGGTTCTTAAAAAGTAATTTATTGTGTCCAAGAACAATAGCTTTCCAAAGGATTTGTTGTTTGATTGCAGGTGATTTCACAGCCTTAATGAGATGTTAGGATCTTTATATTCAGCAGTAGATTGAATTTTTTTTCTTTCAAGGTTTCCAGACACAGCAGCAATAAAATGCCCACAAGACACTGGACTACACATCTAAAGTAGCCATATTATAATTTACCTGTTTGTACTTTTATACAGAATAATTTACATAACCACTGTTTGTTCAGATATTATTCAAGAGGTTACTTAGGGGTAGACTTTTGGTGTTTCAAGTGCTTTAGTTTCATCATATAGAGTCAGTTTTAACTTCTACCCTAGACATTATACCTGACTTTTCTGAAGGAGCAAGTTTAGGGATTTTCTCTCTGGGGAAAACACAGTTATTTGTGTTTCTATGTTACCTCCTCCACCTTTGGAAAATAAAGTGAAATAAGGAACTGAAGAAACAATCTATTAATAAAAAAAAAATCTGTATTGTTCTAAGACTGGCCTTCTCTCTGGCCTCATGATGTGAATACTGTTTTGTCTGACAGAAGATGTAGTAGTATTGTGTGGTATTATCAGACTGGCGAACTTCCAGAGTTGTTATCAATAATACTAATTCTGCACAAATGAAAAATAATTACCCAGAAGTCAATCAATTTGACACCTATAACACAGAGAGTACTCTGAGAAGAAACAGGAAAAATATCTTTGCAAAATGAAAGTTGTCATAAAAATTAATTATTATCTTTAATGAAGGGGCTTTTCATATAACAAAAATTCTCACAGCACCAGCTTCAGAATCCATGTCTTGTTTCATTAAAAAAACATGTATGGAAAAAGGAACTGTGTGCACATAAAATTCTCAGTAGACATGAACTCTGTTATGTTCTCTGAACAGGAGACAGGAAAGAGACCTGTTCCAAAGAATTAGTGAAACTATTGAGATTTCAAAAAGCAGTCTGGTTGCCTGGGAACTCAGTGAGAAACTCAGAATACTTTTATAGCTGATCAAGGCTCATTCAGAACTAGATAAAAAGTTCTCATCTAGAAAGAACTGAAGATGCATATCAACTATACACAATATAATCTGCTGTTCAGGCATTCCATAAACATCCTCATGGTAAACCTTATGGATTTTTTTTCTTTTGTGGCACAACATCACAGAATACCTTAATACAGCTGGAAAATTTGTATTCATATCTAAACCATAAAGAGATAAACACCTAAGGAAATACTAAGAATGCAACACAATGATGGATTTTTGTGGAGAGAGGAATTGGGAAGAAAATTATTACTTCTTTGTCAGTGATACTCTAGAAGTAAAGCTAGTAGTACAGTGAAAAGAAGGTGAAAACAAAGAGAGGTAAAACCCAAATTTTATCTGATAATTAGTTCTGGATTATGGAAAAATCTTTGATGGAAATTACTTCTCCTGGAATTTGGACAAAGCACTGGAAATGTAACAAAGGATACACTGATGGACTGGTGGAACAGGAGCTGGAAGAGCTCTTAGTATTTTTCCTCTTCTTTCCTAATTCTTTAGTCTTATTATTGAAAACATGAACTATTTATAATATTTTTATGCCATTTCTATAGCAGAAAAAAGTTAATTCCACATTTTAAGTGAGGGAACTCCCAATTTGTATAGGAACATCTTGCAGTGAGCTACCAAATATTAAAAATAAAAGGTGAGAACTATCAGCATTTAGTTTAACATCTACATAAGAGCTATTTTTACAGAAGTCATTTATATACGGTAGAGATAGGCATTCCTAGTGCCTACATCACTTTATATTGCCAACAGCTTTTTTATGAGCCATATCAACAGAACAACCCACAGCTGGAGGGGGAAACCACAGAAGTTGTGCAAGCTAGAGGACAAATGGTAAGGTTATTGGGATGTAATTAGAAATTAGGATGTAATGACATTAAATTGACATCAAACACTAAGTTATTGCAGTGTGGGGCAGGATGGTGTGAGGTTTTTAGAGCGGGGTGAAGGGATGAAGCAGCATGCAGAGGCCAACTCTCCTGAGCTGAGGGCTGGCAGGACCCTTCTGCCTGCCAGCACATGCCATCATCAGCAGCAGCCCAGATCTCCAGAGAAGTTCAGAGAGCAGCATGCTCCTTCCAGGAGAGGTAGTGATGCCAGCCAGGGGCTGTGTACAAATCACGAACGGGACGGGGCTCCTGTGGAACGTGCCTTGAGCTGTTTTATTTTCCAGCATCAGTCTCATTACATGGTTATGACAATGGGAAGATGCCAGCAGCTCTCATCCCAGGCAGCAGCCACAGAACTTAATGGTACAACTTACTTTATAAGGTTTTTGACCAATCACACAAAGCAAAAGCACATTGACAGTAGTTCTATCCAACCACTATAAGCACACGTACCTTTGGTTAAACAATGCTTGCTTATTTCAAATACAATACCTGCTTGTAAGCCTGAAAACACAATGCACAGATCTCCATTATTAAGCTTCAAACTTCCTAATATCTTGCTAGATAAACTTTTCTGTAGCTTAGGGAGTTATTCTAGACAAGTGTTAATACACAGACCATTGTTCTATTTGTCCTTGCTTTTCTACTTTTTAAATAATTTTTCTGCTGACCAATCTCATGGCTGCTGCTTAGCTCTAATCACAGTTCTGCTGTCGCTGAGGCCTGCCTTTTGCAGCTTTCCCAAAACCCGCTGATTTTGTGGATCCCCACAGGTAGAAGCTGTCTTCAGGAGCCAGGCTTTTCACAGGAATGTGCTTTGTACTGCCTTTGCTCTCATTAACAGATATGGAGAATACTTCTGGATGTTTCCAGTTACTTCAGGAATCAAACTTCCTCATTTGTCTCCTACTTGTTCTTCAGCTACACCCAACTGTGTAACAGACTGGCAAGCAGGCTCCACCATAAAGGAGCTGTCTGCTCTTTGCATAAACTACCATTGATGACTCCTAATAAACCTGAATTTTGAGCTGTGCACATTCAGATTCAAAAAATGTAAAGCCAAGACTGCTGACTGTGATCCCATCACACAACAGAATGCCTGTGTTCTACCAGGATGATATTTTATATAGTTATGTCTTCTTGTCACATGAAAAAAACCTGAAAATGGAAAGTAAGCAGGGATGAATAGGTTTTACTCACATTTTGCAGCACTCAAAACTCAAATCATCCTGATTATATAGCAGTGAATTTGGGTATATTACAGAACACATGGAGAAAAATGCAGCCCAAAATCAATCTTTGCAGAAGGTAAGGCCTTGATTTTCCCCTCAGAATTCAATCTATTCACAAAGTTGTGCGTTCTTAGGGTAGATTTTGTAGGTCAAGATTTGATGTATTTCCTGGAATACTTTTTTTCATACTTTTTCATCATGTAAGGGAATTTTTATGAGGGTTATTTTTCTCGCTATCTACATTAAAAGGCATCAAAAATGTCAAGGAAGGAAGGAAGGAAGGAAGGAAGGAAGGAAGGAAGGAAGGAAGGAAGGAAGGAAGGAAGGAAGGAGGTTTATCTTTATGTAAATGTGTACGTTAAAAATGCATTCTGTATTTTGTAAATGTGTAAATTAAAAAAGCATTCTATATTTATGGAAAGCAAGAGTTTACTCCTCCTCACTGCCTGTTTTAAGTCAATATTATTAATCTTGAAATGCCAAAAAAAGTCCAAGTGCACCATTGCCAATCAAAGGACTTTCTCACTGGAAAAGGGAAAGTCACAAGCAGCTTTTCAGATTTTCTAGGCTCCCAAAATGACTCTTACATCATTCTATCTCTTAGCCACTGATGTAAGGAATGAGGCCAAGTAAAAGAAGATGGATACTCCTGTCTCAGACATCTTTTATGGAAAGTCCTTTCCTTAGGATTTTTCCTCCTGAGAAGCTGAGAGGCCTCAGGAACAAAATGTAAACAATGATTATCTGCTGCTGTGGAATGCAACAGGTGGATCTGTGATTGGCCCATCTTGGATGTTTCTAATTAATGGCCAAACCTTTGTTATCATTCTTTGCTATTCTATTCTTAGCTGGCCTTCTGATGAAATCCTTTCTTCTATTCTTTTAGTATAGTTTTAATGTAATATATATCATAAAATAATAAATCAAGCCTTCAGAAATGTGGAGTCAGATCCTCATCTCTTCCCTCAACCTGAGACCCCTGTGAACACCGTCACACACTCCCAATTCCAGATGACCTGGAGGTCTCAGAAAAGCCATCCAGGGCAGCAGGCAGCCAGACACAGTTTAGTGCAGACTGACACAGCTCTAATTTCAGCCAGCACTAGGGATCTATCTGGATCTTGGCCAGCATCAGGCATGAGACATTGAAAAGCTCTTTTTGTTCTCATTCTGTTTGGGTTTTCTTTTCCAAATAAAGCCTGCACACACCACCCAACCTGATTTTCTATTTATATCCTTATTTAGACATATATAGGTGACTCTGCAGACCTTTCAGTGAACACATACTTCATGGCGGATGCTTTGCCAGGGCAGACAGTGCAGGAAGCAAAGCTCCATCAGCAGCCCCCACAGCCCCATTCCCTGCAACAAACATACCCCAGGCCTTCCACATTACCCACTTGCCTTTCATTCCAGTTAGAAATGAGCTGGAGAATGGATATGGGGAAGTGACGCATTTCCAACATAAATTTTGGTCTCTTTCAGTTTAGAGGCTGTGTGCAGTAAGTACATAATCAGTCTTGACAAGCTGGAATGGCTCATGTACTGCTGTTTATATGTAGCAGAAGATGCTGCTTTGTGAAGTTACACGCACTATGAACATATTTTACTTTTTAAATATTATTGTTTACAAGATTAGAAATAATAAAATAATAGCAAGCCCAGCAGAAATATCAGAGCTTGTTTTTAAGTATGAGTTTTCCTCTCCTAATGGGTATATATTTATAATTTACTAACCCTGCAGTGATAATGAGGGTAAGCTGCCACAGCAAAGTAAGCTCTCTTATTTTCTAGCTTAGAGTTCTGTTTGCTCAGGTGAGAGAGCTGGTTTCCACCTCTCTAGGTGAAGGTGTAACTCTCCTCACAGGCTGCTCAGCACAGGAGGTCTGGTCTCTGAAGTTTCTCTGCAGGCAATGTGCCAGGAGGGTCTCAGTGAGATTCCTTCACACAGCCCAGAGGCAGCTGGAGTCTGGGACACCATGGGAGAAAGGACAGCAGCTGTGGCATCCTGGGGGACAGAGAGGACCCAGTGTGGGTGTCACACTGTGCAGGGAAGCTGGAGGCAGCCCTTGGCCTCTCCTCAGCTATCATTTTTCTCATCTCTCTGTTATGTGGTGTCACTACACCACCAGTTGTCCCGGCATATTTGAGAGGCTGATACATTGACAAGGCACAGTACTGCTGAAGGTGATAAATGCTGCCTGGTCAGTCTGGCACTGCCCCACCACCCAGACTGATAATATTTGCTTTCTCAAGCTCCATAATGCACAAATTCAGACATATTGCACCCTTTTCTTAATGCTGGCTTGGTCTCTGATGACCTGGAGACTGCTGGACATCACTTGCCTACAGCTGGACCTATCTGATCTCTGATACTCTTGGCTAAAAAACCTGCAGGTCTGCTTTCCAAAGACACCAGGTGTTTAGGTAAGAAATAGCCTACACAGGGCCACAAATGAAACACTTGAAGACTAAAGGATGATGCATTTGGAAGGGTTTTTTGGGGTGGGCATGTATAGCGGATATTTTTGCCCCCGATGAGGGGGAGAGAATGATGCATCTGACTCCATCTTATCAGAAGGCTAATTAATTACTTCATTATACTATATTATTCTATATTATATGACTGTCAGCTGACAGTCCCAACACACACACACGCTTGGCCCTGACAGGCCAAGGAAACAAAACCCCATCACTTTGGGTAAACCATTTCCATATCGCATTCTACTTTTGCACAAACACAGGCACACCAAATGAGACAAGAATTGTTTTCCCTTTCTCTGAGGTTCAGAGAATGGGAATCTTGGGAATATTCTTGGGAAGAACTGTGCCTTGCTTTTCTCTGTGAGGAGAAATGTGGCTACAGGCTACATACAACACATAACAGACACGATTCCATCCTATGTCTGTATGGGGTTATACAGGATAATCTGTTTTTTCACACAGGTGTATTAGAGTCACTCTAAAAAAAAGATCAAAATTTCTTAGTGTCCATACTACTTACCCTGTATTTTAAAAAAAAAAGCCTCTAATCTTATCTAGACTATACTTCTAAGATTTCCTTCTCGTCGTGTCCGAACAATCAACATTCATGTAATAGGTAATGCCTTGATATTAACTAAATCTCTAAGGTATCTTTTCATGGAGTTTTCATAGCATGGGCTGATTTATTTAATTGATGAATAGCTTGTATGTGCGTATTTTTAATCCTACCCATTTATCTTATGAAGAATTGCTGTTTGTAATTATTCCAAATACCCAATATAAATATTTTTAAGATAATAATGAATGACATAGCTTTTAGCAAGACTTTTAATGTTTGTAAAACAATACTCTAATTATTCCGAATAAAATATTTACTCAGTTATTACAAAAGAGCTTGATATTTTACTTGGTCTCACGTGAATACAATGAATCCAACAGGCTGAATTTCTCTTTGAAATCCATGAGCACATACCTCCCTTTTAATCACATTCTCGTACTTCAAAACCTGTAGAATACACTTGAAGATCTCTATGTTATGAGTTAAATGTGAAATACTACCAAAAAGACCCCTACAGCATTTTACCTGCTCTATCATCTTCTGCATCCAACTGTTGTGTCACATTGAGAATTTGAATTGGAAGGTCTTTCTGCCAGGGGAGGTTTTTTTACTAACTGGCAGAACAGCTTCATTGTCCATGGCTAAGGGTCCTTGTGCTAATGCACTACAAAGAGTGATTATTATTTAATGAATACCTGTAGTCTCCAGGATGGTTCATTGAGGTTATCACTGTCAGTTACATTTTCTAAGCTCATATTAAAAATTACAGGAATAGCTACTCCCTTGTTCACTAAAGAGGACAGAATATTTTACCACTTAAGCAGAGTGTGCATAGATACTATCTGTAGTTGCAGTCTCAAGAGTTCTTAAAAATAGCAAGGAATCCATCTCTGGGTGCCTGATCTTACCTGTGATTCAAAATCCATTTTTAGGCCATTAAATAGGCAAAGGAGTTTGTAAAAGCCCCTATTATCCAGTCATGTCACACAAGTCACTGTCTGCCAGTGGAATCCATCAGTCCCCTATCATTGGAGATGAGTCATTTCTCTTTATCCAAGTTCACAGACTGTAGAGGCTATTATTTTGATAATAGGCCTTCAGGTGTTTCCATTTTGACATCTGAAGCTTTTCAAAAGACTTCTGAAGACTTTTAAGAAATATTCAAACCATCCAGACTCAAATATGAAGAGAGACTCACCTACTGCTTTCCATTCTCCCCATTTTTCCTCTTTTTTTTTGATTTTTCCAGAAAAATTTTGAGTGAGATTTGCATTTTTTTCAAATTCTTTTCAACAAGTGAGTTATTGATTTGAGATTGTAAAGCACAATTTTAATCACTTAATTTTTGGCCCGTCTAATCAGTATTTTAGCTTGTGAAATGATTTTTTCTTTTTTAATTCCATGCTTATAGGAAAACACTGAGCAAAATGGTTGTGAATTTCAAAAAAATTTTTTGAAGTTTTTCATTCATCTGTGTTTCACTATCCCACATCCTTTTTCCCAGCTGATTGTAAGGTTTCTTGATCATTAAGGAAATTGTCATGACTGCACTTGATATCACTTTGACTTATCTCATAACAGAGGGTTTTCTGACAAGAAATACACTTTATATCCATTAATTTTAAAAAGTAATCAACAGCAAAGCACATTTATTGTTAGAATTTTATCTCTCAGTAGCATTCATGCAACATACAACCTCCTTTGAGCAAGAACTGAGGTGTTCTGAACATCAATGTGTACTGAAAACTGACAAAACCAGTATGGAAGTTCTTTCAGCCCATGGAAAAGCTTCAAGAAAATTCTTCATTGTGAAAAAGCACTGGTGATTTTGCCTCAAATTTTTGGGACCTTTCTTTCCTTGGCTCCTGCTGTTTAAACAAAATGAGATTTCAGATTATCATGTCTATTAAACTAAATCTCACCTAAATTTTGCTTATTCTGCATTTTGTGTCTAACTGCATCTTCCCATAAAAGCTCTCAAGTGGAAATGCAACTCCTTGACTTTTATAGGTTATAAGAACTTCTTTGTCTCTCTTCTGTTAAAGGAGAAAAAGACTGAAAAGCTATAAGTGTTCATAAAATTTATTGTGCTCGTAATCCCGTAAATTCCAATTTCACTGTTGTTTTTATTGGCTGAAAAACTTACTCAGGCTTTACTCATAAATTATGTATTTGAGAACTGAGTACAGACAGGATCTTACAATCCATAATTACAAATCAAGTCTTACACAAGAATCCCTTCCTGTATCACTATGGTAATTCTTTCAGCAACGCAGATTTGTATCTCCAGTATTATTATTTTTTTTTTATTTCTTTGGGGTCTGTATATTGTTAATCAAAAAATAATCTAAAATATCCTCACTGCAAACTCAGACTGGCACTGCTGGTGTCCCCATCCCCATGAGCACACTTAGCACTGGAATTTCTGGAGGAATAATATTCTGAATGCAACCCAACACAGCCATTTAGTTAAGCATGAAGTTGGACTCAGAAGGCTCTTCAGACAGCTGGTCACAAGAGATTCCTGTCCTGAATTATCCCCTGGGGCAGCATCCAGGTCTTAAAGGCTACAGAAAAAGCCTGAATACTTCTAACACAAGTGTTTAAGCTCAAACCCAAAGTACAGTGAGTGCTGTGATAAAATGAATAAAAGGAAAGCTCCATAATCTGACAGTGTTGAGTGGGAGCTCTGCGTGCTGGGTACCTCAATAGGTAAGAAGTAGTTCAGAATTTACCAGGTGAAAGGTCAGGCAATGGAAGCATCTTTAAACATGTCAGATTTCACTCAACAATCTGACAACAGCCACTGTGGATTTAGTCTGCCTCCCTTCTCATGGGAGTTTAAAATACTATAGCTCTTTAGGAACCCAGACTGCCAAGCCTTGTACTATTCAAACAAGGAGTACACATAGCAGTATGCTGTGCTCAAAATCAATTACAGTAGCTAATGATTAACTGAAAAAAATGACTGATTATATCATTATTTTATATGCAATTTATTTTAGAATCATAGAGCTTTTGGATATGTGGAAAAAAAAAAACAACCCAAACACCAGTTTGATGGTATTTTCAATATTCTAATTTTATCATAATGATTTAAGGCATTTATGACTGCTTTAAACTAGAAAGCACATCTCCAACTTCCAGATCTATAAAAAGCAACAAAAATGTGTCTTATTGAATATTAGGCACAAGTCTATGACTTTTCTTAAAAAGCTTTGAATATTAATGAACACTTTCTGAAAAACTGCTTAAAACCTTCTGGAATGGTAACTCGATTCACAACATTAACAAATTTGAGTTCCCTGTAATGATAAGGGTCCAAAAGATTTAGAACAGTTTTAAAAGAAACAGAAACACTGAGAGTAAAGCTTCTCTGATGCCACTCAGGATCAACTTATTCCTAGATACCAAAATACCAGCCAAGCATGAGATTTGCACCTTCACTTCAGATTTCTTGCACATGAACTTCTTCCTGCCTTATCAATGCAGCTACCAAAAGGCTTAGTGAGTGCAGCTGGATTGGAGTCACTCACTGTAGCTCTGACTGAAAACTTAATTGTTCGTGTCCATGTGTAGCAGCAAGTCATGCCTGCAGACTCGTGATAAATTTAACTGCAGAACAGGAAAAAATAAAAAAATAAAATAGGGGATAGATAAAATATTAACCTCCATCTGTAAGAGTTAATGTGCCAAATTATATTACATGTATTATGCATATAACTTAATTTTATTTATGCTGTAAATCAAATGGTCTGATCAAAAGGAGAAATACTCTACCTGCACTTCAAGCAATATGGGTCAGTTTAAACATGCTTAATTCTACCGTGTCCCTAGCAAATTTATTTCTGTCATTTAGATCAAAGGCATGTATTTGCAGCATTTTCTATGCCTGCTCTATAGATGCAGATACATTACTTCCATAAGACCTGCTACAAACGCTATTGTAATTGCTCAAAAAATAATAAAATCACAGGATTTAATTCTATGAAAGATTCTCTTTAATAAAATATTGCTGGTTTTCTCTTAAGACTGGGTTATTACTTATTCTTTTCATGCAGTTCATTTCAGAAGTTTCAAAGTGTTTGACAATAACAAAAAAATCAATTAAAAACCCAAAGACAACACTGCAGTAACATGAAAAGAAATATAATAAAATTAAATACAAATTTCTAAATTATTCAAATTAAAAGTTTTATAGGTATCCACAGTAATAAAAAAATAATAAAAAGCCTTCAAAGGAAGAAAAAAAGGCAACAGAGGGTTTGAAGACTGATATTTAGTTTAATATCTGTAATTAATTTCATAATTTGGCAATACTTGTGCCTCACAGGATAATGGCAGTTGTCTACAGAAATTGCATATGCATTTGCTCAAAACCAGTTTTTCTTTTAACTATCTGTGCACCAATGTACAGCTCCTTATGCTGTATCTACTGAACCCAAAAATATTTTGTGCTTTTTTTGATGCACTTGATCTTTAAATCTCAAGTTAACTTAAACAACCCCAGCATTCAGCAAGACGAAAATTATTTTTACTTGATAACTGGGGAAACTGAAGGATAGGATTCTTACCTTCAGACATTTCACAGGCTCCTGAGTGAAAATTAGAGTGCCCAAAAGCACAGAGGTGACAAATATGCCCGGTTTGCAGTGATGTATGTGGGAGTTCCAGGGCCTTGCTGTGTCAGCAGCAATCCTGCTGCACTTACTCAGGTATGAACCTGAAAATCTTTGCTGTTGCTGCCTGACTGTGTAAACGTTGGGCTGCATGGTTTAATCCCTGGCTGGGCTGCATGATTTATTCCCTGACAGCTTATTATGGCACTGTATCTAACACCCCATGTTATGGAGAATTTGATGGCCTTTATTGTGACACAAGCTGGGCATCTCACAGTGCATTTTCCATCGCTCCTTCTCATGGCAGCACCCCGGTTTTACAGAGTGAGAGCCCATGAACAATGGAATTAGGAGCTGAATGTAAATTCACCAGGATCAAGATGCTGCACTACCCCAGAGATAATGGAGAAATTAGCATAATGAGGCAAACAAATGCTTTAGAGTCATAACTTCCCCTCCAATGCCTCTTGCAACGCTTCCTTTGCTCTGCTGAGTTCTAAAACCATCTCAGGGCTGCTGACAAGCGAGAGATAAAGGAAAAGAATAAAATGCTGTCAACAAACGCTGCCCATTCCTTTTTATGCTCTCCACACACATGATCTGGGCTACAGAAAAGTAGAAACAGTCCTGCTGGGTTGGAGTGAAACAGCTAAATCCTGCCTCCAACTGCAGCCTGTGGCTGATGCTTAGGGGACATGGGAGAAACAAGGTAAGGACAGACTGGTCCTGTTTAGTAAACATCACCGCTTTTGGCAGTCAGAAGTTTAAGGATTTCCTGAACTGCCTATGCGCCATTCATCTAGAACCAAGTTCTAAAACTTAATTACAACTTTATGAAAAAATGCATGTTTTAGACCTATTCCTTGAAAAAAGGTGGGTTCTATTCTTCCCCTAAGTAAATTGTTCACAGCCACCTTTGTAACGACATGTTTTTATTGCTTTCCCTGTGACCCTCTTTCTTGTACATGTTGTGTCCACTGTTTTCTCAGAGGAAATAAATCCTCATATATTTCATAACATCCATCTCTTGTAAATACTTCCATTACTCAAAATGCTCTATCTCACCTTTACACCAGGCATTAATCATCACAGCTGATAATTACTATGATTAAGAAACACTGACACTCAAAAAAAAAAAAAAATCTCTCATTTCATAAGTGCTTAGCTTCCTAAAGGAACTTTCTGTGCATTCTGTCAGAAATCCTAGTTCACCATCACTACAGCTATTCCAGTAACTCAGGAGCCAAACCCATTCCTACTCACATGAATTTCTCTCTCTGAAGTCATTAAACCATTAAAATTGCCCTTGTCACACCTTTGGTGCAGTGACCTGGCACTTTTTGGATCTCTGCAGTGCAGCCCACTAGGTTACATGTGCATCCCCATTTTGGATGCAGTCCCTTCACCTCTGGATGCTGGGAGTGTTTAATAGCATGGCCAGATGCCACCTGGTGGCCCCAGGGCCAGTGAACGTGGATTTTAAAAAAGCCGACATGGGCCCAACATGGATTTTAAAAAAGCCCAAAAGAACAAGGTTATGCAATGTACAGAACAAGGCATGATTTCCATGTCCACTCCCACTTATTAGGAGATGTTATATTTGATCAGCATAGTCCCACACAAACAAACCTCCAGATTTTGGGTGTTCTTGAAGATATGGCCCTCTGCAGCCATCTGCAGCAGGTCAAGCACATGCTATTCATAAATGTTTAACATAAAGAGAAAGAACCACTAAGTGAGAGCAGCATTCCTACAGCTCAGTCCACTGCCAGCATCACAGTTTCTTCTCTTTTGTGCTTAAGGTGATCCACAAATTTTTGGACGCAGTTGTTTGGGGATTTTAAAATTAAAACAATTAAACTATTTAATCATAGTTTAGAAACTCTACAGGTAGGATGCTTACTCCTGTACCAAATAATATCTTATTTTTTATTTTAAATTATCATAAAATAATTTTTTAATGATATTTTTCTTCCTTCACAGAAAGGAGGTCAGAGATAATATATTTCTTCTACTTTAAAAATTAAAACCTAAAAAAACCAAAACAAGCCAAGTTCTTTCCTACATGTGGTCTTTCAAGGCAGCCCTTTATTATTAAAGATGTGCTTTAGCATGGTGTACTTCCTCACATTTTCTTTCTTATTTGGTAAGGCTACCCAGCTGATCATCCAGGTTTTCAGCTGTATCCTTAAAGCCACACAGCATTTCATGCAGCTGAATTGAACTGAGGGCTTGTTGAATAATGAATTCTGCTCTGACTTTGTGAGCCTTCTCATCCAACAATTATAATATTGACGGGTTCCATTTACAAACCTAACCACTTTCTTAGTGAAACACAGGTTTTCATGCAATTTTTATGTATGAGTGTGAACCTTACTTCTACTCTATGTTCATGCTTTCCTTTGTGTTTCTCTCAAGCCTGTTGGTTTCTGTAGGGTTTGGCTGCTGCACTGCTCCAGAAAGTTCAAAAAGCTCCAATTTTGCTAAGCTCTGCAGAAAGGTGCCTTATTTTCAGTTTAACTTTAGCTGACATCCATCTCTCTAACTTTGGATAGCTACAACATAGTCACCTGGGGCTGCATATGAAGGTCCTTCTATGTTGGTGGACAGAAAAAGGCATTTTATAAGACAGTATACTCCAGACTTGTGAAATCACAAGAACCAGCTAAGATCCAGACTTTTAAACTCTAGCCCTCTAAAATTAGATGAACTAATTCTAGTTCACTCACCTATTTTTTTTAACACCACCTTCCTCAAAAGCACACGAGAGCCAATTCTTTGATTGCCCTGAAAAACAATAGCAGAACAACACTTGAAAGCTCAATGTGTTGTATTTTCCCAAGTGATTAGCAGTCCATGAATGCCAACCTGCAAGTGCAAATCATATTCAATTACCATCAATCTAGAGCAGAAAATAAGGACATGATTGTTCACAGAGGTTTAGTGTGTAATTCTGTCTTTTTCAATGATTTCTCCAGAACACACCATGCACCCTATGAAAATCTTCCAGGCACTTAGTTTTTATAGTGTGGTCTAAAGAACAAAATTGTCCTCTTTGATAAGCTGTGATCAAATGCATTGTCAGCCTAAGATGGAATGAATTTGAACCAGCAGCATGGGTTTCCTTGAGCCATGAAGGAGGAAGTGGTAGCAAGAGATAGCAAGGTTTGTTATGTGCTGTGTTCACATTCAATCAATCATGTCCCTGCTCTGTGACTTAATTCATCCTTGTGCAGAGAGAGGATTCATATTTTGTGAAAAAAAAACCCCAAAAAACAGCTGTGAAGTTTTATGGCACAGAATTACACTTTGCTTTCAAACACACAGAAACTTCTGTTTGTTTCACATCTGGAAGTGAAATCAGACTTCAGCCCTTGAGGTCCACGTACATAATTTGAGACTCAGTTTGAAAAGGGCTAGGAAGGTGTTCATTAATATTTAAACTTGTTTTGCATGGCATTTTCTGGGACGTGTTTTCTAATCATTGACATTATCCAAACATGCCACATTTCTTCTTTAGCAAGGTTTTACTGTGGGATTATCTTGATTGATGTGGATAACAGTATTGCTGTGAAGAGATGTTTTTTATGCCTGCACTCCAGTTTCTGTTAACAACTGTAAAGATTAGGGGTTTATACAACAGGTATTAACAGACTTTTCCCGTTATTAACAATTTAGGTCAGTATTTTGCTTTTTATTTTATGCATGAAGGTTTTATGATTATGTATTCCAAGCGATTGTGCTTTCTTGTTTGATTTATTGTTGAGCAAGCTTACTTAAGTCCTTGCTCACTTTTTAATATTTGAGGAATTCAAGAAGGCTGCAAGCTCGAGGAGGGTCAATACATTACACCATGCATTTAGGATGAACGTAAAATGTATTTCCATTTTGTTTTGTGTTTCTATAAACCTTACCAGTAAAGTCATCAACTTCATTAACATTATTGTTAAAATGATGTTCTGTATGACACATCACCAGGGTCACAACGAGACTGTCACAGCTGAATGAACTGGGCTCTGTTCAAGGCTGTGCCTGGTACTGGGTGAGAGAAGGACAGGAACTGCCACTCAAATATATGAAATTACATATAATTCAAAGATTTCAAAAGTCTTTTACCTTGAGTCCCAGCATATAATGTTCCTCCCTTGTTCATCTGCTCTCAAAAACCTCCATTAAGGCTCTAATTTTTATTTTTGTCAAAGAACTCAGAAACCTTTTACATACTTTTCTGAAGGAAAATCTATGCCCCATCTATTCCCTACTATCTGCAGATCTGAAAGTTAAACAGATATTTTTCTTCCTGGTAACAGAAACATCAGGGGGTTAAAATGAAAAAAATTAGAGCAATACCAGTGGGCTGAAATACGTGCATTCACTTCAATTCCAAGCCTGGAGCTTCCAAAAAATTTTGCGTTTGCATAATAAAAGGAATGAATGTTCAAATGAGAAATTTTACATATAAATAGGTTTCTTACAAATCACATATGTATATAGCTTTAAAAGCATCCCAGAATCTTGATGGCTGTAAAATGTTTAGTTGTTGACCTCACTTCATTCTTCCTAAGGAGAAACAGATGTATGTAATTGAAATTATATGTGGATTTAAAGTTCTGCCTAATTTATGGATTTTGATACATCTCTTCACTATTATACAACAAAAGAGGATTTCTTTCTTGCGTGCTCTTGGTTTTATTTTTTTTAGTTTTTTCATTTTGATGTACCTGTATATTTTTTGAGGCTTGTCAATGCTATAGGCAAGGGTGCAATTTTGGCACAAATCTTTGCTCTAGGATGTGTATACATTGTGTATTTGGCCCAAACACAAGGTAATGACATCATCTGCTCTCTGGACAATTAAAAAACCCGAAAATATAAATTATGTTGCCCACTATTATTTTTGAGTACTGCAAATCCAGTGAAGATCTCTGTCTCACAAATACAAGGAAATTAGAAGCTCTTATGAGAAAATAATAAGTATTCCACAGCTAGGGTATATAATCTCAAGTAAAAGGACTAGCAACAGTTCCATGAGGTAAAATCAGTGACATTTTAAATGTTTTTCCTTTTATCAAACAAAAGGTACAGCACCAGCAGCTAACATTGTTTGATGGCATCACACCATGACATCAAGGAGAGCAGGATCTGGCTGACCTGAGCTGCTGTAATGGTCTGGCCTCTCTTTTGAAATAACTAGGGTAGGAGGGTCCCCCTAATATTTCTGCAATTATTTCAGAAATATGTTTCCTTTACACAAAACCAGGGGAATAATCTCTGCTGATGCAGATCCATTCCAGTGCACTCAGTTATAAGCAAAGCGTATAATTTGCTTTTGTTTGGAAATTAATTAAAAGTACAGTTTTCTTTCACGAATTAAAGAACAATTAAGGAAAATACTAACAGCACAGTTCCCTTTAGACTCAGGTGATAAAATTTCTTTTAAAACCATGTGATGTAAACACCTTCCCACAGGATTAAATCTCCTCTGTCACATTAACATTGACCTAAGCTCTGTGAAATGAGTAATTTCAACAGCAAAGCCCTGTTTGGCAATATTACACAATATTTTCTGGAACCCTTCCCTCCAGCGTACTGAGCTGACACCATGACAAGTCTCAGGATCTACCGTATAAGACAAGGTTAAACCTTCAGGAACCTTAATTAGTCTACTGAGCATATGCAAATAAGTTCATAGACAAAGAGAAAAAAAAAATAATAAAGCCTACCAAGTATAGGAGGGAATATAGTTAGCAGAATAAAGTACATTTCTCAAAAATTTGAGACAGAACTGGAATACCAAATAATTGAACATTTAAGGTAATTTTTAGGCAACGCTATTCGCAGTGGGGAAATCACTAAGATTTTGCATGACTCAGACAGACAGTACACTTAAAATATCATTGTATTTTTAAAAAGCCAACCACCTTTCTTCCACTTTGCTGCTCAAAGAATGAGAGAAATCTAACCCATGTGCCCACAAACACAATTCTGGGGTACAGTCACAAGCTGCTTGGAGTTCTGTTTTGAAACAGATGCCTAAGCTTCTTTTCCCCTGAACCTTCAGGCAGGGAGGAAAAGGAGTTGGGACCTAGAGAGCCAAGCTAGCCCAAAGAGGGAGCCCTTACAAGCTGTCTTGAGTTGGTTTTTACTCACTGCAAGCAGACAGAGCCATCTCAGGACACCGTGCAAAAATCCAGTGCCTGGCTCACACAATGAAGCACTACCTCCATCATGAGGAGCTGAACATTCCCAATGGTGCTTTTCCCTACACCACTGTCTTCCAAGGCCATTGGTCCTGCAAATTCTGGAGAAATGCAAGCAGATAAATCATTCAAGGTCATGTAGGCAGATTTCTTCAGCAAGTGTAAGCAAGTGGCTTGTGGCTTCAGGTAAGGGGCTGCCCACCTGAAGACAGGTGGAAATTATGCGAGAACAGAACCACGAGGTTTATATTAACTGTCACACAAAGGAAGGCTGTGCAAACTGAGTGAAATGTCAATCCTAAGCAGCACAGCTCCAAAGCTATTTAAAAATACCATCCCAGGCACTAGGAGTGCCTGGAAAATGGTGAGAGGGGGACTCAAAAGGAGACTGAAATCATGACAGCTTGTCCACTGACTTAAAATCATTATGCCAGACCAGGCAGGTAAGATTTTGCACTAACTTGTCTCAACAAAAGGAATGGATAAATTAAATTAAATTTATTAAAAACACAGAAAGAACAAAGTACAACCAATTGTCTTTACTTATGAAATTTAGATTCAAGAATATTTTCTGGAGCTAAGTCTCACCGTTTTTTGTGAGAGTAATAATTTCAGAGACATACTATGTCATCTTACTGCATTTAAAAGGGAAAATATCTTCTGGATGCGTAAATATAGTAGAGAATTGTGCAAGAATTAAAATATCACCATGCTAAACTTATAGCAAGGCAAGATAATGCCATTCTCATGACCAAGAAAAGTTTCACCATACATTTCAGATATATTAAACTCTCAGACTGGAAGCTATATGTCTTCTCCTTTCCAAACTCAAGCAAATAGAAAATCAAGGCAAGTCCACACTGAGTAGCTCCCACCAAATAATACAAAAGAAACAAGATTCCCAATGATTAGGTTATACAATCACTAAAATTTTCCATTTGAACAAACCTCTAAGACTGAGTCCAGCTGTTAGCTCAGCACTGTGAAGCACTGCCACTAATCCATGTCCCCAAGTGCCACATCTACATGTCTTTTCAAAGTCTACAGGGGTGGTGACTCAACCACTTCTTTTGGCAGCTTGTTCTGATGTCTGACAAGCCTTTCAGTGAAGGCATTTTTATGATTATCCAATCTAAACCACTCCAGTGCAGCACAAGGCTGTTTCAGCTCATTGTATAAATTGTCACCTGGGAGAAGACACCAACCTCCACCTCACCACAATCTCCTTTCAGGTAGTTCTAGACAGTGATCTGCTCATGCCAAAGCAGCTACTTCTTATTTCCCCCACAATATTTTTAACCATTTTTACTTTCACAATATTTTGCCCAAAAGAAGCTTTCTGGCTTTGCAGCCCAACAAGTAAAACATGATGCCAGAGGCTCAGATCCAAATCTAATCTCTCTCTGAACCAAATCAAGAAAAATGAAGAACTGTGGGCTAATGCCCCCTCAGTCTATCATTTCTCTACTATTGAGCACTTGGATTCATTAATACAGGAACCTGGGAATCCCCAGAATGTTCTTAGCAGCAGGCTGTAGAGTTACTTTTTGTGCTGCTGACCAAAAGACATTCAATACAAAGCAGAGATGTTCCAACAGAAAGGTACAACATTCTCTAGTAGCACAGAACTCCACAGCTAGGTAATTTTCTTTCAAGTTAACTGGGAGGGAAATACATCTCCTTAAAATCAGTAGAGATTTGGACTGCTTCTGGTCCAGTATACAAAAGAAAACTGCAGCACCCATATATTGCCCTAAAATCTAGCTTTTGCTTTTATCTAAAATGCCTGATGTCACAAACATCTTTTATGAAAAATCTTTTCTTTAGGATTTTTCCTCCTGAGAAGCTGAGAGGCCTCAGGAACAAAATGTAAACATTGATTATCTGCTGCTGTGGAATGCAACAGGTGCATCTGTGATTGGCCCATGTTGGATGTTTCTAATTAATGGCCAATCACAGCCCAGCTGGCTTGGACAGAGAGCCGAGCCACAAACCTTTATTATCATTCCTTCTTATTCTATTCTTAGCTAGCCTTCTGATGAAATCCTTTCTTTTATTCTTTTAGTATAGTTTTAATATAATATGTATCATAGAATAATAAATCAAGCCTTCTGAAACATGGAGTCAGGTCCTCGTCTCTTCCCTCATCCTCAGACCCCTGTGAACACCGTCACAGTCTGGGAATTAATTTATTTTTTGTTTGAAAAAAAGCATCTTGCTTTGATAAGCTGGGAAAAAGAAGTGGGGAGGAGTAAAGAGAGGTCTGTTTCTTGTCAGCTGGAACCATTTTAATTTATTTATTTTCAAGTCGGTCAGTGAACTGACAAATCAATTTCTTGTTTAGCCCAAGTGCAAATCTCCTGTCCTGGAGTCAAAGCGAGTTGCACATATGTAGGCAACATTTGGATTTTGCCTTCTGAGCACACCCCTCTGAGCTGCAGAACACCAACTTGAGGCTCCACAGGCTCCATGTCAGCCAGTGCCAATGGGTAAACTAATAGGGAGAAGCTTCCTAGAGATTAAGAGATCACAGTTTCTCTGCAAAATACAGGTACAAGATAAGGAAGCTTAATTTCTTTAATTCTTTAAATGGAATAAATTGGAGGAAAATATATTCTATTTTTATTTTGTGACCAGTGTCACAAAGCGTTGTATCACTACACATGTATTCCAACAACAAAGCAAATGTATCCATGAAGAAACACCTACTTTGCACTATTTTATAAATTCACCTGACTTTCTAATTCAGTAATTGTACAGCAACTAGCAGGAGCAAGCTGTGCAATAAAGAAGTAGAATTGTGGAATTTTCTGCAACCTAAAGCAAAACATAAATACCTGGAGCAGATTTACTATTTGCTGTGACCAGCCTGCACCTACAAAACATTATGGCTAGGTACCTTTCTGATAATAAGCAGGAACAATTTTCTGCTTGCCATTTAAATCCTGTGTCAGTCACTGGCCAAAACTGACATTCCTGTTTCTGCAGAAGACATGAATGGTTTCTGGATTAACCTTCTCTGAACACATCATGTTCAATAAGAGGAAGCAGGAAGAGCAGCAAAGCAGCTCCTATCCACAGGGATACCACAAGGAGGTGGTGTGTACTGTGGCAGATCAGTTTGGATCTCTGGAAGGCTTTTGGAAAACCACTGATGCGCATTCTTGGAAAGCAGCGCTTGAAATCGCCCCTAAAGCAACACAGCGCATGCAGAACAAAAACCTCCCCGTGGCTGTGCAGACAGCTTCCCCCACTGCTGATGTGGCTCTATGAAGACAAGTTTGTTCTGCATCTGACCCCACAGATGGGGGGTGCTCCCAGATTCAGATTTTCACCTCCTTGCAGGAGGAGGCTGAGGGCAGCCTCTGCCTCTGCTCTGGCCCGGAGCGCTCAGTTTGGGGACCCGGTGGCCAAATGTAATTGCTGGGACTGATGTGTAAAGCTGTTGTAGAGTGTGCCTTCAGGAATCAAAAACACAGAAAGAACAAATCTGTTTATCTAGCCTGATAGCATCTATAGAATTCACCTAAAATCTGAGAAATCCTGCATCAAACCAAAATATGCCGCTTCAATTGCTGTTTATTTTACGAGGACATGCAGGTGCAATTTAGGGTTCCAACAAGAAATAACCACCACATTTGAAGAAACATTGTTTCAATGACAAATTAAGCTCATTAATAACACATATCTTGTTTTTACCTGAACTTGTTCTCCCAAATGTGAAATTGACCTATTGCATTCACAATGTACTTGAATATTGTCCATTCTTTTATTTTAACTAAAAGTCAAATTATATAGATTAAAAAAAAAATCAGAATATTACCCCTTCTATTTGGAACCAGCTGTGTGCTTCACAGTTCCTGTGAAACCACCTGACTTTAAAACCACCTGGTTTTAAATGTGACATTTTATTAGCATTTAATCTGGCATTAGAAAAAGTATTCTCTTCTAGCTGCAGAAGAATTTTAAAACACCAGGAGGAAAACTCTTCTCAGCATGAAATCAAAAATGACCCAGCCACAGAGTATGAAATCTGCACCTCAGTGTAAGTTTAATTTCTCAGAAACTGGGGAGGTATGAACATGATTTGGGGTGGGCAGGGGGGTGTGGGCAGGGGTGCATTCAGCAGCTCTATCATGAATAATCTCATTACTGATGGAAGATAATGGAAACACAAACTGAAACCTGGCACTGTCACTATGACCACTCTGCTCTCTGTGGTTTTCCCTTGGGCCCTTCATGCATTTGGCACCTCCCAGAGCCCCAGCACTCCCCCACCTTCCCCCTGCACCATCTTCCAATTCTCCCTCTTCCTCTACTCACCCTGCTCTTTCCCTTGATGATCTCTCCCCTTGCCTTGAGATGACTGAAAAATCCTCCCCAAAAAATTCCATTAAAACGTTTTCAAAACTCTGTAAGCTCTGAAAAGGACCTCTCCCATGATGAAAAGAAAAGTAACAACAAAAATCAAAGCCCACATATTCTGGTACAATAACTGCAGTCACTCCATTTATCATTCCTTTTCTTTCCGTCTCCTTCTTCATACTCTTTTTTCACTTTTTTGGATATGATTAATTTGTCTTCATACAGCATGGGGGCAGTTCTAAAAATGTGTAAAACAAAATTTTCAATATCAATAAATATACAGA
This sequence comes from Molothrus aeneus, assembly GCF_037042795.1. Classification (NCBI taxonomy): domain Eukaryota; kingdom Metazoa; phylum Chordata; class Aves; order Passeriformes; family Icteridae; genus Molothrus; species Molothrus aeneus. The sequence continues at coordinate 10,673,081 of NC_089649.1, read as the reverse complement.
TTAAATGTATTAGTAAGGATATTATATAAAACACATCTTTTGACTTTTACCTCCATCCTGTAAGTATCCTAATACTAAAAAAAAATAATCTCTTGAAAAATTCAAGATGCCAGACTGAATGAATAACTCCGCAAAGGTTTTAAATCAATGTATTTAATTCAAATTCAGGGTTTAATTTTACGGTAAATTTAAATTCTATCATAAAGAATGTTAAACTCTATACCTCTTTTTTCGCCTCATGCTTCTATCAGTAATAAAAATCTGTTTTTCACAACAAGTAATTATGAAAAAATCCTATTCATTGAAAAGATTCTATCTGTGAAGGAAAAAAAAAAATGTTCACCAAAGGGAAAAAAAACCAAAACCTTCATCATATTTAGTAAAAGACACAAAGCAATCAAGGTCCTCAGGTGACATTCCTGTACTTAGATTAGAACTTCTTAATCAAGTTACAACAATCTCCTATGCTATCCAAATAACTAAATAACCACACTTGGAGAATCTTTTGGCATAAATATATAAAAAATGAAAGAACAGACCAAAAAATTCCTTTCACCCTGCCTGGTTGGTACCAGGCAGTCTCAGAGCTAGAGCAGGTACTGGAGCTGAGTGGCTGGAGCACCTGGCAGTGTGGAACCCAGGGATGGTGCTCCAGCCTTCTGTGCAGCTACTGCTGAAGCTCCAGCAATCAGATGAAGTCAGCAGGAAACCCATCAGATGGGCAGTTCACAGCAAAACCCCAGAGGGCTGCAAGAATGGAAAGGCAGCAGGGAGGAGAGCAAACAAGAGATGCTGAAACCGCAAACAACCAGAACAAACAGTGGCAACAGGGAAGAGCAGTTTAAGAAACAAACATAAAACTGAACCACACAACACTTTATTAGCAAGACAAAGCACAGAGAGCTCCAGGCAGGCTGAGAAGCAAGCAGGACTTAGTGAATGATTTGAAACACTCTGTTCCAGAATGAAATTAATTCAGCAAATAAAAATTATCTTTTGGAAGGAGACTTTTTTTCTTCTTTAGTACCTATTTCATATTTGTCCTAATGCTATCTGATAGAGATTGAAAATTCTGAAAATCGTTCTGAGAATGTGACAGAATGATAAGTCAGCTGGTGAGCCAAACTAGCCTGTTCACCGAAGAACCATTTGAGATTATTAATAAGAAGCATCCAGAATAGAAGTGTGACTTCACAAAAACCTCTGTCTTAAGTAAGAAGTGACCAATATTACCTCTTTGAAAATAAAGGAGAGGTTGTCCTTGTTCTTTTTAATTAAGCTGCAGGATGAGGTACCTCTTATTTGACCCTATAAAACAGCTCATAAACAGTCAGAACCATCTTCCAGGCTGGTTGAACTATTTCCTGTGGTCAGAGAAACTCAACGCATATTCCTGTCTTTAAAGAGGTGGGTTACCATACCCATTAGGATATTCCCATCTCCTCATGGAGGCTATGAAGTTACAGAGGACAATGCTAAACTGGAGAGTTCTACAGCACATGAACCACCTTAGCTGGGAAGAGAATTTCAAATCACTGTGTCAAAAGCTGACATTAGAGCTGAGTCTGTCCTTAGCATGGAAACTGGAGCCCTCAGGTGAATACTAACCACTAAGCCTCATGTTCACATGTATCTTCTCTCTGGCTCACTGAATCATAAATTATTTTCTGCTTAAAATAACCAAGGTCAAGGAAAGTCCTTGTACATGAGAAGAGATTCTGAACCGGTTCAAATCTCAATTATTGTGGGCGAATTCTTTAACTGTGAACGAGTAAACACACAGAGAGACTTTTGTACCAGCAGCCCTCCAGCTCTGTGCTAAATAAACTATTCCATGCAATAAACTATTTCCTGGATGGGAGAATGTGGTGGTGTTCACAGGGGTCCCAGGACGAGGGAAGAGACGAGAATGTGACTCCATGTTTCTGAAGGCTGATTAATTATTTTATGACATATATTACATTAAAACTATACTAGAAGAATAGAAGAAAGGATTTCATCAGAAGGCTAGCAAGGAAAAAAAGTGAAATGGAATGATAACAAAGGCTTGTGACTCTCAGACTGTCCAAGCCAGCTGACTGTGATTTGCCATTAATTAGAAACAGCCACATGAGACCAATCACAGACCCACCTGTTGCATTCCACAGCAGCAGATAATCAATGTTTACATTTCATTTCTGAGGCCTCTCAGCTTCTCAGGAGAAAAAATCCTAAGGAAAGGATTTTTCATAACATGTGTCTGTGACAGGGGAAGGGGGACAGGTCTGTTTGGTCTTTTTTAAATTTACCTCTATTCTTGAGGCGAGTCACGTAGAGCATGAAGTGAGGGCACGGTGCTCTGTTTCTTCCTGTTCCCTTTCCATCTCCTCCATGAAGTACAGGAGAGATGGATACTTCATTCTGTGCACATATGAACAGCCAGGCCCCCCTCTTCTGCAAGGAGTGAAGAAACAGAGGGACAGCCAACAGTGAAGAAACAGAGGGACAGCCAAAACAAGGAGGAGCTGGTGCTGTCCTTTAACTTGAGACTTGGCATTTTCTCCCTCCCTCTCTGGACAGAGAAGTTTTTATGATGGCAGAGTCTGACCAGGTTATCTGGGACCCGAAAGACACACTTCCCACATGGCACAACTTCACCAGGACCTCCTCACCTTCCATGAATTGTTACATCTCATTTGTAGGTTCTACCACCATTGGCAAGATAGGAAGGTTCAATAAGGAGGTCTCTAATCAGGTGCAAACCTGATCACATTGTTCCAAGTTTAGTGTGTATGTTAATCGGGATTCGTGTCTTTCCTCAAAGCTTTTCTGGCACCTGTAGGAGAATAGGAATTGTTGAGAACAGAAAGTGAATATCACTTCTGCATATTCCAAGACAAGCAGTGACCTGTGGGAATTCAAAGAGAGCTGCCACGCAGCCTGATGGTTCTTTGAGGAAGAATGACTGAAACAATTCCCAGATTCTGCAATTAGCCCTGTTACAGTGACTGTTAAGCCTGCTTCTTTCTGCATTTCTGCATTTCTGCATATGCTTATGCAATACAGAGATTCCACTCTCTGCCTCAAAACAGATTACCTGTTAGTACTGGTTACTCACTAACAAACAACCAAGATATGTGATTAAAAAGAATTTCATTGTGGCATCAACTCTCTTTAAAAGGAAAAGGAGGGGTGGGCAGAGGAAGAGAGGGAGAGAGAGATGCTTTAAGTTCAGAAGCAAAACACTGTTATTATTCTGAAGCAGGAATGACATCCTTGCATTAGCACAGCATGAAATCATGGTAGCAATTTTCATGCTGTATTATTTTGTTTTTGTCAGGTCACTGATTTTCAATTTCATCAATACTATATAAAACTATGGAAGATAATATAATGAAAAGCATCCACTCAAGAGTCCAATACCAAAGCAAGAATACGTGGCTTTTTTCGTGAATTTAAACCAACCAATCCACACACAGAAAATATGCGTTATTTTTGTCCCCAAATAACATAAATATACCAGACCCAGAGGTTACAAAAAAGACAATATACCAAAGTAAACCTGTTGCAATACAACTGTATGTTACTATGGATTACAGGTTCATCTTTACCTTCCTCTAACATGCAAAATAGAAAAGTACAAAGCAAAAAGCTACAGTAGGCTTTGTTTCCACTAACCTAAACACATATTCTTGAGCTCTTCCCAAGCACTATTCATTTAAAGTAAAATTACCACTTAAATCACCCCAGATTTAGCTCACTGATTCCCACCACTGTCACCATGATATTTTATGAAAAATCCCTTTGCCAGGATTTTTCTCCTGGGAAGCTGAGAAGCCTCAGAAAAGAAATGTAAACAATAATTATCTGATTGCTTGGAATGTGGTTTGGAGGTTGCTCACCAACAGGTGCATCTTTGATTGGCTCCATGTGAATTGGTTTTACTTAATGACCAATCCCAGTCCAGCTGTGTCGGGCTCTCTGCGTCTCAAAGGTTTTTATTATTCATTCTTCTCTAGCCTTCTGATGTCTCCTTTCTCTTCCTTTAGTATGGTTTTAGTATATGATATGATAGGATAATGTAACATTACATAACATTACATAACGTAACACAACATGTAAAATAATAAATCAGCCTTCTGAGAACTTGGAGTCAGATTCTCATCTCTCACCTCATCCTGGGACCCACAACACCACAACACACCACCCAGCTGTCCTTCTGTGTTTTGGCTGCGTCATTACACCTGATCTGAGGTCTCCTAAACCACAAGTTATGGCAAGATACAGAAATTAGAGTGAGACACAAGCTATTTTCGAAGCAAGCCCGCCAAGCCCCCACCCATGAGGATGTCACTCCAGGAAGAAAAGCTCACAGAACTGCATTTGGGTAGCAGACAAGTCCTTAGAGATCCACCTCTCAATCTGGAAGCATTTATGAGGTACTTTTCCTAGAGAAGGGAGAAAAAAACCCAAGGAGCTATCCTATATAAAACATACAAACAGGCTTGTGGTTTAGCATCTTGGCAATTAAGTATGTCAGTATCTGCTTCTTTAATTCATAGCTGTTCCACCAGGCTCCAAACCCCTGAACACCTTATCTGAGCATCTTTAGAAAGCCTCAACCCAAGAAACCCTCCTTCCTATGAAGGAGGCACCAAACTTTCAGTTTTCCTCTCAGGCATACACCTCAGCAAGATCAGAGATGATTTTCCAAGGAGATATGAGCAACTTCTTTCCTCAAAGGGGACTGGAAGCCCCTAAATGCTTTCCCCAGTGGAGGAAAAGGGCAGCAGGGAGATGGACACACCCAGTGCTACTCCCTTTATAGTCCAGTTTTACCCATTTCAGGCACTTCCCTCACTGACCCCGAGTCCTACCTGCTGCTTCTGAAGCACTGAAGAAATCCAAGTATTTTGGTTGGAAGGGACATAATGCTCAGCCCTATTCTGCATGGGTGAGGAATGAGCCATCCCATAGTTACCACAGCCTCCTGTGAGGGCAGCAGTACCACAAGAGTTGAAACATGATCAATTGCTGTGATATCCTCCACTGTCCTACAAATAATGGTAGCCATATCTTTCCCCTATTAATATGCTGTGGGAGTAAATTAGACATTCCATGATTTTTTTTTAATAAAACTGGATCCTTCCCATCGCTATTTGAAAATAATTAGTCCTTCTTCAACGCTGAATGATTAAAATGTAACTAACACCACACTTCTTTCACATGATCAATGCTGGTACAATGAATAGTGCATGAATTAATAATGCCTAGGCACTTTTTCTAATTGTTTCCTAATGTTCTGTTATTATATATTCATTTGATATTCACTGCAATGCTAGTCATCACCATTTTTTAATTTCTTCCAAAAAAATCACACAACTTGCCTTTGCTTTCTGCAAAAGAATTAAAAAGAATGAAGAGCAGTCACCTGATTTCTGTCAGGTGAGGTCCCAAAAAAGACAAACAAAACCAAAAAAAAAAAAACCCAAAACCAAAAAAACCCCACATCATTTTCAATGAATTATTTTCCAAGTGTGTAAGTCCCTAGAAGGTGGAATTTTTCTAGCTTCTATGGTGTCCAAATTTTCCAGGTGGCATCAGATTTCTCATTATGAGCTGCCTTTCTTTGTCTGTTTTCAGGCTGTGAAGTATGAAGAGAAAATCAGGTTAGATTGTTCATGGAATTACCACCTTGTCTTTAAACAAAACAAAATATTCTAATAACACATATTAGCAAGCCAGACACTTAGGAGGAAAAAATTAAAAGCATTGCGTGGAAACACATTCTTTAAAAGCAGGGCACCTTTATGTGATATAAGTAACAAATGTGATATCCAGAGGAGTGTGTACAGTACTTGTTTTGTTTGTTATTAGGCTTTGCTAGCCTTGATCATATCTCCCAGCACAAAATCTACTAAGACAGATCAGTCAAGACAATACCACAGAGTATTTTCCACCACAGAGTATTTTCTCTAACACAAATAAAACATCCACCTTTTGTGGAAAAGCTCAAAAAAATACAAAATACAAAATGGAATGACTCCAGGCTTTGTTTTGTGCTGCTGTCCATATCTTCAAAATACCTTATCAAATAAAATGAAAAAAAAGTGCTTACATCAATATTTTATTGAAATTCTTTCAGAGAAGACTTACATGCATTATATTTTCAAGATGAGATGCAGACTATTTTACTTGCAGCAGAGAACAATATATTGGATGATAGCTGACATTTGACTCCCAGGGTTTTTCTTTTATGAATCAAAATTCATTTATGGATAGTAAAGTAGAAGAGTGTGGCTAAGAAATCAATAAAAATGTTCTGTATTCTAGTTATGGAACATAGAGATAACCTTAAATCAACATTAAAGATGCTGGCCTGTGTAAACATTGACAAAGCCAAAGGAATTATTTTAAATAATAGACTTCAACAAGCAGATATCAACAAGCTCTGTTAGTGGAGATTGCTGCCATCATTTATGATGGTTCTAATTTATTCAGCATGTGAAAATGATCAGTGGCATGCAGATGATGGTCTAATTTAGACAAAAAAAATTCAAACCATATGACAATGTTCATCTTTCCTCTAACAGCTCTAAAATTAAAAAAAAATATCCTTTAAATACATAACATCTATTTACTCAGCCCAGCTCCATGCCAGTTGCCAAAGTCAGTTTTGTTTTTATTTTCCTTATTGGCAATGAACACATTGAAATTACACAACTGAACACACATAGCCCATGCATTAATAAATGCATGAATCAGCAAAGCCCATAAAATGAGTAGAACAAAGACCTCACATTTCCTGGCTGTCCAAAGCATGGCTGCTGTTGGAAAGTACTGTTTGTAGAAAGAACAAAACACCACAACAGCAGAGAGGGATGAGGATGTGAGCTCTGCACACACACAAATAAACCCATCTCCCCAGCCTGGAAAGAGAACTGACCCAACTGATCCAAGCAGAAGGGCAAAACAGAAGAAGGGAGTGAAATAATTTCTACAAACAGGCCCAACTGAAACAAAGAATCAATATCAACAGAAACTCTTGTGACGGTGTTCACAGGGATCTTAGGTTGAGGGAAGAGATGAGGATCTGACTCCATGTTTCAGAAGGCTTGATTTATTATTTTATGCTATATATTATATTAAAACTATACTAAAAGAACTGAAGAAAGGATTTCATCAGAAGGCTAGCTAAGAATAGAATAGGAAAGAATGATAACAAAGGTTTGTGGCTCGGCTCTCTGTCCGAGCCAGCTGGGCTGTGATTGGCAATTAATTAGAAACATCCAACATGGGCCAGTCTAAGATCCACCTGTTGCATTCCACAGCAGCAGATAATCAATGTTTACATTTTGTTCCTGAGGCCTCTCAGCTTCTCAGGAGGAAAAATCCTAAGGAAAGGATTTTTCAGAAAAGATGTCTGTGACAAACTCTGGTAAAGAACGAGACACATTCCAAACCTATTTTACATCAAATACTAATTCTAGGAAGACATATTGTTCAACTTTGGGTTTGAAACACTCTGCTTCTGAAAAACAGGAGCCTAAGCTAACTTTTTAAGCATTAAATAAAATCAATAGCAAAAAAAAAAAAAGTAATTCCTATTTACATTCTGTTTTACTTCAAGGATTTGATTTTTTTAAAACTTTTGCCTGTTTGATCACCAACATATAAATTTTTCCTCATTCAACAGGCTATTTTGAAATAGCCTGTTGAAATGGAGCCCATGTTTGAAATGGAGCTGTTCTTGAGACCTCTCAGGTAGAGCTTTAGAACATCCAGTTAATTTTCAGTTTATTCAGAAACAGTTCCATTCTATTACTCTAAATGATGATGTGTACTGCAAAGAAAGCCATAAGGAATACCTACAAGTATACAGCTCATGACTGCAGCACATATCTTATTTATTGAGTCTTCCAATAGTTGTTAGCACGTATTGCTAACAAGGCACCAGAACCTACACTTCTGGGAATAAAGGATTTCAGTAAAAAAGGCGTATCTATCTCTCAGATATATATATAAAAAAGGACCTAAATATGCAACTTTAATGTACCCCAAAGACAAAACCTAGAATCAAAGGAAAAAAAAATCCAAAATGTCTTTCTATTTTATGTTTTAAGCAATAGACCTGAATTTTCTACATGTAACAATATTAGCAATACTGTATATTCAAAATGTCAGAAAATGTTTGCCAGCAGGATCAACACAGTGAGAATGAGGAATAAAACATGTCCAGGCAAAAAGAAAGTGCTTTCTCTCCCCTTAGTCTGATGTTTTACTAAGAAATCAAAATATGCTTATTACTCTCTATTGGGAAATGCATATCAATTTCACCTTTATTTTATGAATATTTACTTAGCTGAATACCTAGTGCTGCTAATCCATATTTTATGAATATGCGTACACACACACAAAAGCTACATGGAAATTGTTTTCTTTATAACATAAAAGAACTTTTTCTCTTGGTGAGCATTTATTATTTTGATCAGGGAGAAGAGATAAGCCCCGTCACCAGCCTAAAATACATATCTGAATCTTGAGAAGTTTTTAAGACTATTTCCAAGCCCTGGATTTTTTTTTTTTTGTTTTCATATGGTACCTTTTGAGGCAGAAAAGGAGACACTTTTTCCTTTTCTCTTTTATTTTGTCCTTTATTATGCCCTTACCTATGTTATCTTTAGTGAATAGTAATACATTTCATAAAGATAACCTAATTATTTTCAGGACAATAAGCAGCAAAAAGCCTCAGTGGCTGAGGATAAAAATGCTTACCTTTTCACCACCCCCATCATGTGATATTTTTATATCAGCTATTTTCCTTTGCAAGGGTGCAGGGAGAAGCATCAGAAGCATTTTCTGCTCACATAGGAGAGAATAACACAATATATGTGTTTCAGAAACCATTTCTCAGGATCTTTCAATTCCATTTATTTCAAATAGCACTGCCTCAAGAGTAATAAATATACAACTGCCTGGGGACAAAACAAAGTGTTTAATCTTGATGCAAGAGGTTGCACAGTTGTTAAACAAGAGAACCTCAGAACTTGTTTCTATTAGACGGAAGAAGTGAAGAATTTTATTCAGGATACTTTCTGCCAACAAAAGGAACTAAGGAATGTAGGTAGATTTTAGCAGTAAAGACATTAAATAAATGTATCATGCATGAGGATTTTTGTATGCTGACCTTAAAGCTGCCTCTTTAACTCAGCAGGAGGCAGATCAGACAGGGAAAATCAGCAAATTTTGTAATGGAGCTGTGTGTAGACACTAATGTTTACATCCCTGTTGACTCTGGTTCAGGAAAACATGAACATTAGTACTTCCTTTACAAAAGTCTCATTACTAACCCACTGCAGTGCATCACCACTGTAAGCACCTATATATGCTCTTGCTTTGTTCAGCTCAAAAAGCTATTCTGGCATTAAAATTGTTGCTCAGGCCTGACTTATTTGTATTTATGTATTCAGGAATACCCTAAGGTCAGTAATTTTTTTCAGCGGTATTACAGTGATTTAACCAAATTATATGCCTGTCCTTCCTCTAAAGTGAGAGTTTTAGTTTAAAAAAGGAGGAAGTAGTCTCATAAGACAAGAGAAACACCCACACTTTTGCTTGAAAGGTGTCTTTAAAAGTGTCAGTGTTTTGTCTAGTCATCTCAGCATACAACCTGTGTCCCAATGAGCTACTTATAAATTAACCACAGATAGCTAAGGCATTAAAGGAGGTTAAAATGCAATACCATTTTTTAGTTTGGATGAAGCAGCTGCAGTGTAGAGGAGTATTAATTTATAAATTATTATATTTTATATAATATATACATTTATATTATATAATTATATAATATCATGTAATTAAATACATAATATATAATATATTATTATATATAATAAATATATTATATACATTATATAATATAATTATATACATTATATAAAATTATATAATATATGATATATAATTATATTATATAGAATATATTATATGAATTATAAAATATATAAATATATATAATATATTTATATATATAATATGTATTTTTACATTATACAATTTATTTTTAATTATATAGAAATATTAATTTCTGGTTTCAACCATGCTTTTCCTAATTCACTGCTTTAGCTGACGGTAACCCCACAGTTTAGTATGGCAAGACATTAGTGTCCAAGGCTGCCAGAAATTATGCTCTGTAAGATCCTGCACAACACCACAGCTCAAACAGACATCCATGAGCCACCAAATTGGAAACTCAGGTTCTTTCCAAGAATACAAAGATGACAGCAACTAATTCATCAGGAAAAATTTGGATTGGAGAAGCCCAAGAAATTTATTTCAAAGTGACAAAGTGGATCACAAAAAGATAAATTTAATTTTGGAGCTCTCTTTTTACAAATACATACCTATTTTTTTCCTTAACAAGGATGTCTAATTGCAGGTTTTAGGCAAAAAAAGCTAAAAAGGAAAATGGATTAATGATGACACTCCTCAAATAAGAGTTATCTTCAATGTGATGCTTTCATCTCAGCCATAAAACATGGTAAAAGACCATGATGAGACCATAAGATAAGACAAAAGGGCAGCTAAATTCATTGAAAGACAAATTAATGAATGGCATCAATGATGTAAGCTTACAGAATCCATGCAAGCTTACAGAATACCAAGTAATTGAGACCAAAAGCTAAAAGTTCAGCAGGCAAAGATGAAAAAAAAGCTTACAAGCCTTTCTCCTTAAAGAAGACAATGCCACAGCAATTGAATACCAAAATAAAGGTTCAGCACTCCTCACCTCTCACAGAGAGAGATTTTGTCTGAATGTTGCTATGCACTGGCCTGTGAGTAAGAGAATCAAAGCTGCTTCTCCTTCACATGAACTACAGCCCAAGCACCAAGTTGGGAGTTCATTGGTGGGAAGACTCTGTTTTTGTTCTAAGTTTTCCTAAGTTGTAACTATTTGTGTCTTCTCCTAAAAACAAAAAACAAACAAATAAAGAAAAAAGAAATTTTTTTGCATTAGCAAAACCAGATTTGAAAATATAGTATTTGAAAGTGCAATTTTGGGGAGAACAACAAAGTTAAAATTAAAATTATGTCAACAAAAATATAAAATTATATTCATATACAGAAGAGAAAAAAAAAGTCATTAAGTTGGTCTTTTCTTGGACCAAAACAGACAAGACAAAAAGAAGGGTCCAAGGTGGATTATAAACAACCTTTAGACTAAGGGCAAATTGTAGACTGTGAAAGTATCATGATTCAATAAAAAAAACCTGCAGCCCAAGGTACTCTTCTTACAGGTGATATTACTCCTACTATCACAGTACCAATTTCTGGTGCTAGTCCAAAAGAAAATGAGAAGAGAGATCTGCAGTAATAACATGGATATGTGCACACCCTCAAACAAAATACAGCTGCACTACACTGCACAACTGCTAGAACATCATTCTGAATTGGTACAAACACAAATCCAGAATTATCCTCAGTTTTTCCAGGCATGGCAATCTCAGCATCATCTTTTTGCAAAGATAATTTAAAATGCCCACCGAGCACTGAATTGCTAGAATAAATGTTGATATTGCTCTAAATCTTCATCAGCAGGGAGATAAACTTTTATTGCATCTCCTACATTTTCAATGTAAGTAAAGCAAAAGGACATCTGGATAGAGGGATGCACGTGGACTTTAATTCCCCAAAACTGTGCAGCAGCAGGACTGGCACAGCTCCAAAGTAAGAGATTTCTCACAGCTGCACAGAGACCATGCTGCATCACTGTCAGAGGGAAACACAAGGCACTATGTGTAAAATTCAACCAGTTTTAGGGGTGCTGTTGACCTGTCATGTTAGATTGATGATTGACATGCAGCTTAATCCCAAACTAATCAGACTCCCACCTTGCTTGCCTGTTGGTCTCATCTAAAATCACAGCAAACTGTGCAATGAGGCAGAGAAACCAGTGCTGGAAATGACCTCTAGCCTGGCCTTAATGGGGTGTGTCTTGCCAGGTTCAGTTCCACCTTTGTCCTGGCTTTCCTCACCCCCTCCCTGTCCTGTACTTCATCTCTATACTCTTCCCAGGTCACCTATGCCAGCTTCAACTCTTTATTCATAATTTTCTCCTTTCCCTTCAGTTTGACCAGCCTGTCAAACTGAAGCCTCCAAAACTGGGCCATGCCAATGTTTCACATTCCTTGACCAGTTTCTTGCTCTGTTGTATTTGTGGGGTGCCCCATGGCAGGATGGAATGATGAATCTGACTCCATCTTCTCAGAAGGCTGATTTATTATTTTATGATACTATATTATATTAAAGAATACTGGACTAAACTATACTAAAAAATATAGAAAGGATACTTACAGAATACAGAAAGGCTGAATAAAGAATGTTAAAAAGATAATAATGAAAACTCGTGACTCTCTCCAGAGCCCCAACACAGCTTGGCCCTGATTGGCCGAAGAGTGAAAACATCCTCACCAGAAATCCAATGAAACAATCACCTGTGGGTAAACAATCTCCAAACACATTCAAAAGCAGCAAAACAGAGGAGAAGCAGATCAGATAATTATTGTTTTCCTTTTTCTCTGAGGCTTCTCAGCTTCCCAGGAGAAAAATCCTGGGTGAAGGGATTTTTCCAGAAAATATGAATGCGACAACCAGGAGTTGTCACATTTTTCCAGAAAATATGTTCCACATATTTTCCAGAAAATATGAATGTGTTCCAGGAGTCTCCTGGATTGCCTACAGCTCTCTCTGCAACTTCCAGCAGATGTCAAGGTGGTTGAAATCTCCCAGCAGGACAAGAGCCTGCAAGGACAATATTTCCTGCAGCTGGAGCAAGAGGGCTTGGTCAAACACCTCCCTTTGTCAGGGGCCTGTAGTCAGCCACAAGGTTCTCTTTGTTGCTGGGCTCTCTGGTTCCTACCACAGGCTTTTGACCTCCTCATGGCTATATTTCAGAGACAACTCTCCACACTGCATCTCGGTGCCCTCTTGATGTGGAGACCAAGTCCTCTGCCTCTCCTTCCTCCCCTGTCTCTTCTGAACTGCCTGCAGCCATTGATAGTCACACTCCAGTCATGGGATTCATCTCACCAAATTTCAGGAATGGCAATTGTAGCTTTCCAGTAGCATCTCCTTATTGGTGAAGGCTAGTGGTTAAAGCTAAAAGGGGAGGTAACTCACACTACAGTGTCTGCCCCATAAATTGTCTTAAACCAACACACTCTCTTTGTACAGCTTGCCAGGGACGAGCCTGATGCTGTCCTGCTTCCTCTTCACATCCAGTTTAAAGCTGTGCCAGTTGACACTGGCCGGGGTCTCTGTACAAATCACAAATGGGACGGGGCTGCTGTGGAACGTGCCTTGAGCTGTTTTATTTTCCAGCATCAGTCTCATTACATGGGTATGACAATGGGAAGATGCCACCAGCTCACATCCCAGGCAGCAGACAAGGAACTTAATGTTACAACTTACTTTATAAGGTTTTTGACCAATCACACAAAGCAAAAGCACACTGACAGTAGTTCTATCCAATCACTATAAGCACACGTACCTTTGGTTAAACAATGCTTGCTTATTTCGAATACAATACCTGCTTGTAAGCCTTAAACACAATGCACAGATCTCCATTATTAAGCTTCAAACTTCCTAATACCTTGCTAGATAAACTTTTCTGTAGCTTAGGGAGTTATTCTAGACAAGCGTTAATACACAGACCATTGTTCTATTTGTCCTTGCTTTTCTACTTTTTAAATAATTTTTCTGCTGACCAATCTCATGGCTGCTGCTTATCTCTAATCACAGTTCTGCTGTCTCTGGGGCCTGCCTTTTGCAGCTTTCCCAAAACCCTCTGATTTTGTGGATTCCCACACCAGTGAGACCCACTAGTTCCTGAGCAAAGTCTCCCCTCTCTACTGAGAAAAAGGGAGTCCCATCTGATACCAGCACACCTTGTGCTGCATAGACCATTTCAGAGTCAAACCCCCCAGTTTTGTCTTTACATAGTTTCCCTGTTCTCTGAAGCAGTTTGACAAGATAGAACCCTGTGAATGGCTCCTACTTCCAAAACATTCCCCCAGCATGGAGCAGAGTACTCCGGGCTTTGAATATGTCAATCACTCAACCCTGCCTGGCAGTGCATGACTCTGTTCCCACCTGGATATGTTTGGAAAAGCAGCATGCTAGAATCCCTGATTGCACTCAGGCACTGCTCAGTGACAAAACTGAGCTTCAAGGAGCTCTGTGCTGAGGCCAGGCAGAGACATCCTGCTCCTGCCCTGTGGGGGACATGCTTTCCTCTCCCCGCTGCTTGTCTGTCTCTCTCCTTCTCTTACACTTTTCTCTGACATGTGGCACTGAGTCAACTACCTACAAGTAGTGCCTTCCTGCACATTTCATGTGACCAATCAGAGCAAAAAAAAAAAAAAAAAAAAAAAAGAAAAAGACTAATGAGGCACTGGAATGGATAATAAAAACAGAATTACTTGTCCTGCTTCAGATCTAAGGCAGTTACTGATCTGGAGACATTAAGACATTTCCCTATAGAAGGACTCTATAAATATCTCGACGGGTGATTTCTGGCTGCCTTTGAAGTGTCAGGCACTTTACATTACCAGAGATTCCTCTGCATTAGGCAGACAGATGTGATATAACATATTAATCCCAAGAGGTGGATAGCTATATCCCCTCTTGGCACTCTCCTAAAACTCACCAGAAAGGACTGAACTTAAAGCAAACTGCTTTGAAGATGTTTGTTGTCACTTCATCCATTTAGAGAGGAATGGTGTCAAAGCCAAATGCTGTGTTGCTGGAATCTGCAGGACAGCCTCCAGCAATGCTGAGTGCTATTTCTGCCATTTGTTCTGCAACTGCAAGGGCTCTCCAAGTACAAACAGTGCAGGTTTGTGCCACATCAGACCTCTGCAATTTTTTTTTCAGGAGAGAAAGCTTAACATCATACCGGGGATCAAGGTGCTGCTGGGTTAAGGCACTGTGACAACCTGGGGTTGACTTGAGCCAGAAGAGCTTTCACTACAAATAAAGGATCTGTGGTTTGTTTTTTTGTTTTGCTACAGAGAGTACAAGGCCTCCAAAAAGGTGCTAGAGGAAGAAAAAAGGCAAATGTCTACATGCTGACCCAAGCCTTCCTTGCTGTGGTTACCCTACAATTGCCCTGAAGATCTGCTCTATCACAAATACCCAATGTTGAGTAGGAAAAGATCCCTTCTGCCCCCAGCCACATTTACACCCACGAGCACAAGCTCACAATCCCAACAGAAATCACCTGGAATGCACATGATTCAGGGGTTTATTGACTATGATTATTTGTGAAAGACGTATATTTGGGGTTTGTGCTACAAATGCAAACAAAATTCTGACAGGCTCTGTAGACTTGCAATTACTATACTCAAAGTGCATCTGTGCTTATGAAGCACAAATAATAGAAGCCTTTGTCTCTTTTCCTATCTTGAGATAGGAAAAGGCACTTAAGCCCCTATTTCCAAAGGTATTTCTGTCTTCTATAAGTCACTTAACTCCCACTGAACTTGGTACTTAACTGCCATAGAGAAGCTGACATTTAGGTTTTATCTAGACAATTTCTGAAAATACCTTCAACTCCCTGGAAAGTAAAGGAACAAACATTAGTGGCATCTCTTAAAAATGGAGAATATTTGAGGAAGGTAGGAATAATCAGAAACAGCCAAGCCTAAAGCAAGTTTGGAGGAATGATGCCACTTTTGGAAAGCAAGAACAGTTTAAGTAACACAGTGAAACAATAAAGCTACACTACAAAATGAAAATAAACAACAGTGAGTTTACCTTGGTTGTATATATTTTAAATATGACTATCCACACCAAAATCAGCTCTAGTCTGGATTTTACTTCTTTATTTAAATTGAGATGGTTAAAAGCACATATAATTTTATTCTCTTTACAGAAACAAATAAAATTGCAAAAAAATCAAAACCAAGTAGTGTGTGAAATTTCACAGAAAATTTCCAAAGACTTCTACAGATGTTTTTAAATGCCTTTATGCTCTTACTTCATTTTATGAGTCACTTGTGATACTTGATCAGCTCTACTTTGCTTTGTATTTATAAAGAATAAAGTGTCAGCTTTATGTCAGGGTGTTGGATGCATCTACATCTCTTCACTTGCACGCAATTCAGCTCTGCACCTATGACCTTGTGTCCTTCCATTTTCACAGCAATAATACAGTTCAATCCAAACCAGACAACTTTACAAGACATTCAGAATGCCTACAAAACATGTGGTCCTCTCTCTCCTTTCTTCCTCCCCATCCCTCACTGAAAATTGTTATTTGTTATTTATACAGAACATTCTGCAATGTGTACCTGGGTGATAGGGAGAAAGGAGAAAACAAGCTCTAGCAACCACACAAAATGTATGTGCCAGTTAATTAAACATTTCCCACCACCTGCATTAAAATTATTTGGAAGTTGTTAGGCAGCTAATTTTTTTCTTATTTACAAAAACCCAAAATAAACAAAAAATCCCAAATAAAACAAACAAACAAACAACCCCCCAAGAAAACAAACAAAAAAGCAAGAAAAAAACAGCCAAATAACAAAACCCCAAATAACAAAACCCCAAAAACAAACAAACAAATAAAACCTCTTCCCAAGCACACAAACAAATCAAATTTGTTCTGCCAAACAAAATATCCCCCAAATCTTCATTTTGCAAGCCATCACTACCATAAGAGAAGTCTGCCACTGCATATTCTGTCACCAATTCCCAGCTTTATCCATGGCTGCAATTTTGGGAGTATTGTGGACGATATTGCCATGATTTCTATGTGTAAAAATTTTACGTTGTTTTGCAAAAACAAGTAAAAGAAAATTTTTACCCTCTTCATTCCTTATCTAACAGGTGTTCAAAAATGAGAGAGAACAATGCTACTCAGTCCCTCAGTTCATCACAGGAAAAACCAAAATAAAACCAAAAAAATAAAGAAAAAAAACCCCAACAAAAACCTACTAGTTCTTTATTTCCCATCAGATTTGCCAAGCATATCCCTCACATTAGATGAGACAAGAAGTCCTTGTGAATGGATCAGTAAGCTCCTCCAAACTATTCAAATAACTTCTACAAATGTCAAGTTTTAGAAAACAAGAGCCTGTGCAGAATATGCCTATATAATTTCACTTTACAAAATATGCTTCAGAACACGATCCTCTGATACTGTTTTTATTAAAACCACAGCACTGGCAATCACTGCCAGGAAATGATGCTGATCTGAAAGCTCTAGCTGAACAAAGCAACACCTTCAGAGAAGAGGAATGTTTATTATTAAAAAAGTGCTACAAAACCCTGTGATGTAAAAAAGAAAGCTGTGTACCTTCTTAGAGAGAGCAGCCGTAATCCTGCTGAGGAACATTCGTGTGCCTTGCTGAACTACCCATGTAAGGCTGGCCAAATGTTTGATTAAATTCTCAGAGTAAGCTCTGCGATCCCAAACAAAATTCTGGTAGAATCTTCTTAATGTTAACCAGGTGTCCAGAAACAGATGAGTACTCTTCGGAGGAGTGCTTTTAATATAACAGTTTAAAGTAAATAACCATTTTAAAGCATAATATAAAGAGAGGGGTTGGTTTGCTTTTATGTTTTTTTCCCTAAAGTAAAGCTCAGTGCTACTTAAAAGCTGCATTAAATTAAGCAAATTGGGGCTGAGGGGTGTTGCAATTGTATTGAAAAATAGACTCTCATTACACAGATAGGAGTGGACTTTCAAAAGAGATTTGTAATTTTATCATGTGTCACAGACATCTTTTATGAAAAAGCCTTTCCTTAGGATTTTTTCCTCCTGAGAAGCTGAGAGGCCTCAGGAACAAAATGTAAACATTGATTATCTGCTGCTGTGGAATGCAACAGGTGGATCTGTGATTGGCCCATGTTGGATGTTTCTAATTAATGGCCAATCACAGCCCAGCTGGCTCGGACAGAGAGCCGAGCCACAAACCTTTGCTATCATTCCTTCTTATTCTATTCTTACCTAGCCTTCTGATGAAATCCTTTCTTCTATTCTTTCAGTATAGTTTTAATGTAATATATATGATAAAATAATAAATCAAGCCTTCTGAAACATGGAGTCAGATCCTCATCTCTTCCCTCAACCAATAACCCCTGTGAACACTGTCACAACCATGAGCTACAGAAATCAAAGTTTTGGTCTGTTTTTTTTGTCCTTGATTTTGTTTTTGCTTCATGTGTGGTTTGGGTAGAGGGATTTCGTGTGGGTAGGGCTTTGCATTTTTGAAGACAAACCTAAAATTTTCATATGCCCTCTCAAATCTATATTCAAGGTGTTAGACTCACAGAAGAAACCATCCAATATGCAGGGTTACATGGAGCAAAATTAAACAGGCATGCAAAAAAGCAAAAGGTTTTGGCTTTAACCCCAGCTGAGAGTTCAGAAACCTCATGAATTTGAAGCACCTCCAGCTCAGTCCAAGGAGTTTCCCAATCTGCTCCTACAAGTCACAGTGACAACAGCTCCCTGTGCACCACCCCACCTTTTCTGAAATCACTCCAGAATGTAATTGTGCCACAGATGTGTCTGTAAAATCCTCCCTATGCTTGTTTCCAGCTTCATAATTATGAAAGACCTCCTAATTGGTTTTCCTCATTTGGTCAACTCAAAAAGAAATGTGCCCAGCAATACAGCTCTGTGTGTGTTGGGAGGGATGAAAGTTTGGCAAAGTCCCACAGATATGTGTGCATAGCAGAAAGATTTTTAAATGTGGAGTCTGAAGAAGGATTAGAGATGGAAGCAAGTTTTGATATAGAACAATTGCTGAGCCAGTCTTACTGGATAACCAAGGAGGCAAAGGGTGTGTTAGTTAGAAGGATTTTTTATGGCTTAGAGCAAAGGATAAACCCACCCCAAACAAGAAGATGTTTTTACCAAGCACAAAGATAGCACAGGCAAACAAGGCAGCAAATGTGTCAAGTAGAAAAAAGGTCTCAGAATTTTCCACTGCAAGAAAACTGAAAAACAACTTCTAGCTTAAACTGTAATGTACTAACTTGTAGTGATTGGAGAACAGTAACATGAATATGGTAATTACAGCAGTTATGATAGGCTATCGATAACAGTTAAGGGATAGATTGGTTCTACTGTATGAAGATGCTCAGCAAAGAAAAGTTTATAATGCACTGTAACCAAAAGAAAAGTATATAATGCACTGTAACCAAAACCAAAGGGTCTCCAGTCCTGCCTGCAGCTGGAGCTGACAGCTGTGGGCACAGGCTCTGTCACCCACAACCCTGGGGTGCTGTAACATCTTGGATGGAATAAACTGCATTTTGGATACAATAAACTGCATTTTGGAGAGCTGCCTGGAGTCCCGCATCTCTCATTTAGGCTCTTACATGTGTGCTTTATTTAAATTTCACTTTAATTTCCAAAAGAATCTTTTCACATCCTTAAGCATCCAGCCAGAATAAATATGGCTCCTAGTTCTAAGCAGGGAGCTTTTTTCTTGCTCACTCGTTTGCTTATGACTATACAATTTAATTAATGTTTCTGTAGTACTTTTTCTGCCAGATAGCGACTTCTCTCTTCAACTTTGCTTTTCAAAAACACTATATAATAAATCACAAGGGAAAAATCTTTATTTTTAATTTTTCCATTTATGTATTTAATGAACATTATTGAACTTTTGCCAAGTATTTATTGGAAACTTAGAATAAATATCTGCAAACTACTAATTCATTTCTGTCTGTGAGGATGAAGTAAGTGTTCTGCTGACACCAGAATTTTAAGAAAAATTAGCTCTTTTATTAGAAATCTGCTCTTCATTTTCAGTAACATTATAAAAGGCTGAGTTTTAAACTAAGCTAAAAATCAAAAGCTGTTTGCTTTTTTTATTTTTTTATTGAATCTTTTCCCTCCTTTGAATATAACAAGTTTTGAGGAAACCTTCAAAAACACAGACTGCAGAATGCCATGCCAGGCCTACTACTAATTAGTGCTCTGCACTGGATTTGGAGTTTTCAGCAGTGAGGACCAGGCTGGCCTCTTGAACTGCTTTAGTTCTGCCTGCAGTTCTCTCTCTGGAACACACATTGTGCAGATGAATTTGCTGCATTTTGATGCACAGCTCCTCAGATCTTTTCAATGCCTTGCTACTGGGAGGTTTTCCTTCCCAGCTGACCCCTGATAGGTGCACCAGTGCTCCCATTTCCCCATTTCATCAAAGTCTCAATCCTCTCTTGGTACCGTTTGTTCTCAGTTATTAACCTGCCTCTCTGACAGAGCTGCTCATGTTCCATTTGAGGATAGGCATATTTCAGCTTTAATGGCCTAAATATAAGAAAAAGTGAAATACTGGCACAAACACCAAAACTCTTACTGTACTCACCCCCAAATTTCTCTGTCATATGCCCATTAAAGAGTTATTGTCAGCAAGTTGGCAGGGGTATCTTGAGTTATAAAATGGAATCTACTTTATCACAGACCTCTAAGGCATGGTATTGATTGTTTAATTATGAAACACAATTAGTCTTCCTTAGGAAAAAAATGTGAAGCTGCTTCTTTGTGAAGATGCTCTGTTATTCTCA
This sequence comes from Molothrus aeneus, assembly GCF_037042795.1. Classification (NCBI taxonomy): domain Eukaryota; kingdom Metazoa; phylum Chordata; class Aves; order Passeriformes; family Icteridae; genus Molothrus; species Molothrus aeneus. Next base: position 10,652,522 of record NC_089649.1, on the reverse strand, counting down.
GAGTATTTCATCAGTAGAGTGAAATAGAATTCAGTATTTAGCAGCATTATTTCTTTCTTGATGATATTTTGACAGGATCGGGTCCATTAAAATAGAGCTTTTAGTGCACCATCCTTTATGTCTGTGTGTAAACTACCATAGTTATCTGAAGTTTTCACACTTATAATGTATCTAAAGCATCAATTATAAATCAAAGCATTCAACATTCAGTAGGTTTCAAATTATGAATGCTCTTGATCATATTTCATCTTACAGCTCCTTTGACAAACTATATGACAAAAGATTTTTTTTAAAGCCTAATCTTTACTAAATAATTGGCTATGTAATTGTTATGTTTTTGCATTTATGAAAAGGAACTGTGTATTTTCATCCTGAATTCTTTCTAGGCTAAGAAAACCACAAAACCAAAAGAAAAATTGAAACCACACACCTTACTGCCTCTGAAGGGGTCCTTCCCACAATATCCACAGACTCATCACAGGCAAAAGTTAAATACATCAACATAAGAATAAAATTATGATTTGGTTGCTTGGCATATGTGTAGTCCTGTATCAGATGCACTTTAAACAGAAATTACAGCTTGCAATGTTATTTTCATATACAGCCCTGACTAGAAGTAAAATTTTAAGAAATAAAGTAAGTTTATTTTTTGGCCATCACAAATTCTTGATTTAAGATGTGAATATTGACTGTGGCTAGGCTGTAGGCCGAATTTATGAGTTGAAAATAAATCTCGATATTAAAGAATATAGATGCCAGTGTGTGGTGGAAGTCTGTGCATGTACACATACCTGCTTTAAATTGGGCTAGATGTTTTCCTGCCTCAGAACTGTTCTGCACATCCCTTCAGTTCTTCACATCATCCCAGGCTAAGGATTGAAATGAATCCCGGTGTGAAATGCTATCCTCTCTTCTGCAAGCAGAAAGAAAGAGAATTGTGGCATAATTCTGCTGTCACAGAGCACTCCTGGGTTCATTAGCAGTAACAGCAGCACAATGAACAGGCTGCCTTGTGAGGAACGTGCTCCTCACATGTAGAGCACAGATTGTGCCACTCATGACATCATGTCACAGCTGGTATTGACCTACCACAATTAACTTCAGGTTCCTTCATCTCTGCTCCAAGATAAATAGATAAATAGTAACTATTTCCCAAAAAAAAATCATCTTTTCTGGTCTGCTTTCCTACTTTTTTTTTTTTGAGAGGGTGATGCTTTGACCAAGGTATTTCCTATTTCCTGCAGTCTGAAAGAGCAAACCTATTTTTGCACCCTTATCAGTTGTGGAAATCTGTGACATGATTCACTGTTTGCTGGAGTAAGTGGACAGCCTACCATTGATCTCAACAGATGAAAAACCTGACCTTTTACATGCAAGTTTTTACTCCCAAAGGAAAGCCAGGAATGGCAATAAATGCACAACTCAAAGTTATGAAGACCTAGTTTGGGCCATTTTTTCATTTGTGTCTTCTTCTTTTCCTCTCTGTATTGTCCTGATCCTTTTCTAGGTTTGTGGGCAATTCTTGGATTTGAAGACAAAACCTTTTAGTATTTCTGAAGGAGATAGACATGCACAAATCACAACTACTTTTTACTGGAGTTTTCCTGAAGGGTGACCATCAAGAACAGTACGGCAGATCATAATGCTTTTGTTTTAACAATGATTTCTTTTTTACTTTTACTCCTCCAAATTGATAGATGCCTACCTACAAAAGGGCATTTGATAGTCTGGTTTGTCTTTGTTGTTCACTGGAAAATTCCATAAACATGGTAGCACTTCCTAAAAACTAAGTACTCCACATTACACCCTTTTAAATGAAATTATTAAAATGTATGTATCTATGGGGTGTGTATAGGGTACTGGTAAAGTGCAGACCACTGTATCATGTAGAAAAAACCTAGTCAATTAGCACATCAAATTTAAGTGTAGTTCAGCATTCTCCAGGTTACCAGATTATTTGTATCAAGTTTTGTCAATTTAGCAATGTTTATTTCTTCTTTGATCAAACCCAAGATTCTAAAGACCTTTCAAAACAAGATTGAAAATAAAATTTGAGACAAAATTTGCTGTTCTGATGACATCATGTACAGCCAGACAAACTACTCAACTCCCCAAATGGAGTTTTAATCAAAGTTTGCAAATGTATGCACTTTGATGCCCAAGTGTTTGCCTATACTCACCAAGAACCAGAAATTACTCTAAAGTGAAGAAATTTCAAGACTGATAACCTCTCAAGTGGCAGTATAATTAACTGATCATCAGACCTGCATGAAGCATCACATTGCTTAGACCTACACAATGTGTGAACAACCAGTCTTTCAAACAATTTACAGTATTTCAGATAGCTAAGATTCACTTTAAGAGTTAAGGAAAGTTGTGCTTGAAGCAGTAATATTTAAACACAGACCAGAAAAAAAAAAAAATCAAACATCACTCTAGAAAAATACTGAATTTGGGTGAAATCCCACAGATTGATTATTAATAGTCTATACTTTCCCCCACATGACATCTTTTACATTTGATACCATTGTTTCTGACAATGAAACAATGCATAACAAGTGCAGTTAGGGCAAATTTACAGAAGTTTATGAAAGTAAGGAACTACTCACTGAACAATTAAAATTGTGGGAAGTGGGTATTTTATTTGTAATTTTCTATAACAAGACCCTGGGGATACACTCGACTAATGATTCAATAATCATTAAGAGCTTAGAAGTATGGGCCCCTTACAAAAACAGATTCTTACTGAAACATCAGAGTTTTAAATAGAATAATACTGTATTGTGGATTCTCTTTTCTGACAGAGTACTCTGCCAGTACTTTGTGAACTTCAGGAGGTACTGGGAGCAACACTTTAAGAAAGTCATGATATTTTTAATTTCCCTGAACATTTTTCATGTACCCCTTATATGGCATTTGAATGTTACTCCCATGTCACTTCAGACAATTCCTAAAATGCATTAATTAGAATAAAAAAAACATTATCAATTCTGATGTTTCAACTACAGCCCAGATGATTCCTCATAGATCTGCTGGGAATGTGTCCAGTGATTCCTGAACATTTGAACTCCACTTCAGTCCATTTTTAATTTTTACATTTTCCTCCAAAATTCCTCCTTGGTCTCCTTCTGCACCCCCAGAAGCTGCAGCACTCAGAAAATCTCCCTGTTCTGAGTAGCCTCTCCCTGGTAGTCTGGAGTACCAGCCTGGAATTGAAATCATACTAGTACCAAAAGGGAGCTTCCTTTGATATCTTAAATCAATATTTTCAAGCACTTGGGGGGAAAAAAATTAACCACAGATAACTTTCATAGATTTGGAAAAGTAAAATAACAAAACACCAAACAAGTGAGAATGTTCCCTTTCTCCCCACACAGGTTTTTGCTGCTGCCTCCCACAGAAAGCTACTTGTGTTACCCTTTCAATACATTCTATTGAGAAGGGCACCAAGGAAATCTATTCTTTCAGCAAAATTAAGAAAAGACACAAGAAGTTAAATGTTGTTCATTAAGGAATTGGTACTGCATGTAATTTTCAAGCCTAGGGTTGTGGTTTATAAATATAATTTTTCTTATATTTATGCTAGAAAGAATGCTGCTCTTCATCCATACTGGAAATACACACCCAGATTAGGGACCTTTTAAATCTAGTCCAGCCTAGAACTCTTTCAGTCACTGTCACACTGGAAGCAGCGCCCCACAGCCCACCCTGGAGCCCGAGCCCACCCCCAGAGCAGATGGGTGACCAGAAGACCCATCCGGGAGGAGGACGTGACCACAGGAGGCCAGAGCAGGTAAAAAACATTGTCCTGAGGTGCACATGGTCATATCCCTCTTGTTCTGGGATTTTATGGCCGTTGAGACTGTGATAGGATCCAAGAGGCTCTAGCCAGCCTTCCTTCCTTCCTTCCTTCCTTCCTTCCGCCACTTCCGCCACTTCCGCCACTTCCGCCACTTCCGCCACTTCCGCCACTTCCGCCACTTCCGCCACTTCCTTCCTTCCGCCACTTCCTTCCTTCCTTCCGCCACTTCCTTCCTCTTTTCAATTCCTAGTTTCTTTTCCTTGAAGTATGGTAATCTAAAATTGGATGGGTAGAATTTGCTAAGTTGCTCAGTGAAATGGTTAAGGTTTTGTCTTAGGTCTTCCAAATTTCTGATCTCCTAAAGCTTGCCAGTAAAGTTTGGGTTTTAACCTCCTGTTAAAATAAAAAGCTGTTACATTTCTCCTGTGTACCCATTTCAAGGAAAAGTAGTACCTCAAGCCTCTATTAAATAACTTCTTCTGAGCAAGAACTGTCCATTACAGTTGGTAATGGACAAAGTGATGCCAAACAAGTCATCCCAAACAAACCATTTGATTTTCCACATTTTTGAGATATAGTCTAAGTCCTTCTGCTCTCACATCTAGAGTGATGGAACAATCTCTTAATTCCAGAACTGGAATAATCTCTTTTCCCATCCCCAGCTACATGTTGTGTACATCTTCCCACTGCAAGCAGCATATTGTAGCATGCATGTACTACAAGCCAGTGTGACACATTTCCTGTAATCTCCAGTTCTCTCTGAAGGTTTATTTTGTTTGCATGTGAGTATGCAAACTCATATGCAAACATAAAAAAAGTTTCAGATGCTCTGACTCCACTGTCTAAATACAACTTGATAATAGTTGTGGAATGCAGGGTTATCCTCTGAATATAGAACTAACTTCAACAGAGTAATTGAAACTGAAAATATTTATACACAGATGTTAACCAAGTAGAAAGTACCACATGCACTGTTTCACAGCTTTGAAACCAGGCCTTTACACGTTTGAAGGTGATCTATGTAATTAGCCCTCAAATATTTTAACACAGACAAGATAAAGATTATGGGACCAGACTGAAGAGAGAAGGGTTAATTATTGCTTTTCCTGAGAAACCCAGGGTAAATTGCTCCAAAAATCTGAAATATAAATCTGACCATTCATAGTCACTTTTTAATTGGAGATTTAGACTGAGTTTCTGTAATATTCTATCTACACAAGTGAAAGCAAAATCCAGCTTCATAGCTTCCCTCAGGATAAAGCCGGCAAAATCTTCAAATTATTTTTGCATTATACAGCTGGAGCAATATATGAATTTTTATACCTTTCATTAGAATTTAGCAAACACAAAACTACTATCTGAATGCTGAAGAAGGAATTCTGCTTTTTTTTCTTAATCCCAAGGATTCACAAGGAGAAAAAACTCCAAACCCTTCACATTTTCCTTACTCCTGTTGCCTTCAAATGTGGCCAAAGTTGCTGAACAAGACAGATTCACAGATGGAAAACAGCAGAAGACAGAACACTTTTCCAGTCATTTGGGTGTACAGAAGGCTCAAATTCTAATGCCAAGACTTCAACATTAGAACATTAGAATTGGATGAAATACCCAACAGGAAGGCTTGAGTCATTAGAAAAATAGACAGAAATCTAAGCAGCAACTAAGACACCAGATTTATATTTTATCACTAGCATAGTTCCATGTTAAAACAGCCTGTGGGGTGGAATAATTTCTCATGGATCATGAATCAGCTGCTTTTCCACAGTGTGCAGCGTTCAACTTGGTCCTACAACCAAGACTAATGGTATGGCACTCAGTAATTGAAGCAGATCTACACTGCCTTTTGGAATTGGACTGATTTCTATTCCAGTTGCTTTGGGAACTAACCAGATCATCACAAAAAACTGATTAAAAAATTTATCAGAGTGACATTATAGAGTTCCTGCTTAATACACTGAAGCACTGAAGGTCTGATCCTGCAGTGCTTATTCCCATGAGCAATACTTAATGAAATGCCCATTCCTGCTCACCTAAAAAGAATAATTCATGAGAAAAGATTTCTCATTTAAGTATTTACAAGAACAGGTCTTCTCTTTGACCTTTCAATTACATTATCATATATACTTAGAAGTCATGGTATTAACAGCCATATTTTATGGCTTTATATTTACATATTCTAAGTGCTTTAAAAGTTACAAATTGATATGGTGGTAATCATTTTCCTCACTTATTTCGCTAACACTTGAAAAGTAATTTCAGAGAACTTTCACTTCTAGCATTAACTTAGCTTTCTATGGAATACATGCTGACCTTAGCAGTACTACCAGTGTTCAGGATTAAATAATGACTAGAAGGTGATTTCTGTTAAAGTCAAATGAATAAAAGTAGGATGAGACTCCAAATCAAACCATAATCCTGACTGCCTCATATAGGTAAAATTAGATTTTTCTGTAATGAACACTATTTATGTCGCTCCTGTACTCTTAAATATTTCAATTATCTGCACTGATAGAAAAGAGCAAACCTTCATTGATCTAAAACATTATTCTATAACATACAAGAATTATTTAGGATTTGACAGGCATACACTGGATATTAGGTTTTTCAGGGAACATGGAATAGCCAGAATGAACATCCAGCATCACACAAGCATTCTGACCCAACACACAGTGTTTAGGGAGGAAGAGAAGTATTGCTTAAAAGGTCATGGCTTGGACATTCTGTCCTTCAGATATTAAAAATAATTTCAGAAAGCAATTTTTATTCAAAGAGAGTGAGCAAAATCTGGGTACAGGTAATGTGTGGCTCCAGGCAATAAGATGATTGGAGCATTGTGTACCTGTCCCTGGAGCTGATGTCCACCCCTGGTAGAAGTATCACATATGCCAGGGGCAATGTGAGTGGTCCATAATATCATCCATAAAAACCTTTTCTTCTTTCAAACTTCTCATAATTCAAGGAATGAATTGCCTTTCTTGCCTGTTTCGTCTACCTGTTTGCAATTTCATTTCACTCTTCTATTAATCTGAGGCCTTACAAACTATATCATTCTGCAAATCCAATCACATCATCAGCTCCAATTTCAGTCCACAGCAGCGAGTTATTGAACTGTGAAAAGAAAGAGCCAGAGATCTGTTTCTGCACCTAAGACCTGCTCAGCCTTGTTTACTAATTTAATTTGATAACAAAGTTGGTAATTCCATTTCTTCCCAAATATTTGAACGTTACATTTTTCCAGGTACATATCTGCTCATTTGATCTAATGGCTGTCCTTTCAAAAATGTCACAGAAAGCCATTAGCACAGCTTCACCAGTGTTAAATGGTTGGACATAAATGCTGATTGCTGAGAACAATCTCCTTTGCCCACAGCACAGTGATGTAAAGGTTGGATAATTTTATTACTTTTAATAGCATTTGCAGCTATGCAAGCTAAGCCAATGATATGGGTAATCAAATCTCTGACTTACAGGGTGACCACCTGTGGCTATTAGGGAAGGAATCCCCATTCTTTTAGACCCAGGCACAATGCCACATAACCAATGGGTTGCCATTTCAGAGGGGGCAAAGGGACGAGAAGAAGGATGAAGAAATTGCTCTGGATGGCAAAAAAATTTCGTTTTCAGAATTCCTCATTGCCCATTCACAGAGAATCTTAAACACAAAGTATGGGGGACTTGTGAAGTCTCCTTGTTGCCCCCTGCACCCTCCAGACTGCACATTTGGCAGGTCTGAGACCTGTCTGTGAGAGTCAGATGCACAGTGCTGCCAAAAGAGGCAGACCTCACCCCATGGCTGTCCCCTGTGCTTCCCTCTGCCCTGCTGTGGAGCTGCACAAATTTTGGAAGCACAGAATTTTCAGCTGCAAGAGGCAGTCCCAGTGCCACTGCTGACTGTCATCTTCCACAAACGAGGGTGGAAGAGCTTCAAGGCAAGTGGTCTGTTCACTTATTAAGATCGCCTCATTTCCTTAATTGTAGACTAATTGTGCAGGCTGACCACAATTTAATTGAGTATAAAGAGAGAATAGTGACCTCAAAACTAGTGAGGTAAAACTGGGTTGTAGATATTTTCCAAGTTACACAGCATTTCCTTCATTATTCCTTATCCTGTTGTGTTTTTTGGGTCTCACCTTTGCAGATTTAAGCTGGAGCCTCAACATGGCATGGTGCAGAAAATACATGTTGCACTTTTGAGTACTTGAAATAAGCTGTCAAATTTCAGAGTGATTTCAAGCCTCTCTTTTGAAACTGTGCAAATGTACTGCAAATTATATAGTGAATATATTAAAAGAAAGAACACAAAATATTTAGTCCCGAACTGCTGCATATTTGAGTTAAGATTTATTCCATGGATGCTACCATGGCTACTAAATCCTGAACTTCAGATCCAGAGATCTGCTAAACCAGATGAACAGCAAAATATTGTTCAAAGAGGTAGATAATAAATCAGAAATACTTCCTATGTGAAATTAGGAAACATGAAAGTAACTTCTTCTTTTTTTATGATGCACTCACTTTCAAGAATGCTGCATTGCAGAAAGCATTTAGCTTGTCATGTTATTCTATTATTTTATTTTACACTTCATTCGTTTCTATTACATAGTCTTGCACTTTATCATTAGGGTGTTCTGTTGTTGCAAACAGGCACATTGAATTCTGATCCAGTTATTCCAGAAAAAAATTTTGTCAGCCTTTAAACTGAAACAAATGGATGAGTGTGACACTCAACAGTTTTAATAATGTGCGGACTCTTGGGTATTCATGGCCTTTAGATGCCTAAAAATAATAATGTTTTTGTATGAAAAATGAATATTGATTAATGAACTGATTTTTTTTTTGAACAGCAGTTCAGCCAGTAGCTATACTTGTCATGAAACTTGTTATAAATCACATAATGTATATACCAAGCAAATGGAATTTTTCCACTGCAAAATGCCTCCCTATCATAGGCACATATGCACTGCTCTCCTTAACAATGGAGGACAAACACTAAAAAAACAACTATCCTCCCTGACATATGCTTCACAAATTTATGCGTGAATAATTATCAGAAAAAAATCAGCAATATTGTAACCATCTGTGAAAGTAACGAGCTTCTGTGTAAACCAATATCCTATACACATAAAAATTCCTTTATCTGCAGGTGCTAGTACTGGAAAATGCTACAATTTTTCTGGAGTTGAAGATATACTCAGTATTAATTATTTACAATTTATTTTTCCAGTAAAATGGAGACTGAACTACCATTACTGTAATATACCTCTGATAAGCCACAAAGACCCTAAGAATCTTCAAATTTGACTAGACAACCAACTTCAGATGATACAAAAATATATAGCAATTAATTCATTCAGTTGAAGAAAGAAGCAATGAAAGGAAAATAACTTCAATATGCTCGTAAGGAAAAAGATGAAGGGTGGAATATTTAACACAAAAATATTAGTAAATATTATCACACTCCTGTAGAAATTTTAAAAATGCTGTGAACACTTTAATAAATTGAAACTTAAACCCATACTGTGTTATTTTTTACATGCATTAAACCAAACCATTCCTCTGGAGTTAGAACCAGGAGATTCCCAGAGCAGGGCCAGATATCAAAGTGCTTCTGCTAATCCATCTGCTGCCTCCTGAGTCACCTGAAAAGCTCACCCAACACTCTTCTTCCCCTCTTACCTCCAGCCTAAATCTTTTGAAGAGTTTATTTTTTTCCACTTGGCTCTTAAAATGAAAGGCACTAGAGAATCACACTTTTTTTTTTGTTGTTTGGTTGGGGTTGGTTTTTTAAAGCATGACCCTTTTAACACTTCATTTTATGTATTTCATTAACCATAACACTAAGGTCTGCTGCCCTCATTCCCAAGATACTCAAAACCAATAAAAGTGACAGAATCTGGATGTATCTCACTTCTTTCATTTCTCTCCACAAAATTTACCTTGTTTCATCATACTTAAAGGATCCAGAAATAGTGGATATAATAAATATCCTGCACATAAATATTGGAAAGGGTGGGGTGGGGTACTTAGGGGCTTCTAGGAAAACTCTAATTTCTTTTTTGTACTGAAACATTCTCAAGGAAGAAAGCTTATCTTCTCGCTGCATTTCACAAAAATTTCTCTTAATTGCACAAATCATGATTTTCTACATTTTCTCTCAAAGCTCTTTGTGGAACTCCTTTGATTCAGAGTACTTAAAGTTGCCTATTACTTGAACAATAACTTCCTTCAATAACATGTAAAATACAGGCAATTCTGTCAATCTGAGGTATTATTCCTAATCTTTTAGACAGAAGAAAACCATGTCATTTTAGATGAAAAAAACCAAACACAGCAATCTGAGCAGCAACAATCCAATGTTGAAGCAATTCAGTTAGTTTATTTCTCCACTTCTCAATCTTTGGGTATTTTCACAAAAAGTAACTTGATTTTTTTTTTTAAACTCACCAGACAAACCACAGAAGGGTTGCTTATAACAGAAGCACATAAGACAGGATATTCCTTAAATCCAGAAGTAAGGCAAAGCAGCTCTTCCTAATGATCTGTTTGTGAATGAAATTGACTGTTTTTCTAGCATGTCTGGTAGCAGTCAGGAGAACAACTTATGGATCCAAAAAGACTTTCTTTGGTTTAACATGTCTCTGTTTTGCAGAACCATACAAAAAGTTTATTTTCAGGGAGCCAAAACGATTGACAACAAAATAAAAAGGGCATGTAAATTTTCATAATGTAATTACCCTGATTAATTAACATATATTGACAACACAAAGTATGATTTTATTAAAAAGCTGTAATTGTAGTCAACCACCAAAATCCTTTAAAAACTTGCCTTGCTGTTCTTCAATCTCAATTTTGTCTCTGCTTGTAAATATTTAATGGCTTTCATTTTTGCAAATGAATAGAATTGCATTTGGCTTATAAGAAAATAGCTTTGTAACCCTATTACAGAGTGTGCTATCTCAGCACTTGCCACAAGTATAAATCTTCTCCAGAGCATTAACATGTGCAAGAGAAAATAATCTTCATCTCAGAATCAATGGAATTTGAAAAACCCCACTTATTTGGCAATTGACACTTTTGGAAAAGTTGCATCTTTCAGATAAATAAATTCTAAAGAGCTTTAAATTTTCCATCATAAAAGACTGGGATATTCAGAGGTTTCTAAGCAAAAAACCAAACCAGGAATTACAATGCTACTTTGTATGTTGTTTAAAAACTCTTGTTGCAGTTTTTAAACAACTTTTTGGCACATTTTAACTAGCAAGTATAGGAAGTCTTGCAGCACAAAATCCTCAGCATTTCTACACAAATCAAGCAAAGGAATGATTCTTACATGGTATTACTATTAGATCTCTCTAAATGTAAGCATACCATATAAAACAGAACATTTTCTACAAGTGCACAACTAAAGTATTTTCAACACTTTTCCTGAATTCCACTTAATTTTATAATGTGTCTCTATTATAACTATAAAACACAGGACTTTTTCCTCTTTCCTTGATGTTAAAACTCAAAAACAAATTCTAAGAAACTTTTAGAAGTTCTACACAGACATGAAACTTCAAATGACCAAGAAATTCTCAGAAAGAAAACTCTCTTCATGTTATTTTTTAGAATAGGTAGAATTATAAACTTTTTGCTGATCTGGTCGAGTCTATGACCTTCCATTTTTTCATTTCACTGGGACTCCATCTAAACATTTTTTTTATTGTCAGCCTCAGTCATGAGTCTCACAGTTAAGAACCAGAAGGAATGGGAAAAGCCTAAAAAAGAAACAAGGAGTGGAACCCCTGAAGCTCTTGGTGGAATCAAGGATGGAGTAGAAAAAACAAAACAAAATAAAGCAAAAGAAAATGTGGCCAGCTCAAGGTTTCCAAGAAAGAAGGTCACCAGCCAGCACAGCCTGGGATGACACTCCAATGCCTGCAGCTTTTAAATATGCCTCACAAGAAAGGAATAAGCAAGCTGTGCAAGAAGAGCAGATGGAAAAAAATTTACCAGTACTAGTATAAAGTAGAGCAGAGAGGCTGTGTGTTCTAGGAGCAGAGCTGCAGAAGCTTGAAGACAACTGTTGTATAAATACTCTTTAAAGAAAGCAAGTATGATCTCACCAAAATGCTTCCTAAATGACATGGTTTCAAGATAAAGAACAGTCTCATTATGATAAAATGTATCAGCAGAATTAAAAAGCTTCTAAAATTAGCAGGCAACACTGAATAATCCTCAGGCATGCTGGCATGAAGTAGTGAAAAGTTTAGGCATTAAAAAAAATGCATTGGTAAAATTTAATAAATTTAGTAAAATTGAATTCCATAATTAAAGTTATAAATTTAATTGAAAAATGGTAATATACCAAAATCTAAACCTTGTTTCAGCATAGATAACAAAGTATTTCCTTTCTTATTTTAGAATTGTCATGCAGGTGCAATTAAGTTTGCCATACAGGAGAACGCGGACCTGAAGTCCAGGGCAAGTATTCATTTAATGTTTTTTTACCTTTCCTTTCTTAACAAGGAATAAATTCTGCTCCTGGATTATTTATAAGAGCTAAATGACACATAGCATTGACACACACAGAAAGTTTGGTTCCTCTCAGTGCAGAGGTAAACCTCTACTTGCTTCACATATTCATAGGGACTTGGGCAGATCAGATGCAAGTCAGAACAGCCTGGGAGAATAGCTGACTGTAGCCAAGAATCAGAGCATTAAAATGAAAAAGTAAAACAAGATTCTCATGGGAATCAGCAAGGTGTCCAGTCCCATGGCTGTGAAAAAGTTTTAAAGACAAAGATTAAATAGGAAAATATTGCTTGAAATTAAAATGTTTGAGATAGTGATAATTAAACCTCTGGTTTTGTTCACTTTTACATTCAACGAGTGAAGACCCTGGAGGAGCAAGGCTTGGTTCTGTAGCCTATTTTTTCATAAACTTTGTGAAAAATCTCATTTGCTGTATGAAGCAGCAGATGCTCATTTCTGATACAGCCTTTGCATGTAGCCCATATCCTACAGTCCCTGTGTAGAGGGAGAACACACACAAGTTTCACATTAGCTCCTGCATTACAGGAGCTGAATTATAGATGCAATCACCTCACTATCTTCAAGCTACTTGGTGGAAAATTCAAAAAATAAAGCAATTTATTCTTAGAGACTAAATACTCTTCTCCTGGACTCTTCAGTCTGTCTCTGTGAACACCTTAGAATTTTATTTTAATTGCTAACTTCATCAGCAGGAAATTATAGGCTTCAAGAACAGAATGCAGGAAAGCTTCAGATAGTAATAATCCATGACTAAATACAATCTTAAAAGGTGAATGAATACATGTTTAAAGAGTTTTGTTTAAATCCACTGCCTGAACAGTTCTAATTCTGTAACCTGCATAATTTACTGCATTATGATTACTAATATATTTTTAATGTTAACTGTACTATAATCATTGTTCAACACATACAAAAGAATAAAAAGGATAGAAAAATGTATGTATGCATTTGATAAATTGCATTTAGTAGGTTTTCTATAATAAAAGAATTGATTAGAATTTAGAGAAAGATATAGTTCATAAATTACTGAATATACTGACATTTTAATATATTTCCAGTGAATATTCACTTCAATTAATCTGCAGATTCCTCATAGTATAAACAAGTCAGCTTGTTTTAAATACAGACTACAAAAATATGCACTGTATTTTAAAATCTACCTTTCAGCAACATGAGATCTCTTGTTTTTTAAAATTTCTTCTTAGTTTTTAATGCAATCATATTGTATTAAATGCTATAGCTTAGGGCAGTATTCCATTACGCATTTATAGGTCTATGAACATACAAAAAAAATAAGTCAAGGAGTAGGAAGGAAGATGGATACAATCCATAGGTTATTCTAACTCTTCACTCTTCAGCCTGACTCCTACTGTAGGTAACAAAAAATCAACATCTGCTGCATGATTCATTTTGTAGGCTTAGGCCTAAAATAAATCCAGGAGTTAGCATAAATTGATAAACATATAATATTAATATTTTCTTCTTATATCATTACTAAAAGAAGAGAACAAATGCTTCTTATTATCTAAAGGGAAAGCAATGTACAAGAAGTTCTTGAAAGATCACAAGATCACACAAACATATGAACAAACTTCTCTAGATTAAAACTAGGGCTCAACCTCAAATGTGAGAAGGATTTTATACAAAGCAGAGCAATACTCAGCCTGAATATAATTTGTTATTATTATAAATATAATAATCTTCCTTCTCCTTGTTTTCCTGGGCACAAATATGTGTGTAGATAACATGCCTGTGTGTGAAAATGACAAACAACATGGGGAAAGGCAGCAAGAGTCCATGTTATTTTCTGGTGTTGCTCCATGGATTAGGCACATCAGGGTATGGACCACAGAAGGACATGGCAGTGCTTCTACCAGGGACACAGGAGGTTGTGTTTCTTCACTTCCCTGAGAGCCACTGAGTTCCTCCTGAGCTGGGCCAATGCACAATGCAGAGCGTGAAAGCAGAAAAAATTGGGATGTCCCACTTGGCAGAGGCTTCATAGAGTGTGGACGGGCTTAGCAGCTGGTCTGAGTTAACAGAAGCAGAAATTGATAAAATATGAGTTTATCCATAGCAAGGAAGAAAGCAGGGCCATTAGCATGGAACCTGATAAAATAGACACACAAGGGATACTTGCAGTCAGAGGATACGTGCCTTAATTTGTTGTAAACTCATGCCAATTAATTATTGACATTAATTGCTTTGTACCAATAAAATACAAGAAGCTCTTGCTTTGTCCAATGAATATAATGAGCTTTGATTTAACCAATGACATAAGACCATGCTTTGTTAAGGGTAAAGAACTTAAGAACAACTTTTAATAAAGGAGAAGCCATTGCTGTCACTGCACAAGTGTGTGTGTAAATCATGTGTTCATCTCAACAGTGACAATAGAGTGTGTGTGATACCTCTGGGCAGAACTCTCTGGGAATCAGGGACGTGGGATGTATTCCGGGCTCTGAGAGCCTCCTACCAGTCAAGATAAAGGACAAGCTGAGGATGAAAAGGGACAAGGGACGCATCAGCATCTGTTCCTAACAACCAGAACAGCACCAGGGGACACAAATATCCCCTTTTGGATATTGTGCTGGGGTTTTCAGCTGTATCTCATAGCTACAGACCATTGTGTGACAAGTGGGAAATTGATTTTTCACCAGCCTCAGTGAAGGGGTGCACAAACCTTTGTCCCTTTGCTGTGTGAGGGAGCATTCAGCAGGGCCAGGTGTTAACAAGTTCCTACCTTCAGAGGGGAGCACAGCTTTCATACAGCACAGCAGGAAGGCTCCAAAACCACCCTGACAGTGACACTGAACTGAGAGGGCCACCCGCTACTTCTCTGATCAACTCCCAGCTTCTGAAAATTCCTCAGGTAGAGAAAAACCTTCTTTATAAGGAAGGTAAAGGTTTATATACTACCACAGCACTAGTAGCTCACACCCTCCTAAGAAATCAAGAACTGCTTTCCATGACTTCTGCTCCGTTGCCTAATTTGTAGAGCTCCAGTTCTTTCCTAAGGAAGAAGCTATGGGAGGACAAGGTAAGACAATTTTACATCAGCTTTACATTTGTTGGGTCTGTTGGGTGCTGCTGCAAGCATAAAACATTAAAACAAACAACAAAACCAAAACCAAAATTAAACAGTAGTTCTGCTTACTGTACACTAATATACTTTGCTTCAGATGCTTTAGCTGAATAAATAAGAATACTGAATAGAAGAATTGGTGAATACAGACAAATATCTAAATCCATTTTTCTGATGAATAAGAGTTTGTGTTATTTATTATTATTGAATTAATAAGACTGACTATCCTGAGGATGACCTTTAAATTATTTTAATGTAGACATTAAGAATATGAATAAAGTGTGTTTTTCTGAAAATACTATTTAGTAGCAATCTATAAAAACATTCATACTTGAAAAATACAAAACAGGCATCAAGGAAAAAATTGTTTTGTGTTTGAAACAGGTTTCAAAACATATTTTAAATATGTTTTAAAAATATCATCATATAAAAGCATATCTTAGTTAGAAAAAGCATGTGTTTTAAGTATTTTACCTGCTTTTTATCAGTAGATAATAATGACTTAAATAATTTTTTTCAGTATACCTTCCATCAATTAAAAAATATTTTTTAGTTATTTAGTTCAGAGAATAAGGCAACATAGGCATCTCAATATAATTATCAGAAAGGAAATTAGAGAAGTTAAAGACTCCTAAAAAGTTACATCCTTGTCAAAGCCAGAGAACAGTAGAATCAATATATGAAAGGTTGCATGTCTGTAGCACCATTAGGCAAAACAAAACAAAATGTATTTCACTCTCTTCAGTTTTTCCATCATTATGGTATTTCCTTTGATTCTACTTTTTTCCTTTTGAAGTATTACCTCAACATTTAGCCTGCAAAATAATTGCATGGTAGCAGAAACCTGCACTTAACTTTTATTCTGTAGGCCCCTATGCAAAAGCCTGACTTAGGACATAAATTCAGGAAAATAGACCTTGTGAACATTATAATAGCAAACCACAGAATTCAGAAGAATATTCCATAATTTTTGTGAAAGTGAAACCCTGTAATTTGCCTAAGTTGAGACCACTAATACAAACATGTTTAAAAAAATTAGTACATAATCGCTAAACATGCGTGAATTGTATACACAGAGAGAACTGTCTACAAAAAACCAATAGAATAGTTTAGGAATCCTGTGTTTACAGTACAGTAACAAATTTTAGATCCAAAACAAGAAGGTTTTTTTTATGTCAGTGTAAATCCAGGTGACAGTATAAACCTGATATACCTGATGTCACCACAGTTTTCTGCTGGTTTAACACTGAGAACATCTTTTCATTCTAATAGTTACCATTGGCTATGCCAAGCCTAATAATAGTGTTATCCCTACCCTAATAATGGAGTCATCAGATGAACTTATAGGATTGTGAGAGATGATTGGGAAAAACTGCATGGAAGATAACAGGAAAAATTATTTCTCAAATATAGATGGGTAGAGGGACAGCAGACATACAGTCACAGATGCAAACAGGATGAAGGGTGTTGTTGTAAACCCATGGCAATTAATTATTGACATTAATTGCTTTGTACCAATAAAATACAATAAGCTATTGCTTTGTCCAATTAATATAATGAGCTGGTTTGATGTAACCAATGACTTAAGATCACCCTTTGTGATCTTTGTGATCTTCTCTGACAAGAAGAGAACACTGGATGTTTAAGAGAATTTCTTATTTTGAAGTTCACTGACAAGCCATTCTACTGAAGACAGAAGTGGCAGAGAGCTAATATTTAAAAATCTTTCCCAGCTATCTGCTTTACCAGAACTTAAACTTTTACTAAATATGAGGATTGGGTGCAATCAACTTGATTACTGTTCAGGTATTTTGAATTACCAGTGAAGAAAAGAAAAGAAAGTAACAGCATTGAGAGACTTTTCTTTCAACATATGCTGAGAGAGTGTTAAAGTGAGAAAATTAGAGAAATAGTTATTTAGAATACAGGGATAAAGCCACAAATTCCATTGGGCACTGAAATACTATTTAGATGGCAGAGCCCTCCCATGGGTCTGGAAACTTTTGATCAGCTGGTGTCTATTCCAAACACTGCAGTACCTTTGAAAAGCTGGTGCATTTACACACTGTTCCCAGTCATAACCAGCATGGTTCAGGCTCACTGTGAATCAATTTCATCTGGATCAGAGAGGTTCACAGCTGCCAGGTCTAAGCATCCATACTCAGTAAACCAGGCAATTTGCAGAGCTTTAATTTCAGCTTTTGCTCCATTTCATCACAGTTTTACAGCACACGGCGTTACCAAAGTAATTCAGGTACCCATAGAGCAAATTATCAGCAGAGAGCCAAAAGTACTAGATCCATGCCTACTGCTGAAGGCTAGGCCTTGCTTTTCTTCAAGGTGCACTTGAACAACTTCTCCCCATCAGCTGTAACTCTGAAAGTTTCCCCGATTAAATAAGATATTTTTTACACTTTTTTTTTTTTTAACAGGACACCTAAATTTTAAAATACAACTATAATATATATGAAAGGAGAAACTTTTTTTACATCATCAGAACAAAGGTTTACTTCCCCTGTTACCCCACTTCCAACAATAAATTAATCCCAGGTGTTCAGGAAAAGAGCAGAAGTGTGACAGGCAAGGTGTGCTAGGAGAAAGACCCCCCTTCCTCCAGCACCATACAAGCACTTGACAATGAGTTTTAGGGAAGATGTTTTATAGTCTCTAATGGACACTGGATTTTCCAAATTTTTTCTTGTTCTCTTGGACTCCCTACCTCTAGAAAGCATAAGTTTAAATGACTAACTTCTCCCCAAGGGGGAAGAGAGATATTATTTTTCCACTTTAGAACTGAGGCTGAATAATGGCATTGGGCACCTTTAAGAACCAGCATTGTCAGAAGCAGTGAGCAATCACTCCCCATTCACCTTTTCTATACTCTCATGATTTCTTAAATCTCCATCATATTTCACCTCACCAGGTTTTTTGTCATTTGAAGAGTCAGTTTCATCTTTCTTTTAAGGACTTCCCCTCTTCCACACCTCTCTTCTTTCCTGCTCTGGGCCTCATCTGGTTTCTGAATGTAATATCCAGCTGTCTTTCCTAACTGCTGAGAACTGAATGAGAGCCCAGCATTGCATATATATCAGTGGAGCTGTTTTAACTTGTCCTTAAGTGCATTCATTACTTTGCATTTATGAACAGTGTAGGTCTGCATGACTTTTAGTTGCATCATATGAGTGCTCTCCACAAAATCAAATAAAAGCAGCATTTGCAGTCACTACCTTTTATTCCCTTGAAATCAGGGCTGATTTAGTGCAAGGTCATGCTCCACAACCATTCTCTCAGTCACTTAATTTCTTAGGTTCCCAAGGACTCTAAGGTAACACTATGCTAACCTTAGATTTGCTACAGTTCATTTTCTTGTTTTACTCTCAAACTCTTGCTATTGGAACTGCACTTGGAGACTGTTCCAAGGGCTGCTCAGTGAAGAAGGCAAAACCTTGCTTTAGTGTGTTTCTAAAATCCTCTGGAGCAAGGAGTGCAGCAGACACTGACTTTTCCTGTTTGCTGCTGCCACACATTCTGCCAGGTGCTTCCCTCACCTCACTCCTCTGCTCCTCTAGTGTTAGCCAGTCCCACCAGTTTACCAGTATGCTTCACCATTGTCACAGACATCTTTTGTGAAAAATCCTTTCCTTAGGATTTTCCCTCCTGAGAAGCTGAGAGGCCTCAGGAACAAAATGTAAACATTGATTATCTGCTGCTGTGGAATGCAACAGGTGGATCTGTGATTGGCCCATGTTGGATGTTTGGAATTAATGGCCAATCACAGCCCAGCTGGCTCAGACAGAGAGTCCGAGACAGAGCCTTTGTTATCATTCTTTGCTATTCTATTCTTAGCTAGCCTTCTGATGAAATCCTTTCTTCTATTCTTTTAGTATAGTTTTAATGTAATATATATGATAAAATACTAAATCAAGCCTTCTGAAACACAGAGTCAGATCCTCGTCTCTTCCCTCATCCTAAGACCCCTGTGAACATGGTCACACACCATCTCACAGTTTCATAGAGGCTTATGATCTATCCCACATCACCTGAAATCCAGTTCCACCACTGGCCCCCTCTAATGCTGCTGCAGAGCTCAAAAGGAAGCCACATTTACCTCATTAGGAGAGGAAATTACTTCACCAAACTTTCATTCTCCTCCTTTCAGAATCAAGGGCAAAATTCTTCATCATTGGGTTTCTTCTGGCAAACAGCCCACAGAACTAAGAGTTTCTACAGCTTCCTGTGGTCTTGATGCTGATTTCAGGGAAGTGCATCCAGCACCAGTAGTGTGGAAGATCAAGTTCTTCATTTTAATTTGGATATATTCTATTCTTACAAACAAAGAGCTGAAGCTTCTAGTCAGGGGACAATCAGGGTACATTGTGACCATGTTCACAGGGGTTTTTGGATGAGGGAAGAGATGAGGATCTGACTCCATGTTTCAGAAGGCTTGATTTATTATTTTATGATATATATTATATTAAAACTATACTAAAAGAATAGAAGAAAGGATTTCATCAGAAGGCTAGCTAAGAATAGAATAGCAAAGAATGATAACAAAGGCTCTCTCTCAGACAGAAAGTCCAAGCCAGCTGACTGTGATTGGCCATTAATTACAAACATCCAGCATGGGCCAATCACAGATCCACCTGTTGCATTCCACAGCAGCAGATAACCAATGTTTACATTTTGTTCCTGAGGCCTCTCAGCTTCTCAGGAGGAAAAATCCTAAGGAAAGGGTTTTTCCATGAAAGATGTCTGCGACAGTACATCTTCAAATTTTCACCTGAATAATATTAAGTGGCAGGAACTAGAGTTAACAGGAAAGTCTGAGTGGTTTTATTTTTCCAAAACTGGAAACAGTTTAGATGCATATCTTTTGAGGTTCAAGATTACTCTTCCCACTCTGTGGGGCAGTAACAACCATGTTTAAAGTAAAAATACCTGAGGACCTGCAAGCTCTCAGTCTTGTCCATTCTAGCTGGCATGTCTAATACTCAGATGGAGTTCCCAAGTTTGTACAGCAACAACTATTCCCTTTGAAATCACCAGGAACACTGCATGAATTCAAGTGAAGCTAATGGCACCACTTTTGGAGCAGGATACATGACAGCTGAAGTAGTGCTGTCACAATCTGGCTTTTGCAAAATACTTTCAAAGCAGAGTTAAGCTACTGCCACATATCAACACCTGCTGCTCTGATACCGTAAAATAAACTTTTCAGATGTTATTTTTACCCAAATCTACTTTTTTGTTTGTTTGTTTGTTTAATTCAATACCCATCTCTTCTTATATTGATTGCAGGGCATCTGTTCATTTGCATGATTCTGACTCATGTCTTCAGTCCTTTATTAGCCTTTCTATTCTATTTATTCATTTGTACCTATACTACTGCTACAGCAAAGATTTTTCTGATCCCTATGCTTTTCCTCCTTCTGCCAGGGTCCATTCATCTTAACAGAGCTAAGGTTATGAAATATGAATTAATAATTCTTCCAAGTCAATAAAAACCTACACCAGTATACAAAATTTGTGTAATTACTACCATGTGTTGGGCAAATAAAAACCTGCAAAAAAGATTAACATAAGTTTCTGGAGTTTAAATATTTAAATCATATTCCACTAATGCAAGGACATAGTTCTGATGACCTCAGTGGAATTACCAAAATTTCTGTGTCTTATAACTACGAACGTTAAAAAGCCCAAGTACAATATAGCTGAATTTCCAGATGCCTTACTCTAAAGAAATAGAAAAAACTCCAAAGAAAGGCAGCTCATCTGTCTAAGGCAGGTGCAGGGAAGTGCTGCCATCTGTCTTATGATTCTCTTTGTAATATCCCTAAGACTACCTTGTACTT
The DNA here is from genome assembly GCF_037042795.1 of Molothrus aeneus. Classification (NCBI taxonomy): domain Eukaryota; kingdom Metazoa; phylum Chordata; class Aves; order Passeriformes; family Icteridae; genus Molothrus; species Molothrus aeneus. Next base: position 10,631,245 of record NC_089649.1, on the reverse strand, counting down.
CTGTGTGTGGTTCAGTCTCAAAGTACTGAGAGATGAAGTGCAGGTATTTAGCAGCTGTTCTTTATAATACTAAATCTGCCTCTACCTTTTTTTTTTTTTTCTCCAGACTCCAATGTAGCAGATTAGGACAGAAAAGTTTATTTTTTGCTGTTCAACTATTCAACTGCCAATATCATTTTAAGCAAGGAGCATACATCATTCTCTTCTGTAGTCACAGTATTTTTAAACCTCATACTTTCACAGTATTTAATAGATATTAACTAGATAAATAAAGTAAAAGTTTCTTTTAAAAACAAAACATATTTTTTCCAAGTTTTCTCACAGTTAGTTGACAAAACTATCTATTTCACAATTCCTGGTGGTAATTTGTAATTACATTCCACTAGTTATTTCACAAGTTAATGACAAAATACCACTTGAAAAATCACATGTCAAAAAATCCATACAATTTAATTTATCCTTTTGTTATCTTGCAAACAAGATGACAGTAAGGGCAGCAAATAACATCTGAATGTTAGTTGTAGAGCTGTATTATCAAAACATAACCACGACATATGTACTTCTATTCCAAGAGGAAATAGTGTCAGGTTGGTACAGAACCTCCAGCAGGGAACATAATATAAGACCTAGGCTTGGGACTTTGAGATCACATGAATTTGCTTTCAGATTTAAAAAGAAAAACATAAAAGCAATACCAACACAGAAACAGTGCATTCAATAGCATCGTAAAAAAATTCCCAGGAACTTAAGAAAGCCATAATCAATGGCCAGGATCCCAAGTCACAAATTACTCTTACTTATGTATTTATCTGCTTTGCTTAATCTACATTTTTTCCTACCCTTACTTCTATTTTTAATTATTTCATCTTCCATTTTTAACTGGAAATCTATGTCCCCTCGTTGTTGACTTTGCTTCAAAGCAGGGTCTGCAGTTTAGTTTCACACAAGCTTGTCATGAAAAAGCCATCAAAACCATTCACACAGTCTGCCCTCTTCTCAGGGACAAAAGAGAACATCAAAGTGCTTTGTACTTATTGTAAACGTGTGACCCTCCTTCCCAGACTGCCAAGATGCAAATGTAGAGCTGCATTCAATTTTGATAAAATTCTCACAGCACAGTAATGCAGCCTGAGCCTTGTGTTTCAGAAAGGAAAGCAGCAGAAATTGAATACAGATGCAATAAACCCTGAGAATAATATTGTTCTTGCAACACAAACCTTTTCACAGCTCTGAAGGAAAACATACATTTTAACTGTTTTGCATTAACCAGATTTTTTTATATACCTTTCATTTCCTATTTTAATTATTCAAATAGAAAGCATTCAGAATTTTAAACAAAAATCACTCTTGACCTTTTAAGTAAGATGAAGTACAAATAAGACTTGACTTGTATTCACAATACTCCTAAATCATATTACCTGACCCTGATGCCTCCTATTTTCAGCTTTATTACTTATGATTTCTTTATGATCTTTCAAGATAATTAAAGAGACTGCATCATTCTTTAAACAAATAGTCCACAAGCTGAAGTTAAAACTGGAAACCAAGTTGCCTACCTCTTTTCCTAATGGCTTAATCCTTGTATTTTAGCTTTCAGCAAAGGAGGGCCATTTCCTACAGTATCCCACTGGAGAAAAAAGGGGGGGGAAAAAGAATTCATTTTAGTCACTGAGAAACAAAAAATATGGGTTTCAATACATCAAGGTTTTGTTCCATCTGGGAGTGTGAAAGAATATGTCATTTTAAATTATTACCAATTTAAAGTATCTAAAACATGTTCCATTTAATTGTTTTCATCTTGCAGCACTATTTTATTAAATAGTGAAATACTTCTAGCTTCTGGCTGTAATCAAAATGTTTTCTCCAAATTATCCTGCTTATTTCAAATGAAGTCTAAAAACAGAAAATCCAGTAAACATTTGAAAGGAAATGATCTATGAATATTCACTCATAAATGGCAGAGTGAAAGAATACACAAAAGCTGCTCTGAACATAATCTTCTCCAGGCCCCCACAGCATAACCAGATCTAACCCATGTGGCTACAGTGACTTGTAACTGTCTTGAAAATGCTTTGATTATGAATAAAGACTGGAAGAAATTCTCAAGATAAGTAATTGTAGTCTGTTACAATAGTTACAGACCATTTTTCTCCTCCCATTTTCAAAAGCAACACACTAATGGAACTGTTCAGCTGACTCTTTAAACAGGAAAGCAGCAAAGCTAGATGGAGGCACAAGTTAAAACTGAACCACTAGGTTAAAACTGGTCCTGCATACATGGGACAACATTCCTGTCTCCTAAACAGAGACATACCTGTCTGTTTGTGCTCTGCCATCACGGTCAGTCTGCACTTTTCCATAGGTGGAGAGAGTCCTTCCTTACCCTCTCATCACTCTGCACTAGAAAACGCTCTTCCATTCTGCCTTTTCCCTTGAAGTTGAAAACTTAAACAAATCTTTAGCCAGAAAAATGGCTCCCAGGATTTTCAGTCTCAGGGGAAGGAGTTTCACTTATTTTAACCAAAGAGCAGCATACACCAGCATCAGCAGGCCTGTGGTTACCTGGCTGCTTCCCTTAATTGGTCTTCCATGATTTAACTCATTTGCACAATGGACCAGTGCAAGGAGGTCTGGGCAAGGAAGGGGAAGAGAGAGGACTAGAAAGCTGCTTCCATGGCATTACTCATGTCTATTGTATTTGCTGGGAAATGCCCCAACGAAGGCAGGAATGATGAATCTGACTCCATGTTCTCAGAAGACTAATTTATTTATTTTATTATAATATATTATATTAAAGAATACTATACTATACTAAAGAATACAGGAAGGATACTTACAGAATGCTAAAAAGATAATAATGAAAACTTGTGACCCTTTCCAGAGCGGAGCACTGATTGGCCTAAGAGTCAAACAACTCACACCAGAATCCAATGGAACAATCACCTGTGGGTGAACAATCTCCAAACACATTCCACATGTGAGCACAACACAGGAGAAGCAAATGAGATAAGAGTTGTTTTCGTTTTCTCTGAGGCTCCTCAGCTTCCCAGGAGAAAAAATCCTGGGTGAAGGGATTTTTTCAGAGAATGTGAGTGCCACGCATATCCTCTCCCTGTCCTAACACCAGCTGCAGGAATGCCAAACTCCAGCAAACTCCTCTCTACATTCCATCTGGTGCCCAAGATGGAAGCTGTGCCAAGCCCCAAAATGATGACTTGTAGCATCTCCATTAGCTGAGTGTCCTTTGCTTTATTTGGAAATGGATTTGTACTAAGATGCCTAAATAATTACATACCATTTATCACGTGCATCAACAGTTTACTGCCTTTGGCTGTCCAACTGATTTCAGATAAAGTCAGTTTGGATTTGTGTAAGCACAGGGACTAAATATTTACTAGAGGTAATGGCATTCTTCAAAAGAAATTATTACATTGCTAATGCAGGCAATGCAATAAAAATTACTTCTCTTTAATATTTTATTTATAGTAATTATTTTGAGTCTCGGTGTTTTTCTTTTTTTAAAAAAGAAACTGGTGAAAAATGCTAATTTTAATGTAATATTTTAAAGTCTTATTTAAAATGCTAGAGGCATTTTACTTGGCATTTGTAAACAGCACCATTTTCATTTCCTTCTGAAAAGGAAATAGAAGTGATTGCCATCATTCCTGTTACATTTTTTTCTTTTACATTTTTCAGTAGCAGCTTTTTTTTGTTTGTTTGGAGTTGTGGAGGTTTGTTGCTTGTTTGGTGCTGTTTTTCTAGAAACAGAGCTATAGATGGATCTGTGGTGGGTTAGCCCTGGATGTCAGTCAGCCACCCTTGCTGCCCTTCTCAGCAGGACAGGGGAACACTGTTAGGCAAAAAAAATCTGACAATACACAGGATTAAAACCAAGTCTTTCACCTTCCTTCCCTAAGTTTTGGGCCTATTTTCTCCTGTGACAATGACAAAAAAAGAAATGAACTGTCTGAAATACTAGGGAATTAGTCAGCAGTGTATTTTAGGCTTTGAAATATTAGAGTGACAATTCCTGAGTATGCACCTTTTCAGATCAAGAGAATGTAAAGGCAAACACCTTTAGAGATACTGAAGGTAGGGGGCTTGGATCTAAGTACACAATTCAAATGAGTTAGTCAGATACAAATCACTAAGGGTCATGTTCACTTCACGGGAAAAATCAGAAAAGTCAGAAGGTCTGCACTCTGAAATGAGTATACTCAAAAAAACCAAACCAGTTTGAATTTGATTTTTTTTTTTTACAAAAAGATAGAATACAATGCACATGAAATGGTAAGAGTTCTGAAATTAGCTATACAGAAAGTGTGTTGCTTATAATACATGAGTTCTAGGAGGATTTGGTTTCAAAATTACATCATTTTTCTACTTTTTATTCTCCATTAAATACAAATCAATGACACTTGTGCAATAACAGTAAAACTGGTCTTCTGCCAGACTTTGTGGCCTCACACAGGGTATTTATGGAAACAACTTGTACAAAGCATGGACCTAGCTTAATCTTTAAATTCTGGGTTAAATTATGTTTCAAAAGCCATAAGAAAGGAGGGGAAAAATAATAGAATGATACTGAATAGAAAACATTTTATATATTCAAAGTTACATTTACTTCTCTAACTTCTACAAAATTCAGCCAAATACTTTTAGATCCTCAATTTTGCAAGTGTGTGTCTTACATACTGCAAGAATTCTTGTAAGCTAAATACAGTGTTATTCTATTACCATGATTTACACACATGATTACCTTTTCACTTGCTATAAAGGAAAGGAAAACACCTCAGACTACAGTATAGTTCTCTGTCTTCTTTTTAAATGGTTGAGAATGTTCTGGGCTGTTTCAATGAACACTCTGGAAACTCATTCCAGCAACAAGACAATGGTTTTTCTGTGTTTAAGTAAAATGTAAACCCCATAATTACTTGAGGAGATGATCTCTAAATTTATAAATCCTGACTGACAGCCAGTTAGTAATCACCTTTACCACTTGCCCACACATTTGTTTTTGTTAATGTTTTTGAACTGCCTTTTCCTAAAGACCTAATAGAACTTTATGAAATACAGTGACAGAGAACTCTGACACAGTCCTTGTTACAAAACATGCCTCAGATGGCAATTACTCAAAAGATGCCATGAGCTCAACAAAACCTTCAATAAATACAAGAGAAGTGAACATCTGCAGCTATTGTTTCAGCTGTAAATCTTGTGAATGCTTTTTACTGTAGCAACAAACTGCTAATAAATCCAACTTTCATTGCCAGAAACATATAAAGGACAGGATACACTTCATGATGTTTTCTCAGTGTCCTCCCTGAGCCCATGCACTCAGGCATATTGTTTCCAGATATATTTTATAGCCAGCAGTGATGCACTGTCCCCTCTCCCCTTTCCCTTGACTGATGAGACAGAGAACATTGACTGAATGCCATTACCTGGCACTGCCTCCCTCTTGCTCAACAGCAATGGGAGGCTTCATGCTTACAGCTCATATTAGATTTAGCAGCAATCATCAGCATTAATTGCACATAGATCATTTGGCAAACAGACCTCTTAAAAAAAAAATCCCCATGAAGCAATTTAAGTGTTGTTCCTTCTACTGTGCAAAAGTAACACGTTCCTGGCCTGCTTTTAAAACATACATTTAATATGTAGGACTGACAGGCCAGTCACAGAGAAGGATACTCAATAAAGTCTCAGATTTTCAAAGTACTTTAAATGCTAATTCAATAAAGTAGCACAAAAGGTAGACAATTCTCAATAACATAAGTTTCCACACCAAATTAAATTTTAAAAGAAGAAAAAAAAAAAAAAGAAAAAGAAATTACTCCTACAGTAAGATTTACAGAAGCATTCACATCACACATGGCTTTAATCCCTACTAACTACAAAGGTCACTGGCTTGTTTTTCCTTTCACCTCCTATTACCACACTTTGTTCTGAATGAGGACATGATAGAGTGAAAGCGAAAAAGAGAGAAACAGAGCAAAAAAAGCTGAACTAAACGAAAAATTGCCACTCTTATACCTGAGCTCTAAAAATCTCCGTTATTGTTAAGTTGGTTAAAATTTAGGCTGGGGGGGGATGGAGGTACATGGCTTGTCAGCAAGCTGTGTTCCATGCAGCAGTGGCTCACTACTGACAGCAGCACACACCAGCTGGCAGGGGCAGAAGCATTCTCACAGAGTTTTGTTTGCTCTTCACGTGTTCCTCTGTACTCTTGATGTGACACCAGCCAGGGGCTGTGTACAAATCACAAACGGGACGGGGCTGCTGTGGAACGTGCCTTGAGCTGTTTGATTTTTCAGCATCACTCTCATTACATGGTTATGACAATGGGAAGATGCCAGCAGCTCTCATCCCAGGCAGCAGAACAAGAACTTAATTTACAACTTACTTTATAAGTTTTTTGACCAATCACACAAAGCAAAAGCACATTGACAGTAGTTCTATCCAACCACTATAAGCACACGTACCTTTGGTTAAACAATGCTTGCTTATTTCAAATACAATACCTGCTTGTAAGCCTTAAAACACAATGCACAGAGCTCCATTATTAAGCTTCAACCTTCCTAATATCTTGCTAGATAAACTTTTCTGTAGCTTAGAGAGTTATTCTAGACAAGCATTAATACACAGACCATTGTTCTATTTGTCCTCGCTTTTCTACTTTTTAAATAATTTTTCTGTTGACCAATCTCATGGCTGCTGCTTAGCTCTAATCACAGTTCTGCTGTCTCTGAGGCCTACCTTTTGCAGCTTTCCCAAAACCCTCTGATTTTATGGATTCGCACATTGATGTACTGTACTCAAAATTTTCTTTGCTTCTTCATTTCTTGAAGGTTTGAAACCCACCATCACCTGCAGCCTTCAGAAATGTAAAACTGATGGGATAATGTGTGAATTATTGAAGGTTGCTTTGTCTCCACATCCTCACCTATTAACCAAACTGGAAAGGAAAGAGAGAACTCCTCCACACTTGTTGCCATCTATCTCAAAATAAAGATGACATTATAACCATTTCTCTGGTACAGTTCAGAATAGGCTGCTGAGTCAGGGAAGACTGCAAATTCAAATTTTATCCGAGAGATGTATAATTTGCTTTCTGGGACCTCAGCATTTTGCTGGTGTTCATCCTTAGCAAGTTCTATGTAGCTCTGCTGTACTGGTGTGTTCACAGCTGGCCATCTGCCTTCTAGAAGCAGAGACATCTAAAACCAAAGGAAAGCAACAGCTTAGGAGGCCCTCACTAGCAAAGACAGAGAAAAATATTTCAGTGCTAAAAATTGAGGAGAGATTTGAGCCCCAAAGACAAAAATTTCAGTACATAGGAGAGGAAGTGGAGAAAGAGAAGATGACTATCTCGTATGACATTCATTTGAAAACTTTTTTTTTCCTCAAAGTTTTAATACATTCTATAGAAATACTTGTCATTGCAAAGGGTATCAGACATCAGAGGTCAACAGGTTTTGCAAACATGAAGGATTTGCCATGGTCACTAAATATAATAATAATAAATAGAGAATGCTGGTGTGTCAGAAAGTGACTTAGTGCATAAAACTATTTTCTCAGTTAGGAAGAGTTACATTCCAGAAAATGCATTTTTATGGAAACCATATTTCAATTGGGCATTTATTCCATTAGGTTCAAAAATAGCAAAAAGCACTTTCTATTACCAGGAGATACATTAGTATCAGTGCATGACATGGGTTTCCAGACAACTTTTTAGCAGCTTTTCTTTGATTGAAGGCATGCTGGTAAGAATGTCCTGAAGAAACTGTAAACAGGTGCATTATAGCAACAGATATGACTTCATAAGGGGGTTGATTACCTGGAGACTGAGTGACTGTAAGAAGAGATCCATTTTTAGGGAGTGCTGCCACTGATGTTTTGTTAGTTGGCATTTACTAAACAGGCCAAAACAGGTGTATGTTTGATTCAGGGCAGTTTAAGGGAAAGCTGCTTATTCTTTTACAAACTAATCCCTCTTCCCTTGTGTTCAGTCACATAATAGTCTGCAGTTCACAAGTACCAAATAGTAGCTGGCATTGTAAAGATGGAATCAATAGCATAATCCTATTAAATTCCGCAATGCAGGCTACTTTTCAGATATATAGTGGAATCCTCTTAAATCGATTTTTTTTTTTTTAATAAAAGGTAGGGTTATGTGAGGCTCTAGCTAGAAACCTAAAATATATTGTCTACATAATGTTCTTAAGATAGCAGTTCAGTCTGTTTGCCTCTGTACAATTTCTGTGTGTTGGCTGGACTGTAACTGCGATGCTTTGCTAGATGAACTTCCAAAACAAAACCAACATATCTTTAGTTATTGCAACCATAGAACAAGGAAAGAATTGATAAGATTTCTCTCATAAGTTTTCAATGAGAAGTGACACACCTAAGTGCATGTAAGCTATTGTTGTGATTTTATCCCAGCCCAACACAGCCACTTGCTCCCCCACCAGTTAGATCCTGGGGAGTGAATGGGAAGGGTAAAATCCAGAAAAGTTGTGGGTTGAGATAAAGTCAGTTTAACAAAAGCCACACACACAAGCAAAGCCAAATAAGGCATTAATTCACCACTTCTTGTGGGCAGGCAGGTGTTCAGCCATCTCCAGGAGAGCAGGGCCCCATCACAGGTAACAGCAACTTGGGAAGACAAAACCACCCCTTTAAATGTCCCTGCCTTCCTCCACCTTCTCCCCACTCTATATTTTGAGCATAATTTCCTATGGTCTGGAATATCCCTTTGGTCAGTTGGGGTCACCTGTCCAAACTGTATCTCCTCCCAACTTTCCAGGCACCTCCAACTTCCTCATCAGTGTGGCAGCATGAATAGCAGGAAAAGCCTTGGTTTTGTGTAAGCCCTGCTCAGCAATAACAAAAGCATCTCTGTGTTATCAACCCTGTGTTCAGCACAAATCCAAAACACAGCCCCATACACTGTGAAGATCAGCTCTACCCCAGCCAAATCCATGTACTATCCTACATTCCATCCCTATCCTGTACTATTTACATCATGCTAAGGTCCCACACTGTGCAATACAACTTAATTACCCACCACCCCCTTTCCCTTCTTTACTATAAAACACAAATGCCCACAAAACCTCTATTGAATTCATTTATCCCATGACTTTGGGCTGCTGTATGGTGGTCATTGTTGTGGGCTCACACAAATGCCCACAAAATGTCTATTGAAATAATTTAGCCCATGACTTTGGGCTGCTTCTGTTGTGGTGGTCACTCTGGACAGGAGAGGGGGTGTGTTACAGGGGTTACTGGGCACCAAAGCCAGCTCGGCTCAGGTCACTACTGCACTGCAGCAGGTTCTCCTTCACAGGTTTGTGTGGCTTCTGTCACAGTAATTCCTGTAACACACAACTCAAATCATGGCTTGCAACAATTTGAAGGTACCTTCATTACAATCTTCACCCCTGGTCCTTTTGGGCCATGTTAATCTGGTGTAATGTTGCAATGAACTCCTCTTCTTCTCCCCAGCCTGGCTGCAGCCAAGGGTTCCTGCTGAAGTCCCCCAGAATAGTTCACATCAGTGTCTTCCATGGGCTGCCACAGGCTGGAAGGGAATCTTTGCTTCCCCTGCTCCAGCCTGGTGTCCCAGGCACCAGGGACAGTCCTCCCTGCACTTGTCCAGCATTTGTCCTCCCCACAGGGTGCAGTTCTTCACAAACTGTTTCAGCGTGCATCCCCCATGAAGTCACAAGTCCTGCCAGCAAACCTGCTCCATCACAGGCATCATGGGGTCACATCCTCCTTCAGGCATGCAGCTGCTCTGGCATGGAGTTTCCAGGTGGATCTCCTCCGTTGTCTGCTCATTCACAGTCACAATCCCTTCAACTCAAGCTCGGACCCAAGTGCCAGCCTGTCCAGCACAGCAACACAGAGACAGCAGCCATACCCTGGCCACCTGCCAGCCCAGGCACTTCCCTGGCTGTCATCAAAACATCCCCAGGCACAATACAGTGAGGTGACAAGAGGTAGAGCACCACAGCAAGGAGTGACAGCCACTAACAAGCACTAGGCTCTCATTGACAATCATGGAAACAAGCCCCATGGCAAGCACAGGAGCCTGCTCATTACTGCCTAAACAGCACTAGCAGACAGAAATTCAATCTGGTACATCCCAGCAGATCTGTCATCTCAAACCCTTTGGGCACCAAATAAGGCTGTTGGGGCTTTGGAACAGTATCCCCCAAATTCAGTGTCCCCACCAAGATTCTCCCCACAGCACTGTTCCCCTCCCTCCCCCGTGACAGGATGCAGAGAACTGGAAGCACAAAAGCAAAGAACATGGGTTGAGATAAGAACAATTTACTGGAAATAGTTATGGGATAAGAAAAAGAAAATAGTCACATCAAGGCTGCTAATGACAGAGGGTAGAAGATACAATCCACACATAAAAACCCCCTGATAATAGACAGCACCAACAGCTCCCTGCATCACATTCTCTTGACCAGAAGGAGCCCCTTCTTCCCAGAAAACAGCCCCTGTCCCCTGCCAATAATGTAAGGGCTATAGAATAACCACTGGGTCCTAGCCATGTCCACTCCCAGCTACTGCAAAAAAAAAAAAAAAATAATAACCCTGTCCTGGCCAGAACCAGGGCAGTTATTGCCACCTATTGCCAAAATTTCTTCACTAAGACAATCAGATTGTTACTTTTTTGAAATTTAGTGTTAGCATTTACTTAAGCATCTTTCTGGATAATATCTCTTTTGCAGTTTACTTGATCCCAAACTTTGATCATATTTGAAAACTGGAGGATTTCTAAATCTCTTTTGAAAAACTGTCATGTTTGAACCAATAGATTTAATGCCTTTCCCTGCAGGAATATAGCAGGGGTGTAAATACCACAGCTGTGACACTTGCTACTAATTCTTGAACCAACAAACAAAAATGTTACCTAGTGCTTAGTACCCAGTCCACACCCAGGTCACTGCAGCATGTGTTATGGAATTATTGCTGATGGACAGACTGAAATTTCCAGTTGTTATTAGTGGAAGATGATTTATCCAGCAAGTCATGCCACAGTCCATACATATTCCAGGAGACCTGGATATTTGGCTCGTGTCTTTCAGAACAAAAAAAAGTACACAAAGAGATTTAAGAAATTATTTCTCTGTTTCCACAGAAAAGATCTGTAAATGTTCTACTTCCTACCTTTCTCTGTACCATGAACACTTTCCAGTTGTGCAGCCACTGCAGATCCTGATGCTATCAGCAGATGTTCCAAAAATTAGGGCTTCTACAGTATCTAGAGGAAGTACTTGTAGAAGAATCACAAAAATCTGTAACTACAGTTTGTAAGTCACAAAATCATAGCAACTCTATGATCAGGATGATAAACTGACATTGCCAAAGAGATGACAGATTTCTCATTTCTCCAGGCAATAAATGTACATATTCAACGTTTTCTAGACTAATTTGATGCATTTTGCAGATTAATTTCTATTGCTAACATCACACAGTATCAGAATTCCTGCACTTCACAAATCATCAGCAGCATCCCTCACATGTGCAGTACTGTCTACAGACCTTTTCTGAAATGGAATCCTGGGAACAGACAGGGGCTGAGGGCCAGGCAATGCCTCTGCTTGACCTTCTGGTGCAAGAGGGCCACAAAAGAGTCTGGGGAGAGCACCCAGAACCCTGCCTTTGACCCATCCATCTTCCATATTTTAAATGAACCTCTCAATAGATCACAACACGTTACAAAGGTTCAGGATTGACAGGAGGGGAAAAAAAAAACCACAAGTGTAGCAGCCTCATTAGGATTCTGCTCTCGGAGACTGTGCACAGCTTTGTCTTTTGAAGAGTAAAAGCTGCTTAACAAGTCAGCAATAGCCTGGTCCCCCCCAGAACAGCTATGGTAACAGTGTTCATTGCACAAACATGTTTCTTGAACTACTTTCCCAAGTCCCCTGCTAATGCAAACCTGTGGAGGGAAATAAATGCAAGACAGCTCTTTTGTCTCCCTGGGTTTTTTAAACACTCCACATGACAAGTAGATCACTCCTGCTTCCTGTCTTTTGCCTTTCTGTAAGAAATTATTCATCAAAATACACATTTCTGAGATTAGGGATGAATAGTTCATGCACCTAAATCCACAGAATCAGTTGCACAACTGCAGTCAAAGTTAAGCAAAGATTTCAGAGATTTTTGTTTTAGTAAAGACATTTAACAGTGCACTTTAAGATGTACTTGTTCAAGCCCTCAGAAAAAACTTTTTACAGTTAACAGGAATGCATTAGAGTGGTTACACAATTATGCTATTCAGGGGCCATAACAAAATCAATTTACCCACCCCAAAAAAACAGTTGTAGCTCTTCTCATTTTTAGAGGCTGGGAGGCAGAAGTGTTGGTTTTCCCCTTCACTCCCATTTTCTCTGAAAATCTGGACACAAACCTCTCCCATCACTTGGCTGTCCTTACCTGCAGGGGAGTGCTCTCCGTGGGAGTGCTGTTGCTTCAGCAACTTCATGGCTACTGCATCGAGCCTGAAAAAAATAAATATCAAAACCAGAGAAATACATCATGTGTAATATATATAATAATGATACATAATTAATTTATCATTAATATCATGACCAGAGAAATCAAATTACTTAAGCACCACCATACAGATGTTTAATACCAAAACCTAGATGGACTGCTACTCTTTTGCCTTGCCTAGCCTGAAGGAAAAAGTGTGATTCTGTATAAGCAAGGTGCAAGGGGCAGGCTACCTCAGGCCCTTTCTCAGCAGCAGGTTATGTAATCCTCCACGGGGATTTGATCCCTTCTGTACAACTTTCAGCTACCAAGCTTCAGGGTTCTAATGCTAAAATCACTAAGGCATTAAACATTTGCTTTAAAACCTTTCTGCTGCACTGTATCCTCCTGAAACATGAACCCTGGCCATGAGGGGCAGGAAGCATGAACTTATTAACAAAATGTCTAACAAAAATATTTTTGATAATAAATCACAACAGAAGCATTCATCTCAAGAGTAAATGAATGAAAAGCACAAAGAAAAGATCAGTTTTTGAGATTTCTACTGATAAATCCTGTATGCTAGTTGTTTTAGGGTATTAATTGTCCCAATCCTTATCCAGACCCAAGTTGCTACAATGTGGAATCAGAGACAAAAATAAAGTACTTTAAAATAAATGCACATTTGCTTCATACACAATTCTAAACATGGGGCAAACTCAGCCTTTTTTAAAGGGCTGATAATGCCAGTATTGTTTCCCTTCTCCCTGCTCCATCCCTTTGCCCTTGTGAGAAATTTGAATTGTAGAAGCAGAAACTGTAATATCCTCCCAAAAGCACAACACTGACATAGCTGGCTTAGCTTCCATATGTAAAACCACACATTTTATTTATAAAGCATAGGAAGTCCTAAGCATTTTAGAAAGTCTCAAAATGACAAAAGTCAAATAAATATACATGCTTAGGGTAGCCTAGGCAGTGCTGTGTTCATTTGAAAGATGCTCAGGGACTCAACATTTCAAGAAATCCATGAATTTCCAAAACACATCATCCTTGCCCTTTGAACAGAGACAGAGATGAGCTCATAGCAGAAAGTCTTTCAACACCCCTGGAAGGAAGAGCACCATTTAGAAGCAGTGACTGGAAGGCCCCCAGCACAGGACCCAGCAGTAGCACCAATTTCCCTGAACAGAGCTCTTTTGAAAGGAACTACAGGATTGACAAGTCTGATTTCTCATGATTTGAATACTATCTACTTAAATTTAGGAAGTGTAGATAGAGGCCTATACACCCCAGGGGTGAGAACAAATTACAGCATAAAACCCTTCACTCAGAACGGCTTGAAGCTCAACACAATTAGTGAAAAGCATTTCTATTTCTTTCTTCCCTTCTCTTTACTTTATAAGCAGAATACATAAAAATAATAAAAAAAAACCAAACCACTAACCTGAAACAAAGATGTGTTTTCTACAGACACTGACAAATTGACAGGGAAGGGAGAACAGTCACATTTCTAAGATCACTTTGTGTTATTTTTACATGTACAAGAGAAACATCAGTGATCTGAAAGTATTATACAGGATATGACTGATTTAACTGGTGCTACCTAGGCAAAGAAAATAAAACATCTTGCATATTCAGTGAGTCATTCTAGGTACACATCATGGAGTGCTTTGGGTTTTTTTGGCATCTGGTCAGGGCAGGAGAGCAAAAGGTGAACAGTAGTGCTACAGGTCAGCAGCACATCTACAGAGGCATAAATGAGAATGTGTCCACACCTCTAATGAGTTAACTTCAATGTGTTAATTAGTTAGAAAAAAAAATGTGTAACCGAGTATGACTATGGAAAGTATTTTCAGCGGAACAGTTCTGATATTTAAAAAGAAAGGGAGAAAAAGTGTTCTTGCAATGACCCATTTTGCAAGTGCTACAGTTTTATGTTGCCCTTTCAGAATAGGCAAGAGAAGGGGAGAAGAAAACCTATGATTCAGAAATAAGTCTGAATCATTTTTCCGTGGAAGTACACTTAGAGGACAGTATTCAGCCTGCTAGATAACATCACAATATAACTCCTACACACAAATATTTCTAATTTGTCACCTAAATTCCCTAATTCAAACATTTATGGTGCCATTATTCCAAATCAATTGAATATCACCATAACAATCTAGTGGAGAATATGACATGCAGACCAACTAGAAATACACACTAAACTGTATGTGTGTGTATATAAATAAATACATACATATATATACACATGCACACATATGCAGCTACACCTGACCCAGTACATTTTGCTATTTGATGATTCATTAACACAAAGCATAATCATAAGCATATTTTTCTCTTAATGATACATGCTTATATTTAATTTCTAAATATTTAAACCCAGATTTTTTTCCTCACTTAGAGCATCTAACACATTTTTCCCTTCACTCGTATGGAAGAAAAATGTTCATAGCCATAAAAATTGGTATGTCTTTAGTAATCAGAGATTGGTATGTAAAATTGGTATGTCTTTAGTAATCAGAGATTACATTTCCAGCTAATTGGCAAATACAGAGTCTATTATTCAGATTTTAGTAAGCCTAAATTAAACGAGCATGAGAGCAGAGATTTGGTTTTGGACCAGGTTCACATTCTACTGAACAGAAAGTGGTTTGCCTGAGTAATGGACTGCAGAATTCAGCCTTTGAGTAGCCCAGTGAAAGAGCTATGAACAACTATTGTGTCAAAATTTTGTTTGGAGAAAGCTTCTTTTTGTGTAATTCATGTAAGTCTTGAACTTCTGACATTCATCAACACAGTGCTTACATACCCTACAAAACAAAATCTTATGTCATGCATCACTAGATGATTTCACTCTGCTCCTCCAGTCTGGCTCACTGATGTTAAACACTGTCTTGGAAAATCTCTTTGTACAATTTAGTAGTCTCAATATCACACTTGTAGTGCAATGAGTCAAAGATAACTTATGCTGTAGTCCAAATAATTTTAAACTATACCTTTCTTGGTTTTGGTTTTTATTCTCAATTTGCTTTTCAAATTTAATTTACAATTATTTTGTACAGAGTCACAGACTCAGCATAGGAGAGCTTATGTGCCCTGCCCACCTATTCAACCAAAAAGGGCAAGCAGGCTCCACCAAACTTCATATAAGTCCAAAAGTCAGTGAATTTGGCTGGTTTCTTCCTCAAGCCATCAGAATCCTAATCCAAAACCAGTTCACACTTAAGGGGGGGGGATATGATTGATAAGCCACTTGCTGCTTATCACAAATAAAGACTCCATAAACATGAAAGGCAACCTACTGAGGGAAGGGAGCCAGAATTTCCTTTCTAAACCAGTTGATTTTAAAAAACATTCATGATTTTCACTAACTCCAAAGTATGGCCATGATTGTTGCCTTCTGTGGAGTTTTATTCTGCCCACAGCTGCCACCCCCTCTGAGAGTTGGAGGAAAATCTCCACTATGGCCTGTTCTTACTGATAGGAAAATCATTTATAACACAAGTCACCCCAAGAGTTCATCTTCTGCAGCAGACAGTGCAGCAATGCAATTAAAGATGAGTAGACTGAGAGCACAGAAGACATTATTCTTGAACCACACAAAACCATGTCTTTTTTTTTTTTTTTTTTGCTATATTTCTAGAGAAGGCTTTACATCATGTCTAGTGTAACTCACAGCTTGGCTTTCCCTATTTCAACTGTTCTGCTTTATAAAATACTCTAATTCAGGAAGACAAAGTATTTTAGGAGTTTGGCTAAAATGAAGGAATGCTCAGAAATTCACAGAAACAATGAAACTATATTCCTTAACTAATTCCTTATAAACTAATTTCCTTAATTCAACTTAACTAAATTCAACTTAACTAAATTCAACTTACTTAACTAAATTCAACTTAACTAAATTCAACTTACTTAACTAAATTCAACTTACTTAACTAAATTCAACTTTACTTCTTTACACAGAAGGAATAATTTGCTTTTTTTCCCTAGATTTAGTGCACAACATTTCTAGCCTTGAATTGTAGTGGGGTCTTGTTTGTTTTTCTCCTTTGAGCACAAAAGTGACAGCATCTCTCAGGGCATACATGGTCAAGTATAAATCTCTCTCCCATATCCCCACCCACTCTTCATTATGACCAGAGCACAGATTTTTGACCCTGATCCAGAGGATCTTTGTCTTAATTAAAGTAGTTAATGAGCAGGTCTTTCATTGAGTAGTGTATAATGGGTGAATAAAGCTCACTACTCTTAAATTACATGTTCAGGTGACTACATTTAGATGAATTTGATTTTTTTCTTCCATCTTTCATTCTTGTTTCAGATCAGAATTAAAACTGAGTCCATACACATTTCCTAAATGTTTTAATGAGGTTGGATAGCCAGTGAATTATCAAAAGGTTTCAGAAACTGATCCTGGCTCAATTTTATCCCTCACACTTGTGTTCAAAGCACAAGTATTTGTCTCAATTCCACAACCTTCATGACACACATTTGTGGTGAGAGTGTTCATGCTTTTTCCATCCATGCAAAGAAAAATTCAAATGCCTTCTGAGAGACCAAAGGGACCTTACACATCCTTATTAGGATTCTCTCTGCTTCAAGAATTGACAATAACCCATTAAGTACTGGCTGTTCCCTAGTCCTTCATTAGGAAGTTCTGCAGCCAAAACATATCTTTTTTCACACTGACTAGTGATTTGCAGAGATTCTATATTTTTGAGCTAATCTGAGACAATTTAAGATGAATTAACCCAAAGAAGAATTATTTCTTTGACAGCAATTTGAAGAGACTTTTCAAACACTGAAACGTAAATTTACCACTGGTCAACTCTGACAATTTAAAACAATATATTTTGTTTTGTTGCTCAATTTAAATTATTCCACAGGGTACAGTTTATCAACCTTAAAATTCTTTAAGGTAAAATCAATATTATCACTGCAGCCCAGCAATGTATTTTGTTTTCTGTGGTAGCCTCTTCAAAGAAGCAGCAGTCACTAGGTTAAGACTGGAGGAGGAGACCATCCTTCCTGGAGCACATTTTAAATTTAATCTGAAGAGATGCACAAAACTGTTAATGTATTCAAACTGAATTACTCTGCTGACAACTAAGGTATTCATATAGTTTATACTTTGTTATTCTTCATTTAGTTTTTAAGCTTATTTTTTTTCTTAAATCTTCTATGCTTTCTTTAGCTCCTGTCATCTTCCTAGCGCCCCCCCCCCCCCCCGCCTAGTTACACATTTGAGATTTAGCATGTGTGCAGAAAAGTCTAAACCCCTTAGCAAATGGCTTCCATGGCATGAATGCATTAGGCACACTAATTTCTCTCTGTTGGTTCACTCCTGTACTGACAGAAAGAAAACCATTCTTTGCTCTTTACAGAGGTTACTGTATTTTCACAGTCAGTATGCCAACCTACACTGGGGTATTTTCTGCCAGCTCCAACATATCAACAGAGTGTGATGGTTAAATTCTATGTTTCACTGGCAGTTCAGAGGGCTGTATCTGTTAAAAATAAAAATCAAATAAAATTCAGCACAGCTATATTTGAAATTGTTCTGTAGGTCAGTTCTGCTGCTATACACACCATGCATTTTCCTTTCCAGAACACATTGCTCAGCAAACGATGGTGCTTATTTGAGAAGTGCAGCATCATGAAGGAAAACTGTGCTCTCATGGTGGTAGATATCATGAGGAGGAAATAAGAGCAGACTACACATACTTGGGTAGATGCTTATTCCCAAGCCTGAAAAAAGTAGAAGAAATATTTTCAGACTTCATCAAGAAAAGTAGAATCAACTTCCACTAAAAACAGGCAAGATATTAAAACATCTCGAGCAGAAGCACTAATAATTCATGAAGATGCAGCTTTCAGCATCATCCCATGCCTCTGAAGCTACAGCATTCCCACAAACTGCTCTTATGGGACTTCTGATGTTTCTACAAACATTTTAGACAAATAATTGTATGACTTCATCCAGTTGTCATGATTGCCCTGACACTGAAGTTTTAAAGGTCAAGTATGGTGTGCCTAAGCAGTTCAGGTTTTGAAGCACATTAAGAATAAATTAAAATTTAGGGAAGAAGCAGGGTGCATGATCTTCCTTTGAACTCAGTCATGTGGAATTCAGTGATTAGAACCAAGTTAATATACTGAAGAATAAATTAAAATTAAGTTAGTTTGCAAGTAGTTCAAATGATGTCCCTCTCCATCTTAAAATAATTTTCAAACAGTTATATTTGCAGACTTCTTTGCATTAAAGGAAATGTATAGCAAAAATAGAATCCCAAGAAAAAACATTGCTACTTTGCCAATCCCCAGCATGCCTCGTCCTAACTTCAAATTATTTTTCCTGCAAAAGCTTCTTCATCCCTATTCTTTTCCAACATGTACTTCTAGCTAAGATAGAAGAGTGCATTGTTTAAGGACTGTAGAATCAAGGACATACTTCAAGCTGACTAGCAGTTGCTAAAACAGGAGCAGTTATAAAGAAAAGTAATCTTTTTTCAAGTGTTTCCAGTATAACACCTGCTTTCCAAGACACGTGGCTCATATATAGATAATTGTTTAATTGCTTGCTTTCATGTCCTTGCCAGGAAATACTGGGAATTTATCTTTGACATGATAGAGAAGCACAGCTTTGTTGATATTAGCAATTTTTCTATTTAGTCTTGTTAGAAGACATTCTCAACCTACTAGGGAAAAAAAAAAGCCTCATCAAAACTCACTAATTAAATTACAAGCAAGGTAAGAGTACACTGCATGACTTTATTCTGCAACATTTCCATGTGATGGTGTTCACAGGGGTTCTTGGATGAGGGAAGAGATGAGGATCTGACTCCATGTTTCAGAAGGATTGATTTATTATTTTATGCTATATATTACATTAAAACTATACTAAAAGAATAGAAGAAAGGATTTCCTCAGAAGGCTAGCTAAGAATAGAATAGCAAAGAATGATAACAAAGGTTTGTGTCTTGGACTCTCTGTCCAAGCCAGCTGGGCTGTGATTGGCCATTAATTACAAACATCCAACATGGGCCAGTCAAAGATCCACCTGTTGCATTCCACAGCAGCAGATAATCAATGTTTACATTTTGTTCCTGAGGCCTCTCAGCTTCTCAGGAGGAAAAATCCTAAGGAAAGGATTTTTCATGAAAAGATGTCTGCGACATTTCCAAGTTATTAACACTTCAGCATTGCCACTCGGTGTCAAACATCGACTTATTTTTAAGTGAGGGTTTAGGCAAAATTGTTGTTTTGTGGGGAAACGTGTTGTCCCATAGAGATTGACTGTCTCCTTCCAAACCTGGCATCCTCAAGTTTACAAAGCACAGCTACATCTCCGCTCAGCCAAGAGCTAGCAGCAATCCCATTGTGTTAATATCATCTGTTTAGAACATCCCTGCATGTTCATCAATGTGCCCATGGATACAGGCATTGACTAAAGTGCTAAGTGAGGGTAGACAGGCCAGAGGATGAACTTCCCTGATCTGACTGCTGGTCATGGCCTCTGGGCTGCTCTGCCAGTGTCTGCATCTCCAAAAGCAGCACACTGGTCTCTCATTTATCAGGGCTTTGAAGCGTCTCTCACTTCCATCAAATCAGTGAGCCTCTGAGGAAGAGCGATTGAAATTGAACCCAAGGAAGCCTTCAAGTGAGTTCCTGAAGCAGTTTAGAATTGACCAAAAGGAAATTTTCTCTAGGAGATACACTCCAGCACTCTGGTCAGGGAGGCAGATCAGGAGGTCAGAGGAATGCAGGTAGAGAGAGCAGTCTTTCCAATTCTACTTCTGTGTAGAAATGCTTTCCCTATTTTTCCACTGAAGTCTAAAAACATTACCACCCATATTATCTATTTTGAATGCTGTGAGTAGTTCCATTTGTATTTTCACCTAATCTGTTTTGAATGAAAGGTAATTTCCAGGTGAAAATCTAATTGTTTACCAAAGGATGAAGTATCTGCGGGATTAAATTACAGGCATTCACATCCCATGTGGAGCATTTCAGCAGATAAATGGATAATAAGATGTGGTTCAACAAAAGTAGTGCTGAACTCTGAGAATTAGCATGACTAGACTTTGAAGAGAAGGAAGCATCTTCCAACAATAAATTTTCCCATTGTCAGGGAAAAGACCTTGTGGGGTTTTTTTTGGGGTTATTTCCAAAGGAGCTGATAGCAGCTTCCTTTAAGGAAAAGACTACTGGGCTCATCTAGTTCCACTTGAAGCAGTTTCTGCCTTCACAGTGCTGGCTGCAACATGCCCAGTCAAGACAAGTCTCTGACAAGAAAATGGAAATGGGCTTCAAGCAAATGGACAGCACAGAGCTAATCCTGGGATCAATCTCACACTGCCCAAGCATTAGGGTGTATCAAGGGGCAGCTGCAAACTTCCAAAGTCACCCACGGCAACACACAAAGCCAGGCCACTGGTATCCCTTTGATTCAGCCCTGAATAAGGTTCAAGAAGCCACCTAAAAAAAAAAAAAATCAATGTAGAAAAATTGAGCGTTACCTCCATTCTTCACTGAAATAGATAAAATCTCTTCTACAAAATCCTTACTTGATCTACCTATGGGCACTGTCATAATTATTTATGTTTTATGGAGTTGATTAAAAGTTCAATAGCAGAAAATTACTCTTGTCCTTAGAAATAAGGACCACTTGAAAATAGTTGGAGAAATTGGAAGTTTAAGAGATGCATTTTGTCATGACAACACTTCCGTAAACAAGCTGTAACTTTAAAATGAAGGGCTTTCATTTTAAAAAAGGTACCAATTTTCAACTGGCAAGATGATTAATTAACAGAACAGACTGAAAGCTACCAAGGAGTTATCCATATTCAGTAACCACTTTGATTGAGTCAAACATGCTACTCTGATCAACCCACACACATTCTGCATCTGTAGAGAAATTGAGAATGTTAGAGATTATTCACTATGGAACTAATTGATGAATTTATGCCTTACTGGATTTAAGGTAATATTTTACTAAAAGATTTTACTAAAATGTTTTACTTAAAGATTACGTAAGTGGCTTCACTGCAGACACAGGAGACAAGGATTGTTTCTCTGGCTGTCTCAGGAGTGCAGGTCACCACCCTGCTCACTGAGGAACAAGGCTCTTTAGCAGTCAGCTAAAACAGCTAAAACAATGTGTATATGCTACCACTTCACAGTTCACAGACTGTTCCTGTCACCATTAGCCAGTATTTTTACAGTCAGTGAAGCTACTGGTACAGCAGGCTTCATAATTATTCCAGTTTATAGTATTAGAGGCATGCTCTTCTATTCCCTAGAAAAACACTTTAGCCAAAAATAAAGGGAGGAATAACTTTGTTCTAGGGCAGCAGAAGGCTTAATTTCCTTCATTTATAGGATGTTTTTCCAAGGTCCAGACATGGAAAAAGACCTCATAAATGAAGGAAATTAGGCTGAAATTAAGCTGAAATTAACATAGCTGAGAGATAATTGAGAAAATTTTGAAATGAGAAACAGGGTGTATCTTGTGTGCCAACATCAAATATATAAAACAGATCAACAGAACATGCTATATTCTTTTTTTTTTCTGACAAAGTTGATGATTCTCAGAAAAAAAATTGCATGATCATCATGCACCAACTTCAACTGGATTAAATTAGATGACATCTGATAGAAGACTCAGCTACTCTGCCTTGCTCTTCTGCACTTTCACTTAATAGGATTTTTGCTACCATTTGGGTGGTAACTCCATAGTTAAAATCTTTTTGTTTTTTTAAAGGTAAGCAACATGTTAACTGTCTTTTGCAGATAGATTAAACAGGCTAATTTAACACAAATGTAATTTTTTAGGCTACTGTGAGTAATACCACACTAAAAATTATAGGAGGATGTAGTTACAACAGAATTTAAGAAAATATTAATAACTTCTAAGGGAACTGACTGTGATTGCCAGCCTGCAAACAGAATCACAGAATATTCTGAGTTGGAAGGGACCCACAGGGGTCATTGAGTCAACTCTGGAAAACGGCCCAGATGGGGATCAAACCCACAACCTTTGCCTTATTGGCACCATGCTCTACCACCCAGCTGAGCTTTTGTTCTCATGTACTACATGTATTCATCTTCCAGACTGCAAAGAAAACAGTGTTTTGCATGAATCAGTAATTCTTCTGGCTACACAACAGTACCTTAATCTTTCATCAGCATTCATGCTCTTGCAATTATATTCAAAAACATATTTTTGCTCATGACTAATGTCTAAGAATACTCTAATGATGAGAAGATTGTATCCTAAAAATATGCCAGGTCTCCTCCTTCATTTTGGAGTGATAGATCTCTATAATCTTTTCAGATAATAATTTAACTATAATGTAACAACATATTTGCAACATAGTTCATCTCTATGAAGCAAATTATTTAGATTATGCTTTTTAAATTTATGCTTCTTTGGATCAAGACACATTTTAGTAAGATTTTGGTCAAGCAAGTGAACTACCTTGAGATCATCCTGAATCTTTTTTCTTGCTCTAAAGGAAGTCCATCAATATAATAAGGATACATATTCCTCATGTAAAATTATTTATGTGATTTCCTGTGCTCTCTTTCAGAAGACTGGTAACACTATTAAGAGGTTTCTTTTAAAGCTTATTTTATCATCTTCTAATAAACAAGATTTTTTTTTTCTTTAGATAAATTTGACCAGAGCGAGCAATGCTGGCACCAATTGTTATGAATTGATGCTTTTAACACTTATGGACAGCTATGGCCTTTAGCATCAACCCCTGCTGCTTTGCAGGTTTGAATGATGTACTTCAATATTTCCCTGCTCTATTTTGTGACAGTAAGAAACTCACCAAGTAGTAAAAAGCATCTTCCCTAATGTGAACAACCAATGACAACTGCAAAATCATTTTGACATTTGGAGAGTTGTTAACATGCTCACATTTTCCTTAGCATCTTGAACGTGCTAATTATAAATTTCTTTACTGAAGGGAAAAAAAAAAAACAAACCAACCAGTAAGTTCAATGTTTGAGTTTTGCTGCATCTTCTTCTTACAGCATGATCACATTAAAATGATGAATTTGGGATAAAATAATGTACTGGCTTATGCCTCCTGAGAACACAACCCCACTGTCACTATCATAGTATCTGAAAAATCCTCTTTGCCCAGGATTTCTCTCAGGGGAGCTGAGAATCCTCAGAGAAAAAGAAAAGCAATATTTTCTCATTTGCTTCTCCTGTGTTTTGTTTTTGGTTGTCATGACAACACTTCAGTAAACAAGCTGTAACTTTAAAACGAAGGGCTTTCAATTTTAAAAAAGGTACCAATTTTCAACTAGCAAGATGATTAATTAACAGAAAAGACTGAAAGCTATGCTGCTTTGGAATGTGGTTGGAGATTGTTTATCCAACGTGTGAATTCTTCTAACTTAATGACCAGTCATGGTCAGGCTGTGTCAGACTCTGGAGAGAGTCACAATTTTTCATTATCATTCTTTGTAGCCTTTTGTCTGTATCCTTTCTCTATTCTTTAGTATAGTTTATATAGCATTCTATGATATCATTTAATATAATAAAATAATAAATCAGCCTTCTAAGAACATGGAGTCAGATTCATCATTTCCTTCCTGCCTCGGGGGACCCCGCAATTACCACACCCCATTTAGGAACTATGAAGCTCCTTAAATGGGGCCTATTTTTCCCCTGGGTATCTGCCCTGAAGTTGCTGTAACTTAGTGACACATGCTTAAATCATCAGTCCATAACTCATGATGTTTCTTTCTGCATACTTGGCAAAGGGCATGTTACAAGAGATGAAACTGGCAATCTACTAAAATTACCTTCAGGACCGACATTTATGAAATGTTCCTTACCAAAAACATTCACCACCTATATATGCCTATGAGCCATGTATTTACATAAACCTGACTTCTGTTCTACTATATTTGATGAAAACATATCTTTTCTAGATTAAAACAATTTTAGAAAGCATATAATACAATCAAGCTTTTTAAGCAAGAGACAGACATGCATAGAAATGTGCTGTTCCCACTGAGTCATGAATGTCTAAGTGAGGCAGGGTGTAGAGAAAGCTAAGCAGAATCAGCTAATGTAGCTCAATAAACAAGTCTTCCTGCACAGAAGCTGTTCTTTGGGTCTGAAACTGAAAGATCCTGCTAAGAAAAAGCCATCAAGCTCATCTCCAGGAATAGGAGGTTGGTATTATTCCTTCTATTCTAGGCCTGAAGAAAAGCTTGCACAGATCTGGTGCACATAACCCCCAAACTTCTCTCATTGAGAGCAGTCCTTTAAAGAGCATGTAAACAAATGCCCCTAGATCTTCACTTTGGCAGGTGTCACTGTAACCCAAACAAGGTCAAACATAAAGCAATAATTGTTACTCTATTAGAAAGAGTATGGGCTTTTTAAGAAACACATTGACAACCATTTCGGAAGTTATGTCTCCACTTCAGAGGGGAGGCACGAATAAATAACCAAGGGCAAGGCAACATCTTCTTCTGTATCAAACGCAGGTTTTGTCAGGGGTAGAGATAATTCTCATCACAGCATTAATATGGGGCTGTGTTTTGGGTTTGTGCTGAACATGTGTTAATGATGCAGTGGTGTTTCTGCTATTGCTTATCACCGTCCAGGGGCTGTGTACAAATCACAAACGGGACGGAACTGCTGGGAACGGGCCTTGAGCTGTTTTATTTTTCAGCATCAGTCTCATTACATGGTTATGACAATGGGAAGATGCCACCAGCTCACACCCCAGGCAGCAGCCACAGAACTTAATGTTACAACTTACTTTATAGGTTTTTTGACCAATCACACAAAGCAAAAGCCCATTGACAGTAGTTCTATCCAACCACTATAAGCACAGGTACCTTTGGTTAAACAATGCTTGCTTATTTCAAATACAATACCTGCTTGTAAGCCTTAAAACACAATGCACAGAGCTCCATTATTAAGCTTAAAACTTCCTAATATCTTGCTAGATAAACTTTTCTGTAGCTTAGAGAGTTATTCTAGACAAGTGTTAATACACAGACCATTGTTCTATTTGTCCTTGCTTTTCTACTTTTTAAATAATTTTTCTGCTGACCAATCTCATGGCTGCTGCTTAGCTCTAATCACAGTTCTGCTGTCTCTGAGGCCTGCCTTTTTCAGCTTTCCCAAAACCCTCTGATTTTATGGATTCCCACAATAGCTAAGCAGCACATACACAGAGAAGAGGCCTTTTCCTCTCCTTATCTCACCAGTCACTAAGCTGGAGGTGTTCAAGGAGTTTGTAGGGGACACAGCTGGGACCTCTGATCCCAACTGACCCAAGGAATGTTCCATATGATGATCCATATGGCACCACACTCAGAATAGAAAGTCAGGTGACCATTAGGGGTGATCAAGCCCTGCTTTCCTGGGATAGCTGAGCCCCTGCCTGCCCCTGGGAAGGGGTGAATTTATTCCTTGTTTTGCTTTGCTTGCATGCACAGCTTTTGCTTTGCCTGTTAAGCTGTTTTCACAAGTTTTCTCACTTTTTCCTGCTGGAGAAGAGTGGGCCAGCAGTAATGGGACCAAGTTACTGTTGGGGTTAAACCACAACACATCATTAAACTGTATCCCACAAATCGGCTTCTCTGCTGCTGCATTCCAGCACAGAAGGACTGAATCATGAGCTGCAAGGGGAAATTCTGTGTTCCCTTTGGTTTTAAAATCCAGCTTTACTACATATCCAGTATATAGAGCTGATTGTTATTTCCTCTTATCTGCTAATTGCCACAGATTGTGATGATCTATTTATATCTTCAAAACTATTCCTAAAATGTACTGTGAAATAGTTGCCTGAGGATTCCGAGGCCAAAAGTGATCAATCATTTGGCACATATTGTATTTCTCTGCACAACCAAATTATATTACTGTTTCTCATTTTAAAAAATCACTACAGTTCACAGAGAGAAAAAAAGGGATGGAACTATATGAGGAAACCTTTATTTTTAAATCTAATATAAAAGGGAACAGTAACCAGCCTGCAGATTTTTAGTTATTCCCTCTGGATGTGGCAGGTATGCCCATTTTACATAGGCAGACCCATCTTTCAAGGGGATATAGATGCTATTTTGAAGCAACACATTTCAAGCCTACAAAGCAATAAAGCCCTTAGGACATTCAAAAGTGGCTATCTACATTTAGCTGTGACTACTCCAGCTGTGTCTGGAAAGGCACAGCCCAGCAGGAACACACACCCAAGAACTGTTTGTCCCACTGAGCAGCCTCCTCTACCTCACACCTCCCCTGTGCTCAGTCACAGGCTGTTCTCTGCTAAGCATTCATGACAAGGCTTCGTTCCTTTTGTTGCAGTTCACCTTTATGACGGGGGTCAATCCAGAACATGGCCAGGTGCCCTTTCCTCCTCACCCCTATCCTGGCCACTATGAGAATGCTGAACACAAGGAAAGGATTTGTTACACAGATGGGATCACTTCTTGGCTGCTGCACTGTGCACCTCTGAGAGAGTTTATTGTTTATGAAATAGAAGCAAACAAAAGAAAAACCCACCCCAAATTTGCCACTGTGACCATTTCCTTGGGTTTCTTTTTCTTAATTTCTCCTTTCCAAGAGCCTACTTGTTGTCTTATTGTTTCCATCACTTTTAACTGAGGCTGTCAAATTGCTCCACTCAAAGAAATGGGAAACACTTGACTTTGATTAGGAACATCAGGTTTGGAAGTGTAATAGCACTAGTATCTACTTGACTGACAATAGCTGAATCTATTCAGCTGCATTGACAGGAGGAGGTCTGGTACCCTGCTTTACATACTCCCCTTTTTCCCATTCTAGAAGCTGTAAGGTTACAACAGGCATTTTTGGAGCTTTTCAGTGAGAGAGAAAATGAGGCCTGCAAACAGGTCAGCAGTTGAAAATGCAAATTATCTGCATGTTTTGCTTTAGGTGATAGACTGCCATTGTTTCTAAAGTAGTCTAGTTCTTACTCTGGAGAAAACAGGGTGTGTAAAAGGCAGAAAATCACAACTCAAATGAGAATGAAGACAACTATTTTAAGGATGCAAAAGACACAGAATACAGATGCATTTTTATTGCTGAAGCATTAATTAAAACTCTATTCTCATACCACAGGGCTGAAGAACCACCTGACGACTTTGCATCCTCAAAAATGTCTTAGAAGCTAAACTGCAAACATAAAAAAATGGACACTGGACTTTCAAGCAATCCTTATGTTAACTTCATAATATAAATGCTAACACAAAATATGCCTCTCTACTAATAGCTCTTCAAAACTTAGGGGTGATTATTGTGTCACATTTTTTGTTAGTGTTGTCAAGATTCTTCTGTACAGATTCTGAAAAAAAAAAGGGTATCTTAAATGTCTGTATTATTTATTCTGAAAGCCAAGAGACTTTCCAAGTAACAGGATGAGATCTTTCCCCAGGAGCTGGTTTTGATATCAGAAATCAGTCTTCCTCACTTGTTCTGCACTCATTAGCACTGTCAAAATTTGTTGTAGATGAAAAGCCATATTATTCTGTTCCTCCTTCTTTGGCAGGCCAAAAAGCTTAATATTTACTTACATGATCCATCTTTCAAATCTAGTTAAGTGTCTTGAGCTTAGTAAAACTGGGGGCAATGGAGTGGGGCCTTACAGCTTTAGTGTGTCCACTGCACTCAAAACTTATTCACCTCTCCTGCACAATTCAGCACTTTCAAGCATGCTTTGTCTACATAGGATGAAAAAGTGCCTTGTTGAATTTATACAAGATTTGTTTATCTTTAATTAACTTGGGCAGAGTTTCCTATCCATACTGTATCTGGCTGGAACAGAATTAACTTTTTTCACAACAGCCTGTATAGTGTACTGTGCTCTCAGTCTGTGGCTAAAACTGTGTGGATAATACAACATTGTTGCGGCTGTTTCTGAACAATGAAGTGGACACAAAAAAGCTGGGGGAAAAGAAAAAAAAACGGCATTTTATGAAGGCTTTCTCTATTTCTTAATGTCTTCCCTTCCTCTCCCCAACAAGAAGGTTGGGAGTAAGAAAGGAGGTGAGTGTGGACACAGGACAGGTGAGTTGAGTTGGCCAGAGGGATGTTCCATCCTATCCAATGTGCTCAGAGCTCACTCCCAGTGCTCCCAGTTGGAAACCAGAGAGAGCAAAAGCAAAAGTGTTCATGGATCAAGACAAGACAGTTTAAGAACTGAAGGAAAATGGGAGAGTAGAGGGGAAAGACAACCAAATCACTCAGCCAATCTCAGAAGCCAAACCCTCTCACCTTCTTAACTGATAAAAAAATCAAGAATGCAAAATTCTCTCCAATCAAAACTGAAATGATTGAGAATTATGCAGATTATTGGTTCTCTGTGGCACAGATTCTGCTTTTGTATACACATGCTTACTTTTCACCAAGTTGTAGTTTTTCCAGGGTAAAAGCTTTGTGAAGGACACTACATCTTACCACACACTAAGGCTTTTTTCAAGGATAAGGTATGAGAAGAAAGAAGCATTTGTTTCAGAAAGAAATAAATGTGCAGATTCTTGTCCATGTGAGATGAGATGGCAATCCAGTCATTGTATCGTCAGGCTCTTCATAACATCACCAAGGTTATTTAGAAGGAAACAATGCCATTTGAATCTGATCTAAACAATCCCAAATACAATTAGAAACCATTTTAAAATTGCATCAAGACCAACAGCAAAGCTGCTAACAGCATAGAAAAACTGGTTCCCAGCCATCTGCCTAGTCTGTAGTTTGATAGATTGTTGGGGATAGTTAAGGAGAAAACTCCCTAGGTACTACAGCATTGATCTGTTAAGCTCTAAACCAGTTCACAGAATTTCTCAAAAATTGAATTGGAAGTCCACACAATATATAAATTCATTCAATTAATTCAACCAAGCAAGTTAATTCTGCCCTCCATTTACATAGGTAGTTTTTGTTTGTTTTCTTTTTTTTCCCTTTATGACCTCAAGCAAACTGCAATAATTTGTCTGGAAAAATTATTTATTCAATTCAACTTTAAAACATTATCTCCCTCCTTCTCATTTGGGCTTTCTCACATCTGACTGCTGCCAGATGTTACAGGTAGAGGCAGACAGAACACGCCATCTGCACCGCTGAATGTCTCAGACACATCCTAACAAGCTGTTGGCTTTGCCTGAACATTAATGGCTGATGGCAGCACAGCAGGTGCACTGGAGGACCAGTGGGAAATGTGCTGAGAAGCCCAGAATGGGCTCAGCATTTAAGTGCTAGATGAAAGTTGGGAGCTGCAAAAAAACTCCAGACTATTCGGTGCAGATTAAAAGAGATTGAGGACATGGTTTGAATCGTGACTTTCATTTCCAAATCATCCTACACGGTGTTAAATTTTTAAATCAAAAAAGTCTGTCTGTTGTATTTCACAGATGTAGGAAATCAGAAACATAATTACCAGGATGTTTATAAACTGAAGTGCATGTTAATAGCTTGCTTGACATGCTGCAAAAAGGTCCAAGAGCATCAACTGGGAGATAGCAGGAGACAAATATGACTATATACACACTTGTACAAAGACAGACATTCCTTAGCTGGTTTTAAAATACAAAGCTACTACAGATAAAGGGCATTCATTACACTTCTGTGCTATTTCTAAGCAAACATTTCAGGTACAAGTGCACAAGGCTCTACCCAGCATAAAACAAGCAGCATAGCAGCATGAAATCAAAACTTGGGAGGTCTGTAATCACAATGTATTAAAAACTTGTTTCTATGTGATTGCATCTAACGTTGATAAGCATGGCAAGAACAACTCACTTTATTCTTGATGCATCAATGTTATTTTTTCTAATTTTTGCTATCATTCAACCCCTCTGTAACTAGTACCACTTGTTACTTTGGTTTGCAAAAATTAACCTCCTCCCCAGGATTCACTGTGAATTATTTCACCACAGTGTGTTAGAAAAAGAGTTAAAAAACTTCAGTTCCTCTAAAAAATCATGAAATACATCCCATAGCTCTCAGGTAAAATATATATAGATGCAGGCTTTGCTCTAAGAGTTTTCTAGTGTGAGCAGCCCAATAAGTGTAGCAAATCACATCTGAACTCTGCTGACATATCACCAAAGCCTCTTCATGTCAGCATACCTGTATCTACTGCGAATGAAATGTCTTTGGAGAAGGAATAAATGAATAAAACTAATCCCTCTTATTACTCTCTTAAATGTCTAAGATTAACACAGAGATGGTGAACTATGTGGAAAAATCCCAGCTGTGTTATCTGATATGCAATGTTTTCATTTCCTTAGCAGCAACTGAACCAAGACCTACTCATTTCACACAGAGAAAACTGTTTGTTTTTAAAGATCACTGCAAACAGTTTCCTTAAAAGGCTGAAGTCACCATATCTCGCTGTTCTCTAACCTTACCAACTACCCTGCACAGCTATAAGAAAATAAGTTCACATCAGAGCCATAATTCTAAAGGTCTTTGTATGCCTACAAATCTTAATCAGAGAATGGGAAAGACATAGGTATAAAATAAAAAAGACTAGACACAAATGTGATGAACAAAGCGATGTGCCTGATCATTTCTGCTCATTAAAAATTTAATGACTCTCTACTTGCCTCTCAGTCCCTAAATTAATTTCAAGTTTCGCTCGAACATACCAGACAAATTCTAGTTCAGACCACAAACTTTGTGCTGCTGTCCCAAAAAAGGGCAAAGTGGCAGTGACAGAGCACCCACAGATCCCTCCCCCACTGCCACCACACAGGGCCAGGGTCCAGCAACAAATGCCAGAGCCCTGGGCACGTGTCCAGCAGGGTCTCACCTGGGGAACAGCTGTACATGCATGCACACACTTCAGCTGCTACCACAAGCAAGTTCAGAGCAACCACTGAGATGCGTTACTGGTGGAATAATGAAATTACCTGGTTTAACTTGGCTGAAGGGAAGGTGAAGATCACACCAAGCTCCATCTGTTGTGCATCACCCAAGTGCTTCATCGACCAACACGGCACCAAAATGCTGGAGGACTCTCTGTTAAGTCAAACCCAGAGTTTCAAACAAGGGGGAAACAGATAAAACTCCATCACAACAGCTGGAAGGTTTTGAAGGCTTTTCTTGCTTTCCCCATTTAGTATTTATTTTATTAAGCCTTGACCAATACCTTAAATTCTGTTCTGTACTCCCTTGAATATATAAAATAAATAAGGACTTCCATTAAGAAAACAAGGAGGATTAATTTCCCAGTCACAGAACATCCCAGATGTTCTCCAAGTGCATAGAAAAACCTTGTGGTTTGAGGTGGTCTGTTTGGGTCTTCTTGGTTTGGATTTTTTTTTGGTTGGTTGGGTTGTTTTTTTTTTAATTTAAACTCTCTTAAAATTTAACATATCTCATTCAGTAACCTAAAGCTTTGGCAGCCTGTATGCCTATCCATTTCTCAACATTTCATTGAAGAGAACACAAATTGAGAGGACAGAGTGCTAATTCCTTAAATCACAGTTAGATTTGCTAATGCCAATAGCTCCATTAGAGTCAGTGAAAGCATTTCTTTGAGGGCAGTTCACAGGTTTTGCTTACTTTTCTTTCAGATAGAGAAGGGTGAAACAAAGAGGTTCATTAGCTTCAAAATAGCTCCATAGGGTGTCAGGGAGATGAAGTGGATCCATTGTTTAACACTACATTTTTTGACTCTTGCCTTTATGATGCTTTGAATAATTAAAACCCTTGAAAGCCTGTTCCATGAAACAACTAACTTTCACCTCGCTACTTGCTTGGATAACTCAAAGGCCAAATGTAATATGAGCTACAGGTAGTTTTGAAAAAAAACGTTCATTTCTTTATGTTGACACTCAAAACCCCGTCAACAGAGATCTCTACAGCCTATATTACTGAAATACAGTATTAATATAGGATTTGAGTTCAGCAGCAAAATACCACTGATATAAGTGTAACCTGATACTGAATTAAGGGAGATGAAGCTCTTAAATTTTAAGATTTTTATGTCAATAGCATTTGCAATATTTCTTTCCACATGTTCAAGTTATAGGATACTTTTAATTTAGCAGAGGTGCAGATAATATTTTTCCTCCAGTTGAATCAACATGAAGGCAGGTATCAGTTATCATCTTTAGAAAAAGCTTGAGCCCAAATGAACAAGGGCAAAACAGGACCTGATTCCTACCAAGGAAAAGGATCAAACAGGAAGAGTATTATTTCTTCTTTCTTCCTTAGAAAATCTTACAGTCTATATATCATCATTAGTGAAGTGGAAAAAAAAAAAGGGTACCAAAATATCATCCCACACTTTCTTTAATCATATAAAAAAGCCATCACATAAGCATTATTCATTCAAAAACTGTCTCATTTTTAACAGCCTGGGGCTAAAGGGAGATACAGATGGAAGAAAGTTAACAGAACAATCTACAGAGAGGAACTCGTCACTCAAAGTACTGTTTCAAAGGAAATAAAGGATATGGAAAGAGCATTCTGCACTTGATCCACTGCTAAATATAGGCTGGAAGATTGCCATTTAAATGCATTTATTCCTATTTATATGCACATATATGCCAATTACTTCTGTAAATTTGTTTCCAAATCAAGCAGCTTTGTAGGACTGTACTTGCACTAAAAAATGTGAGAAGGTTAAAGAAGTTTCCAGTGTGGCATTTTCTTCCCCCTAATGATTTACTTAAATAGTCCAAGATATTGGATCTCTTTTTAAGCATTAGTTATGAACATTCTCCAACATCATTATCTTTATGGCTTTATGAACTGAACTGTTGCAACATCTTTGAATACTTAACCAGTAGCAAAGATGTGGCTTTTGAGAACACAGCTGTGTGACATCTCCACTGTCATAGCAGCAATATGTATAATACCAAATCATGTCACCCTTCCAAGTTCTATGTGTCCAAACATAGCCTGGGAAAAACCTAAACTGAAGAACCAAATGTTCAAAAGCAATGTTGCTGAGTAAAATGTTTCATATGTAATGTACATTTCACTATTCGTAGTGAGATATAAATCCCCTATTTCTGTCAAAGACTATCACAAAATCACTGCCAATCCATGCCAATATTTATTGAAAACTCTGCTGTGCTACCAGCTCAGAGCTCAACATCTCGTCTCTTCTTTCACATCAGAAATGACATTATTGGAATAAAATTCTGCCAGGTGAGACCAAGGTCAATCTACAAAGCACAAGGACATACAGGCAGCACAATCTGCAATTACCTAGCCAGTTTTAAAATTTAGCCCTTTCCTTTAGAGACAGGGTACTGCTCTGACTGTGAAGAACAATGTCTCAGGCAGTACAATTACATATCCTAAAAGCTGAAGTTAAGAGAAGACCCCTGCTAATGAGGAACACTTCACAGTATAATGAACACTGGTTAAGAACAAGCACAAGCACAGAAGGAATTCCCTTCCCAAATACTACAGACAATTTCCTTAAAAGCTACATCCAAAAACCAAAGCTGTGATCCTTCTGGGGAGATCCTGCTTCAGAAATCCTGACCCAATTCAGACATGAACTCATCAGTTGCCATTCTTCATGGGTTTTGACCTCAAATTGCTGGCTCTTCTCAGAGAGGTCTTCCAATATAATTTCACTGATTCCAATAACTAAGTTAGATAGACTACAATATATAGTCTGAAATAATAGTAAAACAAGCTTGTAATGTTCATAGTTAGGTGCACAGGGGAAAAACTAAGTCTCTGTTGTGGCTTTTTTACTCTTACTCTGCATACCATTACAGGATTGCTGACATTAGTTGATAAAACCCAAAGCCTACAGCAGCTTTCACTGTGCTCAACATTGCTGAGTAAACCTACAGCAAAAAGATTCCTCACTCAGTTTTCTTCTTTTTCTGACCCCATAAATTAGCTGTGATGTCATTTTTTCCAATGCCAGTCTGTTCTTACCACATGGTATGTTATAATACATAACGGTTTTTATAACATGGTATGTTATAAAAAAATCTCTCTCAGGCCAAACTCTTTCATGAGTGCATCTTTTTAAGTATGACTGATTTGAATGCAATTTAAAACAAAAGCATACACTTCAAAAGTCCATACTTGGACACAGACAGCATCCCCCATGCACACTTTTCATGCCATCCTCACTAGAGAGCACTTCCAGCTGCATGGAAGAGGCTGAGCTGAGCAGTGTTTGTGTGTATTAGAGCCAAGTGTGTGTTTGTGTGTATTAGAGCAAAGAGCTGCTCAGCATGGCCTGCCTGAGCTGCACCCCAGATCCTGTCAGCTGGAAAAATCAGAAACTTGCTGCCATCTGAATTCTAAGATTATATCTTGCTGCTAAGCTCCCCTTGATAGACCAGGGCAGCTACAGGACACACAGTGCCTTCAGGGCTAAATTCTCTCAGAAAAATGAGACTCTTTTTACCCTTTTTTATTTTTTTTTCTTTTTACCAATGCACAATATGGCAGCTCAAGCATATCACACATTTGAATATTACACCACTGAGAAGCACGAGAGAGCATTCCCTTGCACTGAAATAAATTTGCTGAAGAAGGAAATAGCAGGAAATGCAATGTATGCTCCAGTTTGCAAGGAAAGCATGTTAATACCTAATACATGGTGGGGGGAGGAACACTAAGTAAAATAAGAAAAAAAAAAGAAAATATATCCTTTAGAAAGATCTTGTTCAAGTGGTGTCAGGGGAAGATCAGCAGGACCTGTAGTGATCTGCTGAGTAAATGCAGGTCATGCAAGCTGAAACTGCCAAAGAGCAGCTTTCAGTGACATATCCAATTTCAGCATTTACCATACAGGAGATATAAAAATTCAGCCAATATGACTCCTCGTGGCAGCCTCTTTCAGAGCTATATGCTGACTAACACTTCAATACAGAAGAGTATGTTGTTTGCTTTTTGGTATATATTTCTCAAGGAAGAGCACTAGCTTGTAGTACAGACTGACTGAGATCCTGATTACAGCAAGAAAACACCCAAACCCAGACTGTTTATTCAATATTCCTATTCACCAGCTATCTGCCCACCAACATGCCTCCTCTTGGTGGCATTTTCTTCAACACACAGGGACATAAAGGGTATGATTTAAAACTAGTAAATTAAGATTGGCAGGCATTTTTGTCACTTGTGTCAACCCTATAAAGTTAATTCCTTTGAAAACAATGGCATAAGCCCAACAGGTTTCACTAAGGTCCAGGTTTCTCTCTTGAAAGAAATGCAGTGCATGAGCAGAAGCCAAGAATCTGTAGAAGAGTAATTATTAGTTCTAGATTTGCTGGGTTTGAGTAGTTTTTTAGCAGCATTTCTACTGCTAAAATTTGGTTCACACATTAAGTGTTGTTTACTCAGAGGACCAAAGTGGTTTAAGTTTGGTTTCTGAGGGACAGTCTGCCTACCCACTTCTTTGGATGGAATTTTTTTCAATATTATACAAGTCATCAGAAAATTATTCAAAAATTTAGGAATGAAAGTGTGGGAAAGCACAGTTTTGGGTAGGACTTCATGAGAAAGTCCCTTCCAGACTTAACCAATATTTCTAATATTCTCATGCTCCAAAATTTTATTTCAATGTATTTAAGTCCAAATATGGACTAGAAAGGTCATTATCATTGAATCTGTTCAGCTGTGGTGTAGAGTACTCCAAAATGCCCATAAAAGTCACAGAGTTATCCCAGTTTCATTCAAACAGCACATTTGTGAAACCACCCCTTTATTTGGCACTCAGTACCAAGAAATGTTTAGCAAAACAAATTTTTTGTAATGGACTGTTCAGTGACTCATGTCAGGCCAAATTAGGTTTTAATTTTCAGAAGGAGAAAAGCTAATTGCCATGACCTGTGGATTGGGAAGGGCTATCAGGATCAGTTCAAACCTGCCTCTCTCCACAGCACAACTCCTCAGGCTAATGGAATGTCATGCACCTCTTCCTAATATTTTCTTTGGGAAATTCAGTAATTCTGCCACAGATTTGCTTATTGTGACACCGAGCATTTTCCACAAGCATTTCACACCATTCTATTTTATACTTGTGAATACTGGAAAAACTCTTTTGATATCATCTACTAACTTAAATACAACATCATCATGCAGGAGATGCCAGAGATCCTTGCAGGACAGATTTGATAAGTTTCCCCCCCTCTGCTTCCCCTCTCCAGTGGGGTCAGGTTACTACCAGCAAAAAGATTTTTCTCTCTTTGCAGTATGTGGCCTGTTGAACAAATACTTGTTGAACAACATTACTTTACCAAAACACCTGCTATGATACCAAGACTGACAGAAGGCTAACACCTAAAGCCCATCATTACTTAATCTAGCAGACTGATTTCTTTCTATTTCTACTTATCTTACTATGGCAATCTTTAACTTAAATATTTTAGAAGTTTTTTTCCTCACAACTAGTGTGTAAGAAATTCAGATTTTGCATACAGCGTTTGCTCTCATTGTGCCTCAGCTTGAATAAATACTCAAGTGAGTTTTCTCACTTCTTAGGATAAGACCAGAATCATTTTTTTAAATTTCTTCAGAGTACTAAAACAGAAATAAGTTTGTATGAGTTCTATTAAATACAAGCAGACACTGTCAATCTTCCCCATGGAGACAGACTAGAATTGAACATTCAACCCATGGCCTAAAGGACAGCAAGAAAGAAACAGCCACAAGTTGCTAAAATAAGACCTATTTCATCAGATTAGTCAATCTCCAGCCAAGCAGTCCAGCCAAGCTTGATCAAGAATTTAAAACATGGTTGCCATATGTCAAGTGGCCCATTTCAGACCCATTCATAAATGCCAGACAATTTTATCACCAGCTGCAATATTCCTAAGGAATATAGGAGATCACTAAAATGGAATGCCTGGAGAAATGGACACCCATGCAAATAAGACAACCTAATACATTAAAATATAGTTAGTATCATTCATACTGTATAGTAAAAAAATAATATTGCTCTTTTTTTTCTTTTTTTCATTCTCTGAAAACGACTGTTTGAACACAGCACTCAGATAGTGGCAAAACACATTAGTAGCATTCACAAATTCTTCTCTTTCACCCTAGCCTGTTAGACATACAATACAAATAATAAAAAAATAAGAAGTTGGGCTGGCTCTACTAAGATCTTCACTCTTTAAAACTTCCAGAAAATGTTACCAGTGAGCTGATGCTGAGTAAAGTGACATCAGTTTGTACAACAGTAATTTTAAATCTCTTGAAGAGCCTTGTATGACTAAGTAGAATGCTCTAGTGCTTTTGGCATTTGTCTATACTGACTGAAATATTCATGCAGATGGTCTTGACAAAGAAAGGGCACACTGAAATATCTTGGAGATACTTGGATGTGGATGCATTGATTGGGAGCACATGAAGTTAACTAATGCCAAAGCATTAAAATGATGCCACTTCATCTAATGGCACAGAAGGAGATTCACACTGTCACCACTTCAGGTGCTTGTGCAGTCACCCTAAAGCAGGAACAAACAAATCATCCAGAGCCTGTAATGCCTCTTGCTCAGCACATCAATGTTCAACACTCTCTGCTTTCTTTATGGGTACGTGATAATCACATTTTGTACAGAACTGCTGCTGGTGTTGCTAAGGTTGTCTGTACTTAGCTTACAACTATTGGATTTAGAGAAAAAGAGTTGGGAACAGCACCCACAAGAGGAGAACATGGAATTCACCCTACATTTTTCTATTAAATCCATGCATGCAAATAGCTGAATACATTAAAACCAAAATGGCCTGTGGGCAGTAAAATATTCACATTTTTCCACGTAAATTCTGTGTTAAAAATTGTTGTTTCATTAAACAAACATTTACTCTACAACTGGAATGTATGGGCTTGAAAAAACTAAACCATGAAATCTATGCTTTTTAGTGCACTTACAATTGGACTGCAACAACAAATAAAACTTTATTCACTTCTGAAAGGTGTTACTAACTTCTCCTATGGGCTGCACATTGGCCTGTCCATGAAAACAATAGGATACTTCCTTTGTCCTGTTGAGAAATGCTGTTTCTGACATACTGCTGATGAAATAGGAGAAGGAAAATTCCAGTGTAATGGCATTTCTACTGCCTGCATCAACTCAGAAGACCCTAAACCTGATAGTAATTGCAGAAGGAGAAAGAGATGGTTTTCCCCCCCTGCTTTTTAATAGAAATATGTCTTGGGTACAGAGATGAGGGGGTGGAGTTTTCAGTGCTGTCTATTCAATTCTTAATTTAATTCAAACATACATTCACTTAGGACAGCTACAGGACATGCCTTCCAAATGAAAAGAATTCTCTACCGTATGTGAAAGGTAAACTTTGTCTTTGATTCACAGCAACAATGAAAACTACCATGAAATTTCATTAAAAGTGAACCTGAGTGTTTGTAAGAGCTGGAGCACATATGAAAAAATGCCTCCACATCGAAACTAAATATTAGCCGTGTAAGTCTTAGAAGGAATTCTAAAGAACCATGATTTTGAAAACTCAACTCCACACTAAATCAAAATACCAGCCCACAAACAGAAGAAAATTCTTGTTTTTCTTCCCTGACACAAACACATATTTCTAATAGCCATATCCCTCCTTTAAAATATTTATCCATGTCTTCAAGCATTGGTAAGCAAAACAGAATTCTATTGTTTCTTGAGGCTTCTGTAATGCGTGTTTAGCATATTTTGGCAGAATGAATGTTTCTTGTGTACACTCACTTGTCTTTAATTTAAAAAGCACACACATACACCTTTTATCTATTATTTCCCCTAAAACAATCTCAGCCAGTCTGGATCCAGCCCTGCCACTGCTGATTCAGCAGCACGGCCATTCACGCCAAAGGCTAAAGCAATTAGAGATAAACCAGATGAAACAACAGCACTTTCCATTTTCTAAATGATGCTGGAGTGTTTTCATAGCTTTGTGTGTTTATAGCTGCAGGCTCCCTATGCCTTCACCCTAATGCTCCCCTCTGCCACTCTGACTTGTAGCCATGAGCAGAGGAACAGATTATAACCTTGATAGTCTGATTATCTCCCTCGTGCTTCTCTGTGCTACTCTATAATTTTTACCAGTGATGTCTTAATGTTGACAAAGGGATGCATTTCAGCTAAATTGTCTAAACATTAGTTGTTCTAGAGAGGAAAGAGTTCCCCAAGCATCAGAGTGTAAGGAAGACAAATTATTAGACACCAACACCAGGCAATAGGCAATGAAGGAACGTCATGCACACAGACTATACAAAATATACATTATTTTCACAGCTTAAATAGGTTTTTAACTATAATTTTAAAAACCTATTTTAACATTACAGGTTAATTTCCTCAGTAAACACAGATGTTCTTTCCAACTTTGTGTACAGCTGAAAAAATGGCCCCAATTTCTATTCAATCAAAATTCAGTGATGAGGCATAAAAATACACCAGGTGTGCAAAAATTACAACAGAACAGAAAGAAAATAATCTCTGATGACAAGAGAAGGCAAACTGAGGATACTGCGTTTAGAAGTAAAGGTTCTCCTAGCAAGGTCAGTTTGTTGCCATCACAAATGCATGGAAGAGATTTCAGTGTCTTGAAAGCCCAGGTGAGGGAGATTGATGTGCTCGTGTCAAAAGAATTAAGAATGAGACATTAAGAATTAAGAATGAGACATTTTGGGTCTCTGTTCAGACCCAAAAATTTGACTTTCACTTGCTAATCTATTATTTTCTGAGCATATCAAGTACTTTACTTCT
This sequence comes from Molothrus aeneus, assembly GCF_037042795.1. Classification (NCBI taxonomy): domain Eukaryota; kingdom Metazoa; phylum Chordata; class Aves; order Passeriformes; family Icteridae; genus Molothrus; species Molothrus aeneus. The sequence continues at coordinate 10,591,039 of NC_089649.1, read as the reverse complement.
TCAGTGCCATTTGTAAAGGAAGGTTGCTGAGAAGACAAACACATGGAGCAGATGTAAGGCTGAGCACATACCATGGATCCTTTAGCTTCATCTTTGGAAATTATTTACTCATCCATTTCTCCCTGGAAAAGATTTACTCATCCATTTCTGCCCTGGAAGTAGTGGATTTTATTTTCTACTCAAATAGCAGGGGATTGTGTGGTGGGGTTTTTGGTGCATGAAATACAGACTTGAAAAGGAAAATATTAATACTGCCAAAGAACATGTCAATATCAAGTAGTGTCCAAGAAAATAAAAAGCTTTAGGATATTAATTCATTCAGCATTGTTCTTTTTCTTGTCTGCAGCTGTTACAAGGAGGTGGCATAAGGCAAACAATTGTGAAACAAATTATTTATAATTAAATTAAATATGAAGACATAAATGAAGAGGCAGATAAAGATATTCCAAATTATGTGTTAATTGTTGCATCAATTGTTTTAAGTATTTTGGAAATGGTGTGTCTGCAGAAGGAAATTAAAAGCTACAGAAGGCATACCTGGATGGCATCCTGGCTGGAAAAACAGGGATTTTATCCTAGAGCTTCTTAGGAGCAACTCTTATGTGCACTTAAATTAGAAGACAAAAAGATACTGGCATAAGACCAAATGCAAAAAAATGGAGCCCACTATGCCAAAATAAGTAAAACAGAAGTGAGGTTGCCAGAGTAAGCTGGGAAGTATCTTATGTTGATATATGGAGGTATCCCACAAACCTGCAGAGACAGGAGAAGAATTTGGAGATTCCTATTTTGACCTTTTTTTTCAAATGGGAAAAAAATTTATTTGAGAAGACTCCTATCCCAAGTGAGAAACAGTCCAAGAAAAAGATGAAAGCAAGTAATTGAGCACTGGCTATTAAAGGTAAAGAAGCCATTCATTTTTTTAAGTCTAAGTTCATTAAAAAAAGAGTCCTAAAAGCATTCCATAATATGTCCAAATGTCAAGTTACAAGAAAAAGTCATTGCATCTGTCCAAGTCTGAAATAATATATGTTTGACATAATTGGCACTGTAGGTGAGGTAAATCATATGATAACACTATTGAATCATTTGATAATATTTATTTGGAGAAGGACTAAGGGAACAAAAGGAAATGAAGAGTGGGATAGGTGCTTGGTGAGGCCCAGTCTGAAAGAAAGTAGAACTTGATTTTGGATCACACAGGAAAAGGAGATTAAATAAAAACATCTACAGATCAAGATATTTTAAATCTAGTGGTATGTTTTGAGAAATACCCATTAAATTTCAAGTAGGAGATATAATTGATATAATTTTCATATATGATTTTTATATTTTAAAAGATTCTGAGGAAGCTATTATATCAGCTGAATTTTGTTATTTACACTGAAAATTTCTGTACTAGAAAGAAGATGCACTAGGATAGATTCAAAACAAGGATTTTGGCATCATTTTAACCCAAATCACATCTGTTACAGATAGGCAATAAACCCAAAGCTCAGTCTCAGAGAGTAAGAGTCAGCAACATTTGTGGTATCAGTATCAGCAAGTTCTAGGCTGCAGAAAGAAACCATACTGCAAGAAGAAAACCTTACCAAGAGGAAGCAGGATTCTCTAAGTCACTGGAAGCTCCAACTTCCTCCAAGGGCTAGTTTTGTGTTAAAAGGAATAATACAAATTCCTTTTATTAAGGAATTTGTATTATTCCTTAATAAAAGCATGCGTGTGAAATGAAAGTGACTCCTTTATTTTCTTTTCTGAAAACAAAAACTCGTGACTTTTTAAATAGCAAAATAAATCCAAGCATAAATTTGAATATGAAAATTTGCATATGAAAAATTGATATTAAAGAAAAATAGAATAATTAATCTTCCCTCTCTCTCACGATGAATGAAAGAAGTAGGGGTTTTAGAATCAGGTCAGCAGTATGTTATTTGTGCAGCATTGGTGGGCAAACAGAACAAGTGAGAACAAATCCAAGTTCTCTTCTGAACTCTTCATGGAACTCTTGTAGGTGTCCACCATGCTCTGAAGAACAACAAAAATCAGAATGCCTGAAGGAGGAAGAATCTTCCAAACATCAGAAAAAGAATTCCTTTTATGCAGCCTTTTTTCAAGTTTGGACACCAAAGAAGGAAGTAAGAAATTAAAGAAATCCCACATTTTCTAGCTCTTCCTACAAAACAGTCTCTGCCCAAAGGCAGAGTGACAAACTGAGATGTTAATTCAAGAAGACAATCTTCCAAGGACCTGAATCATCAGTGTAATACAAGAGGAATTCATCTGAGCTTGGTTGCTCTTCAGTCTCTTGGAAGAGCAAACCAGCACTTTGCTCACAACGTGTTTGACTGGCAGAAAAAGCTCTTGTGCAGCTTGAACACTAAAATGCTGTTAAAATATTCAAGAGAGTCTTACATGAGACATGCAAAACCAGGAGCTTATAGCAGTGATTTATTTGAAAAACATATCAAACTCCCATTATTGTGAAAAATTCTAACTTCATCTGAAGTAAGGCAACTTTCTCACGTAGCACCACCTCAATCAGCGACAGAAGAATCACACTTTGACTCAGTCCCAGGAGGGATTGCCAGGATTGTCTGCATTCAGTTCTCTGAGAAACTGAATCAAACCTGTAAAAGATATGCTAATTGTGAAGAATTAACATTATTCAGAAATAACCTATTTCTACACTTCTGAAGCTTACATACCAATTTCCTATGCCCCTCCCCCCCTTCTGTGCTTTAGTATTTTCCTTACAGCCACTAATTAACACAACAAAGTGTAGCAAAATTGACAGGTAAATTATCCTTTAAGAGCATTAAAATATTTTCCAGATAAACAGTCATATCTAAATATGTTTAAGTGATGATTTTTTCTGTGCTAAGTCACGAAAATTATTTCTAAACATCTACATTGCAAATTTGCATCCCACCTTGAGGGTTGGTTTTTTTTGGTTTTTTTTTAATTTCTTTCCCATAATATACCTTTTAGAGTAAGAGAAAGCTTCCTTTCCTACTTCCCCATGCATTGCCTTCTGAAACAAACAACATACCAGCCCATACCTGACAGGAACAGCAGAACCCAGCTGATTCTCTGTCATCTTCTTTTTGGTGATTATTTATTCCTCTCTCCTCACCTGGCACCAAAGGAAAACCTGCATGAAGTGCCAAGATCATTCTTTACATGTTCAGGCTTTCACCTCTGTCAAACTCATTTGAGTTTGTGCTAAAAGCACACATGTAGAGCATGTACACCTTTTTTTGTTTTGAATCCAAGACAAAACAGTAAATGCATGGTTTTATGTTGTTAGATCTCCCAAGCTAACAACCATCATATTTCTACAAAAAGGTAGTAACAGTGGACCAGTTTTTCTTTTAAACTTCTAAAATATGACAACAATCTGCACAGAGCTGTTTTCCAATACTAAACTATTTTAAGTATAGCATGTTTAAAACCATTTTTATTTTTTCTATGTTTTCTATGCTTCACTATACCTTTTTCTATTTTTTTTCTGTGCTGCACTATACATCAAAAAAAGCAAGTACAGCCAAGTTTTACCAAGAGCTAAACAAAGCATGCTGGTAAGAATTACCAAAAAAGTTGCTGTTAAATTGAGAGAGCAATTTAAAGTGCCTTTGACTTCAGAGATCCAATTTAAAATTGACCTCAGACATCCAATTTAAAATTAAGTCTGAAGAGAAATAGAAAAAAAAAAGGTAACTCCCACACATCATAGTCCCCCATATTACCTTGAAACAGGACAGAAAAAATGCTCATTTCTAAAAACCAGAAGAACATCACTAAGCCACAGCCTCAGAGGCACTCTGTTACTCTTTGCAGCTGGAACTGCTGTCAGACAAACATAAAATTGTAATAAACACACATTTACCCACTGAGGCACATTCATGAACCCTGCTGGGCAATCAGACACATCACACAGCCTTGCCCACATCTCAAGGGAATTCTATTAGCCAAACATTGGCTCAAGATCGTGTCTTTCCAGCATTATTTTGTTTGCTGCCTCTGATCTGCCCACAAAAGAGCACACAAACAAGTCAGTAGAAAGCCTGCAACACAGTAAGAGGCCTTTTATTTTTGTTTTGTTACACCACGTGAAGAGCAAGCTTAATTAAAAAGATTTGCTGAAGTAGTGTAATTAATTATAGGACCATTACATAGAAGAGTAACTGTTATTGATAATAAAAGATTGCTGCATGTACCAAGCTAGGAGCCAAGCCAAATACCAAGGAGAAAATACCAAACTTGAGTCTCAAACTTTCCTTTTAAAGATTCTTCCCTTTCTAAATATTGAAACAAAGAATAATATAGAAAAAAGAAAGGGCTTCCTAGCTGAACAGCCAAAGCCCAGAGAAAAAAAACATCTCACAATGAAAAGTGCTTCAGGATGTGTCCAATAATATTCCAGGAAAGGCCTCAAACCATCCCCACCTCCGCTATCTCAAAGGAATCCAGATTTCATTTGGAGCACAATAGCTCCAGAGCATGAATCTCACAGCAGTCACAAGCAAAATTCTTCTGAGAGGTGCTGGTCTAGACTGGCCTCAGGTGAAGAGAACTGAGCCCAGCATTGCCACAGCTCCAGTGTGTGCTTTAACAAACCAGCCACTGAGTGAAAGAACTGCTGCAGTTATCACTCCAGGCTGCTACAGTTATATCTCATCATGTGCAAAAGGTTATGAAAAAATCTCAGCTCTTCCCCTTCAAGAGTTTATTTGCATGGAAGTATTTCCCCACAGCATAACTTACTGCCTTGCAGTCTAGAGGACTGGGTTGCACTGCAAAATTGCTGGGGTAAAAAGGCTTTTCCACCATGCAGGTGCCTGACTCAGAGGAACTGAGAAATCTCAGTTATTTAAACACGAGGTTGTGTTTAAAGAAAGGCAATATATCCTGTCACAATATCTGTGTCACCCTCCCCAGATCTTGTTCCTGACATTTACACTGAGTCCCATCCTCTGCAGGAAAGAATTTAGAACGCACAAGGATTAATCATTTCTGCCGTTCCCAAATCCCTCTCTGTGATCCAGTACACACAACAGCTTTGCTACTCTGGCATGAATAACTCAGAACAACTAAAAACCCTCTAGCTCATAAATGCACTGGACAACTGACCAAACCCTGCTCCCAACTCCCTTTCTTCATAGTCCATTCCACACAAGCAGACCCAAAAGTTATACACAACATTGCTCTATGAAGAGCCCTGTCATGACAGCAGCATTTTGCAATTAAGGCTGCAGCAATTCATGGCACTTGGTCTGCTGTGGGAATCCACAAAATCAGAGGGTTTTGGGAAAGCTGCAAAAGGCAGGCCTCAGAGACAGCAGAACTGTGAGCAGAGCAAAGCAGCAGCCATGAGATTGGTCAGCAGAAAAATTATTTAAAAAGTAGAAAAGCAAGGACAAATAGAACTGTGTATTGGCACTTGTCTAGAATAACTCTCTAAGCAACAGAAAAGTTTATCTAGCAAGATATTAGGAAGGTTGAAGCTTAATAATGGAGCTCTGTGCATTGTGTTTCAGGCTTACAAGCAGGTATTTTATTTGAAATAAGCAAGCATTGTTTAACCAAAGGTACCTGTGCTTATAGTGGTTGGATAGAACTACTGTCAGTGTGCTTTTGCTTGGTGTGATTGGTCAGAAACCTTATAAAGTAAGTTGTAACATTAAGTTCTTGTTCTGCTGCCTGGGATGTGAGCTGGTGGCATCTTCCCATTGTCATAACCATGTAATGAGACTGATGCTGGAAAATAAAACAGCTCAAGGCACGTTCCACAGTAGTCCTGTCCCATTTGTGATTTGTACACACACCCCAGCTGGCGTCAGTCTGCCTCTCTGCAAGGTGAAAAACATATCACAACCTCTCTCTTTGGTTACAACATGCCTTAGCCTAGCTCTGCTAATAGAAGAGAAAACAAACCTGGCTCAAAAAAAATCACCCAAAGCTTTGACATGACTTTCACTCCCCTGCGAAGCATGCCATGCATCAAACTGCTGTCCTGCTCTGTAAAGAAGCATTTCCCATTGTTATGTTCTCTTTGTTCAAGAGTGGGTACTCTTTAAAATCTTGTTCAATTATTAAAATCCCAACTGCAAATATAGAGTAATCAGTGCAGACACTTACCTTGGTAAAGCAGTAATTGAACAATAAAGGATGTAAGATTTGCTATGGAGATCTATCCACAAAATTATTTCCAGCATAAGCAAACGGCCAATAATTAATTGTATACAGATTTTATGTTTAATCAACATTGGGTTTTTTGTCTTTCAGAGCCTGAAGCAGTCTCAGATGCGTAAGATTAGGGCCCTGAATGATGCACAGTAAGGCTGGAGAAGATATTGCCAGAAACAGTCTATCTTTCAGTAAGTATATTTTATACAAAACCATGCCTTCCATCACCAGAAGACCTAACTTCAGTCTAAGGGTTAGAAAAGAAAGTAACATGCAATAACAAGGTGTCTTAAAGTTGAAAAAACTAATTTAATGAATGAACCAATTGTCTTTTCCCTCCCATCTTTGAGAGTATAAACCCCACCCACAGTACTATTAAAACAGAAGAAAATCACAATTTGAAAATGTTTGAATTATGCTGTTTTAGAACTAAAAATATGCTTTAAAATAAATCTTTAGAAAACTCTGAATATGGAGAAGTGTGCTCTTTTATACCATCCAAACAAGCTCTCTGGAAGACCATGGAGCCCATAACAGTTACTGCTTCATTTTTTGGCATTCTGCATTTAGGGTCTATTAGAGATCAAATATTAATTACCTCCATAGTGCAAGAATTTATCATTTACATTTATTTCTTATACCTTTTACTCACGTCACTGGTTGGAGAGCCACAAAATAAAACTAGTTTCAAAGTAACTTGTTAGCAAGACAATCAGAATTTTTTCTTTTCCACCTGCACACATGCCAGGTGGTGTGGGGGTGTGTGTGTCAGGAACTGCTATCAGGTCCTCAAAATCCTGACTGTATCCAGTGTTCATTCATGAACAGATACAAGTTTGTATCAGATGCCAGTTTAGATGTATTTAAGCCCTTAATGAAGCATTAAGAACCCTGCTTCAGCTATTTATTTTATTCTTTTTCAGATCATTTGCTTTAGACTGCAACAACTGACATAAAAACAGCACACAGCCTCCCCAACTACTGATCCAGCCAGGAGAGCGCTGCTGGACCCCACATCTTGGTAGAAATGTAACTCTTGTATTTACTCAAAACCTCACCCACGATCATCTCCTTTTTCCTGAGAAATTGAAAGGGGAGACATAAATCACTGTCACAGATAATACACCGAGGAGCCAGGTGAGATAAAAGCTTTTGCCCACACACTTGTCCAGTTCTGACCACTGAGTGTTTGGGGTCATATCTCTAATTGTGCTATGAGAAAAACCCACACACAAACCGGGCTTTTCACTTGCTCTGTGTGTGCCTTGTTTGGGATTCTGCAAAAGGGTTTGGTATGGAAAATTAACTCAGGTTTCAGTAAATCCTAACACAGCTTTTAAAGAGACAACACCTTCTAACACCTGTATGACACAGCCGTCTTACTGAAGAAAAGTTCTTACACCAAATAAGCATCGATTACATGCAGCAGTACACAGCCACTAAAAAACCCAAGGTTTTGACTTTGTGACACACGAGTTTTTGCCAACATGTCCAGCACCCATCCCATAACACAACAGGGTGCTCAGAGGCAAACTCTGGAAAATCTTACTCCCACAGCTGCCAAACCTGAATTCCCACACATCCCCCTGCTTCTTATCTACCAGAGAGGGGAAAAAATGAAAATTATCACTCCAGATTACAGCTTCTTCACATGGAGCCACCTTAATTGAGAATTTAAAATGATCCTCCATACTTTAGAATGAAGTGCATACATTTCTCCATTATGCCTTGGAGAGTGGATTGACAACAGGAATGAAGTGGGAAGGGGAACATTAACCACTCCAGCAGGATTCTCCAGGGCTCACCAGTTAGCAACTATAGACAGAATTATCTATTGCAGTCAAAAATAAAAATATTATTGTGATTAATGAGGGATTTTAATAGCCAAGCTAGATTTTTTTTTCATTTAAGATTAAAAAATAAAGCCAAGAATAGGGTTGTGCATGCAAAAAAACAAGCCACATCTCTGGAGACCTGGGTGCAGAGAAGCACTCCTATAAAGGAGACATGGAAAAGGCTTTGGTAGGCATACTTCCCAACCTGGTAAATCATGGCCCTTCTCTTGATATCCATAAATTAAGCAAGGCATGTTTCTTCTACCCTTCCCAAATCATGGCAAACCAAATCAAGATTTGAATGACTAAGGAAAGCTATAGAAATTTATGGTATCAACATTGAATCCTGCTCATTGCTGGAAGAGCCTGAGGTGCAAAAAGTCCTTTGTTTCAGCCAAGTGTTTTATGCAGTCAAATTCTAATTCAGTCACACGTGTCTTCTTTTCCCCATGGATTCAAAATATCTTAGTCTCCCATTTACCACAAAGAAATCTGTCTGAGAAACATGGCATCCAAGCCCCCATAAATCTTATCTACAACAGAGCCAAACCTGTGCAATCTCAGACTTAAACACTGGGAATAGCCCAGAAAGGGGCCCTGGGAACTCAGCTGCAGTGATATATCCTGCTGTCTTATAAGATGACCTTAGAGATCAAGAAAAAGCTAACAAGATCTTAACAAAAGATATCTCTAGCTCCTTCATGGACTGCCCATTCTAAAACCAAAGAATTCAACTTTCAGAAATGCCAGGATTGGCTTTGGATGAGCAATGTGTAAAGTGCAATTTAGGAGGGAATGTGTTTGATCTTAGATTAACTTTTTGCAACTCACACTTGGATTTAATGCCTGCAAAACCATGCTACATGTCTACCTTGTTGCATCTGCAGCACTTCATAGGGAGTGAGGGAGTGTTTGAAGCATGACAAGTGTGACAGGAAGTTACTGGCAGCTGCTCTTGTTCAAGGGTGAAGACCATAAAGGCATTGACAAAATTTAAGGTATAGGAGTTACCCCTCAGTGTGTGTCCACCTTTGGGTTTGTGGGTAGACTTAGGTTTGAGATTTTTTGTAAAAATGTTTAATGTTTGAAAAGTTCAAATGGCTGTCTGCATCTTTGGAATGACTGGTCTTGATTAATACTGTTAGAATTAACCACCAAATCACTCTTATAATTTCTGCTAGCTCAAGAAGAGGCACAGCTGAGCTGTGGTATCCTACTATTAAATCCACCAGCTCCCTTTCCCATTGGACACCCCTAATTCAAGGGCAAAGCAAGCTTCAAGCATCAGAACCTCATCCCTGCAGACAGATCCTCACAGACACAGGGACCAAACAATGCAGGCTGACAAATTTATTTATGCACTTGCTCTTCCATGGAGCTCTTGCCAGTCATCACAGCTGTGCACATCAGGACTTGGCAGGCTTTAGGCCTACAGTATCTTCAGGTAGGAGCAGCAGTCAGAATTTAAAGTGCAAAGTCTCTTACCAAGACCCCATGTAAGGGAGAATTTTAAATTAAGTTTTGCTTATGCAAATCACATCTTTCATAGTCAGAATCTGACACTGTAGGATGTAACAGCATTGAGTGAAGTACTTCATGGGGAGACTTGAATCAGGAGCCAGATAATGAAACAACTGCTGTCACAAGGCAGCTGATGATCTCTTTTGCAGTATTCCATGTATCTCTCAGCATGTAGAAAAATGTTTGAGGCAAGCTTATCCTTGTAGCAATAAATTAAAACATTTAGGGAATCTTGTTTTCCAAGCAATTTTAATAAACAGTGACACTTTGATAGAAGTCAGTTTAACCTAAATCCCACCCGCTGGCTTGCAAATAGTGACAATTCAAGAGGTTAAGCTTAGTAATAGATTTGGTGGCCTTGATTCAAAAATAATTTTTACTCAAAACTAAGTTTCACAAAAACAACTATTCCTTGTTCCTGCCAAGTCCAGCAGGAGCATTGGAGGAGCAAGATTTGGAGCAGAGATTGGAGAAGATTGCAGTCTGAAAACCTTTCAGGTCACTATATTTGTTCTTCTCTATATATTTTCTGTCTTTCTTCTTCCAATTCCCTCTTCCCAGAGTTTTGAGTAACTCAAAATTGGATAGGCTTGGAGTTTGCTGAATTGAATGGGCTTAAGTTAATATCTCCTGAATGATTGAATGCTGCTCTAAACCTTTGTCAAGTCTCTGATTTTCTCAACTTTGTCAGTAAAGATTTTTGTTGTTTTTTTTTTAAGTTGGTATTTCTCTTGTGTGTCTAACACAGTACATGAAAAGCTGTAAACCCTTTTAAGAGTCCTGTCAAGTGAGTTTTTAAGGGCCTTACACTAACATAACTAATGTAATTCCCAACCAATGTAATAAGAACTGTTTCAATTACCCTATTTTTCCATTATTCTCTATAATATCGTCTCTTTTGGAAAGACTAGACTGTCTTTTATTTAATAAAGTGTTAAACTGATAATGGTGATGCGAAAAAGTCAGGGGAAGAGGGGAGGAACTGTCTACATAGGAAAAATTGTATCATACATTATTTACCCTATTTCACTCAAACTCCAAAGAAAAGGGAAAGACAGAATAAGTGACTTAATGTGAATTTCTGGATTAGACACGCAGATGAGTTATAAGGATTAAGGTCAAAGGATAGATAAAGGGCATAAATCTGCTCAACATTCATTAAAATGCAGATGTTTTATTTAAAGACACTCCTAATTCAGACCAACATTAATAGAAAAAAAATCTGTTAAGACCAGCACTGCCAGATATCTACTAAAACAAGTTATTTCTAAATCTTTGCATGTGACTTTAGCTAGTGACACTGAAACGCAATTAGATAATTAGATAGACTTCCTTTCTGATGAAGTGCTTAAATCCCATCTCAAGGTAGCATAGAAGTGTGGGAAACACTGTGTACTATTACAAGTACTATGTCAATCCTTTGTAGTTAAAATTGTTTTTTCCCAAGAAAATCTCCTAACATAGGCTATCAGCTAATTACTAAATATCCACATATCCAGTTAAAGGTCTATTGGCACACTGCACCAGCACAAGAAATAACATGTACTGTTCTGAGGTTGAGTGTATTTGGAAAACAACAGCAACACATGGAACTCAACCACTTGTTCCAGCAGTGTCCTGCTTATGCCAGGAGGCCTTTGTGGCCATTAGATATTAGAGGGCTTTTTTTTAATCTTTCACAAAACACTCTGCTTGCATTTCTGCTGTTTTAAGTGCAGCACATATCTCTACAAGTCACGAAGTACAACGTATTTTATTTTATAAAACCTTTTCACATGTTGACTTATGCAGGGTTTTAATATGCAATGATCAGCATGCATTCCTTTGGTTTTTTTTTTGTTCTGTTTATTTCATTTAACCTTCTATGTCAGCTCTTTAGAATGCACCCCATTTGTTTTTATTGCCATTCCAGAAAAAGTCACCATCAACTTACTTAAATAACTTTTTGTCCTGGACTTCTGGATAGAAGAGGTCAATCTCATTTTATGGGCTAGATGTTTGGCAATGTTTTATTTTTACGGTGTCATCAAATAAATACAGATAATATAGAACAGAGAATTAAGAAAGCATAAAGACCTCTAAAGGCAGGAATTGGGACAAAATTATGAGAGATATTTTCACATCCTATCCTTGTTCAAACAAGAAACACTTAAAGATAAAACAATATGTATGAATGGCACCTCAAAAACATGCTATAGATTTAAATGTCTGTTCACATTTCCATGGTAAGTCCTGCTTTGTGCAACTAAAGACTTGTCAAAGTTAATTTCCATCAATATGAAGTCTGGCACAACAGTCCGTAATTTATGTGCATCTCCTCTCTTCTAATTTTGAAGAACAGTTGATGCAAATTGTTCCAGACCTTTCCAATATTATGAGAAATTCATAACTTTATTGCTTTTCTAACCAAGGAAAAAAAGTCAAGTAACAGAGAACTGATGTAATCAGTTGAATGGTTCTTACTTTTTTATTTTCTAGGAGTAAAAGGAGTCTCTTTGAACTACATTAAAAAAACTTCTTAACAAAGTCTACACAGACTATATTCCAAAACTGCAAAATCAAATATGTAGAATCAAAAGGACACACCATTTAAATAAAAACATATAAATGTCCACTATGGCATCTCTTACTTGGGTAAATCTGCTTTCAATTTCAGCCTAGACAGTTTCAATATGAAGTCCCTCATCCCTCCATGTTAATAGAAGCTTTGCAATGGACAATTCCTCTTACAGTGAGACAGTTTTTATTGATCTTTAGGTAAAGTCTGTAGTAGGGCTTCAGTCACAGCTTTGTGAAAAAAACCTCACCCCACTTTGGGTGCAGAGAGTCTGAGTCATCCTTTTGCACACACCAGAAGAACAGATCCATGAAGAAACAGAGTTATTGAAAAATTCCCCAAAGCTCCTCCACATTCACAGAACACTCTGAGTTGGAAAGGACCCAGAAGGCTCTTCTAACTCCAAAGTGAATGTCCCAGACAGGGATCAATCCCACAATCTTGGCATTATTAGCACCATTCTCTGATTAGAGCTAATCCCAGAGTCAATATGTCCTGCCTTGCCAAAGACTGAAGCAGACCTTTAACAGCATCCATCAGAACACCAGGCACTTCAACATTTAGGGACCAGCAGACTGGAAACCCTCTTTAAAAAGCTTTCAAACACATATTTTTACTGTGCTTCAGTTTGCACAGTGGGGTGGACACTGGGCTCCTTTTGAGGAAAGCTAAATCAAAGCACCCCTTATACTCCTGTCAAGCAGATAGGCAGCCCATGGAATCAGATTAAAATGAAACCAAAAATAAACAAAAAAGGACAAAAAGCACATTGATATGCTTCAAGCATGCACATGAGGTCCTCAGCTCCTCCCAGTTTGTTCTGTGCATCCCTCCCTGTTGGTTCACATCACTTCACACAGTCAGAGCAGCCAGAGACAGCCAAGAGGAGAAAACCCTGCCCTGTGTAGGAAACCTCATTCATTTTCTGGACGTGGCAGTGCCCATTTAAATCCAGCCAAAGCTTTACAAGATTTACAAGATCTCTTCCTGTCTGTATTTTAATATACACACAGGGAGAGATTATGTTAACCACAGCAACCAGGCTATGGCAGCAGAGCCCTCAGAGCCATTCACTCACATTCTCACTGCCTTGCCAACACTGCTATTTCACAGCTGAATCTGAACACCTGACCCAGTTATCAGCAGAAAACATCTTAAAACAAATCCACAAAATGTACATAAAAGACAAATGACAGACAGCCAGTCAGCTGCTCATCCAAATGGTCCAAAGGGAATCTGAATACAGCAATGCTGAATAGCTGCATCCTGTAACTTGTTACCTGCACAGCACATACAGAAGTAGAGTTGTGTCTGTTTGCCATGTAACAATCTTTAAAACTGGTTTCAAGAGAACAGTAAATTTTAATCCATGCCTTGTGTGCAAAGTAAAAAGGAAAACCCACTTATTTAAAAAAAAAACTTATTAGCAGACATGAACACAAACCAAGGAAAGAAGACTGATGTGTTTGGGATAAGAAACCACTTCTCAGTTCAAGCTGAAGCCCTTCAAAGGGGTCATGGAACACAGGGATAATCTTGTCAATAAAGTATACTCATGTTTCCTAGAGGCTTTTGTCACAAATCCTCATTAAAGGCTCCTAAAGAAACTGAGTTGTAATTAGATGAGAGAAGATCCCACCCTTTATTTCCTATCTTTTGATCACTTATTAATGAAAAAAGTAAATTGCCCTTTCAAAGCAGTTGCTAAGTTAGTCCTTGAAATATATATGGCTCTTCACTGCTCAGTGCACTCAAGTGTTCAAGATGGGGCAGAGAGAAGATGATGCACAAGGAGAAAGGACAAGAGGGTATAGAGTTCAGAGTTTAAGAGCTGAGGATTACTGTGACAGGTTGGAGAGTACCTTAAGCAGATGAGTAAAGATGAAGATGAATGCAAAGATGTACACTGAGGAGGAAAAAATATTTTTGCCTCACAAAAATAAATTAAGGAGAGAGTTATCACTTAAAAAAATACTGGCATTAGCTCATTATTCAAAAGCAGGCAAATAAAAGGTTTGAGATTATTAGGAAAGGAACAATAAACCAAAAAACAGCAAGCCATTCTATCACAGACATCTTTTATGGAAAATCCTTTCCTTAGGATTTTTCCTCCTGAGAAGCTGAGAGGCCTCAGGAACAAAATGAAAACATTGATTATCTGCTGCTCTGGAATGCAACAGGTGGATCTGTGATTGGCCCATGTTGGATGTTTGTAATTAATGGCCAATCACAGCCCAGCTGGCTCAGACAGAGAGCTGAGCCACAAACCTTTGTTATCATTCTTTGCTATTCTATTCCTAGCCAGCCTTCTGATGAAATCCTTTCTTCTATTCTTTTAGTATAGTTTTAATGTAATATATATGATAAAATAATAAATCAAGCCTTCTGAAACATGGAGTCAGATCCTTGTCTCTTCCCTCATCCTAACACCCCTGTGAACACCGTCACACCATTCCTCCTACACACCATACAGACATTTATTTATGAACCCATACTGCATACAATCCTATTAATCCCATTTCAGAAAGATCAAAAAAGTAGAAAATATGCAAAATGTTGTTGTGAGGATAATCAAAGATATGGGAAAATCTTCTTTGGAAGAGGATTAAGCAGATTAGTTTGCTATCTGAAAACTAGGGGAGAGAGAGGAGCAACCTGCACAATTGCACATAGCATAAAGAAACTGAAGAGGAGATTTACCCAGGGCAAGGGGGAAGAAATAGGTACCCCCAGTATAATCATCATGAGCCAGGTGTGCCCAGGTGGCCAAGAAGGCCAATGGTGATCTGGCTGGTATGAAAAATGGTCTGGCCAGCAGAAGCAAGGCAATGATTGGCCCTCACTTGAAGAAAGACATTGGGGTGCTGGAGCCTGTCCAGAGAGAGCAACAGGGCTGGGGAAAGGCGTAGAGGGAAAGCCCTGTGAGAAGCAGCTGAGCTTAATGAGTGGTTTAACATGGAGAAAAGGAGGCTCAGGGGAGACTTTATTGCTCTCTACAACCCCCTGAGAGGAAGTTGGAAAGTGGGGCTCAGCCTCTTCTCCCTGGTAACAAACAGCAGAACAAGAGGAAAAGGCCTCAAGTTGCACCAGGGGAGGTTTAGGTTGGATATCAGGAGGAATTTCTTCATGGAAAGGGTTGTTAAGCATTGGAATGGGCTGCTCACAAAGTAAAATCACCACCCCTGGAAGTGTTGAAGAAACAGCTGGATGTTGCACTCAGTGCTGTGGTTTGGCTGACAAGGTGGTGTTTGATGAAAGGTTGGACTCCGTGATCTTGGAGGTCCTTTCCAACCCTGATGGTTCTAAAAGCTAGCCTAGAAACACTCCCACTTGGCCAGTTCCTGTGCAACACACAATTCCACAGCCTACATAACCTTCCAGGAGGGTTGGTGGAAGAATTATTTTTTTCCTATTCAATTCAAACTTTCCATAAAGCATTCATTAAAACTAATGTTAGCATAGGACTTATTTGATTACTGCAAACGTTAAAGTTCCAAGAAAAAAAAAAACAAACAACAACTGGTAGTTGCCAGATATTTCATTATTTGCACCTAGAGAGCAGTTCTTTATCTTCTACACATTTTAGTCTTTGTGTTCAAAACTACTGTCAGTCCCCCTCTGCTGCTCTCATGAGAGGCAGAAGGAAAAGCAGAGGTGTCAACTTCAGTATCTCTCACCCACAGACCCCCTTCCCTGTGCATCAAATCCACTCTCCAGGGAACTACTCAACATCCATAGAAACCACCAAGACAAATACTTGGGTACCTAGATATATAAATGCATCTGTTTCCTGTGTGATACAAAACTTCACCTCATTTTGATCCTATGCCAGCTAAAAAAGTGTAGATGCAAATAGCCTAAAAAATTCAGAACATGTTCTGCCCACCTCTATCAGCAACCTAAATGCTGAAAGTAATCAAACATCTGTCTGAAGAAAGCCTGCAATTTTACATAAATGCTGGACTATAATATGCAAAAAAAAAATTATAGTAGAATCAACCCAGGAAAAAAAAAAAAAAACAAAAAAATAAACCAAGCCAACAAAAAAAAAAAAAAACCAAAAAAAAACCAAAAACACACAAAAACTTCACAGGACACCAAACCAATAACCTGTCATAAATTCAGCAACTGTTAGACAGATTTCCTAGTAAAGGCCTAGCAGCTATAAATCAGTTTGTCATGTCCACAAACAGTTGGCCAGTCAGGAGTCTGTACACCCATTAATCCATAGATTACTGTAATAAAATTGCTGAGGTTTATTCTGGAATTCATGAGCGTAATAGCTTGGACTTTTTTTCCCATCCAGAACCAGAGATTAGTTGGTGCAATTTTGAGCAATTATTTTGAAGTAATGCATCAATTTATTTAAAACATTGATCTCTTTCACATTTCTTTTTTTTTTTACACTAACAGGAAGATACTGAAAAGATCAAGGACCATCCATTTAGTACAAAAGGATTCCCTCTTCAAAAATTAGTTTGACAAGGATTAAAAAAATATAAAAGCATTCCACACACTATTCTGGTTAAAGTGAACTCCTCCTACAGCTCCCTAAGAAAGCAGAACAGAGAGGCATAACTTTCATCACAGGAAAACAATAATATATGAAGACCAAGCTCCAGCTTGACCTTTATCTTCCTAAGTGATAACTCTCAAAAGTGACCAAAAGGTTAACTAAACTATAAAAAGGTCATCTGTCTTTAATCTGGCTATATAGATCCTTTTCTGATGTTCAATAGTACACAGCTACTGTTCATTAAATATCACCCGTCCATTCTGTGTTTTCACCTCCTGTTTCCAGCAGCAGCTAGATTTTTGTTCTGTCATATTAAATAGCTTGCAACTTTTCCCAGTCCAGCACATTTTCTGGGATAGGAAGTGTTTTATGGTTATGTAAATAAATTCCCAGCAGCTCTCCTTCTATAACAATTCTGTAATGTCAGATATATACATATTTGTTCTGAGTACATTAGTGCCTTCTTTGCTCCACTACTTGTCCTTCATACTTTTCAGAGATAACAGTCACCTCTTTTGCTCCTCACAAGTGATGCAGCTCAAATCATTTTCAGCTAAGTCTTATTTCAAAGCAATTATATAATCCAAAGTTATACCAGAAATTAAAGGCTGAACTTCAACTTCAATGTACAAAGTAATGTTATACAGGATCAGGTTCTTCAGATGTCTACAGAGTTCAGAATGAACTGTGGATAAGAATTTTTTTCCTTAAAATTTTTTTTTGTTATATGTGCAAATACATTCTGAAAGTTCACATGACCTTACTGAATAGCACAGGTTATTCTAGTTGCTTTCTTCTCTTTTCTGTTTGCTATTTTGCAAGTACTCTAGTTAGCAACTACTAGAGTTACTAACTACTCTAGTTATTCTAGTTAGGGTCAAAACTGCAAGCAAATGAAGCTTACCACTTTTTTAAATTATTTAAAGAACAGCAGTAGGTCTAGTTCCCTCCACTCTTCATTAATTATAATCCAGTTGATAAAGTATCAGAAAAAGTAGAGTTATCTCCTAATTTTTCATCAGGTATGTAATGAAAGCCATGAAAAAGACTCTAGCACTCCTCTGGTTAGCTTTCATGTTTTCTGCACATCTCCCTTAAATCAGTCTGGAATAATCACAGTGAAGAACTTTCTGTTAAAAAAAAAATATATATTTTATCATTGTAAACAGAATTTCACAAGAGTTTGTAGCATTAAAAAATATTTAAAAATTAACTCTTCAAACTACCACCATTAACCTAAGCAGAAGCAATCTATCAGGTCACTCGAAACCATCTCGTTGCTGGATGGGCTTCTGCAGTCCTTGCTCCTGGAATTAAAGAATATAAGTGACCCACAGGCAGATGGGTCACTTATATTCTTTATATAATATATATTCTCAAAATACCACTTATTATATATATAATATATATAAGTATATATACTACAGATACTATAGATACATATTCTCTAAATGCTACTTATTCTCTTCTCTAAGAGCAATACAGGAAGAAACAGAATATACTTTCCTATCTAGACTAACAATCTTCTTCCATCTCTCTCCTAGCTATAATAAATATAATATCATTGTTGCCATAATTAATAATAATATATTGATAAAACATTAATATATTACTATAATAATATAATTTGCCCCCTTATTATTATCTGCTCTTGGCTGGCAGTGCTGAGGTTGCTCAGAAGGGCACCAGGGTAATTAAAAAGTCCTTCAAGGCTCTGGGTTAATTGGTTGGTGGAGCAGGAGCTCCACACAGGTGGTGTTCTGCTCAGTCCCTTCAGTAGCAGGGATGAATGATGGAAGGAGCAGGAGAACCCACACTATCAATGAACAGCTGGTGTCTCTAGTGGAAATTTGGGTTTTTTTGATCATGGGGCAATTTTTTTTTTAGCACCAGGCCTGCTAGAATCAGATGGCTCCATCTGCCTAACAAGGGCAAAAGGATTCTAGACCATGAATTGGTGGGACTGATGGAGAGGGCTTTAAACTAGGTTCTGCCTGTCCTAGGGACTGACAGACATATGTAAGTCCACATTTCCTGGATGAAAAGCAGGTAGCAGTTTTGAGGCTCCAAGCAAATTGAGGTTTCAGTGTGCTGAGGAAGGCTCACAACAGCACCTGGAATTCTGTCCTCTCTACTGTTCTGGGTACTGCACAATCCTTAGCATGGAACCTACCTTCTTAAGCAGCATTTTAGTCTGATTTCTTCAGAAACAGTGAAATAAACATGCTAAATCATGTAACTCTCACCTGCATATGGATGTAAATTCTTTCACGTGATTCTTTTCCAAGATCTGAATCCCTAAGTACCACAGTTTATCTCCTGAGACAGCAAAATCAAGAAAACTGATTGATCCCAATATAGAAAAGGGTGCAGCTAAGCAAGCTGTAGCCATCCCACAACTCTGTGTACTTCTGGGCAAGCCCACAGAGGGTACCTGGTTAATCCATGCAGCTGCATTTCAAGGCAAACGTTGGTCTGTGAATCAGTGGGTGCATGAACCTGCCTCACCACCACTCCTGCCTCTCACTAGAGCCACAGCTCTCATGTCAAAGATAATCCAGTCTTATGAGTCAAAGTGAAAGGAAGGATGGTTTGTCAAAAGCAAATGAGGATAGGAGAGATGAAAGGGATCCCAGACCTCAGATCTAAGTTTAATGTTGCTAAAAAACAGTAAGAAAAGATCAGAATGGATAGGGATAGCTTAAGAGTTTTATATCTGTTTCTTGTGCCAACAAAAATCAGTCTAACAGTAAAATTAGAGAATAGTGGAATAAACATGCTAAATCCTCTAACTCTCACCTGCAAATGGACACAAATTCTTTCACGTGAATTTCTAAGTCACACGATCTGAATCCCTAAGTACCACAGCTTATCTCCTGAGACAGCAAAATCAAGAAAACTGATTGATCCCAATATAGAAAAGGGTGCAGCTAAGCAAGCTGTAGTCATCCCACAACTCTGTGTACTTCTGGGCAAGCCCACAGAGGGTACCTGGTTAATCCATGCAGCTGCATTTCAAGGCAAACGTTGGTCTGTGAATCAGTGGGTGCATGAACCTGCCTCACCACCACTCCTGCCTCTCAGGAGCTCTCATGTCAAAGCTCTCATGTCAAAGATAATCCAGTCTTACAAGTCAAAGTGAAAGAAAGGATGGTTGGTCAAAAGCAAATGAGGATAGGAGAGATGAAAGGCATCCCAGACCTCAGATCTAAGTTTAATGTTGCTAAAAAACAGTAAGAAAAGATCAGAATGGATAAGGATAGCTTGAGAGTTTTATATTTGTTTCTTTTGCCACTAAAAATCAGTCTAACAGTAAAATTACCAGGGTTTCACTTCAGTCATCCAAATCCCATCCTTGCCCATTTATCCTGCAGGATCTGTAAGAAATGGGAAGAGGTTCAAGGGATGAGCAGGACACTATGTGCTACAGGTCAGCATCTTAAGCCTTGGGTGCATTTGAAGTTAATCACCATCAGAAAATTATTTTACAACTAAGTATCTGCAAGCCCTGGGACTGAGCCCATTGGAGACATTGCCCTGCAAGAGGGACCTACCAGCCCACCTGGTCATATTTTGTTGTAAGAGGGCAAGGAATGAAGAGCTTCAGTCTTGACACCTACCTTCCTATCTACACAGTTCTCAAGCAGTGATTTTTCAAAGAAATAAATCGCTGGTGAGGGAGATGCAACCTACCAGCCCACACAGCCATCAGTGTAAAATATAAATGTAAAGTAGTCTCAGCAATGAAAAGGGTGGATAAGGGCTGCAATAATTAAACCACTTTTTGCATCTTCCAATGGCAGGCTTGTTTACCTACATCTGAGCTCCCAAATGTAGTGAAGGAAGAGAGATATTAAGCAAGAAGCGGGCACTAGGGAAAATAACTTCCTCACCAGCAAAATTAAAGGCATTTTCACAGAAAAAGACTTGTAAGAAGCAATTTTATTGTATGCAACAATAACGAGGTGCCTTATAGACAGCAGGATGAAATGCAATTTCTTTCAAATTAAGTGAGGTTATTGCCATCAGAAAAGTTCAGAGACCTTACCCTTTATGAATAAAAAAGGAAATCTGTAAGCAATTTGGAAGTAGACTTTTTCTTAAATAAAGAAAACCAAGATTTTTATGCATCAAAAACCACAAAACTGCCTACATAACGAAAAAATAAAAGGTTATGTATCTGTAACTTAAATTTCCAATAAAGCATCTTTGCTATTGAAAGAGATAATCTCCAATTCCTCGAATCAAATTTCTTCTCCGCGTTAAAAGAAAAAGACCAGGTTGAAACAAAAAAATCCATGCTCATACCAAGATTTGAGCTCAACAAAACTTGGAAGGGTGGCTGCCTAATCCTTTTATGCCTCTTCCAAGAGAACAGGCTCACAGACTCGAACAGTATTGTCTTAGAATGCACCCAGATATCCTTTTGCAAAGCAATACACAAGCAGGAAAAAAAAAAAAAAAAACCACAAAAAAACCCCCAGGGGGTTATCAGAATAAGAAAGAGAAACATTTCTCTCCCTCTACTCAGATCTCTGAAATAGGGGTAGAGGTCCCTCCGAGTCCTGATTACCAGCCCAACAGCTTTCAGCACATTCTCAAGTTGAACAGCCATCAGAAAAATCTCTCTTAGGTCTTTAAAATCTGTGTCCCCTGCTGCAGCTGGGCTTGGCCAGCAGCACCCTGCTGAAAGCAGAACCTCCATTTTCTTCCTTTCTCATTAGCTCACCACTCCACTTTGTCCTCCAGAGCCTTCCTCAGCCTGAGAACACCAGGAAAGGAGCAATTCCCCCCTCCTTCTTTGCCATGGAAAGTAAAATATGTCCAAGAGTGCAGCAGCAACCAGGATATCAAATACAATTTCCCTTCCCTGTGCAGCCATGACTGAATATTACATACATTTAATACTACATTCAGCTTGCCTGATCAGCAATATATTTGTCACGCACCCTGACTGCACTACTCCAGATGCTAAGCAACAAACCTATTCCTTGAAATTCCACCTGAACTCACTGCCAGTTTGCATGATAATTGTCTAAATCAGAACCTCTTTCCTGCATAATATAATAAATATATATAATATAAATGTCTATTTTTATATATTATATACATTATATTATATAATATATATCTATATAAATAAACATATAAATATATATAATTATATATTTTATATATATTATAGATATATTATATATAAATTTAAAAAAAACCCGCTGGTATCCTCTTTTCAGTCAGCATTCCCTGTCAGTTGACTGGAGAGGTCTGCTGTTCAGGAATTCCACTCTGGAATCCAGTTTTTAACAAGCTCTACATACTCTATAAGACTTTTGCTTATTCCACTAAGCAGAAGCTGTCAGGAGCCACACAGTCTGCAGGCATCACTCTGTACAAATCAGCTGAAAGGTCTCAAAGAGGTCAATAAAAAGAGTCAGCACAGTGCACTGCCCTGCAAAAACACCAGTTCAGGTCCCAGAAGTAAAAGAGCAGCCACAGCACTGGTTTGGATCTATTTTGGGGAGCCAGGAGGGAAACAGCTCACTGAGGGCAGGATTTCATGCTGGAGACAGGCTCAAGGATCCCTGCACTGTGTTACAGTGGACATGCAGTGTCTTCCCCTCCGATTTCAGGCCTCTAAAGCACACCCTGACCACACCAGCTGGGTTTTGTGAGGTTATAGAACCAATGAGCTCCTGAACATGGAAACACTCCTTTTTAATTACTCATCTTTCATTTGTTAGAGTTAGTGCAGCTACTACACACCTGCTGGGAGCAAGGATTCACTTTCATAATGAAAACACACAACCTATTTCCTTCTCATTTCCACGAGGATTTTCTAAAGTGTTAATCCAAGAAAAGCTTTAAAAAAAATAATTTCCTTGACTAAAAGCAAGAAGACAAACCAAATAATTGCAAGATGTGAGATCTTACCAGAAAAATCATCCTTCTCACTAAGCTCCCTCTCTCTTCCCAGTGCCAGAAATTTGTTGGTTACAGGGAAGAAAACATATTGTTCATACTGGTCTTCTTGTAGCTTTTCTGACTGCAAATGAACAGCTAGAAGCAGGGAAAATAAATAGCATCTAAAAATGAAAGTAGAACCTAAGCCTGAACTTCAGTAAGAAAAAGCATAGGAAGGTTTCATGGTTTGAGACAGACTGGGAGAGATCACACACCAAATATTGTCCCAGGGAAAACAGACTCGAATTTGGAATATTACTTGAATTTATTAATAACAAAATCAGAGCGGCATAAGGAAAAGTAAAATATTAAAAACACCTTCCCATTACCCCTCCCTCCTCCTCCACTCTACCTCCTCCCCTGCAGCTGAGCAGAGAGAAGGAGGAGAGAGTTTAAGGTCAGATCATCACATGGTTTCTGCTGCTGCTTAAGGTGAGGAATCCTTCTCATGCTCCGGAATGGGGTCTCTCCCACAGGAGACAATTCTCCATCAACTTCTCCAGTGTGAGTCCACCCCACAAAAACAGCTCCCTGCAAACTGCTGCCACAGGAGTCACTCCTCCCCACGGGGCTGTCCTTCAGGCATGGCCTGCTCCAGTGTGCATCCCCCACAGGGTCACAAGTCCTACCAAGGAACCTGTTCCAGCAGGGGTCATCAGGGCTCTCCAGAGGCTGCAGGTGGATCTCTGCATCCCTGTGGATCTCCATGGGCTGCAGGGACACAGCTGCTTCACCATGGTCATCATCATGGGCTGCAGGGGAATCCCAACTCTGGTTCCTGCAGCACCTCCTGCACTGACCTCAGTGTCTGCAGAGCTGCTCCTCTCACATCTTCTCACCCCACTCTTTTCTGCCACAATTACAACAATAGCTTTTCTTTTCTTTTCGTTTTCTTCTCAAATCTATTATCACAGAGGTGTTACTGCCATTTCTAATTGGCCCACATCCATATTGGAGCCACCTGGCATTGGCTCTGCTGGTCATGGAGGAAGCTTCCAGCAGCTTCTCACAGAAGCCACACCTGTAGTGTCCCCTCCTCCCCCCATCCCACGACCAAAACCTGGCCACAGTAACCCAATACAACATGTACTACAAAAAATAAAATGCTGGTAAAGTGATTACAAGTAGGAGGAGAGGATTTCTCAGAAGATTATGACAGGCAGCATGCAGTCCTGATTAAAACTGTTTTCTTGCTTGTTATTTGCAAATGCCATAATTTCCCTTTATTTTAGAATCCTGCATATTAAAAAAAAAAAAAAAAAAAGCAACTTCAGGCTTTTAGCAAAGAGACATTGAAGCATATGGTAATCCCAGTCCCAAATACTAAAATGTGCCTGCTTGTGCCAAGTCTTAATTACCAGCTCATTAACACTCAGGTGTCAATTGCTGATGGCAAAGGCAGTACTCAGTTGGCCTGGTTTCTGTCATGCACAATGTAATTAAATTGACCTCGGCAAAAGGAGCCCTGTAGTTGCCTGATACCACTTGGACACCCATTGCCTCACTAATCACAATCGTGTAATTTAGTGAATCACAGAGTGTAATGAGGGAAAGGCTCTGGAGAGTACCAAATTGTACTTGCATATGTAATAATGACTTTAAGGACAATTAGGGAAATAGTGGCTGCTCTGTTTTCTTCCAAGCTAATAATGAACTGCAGTAACTAGTTGAGTTTCTATTGTTGATTTAGAACTTTAGCTGCTATTTTCTGTTTTAAAATAATGGTTAGAAGTAACTAAAATTTTAAAAAAAGAAATTAAATTTTCTGCTGATTTTGGTGGAGGTAATTTTCTTCATAGTAGCTGGTGTGGGGCTGTGTTTTTGGATTTCTGCTGTGAACAGTGTTGATAATTCAGTGATATTTTTGTTATTGCTGAGCAATTCTTACAGAGATGGACATGTCTCTTCCCCTGGTAAGGGCTCCAACTGTGCCACCAGCATCTGCATGTGACTTCACCTTGAGTATTGTGTCCAGTTTTAGGCACCACAACATAAGAAATATAAAAAGCTTTGTCCTGCTTCTGGCCAGGACAGGGTTAATTTTTTTCAGTGTCCAGGAGGGACCATGGCTAGGACTCTGAGTTTATTTATTCTCTACTACTATTTATTCTGTTTATTTATTCTGCACAGGGGGTGGGGAGGAGGAGGAGGAAAAGGGTCCCTTTCAGTTGTGCCAGTGGTGAAAAAAGCAGCAAGGGAAGCCCTGGGTTCTGCATGGTGAAAAATCACATGTGAGTATTCACCTCTCTTCTACCCTCTGGTATCATTATTGGTTTTTTTATGTTTGGTTTTATTTCATTGCTGTTTCCAGCAATTGTTCTCATTTCAATCCATGATCTTTGCCTTTTGTGTCTCCATTTCTTCTCCCCATCCCTCTGCAGGAAAAGGGAAGGGCGAGTGGGGAGTTGGTGAGCAGAGTGTGGTTTGGGACGTTTCAGTGGGAACACTGCATTGAGGAATAGCATTGCTAAACCATGATCAGTGATGAGAAAATGTCCAAAAAATGAAAATGGTGAAGAGTCTTGAGGAGAAGCTGTAGGAGGAGCAGCTGAATTCACTGAGGAGACTGCAGAAGAGAGGGTCTCATAGCTGGCTACAGCTTCCTGATGAGGGAAACAGGAGGGGCAGGCACAGATATCTTCCTTCTGGTGACCAGTGGCAGGACTGCTGCAAGCCACCTCTGAGGCAGGGCAACCAGGTTCATTGCTAAAGAATCCCTGGGATGGATTAAAGCAAAATGATGTTAAATAACCGAGCAAAGAATTTTATTAGAACAACTGCTTTGAAACTGTAGCTGGGAAAAGAAAGTAATGTGTTGGAAAAGCGGTGTATAGCCATCCTGGGATGTATGGTCACCCTAAGAGAGGAAATTGTCAAGGGAGAAGTAGGGAAAGACAGGTAGAAGAAGAACTAGGGGGATCCCCACCCATGGCACCAGCAATGAGTGGGTGATTGTTGTCTGGGGTTGCAACATACAGTCCAGGTCCATTTGGGGTAGGGATCGATGTACACATCAAAAATTGGGGTTTTTACAACCCTGTTTTTTTCCAGTAAACACCCCCAAACCTACCCCAGAAGCAGGGCATGCATCTTCTTGGGAGACTCTGGAAGTCTGGTGGCATCAAGGGGATGGAGGAGTGTGTCCATGTCTGTGTGTCCAGGTGTGCCTGGAAAAAGCTTCTGAACTGTCACTGTCATATTTTCTGGAAAAATCCCTTCGCCAGGATTTCTTCTCCTGGGAAGCTGAGAAGCCTCAGAGAAAAAGAAAAACAATAATTATCTCATTTGCTCCTTCTGTGTTTTGTTGCTTTGGAATGTGGTTTGGAGATTGTTTATCCAACATGGGAATTGCTTTTACTTAATGACCAATCACAGTCCAGCTCTGTCAGGGCTCTGGAGAGAGTCACGAGTCTTTCATTATTACCTTTTAGCTTTCTGTCTGTATCCTTTCTCTATTCTTTAGTATAGTTTCACTATAGCATTCTTTTAATATAATATAGTACCATAAAATAATAAATTAGCCTTCTAAGAACATGGAGTCAGATTCATCATTTCCTTCCTGCCACGAGGGACCCTGAAAATATGACACTGAACAAAGATCCTGAGTAAACTTCCTGAGTTTTGAGGCTGCACCTGGTTCAAGGTGTAGGAAAGAGACAGCTATGTAAACACTGCTACTCTTCAGGATCTATTTCTTAATGACAGTTTCAAAACCAGCTTGTTCAAAGCAAAGTTTAGCCACAAGGTCCAAGTGGTTTACTACAAGGACATGAGGAATAGCATGAAGCTGTCAGGGGAGCTTTAAGCTGTTTCTTCACTCAGAGGTGGTGGGACCCTGGAAGAGATTCCCCAGGGCAATCAGTGATCGCAGCACCAAGCCTGACAGGGTTCAAGAAGCATTTGGACAATGCTCTCAGGCACATGGTGTGATTCCTGGGGTGTCCTGAGCAAGGCCAGGAACTGGATTTCGACGATCCTTGTACGTCACTCCCAGCTCAGGGTATTCTGTGATTCTGTGTTCTGATTGATTTGTAGGAATGAAATTACTCGGTTTAGCCAAGATTTAAATAATGAAGCTTTCTCTGGACAGCACACAGCATCTGAACTCTTCAGAGAACTTTCTGCCTTAGGAAGATGAGGCTTTTTAAGACAGATTTTATTGTATTGAAGTTTTTGTGCCTAAATGAAGCCATCAGCATTTGAAGTCTATGTAATCTTGACTTGCTTCTTGGCCAGGAACCAGGCAGCACTACCAGTCATTCTAGTGCTTCTTCAATTTTAACTTTGCCTGATACAATTTTCTCTTTCCCTGTATTATTTAGCAGCTTACTGCCATATCCTAATGGGGTCATCTAATGTTGATGTCTAAACTTAAATGGGATCAATCTAGGCTACGACATGCAACAATTCAAACTTGCAAAGTTCCAAAAGGTCGCACACACTGAAACTTGAGTATTTTGTCTTCATTAGTTCTGAAGGCTAAGAGTCCCCAGATGGATCTCTGTTCTTACACAAGTAGTGGAATTGCAGAATTTATATTTTGGTGAAGAAAAGCTCAAATTCTCCAGCTTTCTCCATCCCTGCTTACCCTCTGTCACTGGGCCATATTTCCTACACATCTTTTATGAAGTACAGCTGAACTTTGGTACCACATAGACTGGGTTCCCACTTCTCATTGTTGGGTATTTTCCCTTGTGGTCCTTTTTTTTTGGTTGTCCAAATCCTGCTACTGCCTTTAATAATTAAACTGTTACAACTGGGTATCCTATGTGCTATTTTTAAAAAAATATTGCTAAACAAAAATCTGATTTTTGTTTATCCACACCCAGTATGGGTAAGAAAGGATATTTTGTCTTTGTACTGATTCATTGCATGCATTTCATTAATCAGCAAATCACATAATATGAAGCAGAATTTTTATTATACATGTGAGTAACCTTTTTGTATATACTACAAAATGCCAAATGTATTTTTATGGGGAAATTTAAAGGTGTCAATTTGTAACACATGCTGAGATGTAAAAATTCAAGACTCTGCTGCAAGTATTTTGCATATAATAAAATCTGCATCTTAGATCTTTCTTTTACATTGACATCAGTGGGATATCTGAGCCCTGGGATTGTGTATGATTGATTCAGTTGTCACAGTGAATGGTTAAAAAACCACCACCAAAGAGTGCAAGCCATCTGATGAAGAGTTACTGAACTGGGAGAAGAACAAAGGGAAAGTAAAAACTTTAGTTTTCCAAGAGTGCAGTAAATAGATTTGCTGACAACTTTATGCAAAACACGTAGAAGGAACAAAATAATTTCTAGAGATGTTACAAAATCTAAAGAATAGATGAAAGCATTTTGTGTGATGATGTGTTTATTAAAGATTGTGAATTCTGGAGAAGTGATCCATCTAACAAAGAGAAAGCAATGCTGTGCAGAGATTAGGAACAAAAGGGAAGAATCCTTCTTGAGGAGTGGCAGGCCATCAAGGAAAGCTACTTCCCAGTGAAGTGCTAACAGATGTAACACATGAGACTCTATCAGTTGAAAGTTACACAATCTACAAACAAGTGGAATTCAACATTGTTTCATGCATAAGTTCCTACCTGTAAAATAGTGCTCAGCATGGATTGCATAAATATGCAGCTAAGGGAGACAGAAAAATTCACGGTACCCTCCCAGCAGACATCTGTAAATGTGTCTTCTCTTTGTTGAACAAAGAAAGCTTAATGTTGAAATAAAGATGATGGAAATGCTGCATCCATAATTGGGGAGAAAGGAAGTCAGGCTCCTTCTTAATGTAGCAACATGTTTCTGAGAAACATTGGATATTCCCAGCACCCTTTGACCTGCGATTGCTCAGAACTTTTTTAAATCATTTTTTGGAGACAATGCCCTGGTTCCAGCCAGGACAGGGTTAATTTCTGCAGTATCCAGGAGTGGGATATGGCCAGGACCTAGAGGATATTCTATGCCACCTGGTATCATTTTTAGGGGGAACAGAGGAAGAGCTGCCTTACAGTTTGGGGCAGAGGGCTGTGGTTGGGTATTGTCAGGCTCCGCATGCTACAGTGGTGAGCGTTTGCATGTGATTCCTACCCCCTCCCCTCACACTTTTGTTGTTAATATTGTTGCTGTTGCTGTTTATTTCCTTATTTCCTTGCTGCTTCCAGTAAGTTATTCGTATCTCAACACATGATCTTTTCCTTTTGTGCCTCCAGTTCTGTCCATCCTGCTGCAGGGGGAGAGTGAGAGGGAGCACAAGGTTCGGAGCAGTTTCAGTGGGAAAACTAAATTGGAGGATACCACCCATAAACTGCCACAGCCATGAAGCACTTTTTGATAAAAATTACTTTCCACAGCTGATTTCTTTTTGGCTGTGAGTTGTAAAGGATCCACTCTTCAGCCTGAGTACAGACCAAGGGATAGTTTTGTCAGATTAAACCCTTCTCCTGACCTAGAGATGGAGCAACTGAGAGGTGTTTTAAAAACTTTTATTCCATTTTCAGTCTCATGAGAAGGGTGAGGCAATACAGATGTTATAATTCACACCATCACAATCAGAAGCCAACTATTTCCTAATTACAGTACACTCTAAGTGTTTCTTGGCCTATCAGTTTAGCCACACCATGCTGTAAATGCTTTAAAGCTAATCATCAAAAAAATTACCCCTCGTGGGTCTTACTACAATGCATCTTTCATAGTTCTATTTGTCCAAAGTATCTAGTCTCATTTGCAAGGCCATCCTTTGAAACTTGTTTTCTCTCTCAACAATGTTTGTCCTATTCCATGGCATTTCTAAGTCAGCATTTCTTATCTCCGGGTTTGCATACAGGTGCACACTATGTGAGCCTTCTGTCAGGCTTTGACAATTTTCTACAAATCCATTTCCCACACAGTTCCACAGCAGGAATGGCCTGCTCCCCAGTTCATTCAAAGAAAGGTGACCAAAGGCAGGCTCCATGCTGAAGTCCCAGCAAAGTGAGCTCACTGCGCAAAGAAATGGATGGTGTTATCCCCCAAACAGGAGAGTTGGCTGCAACCTTCTGAAACTCCAAACTTTTGTTTATTGTTGTAGCTATTGCATGACATAAGCACACATGAACAAACCTAATAAAAATGCCTAATAAAATGACATTTAA
The DNA here is from genome assembly GCF_037042795.1 of Molothrus aeneus. Classification (NCBI taxonomy): domain Eukaryota; kingdom Metazoa; phylum Chordata; class Aves; order Passeriformes; family Icteridae; genus Molothrus; species Molothrus aeneus. The sequence continues at coordinate 10,561,328 of NC_089649.1, read as the reverse complement.
AAGTGTTCTCCATTCAGTTTTTGAGAAGCAATACACTATAGTGATGCAGACAGAAGTACTGAGATATGAACACAGAATTTGCCCCATATTCCTTAAACAACATTGTTAGTTACTCATTCACGACCTGTACTGTCCATACCACTCCATTTCTACTTTGTTTTGCCTTCCCTTAAGGAAGTAAGCCCTAATTTTTGTCTGTGTATGTTTATCCCCTCCAACCCAGACTCCCACACTTTCTGATCATGACAGCTGCTGGTGATTTAACATACAAATGGCAGCCAGAGATGAGCAGGCCACAGGGTGTCATTTTTTATGCTATTTTATCTTTGATTCTGCCCATTCTCAGGGCAATAAAGAGAAAGATGGTACTGATATAATTCAGGGTGATAAGCAGATCCTTCTGACTTGAACAGGCTTCTTGTGATCTTCCATATTATTTAAGGGTTCAAAGCCTGCTACGGTTTTGATCTTTTAAGAAAGACATTTTCTCCCAATTTAGCTCCTGTGTGTTGAAAAAGTGCAGGGGGGAATACAACAGGGTGTTAAAATCCAAGATCAGTCCAGAGAGATATTCTCACCAGCATCAAGACAGAAGAGTGTCTGCTGCTCTCCTCTTTCTTCTTTGAAAGCCCTAAGGGAGCACAAATCCTGGGAACAGGATGGGAGCAAAAAGAGATCTCTGCTTCTAATAATACAATCTGGAATGACATAATCTAATTTAGTCTGGATGGCTGATGACAAATTGACAAACTTCTAGGATAATTAGCCTATCTCAAGAAAGCAGAGTGATGCATTCAGATACTTTTTTATATTAGCTCATTTCTTCTTCCTAAATTGTGAGCTCTGTGCTATGCCTTTGAGAGGGACAACCCCATATCTCACTGTTGAATTCAGTTTGCATTCATTGATTAGTTATAATATATAAATATATAACTTATAATATAATATTATATATTATTATATTATTATATATTTATATATAATGTATAATATCAAATTATTTATATATAATATATGTAGATATATACTTATATATATTCTATGTATGCTATATATAAATAATGCATAATATAATATAATATATATAATGATATATAATATAATATAATATAATTTTATAATTATAATTATATATTTATAAATATAATATTTTAAAAATACATTATGTTATATATAATATAAAATATTACTTATTATATAATTTATATTTTATAATATAACTTATATTATAAAATATATTATAAAGTATAACTTATATAATGTTATATTTTATAATATAAAATATAACTGTATGGTATATATATATATTATAGTTATAAAATATAAATATACCATTGTAGTTCTACATAGATATTTGGTATTTCAATTAATGTGTCCATTTGCCCTCTTTACCTGTCAGGGCAAGATGTTGACCTGTAGTGGGCTAAGAATCTACTTTTTGCTCCTTGGTTTATTTGGATAAAACAGGAATTGAAGTAGGATTTTACCTGCACGCCAACAAGTGCACAAAATTCTTTAAATGAAATTCTTTTCATATGTCTCCCATTATGTTATTTTTTCATTTGGTCAGGCCAATTGAAATGTCTCAGAAGGGGGGAAAATTGGGGAAAGAGGGAGACAGAGCTCTGTTATATGTCTGAAAGATTTTCGTTTGTAAGAGAATGCCAGGACCAAGTATGTAAAATGAAGACCTCAAGTAATATAAGTGACAACATATGCACAGGAAACATTCTTGTTTGATTTATTTGAAACAACTAGTATTTTGCAATCTAAATACTCTAGTATTTCATAATAATATAACATCAAATAAATAAAATTATCAAAACAAAGCTGCATCTTAAAATGAAATATTCTTTTTGCACCACGTTTGGGATCTCCCTTTCACAATGGAGGCATATCGTGCCTGCTTTATTTCAGTCTCTAGCAACAGGTTAGGTCAGCCTGTATTGGTAATGGCTTCAAAGTGCTGATCCTGCTGCAAGGGAAGAGATTTGGGAGCAATGACTGCCTCATGTCAAGGTGCTTTGGGGATGGGGCCTCCCAAGGGTGGCAGGACAGGGTATATCCCACTCTCCCAAGCAGAGAGCAGGTAGAGACAGCCCCAACCCTGGGCACTGAGGGGTGGGCAAATCCTCTTTTTTACCAGCAGTTCTGTGAGCCACACTCTTACTTTGTGTCTTGTCTGTGCCTTTGCAGTTTATGATGCTGGAGTGCAGGCACTTGTTCCAGGGAAACAACTCAACTGGTATGGTAATTTTGTTGTCATCAACAGGATGACTCAGGACAGACCTTGCAGAAAATGCATTCAATTGTCCAGAATCTCTGAACTTTTCAACATTTGCTGAGTAAATACCAAGTAAGTCCCTCCCAGCAATGCATTCTCTTAGTGTAGGATTTTTAGACTGCCCTTTGTCACGGACATCTTTTATGAAAATCCTTTCCTTAGGATTTTTTCCTCCTGAGAAGCTGAGAGGCCTCAGGAACAAAATGTAAACATTGATTATCTGCTGCTGTGGAATGTAACAGGTGGGTCTGTGATTGGCCCATGTTGGATGTTTGTAATTAATGGCCAATCACAGCCCAGCTGGCTCGGACTCTCTGTCCAAGACAGAGCCTTTGTTATCATTCTTTGCTATTCTATTCTTAGCTAGCCTTCTGATGAAATCCTTTCTTCAGTTCTTTTAGTATAGTTTTAATGTAATATATATCATAAAGTAATAAATCAAGTCTTCTGAAACATCCTTGTCTCTTCCCTCATCCTAAGACCCCTGTGAACACCACCACGGCCCTTGCCACTGCTATGTCCAAATATTTTCTGGTAAGACATTCATCTACATGACCAGCATTTCAGGGGTGGTTTATTCTTGATTTCTCCCTTTGGAAGAGGAGAAAGCTCTCTGTCATACACCTACTGCCACTCTCTGTGTCAACTACAAACACCTACTGAGCAAAAGTTCTTGCACAATATCACACACTCACTGGAGAGCAAGAAAATGAGTTTGTATTTAATCAGTGGTCAGCCATGGGAGGTTTAAATGCTCTTGCAGACTGCAACAGTAGAAAAGGAGAGAATCCTCCAACTTGCTGCTTAGAACTTCTTCCAGGCTGGGTGTGGATGCAGAAATTACATGAGGTGGAAAGAACTGAATACAGATTTCTCACAACCTGGTAAAATATTCCAGAAGTCATACCATCTGCCCAGGAAATCTTAGGTATCTAGTCTTTAACACCTTAACAAACATCTTAACAAAAACAGGACCCTGTTTTTAGGTGTTTGCAGAAAAAAAGTATTGAGCAGAAAAGTACCAGACAAAGAAATGCTGTCAGAGGCCCTTTTTATGCCATATGATCATAGTATTTGCTCATAATCTTGGCTGCTGAGGACAAATGCTTCTTTAATATGATGGGCTCTAAACCCAATTTCCTTTTCCCAACCCTCCCTAATCATCATATCCAAAAGGATTTAGGCTCTGAGTGGAAAGATGAAGAGCTCTTCATTTTTCTCTTTGAAGCTGTCCCATTTTGAAAAGAATAATTATATATTCTTTTGACAGAGAGACCAAGGGCACCAAATTGCATATTGCTCTCTAGACTGCTAGTTAGCTCATTAACCTGGATGTGGGGAGAGCTCAGCATGGTAGCACCCATGTGATTTTACATTATTTTCTTGCATAATGATTGTTGTGGTGTTTTTTAAGTTTTTTTACCTTATTATTTTGATTTAGGAATTATGTTTTGTTCCCACCTCTGCAGTATGAAGTTTCTCAGTTGTGCCTCAGGAAAATAATGATAGTGATGCAGGCATTTGTCATAACACTGGAGTATATTTTGGTTACTAATAAAGGATATGAAACCACACAGAACAGCAGCAAATAAATCTATCTTTAAATATCTATCTTAAAAAATCTATCAATAAAAATATCCATCTTTCAAATAAATATTTTTTTCAATGTCCATATATTTCCCAGTGCTGAAAGTTATATTTGGGATGAGAACATAAGATGTTTTGAGTTTGTTTATTTTTTTCCCCCTGAAGCTTTAAATCTGTGAATATCAGCAATGTGTTCAGTAAAGCAGTAGATTTAAATCTGTGAATGAAAATTAAACACCTAAAAAGTTTGCATGCAAACAGTGGTTTCCAGTTTACTCCAGATAGAAAGGAAACAGGAAAGCAATTTCCCTAGTCCAGTGAATCAAAGTGCAGACTTCAAATATTTTCTGTTACTGCATTTTATGTCCTTCTTGAACAGTGGTAGGTCTGGAAATTATTTATATAAGAAAAGAAAAACAGCTATCTACTTGATTTTGCCTCAATCTTTTCCTAATTAAGGGGTATTTCTTAGATCAGACTTACTAAATAGAACAAAATTGTATTTCTTTAATAATAAAATTAAATTAATTCCCTGTGTTGTAACACAGGAAGTGACAACAGGAATCAAAGGAGCAAAATTAAACCTGGGGGCCTTAATCATAGTTTCTATATGATAAGGGCTGCTTGAACTCCATCTATAATTATAAAAGAAAAATTAAGTTAGACTGGTAAGTCTATTACTTAACTGTTCCTAATGAGAGCGACCCCTCAAAAATAGCTGACATAAATGGTCAAAAGCACAGTGAAGTATCATCCTTGAAAAAGTTGAATTTGAAGAAGAATATGCAATAATACATCTGGAAGTAAGTATGTAAATTCTTAAATTTTCACAATAGGATGAGGAATGTTCCAGAATGTTCCTGTCCCCAAGGAAGTGCTGGATGCCAGGACTGCCCCCCTTCCCATCCCCTGGAAACAGGTGTAAGAAAAATATGATCCCTCCCATATAGACCTCAGCCATTTTATTTCAGCTTAGCTGTGATCTAATGTAAATGTGTACCTGGAGTGCCAAGAAAGAGATTTATGTTTTGTTTTGGGGGGTTTGTTTGCTTGTTTGTTTAATTTTCAACAGATTGTTTCAGGCAGCTCAGTGAGGTTTAATGATGTTATTACAAGGTATAGTGCATTTTCCCCCAAGATTATATTAATTATATTAATTTCCAGCACAGTCTCTCTTTTCTTTCTTTTTTGACAGCCAGAATATAACTCAAACAGAGCCTCTCTCAAAAACTGAATGGCTGTGAGCTCCAAGGGCATCATTTAGCCTCATCTTCAGGGGGTTGAGAATGAGAATGTTTGCTTGCATTCTTCTTATTTTTTTTTAATATAGCACAAGCCACAACAAATATATTGCTCTCATGGTGAAATCCTTCTCCTTTTGTGGTATTTATGTTCCTGAACAAAACACTATTTAAGTATCAATTAATGATGTCTGTGAGACTAGGAAGAGCAGAGAATATTCTCTCTCTTTGTCTCTTTTTTTTTTTTTTTTCCCACATAGGAACAGTGCCACACCACTGCTTTTCCATCAGCATCCCAAAACATTTCAGCCTTAAATTGTTCTGATCCCTGGTTAGAAAAGCTGTAGTGATGGGCATGGAATTACTAGGCAATTTTGACATCAGGCTTCATCTAGGTCGTTTTTCCAGATTATTCTCAACAAATGAGAACTCTCCACTGAGGTGAATGTGCAAACCATTCAGAGGGCTGCTTTTACACTCCAAGTATGTTAGGCCAGCAACGATGCTAGAAAACATCTTTCAGCCAACTCTGAAAGGAGATAATGTTCTTAGGATCTGTTACCTTCCAGAGCAAAACCTTCTGAAACATCCATGAGGTTGAGGTTGAGGTTGATTTTTTTTTTTGCTTGTTTTGCTCACATTTTCAACCAACAACTAGGGCAGTGTAAGAATACTCTGTTCCAATGAAATTTTAGTTGTCTGAACTTCTGCATAATAAAAACATGAATCTGTCTTTTCAAGACTGCATTTCTGTCTTTATCTTAATAGAAAACCTAAACATTTCTATCACTTCATTTATATTCCGTGTTATTTTGCTTTGAGATAAAATTATTAGAAATATCTGTTTTACATTGACACATAGCCATGTCCAAAGTTTCAAATTTCCAAACTGGATTGTGAAGCTTTTTTAAAAGAAAAGCCAGTGAAGTTTCCCTTTTTCTGATGTCAAATAATTTTACTGCAGGCTGCTCTTGCTTAAAAATGCATAAAGAAAGAAACGAAAACTTCCTTTTGTTCTCCTTCATATCACTGCAACTTGGGCCACTGCCTTTAATGGAATTAGGCTCTGATGCATATAAAATACAGCACAGTTTTGCAGCCTGAATGTTTGGATCCAAGATTTCTATAAATTAAGGTTGGTTTGGTTACATTCCCTTTATCATGCTGTGGTAAGGCTTTGTCATACAATACATTGCTCTCCAGGGTTAGTGCAAATCAAAGATGTGTTACCCAAAATATGCTTCTAAGTTGAGCATCAGATGAGCTTCAAAGATTAAAGTGCATGTATTTGAAAGCATTGTCTTTTCTTAAATGTTTAACTGTTTTTTCCATATTGTATGATATAGATCCAATATTTCAGTATAAATTCACCTATTTGTCTCTCTTCCACAGGGATGGTAAACATTATCTCAATACCACTTGCAATTTTTGATATCTTCTGCTTGCCTAAAGTGGTTACCATCCAGAGGACACTTTAATCAGTGCTGACACGGTGAACAAGAAAGCTTTAGCACAGCATCTTTCATCTTGACTCAGCAAGATTTCCAGCAGTTGCATTTATACAGTTTTTTGACAAGATGTTTCCTAAGTGAAGCGTTTGCCTTCTGGAGAGCTACACCCACAGAGATTTCATTTTTCTTGATGTCTGTCAATATCATGAACTTTATTAACAAATTCAAATTCAAAAACAATTTCAGTTCAAGAAATCTGTCCAAGTTAGTTCTTGCTTATTTCTTACATATGAGGATATCTACAAAAACACAGATGCTCAACAATGGACTGTAATGGCTGTGTATATTTGTTTATATATATATATATATATATATATATATGTATCCATTTCTTAGAGACAAAATAAAATTAAGGAGGTCTTTAAGAAGAATTTGATCTATGATTGTAGGGATCAGTGCAAAGGATTTGACTCACAGTTTCAGAATTTGTCATAGCACAATATTATAATAAAGTCCTACTGGCTGTCTTTTACATTACTGCAAACAGAACAGAATAAACAACTTTCTACCCTTTATAGACATCTAATGCCATTTTTTTGCAATCAAATTGCAATAATTGAATGCAAATCAAAGATGCTTATTTTGGCCCCTACCCTACACCTTTGTATAGGTTTTAATTCACAAGTCCAAATGTCATAAAACTTGAGACTAGAAGAACATGGAACAGTGGCGGGTTACGATCGGCTTTCTCCAGGTAAGACATACAAATATTTAACAGCCTTGCAAAATTGCAATTGCAATTTATCAGCCTAGGAAGACTATCTATTTATCCACCCTTTACCCTGAGGAATGATATTACTTTAAAAAAAGGATGAAAAAAAAAACCCTTCTATGAGCAGGTAACATTTTGGAAGTAAAAAAAAAAAATGAGTTGTGTGCTTGATTGTGGGTTTAACACGTGAAGAAGGGGCTGAATTTAATTCTTGAATGCAAAACTCCATTCTATACTAAGGAACAAGTCTTGTTTTGTAGTACCCTAACGTGTGTTTCTACCCTTTTGTTTACATTTACTGATAGGAGCTGTAAGGAAAGAAATCCCATGGCAACTTCCCAGAATTTGAACTATAGTTACACATACACACATACACACACACATGTATCTCCCCCACAACTATATAGAGGCTATAATGCAGGAATCTTTACAAATTGCATTTATCTGTGTATTTAATTTCACCTAATTTTGCAACAACACTAATGAAAAAAAAACCTATTTAAATTACTACACCTTGTTCCAGTAATTTAAGAATATGTTCATGGAAATACCTTCCCTCAATAGGCATGTTAGGAAAAACTTGCTTTAAAAAATTGAAATTCTATTTCAAGTAGTGAAATGTTAGTATTTCTAAGTTTTGGAAGAAACTGAAGTTTGATTTGGAAGAATTTGAATAGGCAAGCTGCTTAGAGATCTATTGCTACATATCTTAATCAGGAGTTTAAAAAAGAAAAAAAAAAAAAGATTCACAGACCTGATTCCATATTGTTCTTTTATAAGACCCTATCTTCTCTGCTTGAACTCTAATTTACTCCAAAGAGTTATTCTCACAGGCAGCTTGTTCTATTATGCTCATAAATGGTAAATTGAGACATTAAATACTGCTTCAAATAACTAATTGAAGGATAGAACATTCTTATCCCTACAGCTGTGCACAGATTAACCCCTCCAAAGCTCAGCATGCCCCACCAGGAACATTACAGAACAACAGGACTGAGAGCCTTCTCTGTGCTTTTTCTCTGAGGCAGCTTTAATTACACTTATATCATCCCTTACAGGTGGTTTTTGTTGGGGTTTTTTTTTTGCACTGTCCTTGAAAACCTACAATGAAGAAGATTCCAAAACCTCCCTCATCTCAGTTTTATGGGCATCAATCTTTCCCCTTAATACCTAACCTAAACATTTCCTGATTACTTTCAGTTCACTGTTGGGTCCAATCTGCAGATGAGAATCCTTCAATATTTGCATCACCTGTGCTCAGAGGAAGAGGCACACACACACTGAGAGAGGTCTGAAGGCATTCACAGACCTGTCCCTGCTCCCAGCAGTGTGATGGAATATTTGGGAGATGCTGAACAAGGCAATTTCAAAGGGAGGTGGCCACCTGCCCACTAAAACAAAGAAACAGGACAAACTGAGCCTCTGCACTGCCCAATTTGCCCTTCTCTTGGGACAGCAGCTATGTACTGGGATTTAATGTGTCCCAAGGCTTGTGCCAGCAAAGGTTAGTGCACCAAAACTCACAGGGAGCAAGGGAAATCAGCAGGAGCTACAGCTTCATCTCAAAAGCTCAGGCTGTAGTACTTCAATTCTTCCTTTTCCTTGACACTTCTGCATCCTACCATAACTCCCTTCAGGAGCTCTCTAGGATGAACTGAGGTCATCCCAGTGAACTCACAAGGATTTCTGTGTATATATGGACCAATGCCAATGATATTTAACATTAAATAAGAATAAAAAAATATTAATAATCTGTATGTATATCATACTTGATGGAAAGAGTTCAGTTTTGGAAATGAATGACAGGACATGATATGGTTAATAATTTTTGAAAAAAATGAAAAAAATGGCATGCGAAATGTGAAGAGAGTTTCATTAAATAGAAACACTTTGGCTTTCCATGAAACAGAAAGTTAAACAATTTCCTTTTCCTCCCAAAGACCAAAAAACAACCATAAATTACAATATATGTCTGTTAAAAACTGAATTAGAAACAGGTTTCAGAATGGCAAGGACTTTCTTGCTTTAAAAGCAGACACAAGAATCTAGCAATCTCCTTTAAATGGAATATTTGTCACAAATTCCATTGCTTTTCTTCATAAAATAAATGAAGCCTGTAGGCAACTAAAAGGTCTGCTACCTGGAGCAGGAGGAACATTTCACTGTTGGATTTGCTCAAATCAATAGCTATTGAAGTTGTTTGGGGGATTTTTGAATTAGGTTTTGTATAAAACACATTTTTAAAAGGATCTCATGAAACAATTTGTCGTTATACAAACGTGCTAGGTGTGCACATTAAAGTGTTTAATTAACATATTAAATTGTTTGGAATATTAAATTAACAACATCAGGGCCCAGTCCACTAGTTGTACAAAGAACTCGTGGAATTTGATCAGGAATGTTGGATTCCCTGTGTATATTTGGATCCACAGCAAGATGGCTTTCATACAGGTGATTTATATATTCCTATCTAATAGAAACTGCCATTAAAGAGAACAAAAAAAAAACCCAGAACCAACAAACAAAAATAAGAAACCCAAATTCTATTACGACACAGCAGTGACCTCTTACACATTCATCCCATGGCAGCATTGGTGGGGACAACAGAATTCCAAAATAATGGCATGATCCAAATCCCACTGCAACCAATGAAACATGCTTTTGTTTTACTTAATATTGAATCATCAGAAGAAATTGGTTTGAATTTGGCTAGGCATTGGCTGACAACAAAGGTGTGCTCTCATTTGCTTTCATTAGTTGATGTATTAAAGTACAGTAAGGGAAAAAAAAATCACAGCACAAAAAAAAAAAAAGAAAAAAATTTTACTAGGTTTTTACATTTAGTAAATGGTACTTAAACTCCATGGACATGAAAGGTAGTTTTAAACTTTACCTTCGAAATTTTACTTTTTTCAATATTTCATAGAAAAGAAACGCTCTAAGATACTGTTTCAGACCACAGAATTATTACAGAACATAAAGATTATATGCAAGGGCTTAATCCTTTTCCCAACAAAGATGGTGGCCAACACCATTTGAACTCCCGTGGGACAGGGGTCAGCTGAGAATGTGCCATGTTCCTAATTGGAAATCTCCTTTGTGATAAAAGAGTCTGGCATACACTTTGCCTTTGTAATTTGAATTCTATCAACAACTATTCCTAGCCACAAGAGAAATATTTTTAGGCAATATATTTGTATAGTTTCACAAAACTATGTTAAAGAGAGATGTGTGGGTGTTTGTGTGTGTGTGTATGTATTTATGTATGTATGTATGTATACATATTTATGAGCTTGGGATGATTTTCTTAAAATACTTAACTTCACTTACATTATATCTTACATTGCAAAATGTACAGACACCCAGTGTTCTTTTTAACAACATATACAGGTGAATTTATAGAGCCTTAGAAAAGGTTTGTGATTCCAAATTAAAAACCATAGAAACACAATCAAAATAATGGAGAGTGGTTTATACCTCTGATAGTACATAGCGCTCATTGGGGTAATATTGACAGCTGCATCTTTGGCATTGAAAATTCCTTACACCTTTTTGGACAAAATGTTGTTGCTTACAGCTTTTTTTTGTTTTTTTTTTTTTAAACAAGAAAAACAGGATCGACCAAAATACGAATTTTGGGGAAGTACTATTAAAGGTTTATTTTATTTTTGTTTTTAGCAAGGATAGCTTAGGAACCCTGAATTATCTTCTCGCTTTAGTGTATGGTGTAGACTGTATGAATCCATTTAAAAATCAACTAAGTTGTACCACGTTTTTCGGAAAATTATATATAATATAATATATATATATTTTATATTTATTTAGAAGCTTTGAAATAGTACAGTAAACACTTTGCAACACGGTGTATAAACTACAGAAATGTCTTTGATAATTTTGTGGGTCTTCAGATTAACAACATTTTTTATGACCCACAGGTGAAAAGAACATGATCACAATCTCTCTTGTAAAGTTGGAATAGTTTGGGGAACACTTGATCACACAAAAATAATATAAAACAGTCAAGTTTAAAACAGTGATATTGCATTTATAATGCACATCTCTTTTATCTGTACGATTGGCTTTTTGTGGTGAATATAAACATCTAAAGGGCTCAGTGACATTTTGGAGAGAGAAAGATATATAGTGCTGTAAACAGGCACACACTGATCAGAGAGGCAAGATCAGTTGCCTCTGAAGTTTCTACAGTTCTACACATTTCAACTCATTTCTCAGGCCTGCTGAGAGCAATTAGGTCCTATTGTTGGCCAGGATGTCTCCAACAGCACACAAATCCTTCAGTTACACAGAACTGGATGGCCAAGATAATGAAGTTGAAAGCTGATGCTTTTTGTTGGTCGACTTTCTTTTGTGCAAATCATGCTGCTTCAGGTAAGTCCTGTAGAAGTGACTAGCATATCCTTTTCCGTGCTGCAGGAAAGAAAGAAAGACACTTCTGAGAGGAACAAAAATAAAAAATCAGTCTCCAACAGTTCTTAGGTTTAGGGTTTCTTAGGGTGTAGAGAAACAATCAAAATTTGTCACAAACTGACGCTGGAAATTCCCATTATAGCAAACAGTTTAATGTTGATTCACTTTTCAGAGAAAGCCTCTTTTTGAGGCTTGATAGCCTGAATATCAAATTTCATAGGCTGTTTTATTATTCTGTCTAACTTGTCATGGCAAATATTCCAATGTGCCTGTACAGAGTCAGTATAAGGCAAATATTCAGACTTACAGGTGAAGTATTACTCGAATGTCACAGGCTAATTTTCCCCTAGTTCAGCTTGTTTTTTGAAGCAAGATCTAGAATGCCCCCTAAAATTCAGAAGCTAGTTTTCCTTCTCTTTCAAAGTGAACCATTATCCTCATCACTAAATGACCCTTCAGTCTGGTTTGACAGATGAAAAAAATGGTACATTAGTGCTACAATTCAAATTTCAGCATTTACTGTTGGGCTGAAAATTAACTCATGTTACACAGATGAAGAAGGTCAATGCATTAGCAAAGCCATATCCTAATCCACCAGCTGCAGTAGCTGTATTACCTCAAGACACTGGTTAATTTAACTGTAATTGGGAGCAAAAGTAACAAGTGATTTGTACCAGCATTCAGGAAGACCCCAGGTTAAATTCTGATCTCAGTCACACATTAAACCAACGAACTAACTCACTTACTCAAGTATTATAATTAGCATCAGCACCATTCTTATCTGGTAAAACTTAGAGTGATAAAATCAGGTGTTACCTTAGCTCCAAATCAACTAAATCCCTACCTGAAATTCAGTCTGCTTCTCTGTGTGAAGTTTTACAGCTGAAACAAAAAGGAATCTTAACTTTCAAATGAATCTTTCAATCAATGTACAGGTTGATGCTTGCGTGGTGACACATAAACACATCCAGTCTCCGTTCCATTTAACATAAATATATACATTAGCCATAATTATTTCCTGGATATATATTCACCAGTAAAGGTATGAAATGGGGGTACTGTATCACAAGGAAGTTAGAGTGGAAGTTAGATTACTTACAGGAAAATGTTACTGTGGGTGTTGGATGTTTGTCTAATCTAGCCTGGCTATGCTACAGGGAGCACACAGAAAAATGTGAAAAACATTTCTGCATAAGCTGTCTGTTCAACATACAGAAATTTGCCAGATGTGTTGTTAAAAATAAAACATCTAATAGACGAGGTTGTCAATGTTTCAGTTCTGTAGCAAATTAGTAGCAGAATTAGAAAGAATTTTTAAAAGCTTCTGCAAGATGTTTTTTAAACAATGCTTTTAAGAATAATGAGATCAGAACCTTCATGGTGCAGTGAATGATCAGATAAATCCAGTATCCAAATATCTTTTAAAGTGTATTTTTTTAATATTACCAGAAACAATCATTCCAATAATGGTAGAAAAAATAACAAGACTTATATTGGATCTTTAGAACTTTTTTTCCTGAAGTTCAGTCATAATTTCAGTTCTCTTGTAAATATTTAGGCATAGTTGTCTAGATTGGTGTCTGCCACTGAGGAACTCGTGCTGCACTACAGACACAGTAGGACTTTGCTGGGAGAAAGATAAGCAGAGATGCAGCTGGGGCAATCACTGCTTTTATGCAGCACCACTGCCCCTCTCCTGTCTGACACAGTGTACTTATGTGGCACCATCTTCCAGATAATGCAGAGACTGAGTTACTGGCTGTGTCTGGCCTTTTGCCATGTAAATTGATGCATTTGGAAATTTTTAATCTTCAGTTAACATGCTTATATTACAAAACAATCAAGCCCTTTTATAGCAATAACTAAATAGTATGCATTTAAGTTGCAGAACTACTGCAACTCTCCCCACCTACAAAAATTGTTGTACCAAATCTTAAAATATCCTCTGCCAACACATAAAAAGCATTGAATTTTAAAGACAACTTCTGGCTTTTTTTCTGGTTCTGCACAGAAATTTACGTGCAAGCAAATCTCTGCATGTCTATACCAGTTTCCGTCTTTTTACAGATGGGGAATATAAATCAGAGAGGTTAAATGGAAAGGAGGGTGGACTCAACTTAAAAAAAGAGAGCAATGAAAGTTCTGACATCTGTTTCCAGTTCTTTGTGTGTGCATGCATGTGTGTTCATAAATAAGCTTTTAAATAACAAACACTAAGCCTCTCTGTATCACAATTTCTCCATCTGTAAAATGGGAATAATATTGCTTACCTATCTCCTAGAGGTGCAGGAAGGTTTAAATCACTATTCTTTATAATCCACTTTGAGATCCAGAGATGGCAAGTGCTATAGAAATGGAAGTATCACAGTCAGTGTAAGAGCTGGAACAAGAACACCATAATTTCTGGTGCCTAATATCTCCTCTGAGATCACAGCTCTCTCTTTCATCCCTATTTTACCACCTGTTCCAAACTCTCAAACTAGTACACAGGGAACCTTCAAGTCTGTGTGAGTATGGGTAGTCAGAAAAAAGGCTTTAGTCACAAGCAGTTCCATAATTCTGATAATGTAATTTATACTAATTGTACATATATTCTAATATTATTTGAGGTGAACAAGATGATTAAAGATTCACAAGCATTACAATTAAAATTCTTAGGGTACAGGATTTGTGCTGTATCGATCCTTCCTGGAACAACAAAGATTCTGAGCATTACAGTAAGAGTACTTAATGCATACAATTTATATGGAATAAAATAAAATAAGATAAAATAAAATATAAAATAAAATAAAATAAAATAAATAAAATAAGAACTGGCAAAAATATATTAAGATTCATTTGTTGCTCAAGACACCCTAATAAGCCTCCCATCCACAGTGAGCTAATTCTGTGTAGACTGATAAGGGAAGACATGTCAAGACATCAGTGGTAGTTGAACAGAAAAAGAAATTAAAAACACTAACACAATAAACCGGAAAGAGAAAGTAAAGTATGCAGTAATTATTCCTAGCTCATGGATCAGAAATGAACAGAAAATACTGTAAAGCCCTTGTCTCTTTAATAAATCTTCCTTTCACGCTGTTGCAAATCATCCTATTGCATCCAACTCGATGTTGGATTACTACTTTATAAACTGTGAGTACAGGCAGGAGCATTTCCTCTTATGGAAAAGCCTAGAAGGGATTGCCTGTGCTTGGAACACCTTCAAACTCTCAAAATCAAATTTTGCTGCTGCTTAGCAGTGCTAGCTAATCTAAAGGGGACAGAGAAAGGGCTCAGTGCTTCCCTTCACAGCTGGCAACCCAAGCAGCAAAAGAAAAACCCATACTATAAACTCATCCTATACCTTTCATAACCATTGTCACTTTCCCTCTGGACTGTATTTAAGAGCTCCATAAGCTCCCACAGCATTACTTCTGCTCTTAACAGAACAACTGCTGAGTCCCCCTACAAGTGCCAACAGCCTAAAGATCCAAAGGAACTGCTAGATAATAAAATTTCCGAAGAATATAAAATACCAGGCATGCTGTTGCTGTTACAGATATAGTCCTGATCCCCCTTCACTTAGGAGAAAGATGGCATAAACCCCTTTCTTTTAAATCAAAAACCCCCTGCAACAGCAGAACAGGGGTAAAGCCACTATGTAAACTCTTTTCTTGTTTCAGATCTGCATTCCTTAAGTTCAGACAATATCCAAGCAATATCTGCCTTCACACAGGCTTTTGTGCAAGCACTCAACTCACTGTCTTCTCTTGCGGGTGCCCTGTACAAACCGTGTGCCTCACCATGCCACACAGATCGAGCCTTCCCCACAGAATACAGCAAATGATGAAGGAGCACAGGGTGCTGTAACTTCCTGCATTTCACTCAGAAACAGCCCAGCTATTCTGGCTTCACTTGCAGTGAGCAATAATTTAAAAAAGGAGTTAATCACCTCATATGCATTACGGCAAGGTTGGTTGTAAGTCTGCATTGTTAATTTTAACTGTCCTTCATATTTTGATGGTTTGCCTTACAGTCTACATCTTAACTGTAGCATATGAAACATGGCTCTTTACTAAGTCCCATCAGCTCCACCAGAACCAGAAAATGATAATTCTGGTGATCAACCAACCAACCAGACTGCAAGTTCATCACTCCTGCTCTAAATCCACCCAAGCAAATAGTGACCAAGACCTAAGCAGTGGTAGAATGTATTCTGTGAGAAATAACCTGGCTGTTCCTGTTAGCTTGGAGCTCAGATATCAGCAAGTATGGCCTTTTTGGAAAGAGGTCAACAAGTGAATGGGAATGCAGAGTAAACTGCCATAGCTCCCTCACCCTTCGTAGTGGTGCATCCAGGTAAAGGGTGAGACACACGGCTGGGGCTGGGGCTGGGGGATGGAGGATGGGGATTACTCTGCTGCCACCCATGTTCTGTGGATAAAAAAGCATTCCAGTCACTGCAAGTGTCAATTCAGTATATTTTGCAATCCATAAAGTCTTTTTTTTTTTATTTTAAAAGTGATCTATTACTTAAAGAAGTTTGCTAAAGCATCGCTAATAATCTTTTATGAATATTCCATTAATGGCATTATAAAAAGAGAGTGTCTCATCCAGGCCAATAAACTTTGGTACACAAATATAAAAGTTACATTTTACTCATATATCTTTTCCTCATGAATTAGTTTAAGGGGAACTTTTTTCCTTTTCTTTCAAGGCTTTAGTGCAGTGATTTCGTTCTTCAGATCTGTATATTCTGTAGAGAAATCTTGGATAAAACACCTTGCATTCCAGATGCCCATGTTTAATTTTACACAATTAATGTGGGTTTAATTTTTTACACAATTAATGTGGGTTTAATTTTACACAATTAATGTGATACTTTTGAACTCTACATTATATCAAATAGTTCGGGGGGGGAGAAAAAAAAAAAAGAAGAAAGATGGAACATACTTACTTTTGCATTTGAAAATATAGACAAATAATTAAATAAGCTCAAATCTCCCCTAATGTAAATGAGTCTGCTGGCTTTGGTGATCACTGTCTGTGTGCTTTAGGATGTGTCTGAAGGGCCCTGAAGGCCACTAAAGGTGTTGGGTGACAATGAGACCACGTTCTGCCTGTTGAATTTTGGCATGTGACAACACAGGCAAGGCAGGAGAAGCTCCTGCACGTGAACCTGTCATTTGCCCCAGGGTAGAATTTTCCTCCCCCATAACAATATGGCATTCAGCATGGCTGAAATGTTCCTTCTGGCATCTGCAAAATCCTAGATATAAATATGGTTTCTAAAATAAACCGACAACATTCGGACCGATGGGTACAATTACCCAGATTTCGTGTGAAACAAGAAAACCAATTGTGAGCACTTGGTCTTCAGGCTGTGAATAAATTAGAGTAGGCCAAAATGCAAAAGTTTTTATTGCTGCACTGAAAGTTTTCTGAAAACAGGCTTGATTTTAGCTAAATAAATAATCTCCACAGGCCATAAAAATAGTTTCTTCATTTGAGACTATATATTTACTTCTGGAACAAATATGATTATGGAAAAAAAACCCTGTCTTTTGTTTAAAGAAAACGATGTAACCATGTATACTCTGCTTTTCTTTCTCCTTTCATTGAGTGCATAACATTTCCATGTCTATATTCATTTCAATCAGTTCAAGAAAGACGGATTCTCAACCATGCCAAAATTTGACAGTGCTGGATACTGCACTGACCATAATGCATTAAACCTGACAAGTAGTGTTACCTACTCCAGGAAAAGGGGGAGAGAGGTTTGTCCTTTGCACTTAAGCACAAAACTGCCACTTTTCAAATTTGAACATCATGTTCCAGACCAACATCAGATTATCGTTATTTTTAGAAAAACATTTTTGACCAAATTGCTGATTTACACATATTGCCACTTCTTTTAGCTTTGAGATTGGAAAATACATACTTAAAAGGTATTTAGGTATTTTCAATGTTTAGAACACACAACTATTTTGTTATGGAAAGTGAGATGCCTGATACAAATGCTGACACACCATGACAGCCATTGAAATAATATTTCTCTGATGCTAATGGGTGATCTGAGATTTATTTGCTACCTGGACTTTGCTAATCCTCTGGAAAAGGAAAAAAAAGGGGAAAAACCAGAAAAAAAAAAAAAAAGCTTTTAAGAACAACTACCCAATTCCCAGTTCATGTAAGCAGTGACCTTAATCAACATGTGCTTTACATCAAGCACATGACTAAGAGGGATTGACTTTTGAATCAAGCCCTGGATTTTGTCATCAATGTTCTGCTGCACACAGGATACTTTCATGTGCATTTGATTTTCTGTTCTAAATGCAGAGAATTTTTCTTTTCCACCCCCAGCAACAGCCAGAGGCATAGTAGATGTCAGATTTGATTTATCTCTGGCTCTGATTATTTACTACCGAAACAATGCTTTTTAGTTACTACAACTCAGCAGAGAAAAGCACTAAGCTGTATTCTATAATGTACCATAAAAACACAAAAGACCATTTTTTTCCACAAGATACAGTGGGAATAAAGCTTCTTTGTCTTTCTGTACTATTATAACTATATTATCTACCTGAAAACACTAAAGACAATGCATGACATCACCACTGAAGTCAGAGAGCCACGGAATATTTAAATTTGCAAGAGTTCTTATAATTATGTTCTGTGTTGTTAAGACCTATTAAATAACTCCCAAATTACTCCTGGTGTATGTCAAACTTAAAGCACAGAGCATATTCCCTAAGAATATTTCCAAATTCTCTGTCAACAATTTATTCTATTTGCATACATGTTGTAGTACTAATTCACATTCTTTACAACTCACTATAAGCTAACAATTTTGGTATCATGCTTAGTAAAACTCCTATTTGATTCCTTTCTTATTTTTTTAACAAAAATTGCTTATATGTATATATGCAACAGTAATTTCTTCTCCTCAATCTTCTTTTCTTTTTCTCCATTTGTTTTCCTTCCTTGTTTTAAAAATTCACCATTTTTATTGCATTCTTACAAAATCTGCAGTACACATTTCTTTCAGCTGACAAGCCTGAAAATGAACATTTCAGTTTGAGGGTTAACCAATGCAGAACACATTAAAGGCCAGCTACAATGTGACTTAAAATTTTCAGAGCCCTGGGGAGAAGAGGAGGGATAGGAGCCATTCCTCCTAAATTGCTCATAAGTGCCTCAGTTCCCTATAGATTCCAGGGAGAAGCAGACATGTAGATCACCATTTGGTGTCCTTCAGAGGTGTCTAAATTATTCATGCAGGGTTTGGCCTGAAATAATTAAATTTACTTGTTCTTACATGAGGTAACATGCATTACAGCATTACATCAGCATCACACGATGAATTCCTATCCAATTTATCTTTGCCATTATGGTTTTTTTCCAACATTCCTCTTTCCTAGCAGGGATTAGCTGGCATTAGGACCTGACAAGTATGTTCCCACTCTTTTTCTGAATGTTTTATTCTCTGTTTTAAAGCACACTGCTTGTCATGAGCAGCACACACTCTGATTTCAGGGAGTCTTTCCCAGTTTACCAAGATAACACACTTAAGTGTAAAAAGCCTTGTCACAAGCCTTTCAAAACTTCTCTTTTTCAAAATCACACATATTGGCTTGTTTCTATCCATAAATGAAGTTTGCCCATCACCATTCTTTAGAGTTAAGACTACCAGAATGGAATGATTTATGCCCACATCATTAAAATTTCTCAGCCATATCAAGCAATCTACGTGGGCCTCAGCACGTGAACAAATTCAATCTGCTTTCAGTTGTCGTCCCTGGCACCATGTCCCAGACTTTTTAGGGAAAAAAGCTGCTTGACACAGGTTAAAGACAGGCCAGAGAGTGTGAGAGTACAGACCATGACCTTCCAGTGGTGGAAAGGATCCTGTTTAATTCATCAGAGTAGCCATAAAGAAGCGTGGAAGTACAAAGCACACAGTCCTTTATCTCAAGTGGAGCAGAAAAAAAGTTATTACTGCATCTCATTTGTAAGGTAGAACTTTTTTAGATCTCAGTTCCTATCAATACCCACAGCTGTGTGCAGCTCTATTCAATTGTCATCTAAATTCCAATTGAGCATAAATGGATGTTAAATTAAAGCCCAAACAGTCAACTAAAAAACTCACAAAGTGACAGAATTTTACTCTGACAAAAGATGAATTCACACTATCAGCATCTATAAAATCCCTTATGAATAAAGAAAGGTTGTGTTCAAGCAGTTTCATAATGGATCTTTTTCCAGGGCTGAAGGCAGCTGTGATGCTGAAGGTGAAAAAGATAAAGTCAGAAGACTCAGCTCACTTGCAAAACCAGGAGTCTGTCATCCCTGGACTTCTTTGGGGGATCTACTCTGCATCCTTTATTTTCCCTTTTTAAGCCACATTACTTCTGATGGGCTGTAAAAATGTCATGTAAAGTAACACCCTTTACACATATGAGATAGGTTCATGTGTATGCAAAAAATGCAGATTTACTCCTGCAAGTACTCATACAAGCCTGTGATTTTTAGGCAGAATCTAGGAACCAAGTTCTGAAAATTTACTTCTCCATGTCCACTGTATTTTCTTCAACCTATAAAGACCATTATCCTAACAAAGAAAGAACTCAAATTACCTCAGAAGAGTTTGGATTTTCTGTGAATCCACATTATATTTAGTTTTTCCAACAGGTATTGAAGTTAAAAATAATATTCTTCTTCTATCTCCTACTTTCTCTCCAAAAAGGTACCCAATACCTAATTTTTCATTTTTCTGACCTCGCCATGCTATGTTTCTAAAACAAATATATTCACAGCTACTTCCCAGCAGCAGTCATCAGACTACTAGCATGGAAATGTGGATTCTCAGTAGTTAATACACAAATAAAGCTGTTTACAGGCTACCCAGACAAACAGCAACACCGATCCCTACAGCGTGCTTGTCCAAACGTGATAAACAGATGCACTGCTTCCCCATCTCACTGCTTATTTGTTGCACTCTTTAAATGGTTTTCCCTATTTTTCCCACTTAGGTCAAGGCAAGAAAAAGTAAGAAAAAGGAAAGGAAAACCCTCTAAAAATTAAAGCAGTGGAAATGCCCATGGAAAATCACAGTTATTGTGTACAGGAAAAGACCCAAAGCGAGCATAATTGCCTCTGCTCTGCAGGCCAAGGAGTTCCTTGGGCAGAGGCACGCAGAGAGGAAAAGATTTGCTGTGCACAAACCCAGGATCAGGCACACATTCAATTCTCCAGCTCCTGACTGTCACAGCAAGGAGGTTTTGTACATTGGAGAACAGCATTTATTTATAATGAATAGAATTTTGCCTATCAAAAATAAATAACTTCAGTGCCTTTGAAAATTTTAACTGCAAACATCTCCATGCTTCCCAGAGGGACTCGTGTCCCTAAGTGGCTAAATTGCTTTTGGCATAGGATTTAAATTGATGGGACAAAAGGCATTTTGGAATTTTAAACCAGCATAGCACACTAATCTCTAAAATTACTCTAAAGTTTCAAGCAAGCTTTCTGCTAGGTTTTTCAGACTTTGTCATACTCCACTGGTAGGAACACAGAAAATGGTATCTCATCATTTAAAAAGAAAAATCTCCACAGATGGTATATGCACAGCACACATAAGCACTGCCAAAATTGACCTAAATGAATAAATATAGCAGCAGTCTGAGATAGCTCAGATACACGAGACTTCTATGCATTCCAGTCAGAAGTGGCAAATACAGATTTTTACTGCCATTAGAGGAAAAAAAGCAGTTGAAATTCTGTATTTTTAGGACTTAATTAAAAGTATAATTTTCTTTCAAATAAAACTCACTATTTTTTTTTTCTAACTTTTTCCAATTACTTTCCTCCACTGTAGCTGGAAAGCGCTCCAGAGTTATTTCAGATAAAAGACATTATGTAAACTCAAGGATGGGCACAGTTTTTAATCAGTATTTTGTACAGTGGCAGACACTGTTAATTTTTTTCCAAGACCACAGTTACACAAACAGATTGAAGCAAATAGTATTTAATAGCTATCACCTGTGCTTTAAAATTAAAAGAACACATATTTCACGTTCTTATATTATTTCCATAAAAATTGATTAAAATAATGTAATTTATAGGCTTTATTGGGCTACAGCCAAGTTTTCTTTGCTGCATTTATATATTCCTTTCTAATCTGGCTTTCTGAACTATCCATTTCCTTTCTATTGCTGCAATAATGCTCTGTAAGTGTTCTTCCCCTTGAGCAGGAGCTGCAAGAGGAATATATTCAGAAGAAGAACGTGAACCAGTTGTGAGTGTGAGACAAAAATACCTTTCAGAAGTTATGCAATAAACACTGAACAGTTGAATCATCAGAAGTGGTTTACTCAAGATCATAAAGAACCTACTATTATGAGTAAAAGTACATCAGAGTCTTGCTCTCCCTCAATTATATTGTAATTAGCACACATGTTTAAATTTTATTTCAGGTGTAGGAGGTTTCTTGTAAGATTTATTTACCTCACAGGGGTGATGTATCTGAAGTGGCAAACTTGAGCTATGAGGAAATAAACCTCAGCATTTCAAATACAGCAATTATGGGAATGCTCTACTAGACCTTTTAGAAAAGAAAAAAAAATTCCATTAGGTTTCTTAGCATTATTAGATGGTGGCCCTTCGACTCATCCTCCGTTTCTGCTGAGCAATTTTGCACAAATTTGTGCAAAAATCAGAGCTGTGGCCTGTCCCAGGGATAAACCCCTGAATATAAGTTAGGAGCTTCACTGTGGCAGGATATCCACATAGTTTTAACTCTTTTTGACCACAAAACTGTATTATTCACAAAGGAACAACTTTTTACTGTGCACACGAAACTTGTTTATTCATAAAACAAGTACATAAAACAATAAAAACATTTTGTTTCAAAAATTTTGTTTTGTACAACTTTTTTTAATCCAGCATGATGATGTTTTCTTCTTAGACCAAGAACTCCAATTTATTGGAGCTAATTTCTTGGGTTTTACTTCTGTGCCTTTTTACTTCAAGTGGGTGCGAAAATCACAAATTGAATTTATAAACCTATTAATGAAGGGATCAGACAGCTCACAAATTTATACCTGATCTGTATTAGAAATCACGTAGGCTAATTTTAAAAGCAAAAATGCAGGAAGGCCTCATTTTTTAAAATTAATCGAGTGTCCCATTCAAAAAAGCTCTTATTGATATTTATGTAAATGGAAAACTATTATGTCCATCACAGCTGTGATAAAACTACCCAAATAATTCCCAGAAATGAGATGTAACTAAACAAATAAAAAATGAAAGAAATGTCTTCTTCTGTCATATTGACTGTACCAAAGTGTAATTTCTCTCTCCCTCTTTTATTTTTTGTTTTTTGGAAAGTTGTTTCTAGACAGTGAAGACTTCTTGCTTAAAACATCTTTTCAAATATTTATGCTAGACATCAGCAGAAAATGTTGTGTTACAAATCCTGGCATACAGAATTGGGCCTTTATGATCCCAACTGGTTCAAAATACACAATAAATATTTACATGCACTTTTTTTATTCCTTTGAAAAATAATCAAAGGATTGTGAGGCACTTCTTGTCGTGGTATAAATACATGAACATTTTTCTCCTCTAGGTCATTTATTCTAATCTAATTCAGGGATGTGGATAATAACTATAAGTTAAACTGTGCTTTGTGTCAGCTCTGTGGTAGTTTATTTTAAATAAATTAATGGTCCAATTCATGAACAATGAACAACTGTTCAAGAAGAAAGGGATTCTTTCCCCCTTTCCAATTCACCTTGCTTAGACACCAGCTCTTTGGGTAAGAGTCCAGCTTTTTTATCCTCTGTGTCCTACCTAACATGATAAAATCCTGATTCATACATAAAATATGTTGATGGTGGTGGCAATACTTTCTATGATAATGATAGCTTTTCATCAGTGAGGGTGAAAATGCCTGAGTGTATGTAGAAAATGTTGCAGAGCTAACAAGGGGGCTACTCTAGAACACAATCATTATTTCAGAATGTCTACCTGTATAAACACTGTTATTTCATGCAGGAAATTGTGCCCTTATGTAGTTTATTTCAACCTGCCTTCAAAGGAGATTAAGCTTTGCCAAAGTAATTTTTTTAGAGCAAAATAAGCATTTCTACATAGAAAGTTCAGGTGTTATGGCAATTTTTGACTGGTTTTGTATATTGAAAAAATCCAAACCCTTTAATAGGAAGAAAAATTATTCTGTTGCTAATGTCAGTATGAAACTTCAGGAAAGCTCTAAAGCATTATAAAATTATTGCCCATCTAGAGTGAACCAGAAATTATATTTAAAAAAAAAGAAAGCTATTTCTTGTTAATTATAGACCAAAATACTCCTGAGGTAGATTTAATGGTGCTGTTTCCACTGCTATCATGTCAGGACCTTGTTCAAAGTATTATAAATAGAGCAGAATCAGACTGATCAGGTATTCATTGTGGAGATAGTCTCTGTTATATATCCTACAGAATCTGGTCCAACAGAGTTTGAAACTTGGATTAGGGATTTTGGGAACTATAGCAATATATTTATAAAAACAATGGCTAATATAACCACCACTGAAAGAAAAAAATGCTATAAATGGTTAGAATTGAAAGCATAGGAATTCTTTAAAAGCTACATTTTATTTTCCTCACCAGTGTTATTTCACTTATTTTCTCCGGTGAAGTTCAGAATTTCTTTCATGTTTTATGAACATTCAAGTCATTATGAAAATTTCTTAACTGTCTGCAGAAATGCACTGTTCAAACCACGTGGATGAACAACAAGTAGTAAGTGTTAGTTGCAGAGTAAGAAAATTATGTAAGTTAGGAGAATTCTGGAGTCACTCTATGAGGAAACTATTTTCAAAAATCCTACAATTTACTGATCCAATCATAACTTTGTAATTTTTACTCATAGCAATTACATAAAACTTACAGAAATAAATATATTCTTCAAAATATATTAAGTACTTAGAAATCTACTTACATTACATCTCATTCAGAATAATACATAGAATATGAATGTTTATGTGGAAACTGGTGTATGAGTAAGTCCAATGGCTTAAGTGAAAATTGGATGATGGAACAAAAAGAAAATATGAGATTTGTATACTTTTCTACATAAAAATTTGTAATACAGCTGCTGTTTTCACTTAACCAAGCAATAGCCTAAACCTCCAACCACAAAGACCCAAATACCCAAATTCCCACTATATGGAGCCTTCAGCTTCAATCATGCTGCACAAGTTCAACAGGTTACTGCAATTTAAGTCAAATTGGTATCATTTTATCAAATGTGTGCAATCTATGTGTATTTTATCAAATGTGTAAGGTGCATGATCCAATGTGGATGATCAGCTCATGACCCTGTTGCCCTGCAGTTGTTTCTCTGCCTCGCTGCTCTCTTGCTGTTGAGCCCAGCAAACAAAAGCACAGAGTTTACTTCCCCAGTTCTCATGCAGCCTCCTTCACTTCCCATCCCTATCATGGCTTGCCTCCATTAATTAGTTGCAAGCTTTTGATATGACTTTGCAGAGTTATTTTCAGTATTGTTGCTGCTATGCCATGTGTTTCTATGGAATGAATAGACCGTCTAGAGGAACACAGTGACACGATCTGTGTAGGGGTTTTGTAGCACTTTTTTCAGTGTATTTTCAATTCAATTCCCCTTTTTACAACCTGGTATTTTATTTCCTTCTTGCTGGCTCTGTGCATTGTGGGAAACTTCTGAGGGAACTATTCCACGGTCTTTTTTTTTTTCTAAGGATGAATTCAAATTTCTTGTGCTAACATGCACTGCCACCTTGATCTTTCTGAAGGTTCTGCACTGAATGAGCACATTGGAGGAATCCCAGAGCAGACACACTCCTGTGGCACCATGAAAGCCCCACCTCGAGCTACCAGCTAACCTCTGGAGCCACTGACTAAGGGCACAGCCCCATGGAGTGAGCTCCTCAGCATTCCCAGTGTGCTGGCAGGGCTCTGCAGCTTTCCATTCCAGAGTCAGGTACCTGGGAAGGAGATGAGGTTTGCCCACATTTCACTGCACATCAGGGGTATGTGCTACTTGAGAGCCAGTGCTCCCAAACCCCTTCATGACATTTGCAGACACTTCCCTCTTTTTCTGGTTGCTGTTTCTAGATAATTATTTTTTTTTAACTCCATGGATTTCTGCATAAATGCTTGGGGGACTCTGCTTCTGCAGAGTAAATGGAACATTTACCCCCAAGTAAATGGAACATTTTATCCTCATGATTTTTTCCTCTTAGGCACAGAGTCTGGTAAGGCTTTGACCTATGACAACACTTGATTATTTTAGGAGCTTCTTCTACTACACAGAAGCTGTGCTAAAGGGTTTTTTTTCTGACAGTTCAAATACACTCTATTGATTAATTCTCACTCTATCAAAATTCTAATAGATTGACAATCTTCCTGCATTACTTTCCTGGTCAGATGCCAGCTACCTTGTTCCTAAAACCCCTAAATTACAAATGTATGTCCTATGCTGAGGCTTCTCATCGGTCTTTAATTTACAATGTTTTCTAGTACATTTTTAAGTGACAAACACAACTCCTGACATTCTTTCGTTACTAGCTCTTGTTAGAAGAGCTGAAAATTAACAAAACACATAATCCACTGACTCCTTTCTATTTATTTTAGTCAATTTTTTCAACAACATCCTCTTCCATTTTTCACACATTTATTTTAAATGGTTACCTGGGATGGGTGCCTTCCTAGATGTGCCTGCCTTTCTCTGTCCCTCCTTGGGTAAATACAAATGCAAAGACACAGTTTAGAATCCCTGCCACATCCTTGTCCTCACTAACTGCAGCTCAAGAGACTCACTAGTTCTCCCCGACCTTACTACACCTGGTATTTTGAAGGTGTCTATATTGTTTGTATCTCTTTGGCTATTTTGCTCTAAGGTGCCCCTTTTTTGTTCACTAATTACTATCCTCAAAGTCACTAGCTAGAATTTCTGCTCTTTTCTGATCATTTGTTTAGAATCTCTTTTTTTTAAGACGCCTTTTAAATTCAAATAGTTTTTGCATTCTGCAATACACTTTTTATTCTTAGCTGCTCACATGTTTATCATGTGACCATTTTCAAACATGCTTCAACTTTTTATAGTGTTTTACCTTAATATGAGGGTTGTGTTTCACACATATCTCTTTTAAAAAGTCATTCTGCTGACAAACTGATTTTGACATGGTCTTCTGTGTTAAGAAGTTGAATGTAATTTTTTTTAATTGCAATTACCTGGTGAATCAAATAAGGTTCCTTCCTAAATCAACTTCCTCTTATATACTTTTCTTCATTTATTTAATACATTATTAATAATAAATTATTTACTCATTTCTACAACTAGTGCTCACTTTGTTCTTGTTGTTCCTGTTCTTTGCTATAAAATTATAGTCTAAAATACAAAAAAAGAAAAAAAAACACAAAACAAAACCCAAAAAAATCCCTCACCAAAATAAGGGAAAATAAACCAGAGAAGCATTACTCTTGTTTTGTAGAAATTTTAGTTTTGAGGTTCAAGGAAAAAAAGCAAAACTAAATCTGGATTCTCAAGCGTGGATTATGTAATAACACTCATTTATATTGGTTACTTCTGATATTTTACTTCCAATTGTTTATGCCCTTGTGCCAGGAAAGTGCAAGATGTAGATCAATGTCTCTATGTAAAGACATTCTTCAACAAAACTACTCATGCTAGTGTAACAAAATTTAAAATCTCTAAATCATCAATAAAACAAGTATGACATTGCTATTTGAAATTAAACTCCCAGGCCTGGAACAAATCAGAGCAGAACTACCATTGTGGTGTCATCAGATAACAATCATCGCTGCAACATCCATACTGCACCAGAACCCGGTTGTGGTTGGACCGTCTAAAGATGCTACCAAACCTGTTAAATTAGAATTAGCTGAGGTGACAGTGATGAAATCAATGCTGCTAGATTGTGCCTTAGTGCTGAAGAATATTTTGTAGAAATAAATGATGAAAGATCAGTTCAGCAAAGACTGAAATTTGTTAGGCCGTACTGAAATTTCCCACCAATCTTTAGAATATGACTGGATGATTGGCACATGACATTTTAGCCCAAAATAAGTAATTCAGCCACAAAATAAGCTGATTGTCTCAGGACAGGTTTTTAGGAAGAGCTTTCACAGATCAGAACTGATAGCCAAATATAAAGTTGTCAGTAAAGTGAATCTAAAGAG
The DNA here is from genome assembly GCF_037042795.1 of Molothrus aeneus. NCBI lineage: Eukaryota > Metazoa > Chordata > Aves > Passeriformes > Icteridae > Molothrus > Molothrus aeneus. Next base: position 10,533,338 of record NC_089649.1, on the reverse strand, counting down.
AAGAGTGGTAAAAAGACCTCTCCTAAATGAATGAAAATACCAGGACAGCCAATTTAGAAGGGAGAACTGTGCTAAGAATGATCTGTACCAAAGATCTTCACATATCAGGACTGCCAGCACACCACCCCTCAGAACAACTAAATGCTTTAGGAAAATAAATAAATTAATACCATTCAGACAGATTCTTTTCTCTTTTATCCCCAATCTGCTGTCCTAAAAGACCTCTGTTGCTTTAAAACAGGGTCAATATTGCAGTGTTAATGTCTTTGGCTTATTTGGATGAGATAAACATCATAAATTCTCAAAGTCAAGGAAATTACAGTCTCTAATAAAATACAGAATGCATCAAATGGAATGAAAAAGTCATATTAGATCAAAGTGCTATTCAAGGGTTCTACAGCTGGCTCAGACTCCAAAAGGAATTATAAAGGTCTCTGAGATCTATCACACTCTTTCATACCACATAACCATAGTCAAAAGGTGACTAAAGAAAGAGGCAAGATTTTGGAATGAGACAGAAGGCACAGAGGAGCACTGACAAGAGTCAATAATATGTAGGCTGAAAGATGATCAGACTGAAGGCCCTTCCTTCCAAACTATGAAAACAGCTACTTCAAAATAATATACATACTGCTTACTCACAAGACACTTCTCAATTATAGAAAGAAACTCCTAGAAGCTCTCTCAATTTAACTCTAGTCATAGAAAACACTAGCTTGTCAACACCAACGTTTAAACCATCTACTGAAGAAAAATTTGGAAATAATCTAGCATCAGAAAACAAAATTGAGTGACTCCCCTGTGGCACTCACATTCTCTGAAAAAAACCCTTCGCCCAGGATTTTTCTCCTGGGAAGCTGAGAGGACTCAGAGAAAAGGAAAACAATTCTTACCTCATTTGCTTCTCCTGTGTTTTGCTCATGTGGAATGTGTTTGGAGATTGTTTACCCACAGGTGATTGCCTGATTGGTTTCTGGTGTGAGTTGTTTTGACTCTTTGCCCAATTGGGGCCAAGCTGTACTGGGACTTTAGCAAAAGTCACGAGTTTTCATTATTATCTTTTTAGCATTGAGTAAGTATCCTTTCTGTATTCTTTAGTATAGTATTCTTTAATATAATATAGTATCATAAAGTAATAAATTAGCCTTCTGAGAATATGGAGTAATTGGAGTATGGATTCATCATTCCTGCCTTCATCAGGGCAACCCTGCAAACACAGTAACTCCCCCACTACTATTAGCTGACACTTTTGTTGCTGACAATGATGTCACACTAAAAACAAGCAAGATTTTGTCTTTTTTTAAAAAGCACTGAACAACGCCTTCTTCACTGGTGCCTGAATCCAATAGAAGTCATCTCCCCCCCTATTCCTAAGATTGTGCCTGTATTATTCCTAGCATGAAAAGCAGAAAGAGCTAATTTTTGCTCCAGCAAAGGGAACTCTTCCAGAGAGCTTTTTGAGCAGTACTTACTCAAATATGGTGGTTTGTAAGGCGCTCGTGTATTAGACAGCAGTCCATCGAACTCCTTCCTCTCCAGACTGTTGTGAAGGGCCTTCTCTTTGCCAAAGGTAGAGAAGGACCTTTCTGCCCCGGGCTGGGCTTCTGGTGTTTCAAACACTTCAGTGTCTGGAACGGAGTCCATGCCAGGTACGTGCAGATTGCTGCGGTAATCTGCAGCTTGGCGTCCATCGGATGGAACAAAGGAAGGCATCCAGCACCGATCCGAGTGGCCCAGTGCTTTACATTCCTCTGTGCAGTTGGAGAAGAGATCCATGCCTGCAAGCATGAAAGAAAAAGAAACTACAGATATAAGCTTCAGCATCGTGAACAGCTGCTGACAGACAAGAAAGATTATGCCAAGGAAAGAGAAGCGGAAAGAGAAATGCCGTAAGAACTACTTCTGCTAGTTTCATGTCCTCAACAACAACACGGAAAAAATCTAGCTGTCCAGTCTTCAGAAGTCAAAGACACCCTGTAACAAGCATAAATAAATGCCAGAATGTCACACACAGACACAAAAATACCACAAGAAGAGTATCAGTGGTTCTTATAAAATCCCTTGCAGATCTCACTATTTAGAACCCATTCCTACAAGGTTCGATTCTGCTTGTAGGTTGATGTCTGTGGTTCACTGGTTGAAAATACCTGCTTAAGAACATGCAGGAATTGTTTCTACGTAAATGCGTCTCTGACCAAAGAAATTGAAAGTCTGGATTTAGAAATCACAGATTTCAGTTATGAAATGAAACCTTAATGAGTCCTATAAAAGAATTATCTGTGCGTACATCGGTATACAGATGGAGCCTATTGATATTAAAAGCAGATGTTACAAAGTAGGAATAGAGCTTTCAAGCGATCAGGAGAGCTTATTCAATCATTACATCACTTTTTCAGAGACAGTTTTCATTGCTGCTGCAGTAGACCTTGCTATTATCAAGTCATCCAAGAAATGGGACAGAACCCTGTAATAAAATACTGCAATTAGCAGTACAAAGGCAACTGTAGTCCAGTGTGATGTGGCTGTGGATACTATTGAAAAAATTGTTAATATTTCCCCTATATAAGCAAACAATTATCCATGCCAACACCAAACTGTTTGCTTACAAATCCTTTAATGCTATTAAGATCTCAAATGACAAGCTATGCTGCTTTTGACCACTTTCAGATCAGCCTTCCAAAGGAATATTTCCTGGCTAAGAGTCACGAAGTCATTGGATTATACTTGAGAGGAATGGTGTATGAAATCGCAGGGACAGAGTTAAAATAAACACAGCATCTGCAAGTTGGTTTGTCCTGCTTTTGGGTAGGACAGAGTTCATTTTCTTCCTAGTAGTTGGTACTAGTGCTGTGTTTTGGATTTAATATGAGAATAATGTTGGTAACACATTAATTCTTTGGTAGCTACTCAGTAGATCAGGGACATTTCAGTGTCCCATGCTCTGCCAGTGAGGAAATGCACAAGAAGCTGAGGGGGAGCATGGCCAGGACAGCTGATGTGAGCTGGCCAAAGGGCCATTCCACACCAGAGAGCATCATGCCCACTATATAAACTGGGAGGTGGCATGGAGGGGCCAATCACTGCTCAGTGCCTGGTGAGCAACTGTAGTGTGCATCATTGCTCTGTCTTCAATTTCATTCCTCTCTCTTTCTCCATTTTGTTATTATTACCTTTATTTCAATTATTAAGCTATTCTTATCTCAGCCCACCACTTCACTTTTTTCTGATTCTCCTTTCCATCCTAGGAGAATGAGCAAGCAACTGTGTAGTGCTTAGCTGCTGTTTGGGTTAAACCAATACAATCTTCAACATCACACTAAAAAAAAGCTCCTTTTCTTGTATTTATAAAGAGAACTGAGCATCTTAGCTGTGTATCAAAACTGAACTAAATCTGTTATAAACATTGCATTTACAAGCACTTCATTAGAATTACAAAAAAATAACACTACTTGTAACAGAAACAGGAAAAAAAATTGAACAGCTGTAATATAGAAAAGAACACAGCCTTAAGCTGTGCCAGGGGAGGTTTGGGTTGAACATTAGGAAGAATTTCCACTCAGAAATGGAACAGGGAGGTGTTTAAGGAAAGACTCAAGGATGTGCCTTGAACTTTAAGGATGTGGCACTCAGTGCCATGGTCTGGTTGACAAGGTGGTGTTAGGGCACAGGTTGGACTCAATGACTTTAAAGATCTTTTCCAACCTAGTTGATTCTTGTAATAAGATTCATGCAATGTAGCTCATTTACCAGGGAACACTGTAAAGAACTGGATTAGCTTGATCTCCAGTGTGAGGATTAGTATTAAGAATTCTACCACAGTTTTGAACTCTAATTTGAATTATATTAATAATATTTATGTAATATCTCATACTACAGAAAAAAAACAATCTCTTCAGAAAGGAACAATGATTATGAACTATCAACAAGTGCTTGAGTAAGAAAGGCAATCATTTAGATGGAAAAAAAAATCATGAGGAAATGAGAAATAAAAGGTTTTTGTCTCAGATTAATCTCACTTTATAATGACTTTTTAATTTTAAATTAAGCAATATACAATGCCAGGTCCAGTTTCGATTAGAAGCTTGCCTTGATAATTGGCATGCAGAAGCCTGAAAATAAATTTCTGATCAGTGAACTGTTGAAGAATGCAAATGTGAACTGCAGAACTGCTTAAAGAATCAGATGAAGATCATCAGGCAAAGAGAAAAATAGTGCAAATATAAATTCTGTACTGGTAGTAGCTATCAAAGACTGAAAAGAAATATTTAGATGCAGGCTACCCAGAAAAAAATTACTATCTAAAAATGTTTATAAAACCTCATGTGTGTGTGTGTATCTTATGTATTGAAATATCTGAAGAAAAATATTTTTTTTCCCTTTCCAAAGATATAAGGGACAATAAATGAAAGAGTTACAATTTGCAGACTTCTTGGCAAAGATACATGTAAAAAACAAATTGCCCTATGTTTAATAAGAAAATAATTACAGTTCCATTTTGCTGATAATGTATTTCCTGAAAGACAGGAAGAGAAAGAAAAACTTAGGGGTAAATATTAAATTATATTCTTTAGTCTATGGGGAAGGAAAGATTAGAAAAATATTGTTTTAAGTATACACATTCAAGTATATACCCTTTTCTTCCCTTCATGGATCTTTATTTCACCTGGAAAATTACCCTCCATTTTACTATTTTGTTCTCACATCATCTGCTAAACTGCAAAATGTCTCTATACAAATATTTTTTTTGTTCCCTTTTGAATACTGCTTCTCTACTGCAGTGCACTGAATAGTATTATATAACAGCTTATTATAAAAGATGTTATAGCCACTATAAGTCAGGATTCTTAATAAACAAAGTAATGAATGTAGGGGATATATAATGTGAGCTTGTACTGCAAACTTTTTCTCTCTTTGAGAGGAGAACTTGTAAAAAGAAAAAAAAAACCAAATTATATACACTGGAATTTAAATATACCCTGCTGGAGCACATAGCTAAATGTAAATGCTTGTTTAGAATGGGAACAAAATGTTCAGAGAGGCAAGGGTTAGGAATTGTTCCAGCTTGAAGCAGTCACAACAGCCCTAAGAGTTTAACAGGTGCAGAACCAAGCCCTCGGGTTTAGTATTTTGACAGAAAAGAAATTCAAATTAGCAGCTTATTTTCAAAATCCCTGGGCAGCCATGCAATTTACACTGCCTGTGGTATGAATGCTGGCTATTCTTCCCCACCTTTTTCCTGTGGGTCATAGTATAGAATTTTCTGGCTCTAATTGAAAAACATTTAACACACGGTTGGGGAAAAGCAAGGGCTATTTGTGGCTTTCCAAGAAGGAAGGACATACCATGGTAAAGAAGTGAGATACTCAGCACAGAACTCCTTCATACCCCAGGAATCATGTTCTTGATTTATAACAAAATGTGCAGTAGTTTAACACTTCCATCTCATCTCTCTCATAAATCTGGTTTTATATATGTGTATATATATATAAGATCCTTCTGAACTAAACTATCCATCACAATTACACATCCACATCAAAGAAAAACGCTTGGTATTTTTATTTTCCCTTAGTTATGCTGTTCAACCTTGCACATACAGACAAACTGAGATTTTAAAGGTGACTCTGAATTAGGAATTTCAAATGTCCTTTGTGGATACAAACAGACAGGACAGTGCACTGAAATTCTGACAGGGATCAGCACTGCACTATTCCAAATGCAGCATACACAGAACAACTCATGACAAAGGCCACCAGCTCACTCCTATTTCGTTACCAGAGGGGCCAGTGGACAATATGAACTCTCCCACAACTCTGACTTTGCAGATTTTAAAGGAAAACAAACCCCTGTCCCTCCCTCAAAAGCTGCCAAAACCGAGGAAAGGTGTTAATTAAGTTTGATGTCTGAAGTACCTGAACTCAGGTGCTTTGAATCACATACTTGGCAGCACTGCATTTTGGAAGCGTGTTCCCATTTTGCTTCCTTTTCATATTTCAAAAGAAGAAAATCAAAATTTCTCTGTGAGTTTTAATTGGTTTGAAAGACTGTTTTGTCAAGGCAAAAAATTAGGCCTAAATTCATTTTTAAACAATGTGTCCTTTCTCAAATTAACTAAGAGAGAAGAACCATACACCAAGAGCAACAAGTGAACACTTTCATGTGCATTACTCAATAAAAGACGTAACAAAAAATAAAAAACACAAATTAAATGCTGACAAAGTATTTTTTGCAATACCATTATTGAGAGGGGTTTTTCTCCAATGTGTGGATTATTTTTTTTATTTTTTGAGAACCTTGCTTTTTACTTGGAAAGAAATGACATTTCTGTTTCTCCTGTGCTAGTTAGATGTGAGATAGGTGTGATGTAGGGAACCAGATCTTCTCAGAGCTCCCATTCCCAGAACAACTATCCATTTGGTTAGATTATCAATAAGTATCTCATTTCCCATGATTCATGTTTTCTATTGGTAAATAAGGATAATGATGTTAACCTACTCGGTAGTCATCTACTTTAGAATTGGACTTTAAGAAACAAAGTTATTATCACTCTCACTAAGTAATTGGTGTGCTGCCTTGGATAAAACTGACTTCATCTGCATCAGAACATGAATAAAGACTCAAATATCTTGAATATTCAGCTCTTCCAAATCTCAGCTTCAAAGGCCTATCTGGACCACTGAGATGTGAACATTATTAAGCATGCAGGCCAAGGAAGAAGAGGGAAAAAAAAAGCCAAAAAACCAAAAAGTAGAAGTAGCACTTAGCTTCAGTCAAAGCACTTTTCTAAGCCATTTTCATGTACACTCTCACTTTATCTGAGATAGACTTTTTGCCCAAGTGATCTTCAAAACAGGATTTAGCTGTCAGTCTGCATAGCTCAGAGGAAATACTGGTTTTCTCTGTCCCTTTATCACTGAAATTCTTCTTCTGACCTCTCTTACTCTTCTCCTTATGGACACTGAAATATTGCAGCGCTTCTGCCATAATGAACCCTCTTGGCATTCAGCTAATCTGTACTGAAAAGGTGTGAGCCAGTGTTTCACCCTGTGCCTTTGCATTAAACCCTTACCAGTTCCCTTCATAAAACCCAACAGGAAAAGCCTAGTTTCAGGTTTCAGCCAGTCACCAATGTAAACTGTCCAAAAGCAGATCAAAAAATGCATTTTATAGGATATACAAGGCAGGATATTTTAATGCATTTTACAGGATATACAAAGCAGTGCATCTACTTGGCTCCTCATCTTGGGCATTCCTCCCTGAAGTGCCTCTGAGATTCTGTGCCAATTCCATGAAAAAAAAAAAAGGGTAATACTGTGAAGGACTCTGCTTGGGAAAGCCAAGTAGCTAGTGAGCAACCATACGAAATAAATTGATGGCACCAGTCCAAATCTTACAGGACAGGTGTCTAATCATACAATTTAAATGTACACACATGCAGAGCATTAATTGGCACCCAAGCTGGCAGTTTCACAAGGGAGGCCAAGAAATTAATCAACCATGGGAAATAAACTAACCTCATGCTTGAGAATTACTCCTACAGAACACAGCTGAAATGCAGCGTGTTCCTAAGAGGTAGAAGTGTTGTGTGAGTTATGTTTACTCTAAAACAAGCAGCAGCTTTTCTCTCAAACATTTGAGAAACCCCTCCTCTGCTTGCCAAAACACTCCTGCACTTCTTCACTTTTGTAAAGTCATTTTTTTTTCAAAAAGCTCGTATTACTAACCCAGTCAATGAAATAACTATTAAATCCACAAAAAATTAGGATCTTGAGCATCTCACTCCTTACCATTCCCTGCCAAAAGCAGATGACAGCACTTTAGTACTTCAACAGTGTTAAGGTAGGTAAGAATGTGGATATTTGTGAGGCATTTATATGTTACTTTAATGGGAAAAATATGAATCCCTTACATGCTTTTCAGCACATTTAAACCATGATTAAATCACTTTTAAGCAAACATATTTTGTGAAAAGGTGAGCTATGATCTAACTTCAAAACCCAAGAAAACATTTTATGATACGCAGAGCGGCACAGTTCAGATTTTTCACTAAATTCTACATGATAAAGCTGTGGCAGCGTGATGGATTTTCATCCTACATGTTTTCCTGCCCAATTAATAACTGACCACGACACCACAGTTTGGATTGCAATGGACTACTACAGAATAGCTACTTGTGTGCCACAGGAGTGCTCACCAATGACAGAGGTCCTGTGCTGAACAGTAAATAGATATTCTGCCATCAGAACATGCTGCTGACTAAACTGGTGGGGAATGAGTTTTGTCTGCCACTGTGAATTACCTACTAAATATTTTCAGATGCTTTTGAAAACAAATATGATGCTGCATAGTATCAGGTAACATCTTGGGAAAATAAAACAGCCCAAACTGCTGCCAGGCTATCAAACAATGTGTTTTCCTTCAGTAATTTAGAAATAATTGATTATAGAGCATCAGAATGACCAATGCAATTGAGAAGGCATTCCTTCTATATTTCCTGTAGCCATTTGAGATCAAACAAGATTTATGCTCCTTTTTCCCCTTAAAATTCATCCCCAAAGCTCATAGCAAGAGTGAAGATTTATGTCAAAATATCTTGTCATCACTGAGGTAAAAGGGCACATTCTTTGCATTTAGGCAGCATGATTCAGCCCAAAACTTACAGGAAAAGTAGATAATATTGTGTGAAGAAGATTAAAGCAGTTTCTACAGAGATCTGTATTGAAATGTTCATCTGGGACTAGCATTAAAAAAGTGGTGCATGCAAATTATTCTCAAATCTCAGTAGCAATATATGAAATTGGTGTAGTCTGAGTTTTCGGTTCAACCTACTAATTGTGAGTAGACCAAGCCTAATTGTCAGCTTTCATTACCGACTATGTGATCACCACTGAAGATACAGAAGTTCACAGATCACATCAGATTCTTAAATGATTTGAAATTATTTAAAAGTACAGAATAGTTTTTTCTCCACTATTTGATAAAATAGAAATGTAGAAGAATTTAACCCACTAAGGATCAATGCCAAATATGAAAAGTATTCATAGCCTACTTTTAAAATGGAGGGAAAGCAAAAAGAACAGAGGCACAACAATAACAGCACAGAATGCATCTAAAAGAAAATGGCTTTCAGTTGATGTGCAACTATGTGATTATATTCCCACCATCAGTCAAATCCAGCCCCTTCTGCAGATGTTTATTCTTTTCTCTCCTGTTTGGTTATTATGGTTCATTATGTTGAGGGACTAAGCTGATTGAAATGTTCATGGAGATGACTGCTGCAGTAAAATGCGTAAAAGAGGAGAAAAAAAAAAAAACAGGAATGCAGGGAGGGCAGGAGGAGAGAGAGCTTTTTATAACTCAGTAGCCCTGATTGCTGCATCAGAAACAGTGCAAAAGAAAGGGTGGGGGGAAGCTAAATACATGGCTTTTTCAAACAATAATAAATCATACGCCATATATAGGCCAAAAATGAAAGAGGCTCTGTGTTCAGATGTAAACTTCTGGCAAGACCTGGTTTGTTGTCAGGTTCCCAGACACAAAATAGACACTCTGTTCACTTAGCATGAAGCCCTGCAAGAAGCAGGGAGCTCCAGAGACTCTTGGCTCTTCTCAAGTCTCATTAGGTCTGCATATTAATGACTTGCAGCAATAGAAAGAGGCCCTGTGGCAGCCTCCTCTTCCCCTGGTGCCTGGGTTTCCCATCGTTAAGGGCACAGTGACTACAGCAGCAGGAAAATAGGGGACATTAACAGAGCAGGAGGGTGAGGCAGCACTGCTGTGGCAGCACTGGGTCCCCTGCCCTGTGCCTCCTAAGGTGGGGGTCGGGGGGAATTCAGAAAAGGAGGACTGACAGTGTTTTGTATGACACGGTTGTAGCAAATCTTTATACGTGACAGAGCACAAAGGAAACAAGGGGAAAGGCAGCACTGTGTTGCACAAAGATGTACCAGACCTGGGGAGGCCGTGGTAGGAAAGAAAGCCCAGCATTTGTAGCTAAAATGCAGTGAGAGGGTGAGCGTGAATTCTAATGCACAGGCTCTGAACAAATGTTCCTTTCAGAAGCAAACTGACAGTATGCGAACTGAGACAGCAAGCCCTACATATGGGCATAACACTGCAATGTGTGTATTTCCTAAGTGATTCATAGCCTTTGAAAGCCTTTCTTTCCTCTGTCAAGAAAATGTATTTAATAATATCTTATTAACATGGAGACCACTTGCTTTATATGGTGCCTCAATTCGAATTAACAGACAATCCTCCAAAATTTAAAGGTATTACACATTCAGAACACCCAACGTGTCTCCACTGATCCCCTGAAAAAAAACCCCTCACAGTCTGGCTGTCATTCAATCACTGGGTTCATTCTTTCCCTTGGGAACTCCTCCTTCACTTCTCACTGCTGTGCCAGCTGAAGTGCCTACTAAACAGAATTGCTTAATGCTTTGAGATTCTCTAAATCTGCCATAGGAGAAAATGTACTATCAAATGTACCCATAACTTTGTTTTAATGTGCAGGAAGTTTTGCTACAGTGAATGATGGAGTTTAACACACCAATTCCCATCCCCAACCACATTAATAAAATAAATTCTGCCCCGTGACCAAAAGAGGTTCAAAACTGCCTCCTGTAGCAGCAAGCTGATGTAAACCCAGTCTCCCAAAAAAAAAAATACGCTCACCTTATTTATGCCTCTCTTGTATTATATTCCTATAAGTAACTGTTCCTTCTAGTCTCCCTACTTAAAGATCCAATATTTCCATTCTCTTATCAGACTTACCAGAGGATTGACCTCGATTAGTGGCATCATGATCACTGTCTCCTTGCTCACTGTCTCCATGACCACTGTCCTTAGAGCTTACTATGTCTGCTTCCTGGAATGCAGAACTAGACACAGAAACATCTTTACATTAGAATAAACATGAAAGAGGAGCTCGTAAAACATTCTTCCGCCATCACATGGCCAAACACGGCGCTGCATTACCCCCCCTCACTCCTGCACGGCTCCCACCGAGGTGCCCTGCCCGCCCTGAACAAAACGAGCAGTTTTCAGACCTCGCAAGGGCCAGCAAGGGTTATTGCCCCTCCCGGTTTTCATGCGGTCTGCAAAAGTAATTTGGTAGCATTTCCTTAAGCTGGTTAGCTGAACTTTAGCTCAGTGAGACAATGTTTTCTGGGAGACCCTACAGAAGCATGTTATTAAGTATTTGAAGCACGTTTTAGACTCGTACAAACCGGGATTTTGTTCTCTTTTCAGTCAGTTTGAAAACCAGTTTAGAAAAGCCTTAAATCGAACTTTATTTGGTGCATCTACATCCATTCGACTTCCCACTGCTTTACTACCCAGTCACATCTGTAGTAAATACATTTCTGCACAGCACTCAGACTTGCTAAAGCATGCATGAGGAAACCAAGGCTGCAGAGCTCCTACCTGTTTACTCGTCGGGGTCTGTCAACTAGATAACTGAGCTCAGCACGCTGATGCTTTGTCTAGGAGAAAACAAATTATTGGGAGATATTTTAACTCTTGATATTTCTGTAACCAGCAGCAGAGAATATACAAGGGAGCAGCTCACCATAGTCACTATAAATGGCAATGCTTAGCTGTAAGTAGGCCTCCAAAATCTGTTTCTAGAATGTAAGGGGGGAAAGAATCAGCTCTTAGTCACACAGATGGGAAGGCACAAGGGATTTTTTCTGGAGTTTTTTGAGACAAGACTCTGACGTTTTCTCACAGTGCACACTGTTGAGCATCACAAGGACTCCCACAAAAAATTAGCATAACTATTTCTAGAGTTGTGGACTGCTTAGATTGTACTGGTATTGCACCATAAGGAAAAAAAAACCCCATACATTGAGATACCCTCAAGTTATCAAAAAAGCAGCAGAAGTCAAGAGTTTTGTAGACATTTTGAGGCAAGGGCAGTACTACAAATCAATATTAGAAATTTCACTGCAGAACTTAATGCCTTAGAAAACACCATCCAAACCACCTTTGTGAGACTGGACAGCACTCAGGTTTCAGGGTAGGAGAGAAGATGAGGTTTTCACTAGTGTACAGGCAGAGAGGTGCTGAAAATATACATGAGCTAAGCCAGCACAAAAAGATTAATGGGGGAGTGATATGGCATGGTAAATGCTTTAGTAAAAATTCTCTACACACCAGGCAACACGATATAGGCAAGACTGCAGGGGACATTAAGTCTCAGCACACAATTTTACAGAAACTCTTTCTTGCTGCTCTTTGCAAACTTTGGGGTTATAAAGAGCTGCGCAGACAGAGTCAAGAAAAGTCAAAAACCCTAATTCACAAATTAATTAAAGCTCCTGCTAACTACAGTGATTGTCACAGTCCCAGAGGGGGTTTCCCCCAAAGCTTTAGTCACACATGAAAAGATTTCAGGACCGAAAAACACACGCGTTTAAAGCCTTCCTTCAGAGCATCCTGTGCTTACACCCCACGCCACTTCAGCCTTGTCAAGCGGAGAGATGCCGCAAAGAGCTGTAACCCCCCCCCCCGCCCATCTCCCAACCCACAGGCAATCCACTCACAGCTACCGCAGGCTCGGGGGCATCTCTGCGCCACGATGCTGCCCAGATTCCTTCAGAGGCACCGGAGGGGGGTGGGAGGGGGACTCGGGGGGAACACGCTCGGCTGCAACAGCTGCTCAGCCCGAGCGGGAGGGAGCCAGCGGTGTGCGTGTGTGTGTCTCTACCCCACAATCGCCTCTGAGACCCCCGCCTGTCGCTAAATCCCCCCAAAGATGAGAGGGCAAAGCGGGGAGAGGCAGCGGACGGATTAAAGGAGAAACGAGCAGGATTGGGAATGCAAAACGCCTTTCGCGACGGGAGAGGAGGAGGAGCGGGAGCTTGGGGAAGGATGCTCGGGGATGAAGTCTGCGCGGGCTGGGGGGGGTGCGGGATGCCGGGGGGTGCCGGTCCTTACCTCGCTGGACAAAATGCTGCCGTTGGAGATGATGTCGGGCTGCTGGTCGGCGTAGCCGGTGACGATGGCCCCGCAGGGGTTGTGCTCGGCGTCGGTGCTGCGAGAGGGGCTACAGGGCTTGAGGAACATCAGGTCGGTCTTGGCGGACTCGGGGGTGAGGCAGACTTGGTAGCAGTAGTTCTGGTTGTGGTGGTGGGAGCCGAAGCTGCCCGACTCCTCCACCGGCACCTGCGCGGGGTTGCTGGGCACGTTGGAGCTCTGCACCAGCATGATGTCCGACTTGCTGAGCTTCTTCTTGCGGGCCCGCGCCTGCCGGCTACAGCAGGGGCAGCAGCAGCAGCAGCCCAGGCAGCAGTCGCTGGCCAGGCAGGTGTAGATATTGAGCTTCTTCTCCTTCTGACAGCGCACCGCCAGGACGATCATGGCCAGCAGGAAGATGAAGGAGACGGAGCCCAGGGCGATGATGAGGATGAGCGTGAGGTCCAGCGAGTTATCCCCGCCAGAGCGGCTGGGGCGATGCTCGCCGGAGCCTCCGCCGCCTCCCCCCGCCCCGGTGCCCGCGGCCGGGCCGCCGCCGCCCCCGGAGCGCTCTCCCGCGCCGTCCACCAGCACCACCTGCACGGCGGCGGTGGAGGAGAGCGGCGGCTGCCCGTGGTCGCGCACCTCGATGACCAGCTCGTAGGGGCGCTGCGGGTCGCGCTTGGCCGGCACCCTGCGGGCCGTCCGCAGCTCCCCGGAGCGCCAGTCCATGCGGAAGAGCCCGGCCTCGTTGCCCCGCGCGATGCTGTAGGTGAGGCGGGCGTTCTCGCCGTCGTCGGCGTCCACGGCCGCCACCCGGCTGACCAGGTAGCCCGGCTCGGCGCCGCGGGGCAGCACCTCCCGCGCCGGGGTCCCGTTGCGGCCGGGCACGGGGCTGACGATGGCGGGGGCGTTGTCGTTCTGGTCCACCACGATGATGTGCACGGTGGCGTTGCCGGCCAGCGGCTGCGGCTCCTCGCCCGCGTCGCGGGCCTCCACCTGGAAGCTGAACTCTTTGAGCTGCTCGTAGTCGAAGGAGCGGAGGGCGTAGAGAAAGCCGTTCTCGGAGTTGATGGAGACGTAGGTGAAGACGGACATGCCCTGGATCTGGCTCTCCAGGATGGAGTAGGCGAGGCGGGCGTTGGCGCCCTGGTCGCGGTCGGTGGCGCTGACGGCGTAGATGTAGGCGCCGGGCACGTTGTTCTCGCTCACGTACACCTGGTACACGGGCTGGCTGAAGCGCGGCGCGTTGTCGTTCACGTCGCTCACCCGCACCTGGATGGACTTGCTGGTGCTGAGCGGCGGCTCGCCGCGGTCCCGGGCCACCACGGTCAGCGTGTAGGCGTCGCCGCCCGGCTGCTCGCGGTCCAGCGGCCCCTCGGTGACGATGGTGTAGTAGTTCTTGAAGGAGCTCTTGAGGCGGAAGGGCGCGTCGCCCTGCAGCAGCTCGCACTGCACCTGCCCGTTCTCCTCCGAGTCGCGGTCCGAGACGCTGAACAGGGCCACCACGGTGCCCGGCGCCGCCGCCTCGCTCACCGCCTCCTTGACGGTGGAGAAGCTGATCTCGGGCGCGTTGTCGTTGGCGTCCAGCACCCGCACCAGCACCTTACAGTGCGCGGGCACGGCGTTGGGCCCCAGGTCCTTGGCTTGCACGTACACCTGGTACACGCTGCTCTCCTCGTAGTCCAGCTCGCCGCTCACCTCCAGGCGCCCGGTGCGCGGCGCGATGCCGAAGAGCTCCCGGGCGCGGGCCGAAATGTGGCTGCTGAAGGAGTAGATGATCTCGCCGTTCTGCCCCTCGTCGGGGTCCGTGGCGTTCAGCTGCAGCACCAGGGTGCCCGGCGGCGAGTTCTCCGGCAGCGACACGGTGTACACGGGCTGCTCGAAGGCGGGCACGTTGTCGTTGGAGTCCAGCACCCTGACGGTGAGCAGGGCGGTGCCGGTGCGCTGCTGGGGCTGCCCGCCGTCCACCGCCGTCAGCACGTAGCGGTGCACCGCCTGCTGCTCCCGGTCCAGCGGCTGGTCCAGCACCAGCTCGGCGAAGCGGTTCCCGTCGCCCTGAGTCTGCACGTCGAGGGAGAAGTAGCTGTTGGGGGTGATCTCGTAGGTGCGCAGGGAGTTGGTGCCCACGTCGGGGTCGAAGGCGCTCTCCAGCGGGAAGCGGGTGCCCGGCGTGGCGCTCTCCGAGATCTCCACGGTCAGGTCGGGCTCCGGGAAGGAGGGCGGGTTGTCGTTGATGTCCAGCACCTCGATCTCCACCCGGAACAGCTCCAGGGGGTTCTCCAGGAAGACCTCCAGGTGCAGCAGGCAGGAGGGGCTCTGCTTGCAGATCTGCTCCCGGTCGATCTTCTCGTTCACGTAGAGCACCCCGGTCTCGAGGTTAAGCTCCAGGTAAGGGCTGCGGGAGTTGGGCGCCGTCTGGAAGCGCCGAGCCGAAAGTTTTGTAATGTCCAAGCCCAGGTCCTCGGCAATATTCCCCACGAACGTGCCATGCTCCTGCTCTTCCTGCACCGTGTAATGGAGCTGGCAAAAAGCCCCCTCCACCATCCAGAGCAAGGCAAAGAGGAATAGCACAACCATCTCCAGACGGGGAAAGAGATTCCCCCCTCCCCGACACCACCGCTGCCTCCTCTTCCAAAAGCCACCTCCTCCTTCGAAAATACACAGTACAGTGTGTGTGCGTGTCTGTGTGTCTGTGTGCGCGCGTCTGTGTGTCTGTGTGTGCGCGCGCGCGCGTGCCCGCGCCTGCAAGCGTGTGGAGAGAGAGGGGGATCGGGGGAAGGGGAGGGGGAGAGGTTGGTTTGGGGGGGCTGGGGGGGAGGGTTGCTAGATACTATTTCTTCTGATTCATGTTAGGATTTTTTTTCTCCCCCATCTCCCTCCTTTTTGTTACGGGGATTATTGTTTCACACGCTGAGCAAACGAAGAAGACAGGCGTCCCCGCTTCATCTGTGATCTTCGAGATGTACGGCCAACTAAAATAGCTATTAGCCGGCTGTAGCTAGAGACACACTGTAGCCCTCTTTTATTTATTCCGAGAGTCTTGGCACTGCACCGCGGCAGCAGCAGTGGCGGCGGAGACAGCAGCAGCAGCAAATTCCAAGGAGGAAATTTTTGTATTTCAAGATTGTCCTCGGTTTGTCTTCCTGGTGGGAGTTGGAGGCTAGATGCTGCTGGAACAGCCGGTGGGCATGCCCTCTTTGGATGCAAGGAAAAGGCAGAAAACCGCGAAATTAAAAAAAAAAAAAAAAAATTACCCGCACAAAGATTTCATATTAAAAAAAAAAAAAAAAAAAAAAGGCAGAGAGCAGCTTAGCTACCCAAAACTTTCATTCCCCGATGTCCCTGGTATTTCCTTTTTTTTTTTTTTTAATTTAAAGATTTTAGATTTCTCTCTCCTCTGTCAAAGGTCTTTCCTTTTCTTCTCTTATTGCTACGAGTACGTTCATCATCATCACTCTGCTTTTACGGCGGTGCCGATCGCGGTGGGGATTATTATTTTTTTTTCCTCTCTTGCTGCTTTCTCGCCTAGCCCCTGTGTCTATGTGTGCCGCCGCCGCTGCGCTCCCGTCCCGGCTCCGCTCCCGGCCCGGCTCCGCCGATCTCTGCCAGCAGTTTCTGAGCGGGCAGCGCTCCGCTCCGCTGTTTTTGCGCAGCGCCCGGCTCCTGCCAACCAATCGGCGCCCAGCACCGCCCCCGGGGGCGGTGTCTCATTGGCCGCGTCGCGCGTCGGGGGCGCTGCGTCACGGCTGGGCGGGGCCGCGGGCGGGCAGAGCGGGCACAGCGCGCGCCGGCCGCCTCAGCCCCTCAGCGCTCCCTGCCCGCTTTCCTCCTTCCTTCCCTCAATCCCTGCCTCTCTCCCCTTCCTGGGTGGTGGTTCCCCCGCCGCGGCCGCTGAATCGCCGCTCATCCCTGGCACACACACACACACACGCAACCCGGGTAAACGTCAACAAGCCCAGCTCCTTGGAGAGGGATTTTCCACCCAGCCGCCACCAACTTTCCTTTCCAGTGGAGCTTTTTTTTGGAAACTTGCGGTTGTTGTTGTTGTTCCATTCCCCTTCCCCGCCCCTTGGTGTGTTCCACAGTGGAGAGAGCGCAACTTTCCGTCATTTACCCGTGCGGTGTTTGCAGCTCCAGTCAATTTAAAGCACCGCGAGCCTGCGCCGGTATTTTCCTATTTCCATTTCGGAATTTCCGCTGGTGCAACAGGAGACCGTGAGGCGCGGTGGCAGAGGGAGAAGGAGGAATACTGCCTGTCATTGGGTGCTCAGGGTGGTGGGGCGGATATCCCTGGAGTGCGATATTCTCTCAGGGATAACCGGAGGAATCCAAGGGAAACGCTCCGGTACCGGCTGTCGGTGCTGGCTGAGAGATCCACGTCCCTAAGGCTACCGAATGAATAAATTAAAAGAATACAACAGTTATAATTCTTGCGGAGGCTTTCCCCCCCCACATGTTATTTTATTTGAAGAGCATCACAAAGCAGGGACGTGCACCTCCTGCTCTAACCCCATCGCTAATCCATCACACAGCAGCGGCTCCGTCCGCGTATCTCAATGAACTACAAGGCGCGTTTTTCCTGCGGAAACAGAGGAAGCCCCATTAGGATGGAGAGGCCCGGCAGAGCTCTCCCCGAGAAGCTGAGGATGCCCCATCCTAGGAAGTATTCAAGGCCAGGCTGGACGGGGCTGGCAGCAAGCCGGTTTGGTGCAGGACGCCCCTGCCCGTGGCAGGAGGGGCTGGAGCCAGCCGGCCTTGAAGCTCCCCAGCAATTCCCAGCAATCCCAGCCGTTCTGCGATGTCCAGAGCCGGGCTCCAGCGCCCGGAGCCGCGGGCGCGCCCCCGCCCCGCCCCTCCCCCGGCGGCGCGGCCGCTGTGGCGGGCGGCGGGCGCCCCCCAGCGCCTCCAGCGCCGCACTGCGCCCGCCAGCGCCGCCGCCGCCCCGCGGGGCGCTCAGCGCGCTCCGCTCCGGGACCCGCTCCGGGACCCGCTCCGGGACCCGGCCCCGGCCCTGCCGCCGCTCTCCGCCCAGCCCCGCGCTCCCCTGGCCGGCTGTGAGGCCGCGGCAGCCGGCGCGGCAGGCAGGGAGATGCCCACTCTCCCCCAAACTGCATCCTGTTCTCCCCTTCTGCCTGGCTCCCTACCCACCCCCGGGCTCTGTGCCGGGGTGATTCCAGTGGGTGCTTTGCAGACAAATTGAAAAAATTTTTTTCAGAGTGGCCCGGCTGCTGGCGCTGCCCGTGGGATGCGGACGGGGAGCTCGCTGCTTTGCCTTCCCGTGCAGAAGCGCCGCCGCTCACCTGCCCGCCCGCTGCCGCCAGCTCCGGGCGCGGCCAGCGGAGATCCTGCCTCTCCTGCCTTCCTGCGGGAACGACCCGTGGATGCCCATGGGGGAGCGGCCGCTGCCCGGCACTGAACGCCACCCGGGGCAGTTCTAGCCCTTCTCTCCCCGCCGCCGGAGCCCCCGGAGCGGCCACGTCTCCTGCCTTCGAGGAACGCGGGCGAAACCCGGGACACCGAGCCCGCCCGTGTCCGTGTCCGTGTCTGTGTCCGTGTCCGCCTGTGCGGGCGGGAGGAAGCCCCGGAGGTAGGGCTGGGAGGGGGGCACGCATCCCCGGGCTCGGGGCGCTCCCGAGGCGCGACACCCACGCGAGGCTCCTGCGGAGACGGCGTGATGCGGGGGGCAGCAGCAGCAGCCAGCGGGGAACATACACATATTTATATCCACACACGTGTATAGGCGCGGGGGGAGCCGCCTCCCGCCCTCCCGGGGGGCCCGCAGCCCGGGGATCCGAGCTGCCCCCGCGATTCCAAGCGCAGCCGGGTCTCCATTTTGGGAATCCGGCGGGGATCCGCGGCCGCCCTCCCGCTGATGCCGAGTGACAAATCGCACTTAGGCGATACATGAACGAGAAAATGATTTATGAATTTTCGCGACGGTCTGAGCCGATGAAGGCGACATGAATTATCCATCCTAATGTGCAATATATCATTTTCTGATAACGCTGGGTTGGCCCTAACGCTGCGCGCTGCTCCCTTCGATAGCAGGTATCGATTCGGCACAGTCCGAGCGCCGGCTCCCCGCCGGACACGTACCTCCTGCAGCACCAGCTGAGACCTGTGTATTTACCTCTTCCTAAAGCCCAGGGCTATGGACAGACCTCTGACACCGTGGCCTTTAGTTTTTCCATCTGGCATCATTTAATTTGGCAATTACTTTGCCGAATGAAGACTGATCTTTGGTATCACTGCGTTTCAGTCTGTGCTGTGATTTGGAGATGGAGAGAGTGGATGCCAGGTTTGTAAATGCTCCGTGCTGATGGGGATGGCACCTGGGTGAGTCAAACCTTTCTCCCCTGCCAAATCCTCCTTGGCACCCCGAGTACAACGGGGCACTTTCTAACAAGGAGAACAGATGCTAAATCATACTTCTGCTCACACAGAGCTTCCCTGGCACCTCCATTTACCAAACCTCAAGGATCATTTTAAAGACAAAATTTTTGCTTTTAACTCATACACAGCAGGAAGGTGAATCATCCACACACAAAATTGAATGCATGTGCATAAGAGGGGGAAGAGTTGTCAGGTCTGGAGGGTGCTCAGCCCCAGGTCCAGCCTGTTCTGGTGCCCCAGGGCCAGGGCATCCCCTCTGCCCCAGCCGAGTTCTTTTGCCCTTCATCACAGAGCTGCAGTGAAGTCATGGTGACATAAACTATGAACAATCCCAATTATTTATCTAAATGGTTCCAAGTCTAAAATATCACTTTCACATTGAGAAGGACAAGAAAGTTCTGGCCTTCCATGAGACAAAAAAGCAGAGATGGGGAAGATGGAGATAAAGGATTAATGTGTTCATTTGGAGTAGAGCATTAAATTAGTGATTACTGGGGAAAGGGTGAGGAAATGCTTCATTTCTCATTAGCCA
Organism: Molothrus aeneus; assembly: GCF_037042795.1. Classification (NCBI taxonomy): domain Eukaryota; kingdom Metazoa; phylum Chordata; class Aves; order Passeriformes; family Icteridae; genus Molothrus; species Molothrus aeneus. The sequence continues at coordinate 10,513,453 of NC_089649.1, read as the reverse complement.
AGTACAGTTTTTCCATTGCTCAGACACAAAAGGAGTCACATGTGTAAGAAAACATCTAAATGCTGTGTTCTGGAATAAACAATTGCTATCCTAACGTGCACAATCATATTTTTGGTTGTAGAAAGCTAATCCACATAGTTTAGTTGAGTCACCAAAATGGATGTTCAGGTTCTATTTTAGGTTCAGTCTTAGTTTCAAGCTGGGGAACACTGTGGCCTCTTTACTATCTGGATGTTAAAAACACATCAAGAATTGGCCTCCCTTGTCCCCCAAAGGTCCTAGATTGTTATTCTTTGTTTTAATATGAATTATCTTGGTTAAAAAAAAAAAATTACAAAACCTACCCAGGTTTTCCATCAAGGAAATGACAGGTCATGATGCAACAAAGATTACTGGAATCAGTGATAGGATTTGGATTGTAAATAAGAAACAAAAGGTGCTATGGTTAGAAAAAGCCTGCTTCCTAAGAGGAAGATGTATATGTACTACTGATGGGGCCATAGGATGAAATCCTGCTTCAAAGCAAGGTCGATACAGAACAATTTCTCAAATTAACTAAGAGGCCTGGTTAAGGTATCAGAGGGGAAGGTTCACTGCCACCACTCCCTCAATGGATTTCTCTCTTAATTGCCAATGAGGAGACAAAACAGGAAGGCTAGACAATCTGGCTAATCAATAAAAAAAGCCTGTCTTCATGTTTGCCTCGGGAGCACTCTGTATGTCAGATCGATGTGGAAGCCACCAAAGTTCTTGCAGGGGTCACCAGTGATTAAGACATTTTCTGATGTTTTTTAAACAACCCCAGAGACAAGCATCTGCCACAAGGTTGAAGACAGAAGCAGAACTAGAGATACAATGTTAATCATCACCTTCACACTTCTGGGAGTGCTCCTGGTGATGAAAACAGTTCCTTGTATTTATGACCTCAGACAGCTGTTTTAATAAGTGATGATCAAATATGACTTCATTACATGCTCTGTGCTCCACCAGTCATCAGATATGATGGAGCCTCTCCAGGAGGTGCCAGGAGTCTAGAACAGAATGACAGTGGATGCATCCTACAGGATGCAGCTTCTGCCTCCTTTTCTTTGCCTGCTCCCAAACATTCAATACACATTTCAGGGAGACTAAACTCAAGCAGCAAGAAGCTGTTTAGTGTGAAACAGTAGATTGGTACAGCCTGCTGCTATTATCCTGCCTTCTCCAGCTTTCAGAGTCTATCATAATGTTTATCACAAAGAGGAAAAAAAAATCTCAGCCTGTTTCAATGACTTGTGATTTTAGCTGATTCAAGTCTGCATTGAAATAAAGAGAATAAAACAATTTTTTTTTCCACAGTTAAGCTCTGAATGTTTTCTATCAGTCAGGCCTTTTACAGTGTCCTGATCAGAGCAGCCAAGGTCCTGGTCACTTCAAAAGAGTTGTTTCTGTATGCATGGCTATACACTAACAATTGGCCTGATTCCTATGATCTTGTCTCATGTCCCATTACTATTAATGTAATAGCCACAAATTTGGCAATTTTTAACTCCACTTTTATTGTCGTGCTGCAGATACAATACAAACAAATGAAAATGACTTTATACAAGGTGATCAGTCAAAAATACTGAATTTTATCTGTTTACTTGCAGAAAAGAGGTGACATATGTATCTAACATCACAGAAGAGATTTCTTAACAAAAGATTTTCCAATAAGGCAAATTTCTTACCATCTAGCTAGAATTTTCAGAAAGATAGTTTAATCCATATATAGAAACCTGGTACTGAATCAGATGAAAAGCAAAATATGATCACATTGATCAGGACAGGCATAATATTTTTTTCTCTATAAATTTTTTTATGGTATTGCTCAATCAGCTGCACTCATTTCCTTGAACTTCATCAAAATACAGTTGACCTGTATCTGAATTCAACCAATGTTGCTAAGCTTGAATGATTACCAGAGCATATGAGGACAAAAACTACAGTGGAAAACTCCAGTTGTTTGAGACTCTGTTAAGCTTCTTATAATACACTCAAAGCCATAGGTAGATGTAGTTGTTCATGATAAAGAAAATTGCACTGTTGATTTTCTTTTCAGCAGCAAGTTCAAACCTTGAACTAAACCACAATTTGTTTTGAGGTTGAGCTTAAAAGCAGTAGTTCAAACACAAAACTTCTATTCTTAGACATAACACTCTGGTGCTAGGCAGAATAAATACAAAAAAGCCCTAAACTCTAGATTGTTTGCCCAGAAGAATTTGCATTCTTGGGCCTCAGTGATCCATGTATATATAATTTCCAGCATAATTCTATCATTTGAGTCATCATGCCAACTATGAAGCAGATAACAATAGCACCAACTAGGAAGGATGAGGAACAAGATGACAAAAGTGATGTTATAATTATGTAATCACTTAGGAAGAGTGTGCACTTCTGTATTTTTGTACGTATTCTAGGTGGAGCTACTTGCACTACCAATATTCAAGACTGTATTTTTTGAGGCTTCCCTTTGTAAGATCATATGCTCAGGTGCTTGCTTTTTCTCCTCAAATTGCATCTGTCTAGGGAAAACTTTTCCATAGGCTTACCCACCTCTATTTCAGAGGAAGTTCCATTTGGAAAGCAGTTTCGTCTCTTATGAGGCAATGATCACAATTTTTTTTCTTTTTTTTTTTTTTTGTCTATGCTAAAAATATTGCAATACTCAATTCAAAATCTTACCACCTCCACATTTTGGAATAGTGACTTTAGCAGATGGAGGTCTCAGGAGTACTTGTTGCCATTCTCAGGAAGAGACACCAAAGGGATAAGTCCTCAAAACAGAAGCTGTTCCTTGAAACACTTCCACACTCTTAGAAATTTATAAGTTGGTCTTTGAAAAATCTGTGCTAGACACCTCCTTTCATAACTTCTTGGTGGCTGGACTGTGTGACAGAAACTGGGCAAGTTCATGTGTTCCACACAACTGCTGTGGAGGATGAACAGAGTTTTTCTCAGAGTCATTATTTCCAGGGTTCTGCAGAGCTGGATGTAGATCTGAAGCATGTGCACACTTACCCATACACTTGCTACTCTCAGTGGTGCTAAGGAGGCAGGAGAAAGTTGAGGAAAAGGAAAAGCATCACTATAGAACAACAGAGAATAGCAGAAAAGGATGATCACAATTACTAAAGGATAGGGAAATGGCAATAAAAATATAACTGCAGCAAAACAAATGCTAAGAGAGAAAAATTAAACAAACACAAAACAAAACAAAAAAAAAAAAAAAAACCAAACCAACCAGCCAACCAAACAAAACCCCCCACATTTAGGCTTAAAAGCAAAACCAGTCAGTCTATAACCACAAAGCTAAATACCCTAACAGACTTTTCAGCAGCTTCCTAAGTTCCTGCAGCCTAACAACAACAAAAGTTAGTTTCCTTTCTCTTTTCATTAGCATGCTTTACATATGCATATGGAAAAGCTGTTACTTAATTAGGTGAAGCAGGAGTCATCTGTGCTATAGATTTCAGTGGTCCACACTCTATTCATTATGCAAGTTGGGGCCCGGTGTTGCTACAATTACAGTTTTTCAATTAAAAATCAAACCAGAAGATTGTCTCCCTCACCAGAAGTCTGTACAGCAGTGGGATCTCCAGATGCTGAGCCAGCCTGGCTGCTGCTGCCTCACAGAGCTGCAAGGTTGCTCTGCTCAGCAGGATCTCACAGCTACAGGGCACAGGGACAATACACCTCACTCAGCAAAACTTTGGAAACATGATTAGCAAAGTATGCAAGTTGCATAAGCAGACTTGGGAAATGTTGGATTTCGAAGTTCCTGATGTTGTTGCTTCTAGTGAGCCTGTAGATCACGGTGATCTGTCACTAAAAGACCCCTCTTTGCTGCCTGTCAGTCCTGCAGTTTGTGCATTGGAATGAGGCACTCAAAAGGTACCCAGCTTGTATTCTGGGATGAGATCTTTCCCAAGAAATCTTCTCTTGTTGGATCAGTGCACATCATGAGCAGTGGTGCTGTATCAGAGCTGGTTCATACCTGCAGCACTCTGGCTTCTGGTACAGCATCCAGTGCAGAAGGGAAAGGGAAAGGGAAAGGGAAAGGGAAAGGGAAAGGGAAAGGGAAAGGAAGATCCTGCAGCTGAGGATATTGAATGCCCTGTGTTTAACACGTGTGTTACCATGTGTAACACATGTCCCAGTTCATTGATTTTAAGACAGGCTGTAGCAATGTTGCCAAATGTATTTTGTCATGAGTGGAGGAATACTTGGGAAGAACTTGGGCACGCTGAGAAGAGCTCCGGAGGTGATTATGATTTTAGAGGAAGTGGAAGGTTGGCACAATATGCTCTGAAGAAGTCTGCAGCCACATGTGACTGTCTCCTCACATGCCCACAACAAGCTGCTGAATCACACCTGCTTCCTTTAATACTGGTGTTTTCTCATTTTGCAGGCTTTGCTACGCAAATCTTTTTGAAGTAACACAAGCATATACAATCCTACGCATATGCTTACATGTAATTACATGAACCTTTGTAGCCCCACATTTCTCTTCACAGAGAAAAACAAGGCACAGTTCTTCCCAAGAATATTTCTGGGATTCACATTCTCTGAACCTCAGAGAAAGAAAACACAGTTCTTATCACTTGCTGTGCCTGTGTTTGTGCAAAAGTAGAATGCAATATGGAGATTGTTTACCCACAGTGATGGTGTTTTGTTTCCTTGGCCTATCAGGGCCAAGAGTGTCTGTGTGTCGGGACTGTGGGGTGAGAGTTACGAATTTCAGTGCAGTGTGAGCAGTGGTGTGCAGGGTTGAGTGCTTGGCAGATTCAGTTTTAGATGTGTAGAATAATATAGTGTAATAAAGTAATTCTTTAGCCTTCTGATATCCATGGAGTCAGATGTATCCTTGTAGGGGAATACAGTATGGGTAAATGAAAGTGGTATAGAATGTAATCTTATCCCCCAACGAGTTTCAGCTTAACCAATTACTAAAGTTTAGGAGCAGGCCTGATGTTAACAGGCCACACCTGTAGCCAATAAGAACAGTGGTATAAAAGAGTGGATTGGTGGGATCTGGAGTCAGATGGCTGCTGCAAGGGCCAGGAAGAGTCAGCACTTAGAGGAGCTGCCTGTGAGAAACATGGAGGAGGTATGAAACTCTGGTGATGTGGAATCCTCACACTATAATGATAATAGAACTCTTGATATGTAAGACAACAAATCATTCTCTCTCTCCTTTGTCGGAGTCGCCTTTGGTTTGCAATAAACCTTGATGTCGAGTTTGGAGAGAAATGAAAGTTCTGCAAGATGTGCAAGTGGGGGGAGAGGGGAATGTAACTGCAACCAAGTTCAGTGGGAGCAACAGCTAGCACAAACCCCATCCTTCCTCTAGCGAGAGTCTTTTCAATGTGCTTCTGAGCCCTGGAGAGAGGCTGATCAACTCAGCCACTGGAGACAGCAAAATGTTCCCCCTGTGACTGGCAGGGTCACCCTGCTCTGCACAGAGCTGGATCGTGGCTGCTCCTCCCGACTGTCAAGGTGCAGGGCACGGGGAGGAGGGAGAGCATCACTTCCTCAGGAGCTCACGGGAAGCTGCAGCAGCTGCTGCTTAGGAAGGGATGGTCTGGCAAATCCTGCAGCTGTGGGAGGCAGCAGCTGGATTGCAAACAAGTGAAAAGAGGAGCTGTGCTTATTACACATCAAAGTGGAGGTGTGTCACAGACATCTTTTATGAAAAATCCTTTCCTTAGGATTTTTTTTCTGCTGAGAGGCCTCAGGAACAAATGTAAACATTGATTATCTGCTGCTGTGGAATGCAACAGGTGGATCTGTGATTGGCACATGTTGGATGTTTGTAATTAATGGCCAATCACAGCCCAGCTGGCTCGGACAGAGTCCAAGACACAAACCTTTGTTATCATTCTTTCCTATTCTATTCTTAGCTAGCCTTCTGACAAAATCCTTTCTTCTATTCTTTTAGTATAGTTTTAAATGTAATATATATCATAAAATAATAAATCAAGCCTTCTGAAACATGGAGTCAGATCCTCGTCTCTTCCCTCAACCTGAGACCCCTGTGAACACCGTCACAGCTGTGGGAGGCAGCAGCTGGATTGCAAACAAGCAAAAAGAGGAGCTGTGCTTATTACAAATCAAAGTGGAAGTGCAGTGTGCTGCTGCTGTGCGGTCAGGAGGGGAGTGTCTGTCTCCAGGAAGGATGAGAGCTGACTTCAAGAAGTGATCAGTTGGGGAAAAAAAAATATCACATGGGCGCTGTGAAAACTCTGTGTGAGCTAAGCATGAAAGTAACGAGATTTGCAGAAAAGGGAGGGAAAAGGAAGTGAGGACAGGAAGGACTCAAGTTGTGGGAAGTGTTAAATAGAAGAATGAGCCATGTAAATGTGATTTAGGGTAGAGTGGGAAGATGTCAGAAATGTTGTAGGAAGGCTTGGATTTTCTTAGCTCTGAAGAGCATTTGAGAGTTTGCTTCTCAGAGATTTCCCTGTAATTGGGTGAGACTTGGTGAAAGAGGATCATTGCTTCCTGTAAAAGGCAGTGTCAAGAGCAGAGTGGGAATATTTTGGAAGAACTTACTGCTTTTACTGGTTGGGCTCTACTGCTGGCTTTAATAGGAAAAGCTTCTCCTGGAAGGATGTATTAGAAAGTTGTCTGCAGCTCTCCCTTGCTGCTGTAATGCTGGGCAGCAGGGATCTGGGGAGCACTTGTGTCCCCCAGTTTCCACCCCTGTGTAGTTTCCAAGAACCTGGAGCTGACCAGGAAATGAGGTTGTAACATTCAATTTGCTGGAAAGAAAGCATATAGACATTAGACCCTTTGCAGTGTTTTGCTCAGCACAGAAAGGAACAAAAGCACAATTAGGAAGGAAGAAATAGCTTTTATGGCATGACCATGGTGCTGATAAATAGCTTTGGAAATGCAGTTCTTATTGCAAGTCAAGATAGAAAATCCAAATAATAATTGTATACATTGATTTAACAATGTAGCTGTATGGTCTTACAGGATAGTATTGAAGAATATTAACTGAAAATCCTCGAGCAGAATTCAGAAAATTATAGAATCATCAGAAGTCCTTTATCTACAGAACTGTACTATGCAAAACTGTAAATTTTAGTGCCCCTTTTTAGAATTTTCAGCAGGTAATAAATAACCACCTTGTGTTGTGGTCTCGGTAGGAAGAAGGAGAATAAGACTTGATTGGCACTCTGATCTGAGAAATCACAAAAAATGGGGCTAGCAAAAAAGATGTATACAACTGCTTTTTTTTTTTTTTTTCCTCCTAAAATGAGCTTTCTGGGTAATAAAGTGATACTGCAAATTTCTAGAGGTGATTGCTCTAACAAAATGGTTTCCAGAGCTTATGTGCTTTTAGGAAATGGCAGAAATTGTCATTTGATGTAGTACCAATGTTAGAAGACAGGATTGTGCTCTTGCTTTGCTAGTGATGGTGACTTGGAAGAACTGCCTTGGTTGTTATATGTGTATAATGGGCATAATACTTCTCCCCTATGGAAAAAAAGTGAATTAAGGCCATAAGAAAAAAGATTCCGTACAGGAATTGGACTTCATTATTGCACATGAGCCTACTCTGAGAAGGTTTCTCTTTAAGCCTCCCTACTGAAATAGGATAGAAGCAGAAATGTGTGCTTTGGGCATCCTAACAGCAGAGGTTTGGGAGATTTTTGTAGTAACTTGGTGTGGTTTGGCAGTATGAAAAATGCAGTGTTAGAGCTTTGAGTGCTGCATCAAAAATGCTGTGGCCATGCCAAAATACAACCTGGTATAAACACATTTGGCTTCTTCAAATGTCTTCAGAATAGAGAGAGAGAATTTAATTTTGTAGTGGCAGTTGCACTGCTTGTCCCCTGTATACTGGATTGTAGCTGCCATCTGTCCTGAGGTGGAAGAAATCAGTAGATGTTCCATATTGCTTGATTTGTCTAATCTGCTAAGACTGGGACTGTCTGATAACCTGGAACCTGATGCAGCTTGTCCAGTTTGTTATTGCTGGGTGATGAGATAGCATGTCTATATCTATCCATGTCTAGAAGATGCTAATCATATCTTAGCAATCAAAAAAGCCTAGCATAAGTTTATTGAAATACTCATGAAATTAGAATAGAGGTTTCCTTTGTACCATTTGGTTGCCAAGTGTGGCATTAAGCAATAATAGCTCTCAGTCTGTGACAGTGTTAAAAAAAATTTACAATGTGGTTTAACCTTTTTGGCTATAAAAGCATTGATACTTTGGCATCTGTTTTAGTCCCACTTAAATCACTGCAGTTTTTGACACTTCTTTTTTTTTTTGTTTTTTTTGGGTATGATGAGCTCCTGCTTGTAGCCACGGCTTCATTTGTCCTACAAATCTGTGTGTGTTTGTCAGCCAGTTGACAACTGTTCTTTGATCATGACTTTTTGGGTTTTGTTTTTCATTTTTCTCATGCAGGGACAAAAAAATGTATTTTCTCTGTCACTCATGGCAAAACAACAGAAGCCTTGCCTGAAATTAGGAATGATCAGTATCCAACCAACATACATTTTAGTTAAAACATTCTGGAATCATGTTTCTTGTTTTTAATGTTTGCTGCTATATTCCTTTTTTGGCCTTGGTCTACAGTACAGATACATGAACACACATACAAATGTGTACAAGTGGGAGTAAAACTCTCAGTTACAGAAGTCTGATCTTGAATTTTGTGAACATGTGAAATAATGATGAAAAGTCCATAGCTAACTGGGACATGGACAAAACACAGAACCGGGACTCTGGAACTGGCAATACAGAGAGCATTTTCTGGAAAGAAAAAGTATGTCCCATTCTCACCCCAATTTTTGGCAAATAATTTTTCTTTCAGCATGAAACTGAGGTATAAAACAGTAGTTATTTTCACTATGAATAATGATAAATCTCAGCATTGGAAACAACTTGTATGCCTTATCTTCATTTCACTTCCTCAAACCAAATTAATTTGATTATATTGTGGAGCAAAATGCTGAAAATGTCCTTTTTAAAAATATATGGGAAGTAAAGTAAATAGAAAGCAAGGATGTGTTCCTTTTTATTGTATTTTTATGGAGGTTATAACCAGAGTTATTTTCCTCCAGATTTAATCTGAGTCCTTATAAGCAGTTAGTCTTATGGAATCAGTATGGACCAGATCCAAAGTTGTTCAAGTAAAATAGAAGATTTCCAGTGATTTCAGTATTATTTTGATCAGGCTCTTAATCTTTTAGAAAATGTTAAGCTTAATAGGACTATTGTGTAAATGGTGCTGATGGAGTTCTCTTCTGTGCCTAAAGGAAAAGAAGGTGGAGATTTACTAAGTGGTTGTCTGTAAGTATTGTTTTACTTCTTTGTCATTCTGTTCCCTTTCCAGCCATTTTTGTATATAAAAAGCTAAAGTAAATCCCTTTTTAGAGGTTCACTGTTGTGTTAAGGTACTTAAAGTTTAATGTCTTTGTGTCAAAGAGCTTTTATGGAAGATGATTTGTGCAGGCATATCCTGTAATAAACATCTGGAAACTGTGGGAATTGGCCTATGGTGGCTGTATAGCAAGAATAGTTTAATTAGCTGGCTTTGCATCAGCATTAATTTTCCCCTGTTTTTGTTTTGTTTTTATTTGTTTTTGCCTATTCACTTATTTCTTTTTTAATCTGAATATGTATGTCCTATCTTGGTAAAATGGTCTTAAATAGTCTTCTGACTGGTAGACAGCAGAAAACTCCTCATCTGGGATTGATGCTGGGAGGACTGTATGAAAGCAGATTACATCTCTGCATGCTATTCACTGATTAATTGTTTGAAGAGCAAAGTTTCTCATCTCTAAATTTCCTTTAGTACAAAATACATAGGAAAATGAGTATGTCTCATAGATTAGTCAAAAGAAAAAAAGCTGCCACAGAGGTAATAGGCATAATTTGTATGTGGGCCAGAAGTTTAATTAGGATTTAGCAAAACAAAAAACTAGAGCTTTAGCCCATCTGATACAAACCAGAAGTGAAAGCCCTAAACAGTTTGGGGGGGAAGGGAATTTCAGGTTTTTTGCAAAATGGAAAGGGAAAGACAATGAATAGTTTCAGTACTAATAACGAAGATGGGAAAAAATTGCAGAAAATACCATAAAAGAATAAAGCAACAGAAGTTTGCAAAAGTCTCAGAGGGAAAATTAGGTAAGGAAAGTTCTAGCAAATAAGAGCTAGAATATGTAGTAGTAATTCCTTTGGTACATTTATAGTCCTGTGAATGAACAAGCAAAACCAAAATCTATATTTTGGATGTGATGATGCTGAACAGTAATGATCTGTAATAGCAAGAGTCCACATCAAAGTTCTCAGATGACAATAGGAGGCTTTAGAAAATAATTTTAAGTGTATGACTTAATCAGTAATTCTTGGAGAATTATTATCACTGGCAGTCCAGGAACAGATTAATTGAGTGGACATGCAGAAACAGAGTTATCATCTGCCCAATTTAGCTGCACTTACCTAAAGTGCAGCTTGACTCTTCCAGACGAAATGAGGCTAGGTCAGTCAGGGTGGAAGGGAGAGGAGTGACTCAGCCCTTGGCCAGAGGCACAAACCTGGATTCCCACACAGAATCACGAGGTTGGAAGAAAGCTTTAAGATCATTGAGTCCAACCCATGCCCTAAAACCATCACAACTAAACCATGGCACTGAGTGCCACATCCAATCTCTTTTTAAATGCATCCAGGGGTGGTGACTCCACCACCTCCCCAGGCAGACCATTCCTCAACTTTATCACCCTTTCTGTAAAAAACTTTTTCCAAATACCTAACCTATATTTCCCTTGGTGCAGCTTAAGACTGTGTCCTCTTGCTCAGTCACTTGCTGCCCAATGGAAACAGCATTTCCATGTGCCAGCAGTGCTTGCTGAAACCAAGAAAGGTTTACCAGCAGCACAGCACCACCAGGAGTACTGTGGAGAAGATGCTGAGGAAATACCCAGGGGTAGCTGGTTCACCTCAGGACCTCATTGTCTCTCAGAGCTCCCTGTGACTATTCCCCACAGGCCTTCCAGCAAAAGGAAGATTTTAATTGCTTTGAGGAAGAAGGAGAAAAATGAAGATGGAAATGAGAAATGCAAGTGCTTACAGATACTTGCAGGTATTCACTGTAAGTGCCTTTGTTCCAAAAGTCCCCAGCCCTGTTTCAGTCTGAAGGAGGAACAAATTTGCTTCTGACACATTTAAAACTAATTTTGTTCTCATTTGTGTGAGAAGATAAATTGCAATTCTTATGAAACTATTTCATTTTAATTGTGTATGTTAAAATATGTTTAGCATACAGGATGGTTAGATTTAGTCCTTGGAAGTTTTATTTTATTGCTCTGTGTATTTCACCTGTCCTTCCAATCTGTATAACACGCATATTATGAAGCTGCAAACAAAGTCTCATTGTATTTCTCTGCTGTCTCGCCTCTGTTTTTTTCTGCAGAGGCCTGCCTTAAGTGGCCACACTTTCTAAGCCCATAGAGTTACTAGCCCAAACTGCTAATAAAGCCAACTAATATTAATTTCAGAGTCACTGTGTGGTTCACATTGGGAGCAGCAGGATTACTCCCAGAGCAAGAGTGGATGCAGTCTGTTGCAGCAGTATGAGCAGGTAGTGGGTCTTCCCAAGCAGGGGTCATCTATAAATAACATTTCTCAGACCAGAAGCATGCAGACTTAGGCATTTTGAAGTTAATCAGTGCTCACATGGAGCCTCTCCTCCCACAATAAATCTTCTAACAGAAAAGAGTTCAGGGAAAACCCATGCACAGGCATCATCTAAGCTTGGCTTGTGTTTACCCTGTCCAACCTATGAACTCATGATTTCATTTATATCCAAAGTCCATAGTGGGAGAAGACTGCAAAAGGCATTAACAATGCCCTTTTTCCTGTTTCCCAGGATAATTCAGATGGGATTATGGGAGTGCTCAGGTGAGTTCCCTGCTCTGAGCATGTGGGGAGCTGTAATCCCTGGTCTCTCCTCTTCTGTTTTACTGATGTCCTTCTAAGGCATTTTCTTTTTCTTTCCAGCTTTCCAAATGTGATTTTATTACGTACAGAGGTGACTTCAGACATAGGTGGGTTGTGTTCTCCTCTCTTTGTTGGCTTGACAGGTTATATGGAGCCCACTTATCCACACAAATGCTTAAACCAAGTGGGGAATAGGCATTGAGCCCTCTACCACAGACTTCCAGGTGCTAGACCAGACATCATACATCCCTCAGGTTTGATGACTTTAGTATTTTAATTATATGGATATATGCTGTAGGATTAAATTCTTCAGAGAATTTCATACTTAAAATCAATTGATTCAGACAACTATTTTCATTAAGGAAAAAAACCTTCTAAAATACCTGTTTGAAACTGACTGAAATGAAGTTTAGTTCTGGTTTTTACAGTTCCTGCAGTTATGTGAAATAGTGGAGTTCAGTTTAATTGACCATGCAGAATGTGTTTGCACGTTGCTAATTTCAAAATCCAAGGTTTAATATAAAAGTTAGAATTTGAATGACCTAAATTGACAGATACGAATTTTTTATATACACCAAACTTTTCAATTGTTATGTTGCTAATGCTTAGATACCTTATTTAATGATAGTTAATACAGTGATACTGATTTTGTCCCTGCTGTGTTCATTATTAACCCCAGAAGGCAATGGAAATTTTATTAGACTCAGTACTGAATATTAATACTGTGCCTGACTATGTTGTGAAAAAAACATAAGAAGGAGCCTGCAAATACTTGTAAGCTAATTGCCTGACTTGGAAACCACTAATGTACATGAATAACATTTACTCACAGATATTGTCTCAGTATATTCAAGATCTGTCCAAGGAGTAGTTGTCAAATAAGGCCATAAATCACACCTGTATAGAAAGTTTAAGAAATCTTAACGAGAAGGCACCCCCAAGGTATTATGGAAATTTGAGAAGTTTTCATGAACAGTATTTTAAAGTCATGTATCATTAAATAAAGGTACTGGTCAAAGTTTAAAAATAAAGAACCCGAAGTTAAGGTTAGTTTGCCTATATTTAAAAAAATAAATCTGGAGCAGCCATCAGCTCATGGTAGCTATTTGTATTCTACCTGACAACAACAGCCACAATGTCCATGTTCCTTCAAACCTGGTATGCCATACCCAGTGGCTGTATTATACATGCCCACACATGAGTTTTCATTCATTTTTGTGTCTGGCCAGTGTTGGAGCAAAATCAGTGGGTGGGAAATCACCTGAGCCATGAAGGAGCCTGGCACTCTGCTTTCACATGGGAAACAATGTGGGGACAAATGTTCTTATGGCTAGATGAAAATGGTCCATCAGGGTTTCAGCTATGCCTTGTTTTCCTGAACAGTGAGTTGGGATAATGTCACTAGGGTGAATAGGAGAAAGTTACAATCTGATGGCCAAACAAAATTCCTGTTTCAGAGAAGGTGATTCCCTGCATCACCTGCAGATGGTTATCAGTCCCTGTCTGGGATGGTTAATTGGGGTGCATATGGCCAGGTGCAAAGAATCTCTGCAAATTCAGTGGGAAGCTTGGGAAGCCAGTAGTCGTGGCCAAGGGATTGTTATCCTTCCAGAAGGGTGACTGTGCATTGGAGGATGCAGCTGCAAGGCACACAGTGTCTTTGCAGCAGCCTATGTGCACTTAGCAGTCCTTTGTGGATCCTGGTGTAGTGAAAGAGGTACATCCCAGTGGCCCTAGGGAATAGGAGGGGATGAATGTTGACCTTTAAGCAGGGTTAATTTCTCTTGTGGCCTGAGGTGGCCCTCTCCTGAGGTCCAGGGGGGTCTCCAGCCCTATTCTGAGTGCTCAAAGCCTTTCAGCACTAATTTCAACACCTTCTGTGTAGCCATCCAGGGAGGATGAGCTGAGGTGTGCAGGTAGGACCATCCGTGCAGCAGCCTGGGGTGCCCCGTGGGGCTGCCCTGCTAATGCTGAAGCTAATGCTGGGTGAGGCTGGCTGGTGGCAGGTTCCATGCAGGCCTGTCTCCCATGGCATGATGTCACAGCAGGACACCCACAGCAACAGCTCCTGCTCCATACACTGTCCCTGGGGTGACACCAGGACTGCTGTCACCAGCCTTCTGCTACTCATGAGCTGTCCTGCTGCCAGGAGGTGAAAGGAGGCTGAGGCAGAGCATTGGAGACACTGCCTGAGAAGTGTTGAGGGGGAAGAGAGGAGCAGAGTTTTCGTAGCAGGAAAAGCACCTCTTGCCCAGCCAGGGCAAAGATGCACAAGTATCTGCTCTATAATGCTGTGGAGCCAGAGGAGCTCCCAACCCTCAAGGAGCTCAACACCGTAGGTAAGGCCCCAGGGGTCCCTTGCAGGAGCAGGATCCTCCAGGATCACATGGAGACAAGCTGTGGAAAGCCTGAGGCTGGGGCCATAGGTGGGACCCTTCTGGAAGGGTGCAGACTGCTGCAAGGAGAGCCCTGCTTTGTTGGGCCCTGGAGCTCTAAGGTGCCTTTGGTAGTTGTGATGTCCCACCCATAAGGAGAAGGGAACACCCAAGATTCATAGATGCTAGTGATGCCTAAAGATCACTTGATTTTTATGTATTTTCCATATATTCATAGATCTATAGATTACTATTACATAGTTGTATAGCTCCCAGTATTTTTCCTACCCTTTCCCTTATATTTTAGGGTTATAAATTAACCATATAGCAGATTCATGAAATACTGTTCAGTCTTCTTTTCAAGAAGAGAACCTAGAAGTGCATTTTGTTTTCCAATCAGAATCTGGGAAGACACCACAAGAAGTGGAGCAAAGAAGCCCTGGACCAACTCCAATGGGGCAATATCCAAAGAAAAAATTACATAACCAACTGTTCTTCTAATTGGACAAAGTTTGTTAGATATGATGATTTGCCAGATTTATAAAATGGTAGACATCTGATGCCAGGTGTGTCCATGACCACTGGGACACCTGGAAGCCTCCAAATAAAGGCCTGCTTTTTATTTTACTATTTTCTCTTTTCTCTGCAAGGGTTTTTCTCTTATAATATCAGGCAGCTGCAGGGAACAACAAAAATCAGAGGGTCCACACAAACTCAAAAAGTTTTATTTTAAAAATTACACAGTTGGCATGGATTTTTCTATTTAGTTCCTGACTTACTGCTAAATAAGCACATGGATATAAGTCCAGGGTCCTGGGGGCTCTGACCAGGCTTGGTAGGGATACCTTTTTAGAGATAGGTTTCTTGCTTTCTGCACAAATTAGTTATCATGTGCAGTCTGTTCTTTCACACGTCTTCAGAATTAGGTCAGAGGACTTCGGGGGTCTTTGATGGTCTTGATTCCCCCTATAGTCCATGCCCATTTCTTGGCCTCTTTCTTGTTCTTGTGCTGTACTGTGTTGTGCTAATCTCCAGGATCTAGAACAAGGATTTTTGTCCCAGAAAAGTGCTACTCTATTTCTACATGGCCCCCTTCCTCCAGCCCTGTGATGGTGTTCACAGGGGTCTCAGGTTGAGAGAAGAGACGAGGATCTGACTCCAGGTTTCAGAAGGCTTGATTTATTATTTTATGATATATATTACATTAAAACTATACTAAAAGTATAGAAGAAAGGATTTCATCAGAAGGCTAGCTAATAGTAGAATAGGAAAGAATGATAACAAAGGCTCTGTCTTGGACTCTCTGTCCAAGCCAGCTGGGCTGTGATTGGCCATTAATTAGAAACAACCACATGAGATCAATCACAGACCCACCTGTTGCATTCCACAGCAGCGGATAATCAATGTTTACATTTTGTTCCTGAGGCCTCTCAGCTTCTCAGGAGGAAAAATCCTAAGGAAAGGATTTTTCATAAAAGATGTCTGTGACACAGCCCCCTTTTGTCCTTTCCCTCTGAGTGTTAATACCAACAACCTTCTGCAGCCATCCAGCTATGGGTGTATCAGACATACACATTACATCCATCTACAGTAGCCCAGGCCTCCAGGCGCTGGAAATGTCTAAAAGTGGAAATCACCTTTACAAATACAGCCTGCCTTTTTCCTCCAGGCCTGTCTTGGACACAGGGCAGGCTTTGAGCCTGGGGGCAGTCTAGAACACAGCTGGGCAGCCTCTGTCAGTGAGAGTGCTTATTCAGGGTGAGGAAGAACTTGAGAGCACTCCACTGTCACCTGCCTGGGTAGGGACGTGGGGAATGGTGGCCTGTGCTGACTTCAGAGCAGGGTATGGCTTCCACTTGCTTTCCAGAAATCTGCAAGGTCTGGTCTGGAATGTCTCAGCACATCTACAGACAGCTCTTGAAGAAGAAGGTGAGTCTTGTCTCCTGCATGTGCCTCATCCTGCCCCTCTGGGGCTCTGGAGCAAGGCCCAAAGTGCCATGCCCAGGGCCGTGCAGGTCATCTGGCAGCCTCCTTACCTTTGGGCAGCCCTTCCAACACTTCCTCTTGCCTGTGTTTTTAGGCAGTGGATATTGGACTTGGGAGTTTTGCAGTTGTCCCAGCGCATGCCAATGTGGCAGAGGGCAAGGTTTTGCCTGTTGAGAGACCTATGTTCATTATGAACAAGACTCTGAAGATGTTTTACAACCTTGAAGGTGATGAGACCAAAATTCCTGGTAAGGAGATGGGATCCTTTCGTTACACAGGCTTTGCATTGTGGCTTGGTGCCAACCCCTCTAATATAGCAAACAGAAACTCTTCCAACCTGCAAAGTGCTGATGTGGGCACAGATGTGACAGCCCAGCACCCTGCTCCTCCCTGAGGAGCCAGCCTTCTCTGCTCAGCTCCCATGTGCTCCATCTGGCTGCTCACAGCAGGAGGCAGAGGTTTCCCTGGCCTTTCCTGTCCCCTGTGTCCATCCTGGAGATGTGGATGAAACTGGAAGGGGGGGCACTGTCTGTCAGTGTTGCCTGAGAGCTGGGTGCTGATGACCTCTAGTTTCTGAGCTAGATGAACCGTGGTGAGAGAGGCACTGTTACTTTGTGTTTGTTCACCAGAGGAGATACCTGTTGTTCAGCCAGACTTTGAAGACATCGCTGCACACACCCACTTTCGCCATGAAATTGTGGAGCAGTGTGTACAGGAGACCCTGCTTTACTTTGCTGGGGCCCTCCGAGAAAACAAAGAGGTGGAATTCACCTTCAGGAGCATCGGTATCCTTGCGGTGCGAAAAAAAGTGGTCAGCATCACTTTCTTTGATAGCTGCCTGCTGGAGATGGATACAACAGGAAACATGCTGAAAGCCCTTCTCGAGGTGAGCTTGTCATTTCTGTGGGGTTCCTCCTCATGGCTTTGTGGCAGTGTGCTGGCAAAACATTCCAGCTGCCTGGTCTGGGCTCTTGTCACCTTCCTCACCACCCAGCCTAGGCACGCTCCCAATGAGCTAGTCCAAGTCTCAGGAGTGCCTCAGCCCCTTTGAGGGAAGGGCTAAGACATCAAGGAAGAAAGTGTGTGAGGCTTCCTGTTTCAGAAATCCAGCACATGTTCTGGGTTTCTGCTGATGTTCTGCTGTTCCCTTCCAGGATGCCAACATGATGAGCGCAGTTGCCTTTCCGGGCCAAAACAATTTTAGTCGGGTCAGTCAAGACGAGGTTATCATACTGCCAAGGTGAGCCCCCAGCTTGTGGAGCACCTGCTCAGCCACTGTTTTGGGGGTACCCTCCTGCCAAGGCTCCTTTCCAGCCAAACTTGGCCAAGAGCAGCCACTTCATAGGAACACTTCCCTTTCCACTACTCATTCCTCCCTGGCTTTGGAGATTGCAGATGAAGTGGCCATCCTGCTTTCAAGAGGGGTGAGAGGGTGTAGTGGGATAGAATATAAGAAAATAAAGATAGTGTAGAAAGTAATCTTACCCCAAAGAGTTGCAGCTGGGCCAATTATCAAAGATTAGGAACAGGCCTGAGTTTACCAGGCCACAACTGTAAGCAATGAGAAGAAGAGTGCTATAGAAGACTGGGGTGGCTGTGTGGGAAGGGAACTGGAGTCAGTTGGCTGCTTTGTAAGAAGAAAGAGTCAGTGCTCTGAGGATCTGCCCACAAGAAACACCAAGGTGTGAAACTTTTGCAATGACAAAACAACAGTATGGAACCCCTGTGATAAGATGACAACAAGAAGGTCTGTGCAGGCAGCAAGGACAGCATGTGTTCTGTCCTCCAAGGACCAAGAAGTGTGCCTCAAATTTTTGTGCCCTCCTCCAAGAGAGCCTGCTGCCCCAGCTTTACCCAGCCGGTGCCTTCTTGTTTCCAGCTTTGTGGTTGAGACCCCGCACCAGCCATCGGGCCGGCTGGTTTCCCTGAAGCCCAGGAGAGAGTCGGCGCCGTGGGGTGGGGGCTGCCGCAGAGGTACGTCCCAGCTGGCAAGGACTGTCTGTGCTCTTGTCCTCATGAGGGGAAAAAAGTCTGAGGTCACTGTGGGGGAACCTTTTCTGGAGAGGCTTTGAGCTGTGGGGAGCCTCTACAACCCAATTTTCCCAGCAGGCTCCTGGGATTCCTCAGTACCTCCCAGTTCTTCTCACTGGTGGGTCCCTTCTGCTGGCAAGGTGTAAGAGGGAGATGAGGAAAACCACGCCCGTGGGTGGCTGGGTGAGAATTCAGCTCTGGAGCAAATCTATCGCCAGCCGGGGTCTCTGTACAAATCATGAACAGGACGGGGCTGCTGTGGAACGTGCCTTGAGCTGTTTTATTTTTCAGCATCAGTCTCATTACATGGTCATGACAATGGGAAGATGCCACCAGCTCACATCCCAGGCAGCAGACAAAAAACTTAATGTTACAACTTACTTTAAAAAGTTTTTGACCAATCACACCAAGCAAAAGCACATTGACAGTAGTTCTATCCAACCACTATAAGCACAGGTACCTTTGGTTAAACAATGCTTGCTTATTTCGAATACAATACCTGCTTGTAAGCCTGAAAACACAATGCACAGAGCTCCATTATTAAGCTTCAACCTTCCTAATATCTTGCTAGATAAATTTTTCTGTAGCTTAGAGAGTTATTCTAGACAAGCATTAATACACAGACCATTGTTCTAGTTGTCCTTGCTTTTCTACTTTTTAAATAATTTTTCTGCTGACCTATCTCATGGCTGCTGCTTAGCTCTAATCACAGTTCTGCTGTCTCTGAGGCCTGCCTTTTGCAGCTTTCCCAAAACCCTCTGATTTTGTGGATTCCCACACAAATCCAGTGTGGACAAAAGAAAAGGGCCTGCCTGGAACTCCTAGGACTGCTAGGAAGGGCAAGGATTGTCAGTGAGCCTTGTGTAGCATGACTGCGCAGCTCTGCCACCCATGGTGTCCCACAAGATCTCAAAGACTGTGTGCTCTTCTCTCGCCTCGTGCTTGCAGTGAGTGTGCTGGATCCAGTGTTCCTGGCTCGGAAGAGGGTTTCTCAGGCCAGCCAGCAGTCGGTGGAAACAGATCGCTCTAGAGACAAGGAAGTTATCTGGGGGTGAGCCTTGTAGGGGAGTGGTGTGGCCGAGGGCATGCCCTTGTTATCACTTGTGATAATGGGTGATGCTTCCCTTGTGCTGATGCCAAACAGTGGAGACACTGTCCTGCTGGATGTGGTCCACCTACTGAACTGCTGGGTGGTTCCAGGACAGGCTGCCATCCCACAGATACAAGCTCCCCCTCGGCTCCCACAGGCTCAGACTGCTGGCTGTCCTTTTCAGGTACCTGCCTACAATCCTGGAGAGGACCCATACGATGAAGCGCCCCACCTCTCCAGCTCAGCAGGGTTTGAAGGTCTCTGCAAGCGCTGCCCAACGCTCAAAAGAGGTAGGTCCATCCTGGGGTTTTGCCAGTCCGGCACACGGTCCCAGCCCTCCTGCCCAAGCTCAAGGTGGCTAATGCTGTGTGTGCGCCCTGTGCATGGCCTTCAGGGGAAGTACCCCATCTACACTGAGAAGGAAGAAAGAGAGCTGCAGCTGCTGCTGGCATCCAAGCGCCATGAGGTGGAGGCAGATGTGTATCGCAAATACTTTGGCAACCGAGCAGTCACTGAGCGAGGACAGGTATGGCATGCCCCACACAGCCCACAGGAAAAGGACATTTTGCCTTTCTGCTTGGTGGCAGAGAAGCAGGGAAGGTGTCCTAGTACAGCAGTACCCCATGGCTGGGGGTTGGACAGGGCTCTCCTGCCCTGCCCGCTGTCCCTGAGGCTCCGGGCCTGGGCTCTTTGCTTTGTGCCCTCTCTGAGCCCTGAGCCAGGCCTTGCAAGGCACAGACTTAGGCTGAAGGCTTGAGAGGAGCTCCAGATGCTGGTGGCAGTGCTTCAGGAGAGCCTCCTCTGCCTTTGCAGACCTCCTGCCCCTACGTGTTTGAGGATCCCTATCGCCCTTCCCACGTCTTGAGAAAGGCCTACGCCGAGAAGCTGAAGGAGATGGGGCAGGAGCAGCAGCAGGAGGAGGAGTCTGAGCTCTCTGAGAAAGTTCTGGAAGAGTAAGTGAGGTGGAGGGAAGGCCCACAACAAGCTCTCTAGAGCAGTGGGATGGCTTTGGCAGCACCACCAGGCTTGGGGCATGGGGAGCCCTTCTGCCCAGCCACAGAACTGAGGCCCTTTCTCCTGCTTCCTTCAGCAAGGGCGTGCAGACAGGTATGTTGGAACACTGAGGAGAAGGCCCAGCGACTGCCAGCCCTGCCTGGAAGCTGCAAGCAGCCCTGCAGAGACAATTGTCACAGAATTCCTCCTTTCCAACAGGAGAGCTGCCAGGAATGGGCAGCAGGGGCAAGGACTGCCTTAGCTAAGGAGAATGTGCCAAATAAAGGTTGCTGGTACCTGAACTCCACTACAGTGATCATGCTGATGCCTTCATTGCCTTTTTTTGAAGCCAAGGGGCTGGGAGAGCCTCCTGCAGACCCATGGTCAAAGAGCAAATGGGCTGGAAGGACCTGGCCCTGCCAAGCAGTCATGACAGGCCATGGGACTGAAAAGTGGTGTCCTTTCCAGGGTAAAAGCATGGGGGCTGCAGAGCACAGCTTCTCTGCATCCAAACACCACTCTGGAGGGATAACCAGAGGCCTGGGGCTGGTCACGACACTGTGAGGGCAGGTTCAATCTGGCAAAAGCCAACAGTGAGCTTGATGCTGCTTGAAGAGCTACACTTGCACAGAGAAATATGCTTCATTGAAGACACCCCTTAGTTTAGTCTGTGGCTGACCCTCAGGAACCATTCAGTGGCCTCCTTGGGAGAGAGCTTATTCATTTCAGGAAGAGGGAAACTTTTCAAAGTGGAAAACTCCTTTTTTTGGCAAGGTAAACTACAGCATGAACAAAAAAGCTGCAACCTGGAAAGGTGAAAGAGCAGCAGCATAGTCTGGCAACCATGCCAGACCCTGGGGTCTCCACTGGGACTGCTGCTGCTGAATATCATCTTCCTTAATGCCATAGCTAGTGAGATTGAGTGCAGCCTCAGCACATTTGCAGGTCTCTGTCACAGACATATTTTATGAAAAATCCTTTCCTTAGGATGTTTTCTCCTGAGAGGCCTCAGGAACAAAATGTAAACATTGATTATCTGCTGCTGTGGAATGCAACAGGTGGATCTGTGATTGGCCCATCTCAGATGTTTGGAATTAATGGCCAATCACAGCCCAGCTGGCTCAGACTCTGTCTGAGCCACAAGCCTTTGTTATCATTCTTTGCTATTCTATTCTTACCTAGCCTTGTGATGAAACCCTTTGTTCTATTCTTTGAGTATAGTTTTAATATACTATATGTCATAAAATAATAAATCAAGCCTTCTGAAACATGGAGTCAGATCCTCTTCCCTCAACCTGAGACCCCTGTGAACACTGTCACAGGTCTCTTGGGAGTAGGAGCCAGGCTGGCAGTTTTAGAAGTAGATCTTCACTCTGTGGACTTTATTACAGGACTTATCCAGGCACTGAGCAGACAGAAAACCTTTTTTGGCTTCCTCTCCAGGTTCCCAGGCTTCCCAAAACATAATTTCCTGACTCTGCTGCTGTCTGGCAGCATATCCACAGCAGCTGGTCTGTAGCCAGTAGTCTCTGGTGGCATTAGCAGCTGGCTTGACAGGGACAGAGGTGACACAGGGTTGTGAGGGCAGGCTCAGGTGTTTGAAGTCACATTGCATTTTGATTGCAAACTTAGGTGATTAATTGGTTATGTGTGTCTGTGGTGTTGAGAGGTCCCCAGGATGAGGTAGGAGATGAGAATTTGGCTCCAAGTTCTCAGAAGGCTGATTTATTATTTTATGATATTATATTATATTAAAATAAATGATATACTAAAACTATACTAAAGAAAAGAGAAAGGATACAGACAAAAGGCTAGAAAAGAATGAATGATAAAAACCTATGACTCAGAGAGTCTGACACAGCTGGCTGTGATTGGTCATTAGGAAAACACAATTCAAATGTAACCAATGAAAGAACCACCTACCGCATTCCAAAACAGCAAGGAGAAGCAATCAGATAATTATTATTTACATTTTTCTCTCAGGCTTCTCAACTTCCTAGGAGAAGAAATCCTGGTGAAGGGATTTTTCAGAAAATATCACAGTGTTGTGTGTAATTTTTCTTTTTTTTTTTTTTTTAATTACCTGGGGCACCATTTCTATTGAGAGGTTGAGGGGAGCAGGAGGTGTTGGGCAGAGGTGACTGCTCAAGCAAACAGAAGCTCAGAAGCGAAGCAGCCGGACTGGGGAGGTGGGGGCATTTTCCTAAACCTTCCTTGCCTTGCAGAGGGGGCTTGACCCCTGGGCAGGATGCTCTGGAGGGAGGTGGTTCCCTGCCCTTCCCTGTCCCACAGGGGTGTGAGCCACCAGGGTGGGGAAAAAGAAAGCCATGACCTGTAAAAGTGTACTAGCATCTCCTCAGACCCACCTTTCCTGGCTGAGGAGACTTCAGTCAGGCCAGATCCTATTCATGAACCTCCATCAGCTACGTGGTCTTGTGTGCCAGTCACAGCTGGTTTACGATCGTGTGAAGGACTAACAGGTTTGTGTTCACTGAAGTGATGGACGAGGTGTAAGGGCTGGCCATTTGCCTGCTGCTGCCAGTAAGTGTGCTTTGTAGAGTTTTAAAGTGTAAAGATGGCCAGATTTGTCAGTTTTCTAAACCTTTTTAGCATAGCACACCCAAATTCCTCAAGTGCTATGTTGATATGTATTGTGTGTATATGATATGTATGAATTTTCAGCACAGAGGAGCAGCCAAAAGGAGCAGAAGAAAGCTAGTGTATTTAGAGTTATTTTCACTCTTGTACCTTGAAAAAGAAATCTGTAGGACCATAAGAGTGTCGTAGCCAGCTTTTGCTTGAAGATGCTGTGGATGATTTAAAGTAAGAGAAAGGTCTGATGATTGACTGTCCTATTAAGGGCAAATACTTCAGCATTGTGGTTTAAAAGTGACACCTGCTCCCACAAAACTGAGACAGGGCTTTAAAATGAGCTGTGTGTTTAGCCAGAAGCCCAAGAAGGACTAATAGCCTCTGGAATGCCTTGGGAAAGTACAGCTCTCACTTTGGTGGAAATTAGTGTAGCAAGCTGCTGGTGAAACTGGTTTTGCTTTGATTAGCATTTTGCTTCTGATGATCAGCTCCTTGCTAGGGAGCACAGAGTCTCAGACCTTGGCCTGTAAAATGTTGGACTGGCCTTTCAGAAAGGTGCATGCTCACATATTATTCTGCTTTCAGACAGCTAATACATAATTAGCATGCTGACATTATTGGCTGTTGGCTTTTCATGTCAAGTGACTGAATTATTGCCTGAGAATGTTACGTGCTCACATAGATGCCTTGTACAGTGAAAAGGCAGGAATTTTTTCAAGATGTGATTGCATTTAAAAAAAAAGGTAGTCCATTACCAATAGAATATGGAGCAGTAACCCTTGCTCCTAAACATAGACAGTAATCTAACCAGAGCTGTAAAAACTGACTTCTTGAACAACTGGTGAAACTTCTAATCCTTCTGGGGAAATAGTTATGTGTTAATTAAGAGCCAGGATTCCATGAGGCTTATTAGCTGTCTAGCTGGATCTGAGAAGCAGAAGGTTGAGCAGAGTTTAACTAAAATTTAGAACTGTTAATTAGTCTGCTTTATTTCTAGTCTCCTTTCTATTTTCCTGTTTTTGGTTTGTGTAGCACACTTTGAATGACCTGTGAGAAGCTACTGTGCTTCTGACATGATAGCTCCCAATTGTAAATGCTGTACTTTTCTAGCTGTGAAAGAATAAAGCTTTAAAAGAGCTTGGCTGCCCTTAGCTACAAGCTGGCTTGTTATGGATGAAGAAATGACAGAAAGTGGAAAAAGCAGGCTGGCTAATCTTGTTAAATTGGCTGAGTAATGTTGCATTCACAATATGTGAACTCCATGCTGCAAGGCACAGATGCTTTAATAAACTTTAGATGACCTGTCTTACTTTAGCACTCTTTATAGGCTCAGAAAATACTTGATAGGTGCATGGAAACCTAAAACTGAATCCGCCTTCCTTACAGATCTCTGTTTTGGGAGTTACGGATATGGGAATTTGTGACTGTGTGAAGGTTGTGCTATCCTGAGGCGTGCCTGGGCAAGATAAGGGAGGGAGAGGTAAAACCTGAAAGCTGTTTTATTAGGTTCAAAAGTTTTTTAAACAGCAATTGGAACTGTTTCCTGATTTTTTCATTTGAATATTATGATTCAGTTTACTTTTTGGTGGGATGGGGTGAGGAGTATGCTAGCATGCAGTGCAAAATTTCCAGGGATTCTGATATGATGTGAGATAAACTGGACAAAATAGCTGCTATTTAACCTCAATAGCCCCCAAGAGCCCCAGTGAAACAATTTTGAGCCTGATGAGTAGGAATGGTTTGAAGGTCTATTTCAAAAGAATTCTACTGGAATTCTCTTTGTTAATTCATTAATTAGACTTGTCAGAGTCTGCTTTGTATTTCTTACAATGACTACCACTTCATTCTAGGGGTGTAGTTAAGCCCTTGAGCTAATTTGACTTCTGGCTTCAGTCCTCTTATATTTAATGCCCCACTTTTAGATGTTTTCTTGTTCTACTCATTACGATGTTTATATCTTCCTTTCAGTTTGTAGTATGTCTCCACTAAGACATTTGCATCAATATAAATGCATTTGCCTAATACAGATGCACTGGAAAAAGGAATATGCATCAGAATGACTAATCATGGTAATTTAAATGGGTTCACACCAGTAAGGTGTGCCCGTATTTTAGTTCAGAAGTTTGGTGGGTGTGGGCCAAGTGGAAAGGGGCAATAAGTGTGATGTAGATAGCCCTGGAGTTATAAATGGAAAGAGCACTTGGATCTGTAAAAATGTCCTAATCATGCAGATTAGAGTAGTTGTGCTGTATGATTACAGCCCTATTGTACCAAGCATTTGAGGGTGATGTGGTTTTTTTCTCATACCTTTAGCTATTTCCATGCTCCTTTAAAATACATGTTTGTTTTTTATTAAGAGTAGCCTAAGAATATCTCTTTAATCTAAATTTGAGGAGCCCCTGAAACAATCAGATGCCTGATTCTAAATGTGAGAGTATAGCTATGCATTAGTAAGAATCCCAAAAGCCGTTACAGAGAGCACTTATTGTGTGATTCTTTTGGCAGTCTTTGAATTCTTCCACTACCAAATCTTGGGTTTGTTTCTTGTTACTACAGTAGCTTTCCTGTCAAATACACTGCACAGCATTCTGATCTGACACCTGCTTGGCAAGAGTTGCTTGCTTGGAGCTCAGCTACATACTTCTAGTTTAATTTTGAAGTTAAAGGTTTGTTTTATAAAGGCTGATCCTCAGTAATATGCAGATAAGTGTCTTAAGTGGTGTTGGTTTGGACAACTAAATCCTCTAATCTTCAACAGAGGAAGAAAACTACCTTTTAAAATCTTAGTGGACTTAGAAGTCCAAGCATCTTTTAGTGACTGTGATTTGGAGAGTATACCTGGATAGAAAGAGTTCAGCTCTAAGGCACCTCACCTAATCCTGTTTGCTTGACAAACATCTGTGCACGTGTGCCCTATTGCTTACTTTGCAGGATCTTTTTTTGCTAACTTCCTGTTCTGTTTTACCCTCTGAAAAACTGACACTGAACTTTCTGACATTTTTTGATCTCAGGAGTTTTTCTGCATTGTTGGAATTGCTGGGATATAATTCATTCCCATTTCCCAGTTACAGGCTCCTTTATACAAAGTGTAACTGCAGGCAAAGGTACTGCATTGTTTAGAACTGATGCAGTGAGAACAGCATGTTGGTAGGGGCAGTGCACACTGACAAAGGTAGTTTTAAGATTACAGCTGGGTCAACAAATAAAGCTACAATAAATTTTAATGTTTTGAAGAAATACCTTTATAGTGGTAACAGCTGAGCTGTAGATCTTGGCAGGAAGCAGCTGGTTAGCTTAAAAGATGGCAACAAAAGATTATTTTAACACTGCAGGGGGAAAAGTTTTCTTTTTGAGAAAAATACTAATAACATGAGTAAGGCACCATTTAGAATGTGTACAGTTTCTTACCAGAATTTAACAGAAGGAGATACACAAGTAAAGACCTGAATATGGAACGGGTCTGTAAAACCTTTGGGATTATCTTGAGAAAGACAAAGTCAGTGTCCTGATGTTCTGTTATTTTATAGCCCCCAACATTGCAGGATAAGCTTGGCAGCTCATTTGGGTGGTAGCTGATGTACTTAGTGAAGAGCTATAGAAAACCATGCACATCTCTATAGATGGAGATGCTGCTTCTGTACCCACAGAATCACATGGTGGAATGGTTTGGGTTGGAAGGGGCCCTAAATATCTTGTAGTTCCAACCTACACCATGTGCAGGGACAGCTTGCACTAGACCAGGTTTCTCACAGCCCTATCCAACATGTCCTTGAACACTTCCAGAGATGGGGCATCCACAGCTTTTCTGGGCAACCTGTTAAGGGCCTCACCAACCTCACAGTGAAGAATTTCTTCCTAATAATTCATCTTAACATACCCTCTTCCAGTTTAAAGCCATTCCCCCTTGTGTAGGGGGATACAGTATGGGTAAATGAAGGTGGTATAGAATGTAATCTTATCCCCCAACGAGTTTCAGCTGAATCAATTACTAAAGATCAGGAGCAGGTGTGATGTTAACAGGCCACACCTGTAGCCAATAAGAACAGTGGTATAAAAGAGTGGATTGGTGGGATCTGGAGTGAGATGACTGCTGCAAGGACCAGGAAGAGTCAGTGCTCTGAGGAGCTGCCTCTGCCTACAAGAAACATTGAGGAGGTATGAAACTCTGGAGATATGAAATCCCTGCACTATAATGATAATAGAACTCTTGATATATAAGACAACACCCTTGTCCTGCCACTGCATGCCCTTGCAAAAAGTCCTTCTAGCTCTTGTAGCCCCTTTGGGTACTGGAAGGTGCTCTGAGATCTCCCCAGAGCCTTCTCTTCTCCAGGCTGAAAACCCACAACTCTGACTTCATTGGAGAGGTGCTCTTGTGAGCATTTTGGCTGTTGCAGACTTCCATTCTGCATTATTGCCTCCCATCCCCTTCTGCATGTGCTTGGGAGGAGTTTGTGCCTGTTTGGCTGTAGGTCCAGCTGCAGACTGTGCTTTGAACCACCTAATTCTTTCTCAGTCTCCCTGAGGTTCCACTGCCTCCTTGCTGCCCCACGCAGCTCAGCCACCTGCAGGTTCTCCACCTGTGCCCAGCTTTGCAGGCAGGTTTGCTGCCTCTCCCTGCCCCAGGAAAAGGGTCTCAGTGGGGTCTGCTCTGTAACCTCTCTCCTCTACAGCCCTCTCTGGGTGCAGGCATTGACCACAGGAAGGGTACATGGTGCACATTTCCCCTCTGCTTCAGCCACTCTGGGTGGGCTGGTCTGGGATTGGTGCTCCCCCTGTTCAGTGAAGCTCCTGTGCCCCCCATCCCTGCCCTACTGTGGGACAGCCCTGCCCCAGATCAGGGACCAGACTCTGACTCAGCTTAAGGCTGAGCTTCCTTCAAGCATCTGGAAGGAACTGTATCAAAAGAACACTATAAAACCAAACTCCTCTAGCTTAAAGTGGGTGAAGAAACATAAAGCTTGCTCTCCACACCTCTTACCTACTTCAACTAACTGCAGTGGGAAAAAGTGTACTTTCAAAGAGGGCACAAGAATCTAGACTGACTGTGAGTGTCCTATTCAAAAACCTGCTAAAGACACTGTGACCTTATTTCCGTAGCCCTGGTGTGTTATTAATTTGCTTGGGATTGTACCCTGTAATTCTCTCTGCTGAAGCAAGCTGAATTTCTGATTCTTTCCCAGCAAATTGAAAGTGCCCTTTCAGGATGTTAGGTAAGGACTGACCCTGTCTGCTTTTCAGGCAGAAAAGAGAAAGGCAAGTTTCATGAGGTAGCTTTTGAGTTTAGGTTGCAGCATTACCCAAATGAAAAGCCCATATTCACCTGAAGAGATGGCCTCAGCTTTCGCAGTGTGGGACATAACAGTGGTGGGCCCCTCTCTGTCACACAGGGAGTATCTTAGGGGTGAAATCTCTCTGCTAAAAGAAGGAGATTAGGATATGGAAGCACACCTTTGTGTACAGCTCTGTGGGGTGTAATCCAACTTCCTGGAAAGAAAGCAGATAAATCATAACAGGTTTGCTACACAGAATAACTGAACCTGGGTAACCTGACACTTTTTTAACTCTTGCAAGCTGAAGTCAAATCATAAAACTGGAGATCCTGGTAAGCTGTTTGCTTTCTAATGGTTAAATGGCTTAAAGGTTTTAGAAAAATCAGGAATTTGTGAAGTACAAGTCACCAGAGTTTTATACTGTAGTTAAAAAATGCTGTATCTCTATCCCAGTTCAGATCAGATGATTGATACGTTTAGCCTTTGTGCCTTAAAGCTACTGCATATGAATGTGTATATAATATTCAAAATATGTGTTCAATAAAAATTGGATTTCACTTAATACCTGCATCAAAATCATGGATTCATGATTGATAAATTGTTCACCTTTCTTTCCTGTCCTAGGAGATGTACAGAAGAGAGCCAGTGATGATATGTTGTCAAGGTAAAATGACTGCTCAGAAAAGGGGAATATTGGGAGTTCCTGTTTCAATGAATAACATCACTAGAATGTTCACCCCATCAGGCAGCTCTAGAAAACAAGCTTTCAGAAGGTCAGCAGCTCATGCTTGTAACCTTGCTGCCATTTGTCTGGTAGGATCTCTCTTCATTGTAAACCTGAATGCATTTATTAGGATTGCAAGGAAGAGAAAGTCTGAAGAGAATATTAAAATAGTTGCTATTGTGCCAGGAAGAAATTGTTTGTTTCGGCAAATAGTAGAGTCCACAGAGCTGTTGAAATGAAAGGTCATTTTCAGACTGTGGAAGAAAATAGGATATTCTTGTTCAAGAAAAGAGGACAGATGTGTGTGTGTGGAAGTGAACGTTGTTTCTGTTGTCCTAGCAAAGAATCAAAACATTAACTTCTAAACTTTCAATTAATTTTTTTTAACCTATAATGACCAAATACTGTGTTCAAGGAATCCTCCAGACAGACACAAGTGGGGTTTCTTTAGCTGCAATTTTTTTTTTTAGCTGAGTTTGGAGAAAGAGGCAGGATGAATGTAAATGCTCTTGTTTAATCTATCAAGTTGATATGAAGTTCACTAAGGCTATTTTTGACTGTGAGGGACTTCTTGAATTGAAGAAGATAAGACACCCCACTTGCACTCTGTTTTAGGACTAGAACTTAAAATTGCAGTGGAGAAAACAGATATAACTGTTGTGCCCAATTTACTTTAATAGGACTGTGAAGTTATAGAAGTCTGGTCTTTTGCTGTCAGTGGCAGGAAAAATCTCAAAAATGTTCTTTGAAAAATATTAAGTTTCCAAGAAGGAAATAAAGCTTGGTTGTCCTTTTGGTTTACTTATTTTTTTCATATCTATTTATATGTTATTTCTAAGAGTGCAGGAAAAGATTTTCAGATAAGAATTGTTGATTATAAATTGATGCCTCCCAGAGTGGGGAAAATAAATTAGCGCCCTCCTTTTTCCCCATATAGGTGCATGAGGTGTGCCTGCCCATGGCAGGGGATTCGGGACAAGATGATCTTTAAGGCCCCTTCCAACCCAAACTGTTCAATGATATCTGACAGAAACAACCATGGTTCTATAGAGAATATCTCACATATGTTTATTCTCCTAAAAAACCCTTTCAGACCTAATTTCTTGTAATCTCCTTTTTATCAGTGAACAAGGCAGAAACCTGCCAGGAAACTCAACCAAAGTGAATTTCTTTCTCAACTTTTGCAATGAGCATCAAATTTAACAAAAGAATGGCCAAATGCTCTTCTATATGTATATCACCTTTTTACACAATAGCAGTTTGACCCCATTAGAAAACTTTTCTTAAGCCTATCTGAGGGGGCAGGGAGGGTGTCCCTAAAAACGGGTTCAAGATAGTGAAATTTAGCAGTTAGGCACCAAATATTTCCTCTGAGAATTTTAGTCATGCACAGTGTTAGGGGATATGTTGACATCTGGTGTTGTAGATCTATTCCAATTCAAAAGAACACGGACAGAAATCAACAACGAGACTGTTGGTTTCATTGGATTAATAGCACCTGCAGGAAAAAAAATCAAATCAATGAAATCAAAATGAATGCTAGTTGAATCACTTCATTTTGTTTATTCATCTGCTGGTGAACAACCTGCTTGTTATATCTATTTCCTAGATGCAGTTGCCCTGGATTTATTGATACTCTCACAAAGGGGTGTACCAGAAACCTTGTAATCCTGTAACAGCTTACCTTTATGCTTGAGGCAAGTTTTAAATTGGTAAATGTGAGTGTTTGGGGTGAGAGAGACAAGGCTTGAGTTTCAGAACAGTGCTGGGAAGGGTGGCCACTGAAGGTGCAGCTGGACATGGGTAATGTAGAATTAGGCAGGCTCACCCATACTCTGAGGAAGATCATCAGCAAGCTTCATTCCTTTCTTTGAAATGTAAATCATCAGTGTCTCAAGCACCTGAATACTAAACCCAGCAGATCAAAGGAGTGTAATGCTGGATTCTCTTTAGCGAACCTGTCTTTTGAAGAGTGCTGTTTTGTTTTATTTTCCTCACCATATACTACTCTTTCTACTGTATCTTGATTTATCCTTTCCAGCCTCGTGTTGGTGAAACCTGACAGCCCTGAAAAAGCTTTATTTTGTTAGTAGGTTTTTGTGGGCGCACTATACATAAAGGTCACTCAAACACAGATTTGTTGTTCTGCATTTCAGCTTGACACTGTGTGGGTTCCAGATTTTTTATGTAAATGGTGTTAGGATAGTATATTTATTTCCAGCAAAAAGACAGCACAATCAATTTAAAAAAGTAAATGGTGCTGCACTGGATCACACATTTTCCTGGCTAAAAATAGCAAGTACAATGCTGGGAGTTGCTGAATGCTTTCAATCCTCACTCTAAGGTAAAATTTCAAATTAGGAGTGTTTCCTAATTTTGATTTAACAATCTACTACTTTCTGGGCTTAAGTCTTTTGTTATATGATAAAGTAGTTAAATCACAACCCTCTAGAAATACTGGCTGAGTATTTCTGAAATTAGCAGTGTATTTTAGAAAAGAATTATAAGGTAAGATTACAGGAGCCCTTGTTCTTTCTGGTTGTTTTTTTTTTCTTTCCCCCAGAACTGTGTTTTTGTAACACCTGCTGAGCGAAACAGGATCTCTAGGTCTGTAATAGCCTTTAAACTCCAACCTTTTGGTATGTGAGAGAACCACCTGGCTAATCTAAAGACATTCTGGAATAAATAATGCTTTTTCTCCTGTGGATTAACAGCAACCTTTATAGAGGTTGCAGGCATTCTTTCTCTTGAAGGTTATTATGCTAATTTATTTTTTACATTCTTTTCCTCATACTATAAACACACATAATAATCCCATTTATTTTGTTTATTTTTAAAATACTGAAATGCTAACCACAATATAAAAGTGGAAAATACATTGCTTCCATCAGCTTCATTCTGTGTGCTTATGACAATGAATTTCAAGTTACTCATGCCAACTTTTCTTGGCTGCATACTGCTAATAGAAAAAAAGCAGTGGAAGCAGGATTGGTATTGCCTTGGAAGTAAAAGAACTGTAGGTGCTAGGGAGAAAGAAACATTACATAGGCTGATTTTTTTTTTCTCCTTAAATTAATATTATTTTTCTTTTATTAGGCTTTCCTTTTAAAAATGAGCTGTGTTATCAGTAATGTGAATCTTAATTGAGTATTCTTTTGTCTGGCATGATAATTTTTAGCATGCTGCAATATTGGCTATACTGTTCTGAAGGTTGTTCTGACTTCAAGTCCTAAGTAAAAGAACTTCTTACAGAGGGCAAGAAAACCTTCACATGTACTATAATTGTCCTTGGATTTCTATACACCTTAAAATGCTCACTAAAGTAAGATTTTATTTCCATCTGTCATTTTCATGGGGTTCTGTCAAGTTACAACTTAAAAATGGATTTTTTAAAAAAATAATTAAGTCTGTGAAAGAAAGCTCATGAAATGACTGCACAGGTCCAGACACACAGGCCTTTCTTGTTTGGCCCCTGTAGCCTCCACCCTGAATCACTTGCCTGCCACCTTCTCTAGTAAAGCTTTTTTTGGAGCTGGTCCTTAACTTATTCCTCTATATTGTGGGTGAATTGGAAAATCTCTTGTGCAATGTTATGGGTCTACACCAAAGACTGTTGTATTTTCTGATACCCCCAATGAAGGGAGGAAATGATGAATCTGACTCCATGTTCTTAGAGGGCTAATTTATTATTTTATGATCTAGATTATATAAAAGAATAATATACAAAACTATACTAAAGAATATAGAGAAAGGATACACTCAGAATGCTAAAAAGATGATAATGAAAATTCGTGACTCTCTCCAGAGTCCAAAACAGCTTGGCCCCTTATTGGCCAATAAGGAAAAACAATTCACATGAAACCAATTAATCACTTGTTGGATAAGCAGTCTCCAAACCACATTCCAAAGCAGCAAATCACAGGAGAAGCAAATTAGATAACATTGTTTTCTTTTTTCTGAGGCTTTTCAGCTTCCCAGGAGAGAAATTCTGGCAAAGGGATTTTCCCAGAAAATATGATGGTGATAAAAGAGCTGTTCAAGATGGAATTTGGGCTCTGATGCTGCACACTCTGTTCCCTTGAGATCTTCCAAGAGGTAAACAAGATACTGAACTTTCAGAGTTAATTTTTCTTTTTCTTTGATTCTTAATATACTCCTAATATCACCTTTTCAGAAAATCCATGCAGTTTCTTTCCCACCTTGTGTTCACATATAAGTCTGAAACTTGCTTAACAATTCTAATAGAAAACAGTGAAGGGAAGCAAAGCATAACATGGTGTTTGAACTGGGATGGCAAACACAAATCTCAATGAATATTCACGTGAAGAAGACTTAGTTCCTTTTCCATTTGATGTTTATATTTTGCTTTTTTCTTAATTTGACAGTGTGTTGCTTATGAAATTATCAGAATGAGTACAAAACTTCGTATTTATATGCATTTCAAATAAACGTGGGATGAAAATCTTAATTAAAATAATGTCAGGTACAACAATAGCAAAATTAAGGTGTGGAACTCTGATTATGCCAGTTAAACAAAAGGTTTTTATCCTTTATTTATTTATTTTTTAACCAACAGCACAATAGTGGCTCCTATTGATTTGTAGTCTGGTGCCAGACATTATTACTGCTAAAATATAGTCCATGTAAAAATCAATGCATGCATAGTATAGTACATTAATTACTGTATAGTTTTTGCTTCCCAGCTAGGTGCTTACTGATTCAATATTAGGTCTTCACATGATAGAGATCTAATGAACCTTTCTTCTGTAATCCATTATATAGTACTGCTGCAGATGTAGAACTGATTTGCTCACAAATCAGCGAGCAAACTTCAAAAGTTGTGTGATATTGTTGCCTCCCAGGTTTTGAAATTTTTCAGCTTCTTTAAAGACAAAATCTAAAATCCCAGAAAATAATCACTACAGGATTAGATGAGCAAGTAGAATGTATGTGTGGCTGAAATGAGGAGCTACTAAAATTTATCATTAAGAAAAATATAATTTTTTGTATATTAAACTGTGGATATGCTTTTTTTTCTGTATCCATGCTTTATTATTACCTCCACCAGAATGGAGTAGACAGATATACAATTTACAGGTTTTGGTTTTAAGTGAATGGCCTGCTTTTACAGAGTTCTCTTTGGAGAAATCATCTTGCATTAATGCTTGTTTTTTTACGTGAATCCATAATACTTTTGAAGAAGTTTGTAGTGTTTCAGATGGGCATAAAAAGCAATTCATGAATGTACACAAACTGAAAACGTGTATTGAAGAAGCAAAATCTCTTGCTTTCCTGTAAATAGCTGCCATCTCAAGAAGTCAGAAAATGTGTTGCTTGGGATTACAGCTGGAGTTAAGCAAGTAATCAAAACATATTTCCCTTTTCTGAAATAAATGTAGATGGAGGTGATTTTGACTTGGAAATAGCTGCAACTTAAAAACACTCTGCTGCGCAGACCCTAAACCTGACGTGTTTAAATCTTGTTAAGCCCATTTTTTTCTGATGTGAGTGCTTTGAAGCTCAACTTATACATTTTAAATTTGTTTGACTTAACTCTTTGAGCACCTGGCTCACTCACACGTTTTACTGTGACATGAAAATAGTTTGAATGATAGAGCACAGTTCATAATGTTCTTTGTGTGTGCCCTGATGTGACTATTCAAGAACTAGATATTGAAAATGTTTTGTGAAGCCTTACTAAAGGAAGAAGATGCTTACTATATTAAATTTGATATCAAATTTTTAAGAAGTAGAAAATATGGATTTTAGTTCAACGAGTTTCACAGCTGTGTTTTTTTCCCAGAATCCCAATATACAACCAGTCTGATGTGCTCAGTTGGAGCACTACCAGCATCAAACACTGAGTATTTCTGTTGTTGAGTTACTTCTCTGCACCTTATGTTTTAGCTTTCTGGTCCAGCTAATCTTGCTGGGGGTATATTTGTAATAGATTTTGCTTGTGTGTTCTACTAATTGATGGCTTAGGGTTAATATAAGTATGCTGGAGTTTTTGGGCTTTGGCTTTGTGTTTTGTGGTTTTTTCCAAGTCCTGTCATAGATTTTGTAATGTTCTGATTTTTTTGCTACTGGCTATAACTGAAATTCCCTACACTTGAAAGATCAGCAAGTTACTAATCAAGTCTATTTAGTTATCTTTTTTCTTTTGGAGTTTTGTACTAAGTTTATAAAGAGTAGAAAAGCAATTTCTAATGAAGAAGACTGACCTAGAATGACACTGAGTAAGACCTAGGTACTTGCATATGTGATTCATCAGCACATTATATTGTTTTTCTTCTAGAGGTGTCTGCACTTGTGCATTCTTTCTCTCAAAGTCAGTGGCATTCTTAGTAATGCCTTTAGTGCAAGTAACTTGTTAGTATCTTACAATAAAAAGAGTTGTCATTTGAAACAGTTCTTAATTCTAAAAACTCATTTCAGAGTTTTCAGAATTAAGTGCTCTGGGTGATGACCAGTTATGTCCCTAAATTAGATGTGTAACTACTGTGTTGTCATATGATATAGAAGTAGCAGCTGTATTTTTTCAGGAGTAAAATTCAAACTACTTTCCTTGTATTTCAGTGCTTTCAAGCTGTAAGGAAATCAGAATTAATTTGCAAAGAGCATTTTCTCTGAAAGGCTCTTGGGGCCTAAAATCCTTCAGTCCCTACTTGCAAACCAGGAAGCATTGTATGAACAGGTTTACCTCACACAAGGCCTTGAGTTTGGTCTTGGCAAAGAGGACAGAATCTTAATTCCCACTTCATTAGACTAGACTGTCATTAAGTCACATAAGGAAGGAATATGTGCTGTCAAATTCTCTTGAAAAAATTAAAAGAAGAGCAGGAATTACTGAAAGGCATCACATTAGTCCTTCCTTATTGGACATGTAATGAGATGAAACTGTTCTATGAAAAGTAGTAAAGAGGGGAAGAAGCTTTAAAGTACAGCATTTAAAAAATATATTAATGCCTATATTTTTCTTTTTAATTTATGGCTGATGTAATAGAGTATATTCCCATACAAAGAAGACTAGAAACTCACTTGAAATTTGACAATAACATTTTTTTCAGATAACAGGCCTTAAAAGGCTGACTTTTGAGTTTTTAAAAATAAAAACTAGAAAAAAATAAACCCAAACATTTCAAGAAAGGTTTGCAGGTGAAATAATTTTTTATCCTTCACATAATGGAAGGCAGGTTGTGGTCATCTGAATTGTGATTTCTCTGCAGTGCAGTTGTGTGTCCTCATAACAAGATCACAGATTCAGAATATAAAATTATAGATTAGTTATGCATATTTGAAAGCTGTTAAAGAGACTTGCTAAGCTCTAAATTGTGATGGAGTTGTTTCAACAATAATTCAGAATTAATTTCCAGAGTCTGTGAAAGCTGAGATTAACACAGACATCATGAAAACAAAGTGCAGATATCTGCTAATATCACAGTATAGGACATCTTTAGCTAGAGGGTTTATAATTTTGACAGTGGATTTAGAGTTTAAATCTACACTTTCAGTGGTTTTCCATGGGTGTGTTTGTTCATCTCTACTTCAAATAAATATAGTCACTAAGTAGAGGGGAATTAATTCTAGGAGTAAGAATGAATTTCAGCTCTTTTTTCATCAATGGCAAATAGCAATTGGGTTTTTTTTTTAGAAGAGAATGAATTTGAAGACACTTCTATTATCTGATAAGAGTATAGTTTTGTGAATGGTATTAATCTCCCCACAGGTTCAATATTTGTCTTTTGAGTCCATGAAGACTCTTTATGCGTTTTGAATGATGGCTCACATTGATTGCATTAAACTGAATAAAATGACATCCTCAGTATTGTGCCTATCTCCTCCCTCTACCTTTCACTGACTCTACAAGTTTCAATTAAGTTGCAGTCTGATATAATATTTTTAAAGCTCCCTTTTAGATATTGCCATAGTGAACTGGATCATTCCTTCTTGTTGAGCAAGGAAAACATTAATCTGTGAAGAGAGATTTTTTTAAAATATGTATGATTTGAGTAAAACAGACATTGTCTAGCCATATTACAGGCACTCACAAATGTTTAATTTTTATTATCTTTGCTTTTAATTAACCTATTTTTCTTTTAAATTGCAGTTCAATTGTTTGGAGATTTGAACATATAATTAGTTTTCTCTCACAAAAGAAAAATTGGATTATACTTCTTGATGGTAGGCTATCCATAGAACTAGATCACAGAATCAGAAGGTTGGGAAAGACCTTTAAGATCATAAAGTCCAACCCATGCCCCAGCACCTCAACTAAACCATGGCACTGAGTGCCACATCCAGTCTTTTTTTAAACACATCCAGAGATGGTGACTGCACCACCTCCCTGGGCAGAACATTCCAGAACTTTATCACTCTTTCCATAAAAAACTTTTTCCTTACAGCCAACCTATATATTTTCCTTGCTATGTTTTACATTCCATGACTTAAACAGGCCATTGCATAATTGTACATATTATTTAGTGTAAAATCTGAAGTCTGTCATATAATGCCAACATGCCCACAGCCTCTGCTGGCCTGGTCAGGCTGCATGGTCTAAACAGTCACACCTGAGACAGCACTGTAGAAAATTACTACAAAAGGGAAAAAATAGAATAAAAGGGCTTGACACACCAGGGTGTAGGCTTTTGTAGTACCTCCCTTCTTAAACTTTTCCAAAATTCAAAATAATCCACTTATTTTTATCCCAAATAGTTTCTTCCCGTGTGTTCTTTTTCCTTTCTCCCTGTCAACATTTCCGCTTTGATATCACTTGATCCATGGGGTTTTGGAAGTGGGTTTTTTTGTGTCATTGTGGCCTATTTTGTTTACTGCATCAATGGCTTTGCTATTAAGTGGTGTGGCTGGAGGGGGGTGTTCTTGAATGCTGATTATTCCAACAGGCATCTACACATATTGAAATAATAAAGCATCTGGGAAGTTTCAGCTTTAACTGGCATTTAGAATTTATTGATGTTTGTACTCTGTTACTTGCTTGGAAGATGAAAGAACTGTTAATTTCTGAGGGGTTAGATCTTTTTGTGGTTAATTAAAACAGAGTAATTGAGTTCAGTCGATATGAAATTGTCCAGTTTAGTTGGTGGTCTGAACAGCTCATTCAGGGTTTTAAAACCTGGTACTTGGAGTGTAAGAAAACAACAAACAGAAATTTGCTGGGTCAAAAAGCATGTGGAAATAGAGGTATAAATTCTGAAGTATATGAGCAAGTACTTCTCGGTTCTAAGAGAAGTCCCTAGAAGGAACATGTTACAAAACCTTTTGTGTTTTATGAGTCCTGGGGTGAGGATTATTTCTACTTCTTGTTTCAGATATTTACAAAATTTTATACAGTTTCCTCCCATTTTTTTAGCTTTTTTTTTGGCTCCCCCCTTCCTCTTCTGATCTCATGGCTAACATGTTTATCCCTTGCTGTGTTGGCAAATAACTGCTCAGCAGGCAAATGCCTAATGCAAAAATGTGGCAGAAATTCAGGCTGATGACTCAGGTCTCCACAGGACAGCACTTTCTCCACTGTCACTGCTCAGTGACAATTGATAGTCTGCTCTCAGAGGAGAATTACACTCTCCTTTATCATCGCTGGACGATGGAGGGTTGGGTTTTAATAGGATTCTGTTGCAGTGGGGGAATGGTCATCTGTAACTCTTAGCATAAAAGAAAAGTAAGGATTTCCTCATCAGTTTTCTTACTACAAAGTGGGGATGCTGCACAGTTTTTGTTTCACATTTTGAGATAAACCCTCAGGGGTTGTGGAAATTTAAAAAAACATCCTATACATGCATAATGGTTTGGGTTTTTTTTTATCTCCCTATTGCACTATTTTTGACTGAGGACAGAAGATTGACTTGTGAGGGGACAGAGCAGTAAACATTGTTTATACATCCTGCTGAGACTGAAAGATTCCTCTTTGATCACTTCAGAAGGAAAGAGTGATTGAGAGAGGCTTCCCCATGTTGGGGTGGAGTTTTCCAGTCTTGCATCCACATTTTGCTCTGGAACTTTAAGAGGGTAATGGAGTAGCAAATTAGCCTGTATTTATCTTGGATTTATGTATTTAACATCCTAATATATACCTCAGAACATCACAGTCCTCTGTTGGAGTATGTCTTGCTATGAATAATCAGTATTATCAATGTCAGGATTTTGTTACTAATACAGTCTTGTTGCATTTGGTCATTGAGACATAAAATATTTCCAAACTCATGTTATGATTTGATTTATCCCTGTTCTTGGATTGCAGGCTTTTTCCAGTGGTGCCTGAGGCTTGCTGGGTTAAATGATGTCTGAGGAAGGCTTTAGCATTCACTGCTTGACTGCTTTATGTGGAATTAAATGAGCTTAATGATACAATATTATGGGTAGTGATGAGCAAAATAGAACTACAGTGTACAACACTGATTAAATTACTGTATTTTTCTTAAGCTAAAGTTCTACATCAAGATTTATAAGTTGATTAATGTTAGTCATGCATGAAAGCCTGTCTGAATTAGATTCTCAATGCTGCTATAGGTTATGCTTAGAGAATTCTGATACACGTATAATCTTTGAGGTCATCTTCAGTAAGATCTGATGCAAGTAAATTAATATGGAAGAGGTTTGAATTCCACTTTTTTCCCCACTCCAAAACATTTAGGAAGGGTGCAAATATTGCCAATGTCAAAGTTATACATGTATTATAAAATATGCACTATTGATGCTCTTAAAATGCCAGGTGTGGCTGGTTGATGTGGCTCAGGAGTTGTAGCAAGGATATTAAGATCATTCAGGTGCTGTATGTTCATGACCTTAATAAACACATGACAGCTTTTATTATCTAAAGTTTCAAACCCCAGAACCCCAGTGTGAAGAAGGGAGGGATGGTGCTAAGTGAGGCAGAAACTCGAAGGGGTTGAGCTATTGCTTGTTTGGTTTGCTTATTTGTTACAACACTACTCAAGCATAACTTTCTTCATGACCTTTTAAATAATTTGGTACTTGATAATGTACTTCATTTGAGAGTGTGTCTCTAGCCTTGAGATTTAAAGTGGTCATTGCAAAGGAATTTTGATGTGCAGGCAGTTAATAGATTTTGATTCCATGGAAATGCTGTGGGGCAGCTCAGTCATTTGGTTTTTGACACTGGCTGCATTGTGACACTCAAGTTTTACTGGATTAAAGCAGCTGAAACTTGTTATGTGTTGACCGCTATTTCCTTTTTTTGTGTTACTCCTACTGAACAACAGGTTTTAATTCTGTTAATGCGTGGCACTACTGCATTTTGGATTTGTAAATCACTTTCTTTGATCTATAGAAAAAACTATTTTTTTTTTCTGCTTATGAATCTTTTGTGGGTTGAGTCTGACTTTTAAACTTCACTTCAAATTTTCTTTGAATATACCTACCTAATTCTTGATTATGTCTTACTTGCATGTAATTTATTTCAGACATTCCCACTATTGGCATAGGTACAGATAATTATGAGCCAGCTAACTCAAAGAAAGGAATGGATATGTGATAATTTACCTTTCAAAAAAGTCTTCTATTCTTCTCCTAAAGCTTGCACTAATAATTTCCTCTTTCAGGAAGGGAGAATTATTTTTTCTTTGTAGCTTTTTTTCCTTATTGAGAAACAATTTCCAATTCTATAGCTTATAGAGTTCCCATTAGTGTATGAACTACTAAAATAAGTATTGTTTCTTTTCAGTTGGAGTGTCATTCCTGTAATCAACTATGCATTCCCATCTAATGGCTATTTCTCTTGAAGCTCACTCGATTTGTTGAGTGGAGGATCTGTTTGTGAAGTTCCAGTTGAGACTGAAATTTCAGTAGAGTTTCCTGAACACAGAGATCTATTAGGAAAATGCTGACAAATATATTGCAAATATAGTTCCCTAGTAAAATGCTGAAAATATCCTACATGCTGCTGCATGCTCTTGTTGGCATTTGTACAAATACAGTACACAAGGGGAAAAAGCAATCTGTCACTGTAAGATACTACTTCCAAGAAATGCAATAAGTAACCTTTTTCAACACTTGGGAAGAAATGAAGATAGCAGTTAAGTCATCTCAACTGTGTTAACACTTGAAACACACCTGAAAAATAAATCTCATTCAACTCTAAGGTGCCTAATTTTGACATTGTATTTTCCGAGCATCACATGGAGAACAGCACAGGGCTTAATTTAATTGGCTTGTGTTGGAAAAGGCTGCTACAAGATCCTCTGGAGCAGATTGCCCAACAGCCTTAAACACAGCATAATTCCTTTCATAGAGTGGGTGGGAAATACCATCACTGCTGACATGATTGTGTTTTACACTTGGTTTGCACATATGCAGGTGTTGACATAAGGTCCAGAGCAAAATAAAGGATGGTGTCCTGAAAAGTAGTATAAAGAGAAATAAGATGCTCAGCATGGATCAGGTAATTGCACAGCTAGGAGTGTAGGACAGGTAGCTTCTCTGGTTGAGTATGAAGTCTGACTTTGCTTATAACATAACAAAGCACATCACTTTTTCAATATTAATTTAGTCTGCATGAGTAAAAAAATGTAATCCACATGATGACTGATTTTTGTTAATGTTTTCTTTAAGGCAGGACATAAGAGATCTGGTTTCATACTGGCTCTCCACTATAAATCAGATTAATCTTGCTCTAATTGTTTTCATTTTAACATGCCTTTCTTGAGGTCATCTGAATTCTGCTGTTTTAAAATCACTGAGAGAGTGAACTGCCTTCTGTCTTGATCTCTCAGTTTCTCTTTGTAATAGAAACCTTATAGTTATCTCTTCATTTGGCTATTAAAATTCTGTTAATTTTGAAAATATAGCATCTAAATGTCAGAAATTTGAGTGAAACTTTGAACTGTTATGGTATGGTTTTAACTTTTAATTAAAAAGTATACTTTCACCAAGTTTAAAATGGTAGGTAAAACAGTACTTATAAACTGGGTGGCCAAAACTGTAGGGGGAAAAAAAGTATAACAAAAAGATTAATTTTTTTCTTTGAGGGCTTCAAATTCAGATTATTTGCCAGTAAATGTTGATAAATTCAGGCACAGGAGATTGCAGACTTTAAGCAAGCCTTCCCAGGCCAGCTTCTTGGCACACAAGAGTCTCAAGTCTGGTGACCACTAACTCACATCCCCCACACCAAAAAAAAGCCCCACCTTGCACAAAACCATATTTTGTGTATGCCTTGCTTCCTCAGTGGTGGGAGGACCATGGAGAAGGTGCAATCAGAAGGCCTGGGACAAAAAAAGGAGTAGCAAACAAGCCTGAGTCAGAGTTTAGTGTTCTGTTGCCTACAGTGCTATGCCCTTCAAAAAGGCCAAGGGAAAGAACAATCAAACAGTGAAAGAGACCTCAGATCACAAGTTCATTAATTATGAAAGCTAAAGAAAAGATAGCACACACTTCAGTGAAGGTGCAATGATCAGTACACACCATTACGTGTGCACAATGCAAATTGCCTTGAACCCTGTGTGAGAAATAGTGAGCTGTTTTTGAAGAAAAATAATGAATACACTTTAGAAAGGTAGTGACATGCCTATACATCACTGAAACAGGAGGCAGGACACAAAACAAATTAATGATTATTTGTAAACCTAATAAGGAAATGTCAAGGACAGCTAGTGCACCAGAGAGTATATGAATGGGAATGGAAGAAAAGGGAAAGCCAACTAAGAAAACTACAGGAGAATTACTGTAGTAATCATTATAACTGTATATAAAAAGAATTTAGGATTACCAGAAAGACTAACAACTCCTGGTTTTGTAATATTCAGGATGTTTGTCAAAAACTTAAATGTTGTAATTCTCAACTGTCCAAAAAAGGACCTTTCAGATGGTGAAAGTGTAGAAAGAGAAAAAATCTTTTGTGAACTTTGGTTGCTTGTGTGGATGTGGGAATGGAACCACCCAACCTTGTGCAAAGCTATTTAATGTGAAAAAAAATTCTCAAATGCTAACCTTAAGGTAAGCCTACTTTATGAAGTTTTTTTTATTTTTTGGCCAATGGCTGAGGCACTGTTTTAAAATGTAAAAAAAAAACCTCACAAAACAATAGTCATAGCTTTTCTTCTTTGGAGGAAATGCTGTGTGTTCTGCTACTGCTCATGGTAGAGTATCTCTGATCTCTCATGTCTCAGGCTTTTTGGGAGAAGAGAATGAGGAGTAGTTGCCAAGACTGGAAATCCATATGCACTTCCTCTGTTGTGTTTCTTAAAAATCCTTATTTTACTGTGGAGTCTTGCTTTTGGAAGGGGACCCAAAAGAAATACTTTTGCATTGGGAAAACTACATATCTTTTCAACTGTAACCTTCTCAGGGAATGGACCAAGTTTTGCAGTCTTCTAAAATAATATTAAAAAGAAAATGGTATTTTAGGACTGCTTCATTTTGTCCTCCCCAGAGAAAAACATTTTCGTCCCCATTTAAAATCATGAAGTTTGTAAACTTTATCTTTTCTGCTGTAATATAAATCTTTAGTAATGAGGTAAGAGAATTTTTGCAATTTGTCTGTTTTCAGCCCCAAATATCAACTGGCTCTGGTTATAGCCTAATGAAATTCAAATAGCTGGACTGAAGGTTAGAAGGGCGACGACACAAGAAGCTGATATTAATAATGTATGTGAGCAAATAGACTTGCACTAGCGGTTCCAACAGTGTGGAACAAGTTACAAAGGGAGGTCTGTCTCAATATGACCTGCACTAGAAGACAGGATTGAAACTCAAGGTCTGCAAGTTTCAAAACA
Source organism: Molothrus aeneus (assembly GCF_037042795.1). Taxonomy (NCBI): domain Eukaryota; kingdom Metazoa; phylum Chordata; class Aves; order Passeriformes; family Icteridae; genus Molothrus; species Molothrus aeneus. The sequence goes on along the minus strand of NC_089649.1, from coordinate 10,469,659 downwards.
CAGCTTTCCTGTCTGCTGAGCTCCTGTCTAGTAAAAGCCATCCCCCGCTGTGCAGCAAATGCCCACATCATTTCATGACAATCTGGCCAAATAAGCAGTTACAGATTTTCCCCCTTCTGAAGCTGTCAGCCTTACCAAGTGTGATGTGGGACTGAATCAGTATCTGTGCTTGGTCGTTTGGCACAGTGGAAATAACCAGGTTTTGTACTGGTTTGGTGACAAAGCAATAGCAAAGTATGCGAGCTAAATTACCCCATGCTTCAGAAAATATGAAGCTGCCTCATGTTTTATGCTTCCTTGGCACAAAAGGATTTGTAGTTCCATTAATTGAGCATGGATTTCCACCTGGCTAAATGATGGTGAAATACAATACCAAGACCTGCATGCTGCTTTAGGTCCTTTATTAATAATAATAATAATAGTTTCTTTTTTAGATAAGGATTTCCAGCTTCCTGCATTGTTTATCCTAGAATTCGTCAGTGACCTGAAAGGAGGATGATCTTGTCTGTCATCTTCTCTTGAGAGTCCAAGAAAAATGAATGCCTCAGATAAAGCTCATGTCTTACATGATTGTTTTTGTGTCAAGTTTTGGATACACCCATGCCATTTTCTGGATATATTCAGCTGAGGATTCATTGGTAAGATTGTCTTCAAGTCTTCTTAAACTCCCCTCCTTCTCATGCTGCCCACTCCTCCACCCCTCAGGATTTGTTTATGTCAATTTTTCTTTCAAACACCTGACAAGTGTCTTATATAGTGAATTAAGATAAAATGGTAATTTTGAAAGACCTGAATTAGTTAGCATACTTTGCATTTTGATAAAGTGCTTCAGAGATTAAGAAAAAACTGGCATTTACTTGGGCAAGCCTAGAAATTAAGTGATGATCTTTATTGGTGGGCAACCATTTATCAGCCGTCTTCAATGGTTTCCAGACTTTATAAAGAGACAAGTCAAGCCAATTCTTGGACAGATAACACTTGAGCAGAGTATTTAGTCACTGTTGTCAACTTTGATCCATCAGATTTTGATGCAGGTAGTTGATCTGATGATAAGTGCAGCCTGTCTTTTGTTTATAGGCAAAAAGATATTATAGTCTTCCATTGCAGCATTGTCCCAAAAGCTTTATTGGTTCTGTTTGTTGCTCAGTGGATTTATGAGGTCTCTCTTGCTACATCATCCTCCTGACTCAGCAGTATCTGCTGTAAAGATGAATGATGTTGCGCCAGAATAGACTCTGACCCGAGAACAGCCTTGCATTGTGTGCCACCAAAAGAGCTAGTGTAGTCTCTAAATGCTTTTAGCTGTATAATTTCTTCAGCAGTACTCCTGTTACTCTGTGCCCCTGGAAAGGACTGGAAGAAGATTATCTGCCTTTCACAGAAGAAAGCATTACAAGTATCAAATGTGTGCTGTTCTCTTGGTGATGTTATTTGGCTGTTCAACACTGACTGCAAGATGCCTGCTCCTGTGGATGTAAGTAATCTTTTTCAAACAGTTAAAGTTAGATCACCAATTTCCCTGCACTCTTCTAAGTGGTTTATCACCAAGTAAAATTTCTGGAGTGTTAACAGCATCTTATAAAAAGTAACTTGCTCTGGTATGTGTGCTGCTACTCTCATGCTAGACAGTTCTTTGGTAGCTAAGCCACCACTGAAGGAGATGAGACAAGTCACTCTTTATCTTATCCCTGAGTTTATAGTTAATTTAATCCAGGAAAGATGCTTGCTTATTTGCCCAAAGGCAAAAGGCAAGCAGGGGCTAGCATCTGAATTTTCTCAGTCCACTAACAAGCAGTCCCCATTTAAAAAAAGATACATATGTCCTCCTGGTCTGTCTTTATGGTCTTCTCCTAACAGACTTCAGCACATTTCCTGCCCTCTGGGGAGCTGACTAGGCAGACATGTCATTGTATTTAGCATGGTGGTGTGCTGAGATCATAAATCCTGCTGAGAGGAGCCTTCAAAGCTCAGGTGAAGCAATTCACTCAGTATCACTATCCAGAATTTGGGAATCTTGCTGACCTGCATTGCAGCCCAGTGCATGGACAGAAGGAGTGTATTAGAGGCATGCTTTCAGCTTTTCTTGCATAAGAGAGCTGTTGCAGGGGTGTTTTGGAAGTAGCTCTGGTTCAGCAGTAGCTCCTCAGGATCAGGTGCCATTTGCAGGGGTGAGAAGCAACACTTGCTTGGGATGTGGGAAACACAGGAACCATTACCTTTCAGTGGTTTTTGAACCATTCTGCCCTTCACTAGTCGTTCTTGATGTTATTTTCTTATTTATCTTTGTTAACTTGCTTCATTACTCTTGTATTGTTTTCACTGCCGGTTGTTTAAAGATGCTTTCATTCATGGAAAATGAAAATAAATTCTGAATTCCTAATGTAACCTTTCCTAAACTAAGAAGCCAGCCATGGGATACAGCTCTCAAAGCATCTTTAAAGATTTCTCTCCTGCTGCTGTGCTGCTGTCCTTGCTCTGATGTTTATTCTGTTGGTGAGGTTGAAGCCTCATTATCACTAAGGAGTGAATCTCAGAGTTTATGATAAATAATTTCGTGGAAACCTCAGGTCAGCAATAAACAAAAAAGAAAGCAGAATGTTAGGGGTTGTTGAGAAACAAACAACAAAAGAGTACATCATGTACTAATCCCAGGTTTGCCTGCATCTCATTGGATACCATATGTAGCACTGGTTCCTGCTGATTTTAAAAGGATACAGTGCATCAGCAATAGGTTCAGAGAGGGACAGCAATAAACTGTAAAGCTATCATCCAGTTTCTGTTTAAGGAACAACCAAATGTGGAAAAACAGTTTCACAGTTGGAGAGAGATGATAGACAGAAATTATATATGGGTTCAGAGCATATTTTTGAATCCACAGGCCTTTTTTCTTTTCTTTAGTTGAGGGTCATTAAAGGATAATATTTTCTCATGTCATGAAGAAATTCCTTACTATGAGGGTGGTGAGGCACTGGCACAGGTCACCCAGAAAAGCCTCACCCTGTAAATATTCAAGGGCTAGTTGGACAGGACTCTGAGAAACCTGGTCTAGTGGAAGGTGTACCTGTCTGTGATGGCAGGGTTAGAACTAGAAGATCCTTAAGGTCCCTTTCAACCCAAACTATTCTATGATTCTATGATTATTTTTTTTTCCTAGAGAGAAAAAAATCTGGAACTCTCAATGATTATTTTTCGTTCGTTTCATGAAGTTTTGTTACATACAGGGAATGTCTGATAGAACAGAAAAAACCCTGTCAATTTAAAAATTAAAATACTAACCAATTACATATTGGCAAAACCAGCAAAATTTAAATTGGGTAGCTAGTTGCTATAGCCTCAGGCTGGTGCATCAAGTAGTTTGATAATTATTTTCCTGCTTGTCAGAAATGGAGAACTGCTAAAGGCAAGCTCTGTACCGTGTAACACACATACATGAGTTCCGCATTTGTACTGGCTCACATGCTGACAGACTGCTCTGGAAAAATTAATGATGCCAAACTCTTGCAGCAATTGTCTTCTAAACAGGGCTGTTAAATAAGGCAAGTCATGCCTTGAGAGTGATTTGTTTGTTTGGGGAAGGGGGAGTGGGGGCAGGAATCAAGTCTGATTTGGGTTATATTTAAAAATTTTCCTCTGGACTTCGGAGGAACAATGCTAGGAAAGTAGTTTTTCCAGCCTCAGCTTCTCAGCACTAAGTGAATTTTTTCTTTAGTTTCAGAGTGCATACAATAAGCATATCTTGTGTTTACATTTGGAACCAACTAAGCTAGTTTCAACATATCCCAATTCTGTTCATCTCCACCACAAATGCAACCCACGCCATTCTCAAATCTGTCTGGTAGCTTTGATTTCCACAGACATTTCTAAATAAATTAAAATTTAAAAGTCTGTCGTTTTTTTTCTGTTCTAACTTTTTTTGAATATAGATAGTGCTTTGCTTGAAAGTAAGTAATTCCCATTGACATAGAACTTCTGGAATTGCCAAGATGTTCAATAATTTTTGGACAGGAATGTCCCTCCAGCCTTGAATTCCTCCTAAAAGTCCTTATAAAGAAATCCTGCTGCACCACTGAGACTCAGTGCATCGGGTGAGGTTTGTTAACAGGATTTAATGCTTTTAACAAAACCAAAATTACATTGAAATCCCTTGCAGAAAAAATTTGTTCCATTCATGGTGTGTAATGCTGCAGATCGTGTGATGTTGTGCAGTTCCGAGTGTCAAAAGACACCAGCCCCGAGGGCTTGAGATGCAAAAGCAAGACAGAACAGACCTGGGTCTGGGTGTGACTTTCAGCATGCTCCCTGGGAAAGGCTGGGAGCTCTGGAACTAGTGATTCATGTATACTACTTATAATCTTTTTTTTTTTTTTTGTAATATTGCTTAATTCATTAATTACTATAATTGCTTACTTAATAATAGGGCAGTGAAACTAGATCTGTTTATGCCTATGAAATTGAAAATTGCATGCTATGGCACACCTGTCTGCAGCTAGGAAATGTTTTACACTGTTTGTGTTATTGGATTTCAAAGATTATTTTATTGAAATGATGATAATTTAGGTTGTGGCATTAGTTCTTAATAAGGCACTAAAGTAATATTGCTAATTAGAGACTTAAGAAAATGGGATTAGAATCCAAAATAGGGATCAGAGTTAAGAATAGGTCATTTGGATCTGGTGTAGACTGAAAATTGATATGCTGTCTCTGCAAGACTTTCAGCTCAAACAGTAGGATAGTGAAATTGTCTCTTGATCAGAAACTCACAGACACTGTGTGTTGAGGAGGGGAAGGGAGGTCATGTGTGGCTGGTCTGAAATCAAGTTTATGTAGAGAATTCACAAAAGGTGAGCATGGCTGTTCTCATGAGCCTGCTCTCTGTAAATTCAGGGGAGGGACTCAAAGCTGTGTTGTATTTTATCTGTTTCAACTGTGTTTAAGAGCAGGTGTTTAGTACACAGTTCAAAGATTCTTGTGGACAGCCTGGGTGAAGTTTGGGAGGATGATCTCCACCATTTACTTGTTCAAAGAGGCAAAGGTTGCAAGGAGAGAGACCTAAAAAGATTTTTTAATGAAACAGATTTAGGGAGAAAAGGAGAAGGAGAATGAAGGGAGATTCATGAGAAAAACAGGTTTTTTTATTCCTCAAGCAGGATGTGGCATATTAATGTAGCAATTCAGAAGTGTGTTCAATTAAAATGTGTTGTTGGAACTCAAAAGATATTGGAACAGATGAGTTTTTAAAAAATTATTCCAATACCAAAAGTTTTTATTATCTGGTGTGAATAAAATGCAACTTTTGCTCAGTTACTCTTATTAAGGAAGGAAGTTAAAAAGAAAGTCTTCAAAGGATGTGTAATTTGGTTAAATTAATTGAGAGCTGGGTAGCACAACCCCTCCGCCTCTGCCATGTCTCTATGTTTTTATGAAAACAGGTAGGTTTATCTATCCTTTCAAATGTGTAGCTTGTCTAACTTTCCAGGGAAAGAACATGTATCATGCAGTGCATGTACTGAAACAAAAGGGTATTTGATCATTATGTGCAGAAAAAAAATGTCCCTCAAACCATCTGCTTAACACCAAATCTGTGGTGGTGCTCACAGGGGTCCCAGGATGAGGGAAGAGATGAGAATCTTGACTCCATGTTTCAGAAGGCTGATTTATTATTTCATGATAGATATTATATTAAAAGAAAATTATATACTAAAAGAAAAGAGAAAGGAGACATCAGAAGGCTAGCAAAGGAAAGGAATGGAATGATAATAAAATCTTGTCACTGCTCACAGCCTTGACACAGGTGGCTGTCATTGGTCATCAAGTAAAAACCATTTCACATGCTGGGTAAACAATTCTCCAAATCACATTCCAAGGCAGCAAAACATGGAGAAGCTGAAGCTTCTCAGCTTCTCAGGAGAAAAGATCCTGGGAAAAGGATTTTTCATAAAATATGTCAGTGACACCGACTCCTGTTCACAAAGTTGCTGAACAATTTCAAGGGATGATAGTAGATGTGTAAATGTTGCTCCAATCCATGGTGAATAGCTGCTGGTTTAGGCAGTCGGTTTCCAGTGGGAGATCTGGAATTGGATCTAAACTTCCAGTATGATATAGGTGGAGAATTGGACACCTCTGCCTGCAGTACTGGGTCAGTACTGTCATGTCATGCTGACCAGGCATTGCTGAACTTACCAGGGGGAAATGCTACCCATGGGAATGGATCTTTAAACTCCTGTAATTCATTCCTCTTCATTCATCTTGTGACTGACAAAACAGTTATTTTGTGGATATTGATGAATAGTCTGTTTTTTTCCTCACTCTGTTTTATGTCTTTAGTGGATTGAGAGATTTAGGAATGCAAGCATGTGCTCCTCTTCCTCTTTTCCACCCCTTCCCCTGCTTAATTCACCAAATGTAGCTCACTGGTTAGCATGCTTTTGCAGGATGTGAAATCGAGGTGCCAGTTTCTTCAGGAAGGGAGTTTGCTGTTGTTTGTTTGTTTGTTTTTAATTTTTTGCCTTCTAAACTATTTTGCTGAGTTAGTCTGTGGTATGTCCTAGCTCTTGAATTTAATTTTGTTATGAACAGCAGAGCAACATCAAAGATTAATTGGGCCAAACACACATTGCTCTCCCTTCCCAGGGAAGTGTCCTGATTATGAAGTATAGCTCTGTTTCCTTCATTTTGTTCTTCAAGGATTACTTATTAATATGACTGAAATTATTTATTCAATATGAAATGAAATGCATGCTTTAGGATGTAAACCTACACAGCTACCAAATGACAAATGGTTAGAGCTTTCTCCTTCTGGCCCCTTGCTTCTTTAGCTATTAGACATTATAATAATTTTAATAATAGGGTTAGGCAATAATTCTGCCTTAGAGATGTCCATTGTTTAGTTTTTAGGATAACTTCCCAGGCTGAGGGTCATCTTTATATTGGTTTCCTCTAGCAGAGGATAATCCTGACTGTACAATATCAGGGTGAAAGTGATCCTTGCTTTTGTTCAGCTGTGTCCTTCACAAAAGGAAATTATGGGCAAAGCTTCTGTTGGCAATAATCAGGTTTCTCAAGAGCAAGGTGGAGAAATTAGGCCTGGCTCACGCTTAGCAGAGGAAGAGATGAGAGCTCAGATCAATTAATGAGAAAACATGAACTTCCTCCTAGAAAGAAAAGCAATTTATATATATACATTTTTGGGATGGTTCATCTGATCAGGTTTATCAAATAAATGCTTTAGTCTTTATCTCCTTAAGGAGATGACATTATATACTTGAACACCATTACATTACAATATAGCATTATAGAAGGTTACTTATAATACAGATGACAGTTTTTAGAGTTTTTGTAACTCCTTGCAGTGTTTTTATGGAAGTGACCTTGTTGAGTCATATCTTTCTCTTCAAATGTCACCAAAGAGACAGAAAATCCCCTCTGAAAATTTGCATGAAATTTCAATTCCACCAATGAGATCCATTGCCCTTTAGAGTCCCTGTGATTACAAAAGTTAAGTCTGTCTAAACATAGTAATAGTGGAAGTTATGGATCCTGTCCCCTAAATATCTTACTTTGGAAAGAAATCAATTAATGCATTTCTGATCCAAAAGACATGCTGTTTTATTAATTAGTGTACAAGGAATTGTTGGGTTAGATGATTATGCTCAATTAAGCATAATGAAACTAATTAATATAGCTTCTGGTTTTAGGTGGTTGAGTTAATAATGCCATTAAATGCTTCTGTTGTGATATTGCTTGTTCTAGCAGAGAAAAAAGTTTAAAAGGAAAGAGGCAAAAGTGTTTTTTGTTTCTCTTTCAGTGAGCAAAATAATTTCCCCATCATAGTAACAAATGCAGAATAGTTTACATTTCTTTTGTAATTGCTAATGCTTATAAGTACACTGTATTAAAATGCATTTTAAAATTTTGCATCATATCCTTTAAAATATTTAATTACAATGTGGTTTCAAAGTACCAATCACAATAAAGGGAGTGTACTTCAAAGTAAGCAAGATTTATTTACCAAACACCTCATGCTCTGTTATGAAGGTCTAGAAAAGGGCCACAACAAATCCTGTTTGCAAAGGAAGTGGTTCCAAGTAAGGATTTCCTCTGGGTGTTACCGTGCCTTTCTGGCTTCTGCTGCTTTGTTTTGAGGAGGTGGCAGTGGAAAGTTGTTTCTCATGGATTCACAGAGGGTAATTTTATGCCTCAGAGTTCCTAAGCCACCAAATAAAGAAGAAACTTGTGATGAACCAGCTTTGGAAGTGTTTAATTTCTCTAGTTGTATTTAAATGAGACAAAATGAAACTTTGCAGCATTAGCAATTGCTGTCATAACTATTTCTCCAGGGCTTTTTACTGCATAGAATGGAATATAGGGGTTGTAGAGGGGATGTGTTCACTTCCCTTGGATGTAAGCTGTACTCCTAAGGTTCATAAGGTGCACTGATCCAACACTCTTAGCAGATCAGTCTCTTCAGAAAGTGCACTGGGCACAGTCTTAGAAAAGACTTGGCAGAACACATTGCCCTGCCCTATAATCATAAGCAATATATTCCTACTTTAAAAAAATCTGAGCAGCAAAATCTTGGTTTAAGGAACATATAAACTTGAATTTCAGGATATAACTACATAGGTATGTAGAAATAGGGTAGAGAAATATACCAGCCAGCAATAAAAAACCCAAATTTTTTCTCATGGTGATTAATCCTGCAAGTAACCTGTGTTTTCATAGGCCCAGTAAAATGCAGGCCAAATGTCATTTGAACAATTTCTATTTGTTTGACATTTTTATGAGAAATATTTCAGCCTTTTCTGCTCTACAGCTAGTGATGCTGCATGCCTTGTCAGTAATACATAAAATCAAACTCTAGATTCTTTAAAATTGAAGATAAAATTGACCCATGCTGCTATATGAGATTTGTCTTCAACATCTGCTCTAAATATGCACCTGGTAAGAGCAGTTGCCTCTGTATTGGCTTAGAGAAGTGACAATTGTCTGGAGCTTTTCCTTTGTTGTGCAAGAATGAAATTTTAGCCTCTGCTAGATGGATTTTCCCACAGCTACCAGCTGGATTTTCCCAAGCTAGATGGATTTTCCCAAGTTACCAGCTTGCAACACATCTTTCTGTTGTTGCTGCAGCTGTGGGTGTCCTGGAGCTGGCTTATGTGGAGCTCAGTGCAAACCATCAGCTCAGTTTTTCTGTGAAAGGACGAGAAGTGCTTGCATGTACTTTCTTTTTTTACTTCTGCTACTTGTGGAGGACTTGTGATGCATGAACAATAAATGTCTCCAAAAGCAGCCCTATCTCAAGTGAGCTGTTGCTGGAGAAGTTCTGGGGTTTTTTTTTTTTTTTTTTTTAGGAATGATCTGTAACATGAGCTAATCACTTTGTTTGTATGAGGTCTTTTCACAGCAAAGCCAGAAAGATAAAGCCCTAAAGCAATTATTGTACACTTTGCTGCTTCTATTCCCTCTACATCCTTGCTCTCCCGACAGAGACCATATTATGCTCTTTTTCCTTACTGCTGAGAAGCTCAAAACTATGATACTGTTCTAACTTTATGAGCTTAAAAAAGTGGCCAAAAGACATGCAAATGAGAGACAGAAAATCTTTTCAGTATTGCAGAAAGTGTACAAAATTATTCTGCTATAATTGGGTAGTTGAACTGAAGGAAGAAAGTGGTGATTCAGAGATAAAAGTGGCAGAGGCACACTCTTGTAAGATGCTGCTACTTCCATTTTTTCCCCATCCCAGTCAGAGGGAATTGGCAGCAGAGAGGGATGGAGCTCAACTTTGTGCTTCACATGTGATATTTCTAAGCAATACCAAGATAAAGTGATGCAGAAAAGTCTCTTTTAATGGCATACATTTCTCTGATGCATCCCAGATTTCATCAACATTGGATTTGCTATCTACTTGGGCTTAGTTTGAAATAGTAAGGCTTGAAATATCTATGAAATGTCTAATTCAGCTTTGGGTTTGTTTTTTTCCATTTAATGACACAAAAACTCTGTAATTATGGCAAAGAAATTTTTGTCATTAGGGAAAGATGGTGAGAAACTATTAAATTATTGTACCAAATGAAGAGACAACAAGAAAAGACACTACTAGGAAACCTACCCAGGCTGTTATGTTATAGAACTGCTTTTTTGCCCTTGAAAGATATTTGATAAGCTTGTGTCTTTTATGCAACTAAAACATTGCAAATGCAGAATTCTAGTATTGATACTGAAATGCTTAATATCAGATTAATATACTGCTTACTAAAGGAAACTTAATTTGGTAGTATGCACTGGTAGGATCTTAAATAGATATTTTTTTTAAATGCTATCATAAAAAAATATAGATCAGTGTCTTTAAACTAATCTCTAAAAATTGCATCCTCAAACTGTGAATGTGTTATAGGATACTAAGTTTTTACAAAAAAATCCTGTCTCTTCTCCTGTATGTACATAATATTAGAAAAGCAATGATGATGAACTCTTCAACTGTTACTGTCTGCAGAGCCAATCCTTTGAACTTCACAGCTGGCATTAGCTCCTTATTCTATGCAGAAGTGAACCTTAAACACAGCAGCTGCATTGCAGGTTGTGCTGCTGCATGACTTTCTCACCAGTTCCACTCTGAGACCTGTAGTCCTCTCAAACAGAATTATTTTCTTATTATTTTTCTGTAAGTTATCATATTAACTTTGGTATGATGTTGCTTGGATTGACATGGAAGTTTCCTTCAATAGCCTGCGATGCAGAGATGTGCTTGCATAGCAGTAACATAAAAATAGTGAACCTTGCCTCTGATTTCATCATAAGAGCCTCCTGATGAGCTCAAGAGATGTGTTTCAGCTGCATGCCACCAAGGCCTGCACAGCTGAGGAGATGCTGCAAAATGAAGTAAAGGAAAAGAAAACAGGAAATAAATCAGAAGTACTTTAATTACCTGAGTGCATGACACTAAGGTGGTGAAAGTAATGTGAAATGCATTAAATGAGGTGAGAGATATGATTTTCATGAGGCTACTTGGTGTGTCAGAAATGTTTTAAAGAACTTTCAGTTTGCCTTTGCCATTGTTGCAATAATTTAAGAAGAAAAATGCCCCAGATTTCTGGTCCTTGTAACTGAATATGGTTTCTGCAGATCCTGTGTGTGGTGGTGTTCACAGGAGTCCCAGGATGAGAGAAGAGATGAGAATCTTGACTCCATGTTTCAAAAGGCTGATTTATTATTTCATGATATATATTAAAAGAAAATGATATATTTACACCATACTGAAAGAATAGAAGAAAGGATTTAATCAGAAGGCTTGAAAGGAATAGAAAGGAATGATAATAAAATCTTGTGACTGCTCACAACCTCGACACAGGTGGCTGTCATTGGTCATCAAACAAAAACAATTTCACATGCTGGGTAAACAATTCTCCAAATCACTTTCCAAAGCAGCAAATCTTGGAGAAGCTGAAGCTTCTCAGGAGAAAAGATCCTAATGAAAGGTTTTTTCATAAAATATGTGAATTCCTCAGGTGGAGGATCTGTACAATGGGAGTCAAAGGAGATCCCCGGTGTCTCTTTTGACAACCACACAAGATATGTCCAGTACAGATGTTCAGATAATTGAAATTCATCATGCATCTGTAAAGGTGACAGCACAAATCACTATTGCTAGAGTCTACAGGCTGCAGCCAAACCCTTTAAAGGTCTCCTCTATCAGCATGAAAGGTTAGTGTGGTGTTCTGCAGGGTTCTACATCTATCTTTTATGGTGTCAACTGCCACAGAACTGAGAAGAGAGAAAAAAAAGAGGAAATTTCATTAGAGGAAGAGATGGGGTAAGACAGCTGGTGGATGAAGGTGGGAGAATTTTCCATTTGTATGCAAGGAAACTTTTGAATCAAAGGGTCACTGCAACCTTTTAAAGGGGATTTTTTAATAGCTCAGTGTACTCAAAGTTCATGCAGCAAGAGACTTTTCACAGGTGATCTGCTGCTCCTGGGCCAGTTTTTATGCAGACTGAGCAAGACCAACTCCAGAAGCTGGGCTTAATATACTCATCTCAGGTCTGGCCAGTGCTGTTTTTTTTTTTTTTTCTGAGCTGGGTCTGCTTCAGCATCAGAGGCAGCAGCTGTTGGGCTGCTCTGCTGTCACCAGCAGACACCAGTGCAGTGATGTGGAATTACCATCAAATGCCTCAGACAGTGACACGGGCATATCCTTTGTTCTTCCCTGGCAGCTGCCCAGAGGCCATTAGTCCATGATGGAAAGGAGGAGGGCTTGGCAGTGATTTGAATTGTATGTTGACAGAAGGCACATAAACAACTCTTTATTTCCAGAGTCTTCTTGGGTAGCTCTGAATATATCCTTCCTGTCATGAAAATGTAGCTGATTATGATCTTGAATCTAGGGAGAGAGGATGCTGCATATTGATGTTTCTAAGTGCCCCTCTTCGCTGTTTTACCCTCTTTATCAAAAATAAATGTAATTTAAAATTAAAATGATACATTAGTGAAATTTTATTAAATTTAATTTGATTTCATTTTAAGTAAAATTGCTGGAAAGTTAGATTAACATAAAAAAATGCATAATAAAATATTTAAACTGCAGAAGTCCTTGGGGAGAAGTACTATCATAACCCTCCTTTTCCTTCTCTTCCACCCATCCTTTCCCCAATGACTGTATCTTATGTACTCAGATTCTTTAAGAAATGATGCACTTGAAAGAGTAACAGGCTTTTCTGAATGTCAATAACTGTAAAAACATGCATTTGAAAATGAGGAAATTGATATGTAAAGGTTCAATGAGTTCTTCAAAGAACAAATTAAGCTGGTGTTAGTCATTATGTATCATTGCTTATACCCATGGAAGTGGGTGTATCTATCATGCTCCCATTCCTAAATAAATGTATAGCTAGACATCTAACAGGAGCAGCTGTAAATGCAATATTTACAGTTCAGGTTTTTTGGGGGTGAAAATCTGCATATCACAGACTTCCACAAATGCAAGAACAAGATAATCCTTCATCAGATTTAGTCATAATGATTGTGAAGAGATCTGAATTTTTATATTGCTCCTGTCCCTGTTGTGAGTTTCTTATGGATAAGCTGATAGTTTCAGTTTTTAAATGTGTCAGGCCACCATTTTTTATACTGATGAGTAACAGAGGTTGTTCTCTGGCAATAGTTACCTTTATCTTTCAGGGCATATAAAGCATTAACTAATATTCTTGAGGTGAAAATTTATTTTGCTGTTGTTTAAAGCTTTGAGTATTTTAAAGAAAATTGCTCTAGCTGTCTGTCTGTCTGTTAGACTGAAAAAAAAAAGCTTGGTCAACATTGTGGAATACATTTTGATTGTCAGTTATTTTATAATTGCATTAATATTGTTAAAATTATTTTAGAGCAGATTTAGGATTCTGCCTTTAAAATCTTGCTTGTAAAAAATATAAATCGGTGTAAGGAAGGTCTGGCATGTTTTTGATGTAACTGAGCCTACCACTCACTCTTCCTTGGTTGGCTTAGGATAATTAATTGGACCTAGTTTCACCATAGATCCAAGATGTGCATAAAAGTTCACAACAACGTGTCATAGACTACTTTAGGGCTGTGAGTTAATCTTTCATTCTATGTTTTGATGATCTGAATGCTTCTCTGTTCCAAATAAAATCCCTTTTAAGCAAAATATAAAGAAATCATGCAGCCATTAGTTGAAATGTTAAAAGTAGTTGTATTATTTAACTAAAATATTTTTCTGTTTTGGTGGTTTTTTCCAATGTCCTTCCTGTTTCATAAATGTTACGAATTTGACTTTAGAGCAACCCGGTGATGAAATATTTCTCAGAGGAGAAAGGACAAGTTTGGGGACTCCAGTACTTAAGACTTGTGATTTAGGAGGAGCACTGACTAACTTGAGGTCAGGAGTCATTCAAAAGGCATTTAAAAATTCAAAAATTCAAGAGTGAGGTTCAAAAATGAGAGCATTATTAACTTCAGTCATTTATATACATATATATATATATATATATGGTGTTTCTATTTTCATATGGCTGATGTAGAAGCCAAAACATCATAGGCTTAAATCTTAGCTCTTGCTTTTGTACTGAAGCAAGGTGTATAGTGCACAGGGTTCCTTGCTGGCTCAAACTGAGCAGAGTCCAAAAGCACAGCTTTTCCAAGGTAATAGAAAGGGAAATCTATGGCATGACATCCAGTAAAACTGGAATTTTGATCATCTTAATATTAGCTAAAAATGTTCTTTTTTCCTTTTTTTTATTACTTGAAATACAGGATTTTGTGGATTATTTTGAAAATATCAGAGTGTTCTTTTAGCTTTTAAGCTTCCTTTGTCCTCCCTGTCCCAGTTACCCTGACAGTAGCATTGTATTCCATTTATTATTTTCATTTTAGGACTTTTTTCATAAGGAATAAGTTCAAGGTTTACCAACCACTCTTTATCCCTACCTCTGTTTCCTTCCTCAAGTGAAAAAACTGGTAAGCTTTACATGCCAAGAAAACAGTTTGAACATAATTGCATCAAAATGTGCCCTTTCATCAAACAAAGTAGTTCAAAAAAAATTAATCATGTTTAAGAAAATCAGTGTCAAGCTTCATCTAACTTCTGTAACAGAAACAAAACTGAATACTAAAGTTTGTCCATTTATTTTAAGCCATGTTATTGTGATAACTGCTCTGTAAGTGGTCTGGGATATCAGTTTTGTCCTCAGCAGCCTTAATTGTATGACTTTCTGCTTGTTTCTTAGTGTTCAAGCATCACAACATAGATTGCCATTAGTTAGAGCCTCATTAATGCCTCCTGGTTGGATACAAAGTGAGGAGAAAGAGGTAGACCTTACTTTAGATGTGTTATTTATATTCTTGCTTTCTTTGGAGAATGGGTGGATACCAAATTCTTGGCTCTCAAACTGTAGCTCAGAGGAGGCAAGGCTGGAGCTGAAATGCTTCCCCATGGTCCTGTGCCAAACAGGGGTTTGGCAAAGAAATTAACCTGCAAACACTTTTTTTGGTGAAATAATGCTATTCTGAATCAGGACTTTCTTATATGGTGCTGGAAAGAGTAGCTTGCTTTTACTTTTTTACTTTTTCCTTTTTGACTTTTTACTTTTCTTAGCTGTGCTTGGATTCTTCTGCCTTTCTTTGTGAATTTAGAGAAGATACAAACCTGCACTTAGACTATTTATGACAAATCAGAGCACGTTGTAGAATCATAGGATGGTTTGAGTTGGAAAGGACCCTAAGGATGATCCAGTTCCAACCCCTCTTCCAATGGGCAGGGACACCTTCCACTAGGCCACATCTACTAGAATAGTTTGGAGAAATGTCTCAAAGGTGGTTTTCTTCTTTTGATTTGTTTTACTGGAACTGTTTCATTCTGTTTCTGCTCTACACTAGTGCTTTAAGAATGCTCAAAGCATTTTGAGTCCAGAACAGAGAGATTTTTCCTTCCTGTACATCAGCTGCTGTTTGAGGTGTAAATGAGCAACTTTCAGCCTTGACTGTTGACAACTTTTCATGTAGGTATAGCTTCATGACTGTAAATTCATGAAATACAGGGACCAGAAACCACAGTCTTATATTATAAAGGAGAAAGTTTTCCAGCAAAACTGAAAATATGTGCTTTTGATTCTTGGGAAATGTTAAAATATTGGAAGGTACAATTACACTTAAAAGATTTTAGGGGGCTTTTTGAAGAGAATTTCAAAGCTCAAATGGAGACTTGAAAAGTTGTAGTCCTTTTACAGAAAAGGCTCAACATATGCAGAGAAAAGTATTCTTTGTTAAACATAGCAAGAGCAAAGAAATAAACCATTATCTTGTGCCACTGTGTAAGATGCCATTACATTATGCTTCAAGAAATGACAGCAGATGAATGGAAGGAAAAAATTGGAAGAGCTAGAGATGGCAGTCCATGAAAATTGTGCAAGGGAAAATGGAGTGACTGAGTTAAAGAACAGGGAAATAATTTCTTCTCTAAGCTCATGCATTAAAAGAGAAAAAGAAAATCTGAATTGAAACTCAACTGAAGCTTTTCAGATGTCATAGCTCGTTTTACCTTTTTTTAATCTAGACTTCAAATAATAGTTCAAAATGAAACATTTTAAAATGCTGTACTTTACATTTTAGACTAAGGTGAAAGCAAAGGATGGAATTTCTTGCTGTTATCTTGGCAGCTCTTCTTGTTACAGCTCTCACTGTGTTCTCATGATAGATGACTATTTTGAGATTGCAAAGCACTGTGGAATGAGGAGATAACTTGCTTTTCACAAAAAAATTAAGGCAAGAACATGAGACAACATTTTAAAACAACTTGTTGAAAATTGCAGGCCATTTCAAAATTGGAAGAAAGAAAGAAAAATATCAGAGTAATTTTTCATTAGTTTTTCAGAATTACAAACAATTGTTTTCATTTTTTTCCTTTTTCTTTAAGGAAATTAAAAAAAATAAACCTTGCAGTGCTCTTTCAAGTGTATCTTCTGCTTTTGCTTGCAGGTCAAAATTGAAATTACATTGAACAAGATATTTTGTCATGAGCTAGTGGCCTGGATAACCTTAATAAGAAGTGGTACAGTTTAATAGAAATAAATGGTCTTTATTCTCCAATCTGTCTGTTGGGAGGGAATAGAGGTTATCATTTCAATGCAATTCCTACATAAACTAAAAGTGGAAAAAAAATAAAATGGTAAAACTAAAGGAACTTAAAGTTCACCTTAGAGAAAATATTTGTCAAAGCAGCATCAAAGTCTGCAGTGTCACGAACTGATAGTGAGAGAGATTCTTTCCTGGAGAAAGGCATTATATCTCAGATGTCTTTTCTCTTCCATGCCTTCTTTGAAATACTTTACTTTCATAAAAGCTAGAGATCCATATTTCATTTCAGGGACACACAACCTGATGTCCATCAAAAGTTTCCATTTTTTAGATTAAAGTGAAAGTTTTGAAACATGACACCTGTTTATATTTTCTTTCTAGTGCCTGCATGGCTTTATTTTTCCTTTAGTTCTGAGAATCACAGAATCATTAAGATTGGAAAAGACCTCTAGAAAAGATCATCAAATCCAACCATCTACCCACCACCACCACTACATTAACCACTAAACAGTGTCCTCAAGTGCCATATGTAAGCATTTTTTGAACATTTCCAGGAATGGTGAATTCACCCCTTCCCTGGGCAGCCTTTGCCAGTACTTGCCAACCCTTTCCATGAAGAAGTTTTTCATAATGCCTAATCAAAACCTCCCTTGGTGCAACTTGACACCATCCTGTATTTTGGTTATAGGGCATTCTAGAGCAAGGAGCCAGTTTTGCTTCCTGCTTGTACCTTGCTTGGTTAGTGATGTGCTGCTGTTTTGGTTTTTTTTAAATTTTATTAAAACTTTTTGATGTTTACATTTTTGTAATAGAGTTTTTAATGCATTTTTTAATGTAAATAATGATTGCTTTGTGTCACAGACATCTTTTATGAAAAAGCCTTTCCTTAGGATTTTTCCTCCTGAGAAGCTGAGAGGCCTCAGGAACAAAATGTAAACATTGGTTATCTGCTGCTGTGGAATGCAACAGGTGCATCTGTGATTGGCCCATGTTGGATGTTTGTAATTAATGGCCAATCACAGCCCAGCTGCTCAGACAGGGAGTCTGAGCCACAAAACTTTATCATTCCTTCTTTTTCTATTCTTAGCTAGTCTTGTGATGAAATCCTTTGTTCTATTCTTTTAGTATAGTTTAATATATGTCATAAAATAATAAATCAAGCCTTCTGAAACATGAAGTATCATCCTTGTCTCTTCCCTCAACCTGAGACCCCTATGAACACTGTCACAGTTTTGTATTTGTTTTTTTTTGGAGGAGGAGAGAATGAATAGATTTTTAGTTTGATTAGTGTGGTTGGAGAAGTAGCAATTTCATCCTCCAATCCATGGTCACTTTTAGAATTTTATAAATATCAAAGTCCAGAAATAAACGTGCCCTTTTTTACCTTAGACATCTCAGGCTGTGAGTGTCATTCATTTCTTGTCGTATTGCGACAGTGTGCTGCCAAGTGGACTGGTCCCCACAGTGATGAGAGGTCCTGTCTGAGTGCCTGTGTTAGGAGCAGTGTAATTCCAGAAGGCTCTGGAGCAGTGCTAAGAGTGGCTTATCTGTTTTTATGGCTTCCAAAGAGATTGTGTTTGTGTCTGTGTGTGTATTTTTATCTATGTATGTGCATGCAGTGTGAAGATGACTAAAAACGCACTTGCATTTTCTTCAGTATGTACTCAAGAGAAGGGGATGGGAATATCAAAAGTGCCCTGGCTTTTGGCAGGCTCTTCCTTGTCACACACCCAGCCTGCAGAGGTGAGCAGCAGCCAAGGCACTGTGTGTCATGTTGTGACACCAGATTAACCTTTGATGCTCTCTTATTCAAGCTCAGACACATACAGAGAGGTGTCTGCCTTCACACAGGAGGAGAGGAGATGCTTGGTCACAGCTGCAGCTCCTGCTTCTCCCACCTTTCCCAAGGGAGAATCCCCTGCAGCATTGTCCTACCAGAGTTTGCCTGGGTAATACTTTACTCTCTGAGCCATTTATCTTCTCTCATGTCTTCCTAATGGAGAAAATAATTTCCAGGTGGAATCTCTGACCCTGGTTGCTTGATTTCCTTAGCAGGTCATGCTTTGGACAGCTTGGGAATACCTGCACTTGCAGGAATCCTAATTAAAGGTGGATGTATTCAGCTGAATTCAACAGTTCCAGTGAGTTCCAGTGTCAATCTGAAACACTGTATTTTGGCTTTACACAGAAGGATTGGTTTATTTTAATGGTCATTAAAGCTAAACTGAGAAAAGTTCTGGTTGGTGTGCTCAGAAGATATAGGCAATATCATAGAGAGAAAAGGAATAGGGCAGTAGAGATTTTAGGCTTCCATAAAAAAAATTTGTTTTTTAAAAAATCTATTTAAAGTTTGCAAATGCAGGTTTAAAAGTTTTTGCATACATAAATTCTCTGAAACACACATTCTTCTTTTTCAACAACATTCTGGCTCATTAGTTTTCTTAACACTTAAATTATTTATTCTGGGAAACTTGTAACTATTTTTTTATTGCTGTGAACAAGCAGATAGTGAAAGATTGCTAGAATTTCATGACCAGTATAGTGTGGCTTTTCAGCCTTAGTATATTTAAATGCCTGAACTTGCATTAAGTTTTTTGGCTCAATTCCATGACACATTTCTTTTTTTTTTTTCAGAGTGCCCAAGTTTAGATTTTCAGCCAGAAGGCTTTGGAGAACAGGTAAAACTTGTTTCTTGAGCTGACTAACTTTGCATGAGTTTGAAAGAGGTTTAAAACCTTTGTGCTTTAACCCAAATCCAGCTTTCAAATTCAAAGTTAGCCCATCTAATTGGGATGTGGATCAGACAGGTGAATTTCTGTCTTTAACATTTTTATTTATACATGACACTATCTTCCCCTTTATCTTTTTTTTAAACTTAAAATTAGTTCTGAATAAAACATTTTTTTGCTATATCCTGAGGCTGCATGTTTAAAAAAAGAATAAACTGACCACCATGATTTTCAGTCAGTTTCTTTAGCTGGAGCTGGTCTGTTAACTTCCAACTCATCAGTGAAAGAAAATGCTCCAAATCTAGAGCATTATTTTAACATTTCCTTTCCTTTCTTTAATACAAGAAGTATCTTGGCATGAGCTGTGCTCACCTCTCCCAAGAAGTCTGTAGCTATGTGATTTACATCTAGACCTAACAGCTGCTTCCTGAAATATGCACAAATAATTTACAGCAGCCTGTGAAGACTTGTTGAATGGTGCATTAAAACACCTGAAGAAGAGGTATTTATGCAAGCCAGCAATGTAGAGCATGTTGCCAGCTCTGGTTTTAGGGAAATAATTGTTGTAGTTCAACTCGTCGCTGTGCCAAATTTTACACAGTAATTTTAGAGACAGATTTCAAGAAGAGAAGGGTTTTGGTAAAGTTAAGTTTTGTGCATGTGCTTGCTGTAGGTATCTACCTGGCCCTTAGTCAGTGAACTCTGTTGGAAATTATTATAGTAAGTACTGCCCTAAATGACTTTCTTTTGTTGAAAGTAGGCTTTGCACCATCACTTCATTTTATCAAATCTGTGTGAGTACTCTTGGCTGACTGGCCTAAGGTGTCAGCTGCTTCTGAAAGACCAAGTGTCTTTGTTCAGCTCTGTGCCCTGCAGAATGTTGCCACTGCAAAACTCCCTTCTCTGGAAGGAAGATGGCAATTTTGCAGAGTTCTGAACCAAGGTGACTCTTGCTGTCTATGTCTAGATCACCTAGAGCAGTGTGGAGAGTCTTGTGGCTGAGCATTCAGAGGTAGTATCAATTTCTAAATTTTATCCTTACTCCTAAGGACCCTATGTGCCTCTCAGAGACTTTATTATCACTTTTCTACCTTGGACTCCACTTACTGCCTTCAGAATGGTCTTTTCTATTCAAAGGTTTTATAAGATAAGAACTGAGATAGAGATAAGAAATAGAGAGATGTAAAGGCTTTAATTGGTTGCTACTTTCCCGTGTTCTGTATTTCAGTGTGTATTTATAATATATCTCTTCAGTCTCTCAGTATTTACTAAGGGAAATATGTACTCTCCTCTTCCTACTTCCACTCCATCAGAAAGCCAGGGTATATTCCACAGTAATTCCACACAGTAATTTGATACATTGACTGCTTAGCCAATAATACCTACTCTGCAAATGGTTCAAAACATTTGTTGTATCACTACATAATAAATACTGAATACTGGAAAAGAGCTCCAGCTACTGAAGTCACTGTGTCCACTAACTCTTGGAAACTGCACTGTCTATTGAAATTTAGGTAACTCAAGTTGCTGAGTAACCTCACACTGTGCACAGGGAGGTGCTAAGAGTGTGATACAGAGGCAATAGCAGGGAGGGGAAATGTCTAAAGATAGCCATTAGGAAATGCTGGAGTGAGAAGTCAGGGTTCCAGCTTCTCAGAATACTGTGCCCAGCTGAACTGGAGGTTTTTCCTAAGAAGAAAGTGCCCCTTGGAGTCTATGCCAGGTTACTGCCCTTTCATGGCAAAAAGAATCATCTGCATCTGTGGCCTAATGTCCCAGTGGAATTTTTATAAATGTCACTCTTATTTGGTGCAGAATTTAGAATTTTTTTTGCTTTCACTAAGAATATCCCAACACCACGGTCTGTGCTGTTTTGGGAACCATCTGCCTTCTTCTAAAGCTGTTTTTTATCTCTAATCAAAGATTAACAAGGCCAAGCTTTGGGCCATGAAGACTGTGGAGGAGAGAAAGTGCCTCCAGCATTCACCAAATTCATGGGAAAGTGAGGAACAAGTCGGTGCTGTGATTTATAGCTGGGATTCAGCAGCCAGGGATGCTGAGATAAGCCCTGAAACCCCACTCTGAGGCTGTGAACCTGCTGTGTGCCACCTGAAGTGCTTTTCCAAAGAATCACTTACCACCTCCCTGATGGCATCTCCCTACCTGCACCTGCAGCTACCCAATGCTGCCTGCCAGTATTTAACTTGGAGGGTTGTTCCTTAACTCTTGCATCCCTGAAGGATATATCAGTGTCCTGGATGTGCCTCCATAGCCCAGTTTTGTTCAGATTTCCCAGGAAGAGTGCTCCCCAGGGCTTTTCCCTTTCACCTGGGTGTGTATCCAATATTAAAGTCCAGTCTGAGGCTGAACTGCTACTTTAAAATTTAGAATCCACAAGTTATGAGACTAAATAAATGGAAATTTAATTCTGATCGGAGCTGAACAGTCAGGTTCCTCTCTGACTGCTTTCTTCATGCAGAGCTGGGGCTGAGCCTTCAGTGTCCATAACAACAACTTTCCCTGCAAATGGTGTCCTAATTCTGTCTAAAACTGTCCTGGGGGACTTTGACAGCTCCTCTGAGTTCTTTTTGCTATTTCTCTTCATCTGTTCCCCTTTATCCAAAATTCTTTTCATGATGCCAGTCTGTTGGAAATACAGTTTTGATGGGTTATTTGAATATTAGCTACTGTTTGAGCAATTCCAGCCCTGTGCTTCTTGGGTTACTGCTGAAGTTGTTGAAGTAGTCAAAAAATCATTCAAGCTTTTATATACATATTCAGAGGAGATTTTTATCTTTAGAATACTCTATATAGCTCTCTAACACTTGACTGATATGAATCATCTGATCATTGGATTGTTTATAGGTGAATGGAGAATGTATTTCCATTTCCTTTCCCTCCTTCTCTGCCCCCAAACATTCAGAATTGGAGAAACACAGTTTTCTTAGAGAATGCCCACAGCCTGAGGGTTGGGCTGTTTTTCTTGGGAGTCAGAAATCACTGTCCCAGAGAGAGGAATTCACAATTTCAGCAGAATTAGAAGCTGATTCTTTAGTATTCAAAGGGTTCTTGAAGCACTGAAGTTTTAGGACAGCTTTTTTCACCTCCACATTTCCTCCCAGTTTGTGTGGTGAGAAATCCAGTGTGATAAGATATTTTGAGATCACCTATCACATAGATCTGTACTAGGTGGAGGCAAGGTGACAGATGAATCTTGCTGCCTGTACCCCTGGAGCTGCAATCATACCAGCCTTGATATGGAGCGTGGTTTTATTCCACGTGTGCCAGAAACAGCAATAGCTAAAGAATTTTAAGGCAGCTCATGAAAACTGCCTGTTTTGATATTGTTGAATCTCAGCAGTACTCCTAAAGGGTGCTTTATTTGCCTGAAAGTCCCTTGTTTTGTATCTAAAAAATTACCTCTAGATTTATGCTGGATATACTTTTTTGGTTTGGATTTGGTTTTGTTCGGTGGTATTTTATTTTATTTAAATGTTTTATGTTAGCCTTCCTGTGCTACCTTGAGTGATATGCTTGGTGGATTTCTTTCAACTTGACATTTAAATCTGATTTCACATATCAGATTTTTTTAAAATTATATAGTTACCTAAGAGAAATGATTAGATATAATTTCATAGTTTATTGGAGTAAATGATTACCTAGCATAAATGCAGGAGTCATTTGCTGCCCATAATGGTCTGTAACTGAAAACTTGGGCTCCAGTAGAAAAATAAACATGATATTCTTTCCTTTTTCTTTAATATTGATGACATCTAGGATCTCTATCATTATTACCTGTTTGGAACATAGGGGAAAACATAACCTCTATTCACCAAGACAAATACAAAAAGGAGATAAAAGAAACTCTTTTTAGGAATGAAATTATTCTCATCTTTGGCACAAGTAATAAGCAATTGGAGAATATCATCTGCCTAACCATTGTCAAGTTTTGTAAACATCATGACAGAGATAATCTTTAAGAGTAGTTTGAAGAGGACAGCTGTTGCTTTGTGAATACTCATTTGTTGTTGTTTTTGTTGTAAATGCTACAAATTATAGCATTACTGGGAGGAGAGATGGAATATATCTCTTGGTTGCTTATCCTTTTAGTGCTTTTCTTCTGTCAAGGCCCAAGTCCCCAAAGTATGCTTTTGGAGAACATATGTCATCTGCCAAAAGCCATTTGAAATCTGAAAGCTCGATAATGTTTATCTTCACTTTGTTTTTCCAAAGTAAAACATTTACATTTAGAGGAAAATGCTTCTTTTAAATTCAGCATATTCTAACTACAACACTAAGTTGTTGGTTTTTTTCCCTCAAAGAAGTTCAGATGTTTTAACATTTGGCTATAAAAGCTGTAATAAAGGCATATTTTCAAGCAATAGAGATCTCTCAAATTACTTAAAAATTAGAGTGATTAGAATAGGATCACCAGACCAAGAATTTGAGAATGAGGATATGCCTTACAATAAAAACAAATTCTTGACAGGGTTTCTTGCTGATCCCTGCAAGTCTCTCATGTCCATGATATGACAAGGGGGAATGGAATAGAAAGAGGGGAAATGGCTTTAAGAGGAAAGAGAATATGTTTAGATTAGGTATTGGGAAGAAATTTTTTGCTGTGTGGCTGGAGAGGCCCTGGCACAGATTGCCCATGGAAGCTCTGGATGCCCCATCCCTGGAAATGTCCAAGGCTGAGTTGGATGGGGCTCTGAGCAACCTGGTCTAGTGCAAAATGTCCCTGTCCATGGCAAGGAGGGTTGGAACAAAGTGGTCTTTAAGCTCTCTTCTGACACTGATGATCACATCAAAATCACTCTTTCCTTTCTGGATGGAAATAAGATGAACTTCTGTGTGGGCAAGCTGCAGTGAGGAGTATGAAAATGCACCTTCTTCCACCAGAATCTTTCCTAAAGATGAACAAGTTTAAAGTTTAACAAATTAGGTCAATAGTTGCTAATAACAGTTGTGTATTTTGCAAGCCCAGAATGTCTTGGGGCAGAGATACTTGCAGTGCAGTGGGAGTACAAAGATATGCTCCTGCCAGCTGCCTTACCCACAAGAGAGATGCAACCCAGCTCTCAGCTAATTGTAAATGTAAAAATCCTTTCAAGATAACTCACCTGAACAGGTAGCTCAAATAGAGCTCTATTTGTGGCTAGAGTATTTCTGATAAATGAGAACTAGATTTTTTTTTAAATTTTATTCATCTGTCTGCATGTAAGACATGCAGTTTTTCTTGCATACTCCTGTCCTTGGAGTACCTACTTAGCTTTAAGGAACAAAGCAGAGGCAAAGCTACTGGGTTATAGCTACTTATTGTCAACTACAATTTGTTATCCACTAACTTCACCAAAAATATCACCCCCAAAAGCTCCTTGCCTAAGTTTAATTGTGAAAATAATCTTTCTTGTTTTGTCCCAAGCTTCATGTACATTTGAGGTTATTTACTAATAACTTCAGTAGGAGAAAGATTTCACTTGCTCAGGTTTGTCCTTTTCAGAAAGTGTTTTATATTAAAACATATCTCAGAAATTGTTTTATATTAAAACATATCTATGTTTGATTCTCTCTGTAAGATATATATTTGTCCTTTCCAGAAAGCATGTTAAATTAAGACATATCTAGGTTTGAATGTGTATAGAATAGCTGTACATAGAACCTTATACATATGGTAATGTGCTTTCTAATAGTTTGAGTGAGAGCCTGGCTGTGTGAACCACTTGTGAATATGGGCATGAATTGCTCTGTTGATTATATAAACTGCTTCAAAAAAGGTGTTCAGGCCAAGTGAGGGCACTGACTACTCTCAGTAACTCACAACACTGTTAGGATGCCAGAGATGTAAAAAGTGCCAATACATCCAAGCTGAGAAGAGCAGCTGCTCATTTTTTAATGATGCACTGCTCTGTTCTGGAGGCAGCCAGCATTCCCAATTTCATTGCAGAGCACATGGCCACAGTATGGCACACAAAGGTACAAACCCCTCAAGGTATGCAATTAGGGGCAAGAAAAGGGAAATATTTTTCTGAGATTATCTGCAGGGAGTCAGGTGTCCTACAACAAGATCAGCCAGTTTGTTTCTGTGATGGGACTGAAGTTTTAGGTAATTCCAGTAGCCTTCAATTTTGCCTGAAACTGAGCCTCTCAGATAAGCAGTAAAAGCAATCCAGCATTTAAATTTTCTAGATCTGGTGCCTCCCCAGCCTGATTATAGCAATCAATCTGCACTCTTGACTTTGTTTAGCTGAATATTTGTTAACAATATAATTTTAAAGTGGTGGATATCTTACTGAGTCTTTCAGCAGATAGATGCTTCAGAGCTTTAAGCACTTTAAATAGTTCAAGTGGTACAAAAATGCCCAGTGCACAAGCTGATGCTGCCCTGATTTCACAAGGTGGTTTAAAGTGCCAACACAGATGCTTATGAAAAAAGTTACTGTAACAATAAACAGCATTTTAATCACCTGCTATTCATTTGTTAACTCTGGGGTGAAGCTAAACTACAATACAGGCATTACATACAACTACCTTTGGAATACTTAATTAAGTTCAAAATATCAATGTCTTTAGTTTCCTTATGTTCAGAGAAGTCAGATAATAGAAATGGAGAAACTTGAAATAACAATCAGTTACTTTCTGAGAGCTTCTCTCTATCCTCACTGATGAGATTTACAATGTAGTAATGCTGCAATTTCATCATTATTTTGTAATCTTCTTAAATGAGTGTCTCATGTTAGTGCAGGCAATCACAATAACTACTTGAATAGGATTTGCTGCTGAGCAAAGCTGCTTGTGTTGCAAAAGCAACTGGAGGAATGCACAAGCAAAAAAACCCATTGTGCAAAGTGTTTACTTTCCCATCGAGTTTACAGTGAGTCTTGAGAAGGGAATTTAGTGATGACTTCACCCATGCCATGCTAGCAAGATGTCAGCAAACTGTCAAAGAAGGAAATAATTCTCTAATAGCAGCTTAAGGCAAGTTCAAAACCGAAGGAAATTGGTAACCACAACACTTATTTAATGTGGAAGGCTGTCGTATTTCTGTGGAGTGAAAAAGGAAATTCTCTAGGCTTTGCAGTGCCTACTGCTCCTGTGGTCCCTTAGCCTAGGAGAGGACTTCAAGTGGGAGAAGCATGGTGTCTGGCTGGCAGATGATACCTGGTACTCAAGAGGGTTCTGCAGTTTCCCTTCCTCAGAGATGGCAGCTGAGGTGACGGAGGCAGACAAAAGTCACTGCATCAGATTGTGCCTCTTCACATTTGGACATGTTTCTCTTTAAAATGACCCAATTTTCCTTAAAAAAAAATAAAAATAAAAAGATTTCCTCATCCCCATCCCAAAACCAGGTTGGATGGGGCTCTGAGCAACCTGATCTCCTGGGTGACATCCCTGCCCATGGAGGGAAGATTGCAACTAAGATGATGTTTGAGTTCCCTTCCAATCCAAGCCTTTCTGCCATTCTTTCATTAAGGTTGTCTCAAACCCAACCTTTGACAAAGCATTATTTATTCATGCTACAGTGAACTTATTCCCTTCAGATTAATATTGTATGTTTGGTATATGTTTTATGAAGTCTTTGTTGATATGGGTAAAGTTATCTATGAGAATCTGTAGCTATAAAGTCTGAACATGGAATCAGATCACTAAGGTTCGCAGTTACCAGACATTAAACACCACAGTCCTAGGTTAATTTTTTTTTATATTTTTCCCCAGAAGAATATAGCAATATTATCAACACAGGGCTCTTGTATCATAGTTTTTAATTTATCTTCCTCTTCAAACTTAGGCTAAGACAGTATTATTACTCATTACATCTTTGCCTATATGCAACCTGCTTAATTCTGCTTTTGTTCTTTTTGTCAGAGATATTGGTTTATGATCTGATGTCCTTGGACTGAGTCATAATTTAGGCTGTTGACCCTGGGCTAATTGTGCTTCTGGTTTCAGAATTCTTTGTAAAATCTGCCTGGAGGTGTGTCCCATTTAAAAAACCAAGATCATAGCTGCTCTACAAGTATTAATGTTAGTGGTTTAGTACTGATGCCTCTTCTGGTCTATTTGAATTCCAGATTCCTAACAGCAAATATCTTATCCTCATTTTTATTTGCAGATTTTTGAAGTGGTGTGAAGAAAGAGTGAGAACTGTTATAATCCTTATTAACTTCCTTGGAGCCTTATGGATATTCTCTAGCTATTGAAATAAATAACCCCTTCCCACTCAAGTCCTACTCAAGTCAAAACTCAGAATTTCTTCTCAGTAAAAGATTCTTTTTGAGTCCTTGGTGTTTTTAAGTCAATGATTTTTGAGAATTCATTTTAGATTTAATTTTATGTGTGAAATAAGTAAAATGATAAAGAAAAATGACATGTTTTCTCCCAAACACCATTAAAAATACATTCAATTATTGCATCTTGATTTTTATAAATATGGAAGTATGTGCTGATTTCAGATAGAAATGTGCTAATAACTATTGCATTCAAGCATTTTTCTCACATTATATTTATCAGCCATAATTAATGTTGCAAGATTCATGTTGCTTTGGAGCTACAGGGGCTGGAGGGTGATTATGTACCAACATGTGGTGATGGATTTGGAAATGCAGCTGGTCTGCCCCTGTACCTGTGTGGGAAGGTGCTCTGATGGAACAGTGTAAGACAAAGTTAGGATTTCATCACCACACCACACTGTCACTTGCTGTCACTTGCTATGTAAAGCTGATTAACTCCTTTTTGGATAAAAAAGGATTCACAGCAGTGGCTCTGGAGGTTACATCTTAGCACAGTAAAAAAATAATTTCTTTGAAAGGAACAGGTTTTATTTTCATTTTCAACTCTAGGAAGTGAAATTGAATTTTATTTAGAAGACCAATATTTCTGTTACTGACAGCAGTTCCTATCAATTCCTCAAAGACACCTTAAGCAACAGCTAAAATGAGGGATGATGAACATTTACAGGGAGTTTACTTACTTTGTAGGCAGTTTTACTTGCTAAAAAAGTACCTAAAATGCAGGTAAAAAATGTGCAGGAACCTTTCTTATATAAATACAGGGACAGGATAAGGCCCTTAATGATTTTAGTTATTTGATGATCACCTCCTGAAAGCACTTTCCTGAATTAAACTTAATTTTGCCAGTTAGGAAAGACTGTAGACTATTACAATATGTACAATTAGGAAATGCTGGGGGAAAGGAAACAAAGAAGCAAAAAAAACAAAAAACAAAAAACCCAAAACAAACAAACAGAAAGTTTTAAAGTTGAAGTATTGGAAATCTTGCTGCATTTCTAAGTTGGGTATTGAAAGACTTCTTTTTATAAAGGTAGTTGCAAATACATCATTGCCTAGTCTTAGAGGGTGATTTTTGTGTGTTAAAATGCAGCAGCTTTCACAGCTAAATACTCTCACATGGACTTTCTTAAAAAATATATGTAGAAACTGAAAGGGGATGAAAATTAAGAGGATGTGTGGTTTTGGGCATGATGGGTATGAGGACAGTCCATGGGAGAACACACAAGTGATTGCAGCAGACATCTTTGACCACCAACCCTGAATGAATAGGTAAGAAAAGGTAAGAAGGTGTTAAAAATGAGATCAATGTATTTTTCAAGCTAATCAGAGATGTTTTATGTTAACCTAGGTACTGAAGATTTGAATATTACCTGCAAAACTAGAAGATTATTGAATATTGGAGCTGTTCAGAACTGATCTCTTTCCACACTTTATCTACTCCCTTCCTCTTCCCTCCATACTTATGTTGACATTAAGCTCTCCATAACTAGTTACTAAAAAAATAAAACCAAAAAAAACCCTTAATGAGAGTCTGCAGACACACAATATTTAATTTTCACATCTGAAAGTCCTGGAAAATTCAGGAGATAGAGAAGAGGAAGATTGATATTTGTTATTTCACAGCTGGAAATGTAGGTTTTCAGAAGGAGCAAGCATTGACAAGAAACAAACTCCAGTCTGATTTGACTGTGAGAAGGCAATGGGTGATCACTGCTAAATGTAAACAATACAATTATTACTGTTTTTAAGCAGTTGTCTCTCAGTTAATTTTCAGCTTTAGAGATAGAATGGGTGGCAGATTTAAAGAAAGAACAGGACACAGAGAAAGAAAAAAGGACAGGCTGAAGTCAATAGCTAAAATTATATCTTGAAATTAGTTTTAAAAACCAGGTTGTTGGTAGAACATTGATTTTAGCTCAGAGTAGTAATTTCAAACAGCTGAAAAGAGATCTTTTGGGTACACCTTCAGCCCTTGGTTTGACTTGGAACATGCAAATGAATATGAAAAGGAGTCTGCTGTTAAAATATCAGAAAGCTTTGGAAAAATGAAAGCAATTTCCAACAGGACAGAAGAAATATAAGCTGTAAGGTGGCTTTGGAGGTATTTCCAGCTTTTTAGCATCTGGTAAGTAAAATAGGTTGTATTTGTATTACCAAATTTACTAGTCTTTGTTACAAACAATATTTTAGTGTTTTTTTTTTTTTCTCAGCTGGCTTTTTTCTATTGGTGTACTTGCAGTATTTTAATATCAGGAGATGTAGGGGGAAAAAGAGATCCTGGTGGAAGGGGAATCTTGGTTATGCTAAGGTGAAGAACGAAATTCTTCTTCGCTGAGAGGAAGAGGTGGGAAACAGGACTCAAGCTTGTCCAGAAGGACTTCAAGAGTACGTCTGATTCACTTCTGTAGCTCAAAAAATGTGTTATTTGCACAAGTTATTCTATTATCAGGCCATGGAGACAATGATCTCATTTTCAAACCAAATGAACTATTGCTTTTTATGCTCAAGTATAGGCACTTTAGAGGGAAAAAGCTATTTTTGCCTGCCAGGAAACACAATTGACTTTGAATTAGAGAAGAATCAGAGCTGAAAATAATGTAACTAAAAGCAAGAGACTTTAATTCAAATGATTTATCCTTATGACAAGGAACAGGTAGTCCAGTCTCTTACAAGTCTGCTTCAGTTTTATGGATCAAATTTGAAGAAAAACTTTCTTTGTACAAATTTTCCCAGGAACTGGCAGTTTAGGTTAATGGTGTTCATGATTTTCATGATTTGTGCAAGAAGCATTTTCACCTGATCACAGCTGCCAGAAAAAAAGAAAAAAAAAAAAAAGAAAAAAGCTTTCTCCCATGAGTGCGGAATGAGACAGAATGCAACATGCTTTTTTCTTAGTAATGTTTTTTTAAAGTGCTGCTTGAGCTGCTTGAGAAGTCTATGAAAGTAAAAACATATGTATGGAGAAGGTATACTTTTATCAGTATTAATTGAGGTAAAAAATAATTCTTGGAAATCAATGGATTTTGGAAAGAAAATTAGCTACTTAATTTTTTTAAGTATGCTGAACTGTCATTGGCAATTTGCTGATTGCAAATCTTGGGTTTTTATAAAAAAAAAAGTTTCCCTACAATTTGTATGAATTTATCTGGAAGCTTTCATAAAAAACCAAATAGAATAAAAGTCTGAGGCACAGTAAATAACCTCCTTAACATCTGCACAATTCTATGGAAGAGCTTTCAAAAGAGTCCATTACATTATATATCACTACACTATTTTACATATTTTCTAGAAGCATTCAATTTTAGCTAATGGTTCAATTCAATCTCCAGGTCAAGATGATGCTAAATCTATTCTGATTCAATGCAAAGGAAGACAAAGCAAAAATCCTCTGATCATCAGCTCCTGTAGGGCAGGAAAAATGTCAAAGTTCAAAAGTCACTGTGTTTCTTGTGGCAGAATAATATAACTGGGAGAGATGAGGTAATGAACTTGTACATACCATTATGAGAGGTAATTTTTTTTCCAAAAGATCATCTGATTTGAACTATTACTTGCAAAGGAAGAATATCAGACACTGTCATTTTGGTGGCAAAGTGGTTAACACAGGGAAAAGGATTATGAGGTTTAACAAAATGAAAAAAGCAGAAAACAGTTGCTTTTTGGCTTTTTGTTTAAAGGGAAAAATCCTTATTTTCAATGAAATTAAGCAGCTAAAAGGAATGAAAGAAGACAGATGCTAGAGAGGATAAAAAAAAGAGTAAATGAAAGTGCACATTGAGAAATGGGTAGACAAGCATAAACACTAATTTCTTGATTACAAAATGGCATTTAATATTTTGCTTTATTAAAGTTCTTGATAGATATCTTGATTGTATGGCTGGATATGTCACATAGGATGTCTTTCCTCTCATGACAGGGGAGCAAGGATGATTGGATGGCTTTCAGTCTCAGTGTCATCAGTAGATAATTTACAGAATAAGTTTTTGACTCAGAGGAATTTGTGGGTAGGGATAAAATGCTTATTTCACAAATTTAAAGTCAGAATGCTTCATATCAACCTACTTTTTTTCTCATCAGTTACATGGACATTATTAATTTAGATTTTTTTTTGTTTGGTTTTTTTTTTGCAAAACTTCTGCTTTTTGTAAAAGCACCTGCTGTTCCTTGGGGATTTCTTGATCTCATCTGCATTTTGGAAGCATTTAACAACTCCTTCCTTGCTTTGTTTGCCCTGTAGTATTTAGATTTGTAATTTCTCTGGAGCTTTCTCAGTCCAGTTGCAGGCTCTGTCATATTCTTGACAGCCTCGGCTTTTCTTTCTCATGTCTTGTGGTTTTGTCACATTTCTTGCTTCGTTCTGCTCCCCAGGGGTCTAGCTGGCTGTTTCACTCTTGTTTCTGGGGATGGTGAGAGGGAATGGATTCAGGTCCTGCATTCTTCCTGTCAGAATCACCTTTTGTCCCTCGTTGCATGGCTGGCAGATGTCTGGCTGTCTTAGCCCACAACTTGCAGCTCACCAGCATCATCCTGAACACACAGCCCAGAGTTTCTGCCTCAAGTTTTAGATTTTATATTTTTTCAGATTCTGTTCTGCTCTAGTGTGTAGTTCTGAGCTTCATATTAAGGGAGGGTGAGCTCTATTCACAGAGTAGGAAGACAAAATAATTCCTGCTCTAGCTGGGGACCAAGGACAAATGATCCAAATTTCAGCACAAACCATGGTGAACTGAAGAGAGAAAAACAAGGATGGAACTTAATAACTTAAGGCTATAATTGGACAATTAACTCCTATAGGAATGTGCTCCCTGTTGACAGAGTGACAAAACAATCCTTTGTCCCTTGAAAAAGGAAAGAAGCCCAGAAATTTCTCTCTCCAATTAGGTGAAAAAGGCATCTCATAGGCCTGGGGGACTTCACCTCAAACTTAAGGATAGCCAATTGGACAGGAGCCAAAAAAGTCCTGCCTGAGCAATTTACTAGAAAAAGAAAAGAATGAAGAACCTAATTGCTTTTGTGAGATGTTTTACCAGGGGCAGGAGGGCCTCTTGCACCTGGATTGTTTTTTCTCTGCAAAGAGTTTTGTTATTTTGCCTTTTATTAAAACCTTTTTGTTTCCAACACTGCCACAGAAGCCATCCTGCTGATTTTATGCCTTCTTAGGTAGCTGAGCTATTGTGGGTGTGAAATAGATCTCCAAGAGTTTATGAGACCTGGTTCAAGGAGACTCCTTTTTCAAACTCCAATATGCAAATGGACCAGAACTCATAAAAGTGTGAGACCCCATGACCAGTTGTCCATTTTTTGTGACCATTTTGGGTTCATTTTGCCTGGGCTCTTGTGCTACCCAAGGTGGATCTATTGAAGCCTCCTGATAAATCCCTACTTTATTCTTTAGCTCTGTCTAGTCTCTGTTCTAGGTCGGCCTTCACAAGGCACCGCTGAATGCATGTGGAGACACAAATTTAGGCATTTTTAGAACACCAAAATCCACCTGGCTATTGAGTTCTGAGGCAGCATGTGTTTTGAGCACATGATACTGCATGCATGTGTTACTGCCTGTGTCAGTTATTGCCCTGCTGATGGGTTTAACCCTTATTGTATGTCCAGATATGCTGCTAATAAAGGGAAGTTGAGCATTAGAACCTGTCAGGCTGTTCACACATGGATTTCAGGCCATGCTCAACACTTCATAAGAGTATTTTTATTCCTTACATGGGCAACTCGTGCTACAGTGTCCTCCCTACTGCCACCAGGGTTTTCCAGGCAATCATCCATACCGGTGTGCAGCTCTGATTGCATATTTTTTCTATTTGGAGGACTTTTAGTTTCCTATGTTTTCTTTCCATTTTTGTCTAGGTTTTGAAACTACTTTCTTCCCCCTATCCCCCCTCTGTTCTTTTTTTTTTCTTTTGATAGAATTCTTGTAGTACACTTATGGAATATTAGAAATAGAAAGTTAGCACCACATGTCTTGACCCTACCTCCTCTTGGAATTTCTATCAGCTGAACACTGCTGGAACCAGGACTGGTAGCTATATTTGTTCTTTTCTATATCTTTTCTGTCCTCTCTTTCTTCATCTAATTCTTTTTCCTCAGAATTTTTAAGTAACTTAAAATCAAACAGGCTTAGAATTTGCCGAGTTGAATGGGTCAAGTTAATGCTTTGAGAAATGTTTTATGTAGATTGAATGCTGCTCTTTTAGAGCAACTTTTTACCAAAGTTTTCTGATTTTCTAAAGTTGCCACTAAAGTTTTTATTGTTGTTTTGACCTCTTGAGAATATCCTGTCAGTATTTCTCCCATGCCTCTAACTCAGAGTACATGAATAACTGTAAAGCCCTTTAAAAAGTCTCTCAGTGCAAGTTTTAGGGCCTTACAGGACTCTATGTAACTTCTGTGTGCATGCTGCAAATCAGATTTTCTCCCAGCAATTAACAGCCATTTCCTTTTTTGTTTCTTTGAGAAAGATTAGGAAACGGTGATAAATTAAAGGAGGAAAACAATATATGTGTATAGATAGATATTTACCCTGAAACAGCATAAAGAAATCTTTATATTAGGAAGCATTTTACTGAAAGAAAAACTTGCTGGAGCGACAGAGCAGTGGTTGGGGATGTGGAATACTTTCATCAGATGTGTTCAGGGCTGGGCGTGTTATTGGGGAAACAAACGGCTTTCAAGTCAGGCTCCTCAGAAATGTGTGAAATCAATTATACTTGAAAAGGTAATAACAGGAGGGAAGAAAAAGGGAGAATGCATTGTTGGTGTGTCTGTTGTGCTGGAGAAGCAAAATTTTTCTTCTTAATGATAGGCCTTGTCACTTCAAACAAAAGGGTGTAGCCGATTTAAGCCCTGAAGGTGTTTTCTTGTTTGTTTAGTCTCAGCCATTCCATATTCCCACTTTAAGACCTGGATCATTCCTTTGAAAATTTTTACAAGAGCTGTTTTCAAATCATGAAAGATCTTATCATCCATCCACTGTAGGTGATGTTCACATTTCTTGAAGATTTGGAACTGGCTCAAAATAAAATCTTTCCAGAGCCATTAACAGTTATTGTTTATTTTATACTAATTAATCCAGTCACAATATAATGCACAAAATCAATTTGTCAGTTTGTATAATAGCCTGTGTAATATTTACTAATTTGGTTTTATACTTTAATTATTTTTTATAGTCTAGGAGTGCCACTTCAAATGAGTAAATAATATTTAAGATAGAATGGCATTTCTGCCTATCATTAAATGCATTTAAAATTTTATTAAAACTATAAAAGATTATAATTAAATATTCTACATGAAGTTCAGTTTTACATAATAATACATATGGCAAAAAATCATGTGTTTTTTCCAATTCAAATAACTGTGTCTTTTTTAGGAGAGCTTAGCACCTAGATGTTATTTAGTATTAAAGAATGAAGGTATGGAATAGCCTGCAACTATGGTGATATTTATAAGTAGTCTTTTCTTTTTTTTTAATTTGTATTCTTGTTATTTAATAGGAGTGTCTGTGCCTGTCATTCTTATGCATTAAAAATTCCTGAAAATATTCATGGAAGAAAGTTTTTAGTCCTAGTCATCCCCACAGGTCAAAAGTTTATGAACTGGACTGGGTGTTTTTTCAAATATCCAAGCTGGAAATGTTCTCGGTGATATCCACATTTAAAAGAAATAGCAGTAAAGAAGGTTTATGGTTCACTGTTTTTCTGCAAAGTAAAGGAAACTGCATTGCTTAGAGTCTGAACTGATGTTACAGGTACTATTTTCAGGATATGCATATTTTCTAATTTCTAGTTTCTTTTTGCCACTCTACAAACCCAGATGGAAGCTAATAATAATAAGTGAAAAAGCATGGAAAGGCAGTTTAGGCTCTTCCTCTGGCCATTATAAGGTATGGTGCTAAGAGCAAGTGGGTCAGTGTGAATAAAACATGCAGAGTTTGTATAACCCACTGCAACAGCAGTTTGGATGGGAGGTGAAACCTCAAAAACTGAGACAAACTGAGCAGGAGGAGCGAACCTGAAATGCCACTAGGGAAATTGCTTGGACCAGGCAATATTTTACTGGTTTTGTCCCTTCACTGTGCATCAGGGATAAAAACTCCAAGGGATCTTAGTCCCTGAGTCCTGTCATGGCAGTGAAGCTTCCATAAGAAAACCAAATTGTATCTCTGGGTCACTGCAGCTTCTTAGGAACCAGCATGGCAGCTGGAAAACTGATTGCTGGTTGTATTCAGCCCACTTCTTCCAGCTGCTGGAAACATGTACCAATATCAGCTTGAAAGCCACTGAAGTTTGTGACCTATACTTGTATCCTGGTGAAGATACTAAAATTTGTCAGACCACCAAAAAAATACCTGGTGCACATAAACACAGTGGGAACAACTGAACTGGGAATAGAGGAGGTGTGCAAACTCCTAGCATGGTGAATATTGCTGCTTCAGTTTCTGTGCAGAAACTGTTCAGTTTCATCAAGAGAAACAGCGTGAGAGAATGCCATCAATCAACATCAAGATTTTAATACTTGATGGATTGAGCAGTAGCAGTTTAAAATGTAAAATTACGGCTCATTTTCAAGCTGCTGCTAATTGTAAATCAAACTCTGAAGTGTTCTGTTGGAACTGTAACTGTGGATGAGCATCGTTATTGTTTTCAATTTGCCACTTTTATTTTGATAGGAAAATATATCATAAAGCTTTGATTTTTAATTTATTTTTATTACCAAATGTTTATTATCATGTTTGTCATTTTGACTTGAGCATCCTGGGAGAGAATTTTATTTTTAATGGTTATTTAGTAAAAGAGATTAAATCAACCTTAAGAGTGTATTTTACTTCATTTCAATCATGGTTTATTGCTCGGAATATGTTTAAAAAGATATGCGTGATTATATGAATCATTAGAAATTATGTTACCAAGGAAATGACTTAGTGAACCTGTTCTTCAACACATATTTGCTTTAAAATATTACCAAATGGGGGCCAGAGGACCCAAGTATGAGATGACTCAATTAACTAGGAACTTTTCTGAAGAATAATGCAAATGTTGTGAGTGCTGTTTTTAAAAATACCTGGAAATTAAGACCACTCTTTAATGAAACTTGGGCTTTAATGACAACAACAAGCTGTGAACTCTCAGAAGGAAAAAGAATTGCACTTTTCAGGCACTGGTGAGTAATGCTGTGATGCTGATAATTTTTAGCTGTTCAAACAAACCCACTTCTAGCTTAAATAGGTAGAACCTCTGCTATACTGAAAGATACTGGAATATATCTGAATGACACCTTGTTGACTTTAAGCAATATTTTATTTTAAGCACATAGACTGGTATTTAACATCCAATTGAGCACTTGTGGCTCATGGGCAAATCTGAGAAGTTTGAAGGTTGGAAAAGAAAGGAATTTTCAGTCCAGAAATTATGTTTTTCAGGATTTTTGGTTTGGTTGGGATTTTTTTGTTGCTGTCATTTTTGGGGTTTTTTGTTGTTTTTGTTTTGTTTTGGGGGTTTTTGGGGGGGTTTATTTTTTATTTGTTTTTTTTTTTGTTGTTTTTGTGGGGTTTTTTTCTGAGATTGAGAAGAAGAGAAGAAAGTGCATAGCACAAAATTCTATAGTAGGCGGTAGTTTTGAGCCAATGAAAGAGAATGAAAACACTTTTAAGTACTTTATTACTTCCTTAGGTTCTGCTGAAATGTGTAATATATTATGAAGATGTGTTTGAGCTCATGATTATGACCCCAGTTTACTGTTGGCATAAACTTTGGGCTGAAAAGATGTTAATGATTAGTCAAAAGTTGATATTTTCATGCAGTCTTATCACACCCTCAACAACCCCTGTAAGTTAATGCACTGTGAAAAGACCCAACTAAATGAATGAACATTTCTTTCAGATAGTTTTCAAGGGACCTAATGTTTGCAACTATTAGAAGAATACTGAATTAATTCAGTTAGTGTGGAGAGGTATCAACGTGGCAGCCACATCCAGAAATTTTACTGGACATCAGTGTGACTTCAGTGTTTCCAGGCAGATGAAGAGACTTTGTCATGAATAAAATAACCAGTGACAAAATTTTATCTGAAGAACAGGTATCTGATAATGTGAACATAAATCAAAATGAATTGTGGAAAATATGGTACCAGCATATCCTGAAAACACCAAGGGTCAGTGTTAGAAGAAGTGGAAAAGCACAAGAATTTTGTGTTTGGCCCAAAATGTGCTGAGGGTTTTCCTTCTAAAGCTGAGCACAGACATTTCAAAATGAAAGCGCTAACTCAGCCTGGATTATACAGGACTTAAATTACTCCTCTGCACAATATTTTATTTATTCATGAACAATTTGTTTAACATGTTATTTTCCTTGTGGTCCTCTTAAAAGAGTAAGCTCTATTTTTTTTTTAAGTTGGTTTTATTTTAACATCAGCTGGACAGACTGGCTAAGTGTCATCAAGTCTGTTCTGCTCTCAGCAACATCACCCCATGCTTTTTATAAAAAGATCAAAGATCCTCTGAATATTATTCCATTCTGTTGAGGAACTTCACTGCTGCAGAAATTAAAGACATTCCTCTTATAGGCAATTATCTTCATATTTATTTTTTTTCCATAGGGTGATTTTTTTTCTGGTTTCAGAAGTATTTCTTCCTCCTCATGTTTCAGACTCCCAAATTATTTATGAAGGACAAATATGTGCCTTCACAGACTGTGTTTGGAAAGGGAAACATAATTTTTAAAAAACCATATATTTTTTTTATCAGCATTGCTATTTTAGGCCTGAGTTTTATGAACTTCTATTGATATATGCTGAATACTTAAATGTAGGTTACAGGTCCATGCAACTCAAGGAACATCTTAAACCAAATCATTCTGTATGCAGTTAAATCTGTGGTGAAACAAATTTTTGGTGACAGAATTTAAAGCATTTCAACAACTCTGATAACACAATATTGTGTCTGATAACACAATAATTGTTCTGCATGATTTGAACATTGTGTCATATGGATTGGCATAGCTGTTTTAACAGTTTTGATCTGGTGATTCCTGTTTCCCTGTCCTTAGACTGTAACAGGACTGACTGTAAAGGTGTTTGCAGTTCCTTTCAGGGTCTGGCTTGATCTGTGTTTTGTAATTGTTGCAGTTAATGACAGGATTCTTTATGCTGTGGCTCGTGGAGTTAACCTCTACATTAGAGCAGGTGAGATTCTGTCACAAAGAAATTATTATCTATTTAAGTGCTCTGACTCATTTCACTGAGATAATACCTTGGTTGTAATACAACCAGGCAGTTTATCAACAGGTTTGTTATGAAGTGAAGCCAAACTCAACAACAATTATCACCACCTCGTGTTGCTTTGCCCTGTGTTTGGAGAACTGAGCAAAGGTGTGAGGTTTTCACAAGGGATTCGAGGATGAGGGAAGAGATGAGGATCTGACTCCATGTTTCAGAAGGCTTGATTTATTATTTTATTATATATATTATATTAAAACTATACTAAAAGAATAGAAGAAAGGGTTTCATCACAAGGCTAGCTAAGAATAGAATAAGAAGGAATGATAACAAAGGTTTGTAGCTCAGCTCTCTGTCCGAGCCAGCTGAGCTGTGATTGGCCATTAATTACAAACATCCAACATGGGCCAATCACAGATCCACCTGTTGCATTCCACAGCAGCAGATAATCATTGTTTACATTTTGTTCCTGAGGCCTCTCAGCTTCTCAGGAGGAAAAATCCTAAGGAAAGGATTTTTCATGAAACATGTCTATGACACAAAGGCACACCAACACTGCTGTTTGGGGAGGTTTCCTGTACTCAACCCTTTGATGAGAGGTATATTTTGTGCTCAGCTTGCAAAACTTGCTTCCACTCCAATTGCCCGTGTGGAGGTGGGAATGTTTTCCATTTTCCACACGTGGCCGTGTCTTGGTGTGCTCACTCTGCATGCTCCCTGTGGCTATCTGTGATTGTATGCCAGATATATGTGAGTGGAAATTATTGGAACACTTTCAGGATTGTACTTCTCATTTTAATTAGTTGCTGTCATTTTTCACACTGCTAGTAAATCACTTCGAATATATTGCTTGTGGTTGTGGTTGTGTTTGAGACATAAATCTTTTGTTAAGAGATTAGTGAGTCATCTATCCCATGGCCCTCATTGCCACCCATTAGACAGTTATAATAAAGCTTTCTCCACTATAGATCCATGAGTCTTCTCCTTCAGGGATTGCAGGGTAGCCAAGTGGTGTCTGGAGAAGCAGGATGATGGGATTGTAGATGGATAATGCAAAGCA